>NC_053037.3:342963293-344213293 GCF_002575655.3 Aegilops tauschii subsp. strangulata
GGCGCTAGAGGGTAATGCCTCCGCTGCCGAAAACATGGGGGGCACAACCCCCATGGAAACTGATGACGGGGGGTCGGACCAGTCCGGCCCCCAGCCGAATACGGTTCCGGAGACCCACGT
Organism: Aegilops tauschii subsp. strangulata; assembly: GCF_002575655.3. Taxonomy (NCBI): domain Eukaryota; kingdom Viridiplantae; phylum Streptophyta; class Magnoliopsida; order Poales; family Poaceae; genus Aegilops; species Aegilops tauschii. The sequence goes on from NC_053037.3 coordinate 342,963,414, forward strand.
GACTCCGGAATCGAGTGAGCAGCCCCCTTTGAAGGAGGGGGAGCTCCGACTCCACCAACGACCTCCATCAATCCGGAGGCGCCGGATACACTGAGGGAAGCACTTCGACGTGCTTCCGTCGTGGAAGAGCACCGTACCTTGATGGGTGCGGTAGTTGAGAAGGTTCAGTCCGCCAAAAGCGGGCTGAACAAAGCTTTCACTAGCCTGCTAACAGGGTTTGAGGTATGTGATATAATATGCTTAGCCACCTTTTGCTTTTGGAAGAATATGCATGTATATAGATAGTAGCCCCTGAGACTCTGTTCGGCTCTTCGGAAAAAGGAACCGGACAGATGATCAAATAGTCGCCGGAGATAATGCATTTATCTATTTTGGTGAATAGGCTTCACTGTTGGCGGCTTTCAGCCAAGGATGCTGAAGTGTATGAACTCCAGCGGAAACTGAAGCTGGCTGACAATGAGATCGACCGCATTAACAAGCGGTTCGATGAGGCCCATTGTATGCTTTTTAAAAAAAGACCCCTTACAAGCCTAAATTATAATGCAAACTCGGAGTTTAAGCTCGTGCACTGCTATGTAAATGATTGTAGGCAACCCGACCGAGGTCGAGGCCCTCAAAAGTTCCCTTGTCGAAGCAAAGGAGGAGGCGAGGGTAAGCAAAGCAGACGCAGAGAAAGCAGCTGCGGATGTGGAGGCCGAAAAGTTCGCCCGCCTTCAGTATGAGGCGAGGGTGACCGAAGTAGAGCAAGCGCTCTAGGAGGTCGCCAACAAGTGTGAGTCCTTGGAGGAGAGTAACAAGGCCCAAGCGGCCGAACTCACCAAGGCTCTTCAAGCTGCGAAGGAGGCGCGGTCTGAGTCCCGGGTGGCTCGTGAGGAGATCAAGCAAGCCGAACAGATAGCGGCTGGTAAGCCTTTTCTTTTACAAAGTATATTCGGCGGTCGAAGATATGCTTTGCTAAACCGACTGTGGAGTACTCCAGACGCCTTTGCGGATCTCCCGAGGAGTGCTGCCGACGCCGCCTATTATTTCCGGGCCCAAGAAGGGAATGTGACGGAGAAGCTCTTCTGGTCGCAGTACCTGGCGCCGGAGCGGCCAACATTGCTAAACAACCAGATGATGCAGTTGGCGGAGCTGCATAGGATGTCTGGTTTGGCCATGAAGGACATCACAGTCCGGCTATGGCCAGCCAGATCCATTCCGAGCAGCTACTTCGGTCTGGTCAAGCGGCTCGGTGACGCCTTGCCCCGAGTAGAGGCAGTGAAGCGTTCGGCATGCATAGAAGGTGCGCGGATGGCCTTTGCCCGTGTGAAGATGCACTGGGCAAAGATGAAGGCCACCGTCGTGGCGGTTGAGGGTCCACCCGGAGGCAAGGACAACCACAAGCCAGAGCGCTATTTTGAAGATGTCCTTGAGGGTGCTCGTTTGATAGAGGGTCAATGCTCGAAGGATATCATGTGCGAGTAAATGTATCCGGGCGACCCGGACAATGTATTATAAACCAAGTCTGTGTAATATATTTTATGCATTTATCTGAACTATTTTCCTCATGTGAGGCCGTGTATTATTATTCTGAAAGTTTGCCAGTCGTCGGCTTCAGCCCCCACGTAGATACTACGGGGGTGTTCGGGATAACATGTAATCACTCTTGACCCAACGTCTTGGTCTGTAAAGGAGGTGATTTACGTAGTGAACTAGGTAATCAGACTATGCGGCTTTAGCACTTTCTCTTAGCCATAGGAGTTTGATAATGGGACTATGAGGTAGCCCCTGGTGCGTATGCGGCTATCCAGACTTGGATGCCTTAAGCGCGTGACTGGAAAGAGTCAGTCCTTCGTGTAATACAGAAGAAATCGCTAGAGATTTAGTAAGTCGCCGAATTGCTGACCAGCTCTCGCTGCATCATGACTGTCAGTTTTTGACTTTCTCTACTGAGGTGCTTGACCGGACGAACCGGAAACACAATCGCAGTAGTTCTCCCTTTACTATCTTAGCCGAACTAGCGGAACGTAAGGTAGCAAACACAGGAGCCGGGCAACCCAACTATTGACCAAAGACATGATTCGGAGCCGATGCATATACTGCAGTATTCGGGACGCTGAAGTCTACTGTGAGAGTATTCGGACTTTTCTGTTTTCGAAAATATATATGGCTAAATAGAGCCCCTGGCCATTTAAGTCGTACCGAGGTGTATATGCCAATCTGACGTAAAGGGGGAAAACAGATTAAGAAATAAGCCGATACCAAGCAAGGTTGGGCAAAACTGTTTCCATTATATTCTGATTGGTACGTCAAAACGTATTTTTACAGAAGATACGATAATCATCATGGCTATTTTACATGCGGAGAACAAGGGAAAGTTGTATACAAGTCCTAAAATTGAAAAGATGATCTTGAAGATCCTTTGGACACTCTGCCGCACGTCTGCGCCGCTTTTCGCCTTGGTGTATGATCCTTTGACAGGATCAACAACCAAGTATGCATAAGGGGCCTAGAAAGGGGCCCTTGTTACCGCCAGAAATTGATGTGGGTTGTAAAGGACCTGGAAAATAAAAACAAGAAGAAAATGTGGAAAAATATGAAGGTTCGGATAGGGTCGAGCCGTACCGTGGACCTTATGTTTAGCATGCCTTCGTCCTTGCCCATGGTATCTTTAGTGCGTAGTTATGTACGCGCGGTACATATGCTGCTATCAGGTTGGGGCTTTGGCGGAGGCTGAATTGCTAATCTAGCTCTGGATGAGCCGGACTGTCAGTCTGCAGGGTAGACCGGACCCGTTTGACAGTGTCCGGGGGCTTGGCTACCGATTTAATTTTTGGCTCAATAAGGCCACCCTGTACTTCGGCTGCAAGGGCCGCGGTATGCTCCTCAGTACGGAGGGAGTGCTCCATGTTTCCGTTAACTGTAATAACGCCGCGGGGTCCAGGCATTTTGAGCTTTAAGTAAGCATAATGCGGGACCGCATTGAAGCGGGCGAAGGCGGTTCTCCCTAGCAGTGCATGATAACCACTGCGGAAAGGGATGACGTCGAAGATCAAGTCTTCGCTTCGGAAGTTGTCCGGCGAACCAAACACCACTTCCAATGTTATTGAGCCCGTGCAGCGGGCTTCTACACCGGGTATTACTCCTTTAAAGGTGGTTTTAGTGGGCTTGATTCTTGACGGATCGATGCCCATTTTGCGGACAATGTCCTGATAAAGCAGGTTAAGGTTGCTGCCGCCGTCCATAACGACTTGCGTGAGGTGGATTCCGTCGATAATTGGATCGAGGACCAATGTTGCCGAACGTCCATGACGGATACTGGTCGGATGGTCTCTGCGATCGAAGGTGATCGGACAGGCTGACCATGGGTTGAATTTTGGGGCGACTGGCTCTATGGCGTAGACGTCCCTAAGTGCGCGTTTGCGCTCCCTTTTGGGGATATGTGTAGCATATATCATATTCACCGTTTTTATCACGGGGGGAAATTTCTTCTGTCCCCCTGTGTTCGGTGGGCGAGGCTCTTCATCATCGTCCTCGCTGGGTGGCCCCTTCCCCTTATGTTCGGCGTTTAGCTTGCCGACCTGTCTGAAGACCCAACAATTCCTATTGGTATGATTGGCAGGCTTGTCAGGGGTGCCATGAATCTAGCAAGGCTGATCGAGTATTCTATCCAAACTAGAGGGACCATCCTTGTTTCCTTTGAATGGCTTCTTTCGCTGACCGGGTTTAGAGCCACTAAATCCGGCGTTGACCCCCGTGTCTTCGGTATCTTCGTTATTGCTTCGACTCTTGTGTTTGTTGCGTCGTGCCTTGCCATTGCCATCCCTGGTTTCGAGGTGCCAGGGTCGCTGGTGCTATTGCTTCTACGAGCTAGCCAGCTGTCTTCTCCCGCGCAAAAGCGGGTCATAAGTGCGGTAAGGGCTTCCATGGACTTCGGCTTTTCTTGGCCGAGGTGTCGGGCTAGCCACTCATCTCGGACGTTGTGTTTAAAGGCAGCGAGGGCTTCGGCATTCGGACAATCCACAATTTGGTTATTTTTAATTAAGAACTTGGTCCAGAGTTTCCGGGCTGATTATCCGGGTTGCTGGACTATGTGACTAAGGTCATCGGCGTCTGGAGGCCGAACATAGGTACCATGGAAGTTGTCTCTAAAGGCATCTTCCAAGTCCTCCCAGCTGCCAATAGAATTTTCTGGGAGGCTGTTTAACCAGTGTCGTGCTGGTCCTTTTAATTTTAGCGGGATCTGTTGTACCATCGTATGATTCAATGTTCACGGATTTAAACCCTTCTGGGAACTGATGTTCCATCACTTTGTCGGTGAAGCATAAGGGGTGTGTGGCACCTCTGTATCGGGCGATGTCGCGCGTAGTTCGGATGAAGACCGTATGCGGTTTTCGGCCCGGGTGAGGTTGTGCCTACCACGCCAAGCCTGATGGCCGTCCTCTCACGTTGGAGCACGCCCCCTCGATCCATAGATTGATCTTGTCTGACGGGCTCTATTGTCCAGGTCCTTGCGTAGGTCGTAGGTATAGCCCGGGGGCCGTTGCCTCCTTGCCTCGACGGTGGGGTGGCGCGGGCTGGTATTCAGTGTAAGTAGCCGGCCTGTCCCGTCCACGTGGTGGTCGGTCGGGTTCGTCAGCAGTTTTATGCTTTGGCGGTATTGGCTCAAGGGCCTCGTCATCAAATTGTGGTAGTAGCTTATTCTTCGGGTAACTCTTAGTTGGGCATTCGAGGCCGTATTCCTCGGCTGCCAGGACATTAGTCCATCTGTCATTGAGTAAATCCTGTTCAGCTTGAAGCTGATGCTGCTTCTTTTTTAGGCTTCTCGCAGTGGCGATTAGCCGGCGCTTAAAGCGCTCTTGTTCGAGGGGTTCCTCCAGCACGATGAAGTCTTCGTCGCCGAGGCTCATGTCCTCTTCGGAGATCGGTAGGTAGTTACTATCCTCCGAGTCCTTGTTCCCAACTGGATCGTTGGGGTTAACTTGCCATCCTCCCAATCGTCCTGTTCGGATGTTGGCTCGACAGGGGCTCCGGGGTCTTCGGCATTCTCTGGGGTGTTATTGTCTCCGGTGCCAGTATCGTTGTCTTTTTCGCGACGCGATTTTGAGCGGCGCCGCTAACATCGATGCTTCGGAGGTGCTTCAGCAGGCTTGTCCTCAACCGGATCCTTATTGTCGTCGTCATCCTCTTTGGGTGTGTCCACCATGTACACGTCGTATGTGGAGGTGGCCGTCCAACGTCCGATAAACGGAGGCTCTTGGCCTTGTTCATCTCCGGCATCGTTGTCCATGCCGTCGATGTCTTCGGAGGCGTAGTCCAGCATGTCAGTTAGATCTTCGACAGTGGCTATGAAGTGCGTGGTGGGTGGGACGTAAAATTCCCCGCACTCAGCCCCTAGTATTGGCTGGGCGTAATTCGAAAGCGATTCCTCTGTAATGGCGAGGGATCGCATTAAGTCTAGAGCCTCGTTTAGGAGCGAGGTTTGGACAGAGAAGTGAGAGTCCACAGGGCTGACCAGGGTGAGAGCCTCCTGGCCGCGCCCGCTTGACGCGGACCTCGAGAGTTCGGATTTGAAGTCCGAGAGAGAGTCCCGCACTTTAGCGACAAGGGGAGCCCGGTTCGTCTTTGGGTTTGCCGATGACGCAGTCCCCTCCAGAACTCCAGTAGAAAGTTCCATAATTGCAGGGAGTCTAGCGGTCTCTAAACTCCCGTCTTCGGACCTAGTAGTCTGCTCTGGTTCTAAGGCCAGAGCGGCGGTAGAGGCCGCGTACCCTTTGAAGACCAAGTCTCCTCGGATATCAGCGACATAGTTCAGATTTCCGAAACTCGTCTGATGACCAGGGGCGTAGCTGTCGATCTGCTCAAGGTGGCCAGTCGAGTTGGCACGCAGTGTGAAGCCGCCGAATATGAAAATTTGCCCGGGGAGGAAAGTCTCCCTCGAGACGGCATCATTGTGGATGATCGAACGATCCATAGATCCTTCCGTCGACAGCACAGAGCAACTCTCAATGAAAGCACCAATGTCGGTGTCAAAACCGGCCGATCTCGGGTAGGGGGTCCCGAACTGTGCGTCTCAGGATCGAAGGTAACAGGAGGCAGGGGACACGATGTTTACCCAGGTTTGGGCCCTCTTAATGGAGGTAATACCCTACTTCCTGCTGGATTGACTTTGATGAGTATAGGGGTTACAAGAGTTGATCTACCTCGAGATCGTAATGGCTAAACCCTAGATGTCTAGCCTGTATGATTGTGATTGCCTCTACGGACTAAACCCTCTAGTTTATATAGACACTGGAGGGGCCTAGGGTTGTACAGAGTTGGTTTACGGAGAAAGGAATCTTCACATCTGAACGCCAAGCTTGCCATCGATGCAAAGGAGAGTCCCATCCGGACACGGGGGAAGGCCTTCTATCTTGTATCTTCACAGCCCATCAGTCCGGCCCATATCACACAGCCCGGACGCCCGGGGACCCCCTAATCCTGGACTCCCTCAGCGCCCCCTCCCATGGGTAGTCCGAATTGGACTAGGGGAGGGGGCGCGCCCCCCTTTCCTTCTCCTCTTCCCTCTCCCTTCCCCTTTCCCCCTTCGTAAGAAAGGAAGGGGGTCGAATAGGACTTGGAGTCCTATTCGGTTTTCCCCCATGGCGTGCCCCCTCTATGCCGGCGGCCTCCTCCCCTCCTCCTCTATATACGGGGGCAGGGCGCACCCCATAGCACATCAATTGTTCTTAGCCGTGTGCGGTGCCCCCCTCCACAGTTTACTCCTCCGGTCATAGCGTCGTAGTGCTCAGGCGAAGTCCTGCAGGGATCACATCACCATAAACGTCACCACACCATCATGCTGAGGAAACTCTCCCTCGACCTTTGCTGGATCAAGAGTTCGAGGGACGTCATCGAGCTGAACGTGTGCTGGACTCGGAGGTGCCGTACGTTCGGTACTTGATCGGTTGGGTCGTGAAGACGTTCGACTACATCAACCGCGTTAAGCTAACACTTCCGTTTTCGGTCTACGCGGGTACGTGGACACACTCTCCCCCTCTTGTTGCTATGCATCTCCTAGATAGATCTTGGGTGATTTTAGGAAATTTTTTGAAGTTGCATGCTACGTTCCCCAACACTATAGACTTGTAAACATTTTCCAAATTGTAGCCCCCAAGGGCCGGCTTAACATAACAAGATGAGCCGGGACTTATAATCACTTAAGAAATCCAAATATGTAGCCCCCAAGGGCCGGCTTAACAAAATCAGTCGGGTCATAATTAGAATGAAAATGACCTACATTAGCCCCCAAGTGCCAAGTATATTGCTCCTTCTGTGGTAATCATTGGTTCAATACTGCATTTCAGTAGGAGTTGAACATGAAGGAGTCATATCTCGGCGACTTAAAGAAGAATATTGAGCTGCAACAAGCTGAAACTTCCAATGCCGAGTTAAAGTTGAAATCTTCACTGGGATAATTTGAGAAAATCAAAGCGGGTTTTGATGCTGAGAGAACCGCCTGGGAGTCTGACAAGGCTGCACTGCTGAAGAGAGCCGAAGAGGCAGAAAATCAACTTAAGCCGGTGACTGACGAGCTTGCTAGCTTAAAGCAACACATAATCCACATGACAACCGTCGTCTTCGGTAAGTTAAACATTTGCACTTCATATCTATTGTAATACTTCTTTGACCCGCCTGCAATTCATAATAGATAATATTTAACCCACCTGGCGACTCTTGAACATGCCTCAGAAGCGCCAATCTTGGCCAGAACATGTTGCTCAAACTAAAGGCGGAGTATTCATTGGCCGGGCGGTTATACGTTGGGACGCAACACAGCCTTACAGCTTTGTCAGGCAGAAAGAAGCCTCCCATTCTGATCAAGACTGTCTTAGAGCAACTGTCAACGGTGCCGGCTCAAATTGAAGAGATTAAATTATCAACCACCCGACCCGGAGCCATTGTTGCTCTAGGCCGGGCGAAAGCATGGCAATCAGAACTTGACCCGGAGGAGATAGCCACCGGATGCCCAGAGTTCAAGGATGACGAGTCAATCTTTGAAGATCAAGACTTCAAGAAATGCGTCAGAGAGATGCGACCCACAGCCTGCCAGCTAATAGAAGAGCTGAATCTAAACCACTACACACCGGTTTATGATGAAAACAACAACAAGATTAAGCCACCTTCTCATGAAGTGATGAATCTTGTTCCTCCTAGGCATAAGCTCATCTTCGCACCTGACCTTGATCCTTCCATTATACTTAATGATGAAGCCACATTCGAAGCTTTAACCGGCATCGACTGGACATCCGCTGACCTCCAGATGGTCGAAGAAGAAGAGTCGGTGCGGGATGACCCGGAATCTTCAAGGCGCCAGGGAGAAGATTAACTGACTGCGGTGACCATAAGCCGGACGACTCTAAGGCCGGGTTACAGGAGTGCAGCTCCAAAAACTCTTGATTGAAAATCTTTTGGTCTCAATGAAAACCTTGTGATAGGATAGCTTTAAAACAATGATGTGCCCTGTCATGCCTTCGTGCATGTTTATCTCAATTTTTGAGCCGGCAGCTGAATTTTATCACATGTTCGATGTGATCATATATATGAGCCAAACCAAGACTCTTGTTTTTGCTTAAAGTTTTACATATCCTGTAGAAAACAAAACAACATATGTGTTGGCGACTTAAAGTCAAAAGCGAGGGTGGGTGACAACCCAAAAATAAGTAGCCTCATACGACTACTGAAAAAAGCATAACCATGGCTATTCAAGCCAAACATACTAGCGAATTAAAGTCAAAAGCCAAGGCGGGTGACCACCCGAGATATTTAAATATGAATAACATAACCCGGAGCCTCACGACCCGGGTAGTCAAAATTTGCACAAAAGCAAAACTTAGATAAAAACATCGAAAAAATTCCCAAAAGAGAGAGACAAAAAAGCTTAAATATTTGTTAGGCCGGCTTTCAAGACATGACCAAAAAAGTTGGCTCACATGCCTTGTGCTTTCAAGGCCGCACAACCGTTGAGTTTATCCTAGCTCACTGTAAGTCAGCTCTCACGTGACACAAGCTGCAGTTTTAACCTTAACAAGTTCATGGTCTTAAAAAAAGATTGATAGTTAAGAGTTCATTGGGTCACCTAGCGGAGTAGCAAGATGCAAACATGCAGGTGTAACTCAAAATGTGGCAACTCAGGCCGGTCAAGAGGGTATGAAAGCTAAACCCGATGGGTTGGAAGCCCCCAAGTGACCTTATGATCAAATAACAAAGACTCAGATGCATAGAAATGAAACGACAGAGGCCCTGAATTTTTCAGGGATGCCGGCTTTATTATATTTATCATAAAAAGATATATACGTCGATAGAAGTATGTACAATAGGGAGAGCCAGTGGCTCAAGTATAGTAAGGCCGAAGATGAGCAATGTTCCACGGCCTTTTGGTCTCCTGCTCAGAGGTGTGTGTCTTCTTGTGCTCACATATATCAATGAGATAATACGAGCCATTGTGAAGATTCTTACTGACCACAAAAGGTCCTTCCCATGGTGGGGATAACTTATGCATATCTGTCTGATCTTAAATCAGTCGGAGCACTAAGTCGCCTTCTTGAAACGCCTGAGTCTTGACTCTGCAGCTATGATAACTACGTAGGTCTTGCTAGTATATTGTTGAACGAGCCGCCGCAAGGTCACTTTCTTCATCCAAAGCATCAAGTGCGTTCTGTCATGCTGTCTCATTATCAGCTTTGACATAAACCGCCACTCGGGGCGAGTCATGACGGATATCACTTGGGAGTACCGCCTCTGCACCATAGACCATAAAGAAAGGCGTATATCCTGTTGATTTGTTAGGGGTGGTATTAAGACTCCAAAGTACTGAAGGTAACTCCTCAACCCAACAATCCGGAGTTCGTTCCAAAGGAACCATAAGCCGGGGCTTAATACCTCTCAAAATTTCCTGGTTAGCCCTTTCTGCATGACCATTAGATTGTGGATGAGCCACAGAAGAAACATCAGGACGAATGTGCTCTCTCTGACATAACTCCTTCATAGCACCCTTAGACAAATTAGTGCCATTATCAGTGATGGTACTATGAGGATAACCAAAGCGAAAGATCAACTTTTTAACAAACTGAACTATAGTCGCTGCATCACACTTACTGACTGGCTCTGCTTCTACCCACTTGGTAAATTTGTCAATCGCCACCAAAAGGTGGGTCTTCTTATCCTTAGACCTCTTGAAAGGTCCAACCATATCAAGTCCCCAGACTGCAAATGGCCAAGTTATTGGAATCATCTGCAACTCTTGAGCCGACACATGGGCTCATCAAGAATTTTTTTGACATCCATCACACTTGCTGATGATATCTTCCGCATCTGCATGAGCCGTCAACCAATAAAACCCATGACAAAACACCTTAGCCACTAAACATTTTGAGCCAGAATGATGACCACAATCGCCTTCATGAATTTCTCGTAATATTTCATGGCCCTTCTCAGGAGAAACACAACGTTGGAATAGACCTGTCACACTGCAGTGGTGTAACTCGCCGTTGACGATAGTCATAGACTTAGACTGTCGGGTTATCTGCCTTGGCAAAGTTTCATCCTCAGGTAACTCGCCCTGGGTCATATAAGCCAGATAAGGCAAAGTCCAATCCGGAATAGCATGAAGAGCCGTCACCAACTGCGCCTCTGGGTCAGGGACAGCAAGGTCTTCTTTAGACGGCAATTTAACAAAAGGATTGTGTAAAACATCCAGGAACACATTGGGAGGCACCAGCTTACATTGCGACCCAAGCTGGCTTAAGGCATCAACGCCTAATTCTTTTGCCGGTCAAGGTGGTCTACCTGATAACCCTTAAAATGATCAGCACTATTATGAACTGCCCGAGGATAAGCCGCCATGAGCGGGTCTTTGGAGTCCCACTTGCCAGAAACTTATTGAGCCACAAGATCTGAGTTGCCCAGACTCCCGACCCGGCTTAAATTCATCTCTTTGGCCATACGAATTTATCACCTCATGGGCAAGTCAAAATAACTCCAGCCCCCGAGCCTTCTAATTGCCTGGACCCATCAAAGTGGATTGTCCAATATGTGTTGTCCGGCTTCTCCTTAGGTGTCTGCAACTCGGTCCAGTCATTTATGAAATCCACCAAAGCGTGAGATTTGATGGCTGTCCTTAGCACATATTTCAAACCATGAGGTCCAAGTTCAATTTGCCCACTTGGCAGCCCGGCCTGTAGCTTCTATGTTCTGAATAATATCCCCTAAAGGAGCAGAACTGACCACAGTAATTGGATGACCAAGAAAACAATGCTTTAACTTGCGGCTTGCCATGAACACCCCATATACCAGTTTCTGCCACTACTAAAAAAATACACTTCCGTGATGATACGTGTTTGTCACAGTAGGTCGCGTTTTTTGTCATGCATGTACATCCATGACGATTTTATGACAGAATCAAGATAGTCATACCTGTGCTGTCGTAGAAGTGTTCCATGAAATTACCAAAATTATCATCACGGAAGTGTGCACTTCCATGACGATAAATCGCGCGTCACAGAAGTGCTTTCGTCAAGGGTGACCGACACGTGGCATCCACCGTAACGGAACGCCGTTAAGCTATCGGGTCGGATTTTGGATCCGATAACCCGTTAACAGCCCCGACCAATGGGGATTTTCCACGTGTAAACTCATCATTGGCTGGAGGAAACACGTGTCGGCTCATCGTTGGGACAGATGTCATCCACTCATTGGACAGAAGGCGCCTATGATACGTCGACACGTGGCACGGCCCAACAGAGGCCCATTCCTGTGAAAAGGCCGGCTCGTTTGACTTGGTCAAAAGGTGGCGGGCCAGCCCATGGAAAGCCTGTTAACGGCCTGTTCGCATATAGCCCATTTACAGCCCGCTAACCCAAGGCCCGTTATGCCCTATCCGAATTAGGCCCAGTAGCGTCATCTGGGCCATCCAATATGATTCCAGCCCGTTTTCACTTCTAGCCCATGTTTGGCCCATGACGTCTTTCGGCCCATATGAGGCCCTATGTAACTCTTGGCCTATTAACAGCCCATGGTGAAACTGGCCCGTAATGAACAGTGTATCACTTTACACCCATTAACAGCCCGTGGTGAAACTGGCCCGTAATGAACAGTGTATCACTTTATACCCATTAACGGACCGTTATTCCGTTGGGCCGTTTCTAGCCCATGTTATCTTTCGGCCTTCTCAGAGCCCATTTATTCTTGGGCTCATTTCCAGCATTCGTTTACTTACGGCCCGTTACTGTCATTTTCTGCTTGTGGGCCAAATTCAGCCCGTGGTTACAGTCGGCCCGTTTGTGGTCCGTTAATACGTTGGGCCATTTTCATAGCGTCATCAAATACGGCCTATTAACGATGGCCCGTTATGGTCGGCCCATGAACGGACGATTCCAACTCTAGCCCGTTTACGGCCATAATGCGGCCTGTTATTGGCTCATGTTTGGCCAATCGATCATACGGCCCGTATAAGGCCCATTGATGATACGGCCCGTAGAAGGCCCATTGTTTCTATGGCCCGTAGAAGGCCCATTGTTTCTATGGCCTGTAGAAGGCCTACTGTTTCTACGGCCCGTAGAAGGCCCACTGTTTCTACGGCCCGTAGGAGGCCTAGTGTCACTATAGTAAATATTAGCCCATGGTTATTGTGGCCTAGTTTTAAAAAATAGGTTATTGCAGCCACTAGCAAACCGCGGAAAAAGAACTGCACTGACTACAAGCAAACAAATAAACAAGACAACAAGGAAATAAATAAGCAAGCAACTTATGCTAGGCTATCACGGCTATTACACATATTACATCCACTGGGCATCAAAGTTCGCCACCAGTGCAAATATAGGGAACAAAGCAGCATATAAACGCCGCAGCAAAACAAGTCCAGAACTGAACCACTTCAGAAGAGTTCAAGAAACAATATCCTGGGTATCCATAATGCTGGCAAGATGCTTAGCAAGCTTATTAACTTTCTCTTGTTTGGCGCTTAAATCCTCCAGCTTTTGCTGTTGCACAAGAAAGTACGCATCTGAATTCTGCAGGGACTTCCTCAGTCCTTCGGCTTCTTGCCGCAGCACAGCTGACTGATGCCTTTCAGCTTGTAGCTGAGACTGAAGAAGCCGAAGTGATTCAGGCAGCAAGTTCGAAGAGCTTGTGCCAGCGGTACTGGCCAGTAACTCGAACACTACATCAACGCAGGACTGTGGGGTTTTCTCACTGTCTACAAGATCGTTTTTATCACCTTTCTTGGAGACTAACAGGGTTGTCTCACTATCTTGAACCTTATCTGCATTACTTTCTCTACCATTGCATAGTGGGGTGCTCTTCTCCAATATTCTGTTTGCATACTACAAGAGAAACAAGCAGACACATCACAGGTTTAGCTTGTAGTATACGAAACTCATTTTGGTAAACCAGTTCAGTAGTAAGGTGGACAGGATAACAACATGAAACAAACATATATCTATGTACTATGGTCACTGTGTTGTCCATATCATTCTAGTTTATGTTCCCTAATCAAGATAGAGACACAGTTCAACTCATATAATTTTAAGACACAGCAGCATAGACAGAATATAAGTGTGAGAAACTACACAGCATTGGCAGCACTTGTAATGTGCATCACATGAGAACATAACTGTTTATACAACTTAAACTGAAATCAACATAGATCAAGAAGTTAGAACAGCAATCCAGTTAAAGAAATAGGTTTAAAACATACCTATTGCGCCATTGGAGTTTCAATTGGATCCTTCAAATTTGAAAGTAGTTGGTATGAGTAAATACAGTGATGCCACAGCAAAGGAGTATGGACCATAGCTACGGAATCTGACCTGAGAACAGTTGCTCTTCTGCTTTAAACATGGAGTTTGGGTTAGCTGTGGTGGTCTTCGTGCTTTGGGCACTGCAGTAGCTTTACAAACTGCTCGTGTGGGGGTACTCTGTGGTGGACATGGTGCTTTGTCAACTATAAGTGGGTTACTATCCGCTGGGGTTGCGGTTAGATGGGTTGTAGCTGGTTCTCTGCCCAACGGTGTAAGTGTGCAATCTGGAAGAGTCTCGATTATGTGTGGTGGGGCTAGTTTGTGGGCCAGTACAACCATGGTTCTATCTGCATCGACGGGTAGCACTGTCTTTTGTGAAGAACGGGTTTTTGCTCCCTTAGATACTGCCATCACCCCCTCCAATTCAAATGGCTGATAAACAAGAAAAGAAATTGAACGTACAGACATTGTATGATAGACAGATGTGGTAATTCACATATATGTTGTCTAACCAAATAGGACAGCATGACACAATTTCACATATATGATGCCTAACTAAACAGGATAGCATGACACAGTTTCAGATATATGATGGATAACTTAACAGGATATAATGGCATAATTCAACATATGATGAGTACCTAAACAGGATGACATGACAAAACTATATGATGTCTTTCTAAAATAGGTTGGGATAAAATAATTCACATACATGTTGTCTAAGTATACAGGATGGCATGATATAATTGACATAATTGATTCATATACTAAGCAGCTGGCACTCGCATGTATGATCTCTAAACTAAGCAGATAGAATTCAATATTGTGCATATGATGTCTAAACTAAGCAATGCAAGACACCATATGCATCATATGAGAAATATAAACATTGCAACTTAGAGCATACACCTCAGGTGGGATATAGGACTGGTCATCTGTCTCTGAATCCTCCTCTGAGGAGCTCCCTGTAACCATCGAGATATATGCTTCAACAGGTACCATTGCCTGCTCTGAAGACCTTGTTTTCACTCCAGGTTTTTCCATAACCGGCTCAAATGGCTGATACACTTGAAGAGTAGTTCAATATACACAGATTTTCGACAAATGGAATACGTAATGAAAAAAAGATGGCATGAGATAATTCACATATATGATGCCTGGCTCCATGGCGGTGCATAATTCACATATATGATAACTGGCTGAAAAACATGGCATTGCATAATTCACATATCTGATATAGAAAGCAAACAGGAGGCATTCACACAAAGCATGTCTAATCTAAGCAGATGGCATGGCAATGCAAGACACCATATGCATGATATGAGCAATATAACCTAGCCAAGTTAGAGCATGCACCTCGGGGGGGGGGGGAATACGACTGGTCATCTCTCTCTGAATCCTCCTCTGAGGAGCTATCTGTAACCAGCAAGAAATCTGCATCGACGGGTAGCACTGACTGCTCAGAAGACCTTGTTTTCACTCCAGATTTTCCCATGATCGACTCAAATGGCTGATGCACAGGAAGAGTAGATGAATGTATAAACATTGTTGACAAATGGAATACATTATGGAAAAAAATATGGCACAATACAATTCACATATACGATGACTGGCTAAACAGGATGGCATTGCATGATTCACGTATATGATGCCTGGCTAAAGAAGATGGCATTGCATAATTCCCATATACTCCCTCCGTTCCTAAATATTTGTCTTTTTAGAGATTTCAAATGGACTACCACATACGGATGTATATAGACATATTTCAGAGTGTAGATTCACTCATTTTGTTCCGTATGTAGTCACTTGTTGAAATCTCTAAAAAGACAAATATTTAGGAATGGTGGGAGTATGATATAGAAACCAAACAGGTGGCATTCACACAAAGCAAATCTAAACTAAGCTGATGACATATAAGATGTATAATGTAAGCAATGCAAGGCGCCATATGCATGATATGACCAACATTAGCATGCCAGGTTAGAGGAAACACCTCAGGTGGTAAACAGGCATGGTCGGCTCCTTCTGAATCTCCATCTGAACAGTTATCTTCCTCTGGAATACAATCTGGAAATGCAGGATGGGGGGCCACTTCGCCCACCATGGAGCAGCGTCTACATGACATTATATTCGCACGCAACGGTCTTCTCTTTTTCTCTACATGTTCAGTACGATTGTGTACAATATCTGACATGCATAATAAAAAAATAGTTAGATTTTGTAAGGCCTAAGGGGTGCATGCAAAAATCAAGACTGATGGTAGCAAACGAGTGGATGGATCCAAAACTAATGATAGCAGGTAGATTATAGCTTCAGTTTAAAAAGATAGACAATGGATCATCTATTGTTTGTTGCCCACCCAACATGAACCACATAGAAGACCCCAGATGAACCAGATAGTAGACAGACACTATTTGTTGCTGGCTCGATATGAGACACATGGGAAATTCAAAACTCAAGATTGAACGATAAAGTAGCAGGTAATAATAACCGATGTATAACGTAAGCAAACACGAAAGACTGCGACCTCTCTTTCGAAACTGTGTAGTCCTCAGGTTCATCTGCTCATAGATGATGGTAATGCAGTTGGCGTGGCTGCCGGCAACAGGGAAGATGATCTGAGGCGGCGAAAGGAAGTCTGCAGGGGGGATCTCTGCTGCAGTGAACGCTTCTGTCGATGGTGCACCTCAGGTGGGGTGGATGGCGGCACGGCAGGAGCAGGACATAACACACAGAGTTTTCTTTGACGCCTATCTGAAAATGAAGTAAATCTATAAGGGCTCCTTAGAATTGGAGGATTCTATAAACGCAGGGACAGGAAAAACACAGGAATAGGATAGAAATGCACGTGCAAAACAGAGCATTTGGAAACATAGGATTTCAGTCAACCTGGGTGTTTGGTTCACATGAATTGGAAGAACAGAAGAATGGAGAAACAAAGTGATGCGACGAGTGTACAACCTCTTTGGCATAGCCTTGTGGACCTCAGCATCATTGGGTTGGACATGGAGGATGGTGATGATGCTGGTGTGACTGTCGTAGGCGGGGAAGAAGATCCGAGGCCTCTGGAAACGGCGCCGAGGGTACTGCTCCGCTGTGATGGATGGTTCCGTCGTTGTAGCAGCTCCGCTAAGGTGTACGGCGACGAGGCTGAAGCGTGACAAGACAGACAACGTTAATCTGAAGTGGGACCCTAATATCATCTGCAATAGATGATGTAAAATACATCAACAAAAAGTGCTAGATGTAAAACGCATCAGCCGCGCCACGGCCGCTCCGACAGATGCTGTAAGTACTGTTCACTCTGAACTTAACTGAAGAAAATGAACTTCACAGTCGAAACTGAATTTTACTATCGAAACTGATTGAACTAGTAACAGAGCATTGCAATAGATGTTTAGGGCGTTCGAGCACTAGTAGCAGAGAAGCAGTGATCTAAATCAGCAGACGCTCGAGCAGGGAACGCACTAGCAGAGAGCAAGTCATGCAGTAGCACCACGAGCGAGTGCTAAAGCAGCAACTCCTGTAGCTGCCAGAGGTCGTGCAACAGCAACAGCAGCGTAAGCGAGAGCAGGAGCAGAGCAGCAGCACGAACGAAAGCAGGAGCAGTGCAGCAGCGCGACCGACACCAAGAACAGAGCCGCAGCGCGAGCGAGAGCTGGAGCAGCTGCAGCTAGTGCCGTTGTGGAAGTCGCCGCCGAGGAAGCAATGACATTGGGGAGAGACGCCATGGATGATGTGGCCGGCGACGGCGCCGTCGATGGAGACACGCCATGTCTGCTCGGTATCGAGCACCGGCAGCCCCGTGAGATCGAATAAAAGATAAAATGCAGCGGTGAGTGCAGAACCTCCTTGGTGGTGCCGAGTTGGCCTCGGCTTCATCGGAGGAATTGGTGAGGGTCCTGCGGTTCCGGTGGGGCAGGTCAAGACGGTGCTGTGGGGATTGAGGTGGCGCGATAGACGAGGCGAACGTCGAGGCAGCTCCTTGGAGCT
Organism: Aegilops tauschii subsp. strangulata; assembly: GCF_002575655.3. NCBI lineage: Eukaryota > Viridiplantae > Streptophyta > Magnoliopsida > Poales > Poaceae > Aegilops > Aegilops tauschii. Next base: position 342,981,164 of record NC_053037.3, read on the forward strand.
GGAGGAGGGGGCGGCTGATCCGGCAGGACGACGAGATCGACAACGGATCCTCATCCGGTGCGGTGGATGAGGGACGGCGAGCTGTTGCGGTGGACGACGTAGTCGGTGAAGAGTCTCCGGCTGGGCGGCGGTCGGGAGGCCGACGGAGGAGCGTGGGGTTTCGCGGGTTTTGGCGGCCTCGGTGTACGAATGGGGGGCGAAGGGGGAGGGGTGAGCCAAGCTTAGGGACGCGCTTGTCCGAAATGTAGGGTAAGTTACCAGCGTACCCCCACCGGTTTTGACACCGCGACATGGAGCTTCATTTCCGGCTGAGGGGTAGAAGGGGGATTTCGCGTGTCTGGGCTGCGGGAGCGATTTCGGATGAGGAGGGAGTTCTCGCGCGCGTCCAAATTTCGGGATAACAAGGCGTGGCGTGGGTTGAATAAGCGGGAGTTTCAAAGCAGGTGAGACAAAAGATACTCGAGCTTGAAAATTTCGGGATAACAAGGTGCGGATTCCTTGTTCGGCAGAACAAACTTAACATGTAAAAAAAACAATTCATACAAGACACAAGAGAGTCATGTCCCCTTTTACTATATTGCTATAGATGCCACTTAAAAAACTACAAGAAAAATGTAAAAAAAAATCGGGAGAACAAGATTACCCTGCACAGTACCAAATCGATTCGCACTTCCCTCAACAACAACAAAAAAACAAATCAATTCCCACCAAAGAAAGAGTAATGTCCCTTTTATATGATTACAGATGCCATGATGTCGAATTTCAATTTTTGAATCCACGTTATGTTGAATTCGAATATATCATTAGGTGACCTTGCGGTTTATAATTGATGTAGTCGTACATTTTGATCTTCCATCATATATGAACATTTTACTCCACCATGTGAACATATATATTGTCATCTACCATATGGACTAAATTTGAATCAATTTTCCTTATTTGAATACGATTGTTGTCAAGTTATACAATAATTTAAATATTATCTTGATAACAAAAAACATACATATAGCAGTAATCATATTTCACTATGAACTACATGTACCATACGCTCTCCAATTCAAATATTTGTATCCATTTTATGTTGAACTCAAATCATAGTACATTATTGGTCTAGGTAGCGAGATGTTTGGGATAATCTAAACCCTGTTTTCATACGTATAATTTTTGGCTGAATTGGGACAAGTTTTGGTATAAGCCTCTTGCAAAACCGGAGATTCTCTCAACAAGCCTCGTGGTTCCGAGAGGGAACGTGTCACCTTTATGTGCGAAACGATATACGTTGCCTCCCCCCTGATTTTATTTACAGAGGCAACATAGAACTATATGAGTGCCCTGTTAAATTTTGGAATTATTTCGGGTTCATTTGGCCTTTTTATACATTAATTGAGTTTATGGACTTTTAATGTGCATAATCTAAATATGAATTGCATGCACATGCTCCGGTGCACCAAAGTGGGTTGAAAAATCACATGTGTGTCCTTGGTTGAATTTCTAGGTCCCATGGAAGAAATGAGAATGAAATTCAAACATCTGGGCGTCATGACTCGGCCGAGAACATCGAGAAACTTTGATTTTAAATTCATGTAAATCCAAAACTCGCCTGGAAATCATGAAACTTGGCATGGTGTCATGTCATGGCACTAACATGTTGTGGTAAAAAATTGGGCCGATTTGGAAGCTCGTGGTTCTAAGAGGGAACGTGCCACCTTTGAGTGTGAAACGATATACGCTGCCCCCCCTTGAGTTTCTTAACAAAGGCAACATAGAACTACATTAGTGCCCTGTTAAATATTGGAATTATTCCGGGTTCGTTTGTCGTTTTTATACATTAATTGAGTTTCTGGTCATTTAATGTGCATAAGTCAAATTTGAACTATAAGCACATGCTCTCGTGCACCAAAGTTGGTTGAAAAATCACATTTGTGTCCTCAGTTGAATTTCTAGGTCCCATGCAAGAAATGAGAATAAAATTAAAACATCTGGGCATCGTGGCTCGGCCAAGAACATTGAGAAACTTGGTTTTAAAATTCTTGTAAATCCAAAACACGTCTGAAAATCATGAAACTTGGCATGGATATCATGTCATGGTACTACCATGTTGTGGTAAAAAAATTGGCCGAATAGGAACAAATTTTGGTATAAGCTTCTTGCAAACCGAAGCTTCTCTCAAGAAGGCTCGTGGTTCTGAGAGGGAACGTGCCACCTTTGAGTGCGAAACGATATACGTTGTCCCCCTTGAGTTTATTTACAAAGGCAACATAGAACTACATGAGTGCCCTGTTAAATTTTGGAATTATTCTAGCTATGTTTGGCCTTATTTACACATTAATTGAGTTTTTGGTCATTTAATGTGCATAATTCAAATTTGAACAACAAGCACATGCTCCCGTGCACCAAAGTTGGTTGAAAAATCACATTGTGTCCTTGGGTGAATTTCTACTCCCTCCTTCCATCTATATAGGTCCTAATGCATTTTTCGGGGCTAACTTTGACCAAACATTAGAGCAATAATATATGACATGCAACTTACACAAAGCATACCTTCAAATTTGTATGTCAAAGGATCTTCCAATAATATAATTTTCATAGTATACATCTCATGTGCTATTAATCTTGTCAATAGTCAAAGTTTGTCTTGAAAAACACATTAGGCCCTATATAGATGGAAGGAGGGAGTAGGTCTCATGCAAAAAATGAGAATAAAATTCAAACATCTGGGCATCGTGGCTCGATCGAGAACATTGAGAAACTTGGTTTTAAAATCATGAAACTTGGCATGGTGTCATGTCATGGTAGTACCATGCCGTGGTAAAAAAATTGGCCGAATAGGAACAAATTTTGGTATAAGCTTCTTGCAAATCGGAGCTTCTCTCAAGAAGGCTCGTGGTTCTGGGAGGGAACGTGTCACCTTTGTGTGCATAATTCAAATTTGAAATACAAGCACATGTTCCAGTGCACCAAAGTTGGTTGAAAAATCACATGTGTGTCCTCAGGTAAATTTCTAGGTTCCATGCAAGAAATGGGAATGAAATTCAAAATCCTGGGTGTCGTGGCTGGGTTGGAAACATTGAGAAACTTAGTTTTTTAATTCCTGTAAATCCAAAACACGCATGAAAATAATGAAACTTGGCTTGGTGCCATGACATGGCACCAACATGCTGTGGTAAATTTGCAGTCCGATTTGCGAAGGCGCACACATTAACAATCAACAAAGTCATTTTGGAACAAGTGCTGTCATGTTACAATCGGAACAAAAGTATTATTGAAACCATGGGCGTTCTACTTACTAGTACCATTTACGTGCCACCACGCGTCCCCATTTTTTATTAGCTAGGAGGCGCCGTGCAGGGTAGCTATTTGAGTACGAGAGGCGTGCGATCAGACCCCTGCGCGTGCTTATCGGGAGGAGAGCCCTTTGACCTCCATCTGTCGTCCACCTCTCTCCCAAGGTCTCCATTAATGGCGCCCAAGCCTCTGTTTAATGGCGTGGCTATGTCTCACTCGACTGAGATTTAAGAGAGAAAAAAGAAAATCTGAAAGCACGGATCTTGATGTAAGATCTGACGGACCTATATAGCATCTACTGCGACTTATAGCAAGACTGATGAATATATAAGGACGATTAATTTTTTTATATCAAAGAAGGGCTTGCCCCTTCCGATTTTCATTACTGAAAATCACCACAATTCACAAGAAGTTCAGCACAACTCCAGCCTAACACGAAGGACTAAAAGCTACCAGATTGAAATCACAACATCCCAAGAGGCCAACAAAGGCCAAACATCCGCGCTAGAACCCAACATTTCACAACCGACAACACAATCCACATCCTAAACCGATTATTACATCAAAAGAAACCAGGAAAATGAAGGAAGCCCAGCAGCAACTAGAAGAACAGCAACGCCAGGGTCGCCACAGCAAGAGTTTTCTTCATTCCAGCCTCGCAACATTGATCTTCCACAGAAAGATAAGGACGATTAATTGTCTTACATAATTAGAAAGATAATTAAAAAAGCCACATGCGGCTACGCCCGAAATACACAAGGGCAAAAGAAGAAGGAAGAGAAGGATCTGGCTCGCTGATCTCTACTTTCTTGATGCGTTGCTGCAGGCCGCGGGAACTAGTCTCCGCGGCGAGCGGTGATGAGCTCTTTCGTGTCCTCAAGACGCTGCTTGAGAACATCCACAGATTCCTCCACCAGCCTTTGTCGCTCGTTGCGGAGCATGTCATTCTCGTCCATAAGTTTCTTGACGATGACGCCGGTCCTCTTCAACAAGGCACTGGTCTCCTCCTGCTGGTCTGCACTTCGGACGATCTTCTCCCTCAGCAGGTCGCGCTCGGCCCGGAGCCTCTCATTGCCCTCCCTTAGTTGCCGGATGACGCCGGTAGCCTGTTCAAACAAGGCTTTCATGTTGTCCTGCAACCTCGCCCAGCCGGAGATCTGATCCATCTGGCTATGGACGATCGCATGCATGCGCCTGTAACAGTCGTCGCCTGGCCGCGAGAAATTTTCCCAGGCCGCCGCGGCGCGGCAGGACATCTCTGCTGCATTCGTGGCGCGGCGGGACATCTCTGCTGCTTCCGCGGCGCGGCTGGACCTGTCTACTGCATCGACGGCGCCGCGGGACCTCCGTGCTGCTTCAGCGGCGCGGCAGGACCTCTGTGCTGCTACTTCCGCGCGGCGGGACATGTCGGTTGCTCTCGCAGCGAGGCGGGACATCTCTCGTGCTTCCGCTTCCATACTCGCCTCTCCCTGGTGGCAATCTCTCGACCCAGAACTCACACTGGCCATGGCAGACGCAAGGGAAGGATGCTGAATGACTTGTTTGTTTTTGTGGATGAGGAGTTGAGGAGGAATGTGCAGTCATCTTGGCATACTAGTATTTATAACCGAGTACTAATACGCTCCTAAGTGGGAAACCGTTTAGGTTGGACTCGGTGTGAACAGGTTTGCAATTCAATATAGTGTGGTACTAATACGCTCCTAAGTGGGAAACCGTTTAGGTTGTGATCGGTGTGAACAAGTTTGCAATTCAATATAGCGTGGAGTAATTTGGAATGTGACGAGACGCAAGCTCAAAATTTATTGACGGTTCTAGTTTCGAAGTGCGGCACTATTCCCGGATGGGGTACTTCTTTTTCTACTCCCTCCTTTCCGGTTTTATAGGGCTTATCTCAAAATTTTAGTTTTTCCATTTTATAAGGCTCAATTTGGTTGTTCCCCAACACATGTTCAGATTCCAAGGTGCATTAAATCATTGCATGCAAGTATTAAGAGAAAATTGACCAATGCATGTACTTTATGCATGCATGCATTGCAATTAATGCATTGATAAACATAATTTTTTGAGAAAAACAAGAGCATTAATTAGGTGCTTTTGCAAACTACAAAAAATATTCCACCACTCACCATCTTGGTTGGTGAGATTTTTGAATTAAGCCCTATAAACCGGAAAGGAGGGAGTACTGCTGTGTACGTGCAATAACTGGCACTTGCAGATGGAGCACCTTGCCGTACTGGATCCTGTGCACGGGCATGGGATGCGCGGTGCTGATGTGGTGGTAGAGCGCCGGCGGCGGGCCTTCGTAGCCGCAGACGGGCATGGGGCATTTGCAGGGCGCGAGCGGACACACGCTCTGGTGATCGGCGAGCTTGTGGTAAGTGACGTAGAGCCCACGGCCTTCGTGCGGGTACTCCACCCTCACCAACGAAAGGACGGAGTCCACCGCCGTGTTCCGCAGGTCGAAGCCACCGTCACGCTCGCACTTCTGGCACTGCCGCTGGTTCCCGGGGCGCTCGTCGCGGCAGTCCGCGCAGGCCAGGTGCCCTCCCTTGCACTGCAGAAATCAATCGAACAACACATCAATCAAGAAACCTGCACCTTGCTCAATCAGCCGAACGGACGAGGTGTATTCGAACCTCATACACTGGAGACGTCAAGGGGCGGAGGCACAAGGGGTAGTGGAGCACGGTGAGGTCCATCGAGACCTTAGAGAGCTCCATCGTCGGGTCCTGTTCGGTCTGCATGATCTCGCCCTCCTCGTGCACAACCATCTCTCAACTTGGGCCGGGGTATTACAAAGCTTTACCGTCACATATTTGATACTACTTCAAGGTGCATTAAATCAACACATGCAAGTATCAAAAGGAGAGTCACGGCATGCATGCATGCGCTTTAATTAATGCATCGGTAAATGCAAATTATTGAAATATATCGAGTGCAGTGCTTTGATGTGTCGCGTCAACTCATACATCAACGAGAAGTTTGATTATCCTCTCCCTCGCGGACTTAACTGCACCTGCCTTTGGCTGTATGACAGGTTGGCCACACACCTGTCGGGCCCACCTATCATACACGCAAAGGCAGGAGTGTCCCTCCCTCGCCCATGAGCGTGGTGGCTGGCAAGACTAGGAGAAGCTTTCGCTACACGCTCTCCCTCCCGCACGCGGTGGACATGCAGCAGTTCAATCGGTGTCAGATGGCCAGAAGCGTACTGTAGTACTCCTCCAGTGCAGTAGTACTCCATCATTGTTCGACTTCCCGAAGAGGCGAAGAGCCAAGCGCAGCCCGGACGCTCGTGTGGCAGTTTCATGTGTAGAGTAGTCTAGGATAGCGTGTACCGTGCCTGTAAGCTTAAAATCGTTGGGGTCGGCTCCATGCTATGTGGCCGTCTCGAAGTTTAAAAAAAATTAAAGTAGTCTTCTGGCCCTACCTGACACCCTGGTGATTGTAGTTTGCACGCTCATCTGGTCAAGACAGGAATATATATTTTAATTTGTTTTTTCGAAAAGGGGGGACTCCCCGGCCTCTGCATCAGAACGATGCATACGGCGACATATATTTTAATTTGTGGTGGGTAAATGTTAGAGGTTGCAGCAAATATATTGTACAATGCGGGTCTTTCAGCCAAGTTTAGAGGCAAGCATGTGGGGCCAGTGCTATGATGTGTCGCGTCAACTCGTACAACGAGGAGAAGCTTGATTTTACTACACGCCTTCTCCCTCACCCATGCGCGCGGTTGCTCGCAAACGAGGACAGGCTTTTGCTTAGTAGTACTTCTACAACAAGCTATCCGTCCCGCTCACGGTGGACGAACATTCAGCAGTGGATTCGACACTGTAGAAGCAGCGAAGAGCCAAGCGCAAACCGAACGTTGCAGTTGCGAACATTGGAGCACGCATATAGCCAGGCTCTTGCATGAGACAAAATTGCTATGTGAGCCCACTATTGTACTAGTACGCACAACTACTTGCTAATATAGCCCTGTAAACCAGACAGGAGTATTTGCCCTTCTAGAGATTTCAACAAGTGACTAGACTACACCGAGACGGAGTACATATCGAGCAAAATGAGTGAATCTGCACCGTAAATAAATACGTACTAGTTCTATCGTTTTCTTCTCCGAGGTGCACAATATTGAGTATACTGACTAGTCTCTTTTTGACACACATTTACGTTTTTTTACATAGTACAGACGCAAGCGCTCATATACACGCGCATACACTCACCCCTATGAACGCACACACGCACGGTACTATCATCTTGAAATTTACGAAGTCACCATAGGCACCTCGTCGTCGACGGGTCCATAGGTGCTTGAATGCCAAGGAGGGAGAAGGTAGCGGTTCCCGAGACGTTGAACGGTCAATGATGCATCCTCAATTACATGCAGAGGGAATTAATTGGAGAAGCAGAATAGAGCCAGCACGATGTGAATGCAACAGAGTTTGGACTCTCATATAATAAAGGCGCCCCACCACTCCAATCCATCTACTCCCAAGTCTCTGCGCAACACTGCTCACTCCAATCCAAGACCAAGTGACCAGAAGCCACAAGCACCTATGGAGGCGATGGACGCGAGCGGCAGTCGGCTGTGCCAAATCATCCAAGGCGCCGGCCTGCGGCCCCGCACCGTGCAGCGTTTCCAGACGGTGCTGGCGACCGCAGGCAACGTAGCCCTCGCCGACGCCGGCTTCGCCTCTCGCATGGATGACATGATGGTCAACTCCATCCGCAAGTTCACCGCCGTCAAGAAGTGCGCGGACGACCTTGCCGTACTGCTCCAGTCCGCGCGCCCAGGCTCCTCATTGCCTGCCACCCTCATCGGCCTCCATGGTGACGAACTCTTTCAAGCCCTGGTGGCCCTACAGGTGCCGGAGGTCGCGACGAAGAATGTGCACCTCGAGGCCGCGCTCGTCGCGCAGCGCCTCGCCATGCAAGAAACCGTCGACCTGCACATCCACGTCTACGAGGAAATCGTCTACATAGGCCACTACAAGGCAAGCGAGGACAGAAAGACGTTGGCCTTCTTCCAGCGGCTGGAATCTTTTGGACGCCATTGTTCAGAAGCACGTCGACCTGGCCACGAAAGCCGCTGCTACTTAGGCGCCGTTCGGTGGGCCGGCGCCCTGAGTCGAGGAGGTGGATGTCGTCGATGGATGCATCTCTTCTTGCCTCCTGTAACTAGCACTGCATCGCCTCGTGGCCTTAATGTTTTATTAGTATAGTACTCCCTCCGTTCCCAAATATAAGTCTTTCTAAAGATTCCAGCAAGTGACTACCACATACGGAGCAAAATGAGTGAATCTACACTCTAAACTATGTCTACATACATCTGTATGTTGTATTCCATTTGAAATAGTATCTAAAAAGGCTTATATTTATGAACGGAGGGAGTATATGGCATTTTTATTCCAGTCGTAACGTTTTCACTGTGAGGTGGGGCCGCAGTTGAGCAAACCCACCCCGCCCACCGGGCGTCTGCCGAGTTTAGAATTAGAAGAGAGAAACGAGGGAGGAGAGCTAGCTGTAGCACGGACGCTGTTGTCAGATGGGACTCGTGTTTATAGAATAGGAGTACTGAGCACTCGTGCCTCTTTTTTTAAGGAAAAAATTAGTCGTATGTCTAGTACCACTAGTTGGGTGCGTGCGACCTATAGCTGTCATCACTTTAGGTCTCCTTTTCGAACCGCGACTACGCTTCACAGTACATATTATTTCACGCATTTATCCTCCTATATGTACTCCTAGGCTATTTCCACGTGCTCCCATTCGCCGACATGTGGGGCATAGAGCATCTGGGTCGTAGTGCATGCATGACTCGGAGCATATGCTGGGGTACTTTACATTTCAGACCTCACGAATTACATGCAAACCCCCCGCTGAAGAATAAATAAATGAATGAATTACTACATGAAACCGGATTATTTTCGTGGAAAACGGAGCACGTTCATTAAATTTTGGACATAACACGTTTATAAAAAATGACCGGACCGAAACCAGTCTAAGGGCCTCTTTGATTTTTCCCGCAAAAAAAGGGCCTCTTTGATTCGCAGGATACTGAAAACACAGGAATGGGGAAAGTATGATGGCGATGAACCGAGACTAGGAGAACTCTAACTCAGTTAGAGGTTAGAGTTAGATTCTAACCCTGAACTAACTCTAAACCAAAGAGGTGTATGGATGGCAGGGTTAGATTGACAATAAATGCTCTATCTCAATCATTTGACTACTTTGGACCCTATTTCCTGCCGGATTTGGAGGGTGCTTGGATACGTTTTAGTTCCATGACTAAAAGTAGTGGGACTAAAACTTGCTAGCCTCACCCATGCTTGGATCCAAATACTAAAGAGACTAAAATCAAGTTAATGAGCATTTATTATCCTCCAAACCCTCGAATCCAGAACTCGCCTGTGTTAAAGGAGAGGAGTTAAATGAGGAGAGAGAGGACTAATCCACATTTTAGTAGGGGTACCCCTGACTAAATTTTTTTAGTCTCAAGACTAGTTTTAGCCCCTCTTTAGTCAGGGGTGCTTGGAACTTTAGCCTCTTAAAGAGACTATTTTTAGTCAGACTAAAATAAGTCCCTTGGATCCAAGCACCCTCTTGGTGTGGCCGGCTCTTCTGTGGCCTCCTCCCGCTCACAATTGACATAAATGAACCATCTATACAAATCAAGCATGCAAAACATGATAATTTTTACTTTGTCCATACAAATGAGATATCCCACTTAAACATACAAGTCGTCAATCAAGCTTCACAAAATAAAAAAACACTTCATGAAACAAAGAATGAGCTAACTCATCACGGAAGTCATTCACGATAGGGAGGGATCCCGGAGCCCCTCACGCACCGAGGGAGGAGCTCGCCATCGTCACTCTGGAGGAAGGCTCTGTAGAGCCCAAGCCCCGGGAACCCCTCCGACGCCGGCCCTTGCGAGTTGAGGTTGACACCGGCATGGGTAGCAGGGCCGCTTGCCGCCGACTGGGAACTTAATCTTTGGGCCTCTAGAAATAATGCAAGCCTGTAACTAAAATACCTAGAAAGGTGAACTGAATCTTTGGGCCTCTAGAAATAATGCAAGCCTAAAACTGAAATACCTAGAAAGGTGAACTGAATCTTTGGGCCTATAGAAATAATGCAAGCCTGAAAGTGAAATACCTAGAAAGGTGAACTGAATCTTTGGGCCTCTAGAAATAATGCAAGCCTAAAATTGAAATACCTAGAAAGGTGAACTGAATCTTTGGGCCTCTAGAAATAATGCAAGCCTGAAATTGAAATACCTAGAAAGGTGAACTGAATCTTTGGGCCTCTAGAAATAATGCAAGCCTAAAATTGAAATACCTAGAAAGGTGACCTGAATCTTTGGGCCTTTAGAAAGATTTATTACCTCCTCAAGCAGCATCAAACAATTCCATGCGTGCACCACAAATCTATACCAAGTTTGATCAGGATCTACTTTTCCAAATCAGAATGAGCGCTAGAGCAAGCAAGATCAATGATATGGTCATGAGACAGAGAAGGAACGAACAAACTCACCCCTCTCGCGACCTCCCTGGTAGATGCGCCGCCGCCGCGCACGACAGAGGGAGAAAAATGACTGGTGAAGGGGGAGCGGGGCGACCTTCGAAGGCCGGAGGGAGAGGGCGGCCGGAGTAGGGCGGCGGAGGCCGGAAGGAGAGGGCGACCGGAGGAGAGAGGGCGAGCGGCCCTATGGGGAACAGAGAGGAGTCGTGCGAGAGGGGGGAGCGATCTAGTGCGGGCAGGGGAGATTTTTTTAGTTCTCTTTTAGTGGGCCCGAGGATAACTAACCCAATTAGAACCTCTCGACCGGGCTAGTTCTTTTAGCTGGGTTAGAGCAAACTAGCTCAAACTAACCCCTCTTGTTTTGATAATTTGAGGCTATTTCAACCCAAACTAGCTCTAACTCAAGGATCCAAACAAAGAGGAGTGTTACTGTACATGCTACAGTGTGGACCGTAGCACATTGTTTTTATGGCCATATCACCACATTGTTTTCTACTGCTGGTTCACTGGGCTACCGTGGTTCGCACTGCTGGTTCACTGGGCTGCCATGGTTCGCACTCCTCCGACCTGAGTAGTACTCCCTCCGTTCCTAAATATAAGTCTTCGTAGATATTTCACTGTGGACCACATACGGATGTATATAGATGCATTTTATGTGTAGATTCACTCATTTTTCTCCGTATGTGGTCCATAGTGAAATCTCTCCAAAGACTTATATTTAGGAATGGAGGGAGTAGTATGGTACTAGTATATACCGCATCATTCTTTGCTCCTTCTTACTACTCCGACATGTGGGAGAGCCAGCATCCGGGTCGACGTGTCATGCACCAGATTAGAGCGCAGAACAGAAGGGGGGCATCACCCCGGTCGGAGCGCCAGTAATTCATGACTATAGTGAGTGGTCATATCACAAGTCTTTCCAGCAGTAACGCGCCGTCAAATCGCACAGCCCCACTCGCTCACCCTCCTCGCCTCTCTGTCAAACCGCCTACCCGAAAATTGCCGCACGTACTGCCCGGGAAAAGCCCCGCCCTCAACTTTTAACTACGCAAAAATAGTTTGAGCTTGTTCGTTCGATATAAATACAGTACTTACTGTATGTTTATTCACCCGTGGGGTTGTTCAATGAATGGAGGGGCGGGGAGCACAAGTGAACAATACTGTAGTACTACTAGTAGTAAGTAGGAGTCGTACAGTAGTCACCTTAAATAGAGAGTTGCTTTTCTTTAATGCCATGTACACAAATTGAAACGCTTGTTGTGGAGAGAAAAAATATAATCACTCCCCTATATATGGACGCAGGGGCCTGAGCGCTTGCTTTACTAGGGTTGCTCTCTTCATTCTCTCATCCTCTCCAGATATAAACAAGACAGCGGTAGCGACATTTTCTCTCCGCTCACCGCTGGTCACAGATCCGGCCGGATCCCTTCGACCGGTGTGTGTAGAGGACTAAAAGGTGCATCGTTCATGCGGTCATCGCCGCCGAGGGAGGAAACCCATAGCTGCCGGAGGGGCCCGATCCTCTGCCGTGCCGTTCTCTCCGACACAGCGCCGGCTCAGGAGGTCCTCTGACCCTTCTTCCTCCCTATCGTCTTGTCCGCAGATCCGACCTGCCGCCGCCGACATCCCGGCGACCCTCAGGTATAAGTTCTTCGAAAGCGGCCTTGCTCTACTGCCCCAGCTCCCCACGTGTCTGCATGTGCATCTTTTTCTACTCCCATCAGCTCTTCCAAAGCCACCTAATTTTTTAGTATTATTAGAGGTAAAGCTACTTCATGCATTCGAATCTAGGGCTTTGTTCAAACAACGAAGAAAGGGGGGAAAGTTGTAGCATGAATCTAGGACTTGATTCAAAGAGGAAATAATTTGGTGAAAGTAGTAGAGACCGGATACCCAACCGGTCTCTTGGTTGAAAAGGGAAATAATGGGACGCAGTACAAACTGGATAAGGAACAGATCTATTATTGGTTGAAAAAAGGATAGAAAGTGGCGGCTGGTGGACAAGTCAACAGAGTATGTCCAGGATTAGATTTGCTGCCATCACATAGTAAAAGGTCTGCAGGATTAGATTTGCTGCCCTCACATAGTAAAAGGTCTCAGGATTAGATTTGCTGCCCTCACATAGTAAAAGGTCCCAGGATTAGATTTGATGCCCTCACATAGTAAAAGGTCTCCAGGATTAGATTTGCTGCCCTCACATAGTAAAAGGTCTCCAGGATTAGATTTGCTGCCCTCACATAGTAAAAGGTCTCCAGGATTAGATTTGCTGCCCTCACATTGTACTAGGTCTCCAGGATTAGGTTTCCTGCCCTCACATAGCATGAACAAACTCGGCATCACCACTTTGTGCCTCCTTGTAGGTACATTGTGCTGATGCGTCCACTGTCGCATGTCCTTATACCAACCTTTTGCTGTTGTTAATGTAAGGGCGCATGTAAAATGAAGTGATCACACTGTTACCTTAGGGACATGTCTAACCAGTGTTATTGTTAATCTAATGCCTCCAGTGATAAGATGCAATTAAACTGTGTTACAAATGGCACTCCTGCTGTTTTCCCCAGTATGATAAGTAAGTTGCTCCTTTACGCTGCTGAGTGTCCTGGTGTCCCCACGGTCCCATGCCCTTAAACCAACTCTTTAGCTGCTGTTGATTTACTGTGTCTGGTAAACAAGCAATGCCACCATTAAAGTAATCCCATATTTGAGGAATCTTATTGTTCATCGTAATGCTTCTGGTAACATGAAGCATTGCTGACGTTTTAAAATTTATACTGTCCTTGCGTGATTGCCATGAACATAATTAAGATGCTTCTTTTCATTTTGTATATGTTTCGTATATTCTTATTGACCAACAACTATTTACTTTCTATCTTTTTGTGCAGATAGGGATATCCATTTCACCTTGTTGCTATTGTGACCTTTTGGTGAACTGCACAAAACACTTTTTTTGGGAATGAGTGTCTTGTGCAGTTCAACTAAAATGTCACATGGGCAACATCTCTCAATTTTGGTGGAACTGCACAAAATGGTGATTGGAGTTTCCAAAATCTCCGTCAAGTTCTGCTGGTAATCTCGTGCAACATTTTTATTAGCCTTTGCAAGATGGAGTCGTCACTGTCACCACAATGGCACTTTATTTTAGTGGAACTGCACAAAAGGATAAGAAAATTATAGTTGCACCTTACATGAGCCGAACAGCCAACCTTAATGTTCCTCAATTTTACTGCAACTACTAAAGAAGAACGTGCCAGCTCACAAGAGCAAGTACTTCTTGCTAGCTGAATGATGCAATCTTTGCTTCATTTCAGGTGAACTGCAGAAAAAGGCGCATGAATTGAATCATGGAACTCCAGGCAGACCTCATCCAAGTAGAGCTGGAGGTTGAGTTCAAGGAGGCCGCTATTAAAGCGAAATCATGCTCTCCTGTCTCCTTGTTTGTGCTGTGCAAACATGATGTGCAAACAGGAATACTCAACTACAGATGTTGTGACGGTCAAGAGCATTCGCCAAGTTCTTCGATTGTATGACATGGCTAGCCAAGATGGATTTAATCCTGATATTCACTTTATCAAAAGGCTCTAATGGATTGGTTCTGAATCTTGCAAGCTGGGAATCAGTGAGATGTGTAGGCATCTTTGTTGTACTTATTATTTGAATCTTATTTGTTGGTTCTGAATCTTGCAAGCTGGGAATCAATGAGATGTGTAGGCATCTTTGTTGTTCTTATTATTTGGATCTTATTTGTTGGTTCTGAATCTTGCAAGCTGGGAATCAATGAGATGTGTAGGCATCTTTGTTGTACTTATTATTTGGATCTTATTTGTTGGTTCTGAATCTTGCAAGCTCGGAAACATGGCATGATGATGCAGAGGACAACAACCATAACAAATAGTTCAAACTTGGTAGTATTATCTTGGTGAAAGTGCGACAAATGTGCTGATCGTGTGCGTCCTGAGAATAATAATTCTAATTGTTGTGCATGTTGATCCCGTGGCACTGATAGAACGAGCGAATGCATTGCCTGTTTTAAGTATAAATTTCTATTAAAGCTAATTAAATTTAAGTAAAGTGACCACTAACTCCTGTTATTACAGTACCAATACAGACCCGGTCGTGAACCGACGTGTGGCCGAGGGTGCATCTTCTGCCGGGCGTGCAGCGGACGAGGGAGGGGTAGTAACTGTTGTCGCCTGTACACACTCAGCTTACTGTTGAATCCAGTTCCCCAAGAGCTGAAAAACGAACTGCTGCCGCCGCCTACACACTTGTTCACTAGAAGAGACTCCAATGGCAATCCGAGGGGTGAGCCTGCTGGATATGGACTTCAGCAAGGAGTTCCCCTTTGAGTTCGCCGTTCAGTCCTATGGCTGCACCAAGTTGAATGTGATGTACACCAACGATACGGACTCGGTGAAGCTCTGCCTCGCCTCAGTCCTATGGCTGCACCAGGTTCTGGAGCATTCGCCCATTTCATCGGCAGCGCCGACTGCACCTTCGCTACGGTGGAGAGAAGGAAGAACGCGATGACTCGGCCATGTGGTGCAACAAGCTTGTCCACATCCAGAAGCAATACAAGATCATCAGCAATGGGCAGGAGAAGGACTCCGTGGTTGACCTCGCTGAGACCATCATCGACCCCTGATATGCCAACATGAAAGAAGACGACCTGAACACGTGGGAGGTACCTCTGAATCTAGCCTACATAACCTACGCGGCCAAGGACGCATACGCATGCTACGACATGAAAATGCAGATCTTGGACATGAGGGCGTGTCTGCTTCCCGTAACCGACGAGTACACGGACAGCCGCAGCGTCATGATCAAGCGTGCCAGGAAGGTCTAGATGTTGTACTTTATCTGTTTATAAGCACCTTTATCATCTGAGTGTTTCATGCATTAGCCTATGTGTCGTAATTATCTGTTTTGTCCGAAATATTTCTTTTAAGAACCCATTAACCTGATTGCTTTTTTTAGTGGCTATTTTCTTATGTATGTAAACTAGTTCACTTGTCCATAAAAAAACTAGTTCACTCGGCTGCCGTGCTTTGAATCTCCTTCCTCCCAACATATTCCCCTCCTCAGGTGGACCCAGTAGGTCTCTGAATTTTCTCCCACTTTCTTTTTCGATGTAAACTGAGTTTTTTCCCAGTACTTTCCCCTAGAACCAACTCAACTGTCCCACGTCTAGCCTAAAAAATAATAATACCCCACGTACTATTAACTCATCAAATTAAAATGATATTTTATTTTGTAAGTTGAAAGTTCTTACAAAATAATAATAATAATTGTTTATATATAACTTGGCAAGTTAACTCCTAGTGATTGCGTACATAAGCTTGCAAAGATTTTACTGACGTGCAATCATGTGTTTATGTTTTTATAACATTTCTCCGTCTAGCCCAACATGATATTTTCACCTAGCCCAGCAAGTCCGCGGATTTTGAGAAAAATGCAAATGGGATTTAAACGGCTGCATAGATGCTACATCATTGTTTCACCCAACCCACCAAATGGACTAAAAAACAAATGGACTGGCTGACATGTGGGCCAGTAGGTCGAAGCCTAAGAAGGCGTTGGATTTACATCCAACGGCCGGCATTCTTCTTCAATGTCTCGTCTTCTTCCCCCAGCGCTGCCGGAACCGCCTGCTCCAGCCTTCGGCGTCCAGCGGCGTTGTTTTGCGCTCCTCAGTGAAACGCTATCCCGCCGACGGACAGGCCATCCCTCCACTCCGCACCTCCTGTTATTCTCTGCCGAGTGTAGGCCCACCCCACACCCGAACCAGTCAAGTTTCCCACTCCTCTCCGTCTGCGACTCCACTGCCGTGTCTTCCCCATCTCCGGGTCATTCCAGTCTGGGGCCTCGCCGTCGTCCACCGCCTCGGTGCGCTCGGCGCGGCGTGGTCAACATACGAGAGTCGTCGGAAGAGGACTATAAGTGGAGAGCCTGATGGCTGGGACCCACGAGGTCCATGGTCGCACGCAAGGAAAGTTCCTCCTTATTACGCACTGTACGTGCACTGTACGTGGGAAGGGCTTCCGTATTTCACGAAAAAAACATTCCCCTGCTGACAGGTCGGACCCACCAGCTATATCTTCGCACGCAAGGAAGTGCCTCCTTATTACGCACCAAAAAATGAATACCCGCTGCTAGCTGGGACCCACCATAGTGGGTGGCTAACTTGTGGGCCTACTAAGTTGACGAGGATGGAGGGCTTTGTCAACTTAGTCAATATGAACGATTCTAGCTCTAGTGACTGTACGATGTCCATCCAACGGCCATAGTGCTTCTTCAACCTCTGGTCTTCTTGCTCCAGCCGCCCAAAGCAGCGCCGGTCGTGCCGCGTGCTCCTGCCTCTCGTGGCCGGCTGTGATGCCGCGGAGGCCTCACCGCCCCCTACTACTCCCACCGCTGGCCCAGGGTATCCCTCTACTCACCCACACCCCCTGTTATTCTGCGGCGATGGCAGCCTCACGCCGCAGCCGAACCAATGAACCCTCGTACTCCTCTCTGCGTGGGCATCCACTGCCGCGTCTTCCCCGGCTCCGCGTCGTCTCCTTCCTAGGCCTCGCCGTCGTCCACTGCCTTGGTGCTCTCGGCGCGGCATGGTCAATGTGGTCAACGACCGACTTCCCTCGGAAGAGTACTGTACGTGGAGAGGCTGACAGCTGGGTCCACGGCCACAGCCCAGTTTTTTTGTGATTTGCCAAGTAAGTCGCTTTGTCAGGCCTGTTGGGCTGCAAATCCTTCAAGACGAGGAGAGCTTCATTCGGTTGGCCGAGAAAATGGCCTATCAGTAATGAGAAATGGGTTGTACATTTTTAAAACACATCAAACCGGCAATTAGTTTCAAATATCTTTTTTTCATTTCGAGATTTTAAATTACATTAATTTTTATGCGTGGAGAATTTGTTGGATTTTATATTGATATACATTTATTTTTAAAATCAGTTTGAATGTGAGTCGAAATTTCGGGATTAAAAACAGTTCGGACCGCACCGAAATATGCAAAATTTTGTATAATTTTTTAACCGTGGCCACAATATGGGCTGTAATGCTAACAAAAAGAATATGGGCTCCAAAACAACCTTAAGAATTAGCAAATGGGCTATAAATTATTAGAAATAATGGCAGATGGGATGTATGTTGTTTTCCACATATTTGAGGCTTTCCTAAAAAAAGGTTGACGCACAAGGAGTGACTGTTGGATGTCCATCGAACGGCCGTCGTGCTTCTTCAATCTCTGCTCTTCCTGCTCCAGCCGCTCAAACAAGCGCCGGCGGGACTGCCTGCTCCCTCCTCCCCGTAGCCGGCTGTTCTGCCGCGCAGGCCTCACCGCCCCACCGTACTCCCATCGCTGGCCTAGCCATCCCTCTACTCACCCACACCTGCTGTTATTCTCCGGCGACGGCAGACGAACCAGTAAACCCTCGTACAGTCGTACTCCCCTCCGTGTGGGAAACAACTGCCGAGTCTTCCATGCCTCCGTGTCGTTCCCTTCCTAGGCCTCGCCGTCGTCCACGGCCCTGGTGCTCTCGGCGCGGCCTGTCAACGTGGTCAACGACCGACATGCATCTGAAGTGGACTGTACGTGGAGAGGCCGACAGCTGGGTCCACGGCCGCACGCAAGGAAATGCCTCCTTATTACGCACAAAATAATGATTCCTCCACCTGACATCAGGGACCCACCGAAAGGGCCTTTGTATTTCGCGAAAAAAACGTTACCGCCGCTGACAGCTCGGACCCACCAGCTATATCTTCGCACGCAAGGAAGTGCCTCCTTATTACGCACAGAAAAAATGAATACTCCCCCTGTTACCTGGGACCCAGTATAGTGGCAGGCTGACTTGTGGGCCTACTAAGTTGACGGGGACGGAGGGCTTTGTCAACTTAGTCAATATGCACGATTCTAGCTCCAGTGACCGTACGATGTCCATCCAACGACCGTAGTGCTTCTTCAACCTCTGGTCTTCTTGCTCCAGCCGCCCAAACCAGCGGCGGTCGTGCCTCGTGCTCCTGCCTCCCGTGGCCGGCTGCGATGCGGCAGAGGCCTCACCGCCCCTACTACTCCCACCGCTGGCCAGGCCATCCCTCTACTCACCCACACCCCCTGTTATTCTGCAGCGACGGCAGCCTCACACCACAGCGAACCAGTGAACCCTCGTACTCCTCTACGCGTGGGCATCCACTGCCGCGTCTTCCTCGGCTCCGCGTCGTCCCCTTCCTAGGCCTCACCGTCGTCCACCGCCCTGGTGCTCTCGGTGCGGCGTGGTCAACGTGGTCAAGGAACGGCTTCCATCGGACGTGGACTGTACGTGGAGAGGCTGACAGCTGGGTCCACGGCCGCAGCAAGGAAGTGCCTCCTTATTACGTGCAAAATAATTATTCCTCCACCTGACAGCGGGGACCCACCGGACGGGCCACCGTATTTCGCGAAAAAACGTTTGCCCTGACTGCTGGGACCCACCAGCTACATCTTCGCACGCAAGGAAGTGCGTCCGGGAAAAAAACGATTCGCCCCCTGACTGCTGGGACCCACCAGCTACATCTTCGCAAGCAAGGAAGTGCCTGACAGTCGGGACCCACCTGGTCGAAGCGTACGTAGCGTTGTCATTCTGGTCGCGAACGTGTATGTACATATATACTGGTGGATGTAGAGGCGCGCACGTGTCGTAGTAGAGGCGCGTACGTGTCGTAGTAGAGGCGCGCACGTAGAATGTACACGTACGTACACCGGCCAGGGTGCAAGAAAGAAAATACGGCCACGTATGTGTACATACGGGCGGGGTCTCGAACGCCTACTCGCGCATACGTATGGCCAGGGCTCGTGTACATGGCTGGGTCGGAACGGAGAAACAACGTCGTCGTCGTGTTCATGGGGAGGCAACGGAATGCGTCGTGTTCATGGGGAGGCAACGGAATGCGTCGTGTTCATCGGGAGGCAACGGAACGCGTGGGAGCCAACCGGCTGGGTCGGAATGGAATGCGTGGTCGTGTTCATCGGGAGGGCTTGGACGGAACAGGCGATGGAAACGAGGCCTGGTGTACCGCACAACGGAGGAAACGGACCTCCTACGTTCGGAACGGGGTCCTGTTGATCGGGAGGGGTGTGGCGTACCGCAAAATGGAGGAAACGGACCTCCTACAGTCGAAACAGGGGTCCTGTTGATCGGGAGGGGTGTGGCGTACCGCAAAACGGATGAAATGGACCTCCTACGGTCAAAACGGGGGTCATGTTGATCGGGAGGGGTGTGGCGTACCGCAAAACGGACGAAATGGACCTCCTACGGTCGAAACGGGGGTCCTGTTCATCGGGAGGGGTGCGGCGTACCGCAAAACGGGACTCCACGGGATACTGTTCATCTCCACCGTCGACTCCAGCCTCCACGGGCTACCGTCGACCTCCTCGAGCCTCCACGGGCTCCTGTTCATCCAGCCTCCACCGCGCGCTACTCCACCGGCTACTGTTCAACCACCCCTCCACGGGCACCCCTCCACCGTCTACTGTTCATCCAGCCCTCCACACCACGGGGTCCTGTTCAACCACCCCTCCACGGGCACCCCTCCACCGTCTACTGTTCATCCAGCCCTCCACCACACCACGGGGTCCTGTTCATCCAGAGGCAACGCCACCGCTCACTGTTCATCCAAACCCCCCCGCAACGCTCATTGTTCATCCCAGAGGCAGCATCGATCGGCTTCAGTTAGCAGCAGTAGCGAAGGAATCGCTCGATCGGGTTCAGTTAACAGCCATCGCTCGATCGCTCGGGTTCAGTAACGCATAGCCTGCAGTGCAATCGCTCGGGTTCAGTTAGAGCCCAACGCCTCGCTCGGGTTCAGTTAGAGCCAACGCCTCGCATACACACGCATACGTGTACGAGAGAAACGCGCATCGCTCGGCCCCCGACCTCCCACCGTAACCGGGAACTCGCCGAAATTTTCCTCGCCCTCGCTTCTACCACGGTTTTTTCCGTCATGGACGGCCCAAAAAGAATGTCATGCAGCTGCGTCTCCGGCCCGCCCAGGACGAAAAGCCCATTTTCTGTCATGATTTTTTGTCATAGAAGTAGGAGCCCACCACATCTATGATGATACCGGGTTTTGTCACAATTATCGTCATAGAAGTGTCATATGTATGACAGAAAAAAAATTCGTTCGGCCCAAAATGTCACGGATGTGTCTTTTTTTTGTAGTGTGCCAATGTGGGTATCGTTGCTTGGATTCAATCAACACATCACTGACATGATGAAACGGCCGTTGAACAGGGTATTCCTTACCTGCCTCCTTACGCTCTACAACGACTGCCACACTGACAGCCCTACTATTAACCACCACATATAGGAGCAAGGATTCTTTCTCAATAGGAGCAGCAAGGATAGGCGGCTCAGCTAGCTGTTTCTTGAGTGCCTTAAATGCTTCATTGGCAGCATCACTCCAAACAAAATGATCTATCTTCATCATTATCTGATATAAAGGGATTGCCTTCTCTCCCAGGCGACCGATGAACCGACTCAACGCCGCAATACGACCGCCAGACGCTGGACGTCATTGACACATGCCGGCTTAACAAGCGAGGTGATGGCCTTGATCTACTCCGGGTAGCTTCGATGCCTCTTTTTGAAACCAAAAATCCCAATAGTTTACTTGCAGGCACACCAAAGACACACTTGGCCGGGTTAAGCATCATTTTGTAGACCCAGAGATTGTCAAAAGTCTCCTTCAAATCATCAAGAAAAGTCTCCTTATTTTGAGACTTGACCACAATGTCATCCACATAAGCATGAACACTGCGCCCAATCTAACCGTGCAAGCAACTCTGAACACAACGCTGATAAGTCGCATGTGCACTCTTGAGCCCAAAGGGCATAGAAACATAGCAGAAAGCTCCAAAAGCTGTGATGAAAGCCGTCTTCTCTTGGTCTTTAACTGCCATCTTGATCTGATGATAACCAGAATAAGCATCCAGGAAACACAAGTTTTCACAACCCGCCGTTGCATCAATGATCTAGTCAATACAGGGGAGAGTGAACGGATCAGTTGGACAAGCTTTGTTGAGATTTGTGTAGTCAACACACATATGCCATGTGCCATTTTTCTTAAGTACGAGCACAGGGTTAGCCAACCACTCAGGGCGAAAAAATTCAATGATAAACCCAGCCGCTAGGAGCCAGTCCACCTCTTCTCCAATATCTTTACGTCACTCTTCATCAAAACGACGAAGGAACTGTTTAAAAGGCTTAAGCTTAGGATCCACATTAAGAGTGTGCTCAGCGAATTCTCTCGGTACACCCGGCATGTCAGAAGGTTTCCATGCAAAGATGTCTCGATTCTCAAGGATGAACTCGATGAGTTCGCTTTCCTATTTAGATTCCATATTAGCCCCTACTGTGAACTGCTAAGACGAATCACCAGGGACAAAATCAATCTGCTTAGTGTCATCAGCCTGAAACTTCAACAAAGGGTCCTGCTCAGTAGTGGGCTTCTTTAAAGGAGTCATATCCGTCGGGTCAACATTGTCCTTATAAAACTTAAGCTCTTCTGTGGCACCACCCGATTCAGCATAAGCAGCATCACCTTCCTCACACTCCAAAGCGATTTTCCGATCACCATGGACCGTAATTGTGCCCTTATGATACATCTGAAACGTATCTATAATTTTTTATTGTTCCATGCTGTTATATTATCAATCTTGGATATTTTATAATCATTTTATAGTCATTTTATATCTTATTTGGTACTAACCTATTGACATAGTGCCAAGTGCCAGTTGTCGTTTTCTGCATGTTTTTTACATCGCAGGAAATCAATATCAGACGGAGTCCAAACGCAACAAAACTCCACGAAGAATTTTTTCGGACCAGAAGGAACATAATGGGCCCTGGCTGCACCTGGGGGTGCCTCGAGGAGGGCACAACCCACCAGGGCGCGTCAGGAGGCCCAGGCGCGCCCTAGTGGGTGTGCCCACCTCGGGTGCCCCCCAGACCGCCTCTTTGCTCTATAAATACCCCAATATTCCCAAAACCCTAGGGGAGTCGACGAAATATTCATCCAGCCGCCGTAGAGTCCAGAACCACCAGATACATTCTAGACACCATCTCGGATGGGGTTCACCACCTCCATTGGTGCCTCTCCGATGATGCGTGTGTAGTTCTTTGTAGACCTTCGGGTCCGTAGTTAGTAGCTATTCATCTCTCTCTTTCTCTGAATTCTCAATACAATGGTCTCTTGGAGATCCATATGATGTAACTCTTTTGCGGTGTGTTTGTTGGGATCGATGAACTTTGAGTTTATGATCATAACTATCATTTTATATCCATGAAAGTATTTGAGTTTCTTTGATCTCTTTTATGCATGATCTCTTATAGCCTCGTATTTCTTCTCCGATATTTGGGTTTTGTTTGGCCAACTTGGTCTATTTATCTTGCAATGGGAAGAGGTGCTTTGTAGTCGGTTCGATCTTACAGTGCTTGATCCTAGTGACAGAAAGGGAACCGACATGTATGTATCGTTTGTACTAAGGATAAAACGATGGGGTCTATCTCTACATAGACAGATCTTGTCTACATCATGTCATTGTTCTTATTGCATTACTCCGTTTTTCCATGAACTTAATACACTAGATGCATGCTGGATAGTAGTCGATGTATGGAGTAATAGTAATAGATGCAGGTAGGAGTCGGTCTACTAATCTTGGACGTGATGCCTATATAATGATCATTGCCTGAATATCATCATGAGTATTTGAAGTTCTATCAATTGCCCAACAGTAATTTGTTCACCCACCGTTTGCTATTTTTCTCGAGAGAAGCCACTAGTGAAACCTACGGCCCCCGGGTCTCTTTCTCATATATTTGCCTTTGCGATCTACTTTTTCCTTGCATTTATTTTTAGATCTATTAAACCAAAAATACAAAAATATCTTTCTGCATTTTATTTCTTTTTATTTTATTTGGCGTTTGATCTATCAATCTATTACAATTTTCTCCCGTCGACGCACTGTTTCTGGCGCCGTTACCCGAAAGGGATTGACAACCCTTTTAACACGTCGGGTTGCGAGTGGTTCTTATTTGTGTGCAGGGGCTGTTTACATTGTGTTGCTTGGTTCTCCTACTGGTTCGATAACCTTGGTTTCATATCTGAGGGAAATACCTACCGCCGCTGTGCTGCATCATCCCTTCCTCTTTGGGGAAATACCAACGTAGCTTCAAGCGACATCAAAAGGAATTTCTGGCACCGTTGCCGGGGAGGATCTTCAACATATACCAGGTTCCTAATCACAAATCTCATCTCCTCGCAATTTACATTATTTGCCATTTGCCTCTCGTTTTCCTCTCCCCCACTTCACAAAAATTTGTCGTTTTATCCACCCTCTTTTTTTTGATCGCCCTTTTCTCATCAGATCTCTTGTTTGTTATCTCTACTTGTGTTACCGTGTGCCTTCTATTTGCTTGCATCTTTGCTTGCTAAAAATCTATTGATATGGATCCTCATCCACTTGCTAATCTTTTCAAAAGATCCAATTATGATGAACCAATTGCTAGTGAATTGAGTTCACTAGATTATCTTTATGAAGTTTTGCTTGAGATTTATGAATCTGATAATTGTGATGAAGTGTTAAACGGACAAGTTTATGAAGTGATTCATGATAGCTCCTTGAATGAAAAGCATGATTGCAATGATGTTATTATAAATTCTATTAATGTCAATTGTGTTAGTGATATGCGAAACCCCAAGCTTGGGGATGCTTGTGTTGTTATGTCCACTACTTATTGCAATGATCATGATTGGGGTGATAATGTTTCTTATGATCTGGAAAAATTGTTTATGCCTCATGATGAATATGCTATTGATAATAATGTTTGTAATAATATTGAAAGTGGGTTTGGAAGAGCGTCAACTTTAGTTAAAAATAATCCCACATATTTGGAGAGTGTTCAATCTTATGAAATTTTTGATAAAAGTGGGCTTAGAGAGGTCATGACTTTATTTGATAATCCCACTATTTTGGAAGAGTGTCAACTTTGCATGCATATGGATCATGAAGAGAATACTTTATGTGATAGTTATATTGTTGAATTTGATTATGATCCTACATGTAATTATTATGAGAGAGGAAAATATGGTTGTAGAAATTTTCATCTTACTAAATTACCTCTCGTTGTGTTGAGATCGTCAATGTTTTATTCCTCTTCTTCGCATATGTTATATGTTTCTTGTCTTGATAAATTGTTTTATTATAAAATTCCTATGTATAGGAAGAGAGTTATACTTAAATATGTTTGTCACATGTTTCATGATGCTCTCTTTGTGTTTCAATTACTATCTTTCATGTGAACATCATTGGAATCTTATGCCTCGCTAAGGGCGTAAAACTAGCGCTTGTTGGGAGGCAACCCAATCAATAAATTTTATTTTTGCTTTTTGCTTTCTGTTCTTGAGTGTTTGCACAATTATTCTACTGTTATGATTGTGTTTTTTTTGTGTTTTAATTAGTGTTTGTGCCAAGTAGAACCGATAGGATCTTCTTGGGTGATAGTTGTTTGATCTTGCTGAAAAACAGAAATTTTTGCGCTCATGAAAATAATTTTTATAAATCACCAGAATGTGATAAAATGTCAATTCTTTTTGTAGAAGATTAATATACAAATTACCCAGGTCTTCCTAGTTTTTCAGAATTTTTGGAGTTACACAAGTATTCGAAATAGTCAGATTGCTACAGACTGTTATATTTTGACAGATTCTGTTTTCTTTGCGTTGTGTGGTTATTTCGATGCCTCTATGGCTTTCTTTGATGAGTTTTTTCCATAGAAAAGTTGGAATACAATAGATATAATGCAAAAAAAATGAATTCGTTTGGTACAGTACTTATAGTAGTGGTTTGCTTTCTTATACTAACGGATCTCACGAAGGTTTTGTTGAGTTTTGTGTGATTGAAGTTTTCAAGTTTTGGGTTATCTTACGATGGATGAAGGAATAAAGGATAGAAGAGCCTAAGCTTGGGGATGCCCCTCCATCCCAAGCTATTATCCAAAAGTGAGCAACCAACTAAGCTTGGGGATGCCCCCGAGTGGCATCCCCTCTTTCTTCTAACGACCATCGGTATTTTACTCGAAGCTATATTTTTATTCGTCACATGATATGTGTTTTGCTTGGAGCGTCTTGTATGATATGAGTCTTTGCTCGTTTTATTTTGTGTTTTAAGTCTTGATCCCTTGCTGTACATACCTATTTGGGAGAGCCAAAATTATGTCATGACTTGTTAGAATTGCTCTCTATGCTTCGCTTAAATTCTTATGAGCTATGGACTTGCTCTAGTGCTTCACTTATATCTTTTTGAGCACAGTGTGCTTAGTATTATTGAAGAAACGCTCTCTTGCTTCACTTAGATTTATTTGAGAGTTAGTAAAATTTTCAAGAAATTCTCTCTTGCTTCTCTTAAATTATTTTGAGAGAAAGAAAAATTATGCTCATGATCTTCACTTATATTTGTTTGAGCTTATGAAAAGCAACACATGAAAATTAGTCCCAAAGTGATAGATATCCAAGAAGGATATAATAAAAACTTTCATGAAGATCATTGGACAAAATAAACTTGATTCTTAGTAATAGTTTTGAGATATGATGATGTGATATGTGAGTTATGTTGATGAGTAATTATGCTTTAGTAAGAATATGTGGATACGGCTAGCCATGGAAAGTGAAAGTATGGTGGAAAAAGATTTAACTTTATTTTCTGTTTGGGAACCACCTATGATATATCTAGCATGGCAAGTGTTGGGAACTCTAAGTCATTTTCGTTGGTGGGATGGATACACCTCCCAAAATGTTTTTATCTCTAAGTTTTTTGCTTTGAGCTCTGGCACCTCTACAAATCCCTACTTTCCTCTGCGAAGGGCCTTTCTTTTACTTTATGCAATTTTTTTATTTTGAATTTGAGTCTCCATCTTCTCTTATAAAAGCACCAACTAGGAGGCAATATGATCATACATAAGTATTGGGTGTAACTAATATGCGAGTGTGTTTCATGAATGGATCAATGGTTGAGCATGATGAGCTAGGGATAACTTATTTTAGCGTTGATATTTTGAAAGACATGGTTGCTTGTTGATATGCTTGAGTATTTAAATTATCATGTCAAAATTAGAATATTGCTTTGAATCACATAAAAGTCCAAATGTCCATGCTATAAAGAAAAGAATATGATATCACATGTTAGGCAGCATTC
Organism: Aegilops tauschii subsp. strangulata; assembly: GCF_002575655.3. NCBI lineage: Eukaryota > Viridiplantae > Streptophyta > Magnoliopsida > Poales > Poaceae > Aegilops > Aegilops tauschii. The sequence goes on from NC_053037.3 coordinate 343,008,198, forward strand.
CACATCAAAAATTCTATTTTTATCACTTACCTACTCGTGGACGAGTAGGAGTTAAGCTTGGGGATGCTGATACGTCTCCAACGTATCTATAATTTTTGATTGTTCCATGCTATTATATTATCAATCTTGGATGTTTTATAATCATTTTATAGTCATTTTATATCATTTTTTTGCACTAACCTATTGACATAGTGCCAAGTGCCAGTTGTTGTTTTTTGCATGTTTTTTACGTCGCAGGAAATCAATATCAGACGGAGTCCATATGCAACAAAACTCCACGGAGATTTTTTTGGACAAGATGGAACATAATGGGCCCTGGCTGCGCCTGGGGGTGCCTCAAGGAGGGCACAACCCACCAGGGCGCGCCAGGAGGCCCAGGCGCGCCCTGGTGAGTTGTGCCCACCTCGGGTGCCCCCCGGACCGCCTCTTTGATCTATAAATACCCCAATATTCCCAAAACCCTAGGGGAGTCGATGAAATATTCATCCAGCGGCCGCAGAGTCCAGAACCACCAGATCCAATCTAGACACCATCTCTGATGGGGTTCACCACCTCCATTGGTGCCTCTCCGATGATGCGTGAGTAGTTCTTTGTAGACCTTCGGGTCCGTAGTTAGTAGCTAGATGGCTTCATCTCTCTCTATGAATTCTCCATACAATGGTCTCTTGGAGATCCATATGATGTAACTCTTTTGCGGTGTGTTTGTTGGGATCGATGAACTTTGAGTTTACGATCAGATCTATCTTTTTATATCCATGAAAGTATTTGAGTTTCTTTGATCTCTTTTATGCATGATTTCTTATAGCCTTGTATTTCTTCTCGGACATTTGGTTTTTGTTTAGCCAACTTGATCTATTTATCTTGCAATGGGAAGAGGTGCTTTGTAGTGGGTTCGATCTTACGGTGCTTGATCCCAATGACAGAAAGGGAACCGACACGTATGTATCGTTGCTACTAAGGATAAAACAATGGGGTCTATCTCTACATAGATAGATCTTGTCTACATCATGTCATCGTTCTTATTGCATTACTCCATTTTCCATGAACTTAATACACTAGATGCATGCTGGATAGCGGTCGATGTGTGGAGTAACAGTAGTAGATGCAGGCAGGAGTCGGTCTATTAATCTTGGACGTGATGCCTATATAATGATCATTGCCTGGATATCGTCATGAGTATTTGAAGTTCTATCAATTGCCCAATAGTAATTTGTTCACCCACCATTTGCTATTTTTCTCGAGAGAAGCCACTAGTGAAACCTATGGCCCCCAGGTCTCTTTCTCATATATTTGCCTTTGCGATCTACTTTTTCCTTGCATTTATTTTCAGATCTATTAAACCAAAAATACATTGCTGTGTTTTATTTCTATTTATTTATTTGGCGTTCGATCTATCAATCTATTACAATTTTCTCCCGTCCATGCACCGTTTCTGGCGCCGTTACCCGAAAGGGATTGACAACCCCTTTAACACGTCGGGTTGCAAGTGGTTGTTATTTGTGTGCAGGGCTTGTTTATGTTGTGTTGCTTGGTTCTCCTACTGGTTCAATAACCTTGCTTTCATATCTGAGGGGAATACCTACCGCCGCTGTGCTGCATCATCCCTTCCTCTTTGGAGAAATACCGACGTAGCTTCAAGCGACATCACCTTACGCCCTGGCATCTTAAGCTCCAAATAAACATAACAAGGCCGGGACATGAACTTGGCATAAGTCGGCCGTCCAAACAAGGCATGATACGGGCTTTTTGAAAGGATCGAGAAGAGGTGTCTAGAGGGGGGGTGAATAGACTCTTAGCAAAGAAAAGTAGCAGTTTTTAATTTCTTTAAGTTGAGGTGGAGTTTTAGCACAAGTTTAAACATTCACAATACATATCAAGCAAGCATGACAAGAGTATATGAGAAGCGGAAAGTAAAGAATGCAATTTGCGAGAATGTAAAGGGATGGGATTGGAGTGTGCAAACACAATTGGAGACACAGACATGTTTTCCGTGGTTCCGATAGGTCGTGCTATCGTACATCCACGTTGATGGAGACTTCAACCCACGAAGGGTAACGGTTGCGCGAGTCCACGGAGGGCTCCACCCACGAAGGGACCACGAAGAAGCAACCTTGTCTATCCCACCATGGCCATCGCCCACGAAGGACTTGCCTCACTAGGGTAGATCTTCACGAAGTAGGCGATATCCTTGCCCGTACAAACTCCTTGGTTCAACTCCACAATCTTGACGGAGGCTCCCAAGTGACACCTAACTAATCTAGGAGACACCACTCTCCAAAAGGTAATAGATCGTGTGTTGATAATGAACTCCTTGCTCTTGTGCTTCAAATGATAGTCTCCCCAACACTCAACTCTCTCTCACAGATTTGGATTTGTTGGAAAGATGATTTGAGTGGAGAGCAAGTTGGAGAAGGCTAGAGATCAAGATTTATGTGGTTGTAATGGAATATCTTGACCTCAACACATGAGTAGGTGGTTCTCTCTCAGAAAATGTATGCTGGAAGTGTAGGCATGTTCTAATGGCTCTCCTCACGAATGAAGAGTGGGTGGAGGGGTATATATAGCCTCCACACAAAATCTAACTGTTACACACAATTCACCAAACTCGGTGGGACCGAATCAGAAAACTCGCTCAGACCAATTTAGTTCATAATGTGACGGTTAAGCATTTCGGTGGGACCGATATAGTCAACTCGGTGGGAACGATGTGCTAGGGTTAGGGTAAAACCTCATCTCGGCTTGACCGATTACACAAACTTGGTGGGACCGACTTTGGTAATAAGCTAACCAGAGAGTTGGTCAAGCAAACTTGGTGAGACCGATTACAAATCTCGGTTAGACCGATTTTATTGCAATAGGAACCAGAGAGTTTGCAAGCCCATCTCGGTGAGACCAGGATCCCACCGATGAGACCGAATTGATTAGGGTTTCTGGCAGTGGCTATGTCAAATGAACTCGGTGGCGCCGGATAGATCAAATCGGTGGGGCCGAGTTTGACTTTTGGTTTGGGACATATGTGGATATGAGAAAGTGGTTGAGGGCTTTGGAGCATATCACTAAGCACTTTGAGCAAGCAAGCCATTAAGCAACACCTCATCCCCTTTTAATAGTATTGGCTTTTCCTATGGACTCAATGTGATCTTGGATCACTAAAATGAAAATGTAGAGTCTTGAGCTTTTGATCTTGAGCCAATCCTTTGTCCTTAGCATCCTCAAAGGGTTCCACATCCTCTTGTCCACGCCACTCCATCTGTTGAACTTGTCTGAAATATACTAGATAAAAACATTAGTCCAACGAGATATATGTTGACATTAATTACCAAAACCACCCAGGGAGCACTTGTGCTTTCAATCTCCCCCTTTTTGGTAATTGATGACAACATACATCAAAGCTTTAGATAAAGATATAGAGAATAGCAAGTAAAGCTTTGGAAAGACATGTAACATGCATAGGCTCCCCCTACATGTATGCAATCATGTAAACAGAAATGTAAGAGCATGTGAATGCATGATCATGACAGAGCAAGCAATGTGTTACATGTATCTTGGCTATATGCATTAGAGCAAATGATGTGAATATAAGAAAGGTACCTTCATGTTCATGAGTCCTTCTTGCAAACAATATGTACATCAGCAAGAGATCATCATGCTCATGAGTGTGATGCATATACTTACCTTATGGTCTTGAGCTGACTTAGGAAGAGATGAACCTGAGTAAACAAGGTTAGAAACACAGCTACATCTACTAGATAGAGCAAACTAAAGAGCCACAAGAGTACCAAGATTGGGATGACATGTAGAGAGTGAGTACTAAGTACTCTATTGGATATAGACATGTCCCCAAAGATAAAAGATATGCAATGAATTCAAGGATTTCCTTCCCTAGAAGTCTTTCTCCCCCTGAATCTTATATTGGATAATGGGAGAAAATAGGGAAACAAAATCAGAGCAAAACATATCAGAGCACAAATCATAACACAAATTTACATGTCTTTCCCCTCTTAAAGACATGTGACTTCTCTCCTCTTGAACACCAAGCATCTGGGGCCTTTGATGTGATTATCTCTCTCCCCCCTTTTTAAGTGATTAAGCTTTGATGTGATCTCTCTCCCCCTTTGACATCAATTTCCAAGAAGGGATCTCCTAGATTGTGAGTCAGAATAAGTTTGGTCCTTGAATCACAGAGCAAAGTAGCATATAGAATGTGATGCTAGTAGAGGACAAGAATCATTGAGTGGAGCTGGAACAGAAATGCAGGATGCAAATGACAAAGTGTCTTCTTAGCACTGAAATCGGTAACACCGAGTTGTTTACTTCGGTAGCACCGAATTGGTTCATTTGACTGAAAGCAACAGACCGGTGTGACCGAGTTCAACACAGAGAGAACATTTGTCACCTCAGCTCACTAGGCAAATAAGATCTCACAAAGATTTGCAATGAATTAACTGAAGGATTTGCAATGAATTAGATGCAGGAAATGCAGAACAAAACAGAGAAAAGAAAATCTAGATGAAGTTTTTTGATTAAAAAGAAGGGGAACAAATATGCAAGAGACAAATGCAAGAACTCAGAGAAACAGTAGAGAACTTCATCTAGAATTGGGCGGCGACAAAGTCACCTATGTTAGAGTATATTGACTGAGGAGTCAAGTGAGAACACTGGATCGTAGGTCATACTCATCGTTTAAGCTCAAAATGGGATTACCATTTTTCATTTAAGCATTTTGATGTATTCGCATCTTGTTGAGTTGCTTTGACCCATGACTTGGGGTAAACTTCTCAAAGATGGAATATCATACCTTGGGTGGTGGTGTTGAACTTGATCATGTAGTTGAACTTGTGTGGATGCTCAATGTTGATATAGCGCATCATTGGCTTGGAGCACCTCTTGTAGTTTGAGTTCATCTACCTACATGGGTTAGTCTTGCAAGGAATAGCACTTGTGTATCCAAAATGACAATCATGAAATTGATACCAAATGAAATTTCATTAGGCAAAGGATATATTGAAAGGTTTCATGCTTCCTTGTCTTCAACCACCATGGTGTAGAGACTTGGTGATGTAGAGATTTCTCAAGATGTGAGTGAGTTGCAATCCCATAGATTTAGATTCATCCAAGTACCTACAATGGTTAGATAGCATCCAAGGGTACAAATATATCCAAGACACGTGATTATCATCATAAGAGAAAAGTCAAGGATTAGTCATAGGGTCATGCCTTGCATGTATCCAAATGGAGTTTCTACTCCAAGTTTGAAGCATCAATGATGTTCAATTCACCTATCAAACAGCAAAATACTTTCTCATCAAGTGGTTTGGTGAATATATCCACCAATTTCTTATCGGTACGAACATGCTTTAGATCAATGTCTCCTTTAGCAATATGATCTCGAATGAAATGATGACAAACTTCAATATGCTTAGTTCGAGAATGTTGCACGGGATTATGAGCAATCTTAATAGCACTTTCATTGTCACAAAGCAATGGAACATGTTTCACATAGATCCCATAATCCTTAAGAGTTTGGGTCATCCAAAGTAATTGAGCACAACATGAACCGGCGGCAATGTATTCCGCTTCGACGGTGGATAAGGAAACCGAGTTTTGTTTCTTGGAGGACCAAGACATAAGAGATCTACCAAGAAATTGACAAGTATCCGAAGTGGACTTTCTATCAACCTTGTCACCGGCATAGTCCGAGTCGGAATAGCCAACAAGATCAAAAGAAGACCTCTTAGGATACCAAATGCCAAAATTTGGTGTGTGAATTAAGTATCTCACTATCCTTCTCACAGCCTTAAGATGACATTCTTTGGGGGCCGCTTGATATCGTGCACACATGCATAGACTTAGCATAATATCGAGACAGGAGGCACATAGATATAACAATGAACCAATCATAGAACGGTAAACCTTTTGGTCAACCGATTTGCCATCCTTGGTCAAGTAAAGATGTCCACTAGTAGGCATGGGAGTTTTCATACCTTTGCTTTCTTGCATGTTGAACTTCTTGAATGATTCCTTGGTGTACTTTGTTTGAGAAACAAAGGTGCCTTCCTTAGTTTGCTTGATTTGCAAACCAAGAAGAACTTGAGTTCACTCATCATAGACATCTCAAACTTCTTCGACATTAGCTTCCCAAACTTTTCACTAAAATGAGGGTTAGTCAAACCAAATATGATATCATCAACATAAATTTGGCACACAAATAATTCACCATGAACCCTTTTAGTAAAAAGAGTAGAATCTATCTTCCCAATCTTAATGCCTTTTTCAATAAGGAACTTGGTCAAGCATTTATACCACGCTCTAGGAGCTTGTTTAAGACCATAAAGAGCTTTCTGAAGTTTGTAAACATGGTCGGATTTCTTAGGATTGACAAAACCAGGAGGTTGTTTAACATAAACTTCCTCCTCTATTTCACCATTTGGAAAAGCACTTTTAATGTCCATTTGGTACACAGTGATATCATGGTGATTAGCATAGGCAAGTAAGATGCGGATGGACTCAAGTCTAGCAACGGGGGCATATGTCTCACCATAGTCCATACCTTCGACTTGAGTGTAGCCTTGGGCGACGAAACATGCTTTGTTGTGAACAACTTGTCCATCTTCATCTTGCTTGTTGTGAAACACCCATTTGGTACTGATGATGTTGTGGTTGTTGTCGGGCTTCTCGACCAATGTCCACACTTGGTTTCTCTCAAAGTTGTGTAGCTCTTCATGCATTGCATTTATCCAATCCGGATCTTCCAATGCTTCTTCAACCTTCATAGGTTCAATGCTAGAAATGAATGAATAATGTTCATAAAATTTAGCTAAACAAGTTTTAGAGCGAGTGATTCTCCCGGTTTGAATATCATTAAAGATTTGTTCGACGGGATGGTCTCTTGAGACTCTTGCTCGAACTCGTGAGAGCTTTTGCTTGGGTCGGGGTGGAACATCTTCTTCATCATCTTGTCCTTCTTCTTGGCCTTCTTCATTGTTGATGTTGTCTTTCTCTTGTCGTGGTGGAGAAGGAGGTTGATGAGGTTCATCTTGATGTACTTCCTCATTCTTCATCTTGGTGTGTCCCACTCGTGGATGCTTCCATGTCAACTCTTGGTTCACCTTGTCGTGAGGTAGAAGCTTCCACTTGGACGGACGAGGTACTCTCCTTCACCTCCGTTGGATGAATCTTGCCAATAGACAAGTCTTGGATGGCTTCCGAAGGGTCTTTGTCTCCTACATCAATTGGCAATTGCTCTACTTGCGAGCCGTTAGATCCATCAAACTTCACATCTACCGTCTCTTCAACCTTTCGGGTGAAATTATTGTAGACATGGTAGGTGTGAGAGTTTGAGCCATAACCAAGTAGGAAACCCTCATGAGACTTAGGAGCAAATTTAGAACGATGATGCTTATCAAGAATGTAACACTTTGAGCCGAATACTCGTATCCAACTTGGGGTTCGTTACCGGTGAGGAGCTTGTATGCCGTCTTGCCAAGTAGCTTGTGAAGATACAAGTGATTTGTTGGATGACAAGCCGTCTCAACCGCTTCCGCCCAAAAGTGTTTTGGAGTCTTGTACACATCAAGCATCGTTCTCGCCATCTCGATAAGAGTCCGATTCTTCCTCTCAACAACTCCATTTTGTTGAGGTGTGTACGTAGCCGAGAACTCGTGTGAAATCCCCTCTTCGTCAAGAAAGGTATCCACATTTGCGTTCTTGAACTCCGTTCCATTGTCGCTGCGAATCTTCTTGATCTTCACTTCAAATTGATTTTGGGCCTTCCTAGCGAAGTTCTTGAAGATCTTTTGGACCTGCGATTTATCATCAAGAAAGAACACCCACGTAAATCTTGAAAAATCATCGACTATGACCAGACCAAATGAGTTACCACTGAGACTTTTATAGGCATTGGGACCAAAGAGATCCATATGAAGTAGCTCGAGCGGTCTTCTCGTGGTCATCATGTTCTTCACGGGGTGACTTCCTCCAACTTGTTTTCCTGCTTGACAAGCACTGCACAATATATCCTTGTCAAATATAACATCTTTCACTCCAAGGATATGATTACCTTTAATAAGCTTATCAAGATTTCGCATGCCCACATGACGTAACCTTCTATGCCACAACCAGCCTTTAGAAGATTTAGCAATAAAGCAAGTTCTAGGTTGAGCCTTTTTAGTGAAATTGACAGTGTAAAGATCACCTCTACGTATACCGGTAAAGACCATATTGTGGTTATCTCTACAAAACACTTGGCAATCTACTTCAGTGAATATGACATTGAAACCAAAGTCAGCAAGTCTAGATACGGAAAGTACATTGTAGCCAAGAGATTCAACGAGCATAACATTTTGGATGGAGCTATCATGTGAGATGGCCACCTTACCAAGGCCAACCACCTTACCCTTTGAGTTATCACCAAAAGTGACACACTTTCGGGGACCATCGTTTTCAGCAAGCAAACGAAACATATCCTTATCTCCGGTCATGTGATCGGTACATCCACTATCAAGGACCCATTCCTTTCCTCCAGCCATGTAGCTGCGAAGATTAGCCATAAGACCAAAGTGTCTCATAGACTCATCAAGATCGAAGTCACTATCATCATCCTCAACATAGTATCCATGTTCAACATCGTCTTGTGATGGGTCAATTCCTAGAGAGAGTGATTCATTTGATTATGACCATAACAATGTGCATCTTTGTGAATTCTAATGACTTCGGAGATGATATTGCTAATAATTCCAACATCTCCTTTGGCACGCATAAGGTCACGAAGCTCAAACAAATAATCACCATACTTAGGATCATTAGGACTTATCTTAGTCAAAGCAATAGACTTATGAAGGATTTCATCCAAGTTTTTAAAGGAATAGTTTGGAAATCGTTCCTCAAGAAATCTCCATATAGTGTAGGCACAATCAAGAGTAGGCAAGCAACCAATCAAGTTTCTAGGCAAACCTCTAGTGATAATATTAACAGTTCTAAGGTTTCGGATCATGTCAATAGACTCATCAAGGGTAGGATGCATGGGATCAACATGAGGTGCACAAGGGCTAGTAATATACTTGCTCAAATGATACTCATTGAAAATCACAAGCATCTCATTTTTCCACTCATGAAAGTACTCTCCATCAAGAATAGGCACTCTACGTCCAAGACTCCCCAACGTAGACTCATCCATCTTCCTCCAAAGGTGTTTAAACCAAAGCAATGGAGACCAAAGCTCTGATACCAATTGAAAGGATCGAGAAGAGGTGTCTAGAGGGGGGGTGAATAGACTTACCAAAGAAAAGTAGTAGTTTTTAATTTCTTTAAGTTGAGGTGGAGTTTTAGCACAAGTTTAAACATTCACAATACATATCAAGCAAGCATGACAAGAGTATATGAGCAGCGAAAAGTAAAGCATGCAATTTACGAGAATGTAAAGGGATGGGATTGGAGTGTGCAAACACAATTGCAGACACGGAGATGTTTTCCGTGGTTCCGATAGGTGGTGGTATCGTACATCCACGTTGATGGAGACTTCAACCCACGAAGGATAACGGTTGCGCGAGTCCATGGAGGGCTCCACCCACGAAGGGTCCATGAAGTAGCAACCTTGTCTATCCCACCATGGCCATCGCCCACGAAGGACTTGCCTCACTAGGGTAGATCTTCACGAAGTAGGCGATCTCCTTGCCTGTACAAACTCCTTGGTTCAACTCCACAATCTTGACGGAGGCTCCCAAGTGACACCTAACCAATCTAGGAGACACCACTCTCCAAAAGGTAATAGATGGTGTGTTGATGATGAACTCCTTGCTCTTGTGCTTCAAATGATAGTCTCCCTAACACTCAACTCTCTCTCACAGATTTGGATTTGGTGGAAAGATGATTTGAGTGGAAAGCAAGTTGGAGAAGGCTAGAGATTAAGATTTATGTGGTTAGAATGGAATATCTTGACCTCAACACATGAGTAGGTGGTTCTCTCTCAGAAAATGTATGCTGGAAGTGTAGGCATGTTCTGATGGCTCTCCTCACGAATGAAGAGTGGGTGGAGGGGTATATATAGCCTCCACACAAAATCTAACCGTTACACACAATTCACCAAATTCGGTGGGACCGAATCAGAAAACTCGGTCAGACCGATTTAGTTCATAATGTGACTGTTAGGCATTTCGGTGGGACCGATATGGTCAACTCGGTGGGACCGATGTGCTAGGGTTAGGGTAAAACCTCATCTCGGTTTGACCGATTACACAAACTCGATGGGACCGACTTTGGTAATAAGCTAACTAGAGAGTTGGTCAAGCAAACTCGGTGAGACCGATTACAAATCTCGGTTAGACCGATTTTATTGCAATAGGAACCAGAGAGTTTGCAAGCCCATCTCGGTGAGACCGGGATCCCATTGTTGAGACCGAATTGATTAGGGTTTCTGGCAGTGGCTATGTCAAATAAACTCGGTGGCGCCGGATAGATCAAATCGGTGGGGCCGAGTTTGACTTTTGTTTTGGGACATATGTGGATATGAGAAAGTGGTTGAGGGCTTTGGAGCATATCACTAAGCACTTTGAGTAAGCAAGCCATTAAGCAACACCTCATCCCCTTCTAATAGTATTGGCTTTTCCTATGGACTCAATGTGATCTTGGATCACTAAAATGAAAATGTAGAGTCTTGAGCTTTTGAGCTTGAGCCAATCCTTTGTCCTTAGCATCCTCAAAGGGTTCCACATCCTCTTGTCCACGCCACTCCATCTGTTGAACTTGTCTGAAATATACTAGATATTAACATTAGTCCAACAAGAGATATGTTGATATTAATTACCAAAACCACCCAGGGAGCACTTGTGCTTTCTCTTTTGATTTTAACTACTTCAAACCACAGTGTCTCTGCTCTGTAGTCATAGTCATTACCAAAGGCGACTTCCAAGGCAATCTTTCCAACAGGATACGTCGAATTTCTAGGTACCACCCCATGGAAAACTGTAGAAGACGGCTTAAGATCCTTGTCAGTTAAGTTCATCCGGTGAAAGGTGTGATAATACAGGATGTTAATGCTGCTTCCTCCATCCATAAGCACCATAGTGGATTTATAACCCTCGACTTGAGGGGCTACCACTAAAGCCAACTGACCCGGATTCTTAACCCGGGGCGGGTGATGCTCCCGACTCCTTGTGATTGGATAGTTTGACCATCGCAAGTACTAAGGTACGGCCGACTCAACGGTATTGACTACATGCTTATGAACCTTCCGATATCATTTACAAAGACTGGTGGTAAAAACATGGTATTGGCCACCATTGAGCTGCTTTGGATTACTCTGGTGTCCTGACTGATTACCCTGTTGCTGGTTGCCCTGACCAGACTGTTGGTAATAACCACCCTGACTGTTCTGACTTTGATAACCAGAATTAGAGCTGCTGCCACCAAAGCCGGGCCCCTGTGCACCGGATCCTGACCCGTCGGGCGGCACATTATTATTACCATGATTTTGATTAAAATTGGAATTCATGTACTCTCGCATGATGAAACAATCCTTCCAAGCGTGACTCGCCAGTTTGTCAGGCAGACTATGCTTTGGGCAAGATTCATTGAACATTGCCTCAAGATTAAAGTTTTTGCCTCCAAAGGACGGCTTACCATTACCGTTGCGGCGTTGGCTCCTTGTACCCAGTGTTGGTGTTGGCCACAAGATCTGACCCGCCATCGGGGTGTCTGCGGTTACCACCATTACTTTGGTTGTTGCCATTACCATTGTTATTATGCTGCTGACCTTTACCATTGCTATTCTTCTTACCCTTATTGGATTTCTCATCGTCAGATCCAGGGTCCTTGGTATTATCAGAGTCGGCATACTTGATGAGAGCCGCCATAAGCTCACCCATATCATTGCAGTAATGCTTAAGCCGCCCAAGCATCTACTTAAGAGGGGTAAAGTGACAGTTCTTCTCCAAAACCAGAACCGCTTGACCAGCCGCAATGCTATCCGATGAATGGATAATAGCTGAGACCCCTCGGACCCAATGGTGAGCCGATTCATCCTCACGCTGCACACAATTATCCAGATCGATAATCGTCAGAGGCTGCTTGCACGTCCCTAAAAAATTCTTAATGGACCGCGCTTTCAACTCTGCCCATGAAGTGATGGAATTAGGAGGCAGTGCTTTTAACCATGTTCGAGCTGGTCCGTCCAGCATCATGGTAAAGTACTTGGCACATACATCATCGTTAACATCCAGCATCTCCATGGCTAACTCATAACTCTCAATCCAGGCCTCAGGGGGGAGATCCGATGTATAGTTAGCCACCTTACGAGGACCTTTAAAATCCTTGGGTAGTCGTTCATTGCGCAGAGCCGGTACTAAACACGGCACACCAACTGTCCTGGAAGTCGTCCCGGCTTCAACTAAGGCCGAAGGGTTCAGTGGAAGCTGCTGATAAGCTCCCAACTGAGCCACCACTTCCGCCTCACGACGAGTTCGAGCCTGATCCACAATCGCCTGAGCGTTGGTTAACAGATTATTATCACGGGGCGGGTCATCATTGCGGGGCGGGTAGCGATGCCGTTCTCTGCTAGAAACCGCTGGCGACTCAATATGCCGGCTATAACTTCGACTTGGGCGAGGAGTTGAATGAACACGCTCGCTACTGTATGAATAAGCCACTTGTTGTGCTACAGCCGTCTGAAGAAGCTCCACTGCGTTCCAGGTCTCCACCGCAACCGGCGACTCACCCTCGATTGGAGTAGCCGCCAGCCGTGTTGCCACTATTACCATGTTATCCACCGGGTTAGAAAAATGACCCGACGGCAGCGTCAAGAAACGTTGAGGCAGCGTTTGATTTGGGGGCGGGTTAGGTACCCGCTCATCCCTCCATGCCGGCTCAGGCTGCCAAGGCTGAGCCGCTACGCCACTACCGGGCCCGCCTGGGTTTATTTGAGGGTTTACCCGAGCGCCTGGAGTGCTTGGACATGCTCCAGGGGTGTTAAACTGATTCATAGGCTCATAATGTAGAGGCAGGCGGGTCTAATGCCTCCTGCGAAGAACTGCATTAGAGGCGTTCTGATCCAGATTTAAGTGCCAAGCCTCCGTCCTTACTCGTTCTGCCTCAGCCGCAATCTGAGCCCGTTCCTCTACCATCCTGGCATTCTCCACGTTGACATCCTCATGTGCCTTAGCGATCTCTGTCTGAATCTTTCCAATTTCTGCACTGCGCTCCGCTTGATTTGACATGGTCACCTCAGTTGCAAGCAGGGTGTTCAAAGAGCCCAAAAGACCTGACAGAACTTGAGCTGGCGGTATAACTGAGCCGCCAGCCCCAGCCGTTGCCGCCGCAGTCGATCCAGATGTCATGGCTGCAACTGTTGATGAGTTTAGAACCGGTTGTGTACCAGCCATAAAAATAGCAACCCTGCTCGGCGGCTCATAAGGGTCCGGAATACTATCACCATCGGAATAGCCCCCAAGCCCGCCATCCTGAAGCTGATAGATTGCCTTTGTTTCTCCAGTCGAGGACTCATCACCTGAGTAGATGAGTGTCTCTCCTCCGAACACAGAATCCTCCGCAAAGTCCGTGCCATGTGCAAATCCAACGAAGACATGCTTCCGGCCGGGTTGAACCCCGGCGGGTTGTGCACGCCGAGCCGGCTCGGCGATATCGGTGCAGATGTCCCGCTCAGAGTCAGATTCCCCGATCTTGCCGATGAAGACATGGATCCCGCCGAAGGGGACCCGGTACCCGTACTCGATTGAGTCAGCCTCGGGGCCCCAGCCAGCGTCATCGATGTAAAGCTTGCCACGGCGACTCTTGGTCGTCCTGCCAATAGTGTATCCCTCAATCCCTGGGAAATAGCCCTTCAAGAACTCGAAACCACCGTGCGCTTGCCCCATGGTGGGCGCCAACTGTCATGGTTTTGTCACGGCAGATGCCCTTGAGAAAGGACTTAGGTGTGGAGCCATCACAACCTAGGTTAGCTTGAAGGGGTTGAACGGGACAAAGGAAACAAGGTTTACCTGTCGTGGAGTTGTCACGGCAGATGTCCTTAGTGTCAGGACTTAGTCGCGAGGCCAACGCATCTATGTGGTAGCTTGAGAGGGGTTGAGCAGAATCGAGAGACGCAACACAAGACAAGGAATTAGACAGCTTCGGGCCCCGGGAAACATCATCCGGTAACAACCCTACATGCTGTTTGAGGCTAGGTCTCATTATAATCACGAGGGAGTCGCCGGTAAACCAGCTCTTTGTGTCTAGCCCTAGAGATCGTTTCTTCTTCCTTGTCCCTCTTTGGGGAGCCCTGCCCCTCCTTATATATGTTGAAGGGGCGGTTTACATGACTAGTCCTAGTTGGATTAGATTTACTCTATTACAAGTGGAGTCCTAGTCTTGCTTCCTTTGTGGAGAATATTCCTTGTGCTTTCCTCATAAACTGGCCCACCATAACATGAACCGGCCTTCCATAAACCGCCTTCTGGGCCACCGGGTCTTGTCGCTCCTCTGACCCGCGTCAGCCGGGTCACCCATGAATTGCCAGGCTCAGGCGGGTCACTTAGTGAGTCGCCAAGTCCGATCGGGTTATACTTCCGGCCAGGTTACACCACGGGGTATATCCCCGACATTAGCCCCCAGTTTAATTTGGATTCATCCATGTTAAACTGATCTGCAACATAAACACAAGAAATTTTTTGTCGAGTTGTGCTCCGGTTTAAATATTCTTATAAACCGGCACTTGATCATCCTTAAGTCCTTGTAATTTCTTCCTTCTGAAAAATCCGAGTCAATAGACCAGCTTCATAATCAATTTGCTTGCAGAAGATATTTTGTAAATAAAGAATCCATTTGAATCGGCCTTCAATGCTCTGATTTGACAAAAATATTGGTTTTCAATTATTCAACTGATATCAGCCGATTTGAAAATGTAGAACTTGCCGAGTTATGATTCCAAAATCGCCAGTTTGTAAATATTGATGGCACCGAGTCATAATTGTTGCCGACGCCGGGTCATAGTTATTAATGACGCCGGGTTATGATTGTTGCAGACACCGGGTCCATCTAGTTTGCTTAAAAACTGAGAATTTGAAAATATTTCTCCTTATATCTGTGTTACCTGTAGCCCCCAAGTCTTGAGCGGAGCAAAGTGATGACTTAAGACTTGCTTCAATATAAATATTACCACTTTGAAGAAATCCATGTTGTTCATCTCATCCATGCTGTTCATCTCAATCACTAGTCAGAACTGAGTATTTCACATATGAGCCCCCAACTGTCGGGTTGTCATGCTTGCAGCAACCTGGGACTTGTAATTGCCTGATGCTCAAAAAACTTCAACCAGTGTAGCCCCCAAGGGCCGGGTCATTATGCAATAATGAGCAGGGACTTTGTAAATATAATCATGTAGATTTGAGCAGTGATGTGTAGCCCCCAAGGGCCGGCTCATTAAGGTAATATTGAGCTAGGACTTTATATATACTTCTTTGAAAAGACCATCATATGATGTAACTCCCATCATGGGGCTTGAACCCACATCCACAAGGTTAAGAGCTTTGTCCTTTACCAACTGAGCAGTGGACCCTTCAATATAATGGAATAAGGCTTGTGTACCTTGAATTGTTGATAGGATCAATTGGTAGCCCCCAAGGGCCGGCTCATTATGATGTGATGAGTCGGATCTTCAATAAGATGAGCAAGAAATGACTTTGCATTAGCCCCCAAGTGTCATGGTGCATGCTTGCAGCGACATGACACTTGCATATTTGATATCATCTCAACTTGAATAATGTAGCCCCCAAGTGCCGGGTCGTAAGCCTGTAGCGACTCGGGACTATTCCTTCGATTATAGAATAAATCATATCCATTGATAATATAATAGCCATTGCGCTAAAGCGACTTTGAAAACCTTAATCATAATACTAGTTGTTGATAACCATAATAAAATCCAGCCATGTTGGCTATTTGAAGATTTGAATAATATAATCCAATGATTTATGAGCGCATGATTCCAATGGCGCAATCCAAATATATACTGACGACTTATAATCCCAAGCCGGGGCGGTTTAATAAACACCGGATAATTTATCATCATACTGGCGACTTATAGTCGAAAGCCAGGCCGGGTTAATAAACACCGGATAATTTATCATCATACTGGTGACTTATAGTCCAAAGCCTGGCCGGGTTAATAAACACCGGATAATTTATCATCATATTGGCGACTTATTCAACCTGTTTCTGCATACAACAAGTTTAAAGTGTCCTGGCGGTTTACCGCCGTACGGGTCATAATGCCCAACATATAACCCGGGTTTATAACCAAGGCTGCACTTAAGAATAATCAAATATGAAATATATCATACCTGTGACATTGAATCACATCGTTGGTTTACCAACTTTTTGTAGTAAGGGTGATAACCCAAATCTTGAGTACTGATAACTCCTCCCATATTTGCCGGTTTATGACAAAACCGTACCGGGTTGTAATAAACACCGGATTATCCATATATAATACTGGCGACTTGTAGTCGAAACCAGACCAGGTCAATAAGTGCCGGATTATAACTGATCATGTACTGACAACTTATAGTTGAAAGCCGAGCCGGGTTAATGAACGCCGGTTTATCAAAAACATCATAAATCTCATCAAAGGAGAAAAAACTTAGCAAATAAAAGCATATGAAAACTTGTAGTCGAGGCTTTTCACGGGCTGCCAGGCCCCAAATTCGAGGCTTTTCATGGGCTACCAGGCCACTGAGTTAAACCATTTCACAAAGCCTTTTAAGATGGTCCTCAATCCTTAACCAATCGTCGTTTTAACTTGACAAGTTCAGGGTCTTAATAGAGTAACTTGTCAAAGTTCGACGGGTCATACCAGGTTTACCTGGGCGGAGTGACTTACTTAAGAAGGCAGGCTAACCCGGGGTTTTAGGTGTATACACCAGGCTTCCAAGCCGCGGCTTGATAGCCTATTACAAGTGTAGATTCTTTGTTCATTACGACAGCAAAGAATCCCCAAGTAACATTTTGAGCTGTGCTCAGTGGGTGCCTATGTTTGAGTTGTTGTTTTGCAACACTCTCTTTGGCCCCAGAGTAGTTTTCTGGTGTAGCTATGGTTTGGACACGACCAAGCCCCCAAGTGATTTTGTGGCATTGCGCCGATCAAGAGGTGTAGGTATGGTTCGAATACAACCAAGCCCCCAAGTGATTTTTATATAAAGCTTTATAAGCTGGATCAAGGGGTAAACCGGACTCCGCTTTATGAACAGAAGCCCCCACATGATAAATAATATGATAAGCCAATAAGGCAGGATACCCATGTTTGAACCGCGCATCATGGCAGCAGGTCCTCTTCGGCAACCTTTAACTTTTTGCAAGAGATAAATTCTTCTTGAACCGGAATTTTGAACCGGATATTGAGAGCTTCAAAGCTTTGTGGGAGACATCTTTCCCTTGAACCGGATTTTAAACCGGAATCTTCATTTTCCGCTGGAAATTTTCCGACGGCCTTTAAACTCGAACTTGCGAGAAGTTAATTCCTTTTTGAACCGGACATTTTTAAACTGGATTTGAGAGCTCCAGAGCTTTGTGGAAGAACAGATTTCCCTTGAACCGGATTGTAAACCGGATATTTGAGAGCTTCAGTGAGACTGACTTCCCTTGAGCCGGATTGTGAACCGGAATCCTTTCTGATGACCCGGAACTTCTTCATTGAGCCGGGATTTTGTAACTGTCATATACTTTCTAAGCCGGAAATTTTCTGACGGCCTTTAAATTTTCATCAATATAACAGTAGCCTCCGGGACCGGGTTATCCTTCCCTCCATCGTCCTGGGGTTCTTAAATTTGCTGAAACATGGCAAGATTTGCTGAGTCATGTCATCGTAGCCCCCGAGTCTCAAAGGTGACTCGAGGAGTTGGCTTGAGACTCTCCATATTTGACCGTCATATAAACCGGCATAACTTGTATATCATTGGTGTTGATAGCACGATGTGAATCCACAGAAGGTTGAGGTGACTGCGGCGGGTTATAAATGGTCCCGTATGAGCCGTGTCAGCAACTCGGCCAATGGTTCCTTCCAACTGGTGATTTGAAGTTAACCAAACTGTAGTGGCGGCGACCTGTGCGCCTGCCTATTGAACCAACCAGTGCAGACGGCGGTTGATAGTATATGATAATTTGCCTCCATTTTGTTGAAAGAAAACCGGGCTACCCAAGCTGTGACTTGCTCATACTCAATAAGCAGCTCATGCAGACAGGTGTGGCCCGGTATGCTGAGGTAGACCAGGCCGCGAGAGACGGACGAAAAAGACGACCGCAACATTAGAGGTGATATAGATAGATGAGTTGGTCACGGCGTTGTAAGCCAGTACGGACGGGCGAGTCAAACACAGGCGCGACCCCGACAATCTGATATAAACCAGGCCGTAAGGGCGGCATCTTGCACACGTCCATTCACCGTGTAATGTGACACGGACGAACACCGGGCAGGACGTTGCCAGCGCGTGCTCCGTACCCATGGTATAAACCACGTTTTATAATGAATAATTGTCCTGCATATCAAAATATACGGTCCAAAGTAATTGTTCTTTTGACAAAAATAATATGTGTCAAAAATAGACTTAGATAGATGTCACCTGATATGTTAGGCCAGAAATTATCCGCCGTGGAGTTGATGGTCACCACAGTGAAGCTAAAATCAACCACGGATGAGTCACCCGTAGGAGCAAACGGATGAGTCGGCCGTAGCATTGTAAGCCGGTGCGGACGAGCAAATTGTTCTCCGCATTGTAAACTGGCGTGAATGCGTGAACCGGCCGCGAGGACGGACGGGCGATTCGTCCGTGGCATTGTAAGGCGGTGCGGACGGGCGAGTCGGCCGGCGCGTTGATGTAAACTGGACCGCGATACGCGTGTCCGTGAAGCTGCGCGGCACAACCGAACGTGCCTCCGCGGTATAATACCACCCCTTTTCCTTTTAATAGCCGTTCTACATAAAAATATTACAGGCCAGAGTAACTGTTGTCGGATGAATTAACATCTACTGATAAAATACATTGGAGAGATAACACCTGATTCGCCCGGACAACAGATGAGTCGACCGTGGTATTGTAAGCCGGTGTGGACGGGCGAATCAATCACAGGCGCGGACAGACGAGTAGGCCGCGGCAGTGGTCATTAAAACCGGCGCAGGCGCGAGAGTTGGCCATGACATTTAAGTCGGTGCAGGCGCAAGAGTCGGCCACAATGTTTAAACCCGCGCGAGCCTCATGTCTATGACACGAAGTTA
This sequence comes from Aegilops tauschii subsp. strangulata, assembly GCF_002575655.3. Taxonomy (NCBI): domain Eukaryota; kingdom Viridiplantae; phylum Streptophyta; class Magnoliopsida; order Poales; family Poaceae; genus Aegilops; species Aegilops tauschii. The sequence continues at coordinate 343,027,450 of NC_053037.3, forward strand.
CTTTCGTAGTGTACTTTGTCCTGCATAAAATATATTGAAAAACAAAGTAATTGTTCCTTGACAAAAACAATAATTGTTAAAGAAACAGACTTAAATGGATATCACCTGATTTGTAGGGATGACCGATGATCAGTAAGTAATATTCGTAGATAATTTTTCAATATGGTTGTCCCCCCAAGACCATAGTCCTCATGGAGATATTCCCCACAGGAGTGTATCCAACGGGTTTTATCTCACACTTTTAGTGAAACACTGAACTCCCTTTGACCCTTGTATCCCTGCCACTTTACTTTTCTTCCAACTAGCCTCCTCTCGTCTTTTTCCTCAATTGACAAGGGAGCGTGCAGGAGTAGAGGCGAGGCCAGCTCGGCGCCTGCGGCGGCAAGCTGCAGTATGTGGCAGCGGGGTCAACCCGGGCGGTCGCTGCGAGCCAGACGAAACGGGGACGCCGCAAAGATGAAGATCAAGGCCAGTCTCCGGAACAGCACCAGGCTGGGATAACGGAGGCGGGCATTGCAGTCAACCCGAGTCGGGGTCGTATCCGAGCTGGGCAGCTACTTTTTTTTTGAACGCGGTCGAACAAGCCTACCTAGATCGGTTTCCTTCCTCTGCTCTGTATACCAACTTTTTGCAACTGGTAATATGGTAATATGCCTTGGTGGATGTGGCAGTAGATGGTAAAAACAAAGGTTGGACCAATACTCTGTGCCTTCACACGTCATAGTAGATAACGGAGTAATAATTGACGACTTGATTTTCGTCTCCATAATGAATCAATCACCGGTCAAATCTGAAACCGTGGCGGAAGAAAACAAACAGGTGCCTTTGAGACTTGAATCTGCATCTTGCAGCCACAACTCTCGGATACATCTCCGACTTGTAGTTGCAGGGCACACCCGACGCAACCCTAATTTCACTGCTTCTGTTACCTCTCGTCATGGAGATACTACTTCTTTCAATCCGCATGTAATGTAACGTTAATGACATGCCAGCGGTCGTTAGTATGGCGGGTCACCGCCGTTGCCGATGAAGACCGGACCAATAAAAATTTGGAATCAGCCGATCGCGAGCTTCCCGATCCATGAGAGAGATCCCTTCAAGAACATAAACCATCGTGCGTAGGCCCCACGGTGGGCGCCAACTGTTGTGGAGTTGCCACGGCAGATGTCCTTAGTGTCAGGACTTAGTCGCGAGGCCAACGCATCTATGTGGTAGCTTGAGAGGGGTTGAGCGGAATCAAGAGACGCAACACAACACAAGGATTTAGACAGCTTCGGGCCCCGGGAAACATCATCCGGTAACAACCCTGCATGCTGTTTGAGGCTAGGTCTCATTATAATCACGAGGGAGTCGCCGGTAAACCGGCTCTTTGTGTCTAGCCCTAGAGATCGTTTCTTCTTCCTTGTCCCTCTTTGGGGAGCCCTGCCCCTCCTTATATATGTTGAAGGGGCGGTTTACATGACTAGTTCTAGTTGGATTATATTTACTCTATTATAAGTGGAGTCCTAGTCTTGCTTCCTTTGTGGAGAATATTCCTTGTGCTTTCCTCATAAACCGGCCCACCATAACATGAACCGGCCTTCCATAAACCGCCTTCTGGGCCACCGGGTCTTGTCGCTCCTCTAACCCGCGTCAGCCGGGTCACCCATGAATCGCCAGGCTCAGGCGGGTCACTTAGTGAGTCGCCAAGTCCGGCCGGGTTATACTTCCGGACGGGTTACACCGCGGGGTATATCCCCGACATTACCCATGTGTAACACCCCGGATGTAACTTTCCATATTTGTAACTCCAACTCTTGCCATTTTCGGCTATGCGTTATGATATTCCCTCCGTGGTCGGGTTTTGTCTTTCGTTTTGCATTTTGTTTTCGTCATGCATCTCATATCACGTCATCATGTGCATTGCATTTGCATACGTGTTCGTCTCATGCATCCGAGCATTTTCCCCATTGTCCGTTTTGCAATCCGGCACTCCCACCTCCTCCGGTGCACCCCTTTTGTTTTCCTTTCGTGAGCGGGTGTTGAACGTTCTCGGAATGGACCGAGTCTTGTCAAGTGGCCTTGGTATACCACCGGTAGACCACCGGTCAAGTTTCGTTCCATTTGGAGGTCGTTTGGTACTCCAACGGTTAACCGGGTAACCGCAAAGTCCTTTTGTGTGTTGCAGCAAAACCCTCCTCAAAACCTGCCCAAAACCCAGCAAACTCACCTCCATGCTCTAGGTCGTTCGATCACGACCGTGTGGGCGAAAACCGCACTCCGTTTGGAGCCTCCTAGCTCCCTCTACCTATACATACTCCTCCCCCTCCGAATACATTCGCAGATCAAAACCCTAAAAATCTCCCCGCCGCCACCGGACGTGTCCGTACCACGCCGGACGCTTCTCCACCGCCGCCCGCGTCCAACCAGCCGCCGCCACATGTCACCGCCGCCCGTCCCGCGCCGCCGGCCTGGAGAGCCCGTACGGGGCCCTCCCGGCCCGTTCCTCCCGCGTCGCCGCCCGCTCGCGCCGCCTCCCCGCGTGCCCGCGCCGCCGAGGCCCGAGCGCCGCAGCCTCCGCGCCGTCGCCCGCCGGCGCCACGCCGCCGCCGTCCTCCGCCGCCCGAGCCGGCGAGCTCCGCCTCTCCTCCCTTCGGCCGGCCGCCTCCTCCTCCTCCCTGCTCCGGTGAGCAGCACCAGCTCCGGCCACCGGCGAGCTCAAGGCCGCCTGCTCAAGATCCGATCAAGGAGACCCTAGGTTGACTTTTCCCCCCCGTCAAAATATTTCAAAGTCCTTATATTTTCACAGTATATTTGTATGTTCATCGCATCATAACTCTCTGCATATAGCTCCGTTTCGCGCGTGTAATGTATCGAATTGTTCATCTCATGATGCTCTTCATTTTGTTCCATTGCACCATGTTCATTTGAGGCCATCTTGATGCCCAAATCTCTGGTGCAAGAGTGCTAGTTGCTGTTATCTGCTGTTACTTATCAGAACTTGAGGATTTGTTATATTTGTATCATTTAATCTGTGCATCTTATGGGCATGAGTTCTACATGTGTTTTGTTGTATGCCATGCCATCTTTACAGAGGTGTATGCCATGTATTTTTGTGGTCTCTGTGGTGACTAGCACAAGCATGCAAACTAGGCTCGGTAATGTTTCTGATTTCAAAGACAGTAGTTTCTCCAAGTCTGTGACTGTTGTTATTTTGTTGCTATGTATCTATGTGGCTACAGAGAGATCCATGCTTATTTTGGAGATGTTCAGTAAGGATGTTTTGTAGATAGTGTTGTCATTGATCCATTCCTGCGCTTGTTTGCAATTATGGAGTGCAATAGAATGACTTAATATTGCTCTACTTTGGCTATAAAATATTTCTGGCAGATTCTTAACATGATATTCAATTTTGCCAAGCTTGTTGTAGTTGTTTCATACATCCTATGTATTTTATCTTGCCATGGATAGCTTCACAAACATGCCATCTTGCTGTAGGTATGTTTTTTTTGTCATGCATTGCCTTGTGTTGAGTGCATCAAGCTCACCAAGATGCCCTTATAGTGTCTGTTTCTGCCATGCTCTGTTTTCTGCCAAGTCTGAAACCTGTTAACGAAACTTGCTATGTTTACATGGTTGCCATCATATCTTCTGGTCCTTTTTGGCTTCTGGTCAGTAAGGGACTTTTGTCATATGAATTTAGTAGAATACTTCCATGCCTTGTTTTGCTATGTTAAGTTCCTGTAGCATGTTTATTTCATGCTCTGAACATTGCTACCTGATGCTGTTTCAGGCATGTCCAGTAATTTCACCAAGTCTGTGAACCTGTTATCTTTTGCACTTTTTCCATGCTTGTTTGAACCTGTTATGTTGTGATCTAGGCGTAGCTCAGTGTTCATCTTTTGTCAAGCATCTCCTGTAGATTACTGCCATATGTTTCGTTGCTACGTTGGAGTGCTGTAGCATTGTTACTTGTTGCATTTTAAGTGCTATCATGCTGTTAATCGCATATTCGTGTCATTCTTGTTTTGCTTGCCATTTGCAAACCGTGCATCCGTTTCCGGTGATCTTTATATCGATTTCAACCGAAATCATCTCATCTTTCCAGTGGCATGCTTGGTTTGCCAAGTTACTTCCTTGTTCATCATTTTTCTTCCGGAGCACGCATATGCATCACAGACCACATCACACATATCATGCATGTTTTTGCATCATGTTGCTCGTGCATTTCCCGTGTTTGATTGTGGTTCCGTTGCTTGTGTTCTTGTTTTGGGTAGAGCCGGGAGACGAGTTCGTGAACGAGGAACCTGTTGAGTACACTTACGAGGATCAAGCTTTCGACAACTCTGAGAACCTTGCAGGCAAGATGACCATACCCTCGAAATCACTTCTATCTTTGCTTTGCTAGTTGTTCGTTCTATTGCCATGCTGCGCTACCTACCACTTGCTATATCATGCCTCCCATATTGCCATGTCAGCCTCTAACCATCCTTTCCTAGCAAACCGTTGTTTGGCTAAGTTACCGCTTTTGCTCAGCCCTCCTTATAGCGTTGCTAGTTGCAGGTGAAGTTCAAGTTTGTTCCATGTTGGAACATGGATATTTTGTAATATCACAATATCTCTTATTTAATTAATGCATCTATATATTTGGTAAAGGGTGGAAGGCTCGGCCTTATGCCTGGTGTTTTGTTCCACTTTTGCCGCCCTAGTTTCTGTCATACCGGTATTATGTTCCTTGAGTTTGCGTTCCTTACGCGGTTGGGTAATTTATGGGACCCCCTTGACAGTTCGCCTTGAATAAAACTCCTTCAGCAAGGCCCAACCTTGGTTTTACCATTTGCCACCTAAGCCTTTCCCCCGGGTTTTCGCGAGCCCGAGGGTCATCTTATTTTAACCCCCCCCGGGCCAGTGCTCCTTCGAGTGTTGGTCCGAACGGAGTAGACTGCGGGGCCCCCTCGTGGAAACTCGAGGTCTGGTTTTACTCGTAGGATGTCTCATCCAGTGTGCCCTGAGAAAGAGATATGTGCAGCTCCTATCGGGATTTGTCGGCACATCGGGCGACTTTGCTGGTCTTGTTTTACCATTGTCGAAATGTCTTGTAAACCGGGATTCCGAGACTGATCGGGTCTTTCCGGGAGAAGGTTTATCCTTCATTGACCGTGAGAGCTTATAATGGGCTAAGTTAGGACACCCCTGCGGGGTATTATCTTTCGAAAGCCGTGCCCGCGGTTATGAGGCAGATGGGAATTTGTTAATGTCCGGTTGTAGAGAACTTGTCACTCGACTTAATTAAAATACATCAACTGTGTGTGTAGCCGTGATGGTCTCTTCTCGGCGGAGCCCGGGAAGTGAACACGATTTGAGTTATGAATGACGTAAGTAGGAGTTCAGGATCACTTCTTGGTCATTACTAGATGACGACCGTTCCGTTGCTTCTCTTCTCGCTCTCTTTTGCGTATGTTAGCCACTATATATGCTTAGTGCCTGCTGCAGCTCCACCTCTTTACACCATCCTTTCCTATAAGCTTAAATAGTTTTGATCTCGCGGGTGTGTGATTGCTGAGTCCTCGTGACTCACAGATTCTACCAAAACAGTTGCAGGTGCCGACGATGCCAGTGCAGTTGATGAGATCGACCTCAAGTGGAGTTCGATGAGGAACGTGGTCGTTACTATGTTTCTTTTCCTGATGATCAGTAGTGGAGCCCAGTTGGGACGATCGGGGATCTAGCATTTGGGGTTGTCTTATTTTCATTTGGATCTTGACCGTAGTCGGTCTATGTGTGGATTTTGGATGATGTATGAATTATATTTATGTATTGTGTGAAGTGGCGATTGTAAGCCAACTCTCGTTATCCCATTCTTGTTCATTACATGGGATTGTGTGAAGATGACCCTTCTTGCGACAAAACCACAATGCGGTTATGCCTCTAAGTCGTGCCTCGACACGTGGGAGATATAACCGCATCGTGGGCGTTACAAGTTGGTAATCAGAGCCATCCCCGACTTAGGAGCCCCCTGCTTGATCGAATCGCTGGCGTTGTTGAGTCTAGAACAAAAATGTTTTGACTCTTAGGATTATATATATCGGAGAGTAGGATTCTTTTTACTCCTCAGTCCCTTCGTCGCTCTGGTGAGGCCTCCTGACGTAGAAGTTTTGACTCTTCTCTCCTCAAATTTCACTAAAAAAAATTAGGATCTCGCGGGTATCTTAGAATCGTTCCGATGGTTTTGTGACGAGAACATTGTTCTTGGTGCCTCCTGACATTTAGGGGTTGTGGCAGTGTCCCGGGGAGTTGAGCTCCGAGGTGTTGTCGTCACAATTTTATCGTTGCAGTTCTGGAATACCTGAGCTTCGCCGACATCGAAATCTCTTTTATGCAGTTGTTGGTGAGATCACCTCGACGCCACCCAGTACTGGGGCGGGAGTTCGGGACTATTGCCATAACTCGTATAACGGATGCTTTTTGAAGGTTGAGGTACACGATTTCCGAAGGTTTCTTGGTTATGTGTTGACGGATGGATACAGCTGGATCTAGGGATTGCTAGTTTGGGTGATATATTTTGTATCCCCTGTATCCCCAACACCAAATTGCATAACCAGAAAGTTTCGGGAGTTTATAAGTGGGAATTCAAGTAGCTCCTAGGATATCTTTCCGACAGACGCATGATACGAGATTGGGGTTCGACGTCTAGTGGTCCGCCTTTCCACGGTTGGTTTTACAGTGGTCTCGTAGTGTCTTAAAGAGTCCTTGGCTATGCCGACTCGGGGACGCTTCGTATGTCGTGTGCACTGCCTTGTACATGATGGTGTTGTACGATTGAGCCCGTGTGGGACCCACCACGAAAACTTCGGATGAAATCTCTATCATATGTTTGTTCCGGCTTATTCTGCAAGCCAATACTTTGTTTTGTTTTGAATTGTGGTATTCGACTTGCTTCGAAGTCAAATGTTGATTCCATACTTTTTTTCTAAGTGGCTTCTCAACTTAATGGAAGTGTGATGATTTACTATGGAATTCATTCGTTCATCCTCGTTCGAATGTTTATTGTGAAGACTATATGTTGCAATTTCTATTCGTTGATTCAACTTGACTATTTGTCTATCAAGATGCTAACGGATGTCACCCTCTTCAGGATGGCTCCGTCAACGCGTCAGAATCCGGATCGCAATGAAGGGAGTCAGGCGAACCCTCCGCCACCACCTCCGCCTCCGGAGGCATGGCAAGCTATCATGGCAGCCACCAACGTCAATGCTCAGATGATTCTGTAACTCTTGCAAGAACGCACCCAAGGGCAAAGCAATCAAGGTCAAGGCAACAATCAGCCTCACTTTGCTACTCTCAACCAGTTTCTCACAAATCAGCCCAAGTCTTTCAGCTACTGTGCCGAGGCCACGGATGCCGATGATTGGCTCGTGGACATCAACAAGCATTTTGAATGTAGCAATGTCAGGCCTGAGGACTATGTCAAGTTCGCTTCTTTTCAGCTCAAGGACCAAGCTGCTGATTGGTTTCAACAATACAAAGATTCCAGAGGAGGTTGTCTGATCACTTGGACTGACTTCTGTCGGGACTTCAAAGCGCACCACATTCCACAAAGTGTTGTTGAGAGCAAGCGTGAGGAGTTCCGCAATCTCAAGCAAGGCAGCATGTCCGTGTATCAATTCAACATCCAGTTTCAGAAACTTGCTCGCTTCGCTAAACAAGACGTTCCTGATGAAAAGAGCATGATCTATCACTTCAGAGGTGGCCTTAGAGAGGATCTGCAGTTAGCTCTCGTTCTTGTTGAGCCTACTCAGTTTGATCAATTCTACAATATGGCACTGAAGCAAGAGGCTTCTCAGCTCAAGTGTGAGGCTTCTAAGAAGAGAGTGAGAGACGCAGTTCAGTCTTCTTCTTCCTCACTTGTGGCTGCTAAGCAACATAAATTCTGGTTGCCTCCTCCTCCGTTTCGTCAGTCTTACCAGCAGAAGAACAAAGGTGGCCATGGATCTTCCCACTCTTCCAACTCTGGCTATCAGAACAAGTCTCAAAATCAAGCTCCAAAGTCCAATGCTCCTTATCATCGTCCACTCTCAGAGGTGACTTGCAACAAGTGTCAGCAGAAAGGTCACTATGCTAACAAGTGCTTCAACCAAAGGCGTCTTCCGCCTCCTCCTCCTGTCAGATCTTCCAGCAATGGAGTGGTCAAGCATAATCCCAAGTCTGCAAAGGTGAACATGATGAATGTAGCTCAAGCGGAGGAATCTACTGATGTGATAATGGGTAATCTCTCAGTTAATGATATTCCTGCAAAAGTCTTATTTGATACTGGTGCATCGCATTCTTTCTTGTCATACCCATTTGCATCGAAGCACAATGTTGACACAGAGATTTTATCCAAAGTTATGCAAGTTGTTTCTCCGGGAAAGCTTTTGACTTCTAGTTTGGTTGCTTCCGATGTTTCCATCAAGATGGGGAACTATAAATTTCTGTCTTCTCCAGTTGTTCTTGGTGACTCGGATATTGATCTTATTCTCGGGATGGACTGGCTTTTTAAGCACAAGGCTTAACTTGATTGTGCTGCCAGGGAAATTCAATTGACACACTCTTCTCAGGATGTGATTATCTATGCCGCTCGTGATGAAACCATTCGGTTATTTTCTCTCAATGAGAAGGGCAAATTGAATGCCATCTCTCAGATTCCAGTCGTTTGTGAGTACCAAGATGTCTTTCCAGAAGAGCTTCCGGGTATGCCTCCTCACCGGCCAGTTGAGTTCGTTATCGATCTTGAGCCGGGCACTGAACCCGTTTGCAAGCGTCCATACAAGCTTGGACCCAAGGAGCTGAAGGAATTGAAGAAACAGCTCGATGAACAAGAGCGTCTGGGTTTGATCAGACCGAGTTCATCTCCATGGGATTGTGGTGTTCTTTTTGTCCAGAAGAAGGATGGCACGGACCGACTTTGTGTCGACTACCGTCCATTGAACAAGAAGACAATCAAGAACAAGTATCCACTTCCCAACATCAATGAGCTATTCGAGCAACTTAAAGGTGCTAAAGTATTCTCCAAGCTTGACCTTCATATGGGTTATCATCAGATTCGCATTCGTGAAGAAGATATTCCCAAGACAGCATTCAGAACAAGCTTTGGTTCTTATGAATATACTGTCATGTCTTTCGGTCTTGTCAATGCTCCTCCAACATTCTCTCGGATGATGAATTTCATCTTCAACCCCTATACCAATGAATTCGTCCTGGTGTATCTCGATGATATCTTGGTCTTCTCCAAGAATAAGAAGGACCATGCCAAACATTTGCGATTGGTGCCCGACAAGCTCAGAGAGTATCAATTCTATGCGAAGTTTTCAAAATGTGAGTTTTGGCTCGATGAAGTTCTTTACCTTGGTCACATCATCTCTGCCAAGGGCATCGCTGTTAATCCCGAGAAGGTGTCCGCAATTGTGAATTGGGAACCTCCTCAGAATGCAGCTTCGCAGTTTTCTTGGTCTTGCAAGCTATTGCCGAAGATTCGTTGAGAATTTCTCTAAGATTGCAAAGCCTCTTTCCAACCTCCTCCAGAAGCATGTGAAGTATGTCTGGTCTCCTGAGTGTGACGTTGCTTTCAACACTCTCAAAGAGAAACTAGTCACAGCTCCTGTCTTAACTCCTCCTGATGAATCCAAGCCATTTGAAGTTTTCTGTGATGCTTCGCTTCAAGGTCTCGGTGCTGTGTTAATGCAAGAGAAGAAAGTTGTGGCCTATACCTCTCGTCAGTTGAAGCCCAATGAGAAGAACTACCCCACTCACGATCTTGAGTTGGCGGCAGTTGTCCATGCATTAATAACGTGGAGACATCTCTTGTTGGGAAGACAAGTGGACATATTCACCGATCACAAGAGTCTCAAGTACATCTTCACTCAGCCCAACCTAAACCTCAGACAGACTCGATGGGTCGAAATGATTCAAGAGTACAATCCGAGTATTGAATATACTCCAGGCAAGGCCAATGTCATTGCAGATGCTTTAAGCAGGAAGGCTTATTGCAACAGCTTAATCCTCAAGCCATTCCAACCGGATCTTTGTGAAGCTTTCCGCAAGCTGAATCTCCAAGTTGTTCCTCAAGGCTTTCTTGCCAACCTCATAGTCTCTCCTACTTTGGAAGATCAAATTCGTGAGGCACCACTCCTGGATACCATGGTGAAGAAGGTGAAACGTGGTATCGACAAGGGTCTTTCCAAATACAAGTGCTATCGCATTGATGACAGAGACACTTTATTCTTCGAGGACCGGATTGTGGTTCCTAAAGGTGATCTAAGGAAAGTCATTATGAACGAGGCACACAATTCTCTTCTTTCCATTCATCCTGGAAGTACGAAGATGTACCATGACCTCAAGCAGTCGTATTGGTGGACTCGAATGAAGCGAGAAATCGCTCAATTCGTGAATGAATGTGATGTCTGTCGAAGAGTGAAAGCAGAACACCAACGACCAGCTGGTCTCCTCCAACCTCTTGCTATCCCAGAATGGAAGTTTGATCATATCGAAATGGACTTCGTGACTGGGTTTCCAAAGTCCAAGCGTGGAAATGATGCTATCTTCGTTGTCATCGACAAGCTTTCTAAAGTGGCTCATTTCCTTCCAATCAAAGAATCTATCACAGCAGCGCAGTTGGCAGAGCTATACACCTCCAGGATTGTCTCCTTGCACGGCATTCCACAATTGATTTCTTCAGATCGTGGAAGCATCTTCACCCCTAAGTTCTAGGACTCCTTCCAGAAGGCCATGGGCACTAACATTCGCTTCAGCACAGCTTTCCATCCTCAAACTAGTGGCCAAGTCGAGCGAGTCAATCAAATTCTTGAAGATATGCTCAGGGCTTGTGTCATTTCCTTTGGCATGAAATGGGAAGATTGTCTTCCATATGCCGAATTCTCCTACAACAACAGCTTCCAAGCGAGTTCGGGCAAGGCCCCATTCGAGATTCTCTATGGCAGAAAGTGCCGTACTCCTCTCAATTGGTTAGAGACTGGTGAACGCCAACTTCTTGGCACTGACTTAATCACAGAGGCTGAAGAAATGTGTAAAGTCATCCATGATAATCTCAAAGCCGCGCAATCGCGCCAGAAGAGTTACTATGATAGTAAGCACCGTGATGTGGCTTTCGAGATCGGAGACCATGTCTACCTCCGCGTCTCTCCAATGAAAGGCACTCATCGCTTCCATATCAAAGGGAAGCTTGCCCCTAGATACGTGGGTCCTTTCAAGATCATTGGCAAAAGAGGCGACCTCGCCTATCAACTTGAGCTTCCTTCCAACTTTGCGAACGTGCACGATGTGTTCCATGTGTCACAGCTCCGCAAGTGCTTCAAGACGCCCGAGCGCACCATCAACTTCGAAGATATTGACCTCCAAGAAGATCTGTCTTATCATGAGCACCCCGTTGCTATTCTTGAAGAAACTGAGCGCAAGACTCGCAACAAGTCAATCAAATTCCTGAAAGTAAAGTGGTCGCACCATTCTGACCGAGAAGCCACCTGGGAACGCGAGGACCACCTCCGTTCCGAATATTCGGAGTTCTTTCAGTCCTAGATCTCGGGACGAGATCCTCTCGTAGTGGTGAAGTGTTGTAACACCCCGGATGTAACTTTCCATATTTGTAACTCCAACTCTTGCCATTTTTGGCTATGTGTTATGATATTCCCTCCGTGGTCGGGTTTTGTCTTTCGTTTTGCATTTTGTTTTCGTCATGCATCTCATATCACGTCATCATGTGCATTGCATTTGCATACGTGTTCGTCTCATGCATCCGAGCATTTTCCCCATTGTCCGTTTTGCAATCCGGCACTCCCACCTCCTCCGGTGCACCCCTTTTGTTTTCCTTTCATGAGCGGGTGTTGAACGTTCTCGGAATGGACCGAGTCTTGTCAAGTGGCCTTGGTATACCACCGGTAGACCACCAGTCAAGTTTCGTTCCATTTGGAGGTCGTTTGGTACTCAAACGGTTAACCGGGTAACCGCAAAGTCCTTTTGTGTGTTGCAGCAAAAACCCCCTCAAAACCTGCCCAAAACCCAGCAAACTCACCTCCATGCTCTAGGTCATTTGATCACGATCGTGTGGGCGAAAACCGCACTCCATTTGGAGCCTCCTAGCTCCCTCTACCTATATATACTCCTCCCCCTCCGAATACATTCGCAGATCAAAACCGTAAAAATCTCCCCGCCGCCACCGGACGTGTCCGTACCACGCCGGACGCTTCTCCACCGCCGCCCGTGTCCAACCAGCCGCCGCCACGTGTCACCGCCGCCCGTCCCGCGCCGCCGGCCCGGAGAGCCCGTACGGGGCCCTCCCGGCCCGTTCCTCCCGCGCCGCCGCCCGCTCGCGCCCGCCTCCTCGCGTGCCCGCGCCGTCGCCCGCCGGCGCCACGCCGCCGCCGTCCTCCGCCGCGGTCGCCGCCCGAGCCGGCGAGCTCTGCCGGCCCCGCTTGTCGCCTCCTCCGCCTCTCCTCCCTTCGGCCGACCGCCTCCTCCTCCTCCCTGCTCCGGTGAGCAACTCCAGCTCCGGCCACCGGCGAGCTCGAGGCCGCCTGCTCCAGATCTGATCGAGGAGACCCTAGGTTGACTCCCCCCTCAAAATATTTCGAAGTCCTTATATTTTCACAGTATATTGCTATGTTCATCGCATCATAACTCTCTGCATATAGCTCCGTTTCGCGCGTGTAATATATCGAATTGTTCGCCTCATGATGCTCCCCATTTTATTCCATTGCACCATGTTCATTTGAGGCCATATTGATGCCCAAATCTCTGGTGCAAGAGTGCTAGTTGTTGTTATCTGCTGTTACTTATCAGAACTTGAGGATTTGTTATTTTTGTATCATTTAATCTGTGCATCTTATGGGCATGAGCTCTACATGTGTTTTGTTGTATGCCATGCCATCTTTACAGAGGTTTATGCCATGTATTTTTGTGGTCTCTGTGGTAACTAGCACAAGCATGCAAACTAGGCTCCGTAATGTTTCTGATTTCAGGGACTTAGTAGTTTCTCCAAGTCTGTGACTGTTGTTATTTTGTTGCTATGTATCCATGTGGCTACAGAGAGATCCATGATAATTTTGGAGATGTTCACTAAGGATGTTTTGTAGATATTGTTGTCATTGATCCATTCCTGCCCTTGTTTGCAATTATGGAGTGACATAGAATGACCCAATCTTGCTCTACTTTTGCTATAAAATATTTTTGGCAGATTCTTAACATGATATTCAATTTTGCCAAGCTTGTTGTAGTTGTTTCATACACGCTATGTATTTTCTCTTGGCATGGATAGCTTCCTATACATGCCATCTTTCTGTAGGTATGCTTGTTTTGTCATGCATTGCCTTGTGTTGAGTGCATCAAGCTCACGAAGATGCCCTTATAGTGTCTGTTTCTGCCATGCTCTGTTTTCTGCCAAGTCTGAAACCTGTTAACGAAACTTGCTATGTTTACATGGTTGCCATCATATCTTCTGGTCCTTTTTGGCTTATGGTCAGTAAAGGACTTTTATCACATGCATCTATTAGAATACTGCCATGCCTTGTTTTGCTATGTTAAGTTCCTGTAGCATGTTGATTTCGTGCTCGGAACATTGCTACCTGATACTGTTTCAGGCATGTCCAGTAATTTCACCAAGTCTGTGAACCTGTTATCTTTTGCACTTTTGTCATGCTTGTTTGAACCTGTTATGTTGTGATCTAGCCGTAGCTCAGTGTTCATCTTTTGTCAAGCATCTCCTGGAGATTACTGCCATATGCTTTGTTGCTACGTTGGAGTGCTGTAGCATTGTTACTTATTGCATTTTAAGTGCTATCATGCTGTTAATCGCAGATTCGTGTCATTCTTGTTTTGCTTGCCATTTGCAAACCGTGCATCCGTTTCCGGTGATCTTTATATCGATTTCAACCGAAATCATTTCATCTTTCCAGTGGCATACTTGGTTTGCCAAGTTACTTCCTTGTTCATCATTTTTCTTCCGGAGCACGCATATGCATCACATACCACATCTCGCATATCATGCATGTTTTTGCATCATGTTTCTCGTGCATTTCCCGTGTTTGATTGTCGTTCCGTTGCTTGTGTTCTTGTTTTGGGTAGAGCCGGGAGACGAGTTCGTGAACGAGGAACCTGTTGAGTACGCTTACGAGGATCAAGCTTTCGACAACTCTGAGAACCTTGCAGGCAAGATGACCATACCCTCGAAATCACTTCTATCTTTGCTTTGCTAGTTGTTCGTTCTATTGCCATGCTGCGCTACCGACCACTTGTTATATCATGCCTCTCATATTGCCATGTCAGCCTCTAACCATCCTTTCCTAGCAAACCGTTGTTTGGCTAAGTTACCGCTTTTGCTCAGCCCTCCTTATAGCGTTGCTAGTTGCAGGTGAAGTTAAAGTTTGTTCCATGTTGGAACATGGATATTTTGGAATATCACAATATCTCTTATTTAATTAATTCATCTATATATTTGGTAAAGGGTGGAAGGCTCGGCCTTATGCCTGGTGTTTTGTTCCACTCTTGCCGCCCTAGCTTCTGTCATACCGGTATTATGTTCCTTGAGTTTGCGTTCCTTACGCGGTTGGGTAATTTATGGGACCCCCTTGACAGTTCGCCTTGAATAAAACTCCTCCAGCAAGGCCCAACCTTGGTTTTACCATTTGCCACCTAAGCCTTTCCCCCGGGTTTTCGCGAGCCCGAGGGTCATCTTATTTTAACCCCCGCCCCCCCGGGCCAGTGCTCCTTCGAGTGTTGGTCCGAACTGAGTAGACTGCGGGGCCCCCTCGTGGAAACTCGAGGTCTGGTTTTACTCGTAGGATGTCTCATCTGGTGTGCCCTGAGAACGAGATATGTGCAGCTCCTATCGGGATTTGTCGGCACATCGGGCGGCTTTGCTGGTCTTGTTTTACCATTGTCGAAATGTCTTGTAAACCGGGATTCCGAGACTGATCGGGTCTTTCCGGGAGAAGGTTTATCCTTCGTTGACCGTGAGAGCTTATAATGGGCTAAGTTGGGACACCCCTGCAGGGTATTATCTTTCGAAAGTCGTGCCCGCGGTTATGAGGCAGATGGGAATTTGTTAATGTCCGGTTGTAGAGAACTTGTCACTCGACTTAATTAAAATACATCAACTGTGTGTGTAGCCGTGATGGTCTCTTCTCGGCGGAGCCCGGGAAGTGAACACGGTTTGAGTTATGAATGACGTAAGTAGGAGTTCAGGATCACTTCTTGGTCATTACTAGATGACGACCGTTCCGTTGCTTCTCTTCTCGCTCTCTTTTGCGTATGTTAGCCACTATATATGCTTAGTGCCTGCTGCAGCTCCACCTCTTTACACCATCCTTTCCTATAAGCTTAAATAGTTTTGATCTCGCGGGTGTGAGATTGCTGAGTCCTCGTGACTCACAGATTCTACCAAAACAGTTGCAGGTGCCAACGATGCCAGTGCAGTTGATGAGATCGACCTCAAGTGGGAGTTCGATGAGGAACGTTGTTGAGGATATAGACCTTAGAGTCACCCGCCAGGAGGGGCCGGGTTACTCATATGGTCATTGCCAGAAGCCTAGCGCCAAGCTTGAAGACGGTGGGCCAAAGATGGGCTTAAGACCCGGATATGGCTTAAGGCCCGTAGTTGCAATCATTGTTTTGGTAAAACTTGTAGTGTAAGGCAAGAATAGTTGAGAGTCCGAGCTGGACACTCTTATGAGCCGGCCGGGACTCTGAGAGCTGCAGGGCGTCAGCCTCCCTATATAAAGGGACGACCCGGCAGCGGTTTAAGGCAGAGAACAATCTCATCGAGAGCCGGGATAACAGTTTAGCTCCCTGGTGATCGTAACCCTAATCAATACCACCTCAAACTGGACGTAGGCTTTTACCTTCACCGTAAGGGGCCGAACCAGTATAAACCCTCGTGTTCCTTGTCCCGCATTAACCCCTTCAAGCTTCCTAGCTGCGATGGCTCCACGACTAAGTCCTAGCTCGAGGACATCTGCCGTGACAATTCCACGACAGTTAGCGCCCACCGTGGGGCCAGCCACGGTGGATTTGAGTTCTTGAAGGGCGGCTTCGAAGGGCTCAAGGGATACGTTGTGGGCCGGATGACCAAGAGTCATCGCGGCAAGCTCTACATCGACGATGCAAACTGGGGCCCCGACGCCGGCTCAATTGAGTACGGGTACCGGGTCCCCTTCGGCGGAATTCATGTTTTCATTGGCAAGATTGGTGAGCCGGGTCTCTGCGCCGATCTCGTCGAGACGGCTCAGCGTGCACGACCCGCCCGGGCCCGGCCTGCCTTAAGGCATGCTTTTGTGGGATGTATCCATGGAGGGCCCTCTGATCGATCTGGATCTGGTGATGAGGCGGCCGCCGGCTCTGACGGTGAGTCGTCCACCGACGAGTCAAACTCGTTGTATCAACTTCAAGATGGCAGGCTCATGGGTTGTTCCGATGGTGACAGTATTCCGGACCCGTTTGAGCCGCCAAGTCAGGTTGGAGTCTTTATGGCCGGTGCGCAGTCTGTTCAGAACCCCGCTGCTGGAGCGGGAACCCCGGTGCCCTCGCCGGCTCAGGTACTAATGGGTCTCACGGACAAGATGACGGCTCTGTTAACCGCCACGGTTGACCCGGCAGATCAAGCTCAGCATGATGCGGAGGTGGCGCAGTTAAAATTGGATCTAGTAAAAGCTAAGGAGGATCTGGCAGTAGAAGGGATCAGGATGGCTGCAGAAAGGGCGGCTCTCGACGCCCAAACCCAGTTGATTCAAGCGCAGTCCTTCCGGCTCACGATGGATCAAAACGCGTCCAATGAGGTCCTGAGAAGGAGGCATCAAAAGGCCCAATCCCGACTCCCTCCGGTTTACGATCCACGAAACCTCTTCAACACGCCAGGTGCAGGGTCTAGTAACCCGCCAGGGGTCATAGTGCCCGGGTCTGGGACCCCTATTCAGCCGCAAGTGATGGGGCCTCCCCAGGTGCCCCCTGCCCCGCCTCAGTACGTACCAATACCCCCGGGTCATTATAATAACCTGCTGGAGAACATGGTCGCCGCGGCGGCACGGCTGGCGGCTCTCCCAGTTGACGGTGACTCTCCGACGGCTATTGAAACCCGTCGGGTCAGGGAACTCCTTCAGACAGCACTGGCGCAGCAAGAGGCGTATTCCTACAGCCGAGACAGGATCCACTCGACCCCTCGTCCAGGCCGGAGCCCAAGTTACAGCAGACACATGGTCTCAGCCACCGGTTCAAGTAACGTCCGACGCCATGACCCGCCCCCTGGCCATGGCCGGTTCATAATGGAGCCTTTCATGCAGCAGACCCGGACAAAGCGCGGCAAGAAGCGGAGCAGGTGCCTCAATTGACGGCTTACCAGACCCCCCCCCCCCCGGCTTATCCGACGACTTCCGTCGACGTGGGTATCCCTACCAGGACTGGGGGTGTCCCTTGTTTAGTACCAGCTATCCGCAATGAGCGTCTACCCAAGGACTTCAAAGGCCCTAGGAAGGTGCCTAATTACACAGCAGACTTACAGCCTGCAGCCTAGATCGAGAGTTATGAGATGGCTATGGAGCTGCTGGAGGTCAGTGAGGCGGCCATAGCTAAGTATTTCACCATGATGTTAGATGGGACTGCCCGCACTTGGTTGAAAGGGCTACCACCGAATTCCATTGGGTCTTGGGCTGAGCTGAAAGCCCGGTTCATCCAAAACTTCAAGGATACCTGTAGGCAATCTATGTCAATTGTGGATTTAACTAACTGCAAGCAGCGGGAGGGTGAGTCTACGACACATTGGGTTCGCCGGGTTAAGGAGATAATACATTCCTCGGATAAGATGGACGCTGGCTCTGCAGTCTTAATGTTGGAGCAGAATTGTCGTTTTGTGCCCCTAAAGATGAAACTCGGGCGGCTTAAGCGCGACTGCAATGATATGGGTACACTGATGGCGGCTCTTGTCAAGTACGCCGATTCTGATGGTACCAAGGACCCCGCTTCAGATGATGAAAGGACAGGGAAGGGAAAGAAGAATGGCAATGGCAAGGGTCCTCAGCATAACCCGGGAAACCAAGGAGGAGGCAAGCGCAAGGCCGATGGCAGCCTAGAGTTTGTAGCCAACGCCAGCTCGCAAGGTAGTAACCAGCGACGCAAGGGGAGGCCCCCTCCCCGAGGCGGCGGGTCCGGCCCGACGCTGGAACAACTGTTGAATGAGCCTTGTCCAAGGCATGGCTCTAGAGAAAAGCCAGCAACTCATCTATGGAAGGATTGTGCAATCATGAAGGCCTTTAAGAATTGCAATGGCCCGGGCGGCGGCTCAGGCGCCGGCGGCTTTCATGGCCCGGGCGGCGGCTCAAATTCTAACCCTCAGAACGGTCAAGGGGGCTTTAATCAGCAGTCTGGCCAGGGTCATCAACAGCAGCAGGGAGGTTATCAGACCAATCCAAAGCAGCTTAGCGGTGGGCAGTATCATGTGTTTACCACCAGTCTGTGCAAGCGAGATGAGAAGCTTCATAAGAGGGCTGTGAACGCTGTTGAGCCGGCGGTTCCACGCTACTTGCGGTGGTCAGAGCAACCTATAGTGTGGAGTAGGGAGGATCACCCTCACCGGGTGGATAATCCGGGTCACTTGGCCCTGGTGGTAGCTCCTCAGGTGGGAGGATATAAGTTCACTAAGGTACTCATGGATGGGGGCAGCAGCATCAACATCCTCTATTATGAGACATTTCGTCGTATGGGGTTGATTGATAAGAATCTCAGCCAATCAAACACTATTTTCCACGGTGTGGTACTTGGTAAGTCGGCTTACCCAGTCGGCAAGATCGAGTTGGAAGTGGCCTTCGGAGATGAGAACAACTACAGGGTGGAAAAATTGACCTTTGAGGTGGTCAAGATAAGAAGTCCGTACCATGCCATATTTGGGCGGCCGGCTTACGCCAAGTTCATGGCACGGCCGTGTTACGTATATTTACAGCTCAAGATGCCGGGTCATAATGGGACCATTACGGTTCACGGCAGCCGGAAGGTGGCCTTGGAATGTGAGGAAGGCGATGCAGCTTATGCAGAATCTGTTTGTGCAACAGAGGAGTTGAAGTTTTACAAAGACAACGTCGACCCAACAGATATGACCTCTCTGAAAAAGCCGACTACGGAACATGAGCCGGCAATGAAATTTAAGTCGGCTGATGAGACTAAACTTGTTGATTTCGTTTCAGGAGATTCATCTCAGCAATTCAGCATCAGTGCCAATCTGGATCCAAAATAGGAAAACGCGCTCATCGAGTTCATCCGTGAGAATAGGGACATCTTCGCATGGAAACCTTCTGACATGCCAGGTGTACCTAGAGAACTCGCTGAGCACACTCTCAATGTTGATCCGAAATTTAAGCCGGTTAGACAGTTCCTTCGGCGGTTTAATGAAGAGAGGCGGAAAGCCATTGGCGAAGAGGTGGCCCGACTCTTGGCGGCCGGGTTTATTGTTGAAGTCTTCCACCCAGAATGGTTAGCTAACCCGGTGCTCGTACTCAAGAAGAACGGCACTTGGCGGATGTGTGTGGACTACACGGACTTAAATAAAGCATGTCCGGCTGATCCTTTTGCCCTTCCCCGTATTGATCAAATTATTGATGCTACGGCCGGTTGTGCGTGCTTAAGTTTCCTGGACGCTTATTCTGGATATCATCAGATTAAAATGGCGGTTAAGGACCAGGAGAAGACGGCGTTCATCACTCCCTTTGGAGCCTTCTGCTATGTCTCCATGCCCTTTGGACTCAAGTGTGCACAGGCGACTTATCAGCGTTGCGTGCAGAACTGTCTTCATAAACGATTGGGCGCAATGTTCATGCTTATGTGGACGATATTGTGGTTAAATCCATAAAGGAGGAAACCCTGATAGATGATTTGAGAGAAACCTTTGATAATCTCCGGGTCTACAAGATGATGCTTAACCCGGCCAAGTGTGTCTTTGGTGTCCCTGCAGGCAAGCTCTTGGGTTTTTTGGTTTCTGACAGAGGCATTGAGGCTAACCCGGAGAAGATCAAGGCCATCACCTCCCTGGCTAAGACGGCGTGTATAAATGACGTTCAGCGTTTGGCGGGTCGCATCGCTGCTTTAAGCCGGTTTATAAGCCGTTTGGGTGAGAAGGCCATGCCATTATATCAGTTGATGAAGAAAACTGATAACTTTGTCTAGAATGATGCAGCTAATACCGCTTTTGAGGATTTGAAGAAGCAGCTGGCAGAGCCCCCGGTCCTTGCTGCTCCGGTTGATAAGGAGCCCTTATTACTGTACGTGGCGGCGAATACACGAGCCGTCAGCGTGGCTGTGGTGGTGGAACGCAAGGAAGAGGGTAAGGAGCATCCGGTTCAGCGGCCGGTTTATTATGTCAGCGAAGTGCTTATCGAGTCCAAACACCGGTATCCACATTGGCAGAAGCTTGTTTATGGTGTGTTCATGGCAAGCCGGAAGCTTAAGCATTATTTCCAGGGTCATCCCATAACCGTGGTCAGTTCTGCCCCTCTTGGTGATATCATTCAAAACAGAGAGGCCACAGGGAGAGTGGCTAAGTGGGCCATCGAGCTCGGACCTCATGGTCTCAAATATGTGCCATGCACTGCTGTTAAATCTCAGGCCCTGGTGGATTTCATCAATGATTGGACAGAGTCACAAGTGCCCGAGCAAAAGCCGGATAACACATATTGGACTATTCACTTCGATGGGTCCAGGCAGTTGGAGGGCTCGGGGGCTGGAGTTGTATTGGCTTCCCCTAAAGGTGACAGGTTCCATTATGTGCTACAGTTGATGTTTCCTTGCACTAACAATGCGGCTGAGTACGAGGCCTTGCTCCACGGTCTTCGGATGGCTAAGGAGATGAGCTTGAGCCGGGTAAGGTGTTTCGGTGACTCTGACTTGGTGGCTCAACAAGTATCAGGCAAGTGGGACTCTAAGGACCCGCTCATGGCGGCTTATCGCCGCGAAGTTGATGCTATTGCTGGGCACTTTTAGGGCTACCAAGTAGAGCACATTGATCGCAGGAAGAATGAGGCGGCTGATGCTTTAAGCCGGCTAGGCTCTCAGCGAAAGCCGGTGCCGCCTAATACTTTCCTGGATGTCCTGTATCATCCTTCTGTTAAGTTGCCTACAGAGGAAAACTTGGCTGTCCCCGACCCGGAGGCACGACTGGTGGCGGTTCTCCATATCATACCAGACTGGACAATGCCCTATCTGGCTTACATGACCCGGGGCGAGTTGCCTGAGGATGAAACTTTGGCCAGGCAAATAACCCGGCGGGCTAAGTCCATGATTGTTATCAATGGTGAGTTGCACCATCGCAGTGTTACGGGAGCGTTTCAGCGTTGTGTTTCCCCTGAGGAAGGGCAAGAGATCTTGCGTGAGATCCATGAAGGGGATTGTGGCCATCACGCCGGCT
The DNA here is from genome assembly GCF_002575655.3 of Aegilops tauschii subsp. strangulata. Classification (NCBI taxonomy): domain Eukaryota; kingdom Viridiplantae; phylum Streptophyta; class Magnoliopsida; order Poales; family Poaceae; genus Aegilops; species Aegilops tauschii. The sequence goes on from NC_053037.3 coordinate 343,048,856, forward strand.
CAAAGTCTCTGGTGGCCAAGGCTTTTCGTCATGATTTTTATTGGTTGACGGCTCATGCTGATGCAGAGGACTTGGTCAGTAAGTGTGATGGTTGCCAAAGGTTCTCGCGACGGGCTCATGTACCGGTTCAAGAGCTGAGGATGATCCCAATTACTTGGCCCTTTGCGGTCTGGGGGCTGGATATGGTTGGGCCTTTCAAAAGGTCCAAGGATAAGAAGACCCACCTTTTGGTGGCAATTGACAAGTTTACCAAGTGGGTTGAAGCGGAGCCAGTTAGCAAGTGCGATGCCGCCACGGCGGTTCAGTTTATGAAAAAGGTGATCTTTCGCTTTGGTTTTCCGCACAGCATTATCACTGACAATGGCACAAATCTCTCCAAAGGCGCCATGAACGAGTTTTGTCAACGAGAGCATATCCGACTTGATGTTTCCTCAGTGGCTCATCCTCAATCCAATGGTCAAGCTGAGAGAGCTAATCAGGAGATTCTGAAGGGTATCAAGCCCCGGCTTTTGGTCCCTTTGCAACGGACGCCGGGTTGTTGGGTGGAGGAGTTGCCCTCCGTGTTATGGAGCATCAACACTACTCCTAACAGGTCTACAGGTTTTACGCCTTTCTTCATGGTTTATGGGGCAGAAGCAGTCCTCCCCAGTGACATCCGTCATGACTCACCTCGAGTGGCGGCTTACGTTGAGGTGGATAATGAACAGGCGCGCCAGGATGCTCTTGACTTGTTGGACGAACAGCGTGATGTGGCAGCAGCCCGTTCAGCGATTTACCAACAAGACCTGCGCCGTTATCATAGCCGCCGGGTTAAATCCCGGGTCTTCCAGGAAGGGGATCTCGTGCTCCGGCTCATCCAGGATCAAACAGATGCGCACAAGCTATCCCCGCCTTGGGAAGGGCCCTTTGTGGTCAGCAAGAATCTGCACAACGGGTCATATTACCTCATTGACATTCGGGAGCACAAAGATTCACGTAAGTCGGAGGAAGAGACCCGACGGCCGTGGAACATAGCTCAGCTTCGGCCTTACTACACTTAAGCCACCGGCTCTCATGATGTACATACTTTTCTAAGCCATGTATATATTATGATAAGCAATAAAGCAGGACCTCTGTCCTTTTTTCTCCTCCAAATGTGCACGTGTTGTTTTCATCGCCAGATTACATGATAACTTGAAGGAGGATCCGGCTTATGATCGTATTCGAATCTAGCCGTAGGCGATAAGGTCACTTGGGGGCTTCCTGTTCAAACATAGGTCGTATTCGAACCAAAGAGAACACAGCTGTCGATACCCATTTGATTGGCAAAGTGCCGAGCTCATTGGGGAGTTTTCTTTGATCATATTTGAATCTTAGTTTAACCCCTTTGAGAACCGACGTGGATCGTATTCGAATCAGCGTCGTTAAACAATTCTTAAAATCACTTGGGGGCTTCCTGTTCAAACATGGGTCGTATTCGAACCAAAGAGAACATAGCTGTCGATACCCTCTTGATTGGCATCGCCACACCCACTGGGGGCTATATGATCGCATTCGAATCCTAGCATAACCCCTTTGGGCCGGGTCTCTGGTCGTATTCGAACCGGAAGCCCCTAAGTTCCTCTGCTTTATAGTAAGTTCTGTCTGTTTATTTCCAAGTGTATACGGCCGGGTCTCACTTTGCCGGCTTAACTTTGGTTTACAGTATTCGCCGAACACAATGGGTGTTATTAAGACAGGTAAACCGGAATTGCGGTACCAACCTTCCTACCCGGGTTATCTAAGCCGGAAGTATGCTTGCAGGCCGCTAAGTATGTTATTACGGCTGTATTTAGGATATTATTGAAGACCAGTCCTTTTTTGATTCATATTCCGGGTTATTTAAAAAACCTATGATCCTCAGGGCGGTAAGTCGCCTCAAGGCTTGTGATTTGTCTTTCTCTGCAGGATAGTTACAGGTAACTATTTTGAGAGCAAGGAAAACAAATGATTACTTATGACCCGGAGAAACATAAAGGAGACAATTTCCGCAGACTTCAGCATTCAAGGCGTGCTCGATGGCATGACACAGATAAAGTATTGGTCCTACTCTATTCCAAGACTCATTGAGTCCAAAAGGATGAGGCATTGTTTGCTAAGCCGCCAGCCGAGTTACGACGCTTGTTGAGTTGAAGTCTCCGGCTCGTTCCTATCTTCTCCTCCGGTTGATCCCAAGACCTGGAAAGTTGATGACTTCCAGTCGATGCCGCTGAGAGCTTCGAATTGGGCTTCCTCATCAATTAACCCCGCCGGGTCAATCTCCGGGGCGAAGGTGTGCTGACGAGCCGGCGGAATCAAGTTGAGGGCTTCATAGCGCGGAGTAGGGATCCTCTGATTTTCTGTATCGTAGCCCGGCTGGTACTTAGTCAGATCTGTATCATTGCCAATCAGAGTGGCCACCGGGCGTACGGCCTTCACGCAAGCTGCGAAGTCCTTCTGATCGAAAGCGGAGCCGTCTTCCTTCAGGCTTGGATAGCCAAGGGCGATGTCCGCCGGGTCTAACTCCGGCAGGAACGCCTTGGCCCGGCTCAGCGCGGCGATCGCTCCGGCTCTTGCAGAGGCCCGTCGCAGCTCTTGGATCCGTTGGGGCAGTACAGCGAGCCGGCGAAGGACTTCTGCCAAGTGAGTCGGCACCTCGTTGGATAGGGCCACCACAGCTAAGGCACGCTGTGACCCGGTGTAGAGCTGCTCCACCAGGGTATACACGGCCTTCAGCTTGGTTACCACGCTCTAGTTGAGGTTGGCACTTCTGGGACCTGTTTAACAGAATCAGATAAACCGTCGACAAGGATGAATTATGAGATATAAAAATTCTAAACTTGATGAAAGCCGGTGAGGCGACTTACCGAAGATTGCGGCCACCATCTGGGACACCTGGCGCTTTAGGCCGGAGAGCTCGGCGGTCTTCTCGGAGAGAGTCTTCTCCGCCTGTTCAGCCCGGTTCACCAATACGGCCTTCTCTTCGGCCCACGCCTTCCGCTCAGCGTCAAACTCCGTCTTCAGCTTCTCTTGAGCGGCGATGCTGGACACAAATTTGGCATTTGCCTTCTGGGTCTCCATCTCTTGCATCTTCAGCCGGTTCTTGAGATCGGCCATGTCAGCCTCAAGCTTCTTGCCAGCAGCCTGCATAAATTTCCGGGTTATGACAGGAACGGTTACTATACAAATTTAAAAGTCCCAAGTGTTTTCCAAGCAAAGACACTTGGCACTTGGGGGCTAATGCATATTGAACGTATCTATCTACAAACTGCCGGCTCAATTGAGTAAGCCGGAACCTAAGTCTACAACATATTCAATCATAAGTCGTCGACTTGGGGGCTAGCATGGTAAAGGTAACTATGCAGTAAGTAAGAGGACAGCAGAATGATACCTCAGATTTCTGCTGGATCTGGTTCACCATGGCAACCTCTGCGTCCCGGCTCTTGTGCACTTGGCTGATGTAGCCAGAGACGAGCTCTCCAATGCTCAGGTTGGCGTAGTCGGAGAGGTCCAGGTTCACCCGGTGGGGCTGCAGCAACTCCCCCTTAGCGGAGCACTTCGCCAGTGCGGTAGGTCTCCCCGGCTCAACAAATTCCGTCCGGGTGATTACCACGTCCGGATCATTTGCTGGTTGAGCCGAGCCGGAGGCCTCCGGGTTAGCAGACGCTTCGGCAGCTGCCTTATTAGTTGGAGCGGCGGCTTCGGGAGCGGAGGCAGCTGGCGGTTCTTGATCTGCTGCCTCCGGCTCAGGCAACTCCGGCTCTTCGATTTGCTTGGCTTTCTTCGCCCTCTTGGTGAGTTTGGCTTGGGCACTGAAAGGACAGAAACGTTAAGCACAAAAAGGGTAAGTACAGACAAGTATAACATGAGATGGTTATCATTACCCGGGCGCGGTCTTGAAAGCCGGAAGACTCGACTGCATAGAGTCGCCCGAAGAGGGGGAGGTCTCCTGATAATTTGTGTCAGAAGAATTGAGTGGCTGACGGATAACACCCGCCAACGGATGAAAAGGGTACAAGTGGGAAATAACCTCAGTTCGGCGCTTCCTCGATGCGTCGGGTAACCCGGCTGAGAGGTCGGTGTCCTTGTTGGTCCGGGTGTGACGCCGGCTCTCATGAACCTGTCGCTTCAAAATAAATTGAGGATCTTGATAAGCTAAAGGATGTGAAAAGCTTACTTTCCGGGTTACCCTTCGGACTTTCAGCCTTGGCAAGGGCTCCGAGTCGGAGGAAAGTGACATTACCTCTTCAACCACCGGGTTACTGGCTCCGGTGTCATCCTGTTGATGAACAAGTATTGGTAAGGCGGACAAGAAATAAACAATAAACATAACAAAGAGCTTACAGTTTCAGGGGTTACCTCTGACTCGGAGTTGTCGCTTAATTGCATCAGCTCCGAAGCAGTTGGCCTACTCCCCTTCTTGCGGGGAGCGGCTTTCTTGGTGGTTTTCTTCGCCTTTCTGGCCTTCTTGGCCGCTTCGTGATCATATTTGACCCGCCAGAACTTGTCATCAGCCTGAAAGAATACAATGAGGTTTTCTTACAATGATTTAGATGAAAGTTATGTACAGATAAGATGTTCAGATCAGCAGCTTACCGCTGGGGCTGGGTTGGTCTTGCAGAAGGGGGCTAACCCGGTCCTTCCGCAGTCTGCCAGGCTCTCGTTCAAGAGAGCCTTGGTCATCTCCTCTGCAACGTCTTCAGGAAGATCGTTGCGGCTGTGTCTCTGAGGGTCGTCCTTTCGGCCCATGTACTCGCACATTAAGCCGGGGCGGCGGCTCAATGGGATCACCGGCTAGGAGATCCAGACCCGGACCAAATCGATTCCGTTGAGACCATTGCCCAGGAGAGCCTTGATCTTGTTTATGGTGGGGAGCAGAGGCTGGCGCTCCGCCGGAGTCAGCTTGTCTGACAGTGGGTGTGTTGACTCCAGACGCGATGGGCGAAAGCCGGGCAGCGGACTTTCATCAGCCGGTGATGTGTCTTGGCAATAGAACCAAGTCATGTTCCAGTCCTTTGGGTGGCTCGGCGGCTCGGCATAAGGGAAAAGACAGTCTCTCCGTCTCTGAATGGAGATGCCGCCTAGCTCTAGGCTCGGCCCATTGGCGCACTCATTCTGACGGTTCAAGTAAAAAAGCTCTCTGAAGAGCAGCAGACTAGGTTCTTCTCCAAGGTAAACCTCGCAGAACACTTGGAAGTTGCAGATATTGGACACTGAGTTGGGTCCTATGTCCTGAGGCCGCAGATCGAAGAAGTTCAGAATGTCTCTGAAAAACTTTGAACCGGGCGGTGCGAAGCCCCGGCTCATATGATTCGCAAAAATCACTACCTCCCCGTCCTTTGGTTGTGGTCTCTCTTCTGACGGGTCAGGGGCACGGTAGGACATGACGTCCTTTTTGGGCAGATATCCAGACTTGACAAAATCTGCTAGGGTCTCATTGGTGACATTGGACCTCATCCAGTTGCAAGTAATGGAGGCTTTGGGAGCTTTGGGAGGCATGGTGAAAGTCAGCAGTCTAGGATAAAAGGAAAAATGTCCGGGTTAATTATAAGCCGGAAGAAATCTACAGTTCAATGTCAAGGTGGCGGCTTATGAAGGGGACTAATGGTATACACTTAAGTGCATCGGGCTATTTAAGCCGCCGAGGGATTGAGAGTAATTTGATTGTCTACAGGCCTTATCACAGCTAAGCCGGAAATTTTATGGCGCATGGTTTTCTTTAAGCCGGAAGGTTCTACGGCACGTGGTTTCTTTAAACCGGAACTGTAAACCGCCGAGATTCAATGATTGCAGTTTTTTTTACTAAGTGTGGTAAAACAGGTTTCACACATTGCAGTAAAAAATTTGGATCAAAATGGTCGGGTAAAAGAAAAGTTTTTAGACCTAGAAACAGACGCGAGGAGGTTCTTGAGCTTGAACAAGGCTCTTATGCGGTAAAAAGAGGGATATTTGCATGTGAAATGGGTCTTCAACGTCTACCGCAGTAAGTCCATACAGAGCTAAGATCAAAAAGGGGCAGTAAAATTCAAATCTACTGAGAGCCGCGATGAACTACGAAGAACAGAGGAAGAACTATGAAGCCCTAGTGCGGATCTGCCCTATGGAGTGGCGAGGACTCACCGGAGCTGAAGAGGAGCGGAGGTTGCCGCCGTTTGTCTGGACCGAGTCAGGGTGATGCAGCGGCCAACGTTGACGAAGTCCGGGGGCGCGACGGCGGTGGCAGTAGCAGAGCTCGGGCAGGGCAGCAGTGGCGCGAGGAAGAAGATGAAGGAGAGAGAAGTGGCGGAAAGCCCGTCGGGCCGGCCTATTTATAAGGCGAGCTCATAAGTGGGCGCGAGAATCAAGGAGACCACGGCGTGGTTATCTCCCCACGAACGCCTCGATTTTCGGGATGGCAGTAAACAAAAAGATTCGTTGCGAATCTGGTGGAGTAAAAAAGGTCTTAATGGAAGATGACGTCACGGCGGATTACCCGGAGTCCAGAGGATGATGTCATGCCGGGTTATGGCCTTTACACAATTGTAAGCCGGAGGTTTTCTGTCGAAGGAATAGAAGATTGACATGAGCCGGCTCAAATCAATCGGGGGCCTAATGTTGAGGATATAGACCTTAGAGTCACCCGCCAGGAGGGGCCGGGTTACTCATATGGTCATTGCCAGAAGCCTGGCGCCAAGCTTGAAGACGGTGGGCCAAAGATGGGCTTAAGACCCGGATATGGCTTAAGGCCCGTAGTTGCAATCATTGTTTTGGTAAAACTTGTAGTGTAAGGCAAGAATAGTTGAGAGTCCGAGCTGGACACTCTTATGAGCCGGCCGGGACTCTGAGAGCTGCAGGGCGTCAGCCTCCCTATATAAAGGGACGACCCGGCAGCGGTTTAAGGCAGAGAACAATCTCATCGAGAGCCGGGATAACAGTTTAGCTCCCTGGTGATCGTAACCCTAATCAATACCACCTCAAACTGGACGTAGGCTTTTACCTTCACCGTAAGGGGCCGAACCAGTATAAACCCTCGTGTTCCTTGTCCCGCATTAACCCCTTCAAGCTTCCTAGCTGCGATGGCTCCACGACTAAGTCCTAGCTCGAGGACATATGCCGTGACAATTCCACGACAAACGTGGTCGTTACTATGTTTCTTTTCCTGATGATCAGTAGTGGAGCCCGGTTGGGACGATCGGGGATCTAGCATTTGGGGTTGTCTTATTTTCATTTGGATCTTGACCGTAGTCGGTCTATGTGTGGATTTTGGATGATGTATGAATTATATTTATGTATTGTGTGAAGTGGCGATTGTAAGCCAACTCTCGTTATCCCATTCTTGTTCATTACATGGGATTGTGTGAAGATGACCCTTCTTGCGACAAAACCACAATGCGGTTATGCCTCTAAGTCGTGCCTCGACACGTGGGAGATATAACCGCATCGTGGGCGTTACACCATGTTCGGCCCCTCACAACGAGGTAAAAGCCTACTCCTGCTTTTGTTGACTATTACTTGAGTATCGATTACAAGGGAGCTAAATCGCTTGACCTAGCTCTCGATCAATTGTTTTCTGAGTTAACCCGCCGCAGGGTCTCGCCTTTATATACACAAGTTGAGCCTCTGGACTTACAAGAGTCCAAGTCGGATCACACAACGTGACCAACTCAGTTTCTAAGTCGCCTTGCCTTGCTAAGCAAGTCACCATCGAGCGGCTCACACCTCCAGGTCTTGGGCCCTCAACAGGCCCGCCTCTTAAGCCGCCTCCAAGTCTTCATGTCTTCTTAGGCCCATTTAAGTCTTTACTCTTGAATCGCCAACAATGTAACCCGGCCCCTCCTGGGCGGGTCACCCCATGGGGTTATATCCCCAACACTGGGTACCTGCAAGGATGTAGATCGCGGACAAGACAAGAGACATCTTCACGGAATAATTTTATTTCACACATACAGGACGTTATGTCAAAGTATTCCATTGATCCCCTCAACAAATACCTTGGGTTGCAAGGCTCATGCCTCAACCCATACCTACCGAACTACTCACACATGGAGATCAGATCGCAGGAAGAAAACATTGAAGAACACATCTTGAGATTGGTTGATTGTAATATGTCTTACAATGGATGCCTTGTCCGATGCATGATTACAAGTATAAACGGGATGGAAGAGCACTATGGTGGTGGTGGAGATGGATATGGGTTTTTGGATGAGGAGGACCATGAAGAGGTTCTGGCTTCTGTGCTCGTCTCTCGGATTACATTTCGAAGGGGTCCCTTTATTGAAAGTTGTTCAGGTAGACTATCTGCCTCGAAATTCACGCCAAACGGGCGCTCACACGGGCGCTCGCGCCCATATGGAACGATGTCTTTTGTGCTATCTTCGCGCAGATGCTTCCTGTTGATTCCTTCTTCCTCCATCTTCTTCCATTCCATTTCCACACGCGATTTCTTCCCCTTTTAGCCCATTTCCCGTGGAAACACATCAAAGAGAGGATTTGCGGAATCCTTTGCATTCATTAGTCATTAGTAGCAATATCGGAGCGAATATCTCTTTTTAATTGAAATATCTCGATTTAAACAAAGGTGAAATGGGTGTAAAAATATCACTCGTCAGGAGGGTGACTGTAACACGGAGTTTTTTGATGCTCAGACTAGAGAGCGTGCACGAGTGAACAATATCAATTCATTGATGTTGGAGGATGGGACGATAGTCATAGCGCAACCGGAACTTGAGGATGCAACTATAATTTTTTATATCAAAATCTCTTCACGGGTCAAGAAGGAACAAAGCTGGAAGAGATTACTGCTCATGTTGAACCAAAGGTGAGTGAATTAATGAATGAACAATTGTGCGTAGATGTGACTGGCATGGAGATAGAAAGGGCTCTTTTTGTGATGCATCTATGGGGGCTGATGGATTCACAACTGGTTCTCCATCAAGTATTGACACCTAAAGAGCTCAGTATGTCATGCAATCTGTGGATTTTTTGTAACTAGAGTGATGTCAGACGTGGTTAATAGCACAATTCTTGCACTCATTCCTAAGGTCAGAAACCCACAGAATCTTACGCAGTTTCATCCTATATCTATGTGCAACTGGTTCTACAAAATTGTGTCTAAGGTTCTTGCACTCCGGCTTCGGCCTATCTTGGATGAAATTATTTCTGAGGAGCAGAGTGCCTTTGTTCCGGGTTGGCTTATCTCTAACAATGTACAAAATACAAATGAGTGCATACACTACCTAAAGAGGAAAAAAGGAAAGAGTGCAGATTGTGCAATCAAGCTAGATAGGGCAAAAGTGTATGACCAGGTGGAGTGGTTGTACTTGAGGCAATTATGCACAAACTTGGCTTTGCGGATATGTGGATTGATAGGATAATAGCTTGTGTTGAAACGACCTCTTTCCTGTCTGGGTCAATGTGTTTTCTCTGATGTGTTCAAACCGTCAAGAGTATTCGTCAAGGGGATCCGATCTCCCCTTATCTGTTTTTTAATTTTCTGTGAAGGCCTAACAAGTTTTCTTGAGAAGGTTGGAATAAGTCATTTATCTAGAGGCATCAGGGTGGGGATTCATGCACCATGGATCACACATTTGGTATTTACGGATGATTACCTAATCTTCACTCGGGCTTCTAAAGATGGCGCTAGGAGAATTCATGATAGTTTATAGGTACACGGAAGAGGGCAAGGCTAGCTAGTTAACAGATAAAAATTAGCTATTTTTCAGCGCAAATTGTGGTGATGATCTTAAGAAGAGGGTGCATGAGGTCTCAAGCATAGCTATTGAAGCTCTTATGGAGAAATACCTATGGTATAATCTCATCCATCAAGAAATTATGCAACGGGTGGACCCCCCCCCCAATGTTAAACCTTGTCGGGCGATCCCTACCTTTTCAACGAGTTGCTTTCATTTATCCCAAAACATGTGCGAGAAGATAACAAGTTCGCTAGCTCAGTTTTGGTGGGGCGGGGATGATAAGAAATGGATTGATATTGTATTACTGAAAGGAGAAGGGGGTATGGATTTGAGAGACATCCAGTTGTTTAAGGGCATCTTCAATGTTGACCCATAAACTGGACACCGCATTCATCCGCGGACAGGGGGTGGGGGGAGGGGGGAGTCCGTGGACAAGGATGCGGGAAGCCGCCATCCAATGCTATCAGCATACATTTCAAACCGCCTTTTAACTAACCAAACGGATTTCATCAAACACGGCAAATTCATCAAAGTTCAGATAGAAAATAGTATAAATCATCCATACATAGCATGCAAATAAGTCTAGTTCAAATTCAATGAGAAATAATTCAAATTCAACAAGATTAACCGTTCAACAAGTTTTTCATGAACGGAGTATGTCGTCCCACACATACTACCCCTTGAGCTTTATCCAACAATGTATGTACGTAAATGGCCTGCCCTCTACCCTGTGGTACATCATGACACCGCGTACATGCTACACAATGTGTAGAGCAACATTGAGTGAAAGAATGAATCAATCAATAAGTTAAGCAAGAAGAGGCAAAACTTACGATCTCCATGGATGCCGCGTCCAATGGCTACATTGCCTCCAGCCGATCAACCGCTTACAAAACTTGGTGACGGTGGTCTTGATGTTGTACTATTGATATGCTAATGACTTCACATTGCATTCATTGATGATGCACATGTCGTAACGCGCAATGTGCTTTCGCGCGTGAAACGAACCATACACGCGCTGCCAGAAGAACCCCCTTCTTCTCCTGCCTATGAAATCTGCGGATAAGGCCAACCATGCATCTTTCAACAACTCATCCTCCATGCTCGAGTACCCCTCCATCCTTCGTACTCTAAAAAATGCCATAAATTTTAAAAATAAGTTCAATGGCATTTGACCGAACACCTGTTGGGCGTGGTGTCCGCCATGGACGTCTTCGACGGGGGGCGGAGGGTACATGGCCGCGGACGAATCCTGGGTGGACAACACCGTGGTACAAGGGGAGCGGGCGTGTGGGTGGTGGTTGCGGTCATTCGGCAATGCCTGGGTGTCGGGCGAAGAGGTTCATCGACAGCATCGGAGGAGGAGGGCACGGATGTAAAGTAAGGGAGGCCGAGGCGGAGTGGAAGAGAATGGGACCGGGAGGAAGATTTGAGTGCGCCGCATTGGATGTCAAAACACATCCGGACAGCGCAGTCCAGACAGATGAGGGCAGTTTGAGAGTCCGTTTTGGAGATGCCCTAATCAGGTTATGCTTGCAAAACAAGGCTGGATATTAGAGCAACTCCAACGCGCAGACCCAAATGGACGCACGCTTTATCCGTTTTTTGTCTGTTTGGGTCGGCCGCCCGCTCGCCGTCCATCCTCTTTTTGATTTGGCTTGGCGGTGCGGCCAATGCGTCGACCCATATTTGCCCGCGTGGCCGACTTGCCGCCATTTTTCAACAAATATACACGCATTTTGCATAGTTTCGCAAGCAAACAAAAAATAGCATAGTTCCACAACCCAAATAAATATATCATAGTTTACAAGCCGAATAAAAATTAAATTGTCTCAAATAAATTTTAAAAAAAGATACATCTATTGGTTGCCAACATGAGCCCACATATGCTCAACCAAATCTCTTGTAGCTGAATATGAGTTTCCCAATCACGTATTTGATGATGAAACTGGGTGAACTATGCAAACGTTGCCGCTCCTCCATGCTCAGGCACAACATTGTCACCCTGAAACTGAAACCCTTGATCGTAGATACGTTCTGGGCGCTCATCCTCTACGATCATATTATGCATGATCACACAAGCAGTCATCACCTCCCACAACTTCTTGGTGCTCTAAGTTCTAGCAGGATATCGAACGATGCCCCCATCGAGATTGCAGAACACCAAAGGCACGCTCGACATCCTTAAATCTTTTCCTCTTCTCTCCGACAGGGTTGGGGGTTGTCTTCACAATAGTGGTCCACTTAGGATAGATACCGTCAGCTAGGTAGTATCCTTTGTTGTATTGTGGCCATTGATGTTAACATTGACCGGCGGGTTGTTGCCTTCAGCAAGCCTTGCAAACACGGGCGAGCATTGAAGCACGTTGATATCATTGTGCGATCCGGCCATGCCAAAGAAAGAGTGCCATATCCAGAGATCTTGTGAGGCCACGGCCTCAAGTATGGCAGTGCAAGCCCTGACATGGCCCCTATACTGCCCTTGCCAAGCAGAAGGGCAGTTCTTTCACCCCAGTGCATGCAGTCTATGCTGCCAAGCATCCCTGGGGAGCCCATGCTGGCATTGGTCACCAACAAGCAGTTGTATCTTTAGCAGTCGGCTCTCTCAAGTCTTCAGGGCCAAACACTGCAATCACAACCTTGCAGAACCTGTACATGGACTTTAGGCACGTAGACTCGCTCATACGGACGTACTCATCAATGAGATCACCGGGCACTCCGTATGCAAGCATGGAATAGCTGCAGTGCATTTATGATAAGATGAGAAGCCCATCTTTCCAAGGGCACCCTCCTTGCACTCAAAATACTTATCGTATCCGACCACCCCCTCTCGAATACGGTTGAAAACATGCCTAGCCATACGGAAACACCGCCGGAGTTATGTTTGAACAGCGGGTTGGATGTGTCAAAGTAGTCCTTCCAAAGAATGAAATGACCGCTCTCTTAATTGCGATCAATGCCGGAGTGTGCCCCAGGATCGAGCCCCAGAACAACGGTCGCTGTCTATTAAGGTGGTCATGGACCAACACAACAGCCACCATCTCCTCATCATCGGATGAGGAATCGTAGGAGTCACAGAGAAAATTGTGGAAAAAGAACTCGTCGATAGAGTCCATTTGTACCTTGGGGGCAAACTGTCGAACAGCTTGTGGGCGTCGTCGAAGATGCTGGCCGGCCAAGAGATGCGCGCCTCCCCCGGACCAGGTAGCTAGCCTGGTGGCGTCCGACGAGTGTGGCGGCGTCAGGCGAGCGCGGCGTCATCGGACGAAGGAGATGGCCGAGGCCGCGGGGGCGATTTCGTGCTCGCGGCAACGTCGAGGTCGGGGTGGGGGGAAGCTTCGGTGGCCCGGCGGTGAGGCGGTGGTGGCGGCGTTGGTGTAGGCGCGGACTGCTGGCAGGGACACCGGAACTGGGCGGCAGCGGCGACGGGGTGGGGCGGGCGAGGGCTTGCTATCGGTAGGGGTGGAAAAGAATGGCTAATGTGCCACTGACTAGCGGGCCAGGGGGGAGTAGGCACGTGTCCGCGCCGACGCAAATGAGGCCCATTTTTGGGCCAGGAAGGGTCGATAGGCGGACACGCATCCATTTGGGTCGACGCGTTGGGCTGACTTTTCTGTCTGCAGCGACCCGCACGGACATGCACGGACGAAATGGGTCAGCACATTGGAGTTGCTTACTCACAAATCCTAACTCCTTATGTGATTTAGATTTGATCTATTTGTCTATTCTATTTTGCTAGTTCGCATAATTAGTTTAGTTTCTATTCGGATTAAATCTTGTACTCTGTCCGATCCAAAAGTGTCATGGCTTTAGTTTAGCTTTAGTTCAAATTTAAATTAAAGCCATGATATTATTATTATTTTGGATCGGAGGGAGTAGTAATTTCTTCATATATTCAACAGCCTACACCAGTCGATCCGTGATGATCATCTTGACGGCCTCCGGTCGACTGTCCTGGAGTCCGCAAGCCATCAATGGTCTAACAGGGACCAATGCCTTTTGTTCTTCTTTGGATCCGTTATTTTGGCACAAGTTTTTTTTGTTCCTAAAAGAAACAGTTTGAAAAGGTTGTATTGGGTATCCCATGGACCCGTCAATCGTCCATGATAAACTGGGAACAGACAAGTCATAAAAACATGATACACCGAAGCAACTAATTTGATCGGTTCAGTATCTCTAGTGGCAGCACTGTTGGTTCAGTATCTCTAGTGGCAGCAACTATCATCCTGCATATACTCCCTCCGTTTCTAAATATAGGTCTTTCTATAGATTTCAACAAATAACTACATACGAAGCAAAATGAGTAAATCTACACTCTAAAATATGCCTATATACATCCGTATGTGATAGTTCATTTGAAATCTCTACAAAGACTTATATTTTAAAACGGAGGGAGTATAACACAATGATGAAGAAGTTGGCGGTATATCTTTCCCTACTAATAAAGCAGCTACCGCTTCTGGTCGTACGTTATTAGCAATTTTGCAAAAAAGTCCCTCCTTTTCTGTAAATTCAACCTGCAGTCCCCTCTGAAGTGGCTGAAGTGAGAAAACGTTTCGTTTTTACATAAAAGACCCTGCATTTTCGGATATTCGACCCGCGATCTTTTTTTTTATCGTCGGCAGGCTACCTGGTAAGTTGTTACTTTTTCATCAGCTACAAATAGCAAAAAGAACATCTTATTAGGATATGAACCACTGTTCAAGCCTATAAATTTGTACTCTTAACAACTTACTAAGCACTAAACTACTTCTGCAAGCAATTCTTCAGAGTGTTCAGATAACCAACACTGGCATTTCACTTGCAAGGATGCAGTACTATGATCGATATTTCTGTTCTACTGATAAATCTTACTTAATTTGCCTGCTAGTCACCTAAATCAGTATTCTGGTGCTTAAGTGACAACGATATGTTGCTGCAGCATACTATTTTCTATCCCTTGTAACTATTTGGTTGTTTCACCAAAAACAATCGTTCAAGCATTTTAGTCCACAAACTAAACAAGCGGATCATTCATAGAGGATACAGAAAATCTCAGAGACTTGATGAGTGCTTGGGAACACCGGTGTGCTTCAAGAAGCAAGCCACCAATGTCGGATAACCTCATCACCGACATCTCCAGCCTAGCCTGTCCCTCACTGAGGCCCCTCACTGGGATGTGTGCATGCACAGAGTTCTCTAGGAGGAAAGAAACATGCATAACACTTGCTCTGTACGATGCAGAATAAAGACTGCAAAAAAGAAGAGTGTCACAGTTTCAATACAAAATTATTCTGTGAAGTAGCTGAATGTAAAATGCATATGTATCTGATGCAGCAACCAAGTATGTGAGTATACCTGAAACTGTGATCTGAATAATAGCTGGACAGTGCCAGGAAACTTTCTTTGTTCGATGCAGAGTTAATACTGCAAAAAGAAAGATCGGGGTGGCAACCTTCAAAGCCAGGTTGAACTCCTATTTGTCAACGATTCAGCCACAACATCTTTCTCGATCCACCTTTTAATTTACCACCAAAACTATCGAAGATTGCAAGCAGAAGAGGGTCAGTTCACAAATCACATGAGAAGTCCGAAATCCCAGCATCTAACAGAAAATGTTTTGCTACTGGACATGGAAAAATAAATCATCAAAAGACTCGAATTATCACAAAATTGACAACTTCTATCTCCTTGCTATCATCTCTTGGTCAATTTTTATTTGGCCAGAATGCTTTTGTAGTAAGTTAGTAACTAAACAAAGATTGGTATTGATCTTCAAAGGATCTTTAGAAACACATAATGACCAATGAAACCAAAAAGGGAACATGCCATGATACAGAGCATGAACTTTAATAGCACATACTGCAACAAAATATATGTACATGTCAACTCTTGTGATTAGTAACCATGACCTCGAATCAGTGCCGAGCTAGTGCCTTTTTCAGAACCAACTTCCCATATTTCAATTTGCTAGATCTCAAGTTCAAAGCAAATCAAACCTAATATAGTTTCCGTAACAAAGTTTGGTTTCTGTTCACATTGTGCATCTGCCTCTACTTGTGGTCATAAGCCATTGATGATCTACATTGCCAAGTACAATTCATGATTTTCTTACAATGTAGTAGCATCGGAAAAAAATGATCAGAGGTTTGGTTTATATAATGACACGACTTGTGTATCAGACAATGTGTATTTACCTAGAAATAAAATTGTTCCCAAATACATGTTTGTAAACTAAGTGATAAGTGATTCATGCTTTTCAGTTTCATATCCTCCTGCTTATCAACAACAAAGGAACACAAATCTTTTACAGAGATACAACATATTAGTGTACTTCTACACAGTTACAATGGCCAGATCAAAAGATACCAACATGAGTACCTCTGAAGTGCACTTTTTTATCATCTTTTAAATTTGCTCATGACATTTTACTGAATAATGTCACCAGATGGATTTTGTATAGACAAAATACAATATAGTGTTTGTATAGGCTGTGATTTTATTTTCTACCTTTAGGTATCTACTTCTAAATTTATGTTACTCTGTAATTTACCAAAAAATCCCTATAAATAAACCAGGTATTCGTAATTAAAAAGGCCCAAACATGAAAAAATGCCAGGTATTTGATGCATCAGCATTTGCCAATTACTTTTTTAGATGATTGGCCAACAAATTCACATCATAGAATAGAATGTAGCAATGCAATAAAGGCAACCGTGTTGGTATCTATCTTAATTACTGCAGAACCTATTATATCTAGCTTACAACGCATCCTATAAATAAACCAAGCATACTGCATATATCAAAAAAAGAAAAACAGATATAAGAAAATTGTTAAAGGTTGAGGGCAACTTCAAAACCACTGTACTGATCAACATTTGTGAGCACGCTGGAAAACATCCTGGCAATAAAATGACCCATCTATCTAATAGCCTAGCCACTTTGGTGAACATGTGATGCACAATTAACGAACATGGAACAACAGCAGAACAAGTAACATATCACCAAATTTGTAGTGTAAAAAGTAGCTGCTAAATCATGTTTTGCACCAGCATCATAATAAGTGAAGGCTTTCTTTGGCAACTGATTGTAAATCCGTAATGCCTCTGCATAAAAGCAACTAAACAGGGGATGATTTAGTTGCCAAGAAATAAATTCTTTGCATTTTAACAGAATGTAAATTGTAAATAAGTAGACGCGGCATTAGCCATGTCATGTAAAATATTATTTTATCAGCATTCTTCACGCGAGCATCCTAATGAGTTTACATATCCGATCAATGGCTAGCTTCTCCATAAAGCGATTCCAAAACCTGATTGTGTTCTTTTATGAAACACAAATCTGAATCCTAAAGATGTTCCAAATTTAACCTATTCTTGGGACTTCTGGGCAGGAGAATGTACGTATTACCATGTCAAGGAAAGAAAGCGACCATGAATTAACATTCTCCAGTCCATATAATAAATAAGTAAATGTTTGCGAATTATGAACAACTCACACTACGCTTTCGTTAACTTTCCTTGAAGTTACAGTGGGACGAGAGCCCCCTGAGGGGGGTTTCCCCCCCCCCCCCCCCAAAAAAAGCAAGAGAACTGCAGAGATATTATTTCTTTTCTGTGGTGACAGATAAGATGAGACTATGTCACTCAGCTATATTCATCAAGAGAATAGATTCCAACTCACATCTATATTTATCATTACAAAAATTAACATAAGTTGCTGAAACTCATAGTTATAGACATCCATCGCTCGGTTTCTGCATTTGCAGAATTAACAATTAAAAGCTCCGAAAGGTTCCACACAATAACCGGTTTGCTTTTTATTGATTCAAATCATACTCCCTCTCTTTTTCTATACAAGGCCATTTCATAATTTGGGTTTAACTTTGATCATCAATATGAGCAACAAAATATATGTTATATGCCTATGCTTTGTGTGGCCTATAACATATATTTTGTTGCTCAAATCGATGGTCAGGGTTGGACCCAATTTACAAAGTGGCCTTGTATATAGAAAAATGGAGGGAGTAATTTACAGATAGGACGATGAACATAACTAGTATGCATTACATACAGCTAAATAAATTAAAAGCAGCATGAGCAGTTTCCTTGGCTGTAGCTACATCCAGAAGGCCACGGGGGAGAAGGTCGAGAGTTGCTTAGACACGCGACAAGAGGTAGTCTTCCTGTCTTTGATTTTCAGATTTCCCTCACGATTGTAGCTGAGACGAAACGTGGTCATGCTGAGCACGCAGCCACAAGAGTCACCAAAAGCATCCTGGAACTCTAAACCATCGGCCGCCACGCAATCAACAAGGAAAAACCTGGAGTTGCCCATGTAGGTGAGAGTAGGTCCTCGCCCTCTAGCCAACTGATGCCATGGGTTCCACATCTTGTGCTCCTTGGCCATCTTCCATTTGGGCTGCTGCAGTGTGCTGCTGCTGCTGCCGAGGGAGGGAACTTGGCAGGAGCAGATGTAGCCATCTGGGTGTAGCCCAACCCATGCATCTAGCTCGGCGTCGAAGTAGCCTTCAAGTTCGAAAGGGAGCATCCAATCCCCATGGCGCCTCCACTCACGGTTCTTGGTGTCAAAGGAGAAGGTGCCAGCGATGACATCGCTGGTGTACGAAGACACAAATATGGTGTGCCCGTCCGGGTGAAGGGCGTAGGAGTTGATCTTTTCATCCTTGGTGAAGGGTGCCGGCATGCTTTTCCAGGACCTGTCAGTGCTTGGGCACAAATTGTTCATGTCGTCCTTGGTGGTGGTCAGGACGTGAAAGGACTGAGGCCGCCTCATGAAGTAGTAGGCGAACGCAAACAGCGCGTCGCCGGCGGTGAGAAAGTAGTTTGCCGCATCGAGGAGTGAATCAGGGAGGGGATTGCCCATGGCCAGAGCGGCAGTTTCCGTGTCGAAAACCACGGTGGCAGCATATTGGTTGCTGGTGGCTATGATGTTGCCGCCCAGTGCTGCAAAGTCCATGGGAAGGTTACGCGCAGGTGACACTAGCCGGACGACAGGGGGGGTGCTTAGGTCAGGGCTGCCAGCGTCAAGCTTGCGGATGGTGAAGCCCCTGTGCCAGTCGTCTAGAACCAGATAGAGGCTCTTGTGCTTGTTGCCGCTGCGGTCATGGCAGCGGGCCTCACCCTCCTCGCCCCGGCGTCGTCGCTTAGACATCCTACAAACCGGAGGGAAAAGATCAGCGCAATCGATCTGGTCTTGTGGGAGCCGGAGCGGATCTAGATATATAGAGCTCATACCTCGAAACCAAATCGCGGACGGGAAGGAGACAGGCGGGGCGGGGCGGGGCGCGCGAGAGCGTTCGTGTAGACGGGAGCACGAGTCTGTTTCGGAGTCGGAGTTGGTTCCGGGGAGGAGACAGGCGGCGCCGGAGAACGTAACGGGCCTCACCTCATCTCATCTCTGGCGAAACCCACGGCCTCCGTCTGATCCACACCGGCGGCGCCCCCCGTGGCCGCGCCCCATCGGCCAGCACACAACCCACGACCCCCTCCCCAGATCCAGGCGGAGCTGCTGCGCTCGTGGGAGGAGGCCGGCGCCGCACGGAGGCTCGCGGACCGGCCGGAGAGCTTGGCCATTCCCATGGCGCACCGGCCGGAGAGCTTGGCTCCTCCCCGAGCTCGTGCGGGCACTAGGTTTGCTTTTCTTTTGGGAAATGTTAATCGGCGACCGTCTACCAGGGGAGATTTCGCAGCGAACTACCTTTTGGCCATTGGATGAAAAACACGGATCTTAAAGCAGCCTCAGGAGACACTAAAAAAACAAAGTTTCGCTGTGAAAGGCGCATCTGGCGAACGTGTGCGTGTCTATATCAAGACCACCGACAGGTCATTGTCCCCACCCCCCTCCCGCGCATCATAGAGAGTGAGAGAATGAACAAAGATGATTAGTCCCTTTGATGATCGAGTAAAGGAGCAGAAATGATTCTCGTCTTTTTCTCTTAGAGATGACTCTAAGTTATCGACCCCACGAGAGAATGGTGCGAGGTTTCTACCAAGCTTTTGCGAGAGAATTAATTCCAGTTTTTGACCGAATCAAAATCAAGTTGACACTCAAAACTCTTATAATAAAAATAAGCATGGGTATGAGGACTTATTCTTAAAGCCATATATTTGTGACGGGACCATTATGATCTTAATTTGTGCTCTAGAAGTCACCCATCGAGATGTACTTGCTATGTATCGAAGTAGGGGATGTGTCCAAATTATGTCTTGACCGACGCACGTCATGTATCAAGAGTCAATTGTCCAACTGAACGCCCTATCCGACGCTCAGGATTGCCCGGTAATTAAGATAGAAATCAGACAAAAGCATTGGGTGTTTAATGACTACACCTCTTATATCCTCAAAGATAGGTTCTGTGTTACCGTACTAAAGTATTCTGTTATCGGTGTTCAGAATAACACATTACAGTCTCCCTGCGCTTAGCCTCTCAGTGGCCCGTTCTCCATGATCCTGGGTACCTACATGGACGAAGAACACGAACAAGACAAGAGACAACTACGAAGCAATTTTATGTTACACATATGCGACGTTAATTCAAAGTACTTCATGATCCCTCCAACAAATACATCGGGTTGTAGGGTTATGCCTCAACCATGACCTTACCGAACTACTGACACATGAAGATCAGATCATATGAAGAAATCATTAAAGAACACATCATGAAGGTTGATTGATTGATAATATGTCCTAGAATGGATGTCGGATGTGATATCCAATTACTAAGTATGGCTAGTTGGCTGAGTACTACGGTGGTGGAGACAGTGGCGGCTATGGAGATGTAGATGGGAAATGACGGCGGCTAGCGTTGTTGTGGATAACGAAGATGGAGGTTTCAACGATGATTTGTGTTGTTTCTGGCATTGGCTCCTTCATGGTATTTGTAGCGGAGGATCAGAGGGTGCCCTTAGCAGGACATACGACCGCTCACGGTTGTATGGAACGCCCTTTTTTGCTCTAGCTTATCTTGTGCACCTCCCATTTGAGCTCTTCTATCTCCCCTTTACTTATTTTCATGTATTGGCTTGATTTCGTTCATAAATAGCCCTTTCTCTATGGAAACAAAATGAAAATCAGATATTTGGAAACATTTGCATTCGTTAGTCATTAGTGGCGATGTCTGAGCGAATACCTCGGTTTGAAGAAAAATCTCAATTTAAAAAAAGGTTTGAATGAGCATAAAAATAACAGTCGGTTGTTTAAACCCAAACTTAAACTGGAACGTCCTCGAGCAACATAGAGAGAAATCCAAGCCATAAAGAACTCAGTTGTTTAAGACGAAATAATGAGAATGTTTTCGTTCACTTATGATAGGTACGCCTAGATAGCCCTCCGCTTCTTGACCTAAAAACATAGTGTAGTTGTAGCGGTGACATGGCTATTATGCAAGTGTTAGTGAAGCAAAGATAACCAACGCAAATTTCTTGCTCAACTAGATAACATAACTAAGTAGCTCTCAATTCTATTTCTTCTAGTTAACACTTGCTTGCTGTGAATGCTTGGAAGAGCTTTTCTTTCTTGAGCAATGAAAACATAAATTAGTGAGTGAAAGGTATGTAAAGATAACATGATTCTAGAATAACTCGCTAAAACACCCACAAGTGTCTTATCATCAAGGCTCTCAAGCACTTTGTTTCAATCATTGCTTGTTGAAACTTTTGTTGTCACGTGATAGGATTATGTCAAAGAAATGATCATGCATAAGGTTTCGCAGTGGCTTAATTTTGGACACTATGCGCCAATATGTTGCCTCTTTCGAGCTGTTGTGATTAATATCCGGTATGTACCACATACACACCCATTCAAGAGAAAACGGAATTTTATTCGATGTAGCGTTGCCACTACGTATGGTAACAAACTCATAGCCAAAATCGAAGCCAAAACTCTGGTGGATCATTCATTGACCAGCCGAGTTCTTAGCATAACATTAAGAAAGGTGACGAAGCCACATTTAGACACGTATACGTGCATAGAGTAGGAAGGCCATAGCACCAGCGAGAAGCTAAAGTGCCATAGAAATACAACACAAATTTTTGACATGATCTCATTCACCTTTCAACTAAGTTCCTCTAGACAATTTAATCGACAAGTGTTATTGAGTCTATTAAAACTAACACTATTGTTGAGGATATAGACCTTAGAGTCACCCGCCAGGAGGGGCCGGGTTACTCGTAGGGTCGTTGCCAGAAGCCCAGGAGCCGAGTTTCAAGATAATGGGCCAGAGATGGGCTGAGACCCGGATATGGCTTAAATCCCGTAGTTATCATCATTGTTATAGTAGACTTGTAGTGTAAGGCAAGTATTGTTTAGAGTCCGAGCCGGACGCTCTTATGAGCCGGCCGGGACTCTAAGGGCTGCTGGGCGTCAGCCTCCCTATATAAAGGGAGGACCCGGCAGCGGCTTAAGGGCGACACCAACCTCATCGAGAACCGGGCATAGCTGTTTAGCTCCCTGGCGATCGTAACCCTAATCAATAACACCTCGAACTGGACGTAAGCTTGTACCTTCACCGTAAGGGGCTGAACCAGTATAAACCCTCGTGTTCCTTGTCCCGCATAACCCCTTCAAGCTTCCTAGTTGCGATGGCTCCACGACTAAGTCCTAGCTTAAGGACATCTGCCGTGACAATTCCACGACAGTTGGCGCCCACCGTGGGGCTCGCGCACGGTGGATTTGAGTTCTTGAAGGGCAGCTTCGAAGGGCTCAAGGGGTACGCCGTAGGCCGGATGACCAAGAGTCGTCGCGGCAAGCTCTACATCGACGACAGGGACTGGGGCCCCGACGCCGGCTCAATTGAGTACGGGTACCGGGTCCCCTTTGGCGGAATTCATGTCTTCATTGGCAAGGTTGGTGAGCCGGGCCCCGAGCCGGATCTCTGCGCCGATCTCGTTGAAACGGCTCAGCGCGCACGACCCGCTCGGGCCCGGCCTGCCTTAAGGCGCGCTTTTGTGGGATGCATCCATGGGAGGCCCTCTGATCCTTCCGGGTCTCGTGATGAGGCGGCCGCCGGCTCTGACGGCGAGTCGGCCACCGATGAATCAAACTCGTTGTACCAACTCCAAGATAGCAGGCTCATGGGTTGTTCCAATGGCGACAGTATTCCGGACATTTTTGAGCCGCCAAGTCAGGTTGGAGTTTTTATGGCCGGTGCGCAGCCTATTCAGAACCCCGCTGCTGGAACGGGAAACCCGATGCCTTCTCCGGCCCAGGTGCTGATGGATCTCACGGACAAGATGACGGCCCTGTTAACCGCCACGGTCAACCCGGCGGAGCAAGCTCAGCACGATGCGGAGGTGGCACAGTTAAAATTAGATCTGATAAAGGCTAAAGAGGATCTTGTAGCGGAAGGAATCAGGCTGGCTGCGGAGCGGGCGGCCCTCGATGCCCGGACTCAGCTAATTCAGGCGCAGTCCTTCCAACTCACGATGGACCAGAACGCGGCCAACGAGGTTATGAGAAGGAGGCATCAGAAGGCCCAGTCTCGGCTCCCGCCGGTCTACGATCCACACAATCTCTTTAACACGCCGGGTGCAGGGTCTAGTAACCCGCCAGGAGTCATTGCGCCCGGGTCTGGGCCCCTTATTCAGCCACGAATGATGGGGCCTCCCCAGGTGCCCCCTGCCTCGCCTCAGTATGTGCCAATACCCCCGGGTCATTATGATAACCCGCTAGAGAACATGGTGGCCGCAGCAGCACGGCTGGCGGCTCTCCCCGTTGACGGCGATTCTCCGGCGGCCATCGAAACCTGCCGGGTCAGGGAACTCCTGCAGACGGCGCTAGCACAGCAAGAGGCGTACTCCTACAGCCGGGACAGGATCCACTCAACCCCTCGTCCAGGCCAGAGCCCGAGTTACAGCCGGCACATGGTCTCAGCGACCGGCTCAAGTAATGTCCGACGCCACGACCCGCCCCCTGGTCATGGCCCGGCTCATAACGGAGCCTTCTACGCAACAACCCAAGCACGGCAAGAGGCGGAGCAGGCGCCTCAATTGACGGCTTACCAGACCCCCCCCCCGGCTTATCCGACGACGTCCGTTAATGTAGGAATTTCTACCAGGACCGGGGGAGTCCCTTGTTTGGTACCAGCCATCCGTAATGAACGTCTACCTAAAGACTGCAAGGGCCCTAGGAAGGTGCCTAACTATACAGCGGACTTACAGTCTGCGGCTTGGATTGAGAGTTATGAGATGGCTATGGAATTACTAGAAGTCAGCGAGGCGGCCATGGCCAAATATTTTACCATGATGTTAGATGGAACTACCCGCACGTGGTTAAAAGGGCTACCACCGAACTCCATTGGGTCCTGGGCTGAGCTGAAAGCCCGGTTCATTCAAAACTTCAAAGATACCTGCAGGCAATCTATGTCAATTGTGGATTTGACTAACTGTAAGTAGCAGGACGGCGAGTCCACGACCCATTGGGTTCGCCGGGTCAAGGAGATCATACATTCATCAGATAAAATGGATGCCGGCTCTGCAGTCTTAATGTTGGAACAGAACTGTCGCTTTGTGCCCCTTAAGATGAAGCTTGGGCGGCTCAAGTGCGACTGCACCGATATGGGTACCCTAATGGCGGCTCTTGTCAAATACGCCGATTCCGATGGTACCAAGGACCCCCCTTCAGATGATGAAAGGGCAGGGAAGGGAAAGAAGAATGGCAACGGCAAGGGTCCCCAGTTTAACCCGGGGAACCAAGGAGGGGGCAAGCGTAAGGCCGATGGCAGCCTAGAGTTTGTAGCCAACACCAACTCTCAAGGTAACAACCAGCGACGCAAGGGGAGGCCCCCTCCCCGAGGCGGCGGATCAGGACCTTCTCTGGAGCAGCTGTTGAACGAACCCTGTCCGAGACACGGCTCTAGAGAGAAGCCGACGACTCATCTGTGGAAGGATTGTGCTATCATGAAGGCCTTTAAAAACTACAATGGTCCGGGCGGCGGCTCAGGCGCTGGTGGTTCAGGCGCCGGCGGCTTTCATGGCCCGGGCGGTGGTTCAAATTCCGGTCCCCAGAACGGCCAAGGGGGCTTTAATCAACAGTCGGGTCAGGGTCATCAACAGCAGCAGGGGGGATATCAGACCAACCCGAAGCAGCTTAGCGGTGGACAGTATCACGTGTTCACCACTAGCTTGTGCAAACGAGACGAAAAGCTTCACAAGAGGGCTGTTAATGCTGTTGAGCCGGCAGTTCCACGCTATTTACGATGGTCTGAGCAGCCCATAGTGTGGAGTAGGGAGGATCACCCCCCCTGGGTGGATAACCCGGGCCACCTGGCCTTAGTGGTGGCCCCTCAGGTGGGAGGTTATAAGTTCACAAAAGTACTCATGGACGGAGGCAGCAGCATCAACATCCTCTATTATGAGACTTTCCGTCGTATGGGGCTGGTCGATAAGAACCTCAGCCAGTCAAATACTATCTTCCATGTGTGGTACCTGGTAAGTCGGCTTATCCAGTCGGCAAGATCGAACTGGAAGTGGCTTTTGGTGATGAGAACAACTACAGGGTGGAGAAGTTGACCTTCGAGGTGGTCCAGATAAGAAGTCCATACCACGCTATATTCGGACGGCCGGCTTACGCCAAGTTCATGGCACGACCGTGTTATGTGTACTTACAGCTCAAGATGCCGGGTCACAAGGGGACCATTATGGTTCACGGCAGCCGGAAAGTGGCTCTGGAGTGTGAGGAAGGTGACGCGGCTTATGCAGAGTCTGTTTGTGCCACAGAAGAGTTGAAATTTTATAAAGACAATGTTGACCCGACAGATATGACCTCTCTGAAAAAGCCAACCACAGAGAATGAACCAGCAATGAAATTTAAATCAGCTGATGAGACTAAGCTGGTTGATTTTATTCCAGGTGACTCGTCTCAGCAGTTTAGCATCAGTGCAAATCTGGACCCGAAATAGGAAAGCGCGCTCATCAAGTTCATCCGTGAGAATAGGGACATCTTCGCGTGGAAACCTTCTGACATGCCAGGTGTACCTAGAGAACTCGCTGAGCACACTCTCAATATCGATCCAAAATTTAAGCCGGTCAGACAGTTCCTTCGACGGTTTAACGAAGAGAGGCGGAAAGCTATTGGTGAAGAAGTGGCCCGGCTCTTGGCGGCCGGGTTCATTGTTGAGGTTTTTCACCCGGAGTGGTTGGCTAACCCGGTGCTCGTACTCAAGAAGAACGGCACCTGGCGGATGTGTGTGGACTACACGGACTTGAACAAGGCGTGTCCGGCTGATCCTTTTGCTCTCCCCCGTATTGATCAAATCATTGATGCTACGGCAGGTTGTGCACGCTTAAGTTTCTTGGATGCCTATTCCGGGTATCATCAGATTAAGATGGCAGTTAAGGACCAGGAGAAGACGGCGTTCATCACTCCCTTTGGAGCCTTCTGCTATGTGTCTATGCCTTTTGGACTCAAGTGTGCACAGGCGACTTACCAGCGTTGTGTGCAGAATTGTCTTCATAAACAGATCGGGCGCAATGTTCACGCCTACGTGGATGATATTGTGGTTAAATCCATTAAGGAAGAAACCCTGATAGATGATTTAAGGGAAACCTTCGATAATCTCCGGGTCTACAAGATGATGCTTAACCCAGCCAAGTGTGTTTTTGGTGTACCTGCAGGCAAACTATTGGGCTTCTTGGTTTCTGACAGAGGCATTGAGGCTAACCCGGAGAAGATCAAGGCTATCACCTCCCTGGCTAAGCCGGCTTGTATAAATGATGTTCAGCGTTTGGCGGGTCGCATCGCTGCTTTAAGCCGGTTTATAAGTCGTTTGGGTGAGAAGGCTATGCCCCTATATCAGTTGATGAAGAAGACTGATAACTTCATCTGGAATGATGCAGCTAATACCGCTTTCGAGGATTTGAAAAAGCAACTGGCAGAGCCCCCCGTCCTTGCTGCTCCGGTTGATAAGGAGCCCTTGCTACTATATGTAGCGGCAAATGCACGAGCCGTCAGCGTGGCTATTGTAGTGGAGCGCACGGAGGCGGGTAAGGAGCATCCGGTTCAGCGGCCGGTTTACTATGTCAGCGAGGTGCTCATTGAGTCCAAGCAGCGGTACCCGCATTGGCAGAAACTCGTATACGGTGTGTTCATGGCGAGCCGGAAGATCAAGCATTATTTTCAGGGTCATCCCATCACTGTGGTCAGTTCTGCCCCCCTTGGTGATATTATCCAGAACAGAGAGGCCACAGGGAGAATCGCTAAATGGGCTATAGAACTTGGACCTCATGGCCTCAAATATGTGCCACGCACGGCTGTTAAATCTCAGGCCTTGGTGGATTTCATCAATGATTGGACAGAGTCTCAAGTGCCTGAACAAAAGCCGGATAACACTTATTGGACTATCCACTTTGATGGGTCCAGACAGTTGGAGGGCTCGGGGGCTGGTGTTGTATTGGCTTCCCCAAAAGGTGACAAGTTCCATTATGTGCTACGGTTGATGTTTCCTTGCACTAACAATGCGGCTGAATACGAAGCCTTGCTCCACGGTCTTCGGGTGGCTAAGGAGATGAGCTTAAGCCAGGTAAGATGCTTTGGGGACTCGGATTTGGTGGCTCAACAAGTGTCGGGCACCTGGGATTCTAAGGACCCTCTAATGGCGGCTTATCGCCGCGAGGTTGATGCCATTGCTGGGCACTTCCAGGGATAGTAGGTGGAGCATATTGATCGCAGGAGGAACGAGGCGGCTGATGCTTTAAGCCGGTTAGGCTCTCAGCGAAAGCCGGTGCCGCCTAACACTTTCCTGGATGTCCTGTATAACCCTTCGGTCAAGTTGCCTACATAGGAGGACTTGGCTATCCCTGACCCGGAGGCACGTCTGGTGGCGGCTCTTCATGTCATACCAGACTGGACGATGCCATATCTGGCTTATATAACCCGGGGGGAGTTGCCTGAGGATGAAACTCTGGCCAGGCAAGTAACCCGGCGGGCTAAGTCAATGGTTGTCATTGATGGCGAGTTGCATCATCGCAGTGTTTCAGGGGTGTTTCAGCGTTGTATCTCCCCTGAGGAAGGTCAAGAGATCTTGCGCGAGATCCATGAAGGGGATTGTGGCCATCATGCCAGTTCAAAATCTCTTGTAGCCAAGGCTTTCCGTCATGGTTTTTATTGGCTGACGGCTCACGCTGATGCAGAGGACTTGGTCAGCAAATGTGATGGTTGCCAAAGGTTCTCACGACGGGCTCATGTGCCGGCTCAGGAGTTGAGGATGATCCCAATCACTTGGCCCTTTGCGGTCTGGGGGCTTGATATGGTTGGGCCTTTTAAACGATCCAAGGATAAGAAGACCCACCTCTTGGTGGCAATTGACAAATTCACAAAGTGGGTGGAGGCTGAGCCAGTTAGCAAGTGCGATGCAGCCACGGCGGTTCAATTCATGAAAAAGGTGATTTTCCGCTTCGGCTTTCCGCACAGCATCATAACTGACAATGGCACCAATTTATCCAAGGGCGCTATGGAAGAATTTTGTCAAGGGGAGCATATCCGACTTGACGTTTCCTCAGTGGCTCACCCCCAATCCAATGGTCAAGCTGAGAGAGCTAACCAGGAGATTCTGAAGGGCATCAAACCCCGGCTTTTGGTCCCTTTGCAACAGACGCCGGGTTGTTGGGTGGAGGAGTTGCCCTCCGTCTTATGGAGCATCAACACTACTCCTAACAGGTCTACTGGCTTCACGCCTTTCTTCATGGTTTACGGAGCAGAAGCAGTCCTCCCCAGTGACATCCGTCACGATTCGCCTCGTGTGGCGGCTTATGTTGAGACGGATAATGAACAGGCGCGCCAAGATGCTCTGGACTTGTTGGACGAACAGCGTGATGTGGCAGCAGCCCGTTCAGCGATTTACCAACAAGACCTGCGCCGTTATCACAGCCGCCGGGTCAAGTCCCGGGTCTTCCAGGAAGGCGACCTTGTGCTCCGGCTCATCCAGGATCAAACAGATGCACACAAGTTATCCCCACCCTGGGAAGGGCCCTTTGTTGTCAGTAAGAACTTGCACAACGGGTCATATTACCTCATTGATATTCGGGAACGTAAAGATTCACGTAAGTCTGAGGAGGAGACCCGTCGGCTGTGGAACATAGCTCAGCTTCGGCCTTACTACACTTGAGCTACCGGCTCTCGTGGTGTACATATTTATATAAGACATGTATATGTTATGATAAGCAATAAAGCAGGACCTCTGTCCTTTTTCTCCTCCAATTATGTGTGTGTCATTTTTTACATACTAATTTGAAAGGAGGATCCGGCTTATGATTGTATTCGAGTCTAGCCGTAAGCAGTAAGGTCACCTGGGGGCTTCCTGTTCAAACATGGGTCGTATTCGAACCAAAGAGAACATAGCTGTCGATACCCATTTGATTGGCAAAGTGCCAAGCTCATTGGGAGGTTGCCTTTGGTCATATTTGAATCATAGTGTAACCCCTCTGAGAACCGACGTGGATCGTATTCGAATCAGCGTCGTTAAACAATTTTCAGAGTCACTTGGGGGCTTCCTGTTCAAACATGGGTCGTATTCGAAACAAAGAGAACATAGCTGTCGATACCCTTTTGATTGGCATCGCCACACCCACTGGGGGCTATATGATCGCATCCGAATCTTAGCTTAACCCCTTTGGACCGGGTTTCTGGTCGTATTCGAACCGGACGCCCCAAGTTTTTATACTTTATCGCAAGTCTACTCTGCTCATGTCAAAATATGTACTGCCGGGTCTCACTTGCCGGCTTAATTTTGGTTTATCTTGTTAGTTGCACATCATGGATGTCATCAAGACAGGTAAATTCGAGTTAAGGTACCAACTAAGTTACCCGGGTTATGTAAACCGGAAGTATGCTTACAGGCCGTTAAGTGTGTTATCACGGCTATGTTCAGAGTATAGTTAACGACCAGTCTTTTTTGGTTCGTGTTTCCGGGTCATCCATTTCAAACACCTGATTCTCAGGGTGGTAAGCCGCCTTGAGACTTGTGGTTTGCCTTTCTATGCAAATACTTGAAGATACGTTTTAAAGGTTGAGAAGCACAAAGGGTAATCATGACCCGGAGGAGCATCAAAAGAATAACTTCAAAGGGTTTCCGCATTCATTACGTGCACGATGGCACGGCAGAGATAAATAGTTGCACTTATTCTATTACAAAAATCCTTCAAAGTTTCAAGGGTGGAGCGTTGTTCGGTGAACCGCCAGCCGCTTTATGACGCCTGCTGAGTTGAAGTCCCCGGCTCATCTTCTGCTCCGGCTGATCCCAAGACCTCGAAGGTTGACGACTTCCAGTTGATGCCGCTGAGAGCTTCGAACTGGGCTTCTTCGTCAATTAACCCGACCGGGTCAATCTCGGGGGCGAAGGTGTGTTGGCGAGCCGGAGGAATCAGACTAAGAGCTTCATAGCGAGGGGTTGGAATCCTCTGATTCTCCGCGTTGTACCCCGGCTGATACTTGGTTAAGTCGGTGTCGTTCCCGATGATGGTGGCCACCGGGCGTACAGCCTTCACACATGCCGCGAAGTCCTTCTGGTCGAAGGCGGAGCCATCTTCCTTCAGGCTGGGGTAACCCAGGGCGATGTCTGCCGGGTCTAGCTCCGGCAGGAATGCTTTGGCCCGGCTCAGCGCGGCAATTGCTCCGGATCTTGCGGAGGCTCGGCGTAGCTCTTGGATCCGCTGTGGCAGAACTGCGAGCCGGCGCAGGACTTCAGCCAGATGGGTTGGCACCTCGTTGGATAGGGCCACCACAGCTAAGGCGCGCTGTGACCCGGTGTAGAGTTGTTCCACCAGGGTGTACACGGCCTTTAGTTTGGTGACCACGCTCTGGTTGAGGTTGGCACTCCTGGGACCTGTTTAATAAAGGTCAGACAAGCCGGTGACAAGGATGAATCGTAACATATACAGACTTGATGAGAGCCGGTGAGGCGACTTACCGAAGATAGCAGCCACCATTTGGGAAACCTGGCGCTTTAGGCCGGAGAGCTCAGCGGTCTTCTCAGTGAGGGCCTTCTCCGCCTGTTCTGCCCGGGTCACCAGTGCGGTTTTCTCCTCAGCCCAGGCCTTCCGCTCAGCGTCGAATTCAGTCTTCAATTTCTCCTAAGCAGCGATGCTGGAGACAAACTTGGCGTTCGCCTTCCGGGTCTCCATCTCTTGAGTCTTTAACCGGCTCTTGAGATCCGCAAGGTCCGACTCAAATTTCTTGCCAGTAGCCTGCATATATTTCCGGGTTATTAACAGTCATTATATAAGTCCCAAGCACTTTCCAAGCAAAGACACTTGGCACTTGGGGGCTAATGCATATTGAACTTATCTATCTACGTACTGCCGGTTCAGTTAAGTAAGCCGGATTCTAAGTCTACAACATATTCAAGTATAAGTCATAGACTTGGGGGCTAGCATGACAAGGATCACTATGCGGAAAGTAAGAAGACAGCAGAAGGTTACCTCAGACTTTTGTTGGATCTGGTTGACCATGGCGATCTCGGCGTCCCGGCTCTTGTGAACCTGGCTGATGTAGCCAGAGACGAGCTCTCCAATGCTCAAGTCGGTGTAGCCAGAGAGATCCAGATTCACCCGGTGGGGTTGCAGCAACTCCCCCTTTGCGGAGCATTTGGCCAGCGCGGTCGGTCTCCCCGGCTCAACATACTCCGTCCGGGTAATTACCACGTCCGGGTCGTTAGCCGGTGGGGGTGAGCCCGAGGCCTCCGGGTTAGCTGACGCCTCGGTCGTTGTCTTGGTGGTCGGGGCAGGGGCTTCAGGCGCCGTGTCCATGGGAATGGTGGCTTCGGAGGCGGCTGGCGGCTCTTGAGCCGTCGTCTCCGGCTCAGGCAAGTCTGGCACTCCGGCTGACCTGGTCTTCTTTGCTCTTTTGGTGAGCTTTGCCTGGGCACTGAAAAGACAGAAGTGTTAGGCATACAAAGAGTAAATACGGACAGATAATGTAAGGAGATTGTTATTACCCGGGTGCAGTCTTAAAGGCCGGCATACTTGACTGCATGGAGTCACCCGAAGAGGGGAGGTCTCCTGGTAATTGGAGTCAGAAGAGTTGAGTGGCTGACGGATGACACCCGCCAACGGATGAAAAGGGTACAGGTGAGAAAAAACCTCGGAACGACGCTTCCTTGTTGCGTCGGGTAACCCGGTGGAGAGTTCGGTGTCCTTGCGGGCCCGGGTGTGACGCCGGCTTTCGTGAACCTGTTGCTTCAAAAGAAATTGAGGGTCTTGATGAGCTAATGGATGAGAAAAGCTTACTTTCCGGGTTACTCTTCGGACTTTCAGCTGTGGCAAAGGCTCCGAGTCGGAGGAAAGTGATGTTACCTCTTCAATCACTGGGTTACTGGCGCCGGTGTCGTCCTGTCAGTAAGCAAAAAGTTGATAAGACGGACAGCAGCAAACGACAAATATGGCAAGAGTTTAAAAGGGTTAAGGGTTACCTCTGACTCGGAGCTGTCGCTTAACTGCAGCAACTCCGAAGCGGTGGGTCTGCTTCCCTTTTTGCGAGGGGCGGCTTTCTTGGCGGCTTTCTTCGCCTTCCTCGCCTTCTTGGCCGCCTCATGGTCGTACTTGAGCCGCCAGAATTTGTCATCAGCCTGAGAAATGCAGTAATGAATTCATAAAAAGGTTCAGAGCAAGGTGACAGGTAAAAAAAAGTGGAAAGGTTAAAGTCAGCGGCTTACCGCTGGGGCTGGATTGGTCTTGCAGAACGGGGCTAGCCCGGTTCTTCCACAGTCTGCCAGGCTCTCGTTTAATAGAGCCTTGGTCTCTTCTTCGGCAACGTCTTCTGGAAGATCATTGCGACTGTGCCTCTGCGGGTCATCCTTTCGCCCGGTGTACTCACACATTAAGCCGGGGCGGCGGCTCAATGGGATCACCCGCCATGAGATCCAGACCCGGACTAGATCAATTCCGTTCAGACCGTTGCCTAGCAGGGCCTTGATCTTGTTGATCGTTGGAAGCAGGGGCTGGCGTTCCGCGGCAGTCAGTTTGTCGGATAATGGATGAGTCGGCTCCAGGCGCGTTGGGCGAAAGCCGGGCAGCGGGCTCTCATCAGCCGGGGACGTGTCTTGGCAGTAGAACCAAGTCATATTCCAGTCCTTGGGGTGACTTGGTGGCTCTGCGTAAGGGAATAGACAGTCCCTGCGCCGTTGGATGGAGATGCCGCCTAACTCTAGACTTGGACCGTTTGCGCACTCATTTTGGCGGTTCAGATAAAACAGCTCTCTGAAGAGCAGCAGACTCGGCTCTTCTCCGAGATATACTTCACAAAAAACTTGGAAGTTGCAGATGTTGGATATGGAATTGGGTCCTATATCCTGAGGCCGAAGGTCAAAGAAGTTGAGCACGTCCCGGAAGAATTTTGAGCCGGGCGGTGCGAAGCCCCGGCTCATATGGTCCGCAAAGATCACTACCTCCCCGTCCCTCGGCTGTGGTCTTTCTTCTGACGGGTCAGGGGCACGGTAGGACATTACTTCCTTCTTGGGCAGATATCCAGACTTAACAAAGTTGGCCAGGGTTTCATCAGTGACGTTGGATTTCATCCAGTTGCAAGTGATGGGAGCCTTGGGAGGCATGGTGACGGTTGGTGGTCTATGAGGAAGAGAAAAGTGTCCGGGTTAATTATAAGCCGGGGATTATCATTCAAACTACAGTGACGACTTATGAAGGGAACTAATGATATATATTGATACGGTGAGTTATCTAAGCCGTCGGGGCTAATCTAAGCCGTCGGAGTTTTCAGGATAAGTTGGTCATCTACGGCTTACTGCAGTTAAGTCGGAGGATTCTACAGAGCATGGTTCTCTTTAAACCGGAAAGTTCTACGGCGCGTGTTTTCTTTAAGTCGGAAGTATAAGCCGCCAAGATTCAAGGGTTGCAGTTTTTACTAAGTGTGGTAAAACAGATTTCACACATTGCAGTAATTTTTTCGGATCAAAATGGTCGGGCGAGGTGAAAAATTTTCTAGACCTAAAAAAACAGAGGCAGAAGAAGTTCTTGAGGTTGAACACAGTTCTTATGCAGTAAAAAGAGGGTTTCTTACAGATGAAATGGGTCTCAAACCTCTACTGCAGTGGTTCTACGCGAGGTTAAGGATCAACCAACTACGGTGGCAACAAGAACTACCGAGTTTGTGGGCAATGGTGACGAACACGAAGAACTGAAGGAACCCTACCGCAGATTTGTTCTAGCAAGGCAGAGAAGACTCACCGGAGTTGAGGAAGAGAGGAGGTCGCCGCCGTTATCTGGTCCGAGTCAGGGTGATGCAGCGGCCGGGTCGATGAAGATCAGGGGCGCGACGGCGGCGGCAGCGGCAGAAGCTCGGGCAGAGGAGCGGCAGCGCGAGGAAGAAGAAGGAGAGTGTGAGAAGAGAGCGTTGGGCCGGCCTATTTATAAGGTGGAGTCATAAGTGGGCGCAGGATTCAAGGAGGCCACGGCGTGGTTATCTCCCCCTCACGGCGCCTCGATTCTCGGAATGACAGTAAAAGCAAAGATCCGTTGCGGATCTGGCGGAGTAAAAAACGGACTTATTGGAGGATGACGTCACGGCGGATTATCCGGAGTCCGGGGGATGACGTCATTCCGGGTTATGACCTTCACATGAATGATAAGCCGGAGATTTTTTCTGTCTGCAGAGCTGAAGATTGACACGAGCCGGCTCAAGTCAATCTGGGGCCTAATGTTGAGGATATAGACCTTAGAGTCACCCGCCAGGAGGGGCCGGGTTACTCGTAGGGTCGTTGCCAGAAGCCCAGGAGCCGAGTTTCAAGATAATGGGCCAGAGATGGGCTGAGACCCGGATATGGCTTAAATCCCGTAGTTATCATCATTGTTATAGTAGACTTGTAGTGTAAGGCAAGTATTGTTTAGAGTCCGAGCCGGACGCTCTTATGAGCCGGCCGGGACTCTAAGGGCTGCTGGGCGTCAGCCTCCCTATATAAAGGGAGGACCCGGCAGCGGCTTAAGGGCGACACCAACCTCATCGAGAACCGGGCATAGCTGTTTAGCTCCCTGGCGATCGTAACCCTAATCAATAACACCTCGAACTGGACGTAAGCTTGTACCTTCACTGTAAGGGGCTGAACCAGTATAAACCCTCGTGTTCCTTGTCCCGCATAACCCCTTCAAGCTTCCTAGTTGCGATGGCTCCACGACTAAGTCCTAGCTTAAGGACATCTGCCGTGACAATTCCACGACAACTATGGTGTTGAGTGTCTCTAACATCATCTTCTCTACAAGTTTTCTCAACACCTAAGTCTTTCTCTTGTGCATGGTTATTATTTGTCAACACCACTTTCTTTAAAAATAATCCCA
The DNA here is from genome assembly GCF_002575655.3 of Aegilops tauschii subsp. strangulata. Taxonomy (NCBI): domain Eukaryota; kingdom Viridiplantae; phylum Streptophyta; class Magnoliopsida; order Poales; family Poaceae; genus Aegilops; species Aegilops tauschii. Next base: position 343,083,801 of record NC_053037.3, read on the forward strand.
TGGAAAGTCTTGGTTATCTAGATTAAACAGAACAAAGGCTACTAAATTATTTCAGCTACTAGAACAAAATATTTCGTTTAACTATCAAGACTTACTTTCACTTGAACACATCACACATACTACTAATACAACTATTCTAAGTAATTCTAGTGCAAAAGACAGGAGTCGTAGGACATACCTTCACGGTCATGAATGTACACACTTCTCTTCCTTAAGATTGCATTCATCATTGTCCGGTGTGGATCAACTTCTCTGAAATATAAACAAGAACGCAAACAAAATCCAAGGGCAAAAAAGGAGAAAAGCAAAACTTATTATTTTATATATATATTTTAGTTTTTGAAAGCTAAATTTGCAAATGAAAAATGCAAATGGCGAAAAGAAAAAAGAAAAAATGAAAGCAAACAAAAAAACAAAGAGTTGGAAAAAACGAACATGAGTGTTTGAAGCTCTGCGAATAGCGAGGGGGCTAAAGAAGTGTCTCGGCTTTTGGAAACTTATGCAAAGGCTTCAACACAGAAGAGACACAAGGATAAGTCCTCTATGTTTTTAGTAAGAGGTGTCCAAAGGAGGTAAGAGGTGTTATCAAACACATCTTAAATGTTCCTAATGAGTAGTTCAATGAAAAATATCTTGGGAATGCCATCTGATGTGGGTGTTTCAAAACATGGTGCTTTTAAACATCTTACGACCGTTTATGGAGCAAAATTCATGGGTGGATGGTGAGGGAGTCCTGGATTAGTTGGTCCTCGGGAGGCCGGCCTATCTCTTATGGGTCGGACTGCTGTGCCGCACCGTATCCGGACCGAAGACGTTTTGTGCCTTGGAGTGTACCCCAAGTCAAGATGGAAAATCCGATGTTTCCTTCGTGTAACCGACCATTTGTAAACCCTAATACCCCTGGTGTCTATATAAACCAGGGAGCTTGGCCTGTAGAGGCTAGAAGAACAATCACCATCCTACTAGCTAGGGTTTAGTTCGTCTGATCTCGTGGTAGATCTACTCTGTAGTCCCCTTATACACAAGCAATATAATCAAGCAGGACGTAGGCTTTGTAATGCCCACGATGCGGCTATATCTCCCACGTGTCGAGGCACGACTTAGAGGCATAACCGCATTGTGGTTTTGTCGCAAGAAGGGTCATCTTGACACAATCCCATGTAATGAACAAGAATGGGATAACGAGAGTTGGCTTACAATCGCCACTTCACACAATACATAAATTAATTCATACATCATCCAAAATCCACACATAGACCGACTACGGTCAAATCCAAATGAAAATAAGATAACCCCAAATGCTAGATCCCCGATCGTCCCAACTGGGCTCCACTACTGATCATCAGGAAAAGAAACATAGTAACGACCACGTTCCTCGTCGAACTCCCACTTGAGCTCAGTTGCGTCATCTGTACTGGCATCGTCGGCACCTGCAACTGTTTTGGTAGAATCTGTGAGTCACAAGGACTCAGCAATCTCACACCCGCGAGATCAAGACTATTTAAGCTTATAGGAAAGGATGGTGTAATGAGGTGGAGCTGCAGCAGACACTAAGCATATATGGTGGCTAACATACGTAAATGAGAGCGAGAAGAGAAGCAACGCAACGGTCGCGAAACTAGAAATGATCAAGAAGTGATCCTGAAACTACTTACGTTCATGCATAACTCAAACCGTGTTCACTTCCCGGGCTCCGCCGAGAAGAGACCATCACGACTACACACACGGTTGATGTATTTTACTTGGGTCAAGTGACAAGTTCTCTACAACCGGACATTAACAAATTCCCATCTGCCTCATAACCGCGGGCACGGCTTTCGAAAGATAATACCCTGCAGGGGTGTCCCAACTTAGCCCATTATAAGCTCTCATGGTCAACGAAGGATAAACCTTCTCCCAGGAAGACCAGATCAGTCTCGGTATCCCGGTTTACAAGACATCTCGACAATGGTAAAACAAAACCAGCAAAGTCGCCCGATGTGCCGACAAATCCCGATAGGAGCTGCACATATCTCGTTCTCAGGGCAACACCGGATGAGACTAGCTACGAGTAAAACCAGTCCTCAAGTTTCCCTAAGGTGGCCCCGCAGGCAGCTCAATTCGAACCAACACTCGAAGGAGCACTGGCCCGTGGGGGTCTAAAATAAAGATGACCCTCGGGCTCGCGAAAACCCAAGGGAAGTGTAGGTGGTAGGTGGTCAAATGGTAAAACCAAGGTTGGGCCTTGCTGGAGGAGTTTTATTCAAAGCGAACTGGCAAGGGGGTCCCATAAATCACCCAACCGCGTAAGGAACGCAAACTCAAGGAACATAACACCGGTATGACGGAAACTAGGGCGGCAAGATTGGAACAAAACACCAGGCATAAGGCCGAGCCTTTCACCCTTTACCAAAAATATAAATGCATTAATTAAGTATGAGATATTGTGATATGCCAAAATATCCATGTTCCAACATGGAACCAACTTCAACTTCACCCGCAACTAGCAACGCTATAAGAAGGGCTGAGCAAAAGCGGTAACCTAGCTAAACAACGGTTTGCTAGGAAAGGATGGTTAGAGGCTTGACATGGAAAATATGGGAGGCATGTTATAGCAAGTGGTAGGTAGCGCAGCATAGCAATAGAACGAACAACTAGCAGAGCAAAGATAGAAATGATTTCGAGGGTATGGTCATCTTGCCTGCAAGGTTCTCAGAGTTGACGAAAGCTTGATCCTCGTAAGCGTACTCAACAGGTTCCTCGTTCACGAACTCGTCTCTCGGCTCTACCCACAGCAAGAACACAAGCAATGGAACCACAATCAATCACGGGAAATGCACAAACAACATGATGCAATACATGAATGATATGCGAGATATGATATGCGATGCGTATGCGTGCTCTAGAAGCAAAAGGATGAACAAGGCAGTAAATTGGCAAAACAAGTATGCCACTGGAAAGATGAGATGATTTCGGTCGAAATCGATATAAAGATCACCGGAAACGGATGCACGGTTTGCAAATGGCAAGCAAAACAAGAATGACACGATTCTGCGATTAACAGCATGATAGCACTTAGAATGCATCAAGTAACTATCCTACAGCACTCCAACATAGCAACAAAGCATATGGCAGTAATCTACAGGAGATACTTGACAAAAGATGAACACTGAGCTATGGCTAGATCACAACATAATAGGTTCAAACAAGCATGGTAAAAGTGCAAAAGATATCAGGTTCACATACTTGTGAAATTACTGGACATGGCATAAACAGCATCAGGTAGTAATGTTCAGAGCAAGAAAAACACATGCTACAGGAACTTAACATAGCAAAACAAGGCATGGCATAAATCTACTAAATGCATAGAACAAACATCCCTTACTGACAATGAGCCAAAAAGGATCAGAAGATATGATGGCAACCATGTAAACATAGCAAGTTTTGTTAACAGGTTTCAGACAGCAGAAAACAGAGCATGACAGTAACAGAAATTATGAAGGCATCTTTGTGAGCTTGATTCACTCAACACAAAGCAATGCATGACAAAACAAGCATACCTACAGCAAGATGGCATGTTTATGAAGCTAACCATGGCAAGAGAAAGTTCATATCATGAAAGGATCAACTACAACAAGCTTGGCAAAATTGAATAACACGTAAACAATCTGCCAGGAACATTTTATAGCAAAAGTAGAGCAAGATTAAGCCATGCTATGGCACTCCATAATTGCAAACAAGGGCATGGATGGATAGAGCACAACTATATCTACGAAACATCCTTACTGAACATGTCCAAAATAAGCATGGAACTCACTGTAGCCACATGGATACATAGCAACAAAATAACAGCAGTCACAGACTTGGCAAAATTCTAAGTCTCTGAAAACAGAAACATCACGAAGCCTAGTTTGCATGCTTGTGCTAGTCACCACATAGATCACAAAAATACATGGCATACACCTCTGTAAATATGGCATGACATAGATCAAAACACCTGTAGAGCTCATGCTCATAAGATGCACCCATCAATTGCAACAAAAATAACAAAACACCAAGTTGTGATAAGTAACAGCAGTAAACATCATATAGCATTCTTGTACCGGAGATTTGGGCATCAAGATGGACTCAAACGAGCATGGCACAATGTAACAAAATGAAGAGCATCTCGAGACGAACATTTTGATATATTACACGCACGAAACAGAGCAGTATGCAGAGAGTTGTGATGTAATGAACAGAGCCATATATTGCAAATATTTTAGGACTCGGAAGATTTCGAGGGGAGGGGAGAAAGTCAACCGTGGATCTGGATCGGGCTCGAGGACGCCGGGGTCGGGGCGCACGGCGGCCGGAGCTCCTCGCCGGAGCAAAGGCGGTGGCCGGCCGGAGGAACTCGGGCAGCGTCGGGGAGGGACCGGAGGGGCCGGATCCGGCGACGCGGGGTCGGGGAGAGGAGGCGCGCTCGGGGGAGGCGCGAGCGGAGCCGCGGCGGGCGCGGTCGGGCGGCGAGGCGCCGGCCGGCGACGATGGCGGCGAGGCGGCGGGGACAGGATCCGGCGGCGGCGCGGGGATCCGCGGGAGGAGGCGCGGGCGGCGGCGGAGCGGGCCTGGCGGGCCGGCGGCGGCGCGCGGTGGCTGGGCCACGTGGCGCCCTCTGGTTGGCCCGGGGCGGCGGCGGCTTTCGTCCGTCCGGACCGGACGTGTCCGGCGGTGCGGGGTGGAAGAAGACTAGGGTTTCGCCCGAATTTCGGAGGGGGAGGTGTTTTTATAGGTAGAGGGAGCTAGGAGATTCCAAATGGAGTGCGGTTTTCGCCCACACGATCGTGATCGAACGACCGAGAACATGGAGGAGACTTAGATGGGTTTTGGGCTGTTTGGAGGGTTTTTTTGCTGCAACACACGAAAGGACTTTGCGGTTACCCGGTTAACCGTTGGAGCATCAAACGACCTCCAAATGGAACGAAACTTGACAGGTGGTCTACCGGTGGTGTACCAAGGCCACTTGACAAGACTCGGTCCATTCCGAGAACGTTCAACACCCACTCACGAAAAGAAACAATAGGGGTACGCCGGTGCACATGTGAGTGTCGGATTGCAAAACGGACAACGGGGAAAATGCTCAGATGCATAAGACGAACACGCATGCAAATGAGATGCACATGATGACATGAACAAAATGCAAAACGAAAAAAACAAAACCCGACCACGAAGGGAATATCATAACACATAGCCGAAAATGGCAAGAGTTGGAGTTACAAATATGGAAAGTTACATCCGGGGTGTTACAGGCTTTTACCTCTTAGAGGGGGCCCGAACCCGGGTAAACATCATGTCCCACGTCCACTGTTCCCCATCGATCCAAGGTCCACAATTTGGGACCCCCTACCCGAGATCCACGGTTTTGACACCGACATTGGTGCTTTCATAGAGAGTTCCACTGTCGGATCGCCAAAGGGTCGATGGCGCGCCTGATCATCAGAGACGACATTAGCACCGGGGACATCTTCGTCCCAAGACAACTTTTCGTGTTCGGCAACGTTGTCTTGCACGCCGACTCGGTCGGTCATCTCAACCCGGTCAACAGCTTCGCCCCTGAGCATCAGATCAGATTTGGTAACTTTAAATACATCACCGACGCTCGGGGCAATCTGATCTTCACCGATTTCTCGGCCTCACCTGGAACCACCACGGCCCCCGAAGCTCCAACTTCGTCGCCTCTTTACGACCTGATCTCCGGATCGGCCCCTACCACACTGTCAACTTCGAGCTTGGGTGCGGCCCTTACATCCGAAGATCGGAAATTAATTTTGTATGGACCGTTCCTTCCCGTCGAGGATCCGACTTTGAGCCCTAACGGGTCGGCTACCGAAGACTGGGAGACAGCCCCAGCAGGACTCGTTATAGATACAATGTCCGAAGACCAGGATCTCGCACTGACCGAACTCACACCTCTCTGTCGGATTTTGGGTTCTGGCAAAACCCTTGAGGTTCGAACACTGGGGTGCGCACGAAGATCTCTCCTCCCTCTAGCTCGCACGCATCATGATCTCACGGCCTAGCTCGACGAACCCAAAGAACAAAGGGACACAAGATTTATACTGGTTCGGGCCACCGTTGTGGTGTAATACCCTACTCCAGTGTGGTGTGGTGGATTGCCTCTTGGGCTGAGGATGAACAATACAAGGGAAGAACAACCTCCTGAGGAGAGGTGTTCTTGTGCTTGGTGAGCTTGTGTGGGTGAGGATGGCCTAGTCCAAGATGAGTTGCCTCCTATGGTGATGGCTAGTCCTATTTATAGAGGCCCTGGTCCTCTCCCCAAATATTGTGCGGGAAGGGATGCCACAACGGCCAGTTTGAAGGGGGACAACTAGTACAAGCTATCCTGACTAAAGGTGGTCTTTGCCTGCCAAAGGCTCTGGTGGTGACGCCGTCTTGGGCTCCACGGTGACCTCCGTCCTGCCGTCCTACTGGCCTTGGTCTCATTGCACCGATATGGAAACCTTTGCCTGATGCCTTGGGACTCCTCGCCTGCACTTGCCTCTTTAGCACCAAAGGGGAAACGGGGACACTGTGCGCGCTCGCGCCCGCCTGGTCTTGTCGTCATGGCTTACGTCATAGGAACCTCGTGAGGTTCCCCTTGCCTTGATCTCTTCGCCCCTCGCAAGCCATCCTAACTAGGCTACCCCTGAGGAGGTCTTGCATCGTCCGCCTCGCGAGGCTTGGCCCCTCGCGAGGGTCTTGAGGGTTTGCTGGTGAAGATGGGCCATACAAGGCCGCTGATGGAGCCACGCCGTGGGCTGCAGGCAGGCAAGTCTAGGGACCCCCGTTCCTAGAACGCCGACTGTAGCCCCCGGGCCTAAGGTGCGCTCGGACTTGGCTTTGAGGCGAAGCCAAAGGGCAAGTGCAGAGCGCCGCGGGCCCCAACAGCCTGCGGCCTTGCTTGACGCGTGGCGATTGATTGGACGTGGGCGTCTCCGCTTCCCCACGCTGCCTCGGCAACCGCCAGACTGACAAAAGACTGGCGCGGACAACACTTGCCTTCATTGCTTCCTTTCGCCTTGCTCCAGATCCCCTTTCTCGCTCCTTGCTTCCGAAATCCCCAGATCTGCTTCAATCCCCTTCCGAGCCTCCGACCAATGGCGCCCTGAAAGGCCAAGGCTGCTGCGCCGCCTGCTTGGTACGAGCCGGCCATGGACGTGCCCAATGTCTCGGAGAAGAACCTCGCCGCCACGCGCCTGCTGACGGCAGGGGAGAGCAACGAGAAGGGGAAGACCGAGCTCCGGGCCGGCTCCGCCGAGCCGGAGGTTCAAGGGAGCACCTTCTACCCCTTCTTCATGAGCAGTGTAGTCGCGGGCCTGGTTCCCCCCTTCTCTGACTTCTTCTATGCCGTCCTCCGCCATTATAGGTTGCAGGCCCTTCATCTCCATCCCAACTCCGTTCTTCTCTTGTCGATCTTCGCCTTCTACTGCGAGGCGTATGTCGGGGTAATGCCGTCCGTGGTTCTGCTGCGCCACTTCTTCTTCCTCCGAATCAACCGCGATCACACCTCTGGGTGCGCCAACTCCGTCGCAGCCGGCAAGGCCAACGCGATCTCGAAGGCCGGAAAGAAGGTCGATGGCTTCAAGAGCAAGTGGGTCATGATGGACTCCAAGTGTGTCCATCCACGGTTGAGGCTGCCGACGAAGATGCCCCAGTCGGATGAGGGGTGGTCCCGCGTGAAGCTCACCGATGACCGGGCACAGTTGGTGCTGGAGAAGATGACCGCCGACTTGAAGCCGGGCAACGCGAAGATGGAGAAGCTGACGGGGGCCATGCTCCTGAGGGAGTTCCTGATGCTGTGCGTGCCTCCGCTCCAAGCGCGCTCGCGCCCCTTGTGGACGCTTGAGGGCGCGGAGGACAAGCTCTGCTTGAGCCCGACGACCTTACCTAAAGTAGAGCTGGCCGTGGCCCTCCGCCTCCTGGTCGGAGATGATCAGGAGTACCCGCCAAGTGCCTCCGTTCCTTTGTTCCTTCCCGAGGACGGGGCGCAGGTCGCAGCCACCATGCCCACCTTTGACGGTCGCGGGCTGGTGCTGCCGGCGCCCCTGGGGTTCCGGTGGCGACGACGCTGGTGGACGCGTCTTCTGGTGATTCTCGCAGGGAGGGGGAAGAGGAAGAAGACGAGGAGCGCGACTCGGAGGCGACCCCCGAGGGGATGGGGAAGACCTCCCCCCTGCGCAAGGCCGACATCCTCCGCACCATGACCGATGATGACGACAAAGCCGATGCCCTTCTGGAGAGGGAGGAGCCACCCGTGGCTGGGGGCTCCTCGAGGCCCAAGGCCAGCCCCCAGAGGAGGCCACCGGCCAAGGTTCCGACGAGGGGCAGGTCGGAGCTGATCTCCCGAGTTGATGCTTCCGCTCCGACACCGCCTGGAGCTGCTTCCGGCCCATCTGATGCCCCTTCTTCTGCTCCTGGAGCCCGCGCGCCCGCTCCTCAGGCTGCGAGGCTCTCAGGCTTCAAGCTTAGCAAGCGGAGGGACTACACCGCGGTGGACCAATAAGTCTTCTTGCCATGCCTTGTTCTTGCTTATGCTGCTGATCCTTGACGCTGCTCCGTTGTGCAATTAGGCCGACGCCCGCAACAAAGAAGAGGAAGGAGGAAGCGGTGGTGCTGCTCGGGACCAATCTGCCTGCCGCGGCTGCGTCTCCCTCCGTGGAGAAGGGCAGCATCGACGCTCACGCCTCTCCGGCTCGATCGTCCTCGCGAGGCCTGGCAGAGCAGCTTCGGGAGGAGTCAGCCCCCGTGGCCCCGCTGGCTCCGGAGATGCCGGTGTCCGGCTCGGCTATTGGGGTCCCCAAGGCTCAGGAGCCCCCAGTCTCCCACGCTATGGTGACGACGTTGCCTCCTCCTCCTGCTGCTGCACCGCTGGTTCCAAATCCTTCCGCCTCCCCTAACGTCTTGGAGCGCGCTCTTTCCGAGATGACCCGGCTGCGAGAAGAGAAGATCTTCAGGGCGCCAACCCCCACCTGGTAGCCGGGCGCTTGGAGTTGGTCTCCGGCTGGCTTCACTCGGACGTGTCCGTTCGGGCAGCGCTGAGCCAGGCCACGGCGACCTCCGAGGAGGACAAGCAGGCCGCCGCCCAAGCCGCGACTGCTCACGAGGTGGCGCAGAAGGATGTCGAGGCCGCCCAGGATCGCTGCCGAGTGCTGGAGGCCGAACTGAAGACTCTGCACAACGAGCGTGTAGAAGAAGCTCGTGGCCGCAAGGCGGAGGAGGAGAAGATGAAGGCCCGTGAGGACGTCGTCAGAGGTCACGACACCGAGCCGGAGTAGTTGGGGAAGGCGCAGGCCGCAGAGCGCGGCCGGCTGGAGAAGCTGAAGCAGGAGATGGAAGCGGAGAAAGCCGAGCTTGACGCCAAGGCGAAGGTCCTGGCTGAGGACCGCGAGGCCTTCCATCTCCTCGAGGAGAGGTCCTGCGTGGCGCTGCGGGCACTTTACAAGAAGGGCTTGGAGGAGCCGCTGGCTACCAACAATGAGGGCCCTGCCTAGCTGCTTCCTCATCTGGTCGAGGCGCTTGAAGAAGTCGTGAGCGGTATTGGCCCCATGGTAGAGGGAGAAGCCCGCGTTCTTTCCTCAGCCGTGTAGACGTGTGTCTTCAGCCACCTGCATCTTCGCGATCCTGTCGCCTGCCTCGATGAGCTGCTGGAGCCTGTGGACGATGAGCATTGCGCGGCCGCTGCCGCAGCCATGAAGGGTCAGGTGGAGGCCCTGCTGGAGAAGTTCCGCGCCTTCGCTCCCTCGCCCTCGATCGGCGGTGTTGTTGATCCTGCAACTCTGACAGGCGGTGCAGATGAAGGCGACGCCACCAAGGAAGAAGCATCCCCTGCGGGCGACGGCAATGTTCAATGATGACGAAATGACTTGCCGGCAGCTCCTTTCTTGTTTAACTCCTGCAACATGCACCATGCCTCGTGGAGGCGTTTAAACTTGTGTTTGGTATTGGGAGAACAATATGTCTTGTAATATTTGCTTGAGATTTTGCGATTTCCTTCCCGTTTGCTTTACGTTCTACGTCGGCAGGGCCCGACCCCGCGTATACCTCAGCCACCGTTGGGTCATCCAGATCACCAGGACAGGACCAAGGAGTGAGGGGCTACGTGGCAAGTTAGGCTCCTGAGTCGCGATGCTCAGGAGTCCCCCTTGACGCGCAAACAGCTTACGGAAAGGAGATGTAGGAATAGGTCTAGTGTTCTACGTCGGCAGGGCCCGGCCCCGCGCATACCTCGACCACCGTTGGGTCATCCGGACCACCAGGACGAGACCAAGGAGTGAGGGGCTATGTGGCCAGTTAGGCTCCTGAGTCACGATGCTCAGGAGTCCCCCTTGACGCTCAAACGACCTTCGTACCTTTTCCCTCACCGAGGCTTGGCTCGGGAGGGGCGCGCGACGACCAGGTCCGGGGGACCTGGCAGGGCGGCGTACGCTTGGGCGTGACCCGAGCGCAGCCCCCGTGTCCAGCCCCCTCCCGCGACTCTCCCGAGGGGAGGTGTTGCGATGAGACTAGACACTGAGCTCAAGGGCTCCCTGAGGTTGATACGGCCAGGGGGCCGCCCTCAGTTGTTTATCACCAGCGCGGAGCATAGCGCTTCCGCACTTGCACGGGCATAACCGCTCCTCGGTAGTGTCGACTGCCAGCGCGAAGCATGGTGCTTCCACTGGTGCGTGGGAGGGGACTCCCTACTGCGGAGAGCCCCCGGGGCATGTACAACCCCGCCCTGACACGTGGCTTGCACAACAGGGCTAGACGAGGTGTGTCTGGGCACCCATGAGCCAGCGCGGGACTCACGAGGCCCTACCTCAAGGCGGGTTGCACCTGGTCTTGATTCTTGATGGCTGTGGTGTTCCTGCGAGATGGTTAGACAACCTGCGCCGAACGAATCTCCTGAGGTTATCACATGAGAAGGCCAAGCACCAATGACCCCAGGAGGTGACGTGAACGGGGCCGGCCCGCCAGACAGAGCTCAGCCGTTGGATTTATCGACGCTGCAGGGACGGGCCCGAGCATAGACGCCGTGCCTAGCCTTCTTATGCGAAGGATCCTGAAGAAAGACGATCGGCGCGCGACTCCCGTGGTGGGTGATAATCAAGCAGGTGATAATCATAGATAGATTATGCATGAAAAGCGAATTAGCTCGAGTAAATGCAGGAACGATACACGCCACCGGGTTGGACCCAAGCGGCTTGGGGAGCATGAAGCCCGAGGGGCGCCCCCAGCAGAGTAAGCCAAAGATGCAAAAGGATACATGCCGCAGGGACAGGCCCACGCGGCCTGGGAATGATGCAGCCCGAGGGGCGCTCCCAGCTAAATAAACTTGGAAAATGTCACCTGGTTTCGTTGTCAAAGGGGTGTTGGGGTAGCTGAAGATGCGTGGCGGTGGGGTTGCTCCTCACGAGCCACCGGGACCCTGAGCCTCGGGAGGCTCTGGGGGTCCAGGCGGTTCCTTGAGGACCGTCTCCATTCCTCCAGGATTGCGTGATGCCTGGCCTCCTGAGCCGCCAGGACGCTCTGCGGGTTAGGCTGATAGGCGGCCACCATGCTCGGCAGGCCGAATGGTATGCGAACATAGTTGTGAGGTGGGCCCTCGCAACGTCCCACGCGCGAAGGCCAGAAGAGCTCCTGAGATGCGGCCCTGTTGAGCCCTGGGATGTCGATCCAGACGCGCAGCCCGCCATCCTCGCCTGGATGGGGAGCTGCGCCAGGTGGGCGGCGGTCGCCGCGCATGGCTCTTGCTTCTTGAAGCTCCTGGGTAGTCTGGGTGATGAACTCTTGAGCACCAGGCGCTCCTCGCTAGGTGCCCTCCTAGAGGGAAACATGCCGCAAAGCACGCCTCCATGTGGTGCCCGAGCGCCTCCCTCGTGATGTTGGCGATGTCTGAGGCCCTCCAGAAGAGAGCCCCCGAGCCCTGCCCAAGGAGGGTACTGGGCGCGCCTTCCTATGCGCGGGAAGGAGGCACCCCATCTGAGGGCGCAGGTCTTGAGGTGGTGGTGCTGGTGACGCCGCTCTCATGAGGCCCTGCACGTAGCAACTGCTTCTTCTTCTTGGGGATGGCCTCAGGAGGGTGCAGGATTCCTTCGTTGTCGGAGTCTTTGATTGCCGTGGCCTGGAAGGCAAGCTCAAGGGAGCACACTGCATCCTTCTCCTCACAGGCGATTGTGATGACACCACCAGTTCCTGGCATCTTGAGGACGTTGTAGCCGTGGTGGGTTACTGCCATGAACTTGGCCAACGCTGGGAACCCGAGGATTGCGTTGTATGGCAGACGAATGTGGGCGACGTCGAAGTCGATGAGCTCGGTGTGGTAATTGTCGCGCCCGCTGAAGGTGACAGGGAGGCGGACCTGCCCGATTGGGGTGGTGGAACCATCGGTCACTCCTGAGAAGGTCTTGGTCGGTTGCAGTTGATCATAGTATACTTGAAGGTGCTCGAACTTGTCGACAGAATGGACGTTTAGCCCCGCACCGCCATCGATGAGGGTCTTGGTGACTTGGACATTGCTGATGACGGGCGAGCAGAGCATTGGGAGAGCACCGGCGGTTGCGGCGCACTTGAGCTGGTCCGCCGAGCTGAACGTGATGGCGTACTTGGACCACCTGAGCGGGCGTGTGCCCTCAAGCTTGGGAAGAGCCACGTTCACCTCGTGAGAAAACTGCTTGAAGATACGCTGAGACGCTGGGGCCTGAGCTCCGCCCAAGATGTAGGCGATAGCGCGCGGTTCTTGGAAGCCCCCAGCTCCTTCGTCCTGATGGTGGTCGTTGTTCCTTCTGGGTGGTGGTGGCAGCGGAGGAAGACCTGCATTGCCCTGAGGGTGGTCCTCGCGAGGCTGATCCCTCCAGGCTTCCTCATGAGGTTGATCCTGCCAACGGTCCTCGCGAGGCCGGCCGCGCCACTCTTGACATGGGTTGCAATCATCCCAGGAACCTCCGCCTCGTCCTCCTCCTCGGTCGTAGCCCCGGTCGTTGCGCTCGGGGCGTCGACCGAAGCGTCCATCTCGAATGGCCCTGAGCTCCTGACAGTCGTTGGTGTTGTGGCTGTGTACGTTGTGGAAGGCGCAGAATGGTCAGCTTCCCTTGGACGACTCAGGATGGTCCCGGTCGCGCTTCGTATCAGGCTCCTCCGCGAGTACGGCCACTCCTTTGCGCTTAACGTCTTTGGCCTTGGCTTTCTTCTCCTCTTGGTCGGTAGCAGGGAGCTCGAGGAGGGAAAGGCATCCTTCCTCATCTCTCGTGCACTTGGTCGCCAGGTTGAATAGCTCCAGAGCTGTGCATAGCTCCTCGTGGATGGCGATCTCCTCCTTCATCTTGACGTCGCGGACGCCATCGAAAAACGCCGAAATGATGGCCTCGTCCATCACCTTGGGGATCATGATGTGAACGCTGTTGAAGCGTTGGATGTACTTCTGCAAGGTCTCTCCTGGCTGTTGCTTGATGCGGGGCAGGTCACCCGCGGCCGGAGGGCGGTCGCGAGTGCCCTGGAAGTTGGCGACGAAGCGGTCACGCATCTCATCCCAGGAGGAGATCGAGCCTGGGGGCAGGTTCAGGAGCCACGAGCGAGCACCGTCTTTGAGAGCCATGGGGAACCAGTTCATCATGACCTTTTCGTCGTCGTTGGCCGCCTTGATGCTCAGCTCGTAGAGCTGCAAGAACTCCGCAGGGTCGGGGGTGCCGTCGTAGCGAGGAGGCAGATCCGGCTTGAACTTGCCCGGTCAGACGACGCCGCGCAGCTCAGGAGTGAAGGCGCGGCAACCGGCCGTGGCCACCGGGGCCCGTCATGGAGGTGGAGCTTGATCTTGGCGTCCGCGCGTCGCCACGGCAAGTGGCGCGTGGCCCTGCCGCGGCAAGCGATCTTGACGTGGCGGTGCTGGGAGTGGTGGAGCGTCTTCTGGCGGTCGGGGAACTTCTTGGCAGCTTCCTTCTTCCCGCGCGGGTGCCCGGCGAGGCGGGTCGTGCCGAGGGGCCGCGCGTCTTGGCGCCAGAGCGCCATCTTGGTGCAGAGGTGGCGGAGGTGCTCCGGGAGCTACGTCGCCCGCAGCTGGCAGAGGGCGAGGTAGCGAGAGGGTCGGTGCGGGGGAGCCCCCAGCTGTCGGTGTCAAAACCGGTGGATCTCGGGTAGGGGGTCCAGGACTGTGCGTCTAGGATCGATGGTAACAGGAGACGGGGGGCACGATGTTTACCCAGGTTCGGGCCCTCTCTATGGAGGTAATACCCTACTTCCGGCTTGATTGATCTTGATGAATATGAGTATTACAAGAGTTGATCTACCACGAGATCGTAATGGCTAAACCCTAGAAGCCTAGCCTGTATGACTATGGTCATGTGTCTATCTATCCGGACTACGCTCTCCGATTTATATAGACACCGGAGAGATCTAGGGTTACATGGAGTCGGTTACATAAGAAGGAATCTACATAGTCGGTTCCCAAGCTTGCCTTCCACGCCAAGTAAAGTCCAATCCGGACACGGGTATAGTCTTCGGTATTCGTATCTTCACAGCCCATCAGTCCGGCCCAATGGATAACAGGCCAGACGCCCGAGGACCCCTTAGTCCAGGACTCCCTCAGTAGCCCCTGAACCTGGCTTCAATGACGAGGAGTCCGGCGCACAGATTTGTCTTTGGCATTGCAAGGCGGGTTCCCCCTTCCGAACTCCAAAATAGTCTTAAGACGAAATGATTATCCGGACCTGTGTATACAATTGCAGAGAATACAATATTCCACGAGTCCAATCTGTTGGCAACTGTTTGTGACATTGTATCACGCCTTCCCGGTTATTATTTCCAACCGTTGGCTAGCTCGTCGCCCCACGTCTCGGGACGCGGTTTTACTGGCACGTCTTGTCAAAGCAGAGATCGTGTCCCCTTATTCACAGGATTTCATTAATGCAGTCGTGGGTAACCCTACCGTCCCCTGGGTACAACTCTTTGGGGATAGGTAATTTTCAAGACCCAGGAGGAGACGCTCAGTATTCGGGGTCTTTATATAGGGACCCAGACTCATCTTTTTCTTTCGCGCTTGCTTCTTCCTCAACCCCAGCCGCCTCGAGTTCTAACCCTCGGGTTCCAATCTCCACAACCCCAATCATGTCCGGATCTAGCCATCCAGGCCGGTGGGTGGCTTCTTCTGTCACGGAGGAGGATATTGCGAAGCTCCATGCGGCGAGGTATCTGACCACCGAAATCCTTCATCGGCTTCCCGCAAAGGGGCAGGTTATCCCTACCCCCAAATCTGGCGAGCGGGTGGTATTTGTGTCCCACTTCCTCCACGGGTTAGGGTTCACGCTTAACCCCTTCGTCCGGGGGCTCATGTTCTACTATGGGCTAGATTTTCACGATCTGGCCCCGGACTCTATTCTCCTCGTCTCGACATTTATCGTCACATGTGAGGCCTTCCTCCGGACTCCTTCGCCCTTTGGTTTGTGGCTCAAGACCTTTGACATGAGGCCGCAGGTGACATAGGAGGAGCAGGCAGAGTGCGGCAGCGTCATAATAGGCAAGCTTGCCAGCGCGGTTTGGTTTGAAGGATCTTTCACCAAGTCTTCTGACCTATGGCGGCAGGGGTGGTTTTATATCAACGAGCCGCGTGGCTCCAGGTGGGCAGCTATGCCTGCTTTCCGACCCGGCCCTCCAATTCAGCTTGCTTCATGGATCCATAAGGGATTGGACTGGGGATCCGTCAATGAAGTGCAGACTCTACAAAGTCGCATCCGAAGCCTTACCGAGAAGGGAATCGATCTTGTGAACGTCGTTCAAGTAATGCTAGTCCGCCGGACTCTGCCATGTCAGCGGCGACCTCTCTGTATGTGGGAGTTCAATCCAGAAGGGCGGCGGACTCTTCAGCACTTCTTCGGCACCATGCACGAAGGAATGTGGAAATTATATTTCGGGGAACGAGAGCAATGGCCGGACACCACCGAAGATGTTGGCCTTGACTGCAATCACCCGGACACTTCGGTAAGTATTCAACCTCCGAACACCTTTTATTCAAGCATCTCTTGACAAGATACTGAACAATCCATCCCTATACAGGACTGGATAAAGAAAGCGGTGTTAATCTGGTGTCCGGCGCCCCTTCCCGAAAACTCTGCGACCGCCCTACTGACGAGAATGCTGACTCCGACACCATACCAGGTGTCTGCAGAGGGGGGCGAGAACAGGGAGACCAGAGGTGATCCCCGCCCTGAGGATAAATTAGACGCTGTGTTCGGGGAAACCGAAACCCTTTTGCCCGAGGGCAAAGGTGCAGAGGAAACCCTCCACGGCAAGAAGAGGGCCGCTTCTGAAGATCAGGAGGGGAAACCTTCCAAAAGAGGAAAAATGCCATCGTCGGGCGGCTTGGGCCGGGCAAGCGATGTTGCCGTAGAGCTTTATGATGAGGACAAACCTCTGTCCAAACCGTAAGTGAAGCTGGGGCACTTTAAACATACCTCATTCTTTTCCTATTAGTGAAGTAATCATCCGACATATGTACATCCACGCAGGTTAACGCCTGGTGTTTCTCAATCGTCGTCCTCCTCGGGAGACCTTCTTCCGGAGATGATGGCGAGTGACACGCCTTCTCCGGCCTCCTCGCCCAACAGGGCGGATGACTCTGAGGTATCGTCCCGGAAGGCTCCTCCCGATCGACAAGTAGTGCAGGAAATGAAGAAGGCGTTACCCGAAGGTGGTGCCTCTGTCACTCAGGGTTCGGGAATCAAGAATGACGGCCCCGAACTGTTCGGTTTACAGCCGGAGACGATTCTGTAGGCGAGTAAACAGATTCCTTCAAAGAGATGCCGTACTCCGGCGGCAGTTTCCGATGACCCAGGAGCGCCGGAAATGCTGACGGACATGCTGCGACAAGCGTCCATGTCAGAGGAGCACCATGCCTTGATGGTTACGGTGGTCGAAAAGGTTCTATCCGCGAAGAGCGGATTGAACAAGGCCTTCTCGAGCCTTCTAAGAGGTTTTGAGGTTTGTGATGTAGTTTTGCCAATTGAATAATATTGACAGAATGCACCTGTTGTATATGCAGTAGCCCCTGAGACTCAGATTGCCTTTCGAAGGAAGCGACCGGAGGATCAAAAAGATATGCTTAGGTACTAACCTTGATTTAACTTGGAATACAGGCTGCCTCCCCTCCTGCGGCTACCCGAAATACGGGAGTGGCCGAACTGCAGCGAAAGCTGGATATTGCGGAGGATGACATTGCATTGATCAACAGGCGTCTTGACGACTCGCAAGGTATATATTTCGAGCATTCCTTACACCAATGTGCTTGTAATTTAGGCCTGACGCCGAAAAGAGTTTTATATGAAATGTGCGTGAATGCAGATGGTGTTGCCGCCGTTGAAGCACTTCGGGTGGAGCTAGCCCGGGCCAAGGAGCAGGCCCGGTGTAGTAATGCGGCTGCCGAGAAGGCATCGGCTGATCTAAGAGCCGAACAAGCAGCTCGGCGCCAAAATGAGGAGAAAATATCCGTACTGGCGCTTGAATTGAAGAATACTGCCAGCCGCTGTGAATATCTTGAGAAGGAGAATAAAACCAAAACGGCCGAACTTGATAAGGCCTTACGAGAGGCGAGTGAAGCTCGGTCTGAGTCCAGGGCAGCTCGGGAAGAGATTCGGCAGGCTAAGGAGATAGTGGCCGGTAAGCCCTATTTGCTTCAGACTAAGTTTGGCGATCCAGACTATGCTCAGCTGAACCAGGTCTGGAGTTCTCCGGCTGAATTTTTGGACTTGCCGAAGAGTTCTTCCGATGCGGCGCAATTTTACCAAGCACAAGAGGGGTATGCAACGGAGAAGCTTTTCTGGTCACAATTTGGCGCATCAAAGCGCCCTCTGTTGCTGAATGAACAGATGTCCCAATAGGCCGAGCTTCATAGGATATCCGGCGACGCCATGAAGAACGTCATAATCCGGTTGTGGCCAAATGAGCCTGTTCCAAAGAGCTACTTTGGCCTTGTGCAGCGTCTTGTTGATGCGGTGCCGCATATCGACGCTGTGAAGCGGTCGGCGTGCATTGAAGGTGCACGGATGGCCTTTGCCTGAGTCAAGACGTTCTGGGGGAAGATGAAGGCCGTCGATGTTGCGGCGAAGAGTCCGCCCAAGGCAAGGACCGTAATGAGCCGGAGCATTATTTTGAAGACGTCCTGGAAGCCGCCCGCCTGATAGAGGGTCAATGCTCGAAGAACATAATGTTCGAGTGAGGTGTATTAGAATTGTAAAAGACAATTTTATAATTGATCTATTTATATTTTGCTCAAAAGCTTGAATTCCTCCTGTGCGGCCGTTTTAATATAATCTGAAAGTTTTCCACTCGTCGGCTTCAGCCCCCTCGTAGGAAGTACGGGGGTGTTCGGAAAAGCATTTAATCACTCTTTATCCAACGTCTTGGTCCATGAAGGAGGTGATAATGCGGCGAACCAGGCAATCGGACTATAAGGCGTTAACACTTTCACTTAGCCATAGGAGTTTTATGGTGGGACTACGACATAGCCCCTAGTATGTATGCGGCATATGGTGCCTTACATATTTGATCTGAAAAAGATCCCTCGTGTGACACAGAGAATCGCTAAGGATTCCAAGAAGTCGTCAAGTGGTTGACCAGCTCTCGCCGCATCATGACAGTCAGTTTTCGGCTTTCTCTACTGAGGTGCTCATCCGCTTTAGATCAGGGCACAATCACAGTAGTTCTCCCTTTACTACCCTAGCTGATAGAGTGGAACGTAGGGTAGCAAGCACAAGAGCCGGGCAACCCAACTATTGACCCAAGACAATGATTCGGAGCTGATGCATATAAGGCCAAACTTGCGACGCCGAAGTACTCTATAGAGCTGTTTGGACTTTTACTAGCAACTCATTCGTTCCCATACCGGACCCCTGGCAGGGTATGCCAGGTGCATCCGTAAAGCAGCCGTTAAGGCTGTACTCATTGTTGAAAGAGTATGAAAGATTAGTTCGGATGAGGTTTACTGGGAGCGGAGTAATATGCCAATGATAAATTCATGTATATAAAAAAGGAAGACCACAAACCCGGCTAGTTGACATACTCGGGGTCGGGAACGGAGGAAAAAGGCATGGTACAGGCTCGAAATAAAGAGTGCGGTCTACAAAAAGTTATTTTGGACCTCCTGTCGCACGTCTGCGCCGCCCGTCCTCGGGGAGGGAAATCCTTAATGGAAGTAGCCCCTTAGGTGAGTGTACGGATCCAAACTCCGATAGAGTCCGTTGTAGATGCTGTCCTATTGATCACCTGTTTTTAAGAGATGATAAAGAAAAAAAAAGGAAAATAGATAAAAAGCGTTACGGGAATGCTTGCAGGGTTGTCCGTATTGTGCTTCTGCCGATGCCCATGGTATCTTGAGTGCGTAGTGATGTACGCGTGGTGTAAATCTTGCCAGTATAGTAGGTGGGTGGCGGAAGCCGAACTGCTATTTCCGTTCCGGGAGTGGTCAAACTTCAGAGGGAAACTGTTTCTGGCCCCTGGTGTTCGCCTGGCGAGCCGCTCCATCGTCTTTATCGCCTGGTGGCCTCCTCCCCTTGTGCTCGGCGTTAAGCTTGCTTGCCTGGTTGAAGACCCAACAGTTTCTGTTGGTATGATTAGCTGGCTTATCAGGGTGACCGTGAATCTGACAAGGTCGGTCCAATATCCTGTCAAGGGTGGATGGTCCATCCTGGTTTGCCTTTAATGGCTTCTTCTGTTGACCGAGTTTCAGATTGTGAAATCCGGCGTTGACCGCTGTGTCGCGTAATCTTTCATTATTATTGCGACTGTTGTGTTCGGTTCGTCGTGGCTTGCCATTGCCGTCTCGGATTTCGGAAGTGCCCGGGTCGCTGGCGTTGTTGCTTTTACGAGTGAGCCAGTTGTCTTCTCCCGCACAAAAGCGAGTCATTAGAGCAGTAAGAGCTGTCATGGATTTGGGTCCTTCCTGGCCGAGGTGACGCGCTAGCCATTCACCCCGAATGCTATGTTTGAAGGCTGCAAGGGCTTCCGCGTCCGGACAGTCGACAATTTGGTTCTTTTTGACTAAGAACCTAGTACAGAGCTCCCTGGCTGACTCACCGGACTCCTGGACAATATGACTCAGGTCATCGGCATCTGGTGGCCGGACATATGTTCCTTGGAAGTTGTCTCGAAAGGCGTCTTCCAAATCTTCCCAGTTGCCAATAGAATTTTCTGGCAAACTGTTTAGCCAGTACCGAGCTGGCCCTTTGAGCTTGAGAGGTAGGTATTTAATGGCATGAAGGTCGTCTCCGCGAGCCATGTGAATATGGAGGAGGTAGTCCTTAATCCATAGCGCGGGATCTGTTGTTCCATCATATGATTCGATGTTAATGGGTTTAAACCCGTCTGGAAATTCATGCTCTACCTCGTCAGTGAAGCAGAGAGGGTGTGCGGCTCCTCTATGTTGGGACACACTGTGAAGCAGCTCCGGCGGACTCCGCTTCCGGTTTTCGGACCGGACATGGTCGGGTCTGTTGTGTCCGAATGGGTAACCATCATCACCGGTCGGGGCATGTCCCCGCGACCTGTATATCGATTTTGTGTGTCCTGTTCTACCCTCCAGGTCTTGTTGGATGTCGCGAGTGTTCCTCCGAGCTGTTTTGTTCTTGCTTTGACGGCTGTATGGGGTGGTATGGTGCTCTGCTTGGGCTGTTGCTTTATCCGGACCGAACTGTGGTCGGCCTACCGCATTATTCGATGGTGGTGCGGGTTCCAACGCCTTGCCATAGTATTGAGGGAGCCACCTACACTTGGGGTGGCTTTTGTCTGGGCCGCTAAGGACGTATTCTTCGGCGGCCAAGACCTCGGTCCATCTATCATTGAGCAAATCTTGGCTCGCTTGAAGCTGCAGCTGCTTCTTCTTTCGGCTCCTTGCAGTGGCTATGAGCCGGCGTTTAAAGCGCTCCTGCTCGAGAGGTTGCTCAGGCACGATAAAATCCTCGTTGCCGAGGCTCTCCTCTTCCTCGGAGAGTGGGAGATAATTACTATCCTCCGAGTCTCCATATGTGGCCTGTTCATCAGGGCTGTCTTGCCCGCTTTCCGGTTCCTCCTGTTCGGATCCTACTTCAACAGGGTCTTCATTGTCCGGAGTGTTATCTTCTCCAGTGCTAGTATTGTTTTCTCTTGAGCGACGTGACTTAGAGCGGCTCCGGGGGCGCCGGTGTTCGGACTGTGTACCAGGAGGTTTATCCTCAACTGGATCCTCCTTGTCATCGTCGAGAGCGCCATTGGGTGTGTCTACCATACACACGTCATACCAGGAAGTGGCCATCCCGCGTCTAGCGGGTAGTGAGTTCTGGCCCTGCCCCTCATCGTCGTCTATACCGTCAATGTCTTCAGAGCCGGGGTAAAGCATGTTGGTTGGGTCTTCGACAGTGGCTATGAAGTGGGTGGCAGGTGGGAAGCAAAATTCTCAATCATCCGCCGCAAGTTCGAACCGAACATAGTTCGGCGGCGAGTCACCTGCCAGGGATAGGTTTTTTAGTGAGTTTAGCACGTCTCCCATGGGCGAGTGTTGGAAGACGTCTGCGGCGCTGAACTTGAAGATCGATAACCGATTGAGTTCGGTATCCGCGGACTCGCAGGGTTCGGAACTTGTCGCCGGAGACGAGTCCAGGGTTCCGTTGATGCAGATATCGTATGAAGTAGAATCTGTGTGCGGCTCCAACGCCGCGGAATCGGTAGCCTCCGTGGTGGGGTTGAGCTTCCCATCTTCGGACGACTCGATCTGCTCTGGATCTAAGGCCAGAGTTGTTACGGGAGCTATCTCCTGGATGTGTCCCGATGGCAGGTTTAAGCCATGCTTATCGGGGCGAAGGGGAGCGGTTCCCGCAGTTTTGAATCCGTCAAAGATCAGGTCTCCACGGATGTCCGCGACATAGTTCAAGCTTCCAAATCTGACCTGGTGACCAGGGGCGTAGCTATCGATCTGCTCCAGATGGCCAAGCGAGTTGGCCCGCAGTACGAAGCCGCCGAACACAAAAATCTGTCCGGGGAGGAAGGTTCCTCCTTGGACAGCGTCATTATCGACGATTGAAGGGGCCATCGAACCTTTTGACGACGGCACAGTGGAGCTCTCAATGAAAGCAGCAATGTCGGTGCCAAAACCGGCGAATCTCGGGTAGGGGGTCCCAAACTGTGCGTCTAGGATCGATGGTAACAGGAGATGGGGGACACGATGTTTATCCAGGTTCGGGCCCTCTCTATGGAGGTAATACCCTACTTCCTGCTTGATTGATCTTGATGAATATGAGTATTACAAGAGTTGATCTACCACGAGATCGTAATGGCTAAACCCTAGAAGCCTAGCCTGTATGACTATGGTCTTGTGTCTATCTATCCGGACTACGCTCTCCGGTTTATATAGACACCGGACAGATCTAGGGTTACATGGAGTCGGTTACATAAGAAGGAATCTACATAGTCGGTTGCCAAGCTTGCCTTCCACGCCAAGTAGAGTCCAATCCGGACACGGGTATAGTCTTTGGTCTTAGTATCTTCACAGCCCATCAGTCCGGCCCAATGGATAGCAGGCCGGACGCCCGAG
The DNA here is from genome assembly GCF_002575655.3 of Aegilops tauschii subsp. strangulata. Taxonomy (NCBI): domain Eukaryota; kingdom Viridiplantae; phylum Streptophyta; class Magnoliopsida; order Poales; family Poaceae; genus Aegilops; species Aegilops tauschii. The sequence continues at coordinate 343,106,347 of NC_053037.3, forward strand.
GACCCCTTAGTCCAGGACTCCCTCACCAGCGGCGCTGACGAGCTCGGCGATGCAGTCCAACCAGTCCTTGTAGAGGTCGTCGACCGGGCGGTAGCACAGGAGCTCGCGTGCCATGAGCAGCACGGCCTGCGCGTCCGTGGGAGCGCAACGAGCGTGAGACGACGAGCCGGCTGGGGTCAACGACGGAGTGGCGGTGCGGCCATCCCGCCGAACGGAGGGGTGCAGAGAGGACGCTTGCTGCTCCTTTCTCGTCGGACCGGTGGCGGCGTTGGCGGTGGGTGACGGAGAACGACGGGGAGGCCCGTCGACAGGGGATGTATGAGCGACACGGGTGGCGAGAGCGGCTCGGCGCTCAGCGCGGGCCCGGCGAGCGTCGGCCATGAACTTGGTGGAGTGGCGACACACGGATCGACAAGAGGAAAGCTTCAATGCACCCCTACCTGGCGCCCCAAATGTTGGATTTCGAGTTCCGGCAAAACCCTTGAGGTTCAAACACCGGGGTGCGCACGAAGATCTCTCCTCCCTCTAGCTCGCACGCATCATGATCTCACAGCCTAGCTCGATGAACCCAAAGAACAAAGGGACACAAGATTTATACTGGTTCGGGCCACCGTTGTGGTGTAATACCCTACTCCAGTGTGGTGTGGTGGATTGCCTCTTGGGCTGAGGATGAACAGTACAAGGGAAGAACAGCCTCCTGAGGAGAGGTGTTCTTGTGCTTGGTGATCTTGTGTGGGTGAGGATGGCCTAGTCCAAGATGAGTTGCCTCCAATGGTGATGGCTAGTCCTATTTATAGAGGCCCTGGTCCTCTCCCCAAATATTGAGCGGGAAGGGATGCCACAACAGCTAGATTGAAGGGGGACAGCTAGTACAAGCTATCCTGACTAAAGGTGGTCTTCGCCTGCCAAAGGCTCTGGTGGTGACGCCGTCTTGGGCTCCACGGTGACCTCCGTCCTGTCGTCCTGCTGGCCTTGGTCTTGTTGCACCGATATGGAAACCTTTGCCTGATGCATCGGGACTCCTCGCCTGCGCTTGCCTCTTTAGCACCAAAGGGGAAACGGGGACACTGTGCGCTGGCGCCCGCCTGGTCTTGGTCTTCATGGCTTACGTCGTAGGAACCTCGCGAGGTTCCCCTTGCCTTGATCTCTCCGCCCCTCGCGAGCCAGCCTGACTAGGCTGCCCTTGAGGAGGTCTTGCATCGTCCGCCTCGCGAGGCTTGGCCCCTCGCGAGGGTCTTGAGTGTTTGCTGGTGAAGATGGGCCGTATAGTGCCGCTGGTGGAGCCACGCCATGGGCCGCAGGCAGGCAAGTCTGGAGAACCCCGTTTCCAGAACGCCGACACTCTCCCCACCATCGCAACGGAGGTCAGCTCCGAAGAAATATCTCCCACCAATCCGATTAGCCTCGCTCTATTAAACGAAGCGCTCGATCGGATCCAGACCATGACTATTGTCGATGGCCTGTCCTTAGCTCACGCTCCACAGAGCCTTGAGGCAGGCCACATGGAATTTACGTCCCACCCACCACCCACACTTAATAGCCATGGTTGAGGATTTAACCGACATGCTGGACTATGCCTCCGAGGAGGCTGATGACATGGACGACGAAGGTGAGGCCATGGCCCCTCCCATCATCGGCCGATGGATGACCACATCCACCTACAACATCTACATGGTGGACACCCCCAAGACGACGGCTATGGCGCCAATGGGGACGGCACCCCCAAAAGGCATGGTAACCCTGGAGAGGAACCCCCCAATCGCCAGCGGCAATGCCGACGTTCCAAGGGGTGATGCAGCAAGGAAAGCAACACGGGCACCACAGAAGGCGACACCACGAACAATGTGCAAGATCTCGGCGACCCCACCCCCGAACACCAACAGGATGGCTTAGAGGGGCATGAGGGTCAGCATACTCCCAAGGACCCCAATGATTCCGAAGACAACAATTATATGCCCCTCTCCGAGGAGGAGGTTAGCCTTGGGCCCAAGGACTTTATCGTCCCAGAAGATCCATTGGGGAAAAAGAGGTTTAAACCCATGAATACCGAGCCATACGATGGAACTACAAATCCGGCCATGTGGATCAAAGATTTTCTTCTCCACATTCATATGGCACGAGGAGACGACCTCCACGCCATCAAATATCTGCCACTAAAGCTTAAAGGACCGGCTCGGCATTGGCTGAACACCCTCCCTGGAGACTCCATAGGGAGCTGGGAAGAGCTCGAGGAGCTTTCCGAGCCAACTTCCAAGGCACCTATGTTTGGCCTCTGGATGCCGACGACCTGATTCATGTGGTCCAGCAACCCGGTGAGTCGGCCCGGCAGTTTTTGAATAGGTTTTTAACCAAACAGAGCCAAATAGTCGACTGCCCGGACGGCGAAGCCATAGCCGCATTCAAACATAGTATCCGGGACGAATGGCTCGCCCGCCAGCTCGGCCAGGACAAGCCGAGGACAATGGCGGCCCTTACCTCCCTCATGACCCGCTTCTGTGCGGGTGAAGACAGCTGGTTGGCTCGTAGAAGCACCAACCCATATGACCCCGGCACTTCAGAAGTCCGGGACGGCAACGGAAATCCAAGGCATAATAAAAATGAACACCGACATAATGGCTCCGAGGCCGACGATACGACAGTAAATGCCGGATTCCGCATTTCCAAGTCTGGACCCCAGAAAAAGCCCTCTAAAGAAAACCAAGACGGACCCTCCAAGTTGGATGTTATCTTGGATAGGCCGTGCCAGATACATGGCACGGCAGATAAACCTGCCAACCACAACAACCGTAATTGTTGGGTAAGTAAGCAAGCCAGCAAGGCTACAACCGAAGATGCGGGCAAAAGTCCCCATAGCGAGGACGATGAGGAAACCCCGCAGACCGAATAATGGAGGCCAAAAGCAATTACCTCGTGAGGTTAAAATAGTGAACATGATTTATGCCACTCACATACCCAAGAAGGAGAGGAAACACACCCTTTGGGACGTCTACGCCTTAGAGCCCGTCGCCCCGAAGTTCAATCCATGGTCGGCATGTCCGATCACCTTTGATCGCAAGGACCACCCGATCAGTACCCGTCATGGAGGATCGACGGCCTTGGTCCTTGACTCAATTATCAATAGCTACCACCTCACTCGAGTCCTAATGGACAGAGGTAGCAGCCTTAACCTGATCTATGAAGGTACAATTTAGAAAATGGGAATTGACCCATCAAGGACCAAACCCAGCAACACAACCTTCAAGGGGGTTATCCCCAACATTGAAGCCCGTTGCTCTCGCACTCACACCCTGGAAGTAGTATTCGGCTCTCCGGATAACTTCCAGAGCAAAGACTTGATCTTCGACATCGCCCCCTTCCGCAGCGGCTATCACGCCCTCCTAGCCCGAACGGCGTTCGCTCGTTTCAACGTCGTCTCCCACTATGCCTCAAACTGAAGATGCCCGGACCAAGAGGCACAGTAAATAGCAACATAGAGCGCTCTCTTCGTATGGAGGAACACACTGTGGCCTTAGCGGCCGAATACGAAGGGCCGAAGTGCCTGCTCTCCTCCAAGGCGCGTGAAGCGAACAAGCGAGCACGGGCCTCATCTCCGGCCAAGGGGCCTTCATGCGTTCGACGCACATAGGAATACCCCCCCATGGCCCGCCCACCACAGGAGCATATCACATGCCTCGATATCACAACTTCGCTCTCAAAATACCATGGGCAGCTGTGGGGCCTCAACTAAGAGTTCGGTTCGACCTCACTATGGAACAACGCGTCTTCAGACGACGAACAAGTACCATCTAGGACCTATCCGGCTTCAAGCCCCACCAACATAGCAAACTCTCGAGAACTCCCCGTCAAGGAGCCATCATGGGACAACCACCCAACAGAGTTGTCCCTCTCAGCAGAAGCAAAGACGCAGACGTGCAGTAGGGCACTATTCGGGGGTTAACCCACACATCAAGGCCCCGCGTTAACCTTTCACCTGTAAATTGATCTTTTTCTGATGTCTTATTGGCAGTTCGAATTGTATGGCTAGACGTCATGAGCCTATTGGAAATAAAGCAAACCTTCTTATGGTTCACCTACAGTTCCTTATACTGCATTTTTTCCTGTTTGTTCCTTTTCGCTCTTCGGACCTGCCTTAATCAAGGGTTATACACTTCGGATTTCATTTATATGCCGGTTACTACACCAGGGGCTCGGTCTAGACACTCGCCCTATACATTAAAGACCGACACCTTTTCTCTTTTCACTGTGTTCAGCGTCTCGAATATTGCATTATAAGCACCGCTTCCGAATTATGTCTTGGGTCAATAGTTGGGTTGCCCCGCTCATGTGCTTGCCTTCTTATGTTTCACATGTTCGGCTAAGAAGGTAAAGGGAGAACCACTGCGATTGTACTTCCGCCTAGTTTGGTTATGTACCTAGTGGAGAAAGCCAAAAACTGACTATCATAATGGGCGAGAACTGGTCGGCGATCCGATGAGTGGTCTTCAAACCAAAAATCGTTAGCGATTATGCCGTGTAATACGAAGGATTCGTCTTTGAACCAATCAAGTAGGCGATGTTCGGCCCTAAGGTTCGCCAAACATCCCACCACACCGGGGGCTGGTCAACAACCCCCGCAGTCAAGCTCCTATGGCTAAGTGAAGGTAATAAAGCCGCATAGTCTGATTGCCTCGTTCCCCTCTGAAAGGATCGATATAGTTGACTAGGGGGGGGGGTGAATAGGCAACTAACAATTTTCAGCTTTTCTTTACCAAATTAAACTTTGCAACAAAGTAGGTTGTCTAGATATGCAACTAGGTGAGCAACCTATATGATGCAACGACAACAAGCACACAAGCAAGCAAGGGATACAACACAATATAATCTTGCACAAGTAAAGGTGAGAGATAACCAAGAGTGGAGCCGGTGGAGACGAGGGTGTGTTATCGAAGTTCCTTCCCTTTGAAAGGAAGTACGTCTCCGTTGGAGCGGTGTGGAGGCACAATGCTCCCCAAGAAGCCACTAGGGCCGCCGTATTCTCCTCACGCCCTCACACAATGCGAGATGCCGTGATTCCACTATTGGTGCCCTTGGAGGTGGCGACCGAACCTTTACAAACAAGGTTGGGGCAATCTCCACAACTTAATTGGAGGCTCCCAACGACACCATGAAGCTTCACCACAATGGAATATGGCTCCGTAGTGACCTCAAACGTCTAGGGCGCTCAAACACCCAAGAGTAACAACATCCGCAAGGGATTAGTGGGGGGAATCAAATTTCTCTTGGTGGAAATGTAGATCGGGGCCTTCTCAACCAATCCCTAGAAAACCAACAAGTTTGATTGGCTAGGGAGAGAGATCGAGCGAAAATGGAGCTTTGAGCAACAATGGAGCTTGGGGAGGGAAGAGGTGGTCAGCTTGGGGAAGAAGACCCCCCTTATATAGTGGAAACAAAGATCCAACCGTTACACACTTATTCAGCCTGCGACATGCAGTACTACCGCACATACACACGTTAGTACTTCAAGGGCATGCGGTACTACCGCAAGGCAGTGCGGTACTACCGCTCGCGCGGCAGGGGCCAGACGTGGCCCTGTTGCGTATAGCAATGAGCGGTAGAACCGCCGGAGCGGTACTACCGTGCGCCCTTGCGGTACTACCGCAAGGCTGGGTTCAATCTGGGCTGGGAAGGCACAGACTAATAAAATTACATCCATGGCTACTTCCGCTGAGTTTTGGTCTGTGCGAAAATCCGGCACGGTACTACCCCACACAGGGAGCGGTACTACCGCGTAGGGTGCGGAAGTAAAAAATTACTTCCGCGCATGCCCGCGTTCTGGGCTAGAGGCCACGGTACTAGCACTCGCAAGTAGCAGCACTACCGCACGACGCGGTACTACCGCTACCCTGAGCGGTACTACCGTGGGCCGCTGTGGTACTACTGTTCCCTAGAGTAGTACTACCGCATGCCACAGAACAGTAGCACTTGGAGGCCATCATCTTCGCAAAGACAAGGGAAAACGACCGGTTCTCCAATGAAGCGAAGGAAAGGTGGTGCAAAGGAACAGATGTGTACGTGTTGATTCCACCCTAACCTTTCCGAAGCGGACCCCCTCTTAATAGTACGGCTTTCCTATGACTCAAATCCACCGAAAAGAAACGTTGAGGAACGCCGTCTTCGATAGGCTCCGAGGGGCACCGAATCGTCTTGGGCCTAGACATGAGATATCTGAAATGCTCAATGCACACGATTAGTCCGCAAATGCATTGTCATCAATCACCAAAACCACATAGGGATAAATATGCCCTTACAATCTCCCCCTTTTTGGTGGATTGATGACAATACTGGATTTGCACAAAAGGATATAAAATGAACATAAGCAAACCCAACATCTATAAAACATAGACAGGCTCCCCCTAGATGCACTACAAAAAATACACTTCCATGATGATACGTGTTTGTCACAGTAGGTCACGTTTTCTGTCATGCATGTACATCCATGACAATTTTATGACAGAATCAAGATAGTCATACCTGTGTTGTCATAGAAGTGTTCCATGACATTACCAAAATTATCATCAGGGAAGTGTCCACTTCCATGACGATAAATCACGCGTTATAGAAGTGCTTTCGTCAAGGGTTACCGACACGTGGCATCCACCGTAACGGGTCGCCGTTAAGCTATCAGGTTCCGGTTTTGATCCAATAACCCGTTAACAGCCGAACCAATGGGGATTTTCCATGTGTAAAATTATCATTGGCTGGAGGAAACATGTGTCGGCTCACCATTGGGACAGATGTCATCCACTCATTGGACAGGATGAGCCAATGATACGTCAACACGTGGCACGGCCCAACAGAGGCCCATTCCTGTGAAAAGGCCAGCCCGTTTGACTTGGTCAAAAGATAGCGGCCCGGCCCACAAAAAGCTTGGTAACAGGCCGTTTGCATATAGCCCATTTACAGCCTGCTAACCCAGGGCCCGTTACGGCCTATCAGAATTAGGCCCAGTAGCGTCATCTGGGCCGTCCAATATGATTCCAGCCCGTTGTAACTTCCGGCCCATGTCTGGCCCATGACATCTTTCGGCCCATATGAGGCACTTTGTAACTCTTGGCGCATTAACGGCCCGTGGTGAAACTGGCCCATAATGAATAGTACATCACTTTATACCCATTAACGGCCCATTATTCCAATGGGCCCTTTCAAGCCCATGTTATCTTTCGGCCTTCTCAGGGCCCATTTATTCTTGGGCTCATTTCCAGCATTCGGTTACTTACGGCCTGTTACTGGCCTTTCCTGATTGTGGGCCAAATTCAGCCCGTGGTTATAGTCAGCCCGTTTGTGGCCCGTTAATTTGTTAGGCCGTTTTCATAGCGTCATCAAATACGGCCGATTAACGACGGCCCGTTATGGTCGGCCCATGAGCGGACGATTCCAACTCTAGCCCGTTTAAGGCCCATAATGCGGTCTGTTGTTGGCCCATGTTTGGCCGATCGATCATATGGCCCATAGAAGGCCCATTGATGTTACGACCCGTAGAAGGCCCATTGTTTCTATGGCCCTTAGAAGGCCCATTGTTTCTACGGTCCGTAGGAGGCCCATGGTAACTACAGTAAATATGTAGCCCATGGTTATGATAACCCACAAGTATAGGGGATCAATTGTAGCCTCTTTCGATAAGTAAGAGTGTCAAACCCAACGAGGAGCTAAAGGTAGAACAAATATTCCCTCAAGTTCTATCGACCACTGATACAACTCTACGCACGCTTAACGTTCGCTTTACCTAGAACAAGTATGAAACTAGAAGTACTTTTTTGGTGCAATAGGACAGGTTTGCAAGATAATAAAGAGCACGTAAATAAAATCTAGGGGATGTTTAGATAAAGACACAACTAAGTTAGTTTTAGTAGAGAGCTTTTGTCAACAAGAAAGTTATTTGTCCCTAGGTAATCGATAACAAGTACCGGTAATCATTCTTGTAATTTAATATGAGGGAGAGGCATGAGCTAACATACTTTCTCTACTTGGATCATATGCACTTATGATTGGAACTCTAGAAAGCATCCACAACTACTAAAGATCATTAAGGTCATGAAACCCAACCATACCATTAAGTATCAAGTCCTCTTTATTCCCATACGTCATACCCCACCTACTCGGGTTTAAGTTTCTGTCACTCTCGCAACCCACCGTAAGCGAACCATGAACATATTGCAACACCCTACAGCAGGGGCCCCTCAAGTTTGTGCAAGAACGGAGGGCACCGTAGGACAGCACCATAAATAAAATATACAATCATACCAACCAAGATCATGATTAACCCACAGGACAAAACGGATCTACTCAAACATCATAAGATAACCATAGATCATTCGGAAATAATACATGGAGTTGAGCACCATGTTTAAGTAGAGATTACAGCGGGGGGAAGAGGTGTTACACTGCTGCATAGAGGGGGAGAAAGTTGGTGTTGACGGTAGCAAGATTGTTGATGTAGATCGCCGTCCCGATCGTTGCCCCGGTGGCACTCCGGCACCACCGGGAGAGAGGGGGAGAGAGCCCCCCTCCTCCTTCTTCTTCTTCCTTGGCCTCCCCCCTAGATGGGAGGAGGGTTCCCCCTCTGGTCCATGGTCTCCATGGCGGCGGAGGGGCTGAAGCCCCTCCGAGATAGGATCTCCCTCTCTGTTCTCTTCTGTTTCGCGTTCCCCAGATCTGGCCGAAAACCGTTTCTTATATTCCCGGAGATCCGTAACTCCGATTGCGCTGAGATTTTAACACGATTTTTTTCTGGATATAAGCTTCCTTGCGCCCGAAGTAGAGCTGCAACCGACGTTCGAGGAGGGCACAACCCACCACCGCGCGCCAGGGGCCTCTAGCACGCCCTGGTGTCTTGTGGGCCGTGCGGGCCTCCATTTGCGGTGATTCCAACTCCCAAAAATCACAAATATTCCAAAATAAATCTCCGTGAAATTTTATGGCATTTGGACTTTGTTTGATATGGATACTGTGCGACACAAAAAACATGCAGAAAATAGGAACTGGCACTTGGCACTGGATCAATAGGTTAGTCCAATAAATCATATAAAAAGTTGCCAAAAGTATATAAAAGTTGTATAATATTGGCATGAAACAATCAAAAATTATAGATACGACGGAGACGTATCAGCATCCCCAAGCTTAATTCCTGCTCGTCCTCGAGCAGGTAAATGATAAAAAGATAATTTTTGATGTGGAATGCTACCTAGCATAAACTTGATCATATATCTAGTCATGGCATGAATATTAAGACATAAGTGATTCAAAGCAATAGTCTATAATTTGACATAAAGACATCAATACTCATGCAACCCAACAAACAATCATGCCCTTCAAAATATCAACGCTAAAGAAAGTTATCCCTACAAAATCATATAGTCTTGTCATGCTCTGTCTTATTAACACAAACTATTTATCATGCACAACCCCGATGACAAGCCGAGCAATTGGTTCATACTTTTTAACACCCTTCAGCTTTTTCAACTCTCATGCAATACATGAGCGCAAGCCATGGATATAGCACTACGGGTGGAATAGAGTATAATGATAGGGGTAAATATAGAGAAGACAAAAAAGTAGAAAGTCTCACATCGATGCGGCTAACCAACGGGCTATGGAGATGCCCATCAATTGATATCAACGTGAGGAGTAGGGATTGCCATGCAATGAATGCACTAAGAGCTATAAGTGTATGAAAGCTCAATATGAAAACTAAGTGGGTGTACATCTAATCCTATAATGAAAAACTCCCACTAGTATATGAAAGTGACAACATAGGAGACTCTCCATATGAAAAACATGGTGCTACTTTGAAGCACAAGTGTGGTAAAGGATACTAACAATGCCCCTTCTCTCTTTGTTTATTTATGGTTTTTTTTTCTTTTTTTCTTTTTTCTTTTTTCTTTTTTATATATTTTTTCTCTCATTGTCCGGAGTCTCACCCCGACTTATGGGGGAATCATAGTCTCCATCATCCTTTCCTCACTGGGGAACTGCTCTAAAAATGAATAATGATGATCATCACACTTCTATTTACTTATAACTCAAAAGAAATAAAAATTACAACTCGATACCTATGACAAAATATGACTATATGAATGCCTCTGGCAATGTACCAGGATGTGCAATGATCTAGCAGAACATGTATGAAAAATAATGAACGGTGGCTGAGCCACACCTACTATGTCAGCTATATGATCATGCAAAGCAATATGACAACGAATGCTCAAGTCATCAAACGGAAGCGGTGGAAGTTGCATGGCAATATATCTCGGAATGGCCATGGAAAAGCCAGAATAGGTAGGTATGGTGGCTGTTTTGAGGAAGATATAATAAGGCTTATGTGTGATGGGGCGTATCATATCACGGGGTTTGGATGTACCTGCGAAGTTTGCACCACGTCTCGATATGAGAAAGGGCAATGCACGGTACCGTAGAGGCTAGCAAATTGCGAAAAGGTAAGAGTGTATATAATCCATGGACTCACATTAGTCATAAAGAACTCATATACGTATTGCAAAAATTTATTAGCCCTCGAAGCAAAGTACTACTACGCATGCCCCTAGGGGGATAGATTGGTAGGAAAAGACCATCGCTCGTCCCCGACCGCCACCCATAAGGAAGACAATCAATAATAAATCATGCTCCAACATCATAGCATAACGAGAGACTATACGTGCATGCTTCGGGAATCACAAACCTTAACACCAATATTCTTACTAAACACAACCATTTACTAGTACCTCCCACATATTATCATATCTATATCGCAAAACTATTGCAAGGAATCAAACATATCATATTCAGTGATCCATAAGTTTTATGTAGGATTTTATGACTAACCATGCAATTGACAAATTCCTGTTGACTCTCTAAATAGATATAAGTGAAGCATGAGAGTTTAATTCTTTCTACAAAATACCATGCTCTAATAAATATAAGTGAAGCAAAAGAGCATTCTTCAAATAATGGTTTTCTATGTGAAGAGAAACAGGCAATCCAAACTTCAAATGATATAAGTGAAGCACATGAAGCATTCTATAAAGCCATACTCAAAAGATATAAGTGAAGTGCAGTGAGCATTATATAAATCAACCATGGACTATCTTATACCAGCATGGTTCATAAAAGAAAAATGAAAACTAAATGCAAAAGACACTCCCAGATTCATAAATATCACATGAATGAAACGAAACCGAAAACATACCGATACTTGTTGAAGAAAGATGGGATGCCTTCCGGGGCATCCCCAAGCTTAGACGCTTGAGTCTACTTCAATATTTACTTGGGGTGCCTTGGGAATCCCCAAGATTGAGCTCTTGCCTCTCCTCCTTCTCCTCATATCGAAACCTCCTCGATCTTTGATCACTTCATCCACACAAAACTCAACAGAAAGTTCGGTAAGATCCGTTAGTATAATAAAGCAAATCACTACTCTAAGTACTGTTGCAAACCAATTCATATTTTGTTTTTTCATTGTAGCTACTGTAATATAAATTTTCCATGGCTTAATCCATTTATGGAAAATTATAGTTTCATCAAAACAAGCAAACAATGCATCAAAAACAGAATCTGTCTTAAAAAGGACAGTCTGTAGTAATCTGAACATTCACCATACCTGTGGTACTCCAAAAATTCTGAAACAATTAGGAAAAATAATATATTTGTATATAAATACAGTGCAAAAAGTGTCAGAACCATTCGATGTTCCAGTAAGAAATGTAAAATCACGCACTACAGCCAAAGTTTCTGTTTTGCACCGCACAAACCAACAAGCAATCTAAACATCCTAAAGGCAAATCTTGGCACATTATTTTTATAATACAATGGAATTGTACAAGGGGATAATTATTTTTGTTGAAAAGTTTCTGTAATTAAGGTTCACAAAGTTTCCATGGGCATGGACAAAGTTCAAGGCTAGCTCCCGCTTCCACGGTGCTCGTCTATCTCACTTTCACTTTTCTTTTTGTGAAGTTTTAAGTTCCCCTCTATATTTTTTTGTTTTTAAACTTTATAAAGGCACTCAGCAGAAATAAATGACTCTCTAAAACTTCCGGGTTGTCCCCGTGGCAGCGCTTTCTTTAAAGCCATTAAGCTAGGCATAAAGTGCTCAAGTAATGAATCCACCCGGATCCCAAGGTATATCAAAGCCAATTTTAATTAACAATGATTTGGCATTTAGTAATGAGCACAAAGCAACTTATATCATGCAATGACGAAGTCTAACTCTCTTCCTATGCATCAGCATGTCATACAAGAACCATTCATGCACATCAAGTAAAGGCCAATACATAACATAAGCAATTTCTTGCAATTTTATCGTGTTGGAAACATAGAGAGGTGGAGATATAGTTCCTCTCTCATAATAATTGCAAGTAGGAGCAGCAAGCACATGCATATTATATTCATCAAAATCATCATGTGCAATGTTAAAAGGCAACCCATCAGTATAATCCTTAACAAGAGCAAACTTCTCCAATATAGTGGAGTTGGGAGAATTCAAAAAGACAATAGGACTATCATGTGTGGGTGCAATAGCAACAATGTCATTCTTAACATAGGGAACTATAGCAAGTTCATCTCCATAAGCATAATTCATATTGGCATCTTGGCCACAAGCATAACAAGCATCAAGTTCATCAAAAAGGGATATTTCAAATGAATCAACGGGATCATAGCAATTATCATGGCAATCATCCTTCGGTAAGCACGAAGGGAAATTAAATGATGTATGAGTTGAAGAGTTACTCTCATTAGAAGGTGGGCACGGGTAGCTAATCCGATCTTCCTCCTTTTGTTCTTCGCTCTCCTCATCATCTTTTTCATCCAATGAGCTCACAGTTTCATCAATTCCTTCTTCCATAGACTCCTGCAAAATATTAGTCTTTTCTTGGACAGCGGAGTTATTCTCAATAAATACATCAATATCATAATTGTATTTATAATTATCATAGCAATATTTAAGGATAGCAAGATTTTCAGGTCTATAAACTGAATCATCAAAATCTTCAAACTTTTCAAGCAAAGATTCAATTTCATAAGCACCCTTGAAAGCAACAAATTCCTCTATTCGTTCCACATCATAATAATCATATATACCTCTAGCATAAGAAGCCAAGGTTTCATTATCATTAAATTCACAAGAATAGAGAAGGTGTGGAACCTTAATCTTAGAGCAACAAGTATAATCATATCTCAAGCATAGATTCCAAGCATACCATTGCAACATTTCGATTTGATCCCATAAAAGTTTTCCTTTTTGTGTCAAGCAATAATCCCTAAAGTATTCACATTGATCTAACGTTACTCCCATTATCAAGTTGAATGGGGTTTTCTCAGGATTATCAAAGTAGTGCATAATATTTTTCACATAACGAGCATCGAGGGTTTTAGGAGGTTCCCCATCTCCATGAGTAGCAAGTAAAACTAATTTTTTGGTGTTTCGTGTTCCATATCCATACTAAAGATAGAGAACAACTTAGAACAGGAAATCAAAACTACTTAATGATAAAGCAAACAAGCACACACGAGAATATTCACCCCACGCTATTGCTCCCTGGCAACGGCGCCAGAAAAAGGTCTTGATAACCCACAAGTATAGGGGATCAATTGTAGCCTCTTTCGATAAGTAAGAGTGTTGAACCCAACGAGGAGCTAAAGGTAGAACAAATATTCCCTCAAGTTCTATCGACCACCGATACAACTCTACGCACGCTTAACGTTCGCTTTACCTAGAACAAGTATGAAACTAGAAGTACTTTGTAGGTGCGATAGGATAGGTTTGCAAGATAATAAAGAGCACGTAAATAAAATCTAGGGGCTGTTAGATAAAGACACAACTAAGTTAGTTTTAGTAGAGAGCTTTTGTCAACAAGAAAGTTATTTGTCCCTAGGTAATCGATAACAACTACCGGTAATCATTCTTGTAATTTAATATGAGGGAGAGGCATGAGCTAACATAGTTTCTCTACTTGAATCATATGCACTTATGACTAGAACTCTAGCAAGCATCCGCAACTACTAAAGATCATTAAGGTCGTGAAACCCAACCATAGCATTAAGTATCAAGTCCTCTTTATTCCCATACGTCATACCCCACCTACTCGGGTTTAAGTTTCTGTCACTCTCGCAACCCACCGTAAGCGAACCATGAGCATATTGCAACACCCTACAGCGGGGTCCCCTCATGTTTGCGCGGGAACGGAGGGCACCGTAGGACAGCACCATAAATAAAATATACAATCATACCAACCAAGATTACGATTAACCCACAGGACAAAACAGATCTACTCAAACATCATAAGACAACCATAGATCATTGGGAAATAATATATGGAGCTGAGCACCATGTTTAAGTAGAGATTACAGCGGGGGAAAGAGGTGTTACACTGCTCCATGGAGGGGGAGAAAGTTGGTGTTGACGGTAGCAAGATTGTTGATGTAGATCGCCGTCCCGATCGTTGCCCCGGTGGCACTCCGGCGCCACCGGGAGAGAGGAGGAGAGAGCCCCCCTTCTTCTTCTTCCTTGGCCTCCCCCCTAGATGGGAGGAGGGTTCCCCCTCTGGTCCATGGTCTCCATGGCGGCGGAGGGGCGGAAGCCCCTCCGAGATTGGATCTCCCTCTCTGTTCTCTTTTGTTTCGCGTTCCCCAGATCTGGCCGAAAACCGCTTCTTATATTCCTGGAGATCCGTAACTCCGATTGCGCTGAGATTTTAACACGATTTTTTTACCAGATATAAGCTTCCTTGCACCCGAAGCAGAGCTCCAACCGACGTTCGAGGAGGGCACAACCCACAACCGCGCGCCAGGGGCCTCTGGCGTGCCCTGGTGTCTTGTGGGGTGTGTGGGCCTCAGTTTGCGGTGATTCCAACTCCCAAATATCACAAATATTCCAAAATAAATCTTCGTGAAATTTTATTGCATTTGGACTTTGTTTGATATGGATACTCTGCGATACAAAAAACCATGCAGAAAACAGGAACTGGCACTGGGCACTGGATCAATAGGTTAGTCCAATAAATCATATAAAAAGTTGCCAAAAGTGTATAAAAGTTGTATAATATTGGCATGAAACAATCAAAAATTATAGGTACGATGGAGACGTATCAGGTTATTGTGGCCTGGTTTTAAAAAATAGGTTATTGCGGCCACTAGCAAACCGCGGAAAAATAACTGCACTGACTACAAGCAAAGAAATAAACAATACAACAAAGAAATAAATAAGCAAGCAACTTACGCTAGGCTATCACGGCTATTACACATATTATATCCACTGCGCATCAAAGTTCGCCACCAGTGCAAATTTAGGGAACAAAGCAGCATATCATATACACTCGTTGTCAAAGTTGGCGACCAGTGCAAATAAACGCCGCAGCAAAACAAGTCTAGAACTGAAACCACTTCAGAAGAGCTCAAGAAACAATATCCTAGGTATCCATAATGCTGGCAAGATGCTTTTCAAGCTTATTAAATTTCTCTTGTTTGGCGCTTAAATCCTCCAGCACTTGCTGTTGCACAAGAAAGTATGCATCTGAATTCTGCAAGGACTTCCTCAGTCCTTCGGCTTCTTGCCGCAGCACAGCTGACTGATGCCTTTCAGCTTGTAGCTGAGACTGAAGAAGCCAAAGTGATTCAGGCAGCGAGTTCAAAGAGCTTGTGCCAGCGGTACTGGCCAGTAACTCGAACACTACATCAATGCAGGACTGTGGGGTTTTCTCACTGTCTACAATATCGTTTTTATCACCTTTCTTGGAGACCAACAGGACTGTCTCACTATCTTGAACCTTATCTGCATTACTTTCTCTACCATTGCATAGTGGGGTGCTCTTCTCCAATATTCTGTTTGCATACTACAAGAGAAACAAGCAGACACATCACAGGTTTAGCATGTAGTATACGAATCTCATTTTGGTAAACCGGTTCAGTAGTAAGGTGGACATGATAACAGCAAGAAACAAACATATTTCTATGTACTATGGTCACTGTATTCTCCATATCATTCTAGTTTATGTTGCCAAATCAAGATAGAGACACAGTTCAACTCATATATTTTTAAGACATAGCAGCATAGATAGAATATAAGTGTGAGAAACTACATAGCTTTGGCAACACTTGTAATGTGCATCACATGAGAACATAACTGTTTATACAACTGAAACTGAAATCAACATAGAGCAAGAATTTAGAACAACAATCTAGTTAAAGTAATAGGTTTAAAACATACCTGTTGCGCCACTGGAGTTTCAATTGGATCCTTCAAATTTGAAAGTAGTTGGTATGAGTAAATACAATGATGCAACAGCAAAGGAGTATGGACCATAGCTACAGAATCTAACCTGAGAACAGTTGCTCTTCTGCTTTAAACATGGAGTTTGGGTTCGCTGTGGTGGTCTTCGTGCTTTGGGCACTGTAGTTGCTTTACAAACTGCTCGTGTGGGGGTACTCTGTGGTGGACATGGTGCTTTGTCAACTAGAACTGGGTTACTATCCGCTGGGGTTGGGGTTAGATGGGTTGTAGCTGGTTCTCTGCCCAACGGTGTAAGTGTGCAACCTGGAAGAGTCTCGATTATGTGTGGTGGGGCTAGTTTGTGGGCCAGTACAACCATGGTTCTATCTGCATCGATGGGTAGCACTGTCTTTTGTGAAGGACGGGTTTTTGCTCCCTTAGATACTGCCATCACCCCCTCCAATTCAAATGGCTGATAAACAAGAAAAGAAATTGAACGTACAGACATTGTATGATAGACAGATGCGGTAATTCACATATATGTTGTCTAACCAAACAGGACAGCATGACACAATTTCACATATATGATGCCTAACTAAATAGGATAGCATGACACAGTTCCAGATATATGATGGATAACTTAACAGGATATAATGGCATAATTCAACATATGATGAGTATCTAAATAGGATGACATGACAAAATTATATGGTGTCTTTCTAAAATAGGTTGGGATGAAATAATTCACATACATGTTGTCTAAGTATACAGGATGGCATGATATAATTGACATAATTGATTCATATACTAAGCAGCTGGCACTCGAATGTATGATCTCTAAACTAAGCAGACGGAATTCAATATTGTGCATATGATGTCTAAACTAAGCAATGCAAGACACCATATGCATGATATGAGAAACATAAACATTGCAACTTAGAGCATACACCTCAGGTGGGATATAGGACTGGTCATCTGTCTCTGAATCCTCCTCTGAGGAGCTCCCTGTAACCATCGAGATATATGCTTCAACAGGTACCATTGCCTGCTCTGAAGACCTTGTCTCCACTCTTGATTTTTCCATAACCGGCTCAAATAGTTGATACACATGAAGAGTAGTTCAATATACACAGATTGTCGACAAATGGAATACATAATGAAAAAAAAGATGGCATGAGATAATTCACATATATGATGCCTGGCTACATGGTGGTGCATAATTCACATATATGATAACTGGCTGAAAAACATGGCATTGCATAATTCACATATCTGATATAGAAAGCAAATAGGGGGCATTCACACAAAGCATGTCTAATCTAAGCAGATGGCATGGCAATGCAAGACACCATATGCATGATACGAGCAATATAACCCTGCCAAGTTAGAGCATGCACCTCGGGGGGGGGGATACGACTGGTCATCTGTCTCCGAATCCTCCTCTGAGGAGCTATCTGTAACCAGCAAGAAATCTGCATCGACAGGTAGCACTGACTGCTCAGAAGACCTTGTTTTCACTCCAGATTTTCCCATGACCGACTCAAATGGCTGATGCACAGGAAGAGTAGATGAATGTACAAACATTGTTGACAAATGGAATACATTATGAAAAAAATATGGCATGATACAATTCACATATACGATGACTGGCTAAACAGGATGGCATTGCATCATTCATGTATATGATGCTTGGCTAAAGAAGATGGCATTGCGTAATTCCCAGATACTCCCTCTGTTCCTAAATATTTGTCTTTTTAGAGATTTCAAATGGACTACCACATACAGATGTATATAGACATATTTTAGAGTGTAGATTCACTCATTTATCTCCGTATGTAGTCACTTGTTGAAATCTCTAAAAAGACAAATATTTAGGAATGGTGGGAGTATGATATAGAAACCAAATAGGTGGCATTCACACAAAGCAAATCTAAACTAAGCTGATGACATATAAGATGTATAATGTAAGCAATGCGAGGCGCCATATGCATGATATGACCAACATCAGCATGCCAGGTTAGAGCAAACACCTCAGGTGGTAAATAGGAGTGGTCGGCTCCCTCTGAATCCCCATTTGAATAGTTATCTTCCTCTGGAGTACAATTCGGAATGGCGGGAGGGGGGTGGCCCACTTCGCCCACCATGGAGCGGCGTCTGCATGACATTATATTCCCACGCAACGGTCTTCTCTTTTTCTCTACATGTTCAGTACGGTTGTGTACAATAACTGGCATGCATAATAAAAAATATTTAGATTTTGTAAGGCCTAAGGGGTGCATGCAGAAATCAAGATTGATGGTAGCAAACGAGTGGATAGATCCAAAACTAATGATAGCAGGTAGATTATAGCTTCAGTTTAAAAAGATAGACAATGGATCATCTACTGTTTGTTGCCCACCCAACATGAACCACATAGAAGGCCCCAGATGAACTAGATAGTAGACAGATACTATTAGTTGCTGCCTCGATATGAGACCCATGGGAATTTTAAAACTCAAGTTTGAACGATAAAGTAGCAGGTAATAATAACCAATGTATAACATAAGCAAACACGAAAGACTGCAACCTCTCTTCCGGAATTGTGTAGTCCTCAGGTTCATCTGCTCAGTCGATGATGGTAATGCAGTTGGCGTGGCTGCCGGCAACGGGGAAGATGATCTGAGGCGGCGAAACAAAGTCTGCAGGGGGAATCTCTGCTGTAGTGAACGCTTCTGTCGATGGTGCACCTCAGGTGGGGTGGATGATGGCACGGCAGGAGCAGGACATAACACACAGAGTTTTCTTTGACGCCTATCTGAAAATGAAGTAAATCTGTAAGGCCTCCTTAGAATTGGAGGATTCTATAAATGCAGGGATAGGAAAAACACAGGAATAGGATAGGAATGTACGTGCAAAACAGAGCATTTGGAAACATAGGATTTCTGTCAACCTGGGTGTTTGGTTCACATGAATTGGAAGAACACATGAATGGAGAAACATGGTCAAATTAAAGTCAAACCATTGAAAATGAAAAAATAAGAATCTTATTATGCTAGTAATGCAATTAGTCCTGTTCTTCATGCATATTATATTGAAAAGGACATCCAAGTGGATATTAAAATTCCTACGTTTTTTCTTTGAAAAAGACACCAAAGGAAAAAAAAATCCTCCAGTTTTGCTTTGCTCCACTCCTTCTAACCAAATGCATGAATAGTAGTACCACAGTAGTTCCATAGCAAAGGATCCCTGAGGGATCGACATGAATGCAGAGTAACAAAGTGATGCGATGAGTGTACAACCTCTTTGGCATAGCCTTGTCGACCTCAGCATCATTGGGTTGGACGTGGAGGATGGTGATGCTGGTGTGACTGTCGGAGGCGGGGAAGAAGATCTGAGGCCTCTGGAAATGGCGCCAAGGGTACTGCTCCGCTGTGATGGACGGTTCTGTCCTTGGAGCAGCTCCGGTGAGGTGTACGGCGGCGAGGCTGAAGCAGGACAAGACAGACAACGTTAATCTGAAGTGGGACTCTAATATCATCTGCAATAGATGATGTAAAATACATCACCAAAAAGTGCTAGATGTAAAACGCATCAGCCAGGCCACGGCCGCTCTGACAGATGCTGTAAATACTGTTCACTCTGAACTTAACTCAAGAAACTGAACTTCACAGTCGAAATTGAATTTTACTATCGAAACTGATTGAACTAGTAGCAGAGCATTGCAATAGATGTTTAGGGCATTCGAGCACTAGTAGCAGAGAAGTAGTGATCTAAATCAGCAGACGCTCGAGGAGGGAACACACTAGCAGAGAGCAAGTCGTGCAGCAGCACCGCGAGCGAGTGCTAAAGCAGCAACTCCTGTAACTGTCGAAGGTCGTGCAGCAGCAGCAGCGTGAGCGGGAGCAAGAGCAGAGCAGCAGCATGAATGAGAGCAAGAGCGGAGCAGCAGCGTGACCGACAGCAATAGCAGAGCAGAGCAGCAGCATGAACAAAAGCAAGAGTAGTGCAGCTGCGCGACCGACGGCAAGAACAGAGCCGCAGCGCGTGCGAGGGCCAGAGCAGCTGCAACTAGTGCCGGTGTGGAAGCCACCGCCGAGGAAGCAACGACATGGGGGAGAGACGCCATGGATGAAGTGGCCGGCGACGGCGCCGTCGATAGAGACCCGCCATGGCTGCTCGGTATCGAGCACCGACAGCCCCGTGAGATCAAATAAAACATAAAATACAGCGATGAGTGCAGAACCTCCTTGGTGGCGCCGAGTTGGCCTCGGCTTCATCGGAGGAATTGGTGAGTTGCGAAATTGTCCCTAAGCAATCGACTACTTTACTAGACCGATAGCAAGTTTTATGTGGGAGAGGCCACTCCTAGCATGTCATCCCTGACTTGGAATTCTATGCACTTATGGTTGGAACTATTAGCAAGCATCTGCAACTACTAACATTCAGTAAGGTAAAACCCAACCATAGCATTAAGATATATTGGTCCCCCTTCAATCCCGTATGCATCAATTTCTATGCTAGGTTGAAGCTTCTGTCACTCTTGCCCTCCAATACATAGTCCTATCAACATACAACTAACCCTATGGTGTGATCCACGCGCGCGCTCATATGATGGGCACCAAAGGACAGCAACATAACCACAAGCAAATTAAACCAATCATAGCAATTCACCAATTACCGGTAGGACAACCAAAAATCTACTCAGACATCATAGGATGGCAACACATCATTGGATAATAATATGAAGCATAAAGCACCATGTTCAAGTAGAGGGTACAGCGGGTTGCGGGAGAGTGGACTGCTATAGATAGATGGGGGAAGGTGATGAAGATGTTGGTGAAGATGACAGAGGTGTTGGTGTAGATTGCGGTGACGATGATGGCCCCGGCGGCGTTCCGGTGCCACCGGAAGAGAGGGGGAGAGAGCCCCCCTTCTTCTTCTTCTTCCTTGACCTTCTCCCTAGATGGGAGAAGGGTTTCCCCTCTGGTCCTTGGCTTCCATGGCATGGGAGGGGCGAGAGCCCCTCCGAGATTGGATCCGCCTCTCTGTCTCTCTCTGTTTCTGTGCTCCAGATTCTGGTCTTTCACCGTTTCTTGTATTCTCGGAGATCCGTAACTCTGATTGGGCTGAAATTTGTACACGATTTTTATCCAGATATTGGCTTTCTTGCGGCGAAAGAAGGGCACCAACCGCCTTACGGGGTGGCCACGAGTGTCAGGGGCGCGCCCACCCCCTGGGGCGCACCCCCTGCCTCGTGGCCCCCTCGGGCATCATCTCGCGTTGATTCTTCTTCCAAAAAATCACATATTTTCCAAAAAAAGCTCCATAAGTTTTTATCCCGTTTGGACTCCTTTTGATGTGGATTTTCTGCGAAACAAAAAACATGCAACAAACAGGAACTAGCACTGGGCACTGGATTAATATGTTAGTCCCAAAAATAGTATAAAAAGTTTCCAAAAGTATATGAAAGTTGTATAATATTGGCATGGAACAATACAAAATTATAGATAGGACGGAGACGTATCAACATCCCCAAGCTTAATTCCTGCTCGTCCTCGAGTAGGTAAATGATAAAAAAGATAATTTTTGATGTGGAATGCTACCTAGCATAATCTTGATCATGTAATCTAATCATGGCATGAATATTAAGACATGAGTGATTCAAAGCAATAGTCTATCATTTGACATTAAGACAATAATACTTCAAGCGTACTAATAAAGCAATCATGTCTTTTCAAAATAACATGGCCAAAGAAAGTTATCCCTACAAAATCATATGGTCTGGCTATGCTCCATCTTCATCACACAAAATATTCAAATCATGCACAACCCCGATGACAAGCCAAGCAATTGTTTCATACCTTTGATGTTCTCAAACCTTTTCAACTTTCACGCAATACCTAAGCTTGAGCCATGGACATAGCACTATAGGTGGAATAGAATATGATGATGGAGGTTGTGTGGAGAAGACAAAAAGGGAGAAAGTCTCACATCGACGCGGCTAATCAACGGGCTATGGAGATCCCCATCAATTGATGTCAATGCGAGGAGTAGGGATTGCCATGGAACGGATGCACTAAGAGCTATAAGTGTATGAAATCTCAAACTGGAAACTAAGTGGGTGTGCATGCAACTTGCTTGCTCATGAAGACCTCGGGCATTTTAGGAAGCCCACCATTGGAATATACAAGCCAAGTTCTATAATGAAAATTCCCACTAGTATATGAAAGTGATAACTCAAGATACTCTCTATATGAAGAACATGGTGCTACTCTGAAGCAAAAGTGTGGAAAAAGGATAGTAACATTGCCCCTTCTCTCTTTTTTTGGTGGGCTTCTTTGGCCCCTTTTTTTATTTTGGCTTCTTTGGCCTCTCTTTTTTTATAACCTCACATGGGACAATGTTCTAATAATGATGATCATCACACTTTTATTTACTTACAACTCAATATTACAACTTGATACTAGAACAAAATATGACTCTATAAGAATGCCTCTGGCAGTGTACCAGGATGTGCAATGATCTAGCATAGCAAAGATATCAAAAAATGGACAAGCCATCAAAACATCATGCTAGCTATCTTACGATCATGCAAAGCAATATCACAATGAATTCTCAAGTCATGTATATGATGATGATGGAAGTTGCATGGCAATATATCTCAGAATGGCTATGGAAATGCCATAATAGGTAGGTATGGTGGCTATTTTGAGGAAGATATAAGGAGGCTTATGTGTGACAGAGCGTATCATATCACGGGGTTTGGATGCACCGGCAAAGTTTGCACCAACTCTCAAGGTGAGAAAGGGCAATGCACGGTACCGAAGAGGCTAGCAATGATGGAAGGGTGAGAGTGCGTATAATCCATGGACTCAACATTAGTCATAAATAACTCACATACTTATTGCAAAAGTCTATTAGTCATCGAAACAAAGTACTACGTGCATGCTCCTAGGGGGATATATTGGTAGGAAAATACCATCGCTCGTCCCCGACCGCCACTCATAAGGAACACAATCAATAAATTCCTCATGCTCCAACTTCGTTACATAACGGTTCACCATACGTGCATGCTACGGGAATCACAAACTTCAACACAAGTATTTCTACAATCCACAACTACCCACTAGCATGACTCTAATATCACCATCTTTATATCACAAAACTATTGCAAGGAATCAAACATATCATATTCATTGATCTACAAGTTTTATGTAGGATTTTATGACTAACCGTGTGAATGACCAATTCCTGTCATCTCTCTAAATAGATATAAGTGAAGCAAGAGAGTTTAATTCTTTCTACAAAATATATGCCCACGCTCTAACAAATATAAGTGAAGCAAAAGAGCATTCTACAAATGGCGGTTTTCTATGTGTAGGGAAACAGGCAATCCAAACTTCAAATGATATAAGCGAAGCACATGAAGCATTCTATAAAGCCATACTCAAAAGATATAAGTGCAGTGCAAAGAGCATTCTATAAATCAACCACGGACTATCTCATACCAGCATGGTGCATCAAATAAAAGTGAAAACTAAGTGCAAAAGACGCTCCAAGATTTGCACATATCACATGAACGAAACAAAACCGAAAACATACCGATACTTGTTGAAGAAAGAGGGGATGCCTTCCGGGGCATCCCCAAGCTTAGACGCTTGAGTCTCCTTGAATATTTACTTGGGGTGCCTTGGGCATCCCCCAAGCTTGAGCTCTTGCCTCTCCTCCTTCTCCTCATATCGAGACCTCCTCGGTCTTTGATCACTTCATCTACACAAAACTCAACAGAAAGTTCGGTAAGATCCGTTAGTATAATAAAGTAAATCACCACTCTAAGTACTGTTGCAAACAAATTCATATTTTGTTTTTGCATTGTAGCTACTGTAATATAACTTTTCCATGGCTTAATCCACTGATAGAAATCGATAGTTTCCTCAAAACAAGCAAACTATGCATCAAAAACAGAATCTGTCTTAGACAGGACAGTCTGTAGTAATCTGAACATTCACCATACTTCTGGTACTCCAAAAATTCTGACACAATTAGGAAAAATAAAAAATTTGTATAGAAAGACAGTGCAAAGAGTTTCAGAACCGTTTGACGTTCCAGTAAAAAATGTAAAATCGTGCACTACAGCCAAAGTTTCTGTTTCGCACCGCACAAACCAACAAGCAATGTAAACATCCTAAAGGCAAATCTTGGCACATTATTTTTATGATACAATGGATTTGTACAAGGGGATAATTATTTTTGTTGAAAATTTTCTGTAATCAAGGGTCATAAAGTTTCCATGGCTAGCTCCCTTTTAACAATGCTCATCTTTCTCACTTTCGCTTTTCTTTTTGAAAAAGTTTTAGGTTCCCCTCTTTTTGTTTTGTTTTTTGTAAGTGCATCTAGTGCCCCTTAGTGATTTTGGTGTATTGAAGACTTATAGGTTAAGGGACTAATGTGTTTATGAGTGTACACAGGTCTATAAGTCTATGATGAGTTTGATATTTACAGAGAAAGTTGACCCCTAAAAATGAAGTTCTGCGACTGAAGACTTTGGATTTCTGAAGACTTTCTGAAGACTTTGAAAGTGAAGAAATTGGTGTGACCTTGAAGACTTGGTATTCATTTGAGGAACATGAAGCGTGAAGACTTTTGTTTTTGTAGTTTCATTTTCTCTTTCTTGAGTCATAGGAAACATCGTACTGTTAAAGGGGGTCGAGGAAATACTAAGGAAAAATTTCCATGTGATGCTCAACTCAAAATCCTACACCTACCAATCCCTTCGAGTGAAGCCATTGGAAATCTCATACAGTTCAGTCATATTCTTCAGTGACAGAGACGAAGTTCTTCTGGTCTCTGAGGAATTTGTTCTGACCGAGGAGTTAGGAATTCGCCAGTGCGGATTGCCTACACAGTGAGGAACATGATAGCCCTGAGGAATTTGATACTCAAAATTCCGACCATTGCTGTGCTATGCGCCAGCTGTCCCAAAATATCTTATCCACCTAACGGTCATATCATTGAAGGGCATTTATGTCTTATCATGTTGGGCTGCTCCCTAGGCTATAAATAGCCGCCCCCTACAACCACTAGCTGGTTGGCTGCTCCGAGAGAAACTGACACTTGTCATTTGAGAGCATCCCATCCTCCAAGGACTTTGAGCGAAAATCATCAAGTGAGGAAAACCCCAAACCCAAACACCTACAAACCCAAAGTGATTGAGCATCACTGAAGAGATTGATCATGTGTGGATCCGACGCTTGTTACCTTTGAAGACTGTGCTTCTTCCAGACGGTTAGGCGTCATGGTCTAGAGCATCCAAGAGGAATTGTGGATCGCCGAGTGACCGAGTTTGTGAAGGTTCGGAGGTCACCTGAAGACTTACCACGAGTGATGGGCGAGGTCTGTGTGACCTTAGCTCAAGGAGAATACGGTGAGGACTGTGTGTCCGGGACTGTGTGTCCTCAGGTTTAAATACCTAGCCGCTCCAATCAGATGTACAACTGAGACAGCAGTTGGAACTGGTCTACCAAATCATTGTCTTCACCAAGCTTACTGGTTCTATTTCCTCAACTCTTCCATTTCCTCATTACTGTGTTGTATGCTTGTTCATATCTGTGTTTGAAGACTTTGACTGAAGACTTTCTCAATTTCCTCTGTTCAATTTCCTTAGTCTGTTTGTCTTCATCCTGTGTTATCCTGTGTTTACGCTTTCTGTACTCCGTGCTTGTTTTCATTTCATCATGATGACTATGCTTGTGTTCTGCTATGCATACTTTTGAGTACTTATTCCGCAGCAAGTAGTTCTTCGCTGAGGAATTTCCTCACCCACAAATTCCTCAGTGAAGAATTTATAAAAATCGCCTATTCACCCCCCTCTAGTCGATATAACGCACTTTCAATTGGTATCAGAGCAAGGTACTCCCTTGTTCTATGTGATTTTGGTTTAACCGCCTGGAGTTTTAGTTATGTCGACCACAGGTATGATCAAGGTCTCTGCTGGGTGTCCTACCTTCGATGGGACGGACTACCCCTACTGGAAGAACAAGATGCGAATGCATCTTGAGGCAATTGATAACGATCTCTGGTATGTTGTGGAAAATGGTGTTCCCTCTGTCTCACCCTCACTGAACGCTATCGATGTGAAGAGATTCAAGCAACTCGATTCTCAAGCGAAGAATATCATATGTGGCCATCTGAGCAAAGGACAGTATGGAAGAGTGAGTGCTTTGGAAACTGCTAAGCTTATCTGGGATAGGCCGTCCTAAGTAAATGAAGGAGTCTCAACTCAGCGTGACTCTCGAGTTGATGTTCTTCGCAATCTCTTCAACCACTTCAAAAGACTCGACAATGAAAATGTTCAACAAACCTTCGATCGCCTCACTGACATCTCAAATGAGCTTCAAGCGCTCGGTGCCACTGACATCACCGACCATGAGGTGGTGAAAAAACTGCTGAAATCGCTTGATTCATCATTTGATACTCTGGCATTGATGATACAAGAGCGTGCTGATTACAAGTCACTTGATCCCGCTGATATCCTCGAAAGGCTAAATACTCATGAGTTCCAGCTTGCTGAAAAGAGAGATCTCTATGGTTCAAGCTATGGCAGATCACGTGCACTGAAGGCCAAGGCAGTTTCTGAGTCTGAAGATGAAGATTCTGACAGCAGCCTTGGTGATCCTGAAGAACTGAGCCATGATCTAGCACTGCTCGTGAAGAAATTCCAGAAGTTCTCAAGACGTGGTCGCTTTGGAAGACCCTCAAGGAGCAATGATTCCTCATCCAGTGACTACAAGAAGAGGCTTTGTCACAAATGCAAGAAACCAGGACACTACATTCAAGATTGTCCTCAGTGGGAAAAGGAATCAAAGAAGAAGAAATACAAGGATTACAGTTCTGATGATGTGAAGAAAAATAAGAAATCCTCAAAATCTTCATCATCAAAATCCTCAAAGTCTTCATCTCACAAGAAGAGCAGCTCCAAGAAGGCTCAAACATTCATTGGCAAGGAAATGGACTCCGAGGCTGAATCCTAAGAAAATGAGGAAGAGGAGGCATCTGAGGATTCCGAATCTGGTGTGGCGAGCCTAGCCCTCGCTACTGCATTCGTCAGCAAGTCTATCTTCAACACTGAAGAAAATGACCTCACCAACAAGGCTGATGAAGGCAATGATGACTACGCTCCCACCTATTGCTTCATGGCAAAGGGTGCCAAGGTACTCAAATATACCTCCTCTGAATCAAGTGAGAATTAATCTGATGAAAACCTTAAGCCCAGCTATTCTAAACTTGCTAAGATTGCTGTGAAACAACAAAGGGCCCTTGAAAAGGTTCAAAACATGTTAGACAAAAGTGATGATATGTTGGGTGAAGAAATGGATCGCACTAAAACCTTGACTGAAAATCTTCAGAGACTTCAGACTAGGTTTGACAACCTTCAAGGTCATCATAACACTCTCTTGTCTGATCATGAGAAGCTTTCTTATGAATTTCTTCAAAGAAAGCAAGATCTTGAGAAGCTAAGAGTGAGTTATGAAGATCTTCAGAAGGAGCGCGATTCATTACTTGCTCAACAAATCAGCGCTGCTCAGGAAGAATTTGTTCCTCCATGTTTGAAATGCATTGAACGTGAATCTGCTAATTCTTCACCTGAATGTTCAAATGCTTCTAATGCTACAAATTCTTCAACTGTTTCTGCTATCACTAATTCCTCATCTGAGGACATTGCTAGTATCACTGACGATGCAGGGCTGAAGGAATTGTACATGACAGGCATGTACAAAAGCCTCAAAGGGCATCAGACTCTTTGTGATGTGCTTAAAAAGCAGATCCTCAACAGGAACCCTAGGAAAGAGGGTATTGCCTTTGAGAGAAAACTCAATGCTGATGGTACATATTGGAAGCCTGAGCAGTACCCCAAAACCTCATGGGTTGCTGCAAAGGGACCTCCAGTTGATCCATCTAATTTATCTGGCTTTACATGTGAATCTTCTCATTCTTCTGATGAGTCATTTGACTCCAACTACAAACTGTTTAAAACTCAGAATGGTGAAGTATTTGCTAGATATGTTGGCACTAACTGCAGGAACGGTTCCCCTATGAAGAAAATCTGGGTTCCCAAAAGGTGCCTTGAAAGTCTTCAGGTGAATGTCCTCATGACACCACCTGTGAAGAATAGGAACCCCAGATCAAATTCTTCATATGGACCAAATTCTTCATATGGATCCAAGTCCTCATACGGACCAAATTCCTCAAATGGATCATATTCCTCAAGAGGATCAAAGTCCTCATATGAACATCATCGTGCTAACAACTCTGTTTCGCAGGGAAGAGCCAAGGGCTATGAATATGAGCATTATTCTTCTAATCATTATGTTCATAAGTCCTCAAAGAATTTCTTTGCTTATTCATATGCTTACCCTAACTTCTCTTATGTGAAACGAAACGGATTGGCTTCTATGCCACCTTTCTCATATGGAGCTCGCAGAGTGATGAACTCTTTGCCACCCCTTCAGATGTGGGTGGTGAAGAAAAAGAACTAATCTCTTCTGCAGGGTCAGGTCTCCAGACGTGCTTGAACGTCTGAAGAATTTGTTGGAGACCTGAAGAGTGCCTGAAAGGACGCAGGCTAATCATGAAGAAATGAACTTTCATTTCTCACGTCCTCATACTTTTTTTAACTGTTGCATTGCTTGATGAAATTGGTCTGATGAATTGTGATGTCATATTCTTCACTGTTGAAGTATATGAAGTTCGTAAGCTGCACAAATTCATCTGCAGGATGATCAACCCAAAGCCACTGAGTGGGTCCTCGATAGTGGATGTACAAATCACATGACTGCTGACAAGAATCTATTGATTGATGCTCCTTTATCACCATCGCATCTGAAGCATATCATCTTCGCTGACAAAGGCAAAAGTCAGGTATTGGGTCTAGGTAAGGTTGCGATCACAAAGGATCGACACATGGACAAAGTCATGCTTGTCAAGTCCTTAGGATACAACCTCATGTCTGTCTCAATGCTTTGTGATCTTGATATGGTAGTTGTCTTTGGCAAGTATCGTTGTGTTATGGTTATGGAAGCTGGCAATTCCAAAGTCTTCGAAGGCTTTAGGAGAGGAGACTTGTATATTGTTGATTTCTCTACAGGACCGCAACCGGCCGTGTGCCTACTCGCAAAAGCTTCAGAAGGTTGGCTATGGCATCGATGACTTGGTCATGCAGGCATGAGGAATTTGCACATGCTTGCAAAGAAGAAGCATGTCATTGGCATTGAGAATGTCAAATTCCTCAAGGATCACTTGTGTGGAGCTTGTGAAGCTGGAAAGATGACCAAGGCTAAGCATCCAGCGAAGACTATCATGACCACTACTCGACCATTCGAATTGCTTCACATGGACCTCTTTGGTCCTAACCATTACTCAGCTGTCACAAATGACGCATCTCTCTATGGGCTTGTTATTGTTGATGATTACTCTCGTTACACATGGGTACACATTGTTACTTACAAACATGAAGTGCAGGAAGTCTTCAAACGATTTTCCTCGAGGGCTTCAACCAACTTTGGTGTGAAGATCAAGCACATCAGAAGTGACAATGGAACTGAGTTCAAGAATTCTGGTCTTGATGACTATCTTGATGAACTTGGTATTACTCATGAGTTATCTGCTCCTTATACTCCTCAGCAGAATGGTGTCATGGAGCGCAAGAACATGACTCTTGTTGAGATGGCTCGCACTATGCTTGATGAGTACAAGACGCCTCGTCACTTCTGGATTGAGGCAATTTATACTGCGTGCCACATCATCAACATGGTATATCTTCACAAATTCTTCAAGAAGACTGCCTATGAACTCCTCACTGACAAGAAACCCAATGTGAGTTATTTCAAAGTCTTCGGTGCTAAATGTTGGATTAGAGATCCTCATCATAATGCTAAATTTGCACCGAAAGCACATGAAGGTTTTATGCTTGGTTACGGAAAGGACTCGCACACCTACAGAGTCTTCAACACCGTTCTTCACAAGGTTGTTGAAACTGTAGATGTGCAGTTCGATGAAACTAATGGCTCGCAAAGAGAGCACCTACCCTCTGTGATAGATGAACCAGCACCTGAGGAAACTATCAAGTTTAAGGCTACTGAGGATGTCATTCCTACCGAAGAATCTGCTGAAGAATTCATTCCAGAACGTGAAGAACGTCGAGCTAATGCACCTGAAGAAATTGCTAAAGAAAATGGTGCCGAAGAAAAATGCTGATCAAATTCCTCGATGACAACCTACTCATCCTCGCGTTGCAAAAGAAGTGCAAGTTGAGAAGATCATCGATGACATTGAAGCACCAGGTCCTCTCACACGCTCAAAAGCTTCACATTTATCTAAATTTTATGGGCACTATGCTTTTGTCTCTATCACAGAGCCCACTAAGGTAGATGAAGCATTTCTGGATCCTGAGTGGATTCAGGCCATGCAAGAATAATTACATCAGTTCGAGCTCAACAACGTTTGGGAACTGGTCAATCGTCTAGATCCTCGCAAACACAATATCATCGGCACAAAGTGGATCTACCGCAACAAGCAAGATGAAAATGGCCTTGTGGTGAGGAATAAGGAACGACTAGTAGCTCAAGGCTACACACAGGTTGAAGGAATTGATTTCGATGAAACTTTTGCACCTGTTGCTAGACTTGAAGCTATTCGCATATTACTTGCTTATGCTAACCATCATGATATCACTTTATATCAAATGGATGTGAAAAGTGCATTCCTCAATGGTAAGCTTGAGGAAGAAGTATATGTTGCTCAACCCCCAGGTTTTGAAGATCCTAAGCATCCTGACAAAGTCTTCAGACTAAATAAGGCCCTCTATGGCCTCAAGCAGGCCCCTCGGGCGTGGTATGATACTTTGAAGGAATTCCTCATGAAGAAAGGCTTCAAACCCGGTTCACTCGACCCTACTCTTTTCACTAAGTCATATGATGATGAATGGTTTGTATGCCAAATATATGTTGATGATATCATCTTTGGCTGTACTGACCAACGTTATAGTGATGAATTTGCCTATATGATGAGTGAAGAATATCAAATGTCTATGATGGGAGAGTTGAAATTCTTCTTAGGTCTTCAAATTCATCAACAGCGCAATGGCATATTCATATCTCAGGAGAAATACCTCAAGGATGTACTAAGGAAATTCGGCATGCAAGATTGCAAAGGCGTCAAAATTCCGATGCCCACAAATGGCCACTGTGCACTGATGAAAATGGTATTAACTTCGATCAAAAGGTATATCGCTCCATGATTGGTTCTTTATTGTACTTATGTGCATCTAGGCCAGATATTATGCTTAGTGTTTGCATGTGTGCCCGATTTCAAGCTACACCGAAGGAATCACACCATAAGGCTGTGAAACATATTCTTCGATATCTAGCTCACACACCAACACTAGGATTATGGTACCCCAAGGGCTCGGCTTTTGATCTCGTTGGATATTCTGACTCTGACTATGCTAGTGATCGTGTGGATCGCAAGTCAACATCTGGTACATGTCATTTCCTCGGACGATCTTTGGTCTGTTGGTCCTCGAAGAAACAGAACTGCGTATCACTGTCTACTGCTCAAGCTGAGTACATTGCTGCTGGTTCTTGCTGTGCTCAATTGCTGTGGATGAAGCAAACTCTCAAGGACTACGGCGTCAATGTGAAGAATGTGCCTCTCTTATGTGACAATGAGAGTGCCATCAAGATTGCTCACAACCCAGTTCAGCACTCGAAGACAAAGCACATTCAGATTCATCATCATTTTCTTCGTGATCATGTGTTGAAGGGCGACATTTCTATTGAGCATGTGAAGACTGAAGAACAGCTAGCCGATATCT
The DNA here is from genome assembly GCF_002575655.3 of Aegilops tauschii subsp. strangulata. NCBI lineage: Eukaryota > Viridiplantae > Streptophyta > Magnoliopsida > Poales > Poaceae > Aegilops > Aegilops tauschii. The sequence continues at coordinate 343,138,437 of NC_053037.3, forward strand.
TCACAAAGCCCTTGGATGAGAAGATATTTAGCAAGTTGCGGTGTGAGCTAAATATCTTAGAATCTTCGAATGTTCTTTGAAGAGGACACTCATCCTAACACTTAATGCAAAATTGATGACTTAGATGTGCAACACATGAAGAAACGTTTTTCTTCAATCAATGAAGAATAACACTCTAAGTGTGAAGAAATTAATGAAGAATTTGATTCTCAGAACCCTACGACAATTGTACGCGGTGTCTGAAATCATCATTCTTATATGGTGGGTCACGCCACCACAAAAGTTGAAAATCTTCAATTTGAGTTTTTCCTCAGTTTTTGAAATTCCTCAGTTGTTCATATTCTTCAACTTTGCAAAATCTTCACTGTTTCCGTCGTTTTTCTTCATTGGCTATATATATATATATAAGTTTATGTCCTCTACAGCATTCACTTATGGCTAATTCTTCAAGTTGGTTTTTCTGCTAAGTGAATGTGATCGGACCCTTCCCCCTCCATGCTATACTCAACCCAATCTATTCACAAATTCTTCATGTACATTCTATTTGAAACTTGTTCAAAATCTTCACTGTGTCCTTGTCAGCTGAAGAATTTGCAAACGGAACTTTTAACTTATCTTAACCAAATTTTCGGCTTTGCCGCTCAAACCGTTCCGCTTCCCACAATATACTTATCTACTCACCCATGATCTAACACGATCTCCACTTCTCAGTACATGGGTGACACATGTCAAGCGAATGAGAAGGGTCAGGGGCTGGTTCGTCCAATTTCTTCAGGCGAACAGTTTTTCACCGTGGCTATAAATACCCCCTCTCCCCTTCCTCACTTCTTTTACTCCGCTCGACCTCTCTCCAGCTCGAGCTTCTCAAACGCTAGCGCCGCTGCTACATCATCGTCGCCGGTGAGGAAGAGCTTCACTGCCTCGACCTCGTCGCCGCCGTACTCGCGCCGGCCGCGGAAATCTTCTCTCCGCCGCCGCCGTAGCCGTCTTCCTCCGCCAAGTTAGGGCGTGGAAGATCTGCACAGACGAGCTTCACTTCTCCACATCCCAGTTCATCGTGTTCTTCGTTCAGGGTAATTAAGAGTTACTTTTACTGCCCTCTTTGATTCGAATGACTTCTACAAAATCTTCAAAGGTGTTTATTCCTTAATTTTTTCACACACTAAACACCTCACTTGTCATCTGTTTTTGATTCGTTTCTCTAAGCATCATTTTTCTTCAAGATTCCTCAATGTGGATCTTCAATCTATACAACTCTGGAACCTAAGACAAAGAATGCTTAGTGAAATTCTTCAAGACTCATCTAGTCAAATTCCTCAAACTTGTTCTTTTTGAAAAACCTTCTGAGAATGCATATGACCTCTCCAAATTCCTCGCAACTATACTCTGTTCATAGGTACTCATGTCCACTGCTGAATCACTAGGTTCTCATCAACTTAACTCATTTGCAGCATTCCTCGAAGAAAAGTTGCATACTTCTTCAGAGAGTTCAATTGTTCAAATTCCTCAACTGAAGAAAATGGCTGATGGAAAGAAGCCACAGAAAGGAGGAAAGAGGCCTGAGGTCAATACTGCCTTGGAAATCCCTGAGGACATTTATGCTGGGTACTGCACACCCCCTGAGGAAGATAAGAATCAGCGCAAGGTGCGCATTCAGAGGATAGAAAGGAGATGGGCAAAAGAGTGGAGGGAGTACAGGTATGTGACTCCAAAATACATGAAGAAATTCGCTGTTACTCCTCCATGCTCAAGACTACCATTGGCACCTGGCCAAGAGGCAGATCCCACTAGCATCAAGCGTGGTGAGGATTTTCCTGAAGAATGGGCCAAGCGCCAAGCCAAGTTGGCCAAACCGGCAAAAGATGCAGTGAAGAAATTCAATGAAGATTCCACTGCTGTTGCTGCTCTTCTTCAATGCCCACACGGCCAATTTCCTCAGCTCCGCCCTCACGGCCAATTCCTCAAGCCGCTCCTACTCCTCCAAAGTCCTCAGCTGCTCCGACAAAATCCTCAGCACCTGTGCATCTCGCCACGTGCCAAAGGACTACAGGCATCTCTATTGCCTCAGGAGCTTCAGCTAGTTCCTCAGCTGCACCAAATTCTTCAACAGGACCCTCTCTGCTGAAGACAAAGACCACTGCTGGACGAGGCTCTCGCCCAAGTCCTCACAAGAAGCAGGTCGCCTTCCAAGTGCCGTCTGAAGAAGACGAAGCTGATGATGAAGAACTTGCTGAGATCATCAGAGATAGGCAAGTCAGGGCCGCTAGAGCCAAAGGCACAAATGTGCCACTGCTTTTGGATCCAAGGTTGATCCTCGACTATATTGATCTCTGGCACAAGGACCCAAACACTCCTATGCCTGATTTCAAGTTGACACCTGGCCAAAGTCACATGCTGACCCATTTCATCCAAGAAGAAAAATGGAAATATGAGAAGGCCAGGCAGATCAAGAAAGCGCAATATAAGAAAGAGAAATTTCAATCTGAAGAATAACGTTGTCACTATGACAACTGATGAACTTGTAAAGATTCAGTCTGAAATCAAAGTCCTCAGCGATGATTTCAATGCTTACTATGCTGATTGGCAAGGAGCCAAGGTCAGGTTTGTTAAACTGACTGAGAAGTTCACCTCCAATGTTGCAGCCCCATCGCAACAAGAAATTCCTCAGACTGAAGCACCTGCTCAGCCAACTGAAGAACATGCCAGCACCGCTGATGACAGTCAGGTTGCTGAAGAAAATGTGAGTTCCAAGGCTGATGACTGCATTCCAGCCACTGAAGAAATTGCCAGGGCACCCACTAGTGGTGCGCCTGAAGAAAATGAAGAGGTCAGGGCAACTGCATCAGTTGTGCCTGAAGAAAATCAACCACATTCCTCTGCTCCTCTTGCGCTTACTCCAACTCCAATCCTTCCATCTGCATCAGATGTGAAGAAGACCAAGGCTGCAGAGCATGCAGCAGTGAAGAAAAGGAAAGCATCAACTCCTTCAGATTCTTCAGCACCGAAGAAGATTAAGAAATTGACAAGTTCATTTGCTAATACAATTGATGCTGTTCCAGTTTCCTCCATGCCATCAAAGGAAATCATCCCTTTTGATGAAGAATATGAGATCCCTAGCGGATCTGATGAAGAAAATCCTTCTGCTGCTTCGTCAGAGCAGATGGATGAAGAAATTGAAGTTGATAGAATCCCTTCAACACCAGTTGTTTCCTCGCCTATGCCTCAGTTCATAGCTGAAGAGGCTGGCGTTGAAGAAATGGATGATGAAGATGTGGACATTGGCTGCACCACACCTGTGATGAATGATGACTTTTGGGAAAGTCAGCACCCCAATTCTCCACTCTTCACTCCACTGCAGCAAATTCCTCAGTCCCCAGTCACTACAGTTCAAATGGGATCTGATGAAGCTCATGAAGACATTCCAGCCGCTAGTGCTGGAGAAAATGAAAATAAAGAATTCAAGAACCAGGCTGCCACTGAAGAGGGACCAGAAATTCCTCAGCCTGAAGAACCTGAGATTGCGATTCCTGAGGTCATCATGCAACTGACTGACACTCCTCTGCCTAAGCCAAAGGATCCATTCTCAAGGAAGCAAAAATTCAAGGCTGATGATTTCTTTGGCGAGCACGTATTCTTCACCGAGTACAACCCTTATGACTCTGCTCGCATAAGGAAGAGGCGTTTCTGGACTGCCAGCCAGGCAAATTTCTATTCCTCAGTGCTGTTCAACAAAGACAAAGTCTTCGATCATGAGCACATTCCTCATGTGGATATGGAATCTCTGCCGTGCTTCGAGCCAGTCCTCAGTGTTCTTCACGACGCTGGATTGTTAAATTTCTGCACTGACATATGTGATTGGAATGAAGAGCTAATTCTTCAATTTTATGCAACACTGCTGAAAGTGCAAGTATCACTTAGATTATATTTTGGTGTGATGACAATGTGGTTAGTGGAACTAATGTTGGTTGCTAAAGTTTATCTCAGGACATTGGTTCCAAGGTATCCATTGATGGAGGTGTGCGACCCCCCAGTCCAAAAAGATCAAAGGCGTGGTTACCGGCGACTCGAAGGTTTTTCGTTTTGGTTCGATTTGAGTCGTAGGTAAAACCGCACTATCAAGAGGGGTCTTCGTGGAATTAGTGTCGTGTGGGAATGCCTCCAAGACAGATACACCAGCCCTCCTACACCTCTTCAGATATTCCACTTGTTGTGTGCTTTGCCGTGGTGTCCTGTGATGTTTTCATCAGAAATCTTCTGGACACCCCGTGTGCACGGGGTCTCTGACCCCCGTGCGCACGGGGTAGTCAGAATATTTCTGGACACCCCGTGCGCACGGGGCTGACTTGGCCCGTGCGCACGGGGTCCAACGGGCAGAAATCCCCTCCCGGCCAAGAACACTATAAGAGCCCCCTTCTTCCTCCTCCATCCCCTAACCCTAATGTCTTGTTGAGCTCCTCCATTGCTACACCCCATTTTGCTCACTACTCTCAATCCCTCCACCCAATCTCGTTAAAACCTTGGGGATTGGGAGAGCAAGACCCGATCTACACTTTGACCAAACCAAATCGCATTCCCCGCAACATTCATCCACCATGACTTGTTACTCTTGGAGCTTGGGCTCCTAGGCGGTTAGAGGTTCCTCCGGAAGCTTCCTTGCTTGTGGTGTGCTCCGGAGAAGTTTGTAAAGGTGTGGTGGTCGCCTTCAAGACCAACCCCGAGTGATTCGAGGCTCATCCGTTGGGGGTGACTCGAAGGAGATTACGGTGAGCCTTCAGTGGCGTTCCGCAAGCTTTGGCTCCGGCACCGCTCCAAACGGAGAGTAGCTCTTCCCCAAGGAAGAGTGAACTTCGGGATAAAATCCGCGTCCTCGTCTCACTTGTGGTTAATCCTTTCCCACACTTTACTTAGCCTTGTATGCTTGTTGGCTTGCTAATTAGTTTGTTGCCTAGCATACTTAGCTTAGAACTTGCTTGTCATATAGGTTGTGTTCACCTAGTTGCATATCTAGTGAACCCTTTTTATCCGCTAAGCCTTAAAATTGACAAGAAAGAGTAAAATTTGTAGTCTCCTATTCACCCCCCCTCTAGTCGACCGTATCGATCCTTTCAATTGGTATCAGAGCCTCGTGCTCTAATACAAGGTTTTACAACCTTAGAGGATATGGCCGATCTAGGGAATGAGGGAGGTGTCGCACCACTTGCAGAGGATGGTCAAAACCTACCCCCCGCCGCGGCCGACGCACTTGTTGCTCCGGCCGTTGCTCCCGTCGCCCCCATTAACCCGGGTGCCCCGTTGACCACGGCCGATATTCTTTCAATGTTTGCGGACCTCAAAGCTTCTATGTTGAAAGAAGTTCGCTCCTCGATCAAGGAGAAAATTGATGCTCGCTTAAAGCCCTCGACATCCGCCTCAAACTCATTTGATCCAAATGCGGTTCATGATGCGGATGATTCGAGAGAACCTCTTGCATCCGCGGCTCGCACTCAAGTTCCCAAGTACAATGCCGTGGAACCATTTTACTCACCACAACCCTTGCAGCACCCTCGCATTAATCCTGTGGGGCCTCCGCCCCCTTTGAAAGCTAACGCGTTTGCTAAGTGGAAGCTAGATATGGAGTCTCATATTCGAAGTGCATCTACACAACTATGGTGGATTGTGGTCAATGGTTTCAACCCCAAGGATCCCATGAATCTCACTCCAAGAGAAGCAGTTGATGATCAACTCAATGCTACCGCCCACCACATGTTGCGCACCGCGGTGACCGATGACTATAGTAACTCCATTGCTCTCCTCAAGATCGCCAAGGAAATTTGGGATTGCCTTGAGGAGGCCCTCGAAGGTGATGAAGCAATTCAAAGATCTCGGTTGGCTTTGCTCAAGCAAGAAGTCAACCTATTTGTGAGAAATGAGGGTGAGTCCGCGGAAGAGGTATATCGAAGGTTGAAGTCTCTTGTGCTCAATTTGAGAACCTTTGGGTGCACTTGGGCGAATGATGATTTCATTAAGGACAAGTTCATTGATGCTATGGTTCTCACGGAACATACCATGGTGATGATGATACATCAACGCCCGGACTATCAAAAGTTGACCGCGGCACAAGTTGTATCCACCTTCTCAACTCATGTTCTTTTGGAGACCAAGTCCAAGAAGACCTTTGCCATAGCTCAAGCCACCAAGAACTCAAATCTTGCATTGAAGGCCAAGAAAGTAGTTGCCCAACCCTCACGGGATGAAGAAGTTGTTGAAGAGACTTGTGAGGAAGATGTTGACACCTCATGCCCGGCAAATGACTTTGCGGAAGACTTGGCTCTCTTGGTCAAGAAATATTCCGGGACCATGGCAAACAAAGGGAAGAATCTGCAAGGAAGATCGTTTGGACGAAGAAAATGCTACAATTGTGATAGCCCAAGACATTTTGTGCACGATTGTCCTTATGAGAGACGTGAAGACAAGTCCGAGAAGCTTGTGCTCAAGAAGAAGAAGTTCACCAAGTTTTCCAAGAGGAAAGATGACAAGGCTCTTGTTCATGAGGAGTACATGTCCGGAGATGAAGATGACGGTGATGATGATTATGTGGGCACGGCCGCCATTGCCATGCATGCCACTACCTCCTCCTCCACCACCGGCCTCTTCGACTCTCCCAACGAGGACAAGCCGTTCACTCATCATTGCCTCATGGCCAAAGAGGTAAAAACAAAGTCCAACTCTCAAAAACCCTTCATCCACACTCCCAATGTTTCATGTGAGATAGTGGAGGATGAGTGTGATGATGGTGTGGATAATGATGAGGAATCCTTGATGGCTTTCATGAACACTCTTCATGGTGAAGCTCGTGCTCGTTTTAGTGATCTCCTTAAATCACTCGCCGAACGCGATGATTTTATTGAGAACGTTGAAAACCTCCTCATAGAGGAAAAAGAGAGAGTCGAACTCCTCGAGCAATAGCTATATGAAGAGAGTGTCATGAGAGCATCACTTGAGGAAGCCTTGTCTTCTCATAAAATTGACTTCGTTAAAACCGATGATGCGTTGCAACTTGCTCTTGAGAACAACGATGCCCTTAAAGTAAGGGTTGAAAAGCTTCTAGTTGATCACACGAGACTTGTTGAGGAACATGAGCTCCTTGTGACTAGTTCCAAGGTTGTCAAAGGTGACCTCATTGCCCTCACCGAGTCGTATGCTCAACTTAAAGCTACAACCATTAAGGCTCTTACTTCCGTCCCTCATGTTGATTTAAATGATGAATCTTGTACGGCTAACTTTGCTCATGATTGCACCTCTCTCCAAGAGGAGAATAAGAAGTTAAAAGCCAAAATTGAGAAAGGGCTTGTGTCGTGCATTCAAGGGGAGAAAAACCTCAATGACCTCTTGAGCAACCAAAAGGAGTGTGTTGCCAAGGAGGGAATTGGGTTTGACCCCTCTTCTAAGAAGAAGAAGACCAAGAAGAAGAGCAACAAGAAGAAGATCGGTCCTACTTCTCCTCCCCAACAAAAGATAGCATTTGTTCATGAAGGACACAAGGAGAAGGAGAAGGAAAAAGGGAATGTCGGGGATGGCAAGGTCAATAGGGACAAGGCCATTCCCAAAGAGTTTGCCGGCAAGAACAACCCATCTTATGTCCTCATGAGAGGAAATGATGGTCATACCTTTGCTAAATTTGTTGGCACTAACTATGATGATTATGCTTGGACTATTTGGGTTCCTAAGACCCTTATTGCTAACTCTCTAGGACCCATTGCAAAATGGGGACCTAAAATCAAAGCTTGATTCTTGTAGGACTATACCTCCGGTGGAACACAATGGGTGATCGATAGTGGTTGCACCAATCATATGACCGGAGAGAGGGAGATGCTTGTGGAGTTCATCGATTCGGTCAAGGCCACTTCAAACATCTCTTTTGGTGACAATAGCAAGGGCAAGGTATTGGGTTTGGGCAAGGTGGTAATCTCTAGTGATGCATCACTTAAGAATGTCATGCTTGTTCAATCTCTTCACTACAATTTACTTTCTACGATTCAATTGGCTCGTGCCGGTTATGATTCTCATTTCGGTGAATTTCATGTGACCGTCTTTAAGAGAAGCAATCTCAAAGTGGTCTTTGTTGGGCATGTTGAAGACAACCTTTACGTGGTTGATTTCTCAAATGAGAAAACTTATCTTGCAACATGTCTAATGGCCAAGGCCAACGTGGGGTGGCTTTGGCATCGCCGGCTAGCGCACGTTGGCATGAGAAATTTACAAGCTCTCTTAAAGGGGGAGCACATCCTTGGACTAACCAATGTGTCTTTTGCCAAAGATCGTCCTTGTAGTGCGTGCATTGCCGGAAAACTTCATGAAAAAGCTCATAAGGTGTCAACTATCATTACCACTTTGAGGCCTCTCGAGCTCATTCACTTGGATCTCTTTGGGCCTCCATCTTATGATAGTTTGGGAGGGTGGAGGTATTGCCTTGTCATTGTCGATGACTATACAAGATATACATGGGTGTTCTTCCTCAAGACTAAAGATGAAACTCAAGACACCTTCATCAACTTTGCCAAAGAAGCTCAACGTCAACATAACTGTGAGATCAAGGCAATTCGAAGTGACAACGGCACCGAGTTCAAAAATTACACTATGAACGAGTTCTTGAGCGATGAGGGGATCAAGCATCAATATGTCGCGCCATACACTCCCGAACAAAATGGTGTTGCGGAAAGGAAGAACCAGACTCTCATTGAGATGGCAAGGACCATGCTTGACGAGTACAAGTCTCCATACAAGCTTTGGGCCGAAGCCATCAACACCGCGTGCCATGCTACAAACCGGCTTTATCTTCGTAAGCTCAAGAACAAGACTCCCTACGAACTCCTAATCGGGAGAAAGCCTAACGTCAAATACTTTCGAGTATTCGGTTGTAAGTGTTTCATTCTAAATAAGAAATCCCGTTTAGCTAAGTTTGCGCCTAAAACTTATGAGGGCATATTTGTTGGATATGCATCAAACTTGCATGCTTACCATGTTCTCAACAAATCCACCGGATGTATTGAGGAAACGGTAAATGTGGAGTTTGATGAAGATAATGGTTCCCATGCGGAGCAAATTGTTCCTAGTGTTGTAGGTGATGAGGCTCCTTCACAAGCTATAAGGACTATGGGGATAGGCCACATTCGTCCACAAGAAACACCCCAAGTCCAAGTAGAAGAAGAAGGAGTAAGAGCCCCTCTTGTGGATTCTCCACAAGGGAAGTCATCACCGCCACCACAAGGTCAAGATGCTATGGAAAATCATGAACCTATCCAAGAACAAGATCAAGTCCCTCATGTTCCCGAGCAAGATCAAGGGCAAGCCCAACCAAATGGCGAAGAACCAATCTGTGAGGCCCAAGGTCAAGCTCTTGATCAAGATCAAGATCAAGATCAATCCCAACCTCAAGTGTCTTCCACATCATCACATCCAAGTGATCAAGAACTAGAGGTTGTGAAGAGAAGGGTGTCTCCAAGGCTAAAGCATTCTCAAGGCCAAGCTTCTTCCACAAGTTCAAAACCAAGTGAAGAAGAGCTTACCCTCAAAGTGCAAAAAGCGGCTGCCAAGTTAAAGCATCTTCAACATCTCACCGACAACATTTATGGAAGCATCAACAAAGGGGTAACTACTCGTAGACGTTTGGCAAACTTTTGTGAACATCACTCGTTTGTCTCTTGTGTTGAGCCCCTTAAGGTTGAAGATGCACTTGACGACCCGGATTGGGTAAATGCCATGCATGAAGAACTTAACAACTTCACCCGCAACAAAGTATGGACTCTTGTGAAGAGACCCAAAGAACATCATAATGTCATTGGAACAAAGTGGATCTTTAAGAACAAACAAGATGAGCATGGACAAGTCACTAGAAACAAGGCAAGGTTAGTGGCACAAGGGTTCACCCAAGTTGAAGGTTTGGACTTCGGTGAAACCTTTGCCCCCGTTGCCCGTCTTGAGTCCATTCGTATCTTGCTTGCATATGCTTCACATCATGATTTCAAATTGTATCAAATGGATGTGAAGAGTGCATTTCTTAATGGTCCTCTTAAGGAGTTGGTGTATGTCAAACAACCTCCCGGTTTCGAAGACCCCGATCACCCCTCTCACGTTTATGAACTCCATAAGGCGCTCTATGGACTTAAACAAGCACCTCGTGCTTGGTATGATCACCTTACGGCGTTCTTAAGTGAGAAGGGGTTCCAGATCGGGTTAATAGATTCCACTCTCTTCACGAAGAGGGTAAAAGGAGAATTGTTTGTGTGCCAAATATATGTTGATGATATTATTTTTGGTTCCACTAACCATGCTATTAACGTTGAGTTTGAGAATCTTATGACCAAGGAATTTGCCATGAGCATGATGGGAGAGTTGAAGTTTTTCCTCGGATTTCAAGTGAAGCAATTGAGAGGAGGAACCTTCATCAACCAAGCACTTTATATTCAAGACATGCTCAAGAGGTTCAAAATGCAAGATGTCAAGCCCATGAAGACGCCCATGCCCACAAATGGCCAACTTAATCTTGATCCCAATGGTAAAGATGTGGATCAAAAGGTATATCGCTCTATGATCGGTTCTTTGCTTTACCTTTGTGCATCTAGGCCGGATATTATGTTGAGTGTGTGTGTGTGTGCAAGATTTCAATCCGCTCCCAAGGAGAGCCATTTTTCGGCAGTGAAAAGAATCCTTCGATATTTGGTTCATACCCCAAACTTGGGCCTTTGGTACCCCAAAGGAGCAACTTTCAAGCTATTAGGATATTTGGATTCGGATTGGGCCGGAGACAAGGTAGACCGCAAGTCCACTTCCGGGTCTTGTCAATTCCTAGGGAGGTCATTGGTAATTTGGTCTTCAAAGAAGCAGAATTGTGTGTCCCTTTCAACCGCCGAGGCCGAGTACATTGCTGCAGGAAGTTGTTGTGCACAATTATTATGGATGAGGCAAACTTTGATGGATTATGGTGTCAAATGTGACAAAGTGCCTCTATTTTGTGACAATGAAAGTGCAATCAAGATCGCCGACAATCCAGTGCAACATAGCCGAACCAAACATATCGAGATTCGTCATCACTTCATTCGAGATCATGTGGCCAAGGGAGACATTGATTTATTCCATGTCAACACCGAGAAGCAACTTGCCGACATTTTTACCAAGCCACTTGATGAAGCAAGATTCCGCGAGTTAAGGCATGAGCTGAATATCGTGGATATAAGTAACTTGGATTGAGGTTCTTGCATACACACACATACTCTACTAGTATCTTGTTTTAGATGTAGGCACCTAAGTAGGGGGAGCTAGCTCAACTAATGAGCTATCTTATCCTACTAGTGCATAAATTGATCAAAATCTTTCACATTAGCCATTTGAAGATGGCATTTGTGCTTCAAAGATGAGTATTGGTCTTGGACCCAAGGTTCATATCTTCGCGGTGCCATACCAAACAAACTCAAACATGGTGGCTTCGGCCACCGCCCTCCGTTGGAGGTTGGATCGTTTTTGTCTTTTGTTTGTGTGGTTCTTCTTGTCCTTGTGTTCGTGTTTCCGTGAGTGTGTGTTTTCTCGAGTCTCTTCCAGTGCAAGTGCTACACATACTCCTTTCTAGTAGTGTTGGATTTCTTCTGCGACGTGTTTAGAAGTGAGGCGGGAATGCTCTTTGGGGTCTTGGTAAGAATTTGCATTCAGCCATAACCCAACAAGCTTCTTCCTGTCAAAATCCTCTGGATACCCCGTGCCCACGGCCCTTGTACCGTGCGCACGGGGACCCCGTGCGCACGGCCCTTGTACCCCCGTGCGCACGGGGCCTTTAGCCCGTGCACACGGGGTCTGCGGTTTCTGGCCCTGAAGAGGTGGGACGTGGGGGGTTTGGGTTCTTTCCCACCCAGTCGCCTCCTCCACACCCCAGATCGCCTCCAGGCCGCCGCCGTCGCTTCCTTGTCGCCGGTGCTCCTCCGTGCGCCGTGGGACTTCGCTGCTCCGTGGAGATCTTCCGGGATGGGGTCCTCCTCTTGTATCTCCCTCCCCTTGTTCTTCTTTTTCCTCCTTTGGATCCGTTTTAGTCTAGGGTTTCCTCCTCTACTAGTCTAGGCCAGTCATTCCCTTGTGATAGACTAGGGGCGGATGGGCATTAATGTGGCAGTTCTCCCTGCCACACTCACTCCCAGATCTCGATCTGGAAGTGGTTGCCGCTGGGCGAACCCCATGTCCACGGGCCTTGTACCGTGCGCACGGGGCCCCCGTGTCCACGGGCCTTGTACCGTGCGCACGGGACCCCGTGTCCACGGTGGTCAGATCCCCGTGTGCACGGGGTACACAGTGGTGCCAGTCCTCCTTCTTCTCTGTCTTCCATTCCTCGCCAGCTTCTCGAGCACTTGTACTTATTTGTGTCTCTCGTGTTTGTTGTGCTTTGTTGCTGTTGTGTTTCAGACTCTGCTGACAAGAGGTCCGAGCTCCATCGCAAGCGCACCAAGGTAGGTTCCAGGGAATTCTGTTTGGCTCCTCGTCAGCCGTCCGAAGGAAGTGGTCAGGGCTCTGAGATGGGCCGTGTTCGCCGTAACGCCTCCAAGCAGCCAGTGATTGAAGCCTCCGAGGATTCAGAAGAGGAGTATGATTCGCAGGAAGATGCTCACTATGAGAACCCCGCAGATGCAGAGATAGAAGATGAGGATGATTCTGCTGATGATGTTGATGAGGAGGAAGGAGAGGAACATGTGCTCCCAGGAGGTCGGAATGTCAAGAATCTACCTCTCTCTAAGTGGACCAAGCCAGAGCTTTGGGCTTGCAGGCAGGATTTCCCCAATGTGCCAAACACTGATGCAGGGGTTAACCCAAGATTAAAGAATGATTTTCAACAACGGGTGTTCTCTGAGCTGATCATGACCAAGAAAAACAAGTTTGCCCCCCACAAGCAAATCAATGTGGAGGCTCTTCGGGACAATGATCATACCTATCCCGGTGTGTATAGTGCTCTTGGGAGGCTTGGCTTGATCCCGTTCGTCGCCTTCCACCATCCATTCAGTGAAGATCTTGTGATGCAGTTCTTTGCCACCGTATACTTCCACAGTGATGAGGCTCGCACTATGACTTGGATGTCTGGCACATATGAGTGTGAGGCCTCCATGGCCAAGTTCTCTGACATCATTCCGTATCGGTTCTTTGCTGAGGAGCATCCTGAGTATGGCCGTGTTCGTGAGACAGGTAGAGACAAGGATGAGATTGCTTTTGCTTACAAGCCAGACAAGGCCTTCACCACCGGTTCTATCAAACATTTGAAGCCAACCTATGATACTATGCGTCACATTCTTAGGTACACGCTTAATCCTAAGACCGGGGACTCTCACAATCTGAGGAGCTCCATGTTGGATATCTTTGTCTACCTTCATAACAAGAAGAAAGTGGATGTTCTGGACTTCATGTTCTTTGAGATCAGGCAGTGTGTTCAGGAGAACAAGTCATGCATCTATGCTCCGTTCATCCAAGCTTTGACTGAGTCCGTCTGTCCCGCCAGGTACATTGCCAAGTACCGCACCTCCTTTCCGAAGCGTGATTCCAACTGGCTTCCGGCTGCTCCTCCACCATATGTGCCTCCCAAGAAGGGGCGCAACCCCAGGCCTGAGGATCGTGCTACCTACACTGAGGGATGTTCATCCTATGTGCGGATTCCGCGTAGCAAAGGGAAGCAAGTTGCTACTGATGCCAGTTTCACCAGAGAGGAGAAGAAGTCTCTTCTGAAGACCGTGAGCAACATGTTCAAAATGTGTCAGTCCATTCGGCGCCGTTAGGTCAAGGAGATCAACAAGGGCAAGCTGGTGAGGCGTCAGGAGAAGGCTGAGCGTGCTGCAGCTGGTGAGGAGGTTGGTCCAGGGTCCGAGGACATCGACAGTGTGGCCACAGCTCGTTCTTTTCCCTTGGGGGGATGGCACTTTGATGATGATGATGCTTCGAGCGCACCTCCTCTTGTCTAGAGTCTCGTTAGCATCGCCTTTTCCCTTTTTGTTGTCTTGATGACAAAGGGGAGAAGTGTTCTATTAGGGGCGTTTGCAGTTGGTTTCAGTTGGGTGAGATCTCAAGGCCTCGTTTCTTGTTTGTTTTGGTTGTGTTTATTTGGCTTGAGATACTCTTATTTACTTGCTTTCGCGTTGTGGTCGTGAGCTACCTAGTCTATGTGAGAGACTATCTACTTTATGGAATTTATCTAAGCTTATGTTGATATATCTTGTGGAGTATGATCAAGCTTCTATATGTTAGTCTCACGTTTTCTGCTCACCACACTTGCATGTGATCTAGGCACCGTGTTGGGTTTTATTATGTTGATCACATGCCTTGACAATGTGGATCTAGGGGGAGCCTCATATGTGTGTGCTTGATGCATAATCAAGCATTTTTTTCCTTGCACATATATAGGGGGGGGGCTCCTTTGATCAACTATTGTCGCATGGCTGTTTACTTAAGTTGTATCCTATATGCCATGTCCTAACCATGTTGTCATCAATGCACCAAAAAGGGGGAGATTGAAAGTGCAAGTATCACTTAGATTATATTTTGGTGTGATGACAATGTGGTTAGTGGAACTAATGTTGGTTGCTAAAGTTTATCTCAGGACATTGGTTCCAAGGTGTCCATTGATGGAGGTGTGCGACCCCCCAGTCCAAAAAGATCAAAGGCGTGGTTACCGGCGACTCGAAGGTTTTTCGTTTTGGTTCGATTTGAGTCGTAGGTAAAACCGCACTATCAAGAGGGGTCTTCGTGGAATTAGTGTCGTGTGGGAATGCCTCCAAGACAGATACACCAGCCCTCCTACACCTCCTCAGATATTCCACTTGTTGTGTGCTTTGCCGTGGTGTCCTGTGATGTTTTCATCAGAAATCTTCTGGACACCCCGTGCGCACGGGCCAAGTCAGCCCCGTGCGCACGGGGTACCTCGAAACTCACTGGACACCCCGTGCGCACGGGGCTGACTTGGCCCGTGCGCACGGGGTACCTCGAAACTCACTGGACACCCCGTGCGCACGGGGCTGACTTGGCCCGTGCGCACGGGGTACCTCGCATCTCACTGGACACCCCGTGCGCACGGGGCTGACTTGGCCCGTGCGCACGGGGTCCAACGGGCAGAAATCCCCTCCCGGCCAAGAACACTATAAAAGCCCCCTTCTTCCTCCTCCATCTCCTAACCCTAATGTCTTATTGAGCTCCTCCATTGCTACACCCCATTTTGCTCACTACTCTCAATCCCTCCACCCAATCTTGTTGAAACTTTGGGGATTGGGAGAGCAAGACCTGATCTACACTTTGACCAAACCAAATCGCATTCCCCGCAACATTCATCCACCATGACTTGTTACTCTTGGAGCTTGGGCTCCTAGGCGGTTAGAGGTTCCTCCGGAAGCTTCCTTGCTTGTGGTGTGCTCCGGAGAAGTTTGTAAAGGTGTGGTGGTCGCCTTCAAGACCAACCCCGAGTGATTCGAGGCTCATCCGTTGGGGGTGACTCGAAGGAGATTATGGTGAGCCTTCGGTGGCGTTCCGCAAGCTTTGGCTCCGGCACCGCTCCAAACGGAGAGTAGCTCTTCCCCAAGGAAGAGTGAACTTCGGGATAAAATCCGCGTCCTCGTCTCACTTGTGGTTAATCCTTTCCCGCACTTTACTTAGCCTTGTATGCTTGTTGGCTTGCTAATTAGTTTGTTGCCTAGCATACTTAGCTTAGAACTTGCTTGTCATATAGGTTGTGTTCACCTAGTTGCATATCTAGTGAACCCTTTTTATCCGCTAAGCCTTAAAATTGACAAGAAAGAGTAAAATTTGTAGTCTCCTATTCACCCCCCCTCTAGTCGACCGTATCGATCCTTTCAACTGCACATCACCGGCAACCCCGAAGATGTGAATTCATGGGTGCTGGACTGGATGTCTGAAAACACTCACTACAAAGCACCAGCTACTGAATTGCTTCGTGCATTGCCTCTCAGTCCACCCCTTGAAGGTGCTTGTTGCGTCTACAATGAACCTGAGCTTACCGATCACTACATGCAAGTGCTGATGAAGCCTTTGAAGCCAGGTCAGGCCCCAAGAACAAAATTCCTTGTGAAGGAATTGTTGTATGTGTCTCGGACTGTCTATCGCATTCTGTCGAAGACATTGAGTCCAATCAAGGGCCACGACTCGAATGAAGAAGAAGTCGTTGGCATCATGAAGAATCTGCTTTTCAATATCATTCATGGCGTTCCCGTCAACTTCCATGATTTCTTCATGAGGACTCTGGCCAATGTCGCAATGTCACCATTTGAGTTGAAGCCTTATGCACCATGGATTATGCGATTCATCAGAACAAGGTCTTCACTCAACTACAAAGCTGATACACTGAACCATTGCAGCTACTTGCCCCCGATCGAAGTCCTCAAACGGACATTTTCCTCAGCTGATGAAAAGGGCAAGGCTACTGCTGTAATTGATGAAGGCATTCGTCCATTGGATGGACAATTTCGCAAGGCTGCATCCTACTCCACCAATGATGACTCTGCCACCCATGACTCTGCCGCAAATGCACCCAAGCAAAATCCTCAAGGCACAGCACCCAAGGTGATGACTGACCGTGAGCTTCTCCTCAGTCTTCATCAAAAGGTTGATCGATCATAAATGGGTCAAGCGTCAGTTTGGTTCAATTCTTCACAACATGACTGCTACCCACAATGCAGTGAAGAAAAACCACTACTACCTTCATGAAACCCTCAACCGCACCTGGGCTGTTCTGTCTCAAGTCTATAGTGAAGAAGATCTGAAGAAAATGGGTCTTAATGAAGATCTTGACTAGGCTCCACCTCCTCCGAAGAAGTACAAGAAGGTCAAGGTTCCTTCCTTGGTGGCCAGCTCCTATTCTTCATCACGTGACACTGATGAACATGAAGACTTGGACGACACCGCGGCAGACCCAACATCAACAAACGACCCCAACAACACTGGCGCTCCTTCATCAACTTGATATTCTTCAGGGGCGTTAGTCCTCATTTTCGATCCTTTTGGTCATTCGATGACAAAGGGGGAGAAAT
This sequence comes from Aegilops tauschii subsp. strangulata, assembly GCF_002575655.3. Lineage (NCBI taxonomy): Eukaryota > Viridiplantae > Streptophyta > Magnoliopsida > Poales > Poaceae > Aegilops > Aegilops tauschii. The sequence continues at coordinate 343,155,470 of NC_053037.3, forward strand.
TTGAGTTAGTCTTCAAGCGGGTCTATTATATGGGCGTTTTTTTCTAAGTTACAACTCTCGTTCTTCTGATGACTTTGCTGGATCGAGTTGTAACTTAAACTCTATGGTGACCTGATACTTTTGCTGCGTTCTTCTGCATGCTTATTCCTCGTTAATGTTATTGCACGCATGCTGAATTACATTAGTCACCATATTTCATCATGCATTTCAAATTCTTCATATTATATGTCAAATGCATGTATGAATTACAAGATATAGGGGGAGATCTCCATGATTCAACTCTTCAAGTGTGCATTGCTTCAAAAGCAAATTCCTCACTATGCACATCTTCAGGGGGAGTTCTTCTATATCTTGCAATCAAATTCCTCAATATCAGTATTTACACTTCATATGTTTATCCCCGTTGAAAACATAACCTATATTGTCATCAATCACCAAAAAGGGGGAGATTGTAAGTGCATCTAGTGCCCCTTAGTGATTTTGGTGTATTGAAGCCTTATAGGTTAAGGGACTAATGTATTTATGAGTGTACACATGTCTATAAGTCTATGAGGAGTTTGATATTTACACAGAAAGTCGACCCCTAAAAATGAAGTTCTTCGACTGAAGACTTTGGATTTCTGAAGACTTTCTGAAGACTTTGAAAGTGAAGAAATTGGTGTGACCTTGAAGACTTGGTATTCATTTGAGGAACATGAAGCGTGAAGACTTTTGTTTTCGTAGTTTCATTTTCTCTTTGTTGAGTCATAGGAAACACCGTACTGTTAAAGGGGGTCAAGGAAATACTAAGGAAAAATTTCCATGTGATGCTCAACTCAAAATCCTACACCTACCAATCCCTTCGAGTGAAGCCATTTGAAATCTCATACAGTTCAGTCATATTCTTCAGTGACAGAGACGAAGTTCTTCTGGTCTCTGAGGAATTTGTTCTGACTGAGGAGTTAGGAATTCGCCAGTGCGGATTGCCTACACAGTGAGGAACATGATAGCCCTGAGGAATTTGATACTCAAATTTCGGACCGTTGCTGTGCTATGCGCCAGCTGTCCCAAAATATCTTATCCACCTAACGGTAATATCATTGAAGGGCATTTATGTATTATCATGTTGGGCTGCTCCCTAGGCTATAAATAGGCCCCCCTACAACCACTAGCTGGTTGGCTGCTCCGGGAGAAACTGACACTTATCATTTGAGAGCATCCCATCCTCCGAGGACTTTGAGCGAAAATCATCAAGTGAGGAAAACCCCAAACCCAAACACCTACAAACCCAAAGTGATTGAGCATCACTGAAGAGATTGATCCTGCGTGGATCCGACGCTTGTTACCTTTGAAGACTGTGCTTCTTACAGACGGTTAGGCGTCATGATCTAGAGCATCCAAGAGGAAATTGTGGATCACCGAGTGACCGAGTTTGTGAAGGTTTGGAAGTCACCTGAAGACTTACCACGAGTGATTGGGCAAGGTCTGTGTGACCTTAGCTCAAGGAGAATACGGTGAGGACTGTGTGTCCTCAGGTTTAAATACCTAGCCGCTCCAACCAGACGTACAACTGAGACAGCAGTTGGAACTGGTCTACCAAATCATTGTCTTCACCAAGCTTACTGGTTCTATTTCCTCAACTCTTCCATTTCCTCATTACTGTGTTGTATGCTTGTTCATATCTGTGTTTGAAGACTTTGACTGAAGACTTTCTCAATTTCCTCAGTCTATTTGTCTTCATCCTATGTTATCCTGTGTTTACGCTTTCTGTACTCTGTGATTGTTTTAATTTCATCATGATGACTATGCTTGTGTTCTGCTATGCATACTTTTGAGTACTTATTCCGCTGCAAGTAGTTCTTCGCTAAGGAATTTCCTCACCCACAAATTCCTCAGTGAAGAATTTATAAAAATCGCCTATTCACCCCCCCTCTAGTCGATATAATGCACTTTCATTTTTAAACTTTATAAAAGCACTCAACAGAAATAAATGACTCTCTAAAACTTTCGGGTTGTCTCCCTGGCAGCGCTTTCTTTAAAGCCATTAAGCTCGGCATATAGTGCTCAAGTAATGGATCCACCCGGATCACAAGGTATGTCAAAGCCAATTTTAATTAACAATGGTTTGTAATTTAGTAGTGAGCACAAAGTAACATATATCATTTAAGTACGAAGTCTAACTCTCTTCCTATGCATCGGCATGTCATAAAAGAACAATTCATGCACACGAAGTAAAGGCCAATACATAGCATAAGTAGTTTCTTGCAATTTTATCATATGGGAAACATAGAGAGGTCAAGATATAGTTCCTCTCTCATAATAATTGCAAGTAGGAGCAGCAAGCACATGCATATTATATCTATTAAAATCATCATGTGTAGTAGTAAAACGCAACCCATCAATATAATCCTTAATAAGGGCAAACTTCTCCGATATAGTGTAGTCGGGAGAATTCAAAAAGATAATAGGACTATCATGCGTGGGTGCAATAGCAACAATTTCATGTTTAACATAAGGAACTATAGCAAGTTCATCTCCATAAGCATAATTCATATTGGCATCTTGGCCAGAAGCATAGCAAGCATCATCAAAAATGGATATTTCAAAAGAATCAACGGGACCATAACAATCATCATAGCATTCATCCTTCGGTAAATTCGAAGGGAAATTAAACAATGTATGGGATAAAGAGTTACTCTGATTAGATTGTGGGAACGGGTGATCAATCCGCTCTTCCTTCTTTTGTTCTTCGCTTTCCACCTCATATTTTTCATCCAATGAGCTCACAATGTCATTAATTTCTTCTTCCATGGACTCCTGCAAAATATTAGTCTCTTCTCGGACAGCGGAGACTTCCTCAATAAATTCATCAATATCATAATTGTATTTATAATTCTCATAGAAATATTTCAGCATAGCTAAATTTTCAGGTCTATAAACTGAATCATCAAAATCTTCAAACTCCTTAAACAAAGATTCAATTTCACAAGCACCCTCAAAAGCTACAAATTATTCTATTCGTTCCACATCATAGTAATCATATATACCATTAGCATAAGAATCTAAGGTTTCATTATCATTAAATTTACATGAAAAGGGAAGGTGTGGAGCCTTCATCCTGGAGCAACAAGTATAATCATGTCTCAAGCATAGATCCCGAGCATACCAACGCAACATATAAATTTGATCCCATAATAGTTTCCCTTTTGAGTCAAGCGATAATCCCTAAAGTATTCACGTTGATCCAACGTCTCTCCCATTACATAATTGAATGGGGTTTTCTCAGGATTATTAAAGTAGTGCATAATATTTTTCAAATAATGAGCATCGAGGGTTTTAGGAGGTTCCCCTTCTCCATGAGTAGCAAGTAAACCTAATTTTTTGGTATTTCGTGTTCCATATCCATAACTAAAGATAGAGAAGAACTTAGAACAGCAAATAAAAATTACTTAGTGATAAAGCAAACAAGCACACATGAGAATATTCACCCCACGCTATAACTCCCCGGCAACGGCGCCAGAAAAAGGTCTTGATAACCCACAAGTATAGGGGATCAATTGTAGCCTCTTTTGATAAGTAAGAGTCTCGAACCCAACGAGGAGCTAAAGGTAGAACAAATATTCCCTCAAGTTCTATCGACCACCGATACAACTCTACGCACGCTTGACGTTCGCTTTACCTAGAACAAGTATAAAACTAGAAGTACTTTGTAGGTGTAATGCGATAGGTTTGCAAGAATATAAAGAGCACGTAAATAAAGACAAGGGGCTGTTTAGGTAAAGAAGCAATAAAGTTAGTATAGCGAGTGTGGAAAAGTGGTGGTAGGAGTTGCGAAATTGTCCCTAAGCAATTGACTACTTTACTAGACCGGTAGCAAGTTTTATGTGGGAGAGGCCACTCCTAGCATGTCATCCCTGACTTGGAATTCTATGCACTTGTGATTGGAACTATTAGCAAGCATCCGCAACTACTAACGTTCATTAAGGTAAAACCCAACCATAGCATTAAGATATATTGGTCCCCCTTCAATCCCGTATGCATCAATTTCTATGCTAGGTTGAAGCTTCTGTCACTCTTGCCATCCAATACATACACTACAAAAAAATACACTTCTGTGATGATACGTGTTTGTCACAGTAGGTCGCGTTTTCTATCATGCATGTACATCCATGACGATTTTATGACAGAATCAAGATAGTCATACCTGTGCTGTCGTAGAAGTGTTCCATGACATTACCAAAATTATCATCATGGAAGTGTCCATTTCCATGACGATAAATCGCGCGTCACAGAAGTGCTTTCGTCAAGGGTGACCGACACATGGCATCCACCGTAACGGAACGCCGTTAAGCTATCGGGTCGGGTTTTGGATCCGAGAACCCGTTAACAGCCCCGACCAATGGGGATTTTCCACGTGTAAAATCATCATTGGCTGGAGGAGACACGTGTCAGGTCCGTGTTGGCACAGGTGTCACTCATCCAATGGGCGAGACGCGCCTATGATATGTTGACATGTGGACCGGCCCATCAAGTTTAAATGGGCCGGCACAACTGAAGGCCCACAAGATTTTGCGGACCATAATGGGCCGGCCCAGCTAAAGGCCCACGAGATTTTGCGGACCATAATGGGCTAGGCCAGCTAAAGGCCCAGAAGATTTTGCGGGCCATAATGGGCCGGCCTAGGTAAAGGCCCACAAGATTTTGTGTGCCATAATGGGCCGGCCCAGGTAAAGGCCCACAAGATTCTTGCGGATCATAATGGGCCGGCCCAGCTAAAGGCCCATGAGATTTCGCCGACATTAATGGGCCGGCCCAGCTGTAGGCCCACAAGATTTTGAGGACCCTAGTAGGCCGGCCCATTAACTGGCTGCCATGTTTTGGGCCAAATGCCGGCCCATATTTGATCCGGTCCATTAATGGCCTGCCACGCTCCGGGCCTAATAGTGGCCCATATGAGATCCGGCCCGTTAAAAGCCTACCACGTTCTGGGCCAAATTACGGCCGAGATCAGGTCCGGCCCTTTAAGAGGCTTTGGGCTCAATTATGGCCCATATCAGATTCGGCCCGTCAACTGGACACTGTGCTTTTGGGCCCACTTGCTAAAGGCCCACTTAGTAATTCGGCCTGATATTAGTTTTGGCCTGTTAAGGGCCCGTTTAACATTTTGGCCCTATATTAATTTCGGCCTGTTAAAATCCCGTCATATAGTTGGGCCTAACTACGGCCCGGTTTGCATCCGGCCTGTTCGCAGCCGATATCTGATTGGGCCAAACAAGGACCGAGACAATTTTGGCCTGTTAAAAGCCCGTGATTTGATTCGCACAATCATGGGTCGGGGTTCATTTCGAGCTGCTGCCGGCCCGTGAGCTGTTCGGCACGTTTCAGGCCCAACCTACATCGTGATTGCATGACGGCCCGATTATGTACCGTAATTTTATGGTTTGGCCGGTTTACTGCGAAAACAGGATATATATACAGTAAAATAACTGGAGCATCGTGAATAAGAAAAAACCTAGACTATACAATAAAGAAATTACGGCATATTACATCCACTGGGCATCAAAGTTCGCCACTATGATAATAAAGCACAAGCAGACAGCAGATTACATACACTGGGCATCAAAGATCGCCACCAGTGCAAATAAACATGCCGACAAAATAATATACAAAACCGACAGCACTTCAATAGAGTTCAAGAAAGATTAGCCCTGCTGGGGAGCTGCAGCGCAAGCAGCTGAGCAAGATGATGAGACTGCGCTTGTTCAACACTTATATCTTCCTCACTCTGAAAGATAAACAAGCAGACAGATGACAGGTTTTGCACATAAAAGTATCAGTGCTGACAATTCATCACATTTCTTAATGACGAATAAAGTGACACAGTTTAAAATTGCATTAACACAATATGGTATTGTTCAGGTCAAGACATGGCAGGAAATGACATTGTGAAGGAGTTGGCAGCTTCACGACACCACCGGATTACAGACCAAGAACTCATAAGTATCAATGGTTATGTCAATTTATACCATTTCAGATTGGCAAATAAAGAGACGGTTTAAATAATAGTAGAATGATATGACATTGTTCATAGTTTAGACATTGCAGAATATGACATTGTGTTGTAGTGGGTAGGTTCACCACACCACTGGATTACGGATGAAGAACAGAAGCATACATGCAGTGCAAAAGAAGATCACTTGCTCTGTATAGTTTAATTTACATGGTATGAAGAAGGAACTTGGTTGTACAACTAAAAACTTAAATTGAGAAAGGACAAACTTTTGTTTATGAACTACATAATAAACTTTAAACAAGCAATTTGATGCAAACACCAAAAATAAATAGCTGTTGCAGTCATGCCTAACCAAATATATACAACAAAGTTTGAAGGCTTGAGATGGACAAACTTACATTATTGGTGAAGACATGCTCTATAAAGGCCTTGTCCATGCTGATGGGGGGGGCAATTCAAGAAGTTTACCACAGAATCTTCTTCAAAAGCATTGCCTTTATTCTACATTTTGTTAAGAGTAAATATAGATGTGATAATATACGAAAAAATGGAGAATATTTAAGATAAGATGAAGAGTGATGCTACATAACCAAGTAGCTATAAATGTAAGTGCAGCGATACAGGCAAAAGGTACATCCAAGAGCAATGCATAGCTAAACATCTTCAGTACCAACCTTATGGTAAGAGTAAATATAGATCTGATGTGTAGAAAATGGAGGGCAAAGGAAAATAAGCTGCAGAGTGATGGTACATGAACAATTACCTGTCATTATAAGTACACTGATAAAGGACAGCATGTATTTACAAGAACAATGCAGAGCTAAAAAAACATTGGCATTGGATATATTCTACACTAATTTAACCATTCATACAGATCAGATAATTTGGAGCAAACAATTGATACAGGACAACAGGTACTAACAAGAGCAAAGCAGCGGGCAGCATATTTGCGATATCCTGTCGTTCTTGTCAAACCGGAATTCTTCTTTGAGCAGATTTCCTGGAAAAAAGATCCGTAAGGCACATGCGGAAAAGTAGAAGTTCAAATTGTCATGTGATTTCATAGACAGTACCTCATCCTGGGAACAAGACCAGTGCATAACAAGGTTTTTCCATTCAATGTCTTCTAAATTTAGCACAAGAGACTTCACCGGATATTCGTTTATAGACTTGCCATCAAAGTGTGATTTCCTCAGGTAACACCGATACTGCTGCAATGCTTCCCTGAAAAGCACAAGCAAGCTTTGCTCGTCATGACTATCCAGATTGACCCTCGCCTAGTTACAACAATGTAATGTAAATCATTGATGTGTTCAATCAGCAGAAAAACAGGAAAATAATAACCATGAATAATAGCACTTACACGTAAGTTGGTCAGGAAGATGTGAAAATGGTGTTTGTCTTCACAATAATCTTCCCATGATGGGAATATATGCACATAGTCCCTAACAACATTGAAAGCATTGTCTTTTAAACTGGGAATAAATGGAATGGGGTTCCAATCTGCAGGACTTGGCCGTCTCTGCAGTTGGGATAGGTCTTCGGCCGGTGGACTTGCTGTACTTTTTGCTGGAGTGGGATTTTTCTGTGGTACAGCTGGTGCTATGGCAAATGAAATCGGTATACCTTTTGCTGGAGTGCAGGTCCTGTGTGGTGGGGCTAGTGGTGTGGCCAGTGAAGTATGGGTACAGTCTGCTGGAGTCGGTCCTACGTTTTGTGTCACTGGTTGTACAACCAATATAAGTGGGGTGCTGTCTGATTTCTCCGGCACCACCACGTTTTTCAAGGACTTTGCTGGTGCTCCTTCAGGTTCGGCAATCACCCTCTTCCTTTTTGATGTCTGATGCACAAGAACAGCATTTGAGTGGAAAAACATGGTATGATGACAGATGGAATATGTATTGATAATGGATGGGCATGGCATCTCGACATATATGATGAGTAAACTAAGCAGATGGCGGTGCAACAAAGTAGAAGAAATGCAAGACAACATATGCAAGATACCCGCAATCAATAAAACATTGCCAAATTAGAACAGGCACCTTGATGGGTGAACATGACAGGCCATCTGCCTTTGACTCCTCGAGGTTAGAATAGTCATTAGGATCATATTCTGAACAAGAATCAACAGGTGGGGAGCGTATGAGTTTCATTGCATCCAGAATGGCACTCAATGCCTTGGTGCCAATTTTGTAAGTCATTGCGGTGTTTAGCTTCAAGAGTGGACTACTGCTAGTGCGACACAAAGCAGCTACACAGATCATAGTGTAGATATAACGGGAAAACCTTAAGCATCAGAGTAAAATCAGCAAAGTGGAACTTGCTGGAATATATGTGCTAGTATTGCCGGTACGGCTAGAAAGGCTTCGGATACCAGCTCTCTTCAAGTGAAGGTGCGGTACTGTTAATATCAGTGTAACTCTCAAAGGCGACACAGCTCCCCGCATTTCCTTGCTATTCTTATAGGATTCAAGTGGGCAGGCCACTACAAATCCTATTCCTATGTTTACAAGATCCTACGAATCAAAGAGGCTCAAAGTGTCCATCACAACCGACCGTATAGACCTCTACACTGCAAATGTCCCTGCTCATCTTCAGTACAAGGAACATACTGTACTACTATCATACTCCCTCCGTTCCAAAATATAAGTCTTGGTAGAGATTTCCACTATGGATCACATACAGATGTATCCAGATACATTTTAGAGTGTAGATTCACTCATTTTGCTCCATATGTAGTCCATGGTGGAATCTATACAAAGACTTGTATTTAGGAACGGAGAGAGTACATATTAAAGAAGTACGGAAGAGGAACATGGTAAAGAAGAGCAAGCAGATTTTGGATAATAAAATGTTGGTTGCGCAGTGCCCAGACATGATGAACCAGAGCGCATTAAGAATGCAACTCCCAGCTGTCTCTCGACCATTTCAGGCGGTTGGATGAAGATCCTACGTCTCCTAACCCTTCTTCTTCCTCGTCTCTGATTCTTCCCATACAGAACACCGCACGGGCCGCCGGCCGGACCACCGGCCCCCACCGCCTGTGTTCCTCCGCCACCCCCACCCCCACCCCCGCCCCAACCCCCACCCGCGTCGAGTTTTCTTCATTCGGCGAGGCCCCACAACCACCCGAGCCCCTTCGATCGCACCGGCGAACTCCGGCGAGCTCTGAAAAATCGACTGACCCAATTTTGAAATTTAGTCTACTGTGATTTAACTAGTGTGGAATATAAAAGGGGAAAACCATAAGCATTGGGAGTATAGTGTTGAGCGTGCCATGGCGGATCTGAAGGTGCAAACCGGACAAAGGCAACTTCGCAACCAAGACAAGAAATCAAAGTAAGCAGTGGCGATCTATTTTCTTGCTGCGATAAATAAGTTGAGCAGATACGAAAGAGTACCGCCTCTGGTGCGGCGCCGTGTACGCATCTGCTGAGAATTTGACGATGCTGCGGTAGCGATGGCTGTCGGCGGCGTGGAAGCAGATCTAGGAGGGTAGACGGTGGCGACGGGGCGTGGTGGACGAGACGGTCGTAGGAGCGGCGCCGGCAAGGTGGACGACGGCGGGGATGAAGCGAGATGACGGGATGCAAGGATCCCGGTCCGAAGCCGTGGATGAGAGAGGTCGATCTCTTGTAATGGACGGCGGTGTCGGGGTATCAGCTCCGGCATGGTGGAGGAGGACGGTGGTGGATGGGGTGGCGGACGGCGGCGGACGGAGGAGGGTGGGGTGGAGTGGGTTTTTGGCGCCCACGGAGTACGAATGGGGAAAAGGGAGGTAGAGAGGAAGGGGGAACCATGTATTCAGGGCGCGCTTGTCTCAAATGCGAGGAACTTTACAAACTTAGCCCCCGTTTCAAATTTCTACTACATCGCAGCAACATTAGTCGGTTGAGGATAGGACGGTAATCTCGCATACACCGAATATTTGCCAACGAGAGTTTGTTTTTGGCGCCCACCGCGTATGAATATGAATCGGGGAGGGAGTTGATTTCGGCCGAGGACACACTATGTTCTGGCGCTCACCGTGTATGAATCCGGGTGAGAGGCGGTTACGTCATGTTTGGGTGAAATTACAAACCTACCCCTATCGAAACCTATAGAAATCCAGGAGATAGGCTTTGCGTGGCAGGGATAGGCAGTAGTGATTTCCATCTCGCAGATTTTGGTTTCGGGCGGTTACTGCGACTTTCCCCGCTTCGTTCAAATTTTGCAGAGTGCACGTTTACTGTGCCAACTCAATTCGAATCCCGTTTGTATTCTATTTTTTTCGGGCGGGATCCATTTTCAATTGGAATTACATTCTATATACATCATTTTTTTATATATACTTTCAAAAGCACAACAAAGAATTCTGCTCCTTTATATGTATAATATGATTTACAAATACAACGATCTCGAAATCTTAAGGTTGAATTCGAAAAAATTGAACCAAATTATGTTCTACTAAAATGTATGGATCAGTAATATCTACATATTAAATAACATAGATGTGCGTGAATTCATATGAGTATGCATGTTTGATAGATCAATTTTGGTACGAGTATGGATTACATGTATCATCATCTCGAGTTCAAATATTTGAATCCCTTTTTTGTTCACTCCATTCACGCCCATCTCTCTCGCATGCATGCTCCTTCAGGTAGCTACCACTCTCTTTTCTCCAGCTCACCCGCACGCTCACTTCATGTTTCTCCTATCCTCGCAAACATGGTCTCTCGACGTCTCCCTTGAGAAGTGTCACACTCTCCCTATCATTATACATTACACGGTTTTCATTATCTCTCACGTCTCTACTGTTCTCTGGTATCACTCGGTACCTAAGCTTTCTTTTTCACCGCCACACACACAGTCTCCACTCGTCTTTCACTTTGTCTTTCTCTCTATGGGATTCTCTCACACACCCTATATGTCTCTACATATGACTCATACCACTAAAATTACTCTCTCTCTCTCCTATAGACACAACATTTGTTGCGGCCTCCTTTTCGTCTCCATCCCAGACTGACATTATTCATTTGTTTACCGATCAGACAACCCCAACTACCGTCTCCTCTCTCTCTCTCACAGACACACACACACAACTCCTGCTTCCACTCCCCTTCCCGACTACCGTCTCTCTCTCACACACACAAAACTCTCGCTTTCGCACCCCGACTCATATTTCTCTCACAAACATTTATCGACTAGCTAGCCTCTAGATAGGTTTATACACCCACACACTCGTGCTTCCACCATCGCATACATGTCTCTTTCCCGCTCCTTGTATCTATGTAGATTTTTCTTCCCTTCTTGAGACACGCCCTCTCGATCGTGCACACACACACTATCGCCTCATTTTAAGCTGATACCTATCGCACACACACTCCTTGTGTCTTTGTCACACATGCACTCCGTCCTCCTCCACTCTCCCTCTCTCTCACACACACATGGGCTTTTTGCAACAACTAGCAAGATGCCCATGCGTTGCACGGAACATCAAGATGCATTTGTATGAGTAGTTTATCTTGTGGGGGAAAAGGATGAACGAGGGAAGGCCTTATTTGCAAATGTGGAGAGGGGTGTGGGTATCTTTTTGCAAAATTGCCATAGTTTCCTTCCTATCCGTCAGATATAGATCGGACGGCCTATATTGCAGCATGGCAGGCACACGATCATCACTGACAATGCTTTTTATAAGAGTAGGGATAAAAAACAGAGTTGGTGATGATGGTGGGCCTGCCATCCTGCAATGTAGGTCGTCCGATTTATATCTGACGGATAGGAAGGAAAATATGGCAATTTACCCGCACTCTTCACCACATTTGCAGATAAGGCCTTCCGTCGTTCATCCTTTTCTCCCACAAGATCTTGATGTTCCGTGCAACGCACCGGCATCTTGCTAGTAAGAGTAGAAATTAGACATATACCACTTCTCGAATCTTGAAACCAACAACATTCCTCCCTTATCTCATCAACACCGCCAAAGGAATATATTTTGAGTGAAACATAACATATTTTTAGTGATATACGTATTTCAAAACTAGACTTTTTTCTATCAAATCGGTGAATATGTGTTAATCTACTTTGATCGTGTGGCAACGCATTGGCACATTGCTAGTAGTTATTATAATTTTTTGGACACCAGACAAACGGTGGAGTACATATACGAAGAGAAGAGGCGCACGCACGCAGTCGGCCTCCCGATGTCTCGCACACATGAGTGTTACGTAAAGGCGGCGTTGACAAATAAACCCTAAAACCCTAGGTGCACGATTGCTGCATTCGCGGGTACCGGGTACGTGGTGGAGCACCTTTGTAGGAATAGTCAGCTCGCGTGATAATTTGATCCGTAGGAGTTGATGGTTGGGACCACAGGTGAACGACTTGGAGCGCGGTGGCTCGCCAGTTGCCACAGATCGAGAAACCACGTTTAAAATATCGTTTTTAGCGGGGTTAAGAGTTCCGATTTTCAATGGCGCGTTATAAGTAGTAAGTAGTTTTTAGAACGATTGGTATGGAGCGAAAATGGAATTCATAGTACTACGTACCTCCTTCGTGTATGGTTGTATGGTTTTTTTGCGATGGAGGTTGTATGGGTTTATGTTGCGAGATGTTGAACCTGGTAGTTCTAGGGCAAATACTATGGTTTAGATTTAGATGCTGGGTTTCAGTAATGAAAATCGGAAGGGGAAACCCTTCTTTGATTAAAAAAACTACTACCTCCATTCTGGTTTACTAGTCCCCATCGTACTTTGGGTCAAAGTTTGTCCACGAATTTTACTTGTAAAATGTGAATGGAAAACGAGATTTTGTTATACCCAAACAAAAAAGGACTGGAGGGAGTGATTGCTCTGACACGGACGCGACCTCTCATAGCGCAGGCATTGAACCGGCGCGCCGGCCAAGAGGGCCGCACTCGCTGCAGGCCCGGCTGAGCACGCCTCCTCGCCGTGTGCAACCAGCTTAAGACTGCCCCGCCTGCCTTCATTGAATCCGCGCGTGTGCTGGCAACACGTCCTTCCGCGGGCCGGCAGGCATTTTAGAACACAAAAAATGACTAAAATATAATTAATTTACGCATGGTCTTGACCTGTTGTGCTCGCACTGGTAGCAGGAACTAGTAGAGGATTTTCTTTATTTATAACTCTTCTCACATTTTTTTGGCTTTGAAGTGAATCATGGTTGTGGACATTATGTATGAATGTGCAGATATCTGTGAACATGAGTTTGATGTGGAAGTTGAACTTGGAATATCGGGCTTGCTCGTGAACTATACCATGTCCAATGCTTCATCTGTTATTGTTTGGAAAGTAATTGCTGTTATTACATGACCCGAAAAAAACATTTTGTGTCACATCAGTAGATGCACGGACATCACAACAGGCATGCTGACTGGATAAACATTTGAACCTAGCTATTATGAAGGAAATTTTGTATTGACAACATTTTTAGATAGCAGGAGACGCCTAGCCTGCTCTGCCTCTGCTAGCTTATTTCTGGCTTCTTCCATCTGTTCTTTGGCTTGGGTGGAGAGAGCATCTGATTGCTCTTTTCGCTTCTTCAGGAACTCAGGTACGTTCTTAAGGGCTGCTGCACGCTTTCTTTCAGCCTTCACTAATGCCACGAGGACATGAATAGCTGACGACTCCACCTGGCTTGTGTGTAATCCAGCATCATCTGGGAATTTCCACCTTGTGTCTAATCCAGCATCATTAGGGAACTGGCACCTTGTGTGTAATCCAGCCTCATTTTGGAAACATGATCTCGAGGTTGACCATACTTCCCACCTCGCAGGAACTGCATCCTGACATGAAGTTACTTCTTTTTTAGATCAATACTCAGAGCAACCTAGATCCATTTAGTAGAAGCCAGATAAACAGAACTCGGAGATGTGAATTCAAAAGGAAAAATGAAAATAAAAACAGACTACAAGGTGAGAACACCCACTTCCTACATCAAGCTAAAAACGAAAGCATTAGGACGATTAAGACTCTTCTTATTACACATTGAAGAACACCACGCTTAAGAGAAACAGAAACTACAACATATACACATCGAAGAACACGAGGCTACACGAAAGTAATTGAAAGGATGTTACTTACCAAAGCTCGTTTTACAGGTTCGGTGCAGCTCCTCTTTAACTTGCCACGCTCCTTGAAGATGTCCCTAATATCCCGTGTTTGGTCTTCATTGCTCCTCTGCATGTTCCCACTCGTGGTTTTAAAATCTCAACATGGCAAGAAAAATATACTACTAGTAATACTCGCGCATCTTGTGGGCAACATTAAAGCACTCGTCTGCCATGTTAGAGCATCTCCAACAGAATTGCAATGTGCGGCGCTTTAAAAGAGCGTTTACAATGCTGAGATCGAGAAGTAGATACTAGAGAGTAGAGGATAGTTCTCAGCATAGTTAGATAAAAAAGATAATTCAACGGCGACGCGGCGGCGAGGCGAAAAAGAGCGGGGAGAGAGCGGTGGCGAGGCACAGAGCGGGGAGAGAGCGGTGGCAAGGCACAGAGCGGTGGGAGGGCGTTGGATTTCATAAAGCGCGCCGGACGCCGCGCGCCAAAACTAGCGCACGCCCGGCCGCTTTTTCCCGCGCGCGCGCGATCCTTTCCCGACATCTCTGCTATCTCTACTCTCTTCTCTACTGTTATATTTATTTAATATTTTATATTTAATATTTATCTCTACTTCCTTTACTGTCTACTTTTTTTTCTCTATACTTTTTTTCTTGCAATATATGCCGTCCAATTTATATCTGACAGATAGGAAGGAAATAAATGGGAATTTTGCAAAAAGATACCCATACCCCTCTCCAGATTTGCAAATAAGGCCTTCCCTTGTTCATCCTTTTCTCCCACAAGATAAACTACTCATACAAATGCATCTTGATGCGTGTTCTAAAAACCTTTCCGTCATTTGCAACACTACTGGTTGTAGATGAAAAACCTACCCAAGCACAGCGCGATACAGGAGCGACGCACAATTACAAGCTGATATTCTATTGGACAATGGAGGCTATAACCAATTACTTTTATGGGAATAATAGCACCCAGGAAATTTGAAGGGTAGGTATGAACAAAATTGGAAGTGCACATGTACTGCTAAGTGATTCAATACACACATTACCAATCGAGGAGGAGAACGATGGTCGCGGCGGCCTCTGTGAGTCATGGTCGGCAACGGGAGTCAGTTCATTGTCCACGACGGTGGTACTTCTGCGCTTGGCGTCGGCTTCCGGGAAGCAGATCCAAGACCGTGGAAGACGATGCCGGGAAAGAGGCTCCGTGTACGACGACGACGGTGGAACGGCTCTAGTGCGGCGTACGAGGTTGTCTATGAGGCAGATGCGCTGCGGTGGACGAGTGCGCCGATGTAAAGGGGAGGAGCACGAAGGCTGCGGTGCCGTGGAGAAGTCTATTTTGCGGTGGGGATAGAAAATGGGGGGTATTCATGTGTACTACTCTGGGTGCTGGGGTGGGGTTGGCTGGGTAGTTTGAACCTGAAGTTACGAAAACAGCCCCCTACCAAGCGTCATCGGTAGGCCTGTTCCGAAGGCTATGATGGTAACTTCCCACTGCTCGAATCAGGGTCGCGGGAGATTTTCCCGCCGACCTCAAAATTTTGTGACACTGGACTCCCCGTGTGGCGTGTTGAGTGATTCGGCTAAGCAACTAGTGAGTAGTAGTAGTAGTAAACTCTGCATATTAGGTTTGACCGAAGTCAAACTTCCTAAAGTTTGACCAAGTTTATAGAAAAATATAAACATTTACCATAACAAATATGTATGATGTGAAAGTACATTCAATAATGAATCTAATGGTATTTATTTGTTATTGTATATGTTAATATTTTTTGTTATAAGCTTTCTGAGAGTTTACAAAACTTGACTTTGACCAATGCTAATACGCGGACTTAAATAAAAACGGAGGGAGTACACATTTGTTTTCTTAGTTTGTAGTGAACTAATCATTTGTTGAAATTGTGAAATAAATATATTAGGCTATTGACTTCGAATGTAATGGTCTATACAATTCAATAGTTACAATCATTATCGAATCCCAAGATGTATACAAGGTCTATAGTACTTCACAACATGCTCAAACTCACATAATCCTAGTCAAATGAGAATCTAAATGCATTTCATAGTTATTACTTTGTAGGATGCAACAAAAACAACCATAACTCTACATCAGCCATTATAGAAGCAACATTTTGACATATCCCAATGTGTGAATGAAACGTGCAGAGAGAGCCTTTGAAGATGGAGCAGATAGGGCAGGAAAGACTGTATGTATGTGGATGAGAGAGTAGGAGACAAACCTAACGAGACACAGAGAGAGAGAGAGATAGAGAGAGAAAGAGAGAGGAAGAAGTTAGGTCTGTGAGAAAGATGGATACATGTAATATACATGAGATGCGTGTGCATCTGGATTTTGTATACGTGGAAGGAGAAGAGACAACATGTTTGATGAGAGAGCTGGAAAAACATGGACGAGAGGGGAAGGATCTCGTGGGTTGAGGGATTGAAAATTTTGTGCGGGGGAGAGAGGGATTGGTAATTTTGTGCAAGAGAGAGAGAGAGGGTGGGGGGAGGAGTCAGTCAGCCGTCGTCACATCACCCTGCTTCCAAATGTCCCCGCATTCTCTAGTGCGGTGTGGTCGCCGTCATTGATCTGCTCGATGCCCTCTTTGAAGATTGAGGTGTTGTGCATGTTGGGGTGCAAAGAAGCACAAGCGAGAGTGGTCGCCGTATAACCTTGGATGGGGATGAATTGTGTGCTCGGGGGAGTGTGTGTGTGTGTGTTGTGTTGCGTGTGTCTCTGTGTGTGTGTGTGTCATATATTGAGAGAAAACAAACCTAAGGAGAGAAATGGGTATTCACGAAGAGATTGTGCGGGCCTTGAGGTGGGCAGGGGCCGGGTGAGGGTGTCAAAATGTGCGCGTTGATGCATGTGTTGCATGCGACCGTGCGAGGGACAGACGAATCGAGAGAGATGGTTGTTGTGTTACGGATGCTCCTCTCTCTGTCTCTCTCTCTCTCCCTCTCTCTCTCTCTATCTCTCTCACACACACACACAAGTAAACTAGAAGACCGTTCTCTCATGTATACACAACGTATCGGCATCTGTCTATGTCTCACTCATGCATGATCATTTGCACATTCACACCTCTCTATGTCTGTATCACACGCACACCGTCTCCACATTGCCCTTCCGCCACAACACACATATGGACAAATACACACGTTCTCTCTCAGTCACACACACACAAAATCAGTATTAAAAAAAACTAGGGCGCACCTAAAACGTCCAAATCCAAATAAACACGAACTGGAGCTAAATTCAAATATATGGAAATATTGCAGCGTCAAGAACTTTCACAGGAAAAAAAGTTGAGTAATATTCAAGGATTGTTTTCACACACACAAAAAGGTTAGGTGGATGTCCTTCGAGCGCGACACGGTGACGCATCGTTCGATCGACCGCGCGGCCGCGGTTCACGCGCTTGCACAGGATTCCGTATCGTGGCTGTGGTACTAACTACTAAAAGTGCTGCCTAAGTCTAATGTTTACGTGTACTAGTACGGTTTTCTTTTAAGTTTGACCAACCTTATATATAAAACTAAAGTAAGCTCCCACACGCGCACTCATCAATATGCCGCCGCCGCCGTTGCGCATGCCGGCGCCCGTCTACTCCGGTCAACAATTTCTCGCCCATCACCGCCGTGTCGCCGCCATCCCTGTGCCATGAAGCCGAAGGCTCGCCCGCTCACGTCGTCTGCAGTCCCTCCTCGCGATGCCGCCGCGCTGCCAAGCACGCGAGCAGCTGGTGGAGCCGCGTCTATGCACGCAGCGTACGAAGAGGAGGACGAGTGCGTGCTCCAGCACGCCGGCGAGGAGGAACTAGCGTGTCATTGTCATCTCCGCCCGCGCGGAGGAGGCGCGCATGGTGGCTGTCGCGGCGGAAGCCGGTCGCGCGCGCGTCGAGCCCGCAAACCGGGTGCGGACGCGGAATCTACCTTCGAGACCTTGAATGCTACATGGATCCTGCAATCTGAAGGAGCAATTTGGGTTAGTCGACTCATGTGAGTCGTTTGATGCAGCATGGATGGCTAGAAGGGCTTCTTCCACCTCTTCTGCCATCTTCTTCCTTCGCTCCGTCGAACTTCTTTCACAAATCGACTGACCCAAATTATACTACTAGTATGAACGTATTAAGTACAGTAGGAACACGAAGATACGAGCAGTAGTACCAACTGCAAGAAGAACAGTAGTAAGACATAGTACTAGTACTACTGTACGTACTAAAGAGTTCAAATAACGAGAAAGAACATAGACATAGTTCAGCTGGGGCCTCAGCACAACACACCCTTGAAAATAAACTAAGCAACTAGTCCGCTTGACACTGCAGTAGAACCAGCATGAGCGACGGCACTGCCACCTACTCGGAGTCTAAGTCCACGTCCTCGACTTCGTCCTCGTCCCTCTTCCTCTTCCTCTTCACCGACGCTTCTTTGCTTGAACCGGACACTGGGCTCTGCTTCTTCATCCAACCCTTGTAGATATTTAAAGGAAGGTAGGCATCCATTGCTGCGTATAGGATGTGATCTTCATCTAATGTCTTTGACTCCCATGCTTGATGAAACTCGTGATGAGGTTTCTTCAGCTTAGCGTACGAAGGATCAATCATGGCTGCTGCCAGGGTCAGCATTGAAGGTTCAGAGGAGGACACCAGGCTTGCCTTCTGGAGATCGAAGGGCCGGCCTACAACGAGACCTATCCGACGCAGGACATCCCTGTCATTCTTAAAGCCTACAGTAACGAATTTCACTCTTTTGTCCTTGAGGAAGTTCTTAAAATCCTGGCACTCAACGTCGGCATGGCATATGTGGTAGACCAAGCAACCGTTATGTACGCAAACCTGGATCATGGCGGGCTTCTTCCTCTCTTCGTCCTTTAGATCCTTCTTTCGTCCCAGGACTGTGGTGTACTCAACATCTAGCCCAGCGACCCACTCATTCATTGAACTGTTGAACATGCGTAGGAAGCGAGCAAGCCATGCTTTCACCATCTCGGATCCACGTGTGTAGATGACGATGAACTGATCGCCGGTGATGGCTCTAACCTGGTACTCAGCGGCGACCATGGAGATTTGGGAGGCCATGGATTTTGGAGGAGGGTTAGGAGAAGTTGAACTGTTGTAGCCCGCAAAAAAGACTGGGAGCGAACTAATGTGACAGGACGGGACAACTGGGAGCGAACTGTTGTAAGGTATAAGACGGGGACGAGTAGGGCGTGTGAACGGCGTGGGGTTGCTGGCTTGCCCGGTGGATAAACGGCTGCAAGCCCCCAAAGAGTTCTCGAGAACTATGCGGGACCCACTAGATGTCATGTCTACTAGACCCATATCGTAGGCCTGACGGTATAGCTTCTGCCTGTTCGCACGCCCTGCCGGCACGTGGATGTAACTTCACTTAATTCCGTCAAACGTCACGCCTCCCACGACCTTCGCCTCCCTCGCGCGGTCGCGCCCTTTGAGACTTCGACCGGCTATAAATGAGCAATTTTTTTGTGTTTTTTTAGACAAGCAATTTTTTTGCCTACTCCGCATGCATGATACTCCCTCTGGTCCTTTTTACTCCCGTCAACCGTTTGCAAAGTGTTTGACCAAATTTATACTTTTTTTTTGAACACCACCTTATATTAATTAACCAGCCACACCAGTACACTCATTCGATACAATATTCACCACACAGGGCGGTACGTTATTTACAAGAATACCATCTAATCTATTGTCAAAGCTATACTTAGCGATTAAGTGTGCCACCTTATTGGCCGAACGGCTAATCTTTTACAATTGAAGATTGTTGATCAACTTCGAGATGCTCAACGCTTTCATCTTCAGGTCACGCATAGCAGACCTGTCATAGTCCCCTAATGCAAGAGACGCTACCACAAAAGCGCAATCAGTCTCTAAAATTACAGGATTATGAAGAGAAATACCTACGTAGAGACCGGCAATGCAAGCCCTAAGCTCCGCTTCCTCCATGCTTTGACAGGCATCAATGAAATCCCACGACCAAATTTATACTAAAAATATCAATATCTACAATACTGATTATAATGAGTATAAGAACTACGTTTTATAATGAGTGTAAAAATATTGATTTGACATTGTGAATGTTGACACATTTTTCTATAAGTCTGGTAAAAGTAGAGGTACATTGACTTCAGACAAAACTTAAATGCACAATGCAGACTAGTTCCTCCGTCCAGGTGCGTGCCATGTACTATCTTGTCATCACAACAAGGTTAGCTTATCTTGTCATCACAACAAGGTTAGCTATTAGGCTGGCCATAGTGGGGGTAACATAAGTAGTATCATGCACTTGGGACTCGCAAACATGCTAATGTGGTAGGCAATTAAAGAAGAGAGAGATGGTTATAGTAACATAGGTAGATACCGTAACATAATAAATGTGATGCTACTATGTGTCATGCATGGCAATAAATGAGACCACCTATGATACTATGCACTATAGAGGTAGTAGCATAGACTAGTAACATATGCATGTTACTAGTCTAAGTTACTCCCCACTATGACCAGCCTTAGAGTACCACTACCTCCCTTCTAGTTTAAAGGGCTCGATTCAAAAATTTCACCTACTCTTAGCAAGATAGTAGAGGCGGTGGAATAGTTTTTGAAGTCTGCAAAAGTACTCAACTAGTGCTGTCGTTCTTCACAATAAAATGTGTTTACCAATGCATGCATGAACACTAGTTACTCTAAGCCCCCTCTCTTCTTTAATTATTTGCCACATCAGCATGTTTGCTATTCTCGTGTGCATGATACCAGCTAAGATACCACCATTATGGCCAGCCTTAATCATCGCATGCAATAATTTAGTGCACCTTGAAATATGAACATGTGTGGGGCGTGTATGTTTTTAATGACTTGACACTATACCTAGCCCGGCATGCAAGATGACTTATTATGCACCGTTCCCCATACCTGCAGGAAGCCCGTTCGTCTCCAAATCTTTTCCTCTCCATGTGTGGAAATAATATGCCTGCCAAACTCTCCTTCTCCCTCCGGCGGTCCCACCACTCCACCCCGTGTGAAAAAATCTGCATGCATGACTCTCCTCCCCCCACGCTCGTCCAATCCGTTGTGACCAGCAATATTTCCACCCCTTCGCTCCCCCGTAATTTACTCCAACAAATATGCTCACATAGCTGTTACTTAACTGCAGGTGCATTGGGTCACTGACATATGGGCCCAACAGGGGTCTGGCCCACATGTCAGTGACGCAACTGGACCTGCAGTTAAGTTAGTGCAGCTCAGTCCATATCTTACGTAGGTGTGCCATTGCTCGCTATAAATACTGCGCCTCCCACGACATCGCTATCTCCTCCCCCTCACGTTCACGTTCATCGCTATCTCCTCCCCCTCCCTCTCACGTCGACCACCATGGCATCGCCCCTCCCAAGCCCTAGGAGCCCCTCGCTGCACCGCACGGACGGTCACGCGTCGCCGTTCCATTCCTCGCCGCCACTAGTCGAGGAGGACACGTCGGTGTTCCGCTCCTCGCCGCTATGCGACGCGTCGCCGTTCCGTTCCTTGCCGCCACTAGTCAAGGAGGACGCGTCGGCGTTCCGTTCCTCGCCGCGACGCGACGCGTCGCCGTTCCATTCCTCGCCGCCACTAGTCGAGGAGGACGCGTCGGCGTTCCGCTCCTCGCCGCGACGCGTCGAGGTGGACACGCCGGCGTTCCCAATCTCGCCAGCACGCGCGCTCGAGGACGCGTCGGCTCCCCGCTACAAGGAGAACGCCGCGCCGCCCGCCGAGCCCCCCCAGCCTTGAGGTGCTTTCGAAAGAAATGGATATCGCCTTGTGGGAGGCTTTGCCTCCAGCAGAGCGCGCCAAAATAGAGGCGGAGAAGAAGGCCGAGGAAGAGAAGCGCACCGCAGAACAAGCTGCCTAGGAGGCCTATGTCGCGTCTGAGAGAGTCAAGCAATTGGCTCTTTGGCAAAAGGCTTGTGCGAGGGCCGTGAGGGCGGCGGAGGACGCCCGTGCCGACGCCCTGAGTGCAGTCGGGCCCAAGCGCCTCATCTACGCTCGGCGGTACGTGGACCGGGTGCACGCTTCCAATGAGGAGGAGTACCTGTTGGCGCCGGATCACCACACCGGTGAGATCGCGCTCGCCCGCCGGCAAGCCGCCAATCAGCACCTCGCGAGTTGCGAGGTTGAGGAAGAGGCGTTGTGTCGGCGCGCTGGGAAACGGCCGCGCACCAGGGCACTCGTGGCGCGCCGCAAGCGCTCCTGCGAGCGCCGTGGCTTTTAGGAGGAATATAATTTTTGTTTCGTAAGGCGATCTCATTAGTTTTGGGACGCAAATGATAAATCCCGAACGTTCAGGAATTTTTAGCGTCCTTAATTAAGTATGTAAAAGGGAAAGTTTGGAAACCTTGTGTATTCGTACGCATTTTGCAAGTACGTGCATATAGCACAAACTTTACTATATACTATCGCACTACACGTCTCTCTCGATATATTATTGCAGACTGTGCTACTCCCTCCGTCCAGGTCAATAAGTCATCTTTGGTTGTGCACCGTGACCAAGAAGGAGGGAAGACTTATACACCTAGACGGAGGGAGTACTACTATTACTTATGTACGTGCAAATGCATGTTTTAACATTATGATGCGGTTTTTGTAAAAGTAGAAAAACATCACTAGTCAAGCTTGTGAAACGATTCAATGCAAAACAAATGCAAAAATGCTCGTTTGATTATTTACTTTTAGCTTCCTTCTCTGTGGTTATTTCTTTGTCGTACTTTGTACGGAGTATCTCACTGGTTGGAAAGGCATGCAAATTCCCAAACCGCTTCCTACACCCTGTATCGAATTTTTTGCCAAAAAAGTTGTGCCGTGCAATTGTAATTCCAACTTGAGTACTACTACTAGTAGGAGTACCAGGGGCCAGTTCTTTTAGGCTTCTAGATTAGTAATCCCATAACTACTACCTCCGTCCTGGTTTATTGGTCCCCATTGTAATCTGTGTCAAATTTTGATCATAAATTTAACTAATGAAATGTTAGTGCATGTGACATGCACTACTCCATCGGTCTAGGTGAGTAAGTCATCTTAGGCTGTGCACCGTGACCAAGGAGGAGGAGAAAACGAGAAACGTTAATGTTTATTTGCTAATTAATAGTATTGCATGCAATGAACTAACCACTGCATGTCATGTTTGATATCTCAAGTCATTAAAAGCATGCACACTCTTTATCTCTTATTGGTTGATATGTCAAGAAACAAGAAACGAGGTAGAAGTTAATGCACCGCGCCTAAGTGTTTTGGGATTATTTGGTTTTCGTAAGATGACTTACACACCTAGACGAAGGGATTACAATGGTGAGGAATAAACCAGTTAAATCTTTGGTCAAAATTTAGCACAAATTACAATGGTGAGGAATAAACCAGGACGGAGTAGTAGTTTAGAAGCCCAAATAAATGAGTGAGGCGCCTTATTGTTACTCTCCACTGTGACTAGTCTTGTGGGAAAAGCTGGGGAAGCTGCCAAAAGAACTGGCCCTAGGAGTAGTAGCTAGGGATCGAGTGTGCGAGATGAACCGGAGAAAGTAAATGCAGAGAGATGAAATGCAAAAAAGACGGAGGGATGTGATGTTTGCTTGTCCGTTTATTTTACCAGGCCACTTATTACTGGGAGTGGTTGGGTTTTGTGATATGACGGCTTTACTGCCGCACCACGAGCGGGGTGAGAGGTGAGACTCCCGTGCAGCCCCGCCCTCTACACTTGTACTACATTGGTCGTGGTTTATTAGTCCCCCATTGAATTTGAGTGAAGATTTAACTGACAAAATGTTAGTGCATGTCAACAAAAACTATATCGTTGGATTCGTATTTGAACATAGTTTTGAATGATATAATTTTAGGTGACATGCATCAGCATTTATCGTACTATATATAATGTTAGTTCAATTTTTGGTCGTACTAATCTATAGTAGTAAGGTGCCGGTGCGTTGCACCGAAGAGTGAAATGCATTGATCGGGGAGTTGTTTATTTTGACAAAGGATGTGGGGGTCATCTCATGTGTAACGGGTATCGATAGGTTTCTTCGGATATTATTTCATCTCTAGAGCTCACAAACATCCGGGTGAAATAGATAAAAAGGTATCTTTTGCAAACAAAAGCGTTCAACTATTCAACCTGCATCCAAAACTTGTGAAGAAATAAGACTTATTGTGCTTTGCAAGAAATGATCTTTAAGAATTAGTTTTTGAGTATCGATTGTTATACATGTTGGCTACAGATGACATGGCACTTTCTTATAGTCAATAGTTGGCTATACTATTAAGTAATATTAACCATGCCCTTATACACCTAGACGGAGGGATTAAATCAGGATGACTTGCAAGCGGGCAGAGGAGATGTAAGAAATGGTTCATCGTAAGTCTTTCACCAGTACTGTAGTAAAAATTCATACATGGAAGATTCTAGACTAAACCATAAACGGATACACTTTTATTCATGCGCGATACTCCAATAGAGCAAGATCCTGCATGGAAGTCTCCACATGCTTAGACAGCGGATTACATTGAGCGAAGACTAATGATCAACATTTAACTTGATAATGCGTATGTCCAGGTGAACCTCCTTGGCGTCCCCGTGCACCGCGTCGGCGGGTAAAGGATGCCATGGGTTTTCCAGGTCCACATTGGCGGGATAGTCCCAGCTCCCCAGAGTCCAAGTCCGTTTGATGAGGCCGGTGTCGCCGCCCACGCGACCCGGAGGGGTAGTAACACTGACCACGCACCCATACATCGGCCTCGTGTCAGTGTCAGCATCAGCGGCGTCGCCCCTGACGCACATTATAGAGACGGGGCGGTAGCCTGCGCGGGCCTCGCCGGTGCCCACGATCAAGAGGAAGATGCCGCCGTCCTCCTCCAAGACTAGCAGGCGGCGGTGATCCTCCAGCGACTCCGGCATGGTGAACGGGTAGCACGTCTCGTACTTGATGTTCTCCGCCAAGGGCCAGCAGTGACCGCTACACGCATCCGTGAGGTGATGCACCATGTCCGCCGGCGAGCCACAAAATGGCATCGGGCACTCATAGCAGTGGACGAAGGGCTCCTTGGAGGCATCGACCAGGCCGTCCATGAAACGGGAGTGGCTGTAGGGGACGTTGCGCCAGTTGAATATATGAGCAAGTTACTACGAGATTTAATGCAAATAAGCACAAAATAAATCATGACGGCTATAACAGAGATGAAACTAATCATGTGGACTAGCATAGTAGTAGGATACAGAGTAGAAACATGAATTCTACCACGATTTCGAACAGGAAGGACAGAAACACATACGGTGCAATGGGAGCAGCACCGTTGGCGTTGAGGTTGTCGCCCATGTCCAAACACCACGTAGACACGGTCTTTGAGCACGGTTCGTAGTCGTTCCATGCTCGGGCATTGAAGTTTGTAACTATTTTAGATTAGAATATACTACTCCTCCGGTGCTAGTAGTAGAGCAGAGTCCTACTCTACTACTCTACTCAAGCAAGTTAGGGCATAGCATTGTAGGGAGTACCAGTACTGTGATCACTCAAGCAAGTTGTCTGGCATCGACATGACCCTACGCTGCTGGTATGTGTCTCGTAAGTCAAGCGGCGTGTTGTAGTCATCATCACCTGTCCACTTCCCGCAGCACATATTCGCTTCTCCATCTTTGTCCGCACATAATCTCATCCAATCTTCCATCCTCGCTAAGGCGCCTCCCCCCCTCGTCCGAAACCCAAGCACTAACAATGGCAGAACCGAGCAGCGTCCGCCGAAAGAGTGGATGGAATTCGCTCCCCATAGAGGTAATCAAGCTCATTGTTTCGCGTGTGGACAATCTCAGTACCATGCCGCTCGCCGCGTGCTCGTCGGGGCTGTACCGTTTACTCAAAGCCCTCAGGCCGGAGCTTTTTAAGCCAGCTCCTTGCTTGCTGATGCCGCCTGATCTTCAGAAACGGCTTGTCACGCAGCATAACGATCGTAGGGTGGCGAGCATCAACCCCCTTGACTGCGATCTGATCCCCGTCAGCCTCAACTACATTAACGGTATGTACTGGGTCAGCATGAACACGTCTTGGATGGTGCTCGTCGACGGTCGCGGCAGCTGGATGCTCGTGGAGGTCTACACCCGGTGATTGATCCCCCTTCCTTCGATTAACACTGCACTGCTTTGGCACCGCGGCCCAGAATACTCGGAATCTTACAGTAGCCAACATGATACCAAGTTTGATTTGCTCAAGGTCATAATCTGCCAAGTGCCCACAAGATCTGCAAATTATAAAGACTTCAGGCTAATTGCGTTCTTCAACCGCGGTCTCGCCTATCTGACAGGTCACTGCGGTAAGTGGATAAATCTGCACGTCCATCGCAGGATCATACATCCTCCATGGTTCTCTGATGCCATTGAACACAAGGGCTTCATTTACGCTGTCGACTCCTTCTATGGCTGGACGTATTGCTGGCCTACTCCAGTCATCGCTACAAACGGCTGTTACAGCAGTATGTTACTTTCCTATGGTATCATGATGGCTTGCTTATATTACTGTCAACAGTTGCTGAAAAAATATTCATGCTCATAACATGCTGTTCTTAAGATTGACTAAATCAAGAGCCCTTTTTTACTTGACTCCAACTTGATATGATGTTGTAGGCCGCCTGGTGTCCCTACCCTTCCTTATCCCAGAACCTTTCAAAGAAAAGCGGCATGGCAGTTGCAGGTGGTTCCTGGCTCGATCAGACGACGACGAAAGATTGATGATCGTTCGCACGTACCGGACGTGTTGTTCCACGGAATACAATCACAGTCACTGCAAGGTCTTTGAGCAGGATCCCAGCTTCTCTGGGCCTTCAGGAATTTTTGACTGGAGGCTGGTAAGTAGCCTTGGTACACGCTCTCTGTTTGTCGGACTGAATTATCCGATTAACCAGGAGATAACCGACGGCAAGGATCATGATGGCAACGCGGTTTTGTTCATCAGGCAAAACTGTGTGTACACAGCGTACCATGCGTCTCTGCATGCACCATACCCTGATATGTGCCGCCACACTCTGCAGCCCAAAGTAGGAGAGAGGGTCGCAAGTATCGGACTTCAACCTGCTGGCTGGAGTTTCCCCCGTCAGGCACCCATCTGGTTCAAGCCGTCAGCCAATCTCCACAGCTTAATAAATAGTAACGTCTAACTGAGCTAGTTAGTTAGATGCGTACACTTGGTGTAGTAGGATCTTTATTTAGTTTGATGCATACACTCGTTCTTTTTTGGTAGCCCTTTTGTAATGATGGCTGATGTTTGGTTTGGAAGTGAGAGCTGCGTCTTCACTCTTCTGGCCTGCTTACTGCTTCTGTTGCACCCCCAGCCCTGGTTGCCGCCGCTGCTGTTTTCAATGTACAATCAGTAGTATATTTCGTCTGTTGGTTGAATAAATGTGTTGTTAGAATGACAAACACAATGTTTTTGAAGTCGTTGCATGGTTCGATCCTTTAGTGCCCCGTACCGTACGTAGCGCATACTATTTTTCGTACGAAACACATTTTCCACATGTTGATAACATGCAGCCCACTGATGAAGGCCCAATAGAGACGCCCATAATTAACTGGAAGGGAGGCTCTCACATGAATCCGGCCCAACTACATGCTCATGGTCCCCTAAACATAAATAAGTAAATAAATAAATAAATAAAGCTAAATGCTCATGCACCAGTTCTTTGGGAAATAGGTAGCCCATTATTTCTTTTTGAAGAATACCCAAGCTAGGCCTATTTGTTTTCTCCGAATTACTGGACTGCAAATCTTTCAAGACGAGGAGGGATGCATTCCGGCCTGGCTTAAGAGTATGGTCAATGTCTGTTAAAAGTAATATCAAAAGGGGTTGAAAATTCCAAAAAAATTATAGCAAATGGGATATAAGTTTCTTTTTTTCTTTTTGTTCTTCACTGATATCTTATACGTATTTCATTGGATTTAACATGACATAGTACTAATTTATTTTTAAATTTGTTTTAGTATGGCTATTAATTTTTGGATTAAGAATATTTCGTTCCCCAGCAAAAATTTGCGAATTTTCAAAATGTCCCACATAGATAGTTAATTTTTTGACCCTGGTACTGACCAGAAAATGGCCAGCAATTCTAAAAATGGAAAACGGGCTGCAATAAATTCCATATGAATTAGAAAATGAGTAAAAAATATAAAGTTAATAGCAAATGGGCTGTACACGCCACAGATTTCGAGGCTGACTTGTTTACGCAAGGCTTTGTCAGTGAACTCACAATTCTAGCAGCAGTGACTGTTGGATGTCCATCCAACGGCCGATGTGCTTCTTCAATCTCTGATCTTCCTGCTCCAGCCGCCTAAACTAGCACCGGCGGGACTGCGTGCTCCCTCCTCTTGTGGCCCGCTGTGATGCCGCGCAGGCTTCCCCGGCCCACCCTACTCCCTCCGCTGGCCTGGCCACACGCAATCAACTGCCTCCTTATTACCCGAAAAAAATGATTCCTCCCACTGACATCTGGGGCGCACCGGTTGGGAGGCGGACCTGTGGGCCTACTAAGTTGACGCGTACGCAGGGCTTGTCAACTTCGTCAACAAACGATTCTAGCAGCAGTAACCGTTGGATTTGAATCGAACGGTCCTGCTACTTCTTCAATCGCTGCTCTTCTTGCACCAGCCGCACAAACCAGCGCCGGGGAGACCGCCTGCTCCTGCCTCCAGTGGCCGGCTGTGCTGCTGTTGAGGCCTCATCGCCCCTACTACTCCCACCGCTAGCCAGGCCCTACGGCGATGACAGCCTCACACCGCAGCCGAACCAGTGAATGCTCGTACTCCTCTCCACGTGGGCATCCACTGCCACGTCTTCCCCGGCTCCGCGTCGTCCCCTTCCTAGGCCTCGCCGTCGTCCACCGCCTTGGTGCTCTCCGCGCGGCATGGT
Organism: Aegilops tauschii subsp. strangulata; assembly: GCF_002575655.3. Lineage (NCBI taxonomy): Eukaryota > Viridiplantae > Streptophyta > Magnoliopsida > Poales > Poaceae > Aegilops > Aegilops tauschii. The sequence goes on from NC_053037.3 coordinate 343,184,458, forward strand.
CAATGTGGTCAACGACATTCCATCGGAAGAGTACTGTACGTGGAGAGGCTGACAGCTATGTCCACGGCCACAGCCCAGTTTTTTTGTCATTTGCCAAGTAAGTCGCTTTGTCAGGCCTGTAGGGCTGCAAATCTTTCAAGACGAGTAGAGCTTTCATTCGGCTGGCCGAGAAAATGGCCCATCAGTAATGAGAAATGGGCTGTACATTTTTAAAACACATCAAACCGGCAATTAGTTTCAAATATCTTTTTTTCATTTCGAGATTTTAAATTACATAAACTTTTATGCGTGGAGAATTTGTTGGATTTTATATTGATATACATTTATTTTTAAAATCAGTTTGAATGTGAGTCGAAAATTCGGGATTAAAAACAGTTCGGACCGCACCGAAATATGCAAAATTTCGTATAATTTTTTAACCGTGGCCACAATATGGGCTGTAATGCTAACAAAAGGAATATGGGCTCCAAAAAAACCTTAATAATTAGCAAATGGGCTGTAAATTATTAGAAATAATGACAGATGGGTTGTATGCTGTTTTCCACAGATTTGAGGCTTTCCTAAAAAAAGGTTGACGCACAAGCAGTGACTGTCGGATGGCCATCCAACGGCCGTCGTGCTTCTTCAATCTTTGCTCTTACTGCTCCAGCCGCTCAAACAAGCGCCGGCGGGACTGCCTGCTCCCTCCTCCCCGCGGCCGGCTCTGCTGCCGCGCAGGCCTCACCGCCCCACCGTACTCCCATTGCAGGCCTAGCCATCCCTCTACTCACCCACACCTGCTGTTATTCTCCGGCGACGGCAGACGAACCAGTAAACCCTCGTACAGTCGTACTCCCCTCCGCGTGGGAAACAACTGCCGAGCCTTCCCTTCCTCCGTGTCGTTCCCTTCCTAGGCCTTGTCGTCATCCACCGCCCTGCTGCTCTCGGCGCGGCCTGGTCAACGTGGTCAACGACCGACATGCATCTGAAGTGGACTGTACGTGGAGAGGCCGACAGCTGGGTCCGCGGCCGCACGCAAGGAAATGCCTCCTTATTACGCGCAAAATAATGATTCCTCCACCTTATATCAGGGACCCACCGAAAGGGCCTCTATATTTCGCGAAAAAAATGTTACCGCCGCTGACAGCTCGGACCCACCAGCTATATCTTCGCACGCAAGGAAGTGCCTCCTTATTACGCACAAAAAAAATGAATACTCCCCTTGTTAGCTGGGACCCAGTATAGTGGCAGGCTGACTTGTGGGCCTACTAAGTTGACGGGGACGGAGGGCTTTGTCAACTTAGTCAATATGCAAGATTCTAGCTCCAGTGACCGTACGATGTCCATCCAACGGCCGTAGTGCTTCTTCAACCTCTGGTCTTCTTGATCCAGCCGCCCAAACCAGCGCCGGTCGTGCCTCGTGCTCCTGCCTTCCGTGGCCGGCTACGATGCGGCGAAGGCCTCACCGCCCCCTACTACTCCCAGCGCTGGCCAGGCCATCCCTCTACTAACCCACACCCCCTGTTATTCTGCGGCGACGGCAGCCTCACACCGCAGCGAACCAGTGAACCCTCGTACTCCTCTACGCGTGGGCATCCACTGTCGCGTCTTCCCCGGCTCCGCATCGTCCCCTTCCTAGGCCTCGCCATCGTCCACCGCCCTGGTGCTCTCGGCGCGGCGTGGTCAACGTGGTCAAGGAACGACTTCCATCGGACGTGGACTGTACGTGGAGAGGCTGACAGCTGGGTCGACGGCCGCAGCAAGGAAGTGCCTCCTTATTACGTGCAAAATAATTATTCCTCCACCTGACAGTGGGGACCCACCGGACGGGCCACCATATTTCTCGAAAAAAACGTTTCCCCCCTGACTGCTGGGACCCACCAGCTACATCTTCGCACGCAAGGAAGTGCCTGACAGTCGGGACCCACCTGGTCGAAGCGTACGTAGCGTTGTCATTCTGGTCACGAACGTGTACGTACATATATACTGGTGGATGTAGAGGCGCGCACGTAGCATGTACACGTACGTACAGCGGCCAGGGTGCAAGAAAGAAAATACGGCCACGTATGTGTACATATGGGCGGGCTCTCAAACGCCTACTCGCGCATACGTACGGCCAGGGCTCGTGTACATGGCTGGGCCGGAACGGAGAAACAGTGTCGTCGTCGTGTTCATGGGGGGGGGGCAACGGAATGCATCGTGTTCATGGGGAGGCAACAGAATGCGTCGTGTTCATGGGGAGGCAACGAAATGCGTCGTGTTCATCGGGAGGCAACGAAACGCGTGGGAGCCAACCGGCTGGGTCAGAACAGAATGCGTGGTCGTGTTCATCGGGAGGGCTTGGACGGAACAGGCGATGGAAATGAGGCCTGGCGTACCGCAAAACGGAGGAAACGGACCTCCTACGTCGGAACGGGGTCCTGTTGATTGGGAGGGGTGTGGCGTACTGCAAAACGGAGGAAACGGACCTCCTACGGTTGAATAGGGGGTCCTGTTGATCGGGAGGGGGTCTGGCGTACCGCAAAACGGAGGAAACGGACCTCCTACGGTGAAAACGGGGGTCCTGTTGATCGGGAGGGGTGTGGCGTACCGCAAAACGGACGAAACGGACCTCCTACGGTCGAAATGGGGGTCCTGTTGATCGGGAGGGGTGTGGCGTACCGCAAAACGGACGAAACGGACCTCCTGCGGTCGAAACGGGGGTCCTGTTCATTGGGAGGGGTGTGGCGTACCGCAAAACGGGACTCCACGGGATACTGTTCATCTCCACCGTCGACCTCCTCCAGCCTCCACGGGCTACCGTCGACCTCCTCCAGCCTCCACGGGCTCCTGTTCATCCAGCCTCCACCGCGCGCTACTCCACCGGCTACTGTTCAACCAGCCCTCCACGGGCACCCCTGCACCATCTACTGTTCATCCAGCCCTTCACACCACGGGGTCCTGTTCAACCACCCCTCCACGGGCACCCCTCCACCGTCTACTGTTCATCCAGCCCTCCACACCACGGGGTGCTGTTAATCCAGAGGCAACGCCACCGCTCACTGTTCATCCAACCCCCCCCCCCCCCCGCAACGCTCACTGTTCATCCAATCGATCGGCTTCAGTTAGCAGCAGTAGCGAAGGAATCGCTCGATCGGGTTCAGTTAACAGCCATCGATCGATCGCTCGGGTTCAGTAACGCGTAGCCTGCAGTGCAATCGCTCGGGTTCAGTTAGAGCCCAATGCCTCGCTCGGGTTCAGTTAGAGCCAACGCCTCGCACACACGGGCGTACGTGTACGAGAGAAACGCGCATCGCTCGGCCCCCGACCTCCCACCGTAACCGGGAACTCCCCGAAATTTTCCTCCCCCTCACTTCTACCATGTTTTTTTCCGTCATGGATGGCCCAAAGAATGTCATGCAGCTGCGTCTCCGGCCCGCCCAGGACGAAAAGCCCATTTTCTGTCATGATTTTTTGTCATAGAAGTAGGAGCCCACCACATCTATGATGATACCAGGTTTTGTCACAATTATCGTCATAGAAGTGTCATATGTATGACAGAAAAAATGTTCGTTCGGCCCAAAATGTCACGGATGTGTCTTTTTTTTTGTAGTGATAGTCCTATCAACATACAACTAACCCTATGGTGTGATCCACGCGCGCGCTCATATGATGGGCACCAAAGGACAGCAACATAACCACAAGCAAATTAAACCAATCATAGCAATTCACCAATTACCGATAGGACAATGAAAATCTACTCAGACATCATAGGATGGCAACACATCATTGTATAATAATATGAAGCATAATGCACCATGTTCAAGTAGAGGGTATAACGGGTTGCGGGAGAGTGGACCGCTGTAGATAGATGGGGAAGGTGATGAAGATGTTGGTGAAGATGACGGAGGTGTTGGTGTAGATTGCGGTGACGATGATGGCCCCGGCGGCGTTCCGGCACCACCGGAAGAGAGGGGGAGAGAGCTCCCCTTCTTCTTCTTCTTCCTTGAACTTCTCCCTAGATGGGAGAAGGGTTTTCCCTCTGGTCCTTGGCTTCCATGGCATGGTAGGGGTGAGAGCCCCTCCGAGATTGGATCTGTCTCTCTGTTTCTGCGCTCCAGATTCTGGTCTTTCACCGTTTCTTTTATTCCCGGAGATCCGCAACTCCGATTGGGCTGAAATTTGAACACGATTTTTATCCGGATATTGGCTTTCGTGCGGAAAAAGAAGGGCACCAACCGCCATACGGGGTGGCTACGAGGGTCAGGGGCGCGGCCCCTGCCTCGTGGCCCCCTCGGGCATCGTCTTGCGTTTATTCTTCTTGCCAAAAATCACATATATTCCAAAAATATCTCCATAAGTTTTTATCCTGTTTGGACTCCTTTTGATATGGATTTTTTAGGAAACAAAAAACATGCAACAAACATGAACTGGCATTCGGCACTGGATCAATATGTTAGTCCCAAAAATAGTATAAAAAGTTGCTGAAAGTATATGAAAGTTGTATAATATTGGCATGGAACAATCAAACATTATATATACGACGGAGACGTATCACTCACCCCTCTCGTGACCTCCCTGGTAGATGCGCCGCCGCCGCGCACGGCAGAGGGAGAAAAATGACCGGTGAAGGGGGAGTGGGGCGAGCTCGGAAGGTCGGAGGGAGAGGGCGGCCGGAGGAGGGCGGCGGATGCTGGAGGGAGAGGGCGGCCAGAGGAGGAAGAGGGCGGCCAGAGGAGAGAGAGGGTGAGCGGCGGAGCAGCGCTTGGGCGGGCGGCCCGATGGGGAACAGAGAGGAGTCGTGCGAGGGGGGGGCGGAGAGAGCGATCTGGTGCGGGCAGGGGAGATTTTTTTTAGTTCTCTATTAGTGGGCCCGAGGAGAACTAACCCAATTAGAACCTCTCCACCGGGCTATTTTTTTAGCTGGGTTAGAGAAAACCAACTCAAACTAACCCCTCCTGTTTGGATAATTTGAGGCTATTTCAACCCAAACTGGCTCTAACTTAGGGATCCAAATAAAAGAGGAGTAGTACTGTACATGCTATAGTCTAGACCGTAGCACATTGTTTTTTATGGCCATATCACCACATTGTTTTCTACTGCTGGTTCACTGGGCTGCCGTGGTTCGCACTGCTGGTCCACTAGGCTGCCGTGGTTCGCACTCCTCCAACGTGAGTAGTAGTACTAGTATATACCGCATGATTCTTTGCTCCTTCTTACTACATACTTCGCCAACATGTGGGAGAGCCAGCATCCGGGTCGACGTGTCATGCACGAGATTAGAGTGCGGAACGGAAGGGGGGCATCACCCCGGTCGTAGCGCCAGTAATTCATGACTATAGTGAGTAGTTGTTGGATGTGGGGTTCCGGCAAACCCTTAAGGTTCGAACACTGGGGTGCGCACGAAGTCTTTCCCTCCTACCGATCGACGCCCTAGCTCGCTAAGATCTCGCGGACGAACTCGATGAACTCGTAACACAGAGAGACACGAGATTTATATTGGTTCGGGCCACCGTTGTGGTGTAATACCCTACTCCAATGTGGTGGTGGTGGATTGCCTCTAGGGCTGATGATGAACAGTACAAGGGAAGAACGGCCTCCTAAGGTTGAGGTGTTCTTGTGCTTGGTGACTTAGGGGTGAGAGCGGGGTGAACTGCTCGATGCCCCTACTGTGGTGGCTAGCTCTACTTATATAGGCCCTGGTCCTCTTCCCAAATATTGAGCGGGAAGGGAGCCAACAACGGCGGGCAAATTTGAAGGGGGGCAGCTAGTACAAGCTATCCTGACAAAAGTGGTCTTTGCCTGCGAAAGGTCCTGGTGGTGACGCCGTCTTGGGCTCCACGATGACCTCCATCTTGCCGCCCTCCTGGTCTTGGTCTCGTTGCACTGATAAAGCAACCTTTGCCTGATGCCTCGGTACTCCTCGCATGCGCCTGCTTCCTTAGCACCAAAGAGGAAACAAGGACGCTGCGCGCGCTGGCGCCCGCCTGGCGCCGATCGTCATGGCTCATGTCACGAGAGCCTCGTGAGGTTTGCTCCGCCTTCATATCTCCGCTCCTCGTGAGCCCGCCTGGCTAGGCCACTCCTGAGGAGGTCTTGCGTTGTCCGCCTCATGAGGGTCTTGGACGCCTTGTTGATGAAGATGGGCCGTACGGCCTGCTGGCTTAGCCACGCCGTGGGCCGCAGGGAGGCAAGTCTGGGGACCCCCGTTCCCAGAACGCCGATAGTAGCCCCCGGGCCCAAGGTGCGCTCGGGCTTGGCTTCGCGGTGAAGCCAAGGGTCAAGTACGGAGCACCGCGGGCCCCAAAAGCCAGCGGCCTCAATTGACGCATGGCGGTTGATTGGATGTGGGCGTCTCAGCTTCCCCACGCCGCCTCGGCAACTGCACGACTTGACAAGTCCCTGCGACATGCAAGGAAAACCATCATTACCTGCGATCGTGGGACACGCCGGTTGGCCTTCTTCCGTTATAAATGGGGAGGGGGGCAGAGCCCCCATCGCCCATCTCTTCCTCGCTTGCTTGCTTCTTCCTCCTTGCTCCACTGCTAACAACAATGGCGCCTATCAGAAGGTTTTCTGCCGAAGAGAAGGGAAAGGCTCCCGGGATGACCCGGGGCCACTTCCGCCGAAGAAGAGGTTGGTCCACCATCGTGATGAAGCGGCGATGCAGGTGGTGACGAGGCCTTGGTGCGAGCGGCCTCCTCCGGGGTACCCGCTACCCTTCTACGCCCGAGCTGAGGGCTCAGGAGGACGGAGCGATGAGCAGCGCCGCCCATGCCGCGTCCGGGGTCGCCGCACCACAGCGACGCGCGCCGTCGCTCCTGGAATCCATGTGTGACACCCCCGTTTTGACCGTACACTAATCATGCACGCAAACGTGTACGAGCAAGATCAGGGACTGACGGGAAGATATCACAACACAACTCTAAAACATAAATAAGTCATACAAGCATCATAATACAAGCCAGGGGCCTCGAGGGCTCGAATACAAGTGTTCGATCATAGACGAGTCAGCGGAAGCAACAATATCTGAGTACAGACATAAGTTAAACAAGTTTGCCTTAAGAAGGCTAGCACAAACTGGGATACAGATCGAAAGAGGCGCAGGCCTCCTGCCTGGGATCCTCCTAACTACTCCTGGTCGTCGTCAGCGGGCTGCACGTAGTAGTAGGCACCTCCGGTGTAGTAGGAGTCGTCGTCGACGGTGGCGTCTGGCTCCTGGGCTCTAGCATCTGGTTGCGACAACCAGGTAGAAAGGAAAGGGGGAAAAGAGGGACAAAAGCAACCGTTAGTACTCATCCAAAGTACTCGCAAGCAAGGAGCTACACTACATGTGCATGGTTATATGTGTAAAGGGCCATATCGGTGGACTGAACTGCAGAATGCAAGAATAAGGGGGGATAGCTAGTCCTGTTGAAGACTACGCTTCTGGCAGCCTCCATCTTGCAGCATGTAGAAGAGAGTAGATTGAAGTCCTCCAAGCAGCATCACATAGCATAATCCTACCCGGCGATCCCCTCCTCATCGCCCTGCTAGAGAGCGATCACCGGGTTATATCTGGCACTTGGAAGGGTGTGTTTTATTAAGTATCCAGTTCTAGTTGTCATAAGGTCAAGGTACAACTCTGGGTCGTCCTTTTACCGAGGGACACGGCTATTCGAATAGATAAACTTCCCTGCAGGGGTGCACCACATAACCCAACACGCTCGATCCCATTTGGCCGGACACACTTTTCTGGGTCATGCCCGGCCTCGGAAGATCAACACGTCGCAGCCCCACCTAGGCACAACAGAGAGGTCAGCACGCCGGTCTAAATCCTATGGCGCAGGGGTCTGGGCCCATCGCCCATTGCACACCTGCACGTTGCGAACGTGGCCGAAAGCAGACCTAGCCTAGTAGGCGTTCCAGTCCAATCCGGCGCGCGCCGCTCAGTCGCTGACGTCACGAAGGCTTCGGCTGATACCACGACGTCGAGTGCCCATAACTGTTCCCGCGTAGTTGGTTAGTGCGTATAGACCAAATGGCCAGACTCAGATCAAATACTAAGAACTCGTTAAGCATGTTATTTTGAAGTAACCGCGGACGCCGTCCAGGGCCAGGCCCACCTCTCGCCTAGGTGGTCTCAACCTGCCCTGTCGCCCCGCCACAAGATCCACTCGCGGGTACTCCTACGAGCCGACCGGACTTTAGTCACCACAGGTATCATGTATAGAGTATATAAGTATATACCCGTGATCACCGCCCAAGTGATCACGACCCGATAGTATAGCACAGCAGACGGACAAGAATGTAGGGCCACTGATGGAAAATTAGCATCCTATACTAAGCATGTAGGATTGCAGGTAAAGGTAACAACAGTAGTAGCAAGGACAGGCTATGCATCAGGATAAGATTAATGGAAAGCAGTAACATGCTATACTACTCTAATGCAAGCAGTATAGAGAAGAATAGGCGATATCTGGTGATCAAGGGGGGGCTTGCCTGGAAGCTCAGCCGAGAAGGAGGGGTCGTCAACAGCGTAGTCGGTCGGGGCACCAGCAGCGGCGTCGGTCTCATAGTCTACCAGAGAGAAGAGGGGGAAGAAACAATGAATACGATGCAAACAGATGCATAACGATGCATGACATGACAAAGAGTGATGCTAGGGGTGCCCACTCGCGGTAGTAGTTGATACCGGCGAAGGGGGGAAACATCCGGGAAAGTATTCCCGGTGTTTCGCGTTTTCAGATAGATGAGCCGGAGGGGAAAAGTTGCGTGTTTGCTATGTAGGGATGTGTGGCGGACGAACGGGCTACGTATCCGGATTCGTCTCGTCATTCTGAGCAACTTTCATGTACAAAGTATTTTCATCCGAGTTACAGATTATTTTATATTAATTTCCAAAGTTTTAATCATTTTCTGGAATGATTTATATCTCAAAAATAAATAAGAAAAAGGCTATGGGTACCCAGAAGTGTACCCAGCCAGTGTATGGCAGGGCGGGCCAGTTGACTGGGTCAACTGCCCAGTCATCATTGACTGGTCAAAGTGAACAGTGGTGGTGGGTCCTTGCTGTCATTGAGTTAGCTTCCATTAGAGTTTAACTAAACAGTTTAATTAGTATTAAGTTAATTAAGCAAACTTAATTAGGTTAATTATTTAATTAGTATATTATTTAATTTTCATTTCCTTTTTCATTTTTCTTTTCGTTTAACAGGGGGCTGGGCCCCGCCTGTAAGTGGGTCAGGCCACCTCCCTCCTGTGCACGAACGCGCACAGGGGAGGGGCAGGGGCGTGGTGGCCGAACCTGGCCCCGGCAAGGCCATGGTCGAGGCCGGCAGCGGGGTATGCGGAGCAGGGCAGAGGGTGTGGCCGGGGACGCGGTAACTGCGGTCGCCGGTGCCAGCGGCACGGGAGGAGAAGCAGGGGCGGCCGCGGGCGTCGCTGGGTGTGGCGTGGACGCGTTCGGACAAGGCGCGGGCGAGCATGGCCGTAGCGCGGGGCTGCGGACACGCGCGGGCGGCGCGTGCAGGGCTTAGCCAGGCACGGCCGGAGCGCAGCAGGGGCGCGGTGAGGTCGCGTTGAATCGGGACGGCGCGGGCGCGTTCGATCTGTAGGGTAGAGGAGAGGAATGGAGGACGACGGCTCACCCCCGTTGTAGGGGAACACCGGCGAGGCTCGATGGAGCCGCGGTTGAGGAGGAGGTTGAGGACGTTGCGATGATGAGGACGAGGCGGCAGGGCGACGTTGGGGCGAGGTGGCGCCGGCGATCCGGCGACGGCGACGGCGCGAGCGAAGGGGTCGGGACGACGAGCGGCTTCGGGTCGGGCAGTGCCGCGCGGAAGGAGAGGGGGCGCGGGGTCGAGGTGGTGGCGAGGGGCGACGGTGTGGTGCGCCCCGATCCCGATTGGATCGGAGGGAGAGGGAGAGTGGGGGGAGTGCGTGTGGTAGTTATGGTTCGGTGGGAGTGCAGGGGCCTAAGTAGGCCAGAGAGGGGGGGCGGCTGGGCCGGCCTCTTGGCTAGCTGGGCCGGTTGGCCCAGCATGGGGGTGTTTCTTTTTATTTTTCTTAATATTTCTTGTTTTGTTTTATTTTCTTTTCTTTTATTCTGTTTTATCTTTGTTTCCTATTGTTTTAGTTTTTGTAAAATATATACTTGGCATCTAATTTGGTATCTCAATATAGTCCACTGCCACAAAAACTCTAGTCCCCAAATAATTTAGTTTGATATTTTTTAATTAGTAAAGGCATTTAGATAATTTGTTTTGCTACTATTTAAATCATTATAGAGTTAAGCATTTCATAAAAGTTTGGTTTCACCACCACAATTACCTATCATTTATCCGAAACATTTAGAACATTTTAATTTTATTTTTGGAAAACTTTTGTTGTTTGCCTTAATTTCAAATTTGAATTTGAATCGGTTTCGAACTATCGCGAGATTAGCGACAGTAACGGAGGTGACGTGGTGTCATTAGCAGAGGTTACTGTAGCTTGATTATCCGGGCGTCACAATTCTCCTCCACTACAAGAAATCTCGTCCCGATATTTAAGAGGGGGAATAAGGGGGAAAGGTCTAGTTACGAAATTCTAACGAATCTTCTCGGTCTTGGTTGCTCTTCTCGAAGTGGTCGATCCATTACATTGACGTCTTCATTTGTCTGCTTCAGGTCATCCTGATGAAGTCGTCATCCTTCCTTCAGGATCTCCATCGTACTTACGAAAAGCTAAGGGGGAAAACTCGGGAAGGACGGAGCTCAACATATGTTAGGTACCTGGGGGCTATCTCAGTGAACGTGGCATAGAGGCATCTCTCGAGTTGAAATTCAAGAAAGTTATCGAGAGCAAGGTAAGGAGGGGCAACAAGAAGCTCCAAGCGGTTAGGCAACCGTCCGTTGCCTGAAACAGAGGGTGAAAGGGGTTCAGAGCAATGGGAATAAGTATTGCGCCTGATACCAGAATAGATCACTAGGAAGGTGGGTCGTGATCTTTCATATGAAGCCAAGCGTGAGGAATAACTTTAGAAACATGGGTGTACAGGAGAGTCAGGTTTTGATCCTGTGGAACTGTGGGTTATGGGCCCACCATGTGGTTAAAGTAGGAAGGGCGATGACATCTTGCACGATCATGATAGCAAGGCATGTCAGAGGGTAGCCTGTCAGTTATATGTCAGCAACATCGTCGGTACCAAGGGCGAGGGACGAAGAGAACCATTTTCCTGCTCGTTGAAACGAGGCAGACCAATAGGCAAAGTTCTCGTCCATCGGTGGTTACCGGAATGTCAACAACTATAGTAACAGGGTCTTACTGACACGGTTCTACACCAAGGTGTTTACATAAGCAGAAAAAAATATTACTGCTTAGATCATATAGATCACAAGAAAGGTTAAATAAAACAATGGGAAGGAAAAGGCGATTATCAGATTAAACAGAACAATGGAAATGAAAATGTGTTTAAACACATATTTCAAGGGTATATCCTTCCCAAGGACAAGCAGAGCATGGTATCCATGACAGGATAGAAATTAGAAAACCATTTAGGTAAGGGGGGAGGAATCTCATGATATTACCCATACAACAGTGTTAGGATAAATGATAGAGAAAATTTAGCATTGTGCTTCAAATGCTCTTATTAAAAACCGGATTACCACAGACATGCTTCGAGATAGCATTGACATGGTCTTCAAGCAAAGGTCAGACTTTGGATGCAGGAAGGATCCATCAGGAACAACTTGTAGAATAAGTCTTACAATTTCCTCATGGATGAATGGATAACCTTGCAGAAAAGGAAACTATAACACTAGGTGCTCCGGCCAGGTGTGCTAGGCCTGACGTCATCTTACCCGGTCATGTAAAGATGTTATAACTCTTGAAAATATGTTCCAACCATCATATCTGACCAAGATGTAGATCTGATTGGTGTCAAGATACCTCAGACACGGGATGCCTGAGAAGAAAAGGTGCAAGGCAAATTGACGAGATGACATTGTACGATTCCTGGGGAAATGAACTATGAAAGCAAGTTCCGAAACAAGAGTTCATCATTAAACCAAGGAGAGGGTTAGGAGGTGGCTGATGGACTCAGCGACATTCCATTGAGATTTCCAGAAGATGGATTTCCACAATTATGTGTACAAGGAGATAGCTTTTGTCAGTTCAAATGATATAATGAGGTATGCTCGAGGAAACATACACGATTGAACATTGGTTGACGGTGCACCCGAAATACGGACTTAGGTAGCACAAACAATGTTAGAATGGCGATTCGATAACCAATGGTCTAAGAATGAAATGTTGACCATTAACTTCAAAGCAATAAGGTTGCTAGAAGTTTTAAAATTACTAGTCCATCTGTCGGTATTCCTGTTAGGAACAACACGGGGACCAAGAAAAGAATGGTGATGGTGAAGTATCACTTATATCAAGAATTCTCAAGAGGTGGTGAGATTCTCACGACATTCCTGACATAAAAGATGGTAATACTCCAAGGTAAAGAAGAACAATTGCTGGATAGCAAGGATCTCAAGGTATATCACAAAGCACGAACAAGTTTGTGTTGAACGAAAGGCAATAAAGTGGTCGATGATAACACAAATCATCGAGAGCAAAGGGTGGTATTTCTCACCAAGAATTCGATAGATATCTTGGAAGAGCTCAGAATGTTGATGATGTTCACGACACATTTGTCGTGAGATTTCATGAAGATGTAATCGATCGGCGATGACATCAAGTCAAAGGAATGATGAGGCGAAAGATTATTGGAACCAAGAGTATGACACGAACTCGAAATCAAGCTTGGTGTTCAAGGCGAAATGATACGATGAGGAAGATCGGCGTAAGGTTACCTCATCGTCCAAAATTGTGCTAGCCGGTCAGGCTAGGAATGACGTGATCGGGTACAGACTCGTAAGTAAAGAAGATTACTAAAAGTTGTTGAACCATAGTGCGTACTCGGTTCAGTTATTGGTGTCTTTGAGTGTTTAATAACTCAGAGCCCGTGAAAAATTGGAATCAGTGAGAATGTAGTACTTGATGAAGAACTCATAAGAAGTTATGCAGTTCCATGATAATTTCGAGATACCAGGGGGGTAATACTCGATGACAGATCAAAGTAGAGGTTGGACTAGGTTATTCCTCTCCAGAAGACAAGTGCTTGAACTTGTCCGAGATATTTGGATCAAAGAAGAACCATATGGTCGGAAACCACGATTGCAAAAGACCAAATCCCAGATATAAGATGAAATTATATCAAGGGGATAATTATTGTTACGAGAAGCTTCCATGACAAGATCTACATCGTGTCCATGGGCATGAACACAAAGTTCAAGGTCGACTCCCACTTCTCCAATGCATAACCTATCATTCACTCCTCATTTTCGATGGAGTTGTAGTGTTGAAATTTTATCTGGTAAATCACCAGGAGAATATGACTTGTGAAAACTTTCGGGTTCACACGGTTTTAGAGAAGGTATAGGTTCAACCCATCGGGGCATCTTAGAAAGATATACCACAAGCTTCAAGAGTAACTAACACAAGCTCGAAAATAGAGCATGGTTGACAAAAGGAGAGGATACAATTTACCAAAGGCATTGTGTATCGGAAAAAGAACTCACAAGGTGATTAATTATGAAGGACACTGTCGGATAATAATCCAACAGTGGATATGGCGATCCACAATGGAGCTGATGTGAGTATTGATACCCAATCAGAGGAAGAAAGAATGCAAATGCATCAGTTTATAGAACATCTGAATAATCCAACGTTTAAATAACAAAGGAATTATCATTTTCAAATCAAGAGGTCAGGAGCAAACGCTCTGATCAAGGGTGGATAAGTTGAATAGACTTAGGGGTACAATCAATGGCAATCTGATTGGCCGAGAACCAGCTCATGTTCGAAAGACGTCTGAGACGGAAAGATAATTTATAAGGATCAACTGATGATTGCGTGCATTCACACACATATAGAATCAACGGACTCAAAATGATAGTGTCAAAGGATGCCAATAAGATTACTAGACTTACGGGATTAACCATAATGAAAGCAAGCAAGGATTTCAAGAGCATTAGGCTGCCGAAGATTTTTGGAAGATCGAATGGTATTTTCAAGACTATTGTGAAATACATGAATCAACTGGGAATGAGTGAATCCTCGATAAGTGCGAGAAATTATTCGTAGGGGTATTCAGGTGGCAAGGAACTGCAAGGTAGTAGGCACAAAGTATTCTCGGGGTATCCTGTAATAACAAGATCGACTGGAAATAAAAGTAAGAACGACAGACGACAGGTGTAAGTATTTATCCATAGGGATGTTTCGGTGGTAGGGAATTGCAAAAGCAACGGGCACAAAGTCTCGAGAGAATATCGGAGAGTATCTTCGAAATCTTCTGGTGCAGCAGGCGATCATCTGTAATAAGGGGCTCTCCGGAAGAAAGTAATTACGAGAACCTAGAGTTAGAGTTAGCAAAATCATTTAAGCCGAATAGAAGAGAGATCAGAATCTCGGAGTAAAGATCGAGGAGTAAAAGATCCTAATACCACCCAATGGCGACGTGGGCCCGTAAGCCACACAACCATGTTAGTAAAAGTTTTGCAATGTCTAGACTCGACTTCGGCCAAGGAGTTCGGAAGGGGGATTCCTACAGGCAGTCGACTCTGATACCAACTTGTGACGCCCCCGTTTTGACCGTACACTAATCATGCACGCAAACGTGTACGATCAAGATCAGGGACTCACGGGAAGATATCACAACACAACTCTAAAACATAAATAAGTCATACAAGCATCATAATACAAACCAGGGGCCTCAAGGGCTCGAATACAAGTGCTCGATCATAGACGAGTCAGCGGAAGCAACAATATCTGAGTACAGACATAAGTTAAACAAGTTTGCCTTAAGAAGGCTAGCACAAACTGGGATACAGATCGAAAGAGGCGCAGGCCTCCTGCCTGGGATCCTCCTAACTACTCCTGGTCGTCGTCAGCGGGCTGCACGTAGTAGTAGGCACCTCCGGTGTAGTAGGAGTCGTCGTCGACGGTGGCGTCTGGCTCCTGGGCTCCAGCATCTGGTTGCGACAACTAGGTAGAAAGGAAAGGGGGAAAAGAGGGAGAAAAGCAACCGTGAGTACTCATCCAAAGTACTCGCAAGCAAGGAGCTACACTACATATGCATGGTTATATGTGTAAAGGGCCATATCGGTGGACCGAACTGCAGAATGCAAGAATAAGGGGGGATAGCTAGTCCTGTCGAAGACTACGCTTCTGGCAGCCTCCATCTTGCAGCATGTAGAAGAGAGTAGATTGAAGTCCTCCAAGTAGCATCGCGTAGCATAATCCTACCCGGCGATCCCCTCCTCGTCGCCCTGTTAGAGAGCGATCACCGGGTTATATCTGGCACTTGGAAGGGTGTGTTTTATTATGTATCCAGTTCTAGTTGTCATAAGGTCAAGGTACAACTCCGGGTCATCCTTTTACCGAGGGACACGGCTATTCGAATAGACAAACGTCCCTACAGGGGTGCACCACATAACCCAACACGCTCGATCCCATTTGGCCGGACACACTTTTCTGGGTCATGTCCGGCCTCGGAAGATCAACACGTCGAAGCCCCACCTAGGCACAACAGAGAGGTCAGCACGCCGGTCTAAATCCTATGGCGCAGGGGTCTGGGCCCATCGCCCATTGCACACCTGCACGTTGCGAACGTGGCCGAAAGCAGACCTAGCCTAGTAGGCGTTCCAGTCCAATCCAGCGCGCGCCGCTTAGTCGCTGACGTCACGAAGGCTTCGGCTGATACCACGACGTCGAGTGCCCATAACTGTTCCCGCGTAGTTGGTTAGTGCGTATAGACCAAATGGCCAGACTCAGATCAAATACCAAGAACTCGTTAAGCGTGTTATTTTGAAGTAACCGCGGACGCTGTCCAGGGCCAGGCCCACCTCTCGCCTACGTGGTCTCAACCTGCCCTGTCGCCCCGCCACAAGATCCACTCGCAGGTACTCCTACGAGTCGACCCGACTTCAGTCACCACAGGTATCATGTATAGAGTATATAAGTATATACCCGTGATCACCGCCCAAGTGATCACGGCCCGATAGTATAGCACAGTAGATGCACAAGAATGTAGGGCCAGTGATGGAAAACTAGCATCCTATACTAAGCATGTAGG
The DNA here is from genome assembly GCF_002575655.3 of Aegilops tauschii subsp. strangulata. Taxonomy (NCBI): domain Eukaryota; kingdom Viridiplantae; phylum Streptophyta; class Magnoliopsida; order Poales; family Poaceae; genus Aegilops; species Aegilops tauschii. Next base: position 343,200,563 of record NC_053037.3, read on the forward strand.
ATTGTAGGTAAAGGTAACAACAGTAGTAGCAAGGACAGGTTATGCATCAGGATAGGATTAACGGAAAGCAGTAACATGCTATACTACTCTAATGCAAGCAGTATAGAGAAGAATAGGCGATATCTGGTGATCAAGGGGGGGTTTGCCTGGAAGCTCAGCCGAGAAGGAGGGGTCGTCAACAGCGTAGTCGGTCGGGGCACCAGCAGCGGCGTCGGTCTCGTAGTCTACCGGAGAGAAGAGGGGGAAGAAACAATGAATACAATGCAAACAGATGCATAACGATGCATGACATGACAAAGCGTGATGCAAGGGGTGCCCAATCGCGGTAGTAGTTGATACCGGCGAAGGGGGGAAACATCCGGGAAAGTATTCCCGGTGTTTCGCGTTTTCGGACAGATGAACCGGAGGGGGAAAGTTGCGTGTTTGCTATGTAGGGATGTGTGGCGGACGAACGGGCTACGTATCCGGATTCGTCTCGTCGTTCTGAGCAACTTTCATGTACAAAGTATTTTCATCCGAGTTACAAATTATTTTATAGTAATTTCCAAAGTTTTAATCATTTTCTGGAATTATTTATATCTAGAAAATAAATAAGAAAAAGGCTATGGGTACCCAGAAGTGTACCTAGCCAGTGTATGGCACGGCGGGCCAGTTGACTGGGTCAACTGCCCAGTCATCATTGACTGGTCAAAGTGAACAGTGGTGGTGGGTCCTTGCTGTCATTGAGTTAGCTTCCATTAGAGTTTAACTAAACAGTTTAATTAATATTAAGTTAATTAAGCAAACTTAATTAGGTTAATTATTTAATTAGTATATATATATATATATTTAATTTTCATTTCCTTTTTCCTTTTTCTTTTCGTTTAATGGGGGGCTGGGCCCCGCCTGTAAGTGGGTCAGGCCACCTCCCTCCTGTGCACAAACGCGCACAGGGGAGGGGCAGGGCGTGGTGGCCGGACCTGGCCCTGGCAAGGCCATGGTTGAGGCCGGCAGCGGGGTATGCAGAGCAGGGCAGAGGGTGTGGCCGGGGACGCGGCAGCTGCGGTCGCCGGTGGCAGCAGCACGGGAGGAGAAGCAGGGGCGGCCGCGGGCGTCGCTGGGTGTGGCGTGGACGCGTCCGGACAAGGCGCGGGCGAGCACGGCCGTAGCGCGGGGCTGCAGACACGCGCGGGCGGCGCGTGCAGGGCTCAGCCAGGCACGGCCGGAGCGCAGCAGGGGCGCGGTGAGCTCGCGTTGAATCGGGACGGCACGGGCGCGTTCGATCTATAGGGAAGAGGAGAGGAATGGAGGACGACGGCTCACCCCCGTTGTAGGGGAACACCGGCCAGGCTCGATTGAGGAGGGGGTCGAGGACGTCGCGATGATGAGGACGAGGCGGCGGGGAGACGTCGGGGCGAGGTGGCGTCGGCGATCCGGCGACGACGACGGCGCGAGCGAAGGGGTCGGGACGACGAGCGGCTTCGGGTCGGGCAGCGCCGCGCGGAAGGAGAGGGGGCGCGGGGTCGAGGTGGTGGCGAGGGGCGACGGTGTGGTCCGCCCCGATCCCGATTGGATCGGAGGGAGAGGGAGAGTGGGGGAAGTGCGTGTGGTAGTTAGGGTTCAGTGGGAGTGCAGGGGCCTAAGTAGGCCAGAGAGGGGGGGCGGCTGGGCCTGCCTCTTGGCTAGCTGGGCCGGTTGGCCCAGCATGGGGGTGTTTCTTTTATTTTTCTTATTATTTCTTGTTTTGTTTTATTTTATTTTCTTTTATTCTGTTTTATCTTTGTTTCCTATTGTTTTAGTTTTTGTAAAATATATACTTGGCATCTAATTTGGTATTTCAATTTAGTCCACTGCCGCAAAAACTCTAGTCCCCAAATAATTTAGTTTGATATTTTATTAATTAGTAAAGGCATTTAGATAATTAGTTCTGCTACTATTTAAATCATTATAGAGTTAAGCATTTCATAAAAGTTTGGTTTCACCACCACAATTACCTATGATTTATCCGACACATTTAGAACATTTTAGTTTTATTTTTGGAAAACTTTTGTTGTTTGCCTTAATTTCAAATTTGAATTTGAATCAGTTTCGAACTAACGTGAGATTAGCGACAGTAACGGAGGTGACGTGGTGTCATTAGCAGAGGTTACTGTAGCTTGATTATCCGGGCGTCACACCATGCCACGGACTCCTCGCGCGAGCTGGTGCTGTGGGCGCCGATGCCTCCAAGCTCCTGGATCCGCTTCCAGCGGTTCTTCTCCGACGTGACGCCGCCGAGGGGGCCTCTCGAGCTCTGGTTGCATCACGCCGACTGCAGCGCTCCGGCGACCAGAGCAGAGATCGAAACGGTCCCCACTGGCAAGATCTTCATGACTCGCGGCTGGGGCAAGATCGCACGGGTCTGCCGTGCGAGGGGCGCCCTCGCAATCCACTTTGAGTTCGATGGCACCTCCACGCTCTTCTTCAAGGTCTTTGATGCGGAGGGCCTCCGCCTGGAGTGCTGCCCCGGTGAGGAGCGTCAGGCTGACGCGCGCTCCGCTCGCGGCCACTCCAGCAGCAGCAACCCTTGGGAGTCCAACAGCTCTCCTGAGCTCTACGACACTCCGGAGACGAGCGATGACAGCTACGTGCCCCCGAGCTCTCGCCGCGCTCGGAGCAGAGCTGCGGCGTCCAGCCGTCGCCGCCACTGATCTGGATGGGGTGGGCGGGCCTCCCGCGGCCCACTGTTGATGATGGCGTCCGCCACGGGAGGGTGTAGATAGAATTCCCCTTAGTTTTAGCTTTTGTCCCCTGCGAACAATCATGAAGTACCCCGTGGGGGCATGTAAGGATTTGTAACGCCTTTTGTGCTTATCTTCCTTGTTATGAAAATTTGATGAACGCATGTCCCGTTAAGGCTCGGTCCCCCCTTTCTTTCCTCGCGATAGCATGTTGCTCTATGCTGACAGGTCCCGGTCCCCAGGCAGGCTACAGCCGTTGTTGGTATGCCAGGTCGCGTGCCGTGGTCAAGGCCAGGAGGTGTGCGGCCCGAGGTCCAGTAAGAGCCCCTGAGGCGCGATGCTCAGGAGGTCCCCCTTAACGCTCAAGCAGCCATGGTAAGACAAGAAAGGGAGTTGACGTGACCGCAACGGGGTTGCGGCAAGGCGTGGGTGACTGTTTGGCCCCAACATTCAGCCGATCTGAGAGCGGGACTTATCTCGTTGACTTCACGGTGATTCCTGATGGTGCACTAGGCCTGCGCGCCAGCTCGTGCGGCATAACTAGGCCGGCCCATACGAGTTTCCCTCCCCCCATGCTCTCCTTAGTGCTCTACGTCCCGGCCCTCGAGCGAGCTCAGCCGCCGCTGGTATGCCAGGTCGCGATGCCGTGGTTAAGGCCAGGGGGTGAGCGCTGGAGAGCCAGTAAGAGCTCCTGAGTCGCGATGCTCAGGAGCCCCCCTTTTAACGCGCAAGCGAATTGCACGAGAGAAAAGGAGACTCGTGGTGCCGCCTGCTATCCTTCCCATGGGATCCCTGTGAACAGGCACAAGAAGAAACATGGTTTGTTGTTATAACTATCAATGTTCCGCTGGTTGCTCTGGATGAAGTGAAGGCACTGAGGGCCTGGTGAGGTGACGTGCGCGGGGCGTGTGGCGAGCCAGAGCTCGGCCGCTCAGATTTGTCGACGTGGCAGGGACGGACCCATGCACCAGCGTCGTGCCTGTGAGGAGGCCCCCGTGGGAGGCGATGGTCAAACAGGTGATAGCAGTTGGCAGGTTAAGCATGGAAAGCAGATCAACTTGGATAAATGCAGGAAGATACATGCCACTGGGTCCGGCCCGAGCGGCTTGGGGATGATGTAGCCCGAGGGGCGCCCCCAGCAAGGTAAGCTAAAGACATAAGTGAAAGGGATACATGCCACAGGGACGGACCCATGTGGCCTGGGAATGATGCGGCCCGAGGGGCGCTCCCAGCTAAACGAGCTTCGAAGATGTCACCTGGTTCTGTAGACGAAGTAGAGTTGGTGCAGCTGAAGGCGTTCATCAAAGGGATGGCTCTTCACGAACCACCAGCGCCCTGAGCCTCGAGAGGCTCTGGGGGCTCGGGAGGTTCCTTGAACACCGTCTCCATTTCTTCCAGGACGGCGTGGTACCTGGCCACCTGAGCCGCCAGGACACGGCGCACGTTGCGCTGGTAGGCTGATGCCACGCTCGGCAAGCTGAAGGGCATGCGAACGTAGCTGTGTGGCGGGCCCTGGCAGCAGCCCACACGCGAAGGCCAGAAGTGCTCCTGAGATGCGGCCCTGTTGAGCCCTGGGACATCGATGCAGACACGCAGCCCAGCATCCTCGCCTGGATGGGGAGCTGTGCCTCGTGAGCGGCCGTCGCCGCGCATGGCTCTTGCGTCTTGCAGCTCCTGAGTGGTCTTGGTGATGAACTCCAGAGTGGTGGGCACTCCTTGCGCTGTGCTCTCCTGAGGGACATGTGCCACGAAGCACGCCTCCAAGTGGTGCCCAAGCGCCTCCCTCGCGAGGTTGGCAAGGTCTGAGGCCCTCCAGAAGAGAGCCCCCGAGCCCTGCCCGAGGAGGGCGCCGGGCGCGCCTTCCTAAACGATGGAGGGAGGCGCCCCTGGGACGGACACTGATCCTGATGAGGCTCCTGCCGCGACACCATCCTCCTGAGGTCCTGTGCGGCACAACTGCTTCTTCTTGGGGATGGTCTCCGAAGGGCCCTCACTTCTGTTGTCGGGGTCGTTGATTGCTACAGCTTGGAAGGAGTGCTCGAGGGAGCACACCGCGTCCCTCTGCTCACATGGGACCGTGATGATTCCTCCGCTTTCTGGCATCTTGAGGACGTTGTAGTCGTGATGGGTGACTGCCATGAACTTGGCCAGGGCTGGATACCCGAGGATGGCGTTGTACGGCAGGCGGATGTGCGCGACCGAAGTCGATGAGCTCGGTGTGGTAATTCTTGTGCTCTCCGAAGGTGACAGGCAGGCGGACCTGCCCTATCGGTGTGGTGGAACCGTCGGTCACTCCTAAGAAAGGCTTGGTAGGCTGGAGCTGCTCATATGGCACTTGGAGGTTGTTGAACGTGTCGACGGACAGGACGTTGAGCCCTGCGCCACTGTCGATGAGGGTCTTGGTAACCTGCACATTGCTGATGACTGGGGAGCACAACATCGGGAGGGCGCCGGCGGTGGCCGCGCACTTGAGCTGATCTGCCGAGTTGAAAGTGATGGCGCATTGGGACCACTTGAGCGGGCGCATGGCCTTGAGCTTGGGGAGCGCCGCGTTCACCTCGTGAGCGAACTGTTTAAAGATGCGCTGAGAGGCTGGGGCCTGGGCGCCGCCCAAGATGCATGCGATTGCACGCGGCTCCTGGAAAGCCCCCAGCCCCCTCGTCCTGGTGGTGGTCATCGTTCCTTCTTGGTGGAGGCAGTGGGGGAAGACGGCGTTGCCTTGGGGGCGATCCTCATGAGGCTAGTCCCTCCAGGCGCCCTCGAGAGGATGGTCGCGCCACTCCTGGCGCGGGCCACGGTCGTCCCAGCGTCCGCCTCCACGTCCTCCTCCACGGCCATAGCCCCGGTCGCTGCGCTCGGGGCGTCGACCGAAGCGTCCTTCTCGTATGGCTCTGAGCTCTTGACAGTCGCTGGTGTTGTGGGTGTTCAGGTTGTGGAAGGCGTAGAACGGTCGGCTGTTCTTGGATGACTCAGGCTGATCTCTGCCCCGCTTGGTGTCGGGCTCCACTGCGAGCACAACTGCCTCCTTGCGCTTCACGTCCTTGGCCTTGGCCTTCTTCTCATCTGCACCCGCAGCTGGCAGTTCGAGGAGGGAGAGGCGCCCCTCCTCAGCTCTTGCGCACTTGGTCGCCAGGTTGAACGGCTCCTGAGATGTGCAGAGCTCCTCATGGATAGCGAGCTCTTCCTTCATCTTGACGTCACAGACACCGTCGGAGAACGCGGAGATGATGGCCTCATCCGTGACCTTGGCGATCTTGAGGCAAGTGTTGTTGAAGCGCTGGATGTACTTCTGGAGGGTCTCTCTTGGTTGTTGCTTGATGCGGCGCAGGTCACCCACAGCCGGCGGTCGGTCGCGAGTGCCCTAGAAGTTGTCGACGAAGCGGTCGCGCATCTCGTCCCAGGAGGAGATCGAGCCGTGCTGTAGGTTCAGGAGCCAGGAGCGGGCTCCATCCTTGAGAGCCATGGGAAACCAGTTCGCCATGACTTTTTCATCACCGTTGGCTGCCTCGATGCTTAGCTTGTAGAGCTGTAGGAACTCCGCGGCGTCGGTGGTGCCGTCTGTAGCGAGGAGGCAGATCCGGCTTGAACTTGCCTGGCCAGGCGACGCTACGAAGCTCGAGGGTGAAGGCGCGGCAGCCAGCCGTGGTTGCTGGGGCCCGCTTCGGAGGTGGAGCTTGGTCTTGGCGAGGTCCACACGGCGCCGCCGCGGGTGGCGCATGGTCTTGACGAGGCGGCGCGGGGAGCGCAGGTGCAGCTTCTCGCGGCCGCGGGATTTCTTGGCAGCTTCTCTCTTTGCGCACGGGCACTGGGCGCTCTGGAGCACGTCGCGGAACCGCGTGCCTTGGTGCCAAGGCACCGTCTTGACGCAGTGGTGGTGGAGGCGCGCCATGGGTCTCGTTGCCCATGGCTGGCTGAGGGTGAGGCAGAGAGAGGGACGGCGCCGGGGAACCCCCTGCGGCGTGGACGAGCTCGGCGACGCGATCGAGCCACTCCTCGTAGAGGTCGTTGACTGGGCGGTAGCATAGGAGTTCGTTCACTGCGAGGAGCGCGGCCCACGCTTCCATTGGAGCGTGGCGCGCGTGAGACGAAGAACCAGCCGGGGTCAGCGATGGAGTGGCGGTGTGGCCGTCCTGCCGTACCGATGGATGCAGCGAGGACGCCTGCTGCTCGTACCCCGCCGGGCCGGTGGCAGCGTTGGCGGCGGGAGACGGAGAACGACGAGGTGGCCCGCCGACGGGAGCCGTCTGAGCAACATGGGCGGTGAGGGCAGCCCGACGCTCGGCCCGAGCACGGCGAGCGTCCTCATGAGGACGACGGAGCGATGGAGCGATGAGCTGATGGAACGGAAGCTCCGGCGCACCCCTACCTGGCGCGCCAAATGTCGGATGTGGGGTTCCAGCAAATCCTTAAGGTTCGAACACTAGGGTGCCCGCGAAGTCATTCCCTCCTACCGATCGACGCCCTAGCTCGCTAAGATCTCGCGGACGAGCTCGACGAACTCGTAACACAGAGAGACACGAGATTTATACTGGTTCGGGCCACCGTTGTGGTGTAATACCCTACTCCAGTGTGGTGGTGGTGGATTGCCTCTAGGGCTGATGATGAACAGTACAAGGGAAGAACGGTCTCCTGAGGTTGAGGTGTTCTTGTGCTTGGTGACTTAGCGGGTGAGAGCGGGGTGAACTGCTCGATGCCCCTACTGTGGTGGCTAGCTCTACTTATATAGACCCTAGTCCTCTTGCCAAATATTGAGCGGGAAGGGAGCCAACAACGGCGGGCAAATTGGAAGGGGGACAGCTAGTACAAGCTATCCTGACAAAAGTGGTCTTCGCCTGCGAAAGGTTCTGGTGGTGACGCTGTCTTGGGCTCCACGATGACCTCCATCTGTCCGTCCTCCTGGTCTTGGTCTCGTTGCACCGATACATCAACCTTTGCCTGATGCCTCGGTACTCCTCGCCTGCGCCTGCTTCCTTTGCACCAAAGAGGAAACAAGGACGCTGCACGCGCTGGCGCCCGCCTGGCGCCGATCGTCATGGCTCACGTCATGAGAGCCTCGTGAGGTTTGCTCCGCCTTGATATCTCCGCTCCTCGTGAGCCTGCCTGGCTAGGCCACTCCTGACGAGGTCTTGCGTTGTCTGCCTCGCGAGGCTTGGACCCTCACGAGGGTCTTGGACGCCTTGTTGATGAAGATGGGCCGTACGGCCTGCTGGCTTAGCCACGCCGTGGGCCGCAGGCAGGCAAGTCTGGGGACCCCCGTTCCCAGAACGGCGATAGTAGCCCCCGGGCTCAAGGTGTGCTCGGGCTTGGCTTCGCGGCGAAGCCAAGGGTCAAGTAGGGAGCACCGCGGGCCCCAGAACGCCGACAGTAGTCATATCACAAGTCTTTCAAGTAGTAACGCGCCATCAAATCGCACAGCCCGACCTTTCCAATAGTAAGTAAGTTGAATCCGCTACTCCCTCACCCTCGTCGCCTCTCTGTCAAACCGCCTACCCGAAAACTGCCGCGCGTACTGCCCGGGAAAAGCCCTGGCCTCAACTTTTAACTACGCGAAAATAGTTCGAGCTTGTTCGTTCTATATAAATACTAGTACTGCATGTTTATTCACCCGTGGGGTTATTCAATGAATGGAGAGCCGGGGAGCACAAGTGAACAATACTACTACTAGTAGTAAGTAGGAGTCGTACAGTTAGTCACCTTAAATAGAGAGTTTCTTTTCTTTAATGCCACGTACACAAATTGAAACGCTTGTGGTGGAGAGAAAAAGATAATCACTCCACCATATATAAACGCAGGGGCCTGAGCGCTTGGTTTACTAGGGTTGCTCTCTTCATTCTCTCATCCTCGCTAGATCTAAACAAGATAGCGGTAGCGACATTTTCTCTCCGCTCACCACTGGTCACAGATCCGGCCGGATCCCTTCAGCCGGTGTGTGTAGAGGACTAAAAGGTGCATCGTTCACGTGGTCATCACCGGCGAGGGAGGAAACCCACAGCTGCCGGCGGGGCCCGATCCTCTGCCCGTGCTGTTATCTCCGACACAACGCCGGCTCGGGAGGTCCTCCGACCCTTCTTCCTCCCTGCCGTATTGTGCGCAGATCGGACCTGCCGCCGCCGACATCCCGACGACCCTCAGGTACAAGTTCTTCGAAAGCGGCCTTGCTCTACTGCCCCAGCTCCCCACGTGTCTGCATGTGCATGTTTTTCTACTTCCATTAGCTCTTCCAAATCCACCTAAATATTTAGTATTATTAGAGGTAAAGCTACTTCACGCATTCGAATCTAGGACTTGGTTCAAACAATGAAGAAAGGGGGAAAGTCGTAGCACGAATCTAGGACTTGATTCAAAGAGGAAACAATAGGGGGAAAGTAGTAGAGACCGGATACCCAACCGGTCTCTTGGTTGAAAAAGGAAATAATGGGAAAACTCAGTACAAATTGGATAAGGAACCGATCTATTATTGGTTGAAAAAAGGATAGAAAGTGGCGGCTGGTGGAACAGTCAACAGAGTATGTCCAGGATTAGATTTGCTACCCTCACATAGTAAAAGGTCTCTAGGATTAGATTTGCTGCCCTCACATAGTAAAAGGTCTACAGGATTAGATTTGCTGCCCTCACATAGTAAAAGGTCTCCAGAATTAGATTTGCTGCCCTCACAGAGCATGAACAAACTCGGCATCACCACTTTATGCCTCTGTCGGTGTCAAAACTGGCGGATCTCGGGTAGGGGGTCCTGAACTGTGCGTCTGAGGTCGATGGTAACAGGAGACGGGGGACACAATGTTTACCCAGGTTCGGGCCCTCTCTATGGAGGTAATACCCTACTTCCTGCTTGATTGATCTTGATGAATATGAATATTACAAGAGTTGATCTACCACGAGATCGCAATGGCTAAAACCCTAGAAGTCTAACATGTATGACTATGATTACGAGTATTCGACTCTACGGGCCTAACTCCCCGGTTTATATAGACACTGGAGGGATCTAGGGTTACATAAAGTCGGTTACAGAGAAAGGAATCTTCATATTTGGTCGCCAAGCTTGCCTTCCACGCCAAGGAGAGTCCCATCCGGACACGGGTAGAGTCCTCTGTCTTTGTATCTTCAGAGCCCATCAGTCCGGCCCATGGCTAACAGGCCGGACGCCTGAGGACCCCTTAGTCCAGGACTCCCTCAGTAGCCCCTGAACCAGGCTTCAATGACGAGGTGTCCGGCGCGTAGATTGTCTTCGACATTGCAAGGCGGGTTCCCCTTTCCGAATACTCCAAGATGGTCTTCGTATGTAATGAATGTGTCCGGATCTGCAAAACAAGTACCACAAACAACCGCATAGAGCGTAATATTGCACGAGTCCAATCTGCTAACAACTTTTTTGTAAGGTGACATCACGTCCGTCTAGTCATCATTTCGAACCGTTTTCGTCTGCCGTTCCGCGTTTCAAGACGCGGTTTTCATTGGCACGTCTTGTCGAAGCAGAGATCGTGTCCCCTTATTGCGGGATTCTCATCAATACGGGCGTGGGTAATCTAATGTGCCGTTTACACAGCCCTTGGGAACAGGCGAGTGGGGAGGCGCTTAATATTCGCTGCCCTTATAAGGAGATAAGGATTCCCTTTCTTCACCCACGCCTTCTCTCTTTCTCCGCCCCTCCATTCTCGAGCTCCAACGCCCAAGCCCTCATCTTTTCCGCCTCAAAGAAGCACTCAAGCATGTCCGGATCTGGAGGGCAGGCCAAGTGGATGGCCTCCTCCGTTAAGGAGAAGGACATCACCAAGCTTCGGGAGGCCGGGTATCTGGCGAAAGAAACCGCCCACCGGCTTCCAGCCAAGGGGCAAATCGTCCCCACCCCGAAGCCCAACGAGAGGGTGGTGTTCATCCCCCATTTCATCTGCGAGTTAGGGTTTCCTCCCCACCCTTTCATCCGCAGACTTATGTTCTATTACGGGCTAGATTTCCATGATCTAGCCCCGAACTCGTTCCTCAACATCTTGGCATTCATTGTCGTGTGTGAGGCCTTCCTCCGCATCCATCCCCACTTCGGACTGTGGCTCAAGATCTTCAACGTGAAGCCGAAGGTGGTGGATGGCCAGTACGCGGATTGCGGAGGCGCCATGGTGAGCAAGCTGCCCAATGTCACATGGCCCAAAGGTACTTTTGTGGAGACCGTCAAGGAGTGGCAGAAACTATGGTTTTATATCACAGAGCGCCGCGACGCCACCGGGGCCGCGCCTCCGAATTCAAGTCCGGAGCTCCAATGCGGCGCACCTCCTAGATAGAGAAGGGCCCAAATTGGTCTTCGTCGAATGAGCTGATAGTGCTGCAAACGCGCATCCAAAGTATGGTGGATAAAAAACATCAAGCTCGTCGACGTGATCCAGGTGATGCTGGTTCGCCGGATCCTCCCGTGCCAAAGCCGAACCTGCCCTTTATGGGAATTCGATCCGGAGAAGCACCAAACCTTGGAAAGGCTCTTCGGAACTACTCACGAAGATGCCTGGAAGTTGCTCTTTAAGGGCAATGAGACGCCGCCTGCCATAGACTCGGACCGCGGGCACGATCTTGCCCATCCTTCTAGTGCAGTAAGTCCTTCACGCCTCAAGGTGAATCCTCTACTTGCTTGTTCAAGGAGGATATCTAAACTTTACTATTTTATTTTTTCAGGTATGGACAGAGAAGGCGGAGCGGATTCGATGTCCGGCTCCGCTGCCCGAGGAACCAGTCATCCCGCTCCTGGCAAGGATGCTGGTCCCGGCGCCCTATCAGGCGCCAGAGAAGAAGGCCAAGAAGAAGGCCAAGGGGCTCCGGAGTGGCCCCCACTGTAAGGGAGCTTCGGACGTATCGTCCGAAGACAAGACTCACTACTCCGCCGCTGAAGACGATGACGAAGAGGAGGAAGAAAACAGCTCCCCCCTGATGGGGGGGAGAAGAGGGCGGCCTCCACAAAACTAGACGCGGAGGCGTCCAAGAGGGGGAAGGGCTCCCTCGCGGATAACACCGTGTGGGACGTTGACAGTAGCCCGGAGCGCCCCCCCCGAAAGAAGCCCCGGGCAGCATCGTAAGTATTAAAAACCCACATATGTCCATGTGTCCGGCCTCTCTGCTTCATGGTATTAATATGTTAAATTAAGCTATTGCAGTCCGGCCCATGACAGCTCCCAGCGATCCTCATCTGGAGGTTCGCTGGATTCGAAGGTGATGGCTAGCGAGTCGTCACCGGCCGCTCACTCTCCCCAGGCCAAGGGTGACGCCGAGGTGTTGTCCCAAAGGACCTTCCCCGGCCAGGGAGAGGTTCAGGAGTCGTCAAGGCAGCGCCGGAGGATGACTCTTCGGCCGCCGGACACACAGGGGGGAAAGCCCCCATGGAGATTGGCGATGGGGGCCGTGCTCAGTTCGACCCCCAGCCAAATGCGGTTCCGGAGACCTATATGGCTCTGGAATCCGGCGAGCAACCTCCTTCGAAAGAAGGGGGTGTGCCTATTCCGCCGGTGACCTCTATCCAACCAGAGGCACCGGATAATCTGCTGGAAGCGCTACGAGGCGCTTCCATTGTGGATGAACACCGTATCCTTATGGATATGGTGGTTGAGAGGGTTCAGTCCGTCAAGAGCGGACTAACCGGAGCCTGCAGCAACCTGCTGACAGGTTTTGAGGTAAGCGACGCAAAAAAGAAAGTCCCAATATAGTAGTAGCCCCTGAGACACTGTCCGGTGTTCGGAAAGAAAGGCCGGACAGAGGATCAATTCATTTTTACAGGGAACTAACTAAACATGTCCTATATGAAAAAGAAGGCGTCGTTACTGGCCGCGACCTCACACGCTGCCGAAGTCTTCGGACTAAAGTAGAGACTGGAGCGGGCCGAGGAGGAGCTCGGCCAAGTGAGGAAGCAGCTAGAAGACAAGCAAGGTATGTAATGACTTGTTGTATATTCGGAAAGAATAAATGATGTGTATTGACCGTAGTGCCATGATATGTGTAGGAGCGGCGACCGAGGTCGAGGTCCTTAAAAAGGCCCTGGCCGAGGCCGAGGAGAAAGCTGCCAAAGAAAAAGCCGCCCGTGAGAAGCACGAGGCCAGGCTTGATGAGGTCTAGCAAGAGCTCCAGGATGCCATGAAGAAATGAGAATCCTTGGAGCGCGACGTTTCGGCTCGAGAGGCCGAACTCGAGAAGGCTCGCCAAAGCGCAGAAGAGGCCCGGGTTGAGGCCCAGGGCGTCCTCCAGGAGATCCAGGAGGCCAGGAAAATCGCGGCGGGTAATGCGTTTAGTATGCAAAGCAAGAATGTGAAGAAGAAGTATTTCTTACTAACCCAGGTTCGGAGTTCACCAGGGGCGTTTGCGGATCTGCCGCGCAGTTTGTCTAACACTGCGCTGTTCTTTCGAGCCGAAGAAGGGAGCTCAACGAAGAAGCTGTTCTGGTCGCAGTATCTTGCGCCAGAACATCTAGTGCCCTTTAGCGATCAGTTGAAACAGCTGGTCGAGCTGCATAGGGTGGCAGAACTGGCCATGAAGGATTTAATAATCCGGCTGTGGCCTGTCGAAGCTATACCCAGCAGCTACTTCGGGCTCGTGAAGCGGCTGGTGAATGCCTGCCCTCGGCTGGACGTCGTCAAGCGGTCGGTCTGCATTGAGGGAGGGCGCATGGCCTTCGCCCGCATCAAGGTGTGGTGGGCGAAGATGGACGCTGTCAAGCTTGTGACCGAGGGACCGCCTGAGGGCAAGGAGCACCGCACGCCTGAACTATATTTTGACAATGTCCTGGAGGGATCCCGCATTGTGGCGGCGCAGTGCGCAAATGATGTAATCTTTGACTGAGTACATTTGTACTATCTTGCCCTGTATTATGGAACAAGTTAATTTATGTAAGACAAATGTTTGTTTAATATTTTACCTCCTGTGCGGCCGTGTATATGAAATCTGAGAGTTGGCCAGTCGTCGGCTTCTGCCCCCACGTAGGTAGTACGGGGGTGTTCGGGATGTAATCTAAACACTCTTGATCCAATTGTGTGGTCCTTGAAGCAGGTGTTTAGCGCAACGAACCAGGCAATCGGACTATTCGGCTTTAGCGCCCTCACTTAGCCATAGGAGTTTGACAATAAAAATATAGGCGCAGCCCCTAGTATCCGAACTAGGATGCTATAAACACCTGATCGGGTAAGTACCAATCCCTCGCGTAATGCGGAAAAAATCTCTAAAGATTTGAAACCTCCGAAGAGCTGACCGGCTCTCGCCACATCATGACAGTCAGTTTTCGGCTTTCTCTACCGAGGTGCTCATCCGGGTAAACCAGGGCACAATCGCAGTATTTCTCCCTTTACTACCCTAGCCGATATAACGGAACATAAGGTAGCAAGAACAGGAGCCGGGCAACCCAACTATTGACCAAAGACATGATTCGGAGCCAATGCATATAATGCTAAATTCGGGGTGCTGAACTATACTGTAAGAAGTGTTCGGACTTTATTGTCGTATTATGGGTCGCAATAAAGCCCCAGGCAAATTGAAACGTACCAAAGTGTACGGTGTCTGATAAAGTTATCAACAGAAAAAGAAAACAGGAAAGAAGAAAGGGTAGTAAGCTAGGGCCGCAAGATTTGGGCCGCAAACTGTTTTCATTATAATTTGGTAATACGTCAAAGCGCATTCATACAAATAGTGTAATAAGAAAAAAGGCTATTTAACATGCCACAACCAAGGGAGAGCCGCGTGTGGGTCTTCAAAACAGGTAGAGTGATCGTTAAAGAGATCACCTAGAAATTCCCCTATATGTCTGTGCTTCTTGCCATCTTGGTGTATGTATCCTTCTAAAGGACCGGTAATCAGGCCATCAGAGAGGGCCTGTGGAAAAGAAACCTGAAAAGGAGAAAAGGGAAACAGTGAAAAGTATGTGTGTCCGAGGGCGGTCGAGCCATATTGTAGATCAAAAGCTAGTTATGCCTCCGTCTATGCCCATGGTATTTTGAGTGCGTAGTTATGTACGCGCGGTACGAATGCCGCCACTTGGTTAGGACTGGGACGGAGGCCGAATTGCTAGTCGAGCTCTTGATGAGCTGAGCTGTCCTGCTGCAGAATAGTCCGGACTCTCTTGACGGTGTCCGGGAGCTCGGCCGCCGAATTAAGGTTCTGCTTGAAGAGGCCGCTCTGTACTTCTGCTGCTAAGGCAGTGGTGTGTTCCTCGGTACGGAGGGAGCGTTCCATGTTTCCATTAACTGTTATGATGCCGCGTGGTCCAGGCATCTTGAGCTTAAGATAAGCGTAGTGTGGCACCGCATTGAATCGAGCAAATGCGGTTCGTCCAAGCAGTGAGTGATATCCCTTGCGAAAGGGGACGATATCGAAGATTAACTCTTCGCTTCGGAAGTTGTCTGGAGATCCGAAGACAACCTCTAGTGTGATTGAGCCCGCACAGCGGGCCTCTACACCTAGTATGACTCCTTTAAAGGTAGTCTTTGTGGGCTTAATTCTTGAGGGATTAATGCCCATTTGGCACGCTGTATCCTAATAGAGCAGGTTCAGGCTACTACCCCCGTCCACGAGGACTCGCGTGAGGTGGAATCCATCGATGATTGGGTCGAGGACCTGTGCGGCTGAACCGCCATGATGGATACTAGTTGGATGGTCCCTGCGATCAAAAGTGATTGGACAGGAAGACCATGGGTTGAACTTTGGGGCGACTGGCTCCATCGTGTAGACGTCCCTGAGCGCGCGCTTGCGTTCCCTCTTGGGGATATGGGTAGCGTATATCATGTTCACCATTTTAACTTGGGGAGGGAACTTCTGTTGTCCTCCTGTGTTCGGTGGCTGGGGCTCATCGTCATCGTCCTCGCTTTGTGATCCTTTATCCTTGTTTTCGGCATTTAACTTGCCGCCTGTTTGAAAACGCAACAGTCTCTGTTGGTATGATTGGCTGGTTTATCAGGAGTGCCGTGGATTTGGCATGGTCGATCGAGTATGCGGTCCAGGCTGGATGGGCCCGAGTTGTTCCTATTGTATGGCTTCTTCCGCTAACTAGACTTGGAGCCACTGAATCCGGCGTTGACCACCGTGTCTTCGGTATTGTTGCCATTATTTCGACGCTTGTGTCTATTGCGTCGGGGCTTGCCGTTGCTGTCTTTGGCTTCGGAGGTGCCAGGTTTGCTTGCATTATTATTGCAACGGGCTAGCCAACTATCTTCGCCCGCACAGAAGCGGGTCATAAGTGCCGTAAGGGCTGCCATGGACTTCGGCTTTTCCTGCCTGAGATGTCGGGCGAGCCATTCGTCGCGGATGCTATGCTTAAAGGCCGATAGGGCTTCGGCATCCGGACAGTCGACAATCTGGTTCTTTTTAGTTAAGAACCTAGTCCGGAATTTCCTGGCTGACTCTCCGGGCTGTTGGACTATATGACTTAAGTCATCTGCATCTGGAGGTCGGACATATGTTCCTTGGAAGTTGTCAAGGAAGGCTCCTTCCAAGTCTTCCCAGCTGCCAATGGAGTTTTCGGGCAGACTGTTTAACCAGTACCGAGATGGTCCTTTGAGTTTTAGTGGTAGGTATTTGATGGCGTGGAGATCATCACCGCGTGCCATATGAATATGGAGAAGAAAATCCTCGATCCATACCGCGGGGTCTGTTGTTCCATCATATGATTCGATGTTTACGGGTTTGAACCCTTCTGGGAATTCATGATCCATCACCTCGTCTGTGAAGCAAAGGGGTGCGACGCCTCTATATTGGGCCACACTGCGACGTAGCTCCAATGGAGTCCGTCTGCGTTTCGGCCCGGTTGTGACTAGGCTTGTCACGTCCGAATAGATAGCCATCGTCGTGTGTCGGGGCACGTCCTCGTGATCCGTAGATTGATCTGGTATGTCCAGGTCTTGCCGAAGGTCGTAGGTATGTCCCTGAGCTGTTTTATCTCTGCCTTTACGGTGAGGTGGGGCGGGCTGGTGTTCGGCTTGAATTGCCGCTTTGTCCCGACCACGTGCTGGTCGGTCAGCCGGATTGCACGATGATTGTACGGGCTCCAGCGCCTCATCATCCAACTGAGGTAGTAATCTACGCTTCGGGTAACTTTTGGTTGGGCGCCTGAGGCCATATTCTTCGGCTGCCAGGACATCAGTCCATCTATCGTTTAGCAGATCTTGGTCAGCTTGAAGCTGCTGCTGCTTCTTTTTCAGGGTCCTTCCAGTGGCTATTAGCTGGCGCTTAAAGCGCTCCTGCTCGAGAGGTTGCTCGGGCACGATGAAATCCTCGTTGCCGAGGCTCACCTCCTCCTCGGAGAGCGGAACATAATTACTGTCCTCCGAGTCTTTGTTTATGGCCTGTTCATCAGGGCTAACTTGCCCATCTTCCCGATCGTCCTGTTCGGTAGTTTGCTCGTAGGGATCTTCATTGTCTTCGGCACCGTCCGGAGTGTCATCGTCTCCTGTGCCGGTTTTGCTGTCTTTGCTGCGGCATGATTTAGAGCGGCGTCGCTGACGCCGGCGCTTTGGTTGTGTCTTAGGAGGCTCAATCTCAACTGGATTGTCCTTGTTGTCGTCGTTATTATCTTTTGGTGCATCCACCATGTATACGTCATATGAGCA
Organism: Aegilops tauschii subsp. strangulata; assembly: GCF_002575655.3. Lineage (NCBI taxonomy): Eukaryota > Viridiplantae > Streptophyta > Magnoliopsida > Poales > Poaceae > Aegilops > Aegilops tauschii. Next base: position 343,217,820 of record NC_053037.3, read on the forward strand.
AGTGGTCGTCCAACGTCCGGTGAACGGCGGGTTTTGGCCATGCTCCTCATCTGCATCGTCGTCCATACCGTCGATGTCTTCGGAGCCATAATCGAGCATGTCGGTTAAGTCCTCGACAATGGCTATGAAGTGGGTGGCGGGTGGGAAGCGAAATTCCCCGTCATTAGCCTCCAGTTTGAACCGGATATAGCTCGGCTGTGAGTCCCCCGCTAAGGATAGATTTTTTTAATGAGGTTAGCACGTCGGCTAAAGGCGAGTGCCGGAAGATGTCCGCGGTGCTGAATTCGACGATCGATGGCTGATCCAGCTCGGCGAGCGCGGAAGCACATGGTTCAGAACCTGTAGCCGGAAACGAGTTTGAGGTTCCGGTAACATAGACGTCGCCCAAGGTTAAGTCTGTGTGCGGCTCCAACGCCATAGAGTCTGCGACTTCCATGGCGGGGTTAAGCTTCCCGTCCTCGGATGGCGCGATCTGCTTCGGATCTAAGGCCAGAGCAGCTACAGGTGCTATCTCCTGGATATGGTCCGATGACAGATCTACGTCATGTTCATCGTGCTGGCAGGGAGCGGCTGCCGTGGTCTCGAATCCGTCGAAGATCAAGCCTCCGCGGATATCTGCGACATAGTTCAAGCTTCCAAATCTGACCTGATGGCCAGGGGTGTAGCTTTCGATCTGCTCCAGATGGCCCAGCGAGTTGGCCCGCAGTGCGAAGCCGCCGAATACGAAGATCTATCGGAGAGGAAGATTTCCCCTTGGACAGTATCGTTGTAGATGATCGAAGGAGCCCTCAAACCTTTTGACGATGGCACAATGGAACTCTTAATGAAAGCACCAATGTTGGTGTCAAAACTGGCGGATCTTGGGTAGGGGGTCCCGAACTGTGTGTCTGAGGTCGATGGTAACAGGAGACGGGGGACACAATGTTTACCCAGGTTTGGGCCCTCTCTATGGAGGTAATACCCTACTTCCTGCTTGATTGATCTTGATGAATATGAATATTACAAGAGTTGATCTACCACGAGATCGCAATGGCTAAAACCCTAGAAGTCTAACCTGTATGACTATTATTATGAGTAATCGGCTCTACGGGCCTAACTCCCCAGTTTATATAGACACCGGAGGGATCTAGGGTTACATAAAGTCGGTTACAGAGAAAGGAATCTTTATATTTGGTCGCCAAGCTTGCCTTCCACGCCAAGGAGAGTCCCATCCGGACACGGGTAGAGTCTTCTATCTTTGTATCTTCATAGCCCATCAGTCCGGCCCATGGCTAACAGGTCGGACGCCCGAGGACCCCTTAGTTCAGGACTCCCTCAGCCTCCTTGTAGGTACATTGTGCTGATGCGTCCACTGTCGCATGTCCTTATACAAACCTTTTGCTATTGTTAATGTAAGGGCGCATGTAAAATGAAGCGATCACATTGTTACCTTAAGGAAATGTCTAACCAGTGTTATTGTTAATCTAATGCCTCCAGTGATATGATGCAATTAAACTGTGTTACAAATGGTACTCCTGCTATTTTCCCCAGTATAATAAGTAAGTTGCTTCTTTACGCAGCTGAGTGACCTGGTGTCCCCACGGTCCCATGCCCTTAAACCAACTCTTTAGCTGCTGTTGATTTACTATATCCGGTAAACAAGCAATGCCACCGTTAAATTAATCCCATATTTGACGAATTTCATAGTTGATCATAATGCTTCTGGTAACATGAAGCATTGCTGACGTTTTAAAATTTCTACTCTCCTTGCATGATTGCCATGAACATAATTAAGATGCTTCTTTTCATTTCATGTATGTTTCGTATATTCTTATTGACCAGCAACTATTTACTTTCTATCTTTTTGTGCAGATAGGGATATCCATTTCACCTTGTTGCTATTGTGACCTTTTGGTGAACTGCAAAAAACACTTTTTTTTAATGAGTGTCTTGTGCAGTTCAACTAAAATGTCACGTGGGCAACATCTCTCAATTTTGGTGGAACTGCACAAAATGGATATTTGAGTTTCCAAAATCTCGATCAAATTCTGCTGGTAATCTTGTGCAACATTTTATTAGCTTTTCCAAGATGAGCCGTCACTGTCACCACAATGGCACTTTATTTTAGTGGAACTACACAAAAGGATAAGAAAATTATAGTTGCACCTTACATGAGCAGGACATCCAACCTTAACGTTGCTGAATTTTAGTGCAACTACTAAAGAAGAACCTGCCAGCTCATGAGAGCAAGTACTTCTTGCTAGCTGAATGATGCAATCTTTGCTTCATTTCAGGCGAACTGCAGAAAAGTGCGCATGAATTGAATCATGGAACTCTAGGCTGGCCTCATCCGAGTGGAGTTGCAGGTTCACCACATCGAGTCGTGGCGGCATAGGGCCCCTCACACCAGTCAGTACTGTCCTTTATCAATATGATTGTGCTTTGTCATACTGTGCTAATGTTCTATTTTTAAATAAAGCTATTCTATTGCAATCTTTTCTCATTTTGGAAATAAAGTTTGCTTCAACTAGTGCCACTATTATACTAATCATGCTCTTTCTTATCTGTGCAAACAGGAATACTCAATTACAGATGTCGTGATGGTCAAGAGCATTCGCCAAGTTCTTGGGTTGCATGACACGGCTAGCCAAGATGGATTTAATCCTGATATTCAGTTTATCAAAAGGCTCTAATGGGTTGGTTCTGAATCTTGCAAGCTGGGAATCAATGAGATGTGTAGGCATCTTTGTTGTACTTATTGTTTGAATCATATTTGTTGGTTCTGAATCTTGCAAGCTGGGAATCAATGAGATGTGTAGGCATCTTTGGTGTACTTATTATTTGAAACTTATTTGTTGGTTCTGAATCTTGTAAGCTGGGAAACACGACATGATGATGCAGAGGACAGCAACCATAACAAACAGTTCAAACTTGGTAGTATTATCTGTGTGAAAGTGCGACAAATGTGCTGATCGTGTGCGTCTTGAGAATAATAATTCTAATTGTTGTGCATGTTGATGCTGTGGCACTGATAGAACGAGCCAATGCATTGCTTGTTTTAAGAATAAATTTCTATTAAAGCTAATTAAATTTAAGTAAAGTGACCACTAACACATGTTATTACAGTACCAATACGGATCCGCTCGTGAACCGGAGTGTGGCCGGAATAGGTTTCTTAATGGAGACGATTGAATGCGTCGAGGGTGCGTGTTCTGCTGGGCGTGCAGCGGGCGAGGGAGGGGTAGTAACTATTGTCGCCTGTACACACTCAGTTTACTATTGAATCCAGTTCCCCAAGAGCTAAAAAACGAACAGCTACCGCCGCCTATCCACTCGTTCACTTGAAGAGACTCCAATGGCGATCCGAGGGGTGTGCCTGGTGGATATGGACTTCAGCAAGGAGTTCACCTTTGAGTTCGCCGTTAAGTCCCATGGCTGCACCAAGTTGAATGTGATGTACACCAATGATCCGGACTCGGTGAAGCTCTGCCTCGCCGAGTTCAAGCAGTACCTACAGTACAAGAAAGCACAAGGTCGCAAGACTATACCTTGTGCCCATCCATTCGTCTCCTGACAGGGACCAGCGGATCGCGGTCGCCCAGGTATGCGTGTGGGACGAGGTTCTCGTCTACCACTGGTGCAGGGCCATCAGAGGTTCTGGAGCATTCGCTCGTTTCATTGGCAGCGCCGACTGCACCTTTGCTAAAGTGGAGATAAGGAAGAACGTGACGATTCATCCATCTGGTAAAACAAGCTTGTCGACATCCAGAAGCAATACAAGATCATCGGCAACGGGCAGGAGAAGGACTCCGTGGTTGACCTCGTCAAGACCATCATCGACCCCTGCTGCGCTAACATGAAAGAAGACAACGATACCAAGGACCTGAACATGTGGGAGGTACCTCTGTATCTAGCCTACATAACCTACACGGCCAAGGACGCATACGCATGCTACGACATGTACAGGCAGATCTTGGACATGAGGGCGTGTCTGCTTCCCGTAACCGACAAGTACACGGCCGCAGCATCATGATCAAGCGTGCCAGGAAGGACTAGATGTTGTACTTTATCTGTTTATAAGCACCTTTATCATCTGAGTGTTTCATGCATTAGCCTATGTGTCGTAATTATCTGTTTTGTTCAAAATATTTCTTCTAAGAACCCATTAACCTGTTTGCTTTTTTAGTGGCTATTTGCTTATGTATGTAACTAGTTCACTCGTCCGTTTCAAAAAAAACTAGTTCACTCGGCTGCCGTGCTTTGAATCTCCTTCCTCCCAACGTATTCCCCTTCTTAGGTGGACCCAACAGGTCTCGTACTTAGACATATGGGACCAACCACCTATCCATTTGTATTTCTTTATTTTGTTCAATCTTTCGTCCTCTTCCTATACAGCGGCTGGCCATCATAGCCTATGGTGTTGGCCAGGCCATCCCTCTACTCCCACACATTTTCCGGTGGCGGTAGCTCCACCGGCCCACCCTGCACCTGAACAAGTCAACGCTCGTACTCCCCTCTGCCCGCGTCTTCCCCCACTCCGGTCCATTCTGTCCGAGGTCTCGACGTCATCCTCCGCCTTGGTGCTCTCGCCGCGGTGCCGCCGTCTGCCGTTCCCAACATGGTCAGCAAAACAAGACGAATCAGGAGACAACTATTCGTCGAGAGGCTGATAGTCCCCGGCCCACCAGGTCCATGGCCTAGGTTTTGTTGTTTAACATGGGCAGCACACGACATGTTTCAATGTTTTTTGGATCCAGCAGGTATCAAGCGGCCTCTGGGCCTCCCAACCTAGCTTGTCTATAACATCAGCAGCCCAAGTTATGTTTGTTTTTTCAAGACGACGCACAGCTCAGTTCTATTTTTCTGTAAGAATGTAAAACTGAACCTATGTTTTCCCTTCTATAATAGTATATATATATATATCTTATTTTATTACATATATATATATAATAGAAACAACATAAGGTTCCGTTAAACCTGTTGTTCGTCCAACCATTTTATGGACCTTCCCACTTCCTTTATTTTTCGTTTTCATTAATCCTATATCTGAATTTTTTTCCCACTTTCTTTTGCGATGTAAACTGAGTTTTCGAGTACTTTTCCCTAGAACCAACTCAATTGTCCCACGTCTAGCCTAAAAAATAATGATACCACACGTCCTATTAACTCATCAAATTAAAATGATATTTTATTTCATAAATTGAAAGTTCTTACAAAATAATAATAATAATTGTTTATATATAACTTGGCAAGTTAACTCCTAGTGATTGCGTACATAAGCTTGCAAAGATTTTACTGACCAATGTAGTAATAGACGTGCAATCATGTGTTTATGTTTTTATAACATTTCTCCGTCCAGCCCAACATGATATTTTCACCCAGCCCAGCAAGTCCACGGATTTCGAGAAAAATGCAAATGGGCTTTAAATTCTACCATATATATAAACGGGCTGCATAGATGCTACATCATTGTTTCACCCAGCCCACCAAATGGACTAAAAAACAAATGGACTGGCTGACATGTGGGCCAGTAGGTCGAAGCCTAAGCAAGGCGTTGGATTTACATCCAATGGTCGGCATTCTTCTTCAATCTCTCATCTTCTTCCCCCAGCGCTGCCGGGACCGCCTGCTCCAGCCTCTGGCGTCCATCGGCGTTGTTTCGCGCGCCTCGCAGCGAAATGCTACCCCGCCGGCGGCCAGGTGACGGTGTCTTGGACTAGGGGGTACTCACCACGTCGTCTCCCGATCAGTTAGATTGGGCCGAGGACCCCCATGGTCGTATACTCATGGGCCAGTTCGGACAATCCCTGTCGCATACAAGGAAGACTCCACAAGACTTGGCGCCCAAGACAAGGATTCTCCTAAACCCTAGGCCTCCGGTGTCTTATATAAACCGAGGCCAGGCTAGTCAATAGACGATCTCATATTCATTACTACAATCTCATGGTAGATACGTGTACTTTGTACTACACCCATATGAATACAATCAAAAGCAGCATGTAGGGTATTATCTCATCAAAGAGAGCCCGAAGCAGGGTAAAACCCCGTGTCCATGTTACCATCGCTCCAAGACGCCTAGCTTAGGACCCCTACTACGAGATATGCCGGATATTGAACCGACATTGGTGCTTTCATTGAGAGCCTTCTAGGTGTCGTCACGGATCAATGGCATAAATCAGGTGTTATGATTTCAATTCAATCTATTTTTTCTACACCAAATTTCCTTTGCAATTATTGCCTGTAGTCTTGCGCTAGTTTTGTTTGCAGATTAGTTTTAATCTGCAACGACGGCGGGCGATCCAAATATAGCAGGCGAGTCAAGGCATCCGTCGGATGCCTTCGTAGAGATACCAGCGGCCAGCCTTGCATGACGTACACTGTGCTAGGTCCCAAGGAGTACAGGTCAAGATCGAGCAAACACATGCAGCGCCGAGGACGATCCCGCATTGGCATCGGCCATCAAGGGATTTATTTCCTTTTCTTTATCCTCTTTCTTTTTAATGCAGCACATAGATGTCGCTTTCATGCACTAGTACTATGAGGAGGCAGTATTTCCCTTTGTCGCATGACCGACTTAATCAAGTGCTAGTTCTTGCAGCATGATTTTTTAAATCTAATTGATGAACAGTGCTAGCTAGCTTTGCATCAAGGGGCGTTTCGTTGGCGCACCTTTATCCACTGTCGGACGGACATTACATCTGCAAATAGACAACGGCTATCAGGGACAGTCCATCTACAGATTATATACTAATCTGTCCAGATTACTAATTAAGTATTTCCTTTTCTCGATCATTGTTGTGATCACATGGTGGCCTAGCTAGCTTTCACTTGATCAGGTTCTCATGGAACCGTTCACGGCAGCCGGAGAGACATGTCGTCAAAGGGATTAGACGGACATACGCATGCGCCCCAGCGCGGCGGCGGCGGACGGTCCAGCCAAAGAAATCATGCATGCTGAAAAGACAGTACGGGGCAGTGCACCGATCAGAGCTCGTCTCGATGGCAGCACACCACAGGGAGATTTGTTTTTCCCCTTTTTATTATTCAGTGCCTACCTAGTCGATCGCCGGTTCCTCATTACTTTTGTTGACAAGTACGCAAAACAAAATTACTACTAAGTATAGTGAGGACTATTTTCGCAGCATGTTCAGTACGGATCAGTTCGTATGCTTGCTTTGGTCTGCTAAGGTCGTCGCCGCCGGTGAACATGTTTTATCTTTCCCTAACTATTCGGTTAGCTCCTAAAATTATTGCACACAGAATATCTTCTGTTGTTTTGCACTGCATTATTTTTGCCGAGATAATTTTCCGACACATGTGCACGGTGACGGTCTGGCCAGCCTCCCACCGTCACCAAGGCCAGGCGACCTGTGTCGACATCGCCGTGCCACGACGTCGTCATACCATCGAGCCGACCTCGACGATCAGCCGGACTATTCGTTTCGCATATATTAATTATGCACCTTTTTTTACTATTATTATTTCTTGGTTGCACTACTTTGTGTGTGCAGGCAATCTATCTAGGTTGGGCCGCGCTAGCACCTCGGCAAGGAGATATCGTCGTCCCGCCAACATTGACCAAGTCATGGCGTCGTGTCGATGCGTGTCCCTGTGTCAACTTTTTCACATTGCGGCTCCGCGGGGCTGACCTTGTCGCCCATGCCATATTTATTCAAAAGCTTTGGCGCACATCCCTTTGTCAGCATTACCACACGACCACTTCACCGGGCCGACCTCGACGCTCAGGCCATATCTCTTTCATTATTTACTTCACTTATATTAATTAAGTAGAGGAATTTTTTTAATATACATTATTATCTTTATTTGTCATTACTTTTGGTTTGCACTATTTTATCTGTGCAGCCAATTGACTTAGATCGGGTCGCACTATCCCCTCGGCGTGGTGTCCTCGTCGCCCACCTCCATCGACCGAATTGTGTCGTCGCCTTGGAGCGCTGCCCTGCGTTGGCAACCCCACATCGTCGCTTCATCAACCTACTCGGCCGGAGATTCCAGTGTCACCCGCTGACCTGCTCCATCACCGCGGCTGGACTGGGGGCTTTACAATTTCGGAGTGCCGAACTCTCTGCTCCGCCACCTCGGGAGCAGCTTGGGGGCTAGAACCTTGTCCCGCATCAAGCTCGGACCGCGTCATCAAGGCCGAACACATTAACTAGCTAAGTCGCTTTCATGCTCAAAAACTTTCAGTTTTCAATTTTGTTCGGTTCGACCAAGCATTATACTTTTTTGGCAACAAGTTGCTTGTGAAAAAATTCCTTGTCATAATTTTGTTTGTGACACACAAATCCAAATACCCCGTTTACTTGGGGGCTTCCTTTATGAATCCTTTTCTCTTGCCTATAATTATAGTTGTACGGCTTCGTTCCTGTTTGTGTATTATGCCACAATATGCACCATATTGACTTAAGTGTTCCGCAAGCTGGGTTGCCTTGCTCCTGTGTTTACCCCTACGTCCCCAATTGTTTGGCTAGGGAGTAAAGGGAGCACCTCTGCGATTGTCACGATCGGGTCATCCGAGCCAGACCTCAGACTGGGTGAAGCCGAAAGCTAGCGCTCTTATTGTTTTCAATTATGGTCGGCACACAATGGAACTCATGAGTACAAAATATCTATTGCACAAGTCTCATAGTAACAATGAGCACCGAAGAAAGGTATCGGTGGGGGTACTATTTTCTTCGAAGATGCTTCTTACACTTTGTCATGGAATTGTCACGGCAGATGTCCTCAAACTAGGACTTAGTCGTGGAGCCATCGCTGCTAGGAAGCTTGAAGGGGTTAAACGGGACAAGGAACACGAGGGTTTATACTTGTTCGGCCCCTTACGGTGAAGGTAAAAGCCTACGTCCAGTAGAGATGGTATTGATTAGGGTTTCGATGACCAGGGAGCTTAACTGCTATGCCTGGCTCTCGACGAGATCTTTTCTGTCCCTAAACCGCTGCCGGGTCGTCCCTTTATATTGGGAGGCGGACGCCCAGCAGCTCTCAGAGTCCCGGCCGGCTCATAAGAGTGTCCAGCTCGGACTCTCAACTATTCTTTCCTAACACTACAAGTTCTACCATAATGATGATTGTAACTACGGGCCTTAAGCCATATCCGGGTCTTAAGCCCATCTTTGTCCCACCGTCTTCTTGCTTGGCGCCGGGCTTCTGGCGATGACCATTATGAGTAACCCGGCCCCTCCTGGCGGGTGACTCTAAGGTCTATATCCTCAACATTAGGCCACAGATTGATTTGAGACGGCTCATGTCAATCTTCAATTCTTTCGACAGAAATTCTCCGGCTTACAATTGTATGAAGGCCATAACCCGGTGTGACATCATCCTCTGGTCTCCGGGTAATCCGCCGTGACGTCATCTTCCATTAAGTCCATTTCTTACTCCACCAGATCCGCAACGGATCTTATCTTTACTGCCGTCCCGAAAATCAAGGCGCCTCTCGGGCAAGATAACCGCGCCGTGGCCTCCTCGTTTCTCGCGCCCACTTATGAGCTCACCCTTATAAATAGTCCGGCCCGACGGGCCTTCAGCCACCCGTCTTCCTCCTCGCGCCACTGTTCTTCCGCTCGAGCTCTGTCGCCGTCGCCGCCACGGGTCTTCTCGTCCTCACCGACTTCGGCCGCTGCATCAACCTGTTGTGTCCAGAGAACGGCAGCGACCTCCGCGACTCTCCAGCCCCTGTAAGTTCTTGCAGCCCCGTAGAACAGATCCGCCGTGGAGCTTCTTCCTATTCTTCCCATGTTCTTCGCCATTCTTCGCGGCCCTCGGTAGATTTGATTTTTACTGCCTCTTCTTGATCTTAGGATAGTATAGAACCAATGCGGCGGCTGTTTGGTACTCATTTCAAATGCAAGTAGACCTCTTTTTACTGCATAAAGGCCTCGTTCGAGCCCAAGAACTTCCCCTGCGTCTGTTTTTAGGTCTAGGAACTTTTCTTTTAACCGACCATTTTGATCCAAATTATTTACCGCAATGTGTGAAACCTGTTTTCACCATACTTAGTAAAAAACTGCACTCGTTGAGTCATGGCGGTTTACATTTCCGGTTTAAAGAAATCACGCACCGTAGAACCTTCCGTCTCAAAGGAAACCATGTGCCGTAAAAATTTTTCGGCTCACTTACAACAAGGTTGTAGACGATTTGAATTACTCTCAAGCACACCAACGGCTTAGATAACCCGATGCACTTAGACATATATCATTAGTCCCCTCCGTAAGCCGCCACTTTAACATTGAACTGTAAATTTCCTCCGGCTTATAATTAAACTGGACGTTTCCTTTTATCATAGGCTACCGACTTTCACCATGCCTCCCAAAGCTCCTAAAGCATCCATCACTTGCAATTGGATGAGGTCCAATGTCACCGACGATACTTTAGCGGATTTTCTCAAGTCAGGTTACCTGCCTAAGAAGGACGTCATGTCCTACCGTGCCCCTAACCCTTCAGAGGAGAGACCACAGCCAAAGGACGGGGAGGTAGTGATTTTTGCGGATCACATGAGCCGCGGCTTCGCACCGCCCGGCTCAAAGTTCTTCAGGGATGTACTGAATTTCTTTGACCTGCGGCCACAAGATATAGGACCCAACTCGGTGTCCAACATATGCAATTTCCAAGTGTTCTGCGAGGTTTATCTTGGAGAAGAGCCCAGCCTGCTACTCTTCAGAGAGCTCTTCTACCTGAACCGCCAGAACGAGTGCGCCAACGGGCCAAGTTTGGAACTTGGCGGAATCTCCATTCAGCGACAGAGAGACTGCCTTTTCCCTTACGCCGAGCCGCAGAGTCACCCAAAGGACTGGAACCAGACGTGGTTCTATTGCCAAGACACGTCGCCGGCTGACGAGAGCCCGCTGCCCGGCTTTCGCCCTTCACGTCTGGAGCTGACTCACCCTCTGTCTGACAAGTTAACTCAGGCGGAGCGCCAACCTCTGCTCCCCACCATCAACAAGATCAAGGCTCTCCTGGGCAATGGTCTCAACGGAATTGATCTGGTCCGGGTCTGGATCTCGTGGCGGGTGATCCCCCTGAGCCGCCGCCCCGGCTTAATGTGTGAGTACACATGCCGGAAAGATGACCCCCTGCGACACAGCCGCAACGATCTTCCTGAAGATGTTGCTGAAGACATGACCAAGGCTCTCTTGAACGAGAGCTTGGCAGACTGCGGGAGGATCGGGTTAGCCCCCTTCTGCAAGACCAATCCAGCCCTAGCAGTAAGCCGCTGATCTGAACATCTTATCTTCTTCTGTAAATAACTTTCATCTGAATCTTTAAGAAATCATCATTGTGTTTTTCAGGCTGATGACAAATTCTGCAAGGTCAAATATGACCATGAGGCGGCCAAGAAGGCCAGGAAGGCAAAGAAAGCCGCCAAGAGAGCCGCTCCCCGTAAGAAGGGAAGTAGGCCTACTGCTTCAGAGCTGATGCAACTAAGCGACAGCTCAGAGTCAGAGGTAACCCCTGAACCTGTAAGCTCTTGTTATGTTTATTGTTTATTTCTGTCTGCCTTATCCATACTTTTCATCAACAGGATGACACCGGAGCAAGTAAACCTGTGGTTGAAGAGGTAATGTCACTTTCCTCCGACTCGGAGCCCTTGCCAAGGCTGAAAGTCCGAAGGGTAACCCGAAAAGTAAGATTTTCACATCCTTTAGCTTATCAAGATCCTCAATTTCTTTTGAAGCGACAGACTCGTGAGAGCCGGCGGCACACCCGGACTAACAAGGACGCTGACCTCTCTTCCGGCTTACCTGACGCGTCGAGGAAACGCCGGACCGAGGTGATCTCAAACTTGTACCCTTTTCATCCTTTGGCGGGTGTTATACGTCAACCACTCAACTCTTCTGACTCAAATTATCAGGAAACTTCCCCCTCTTCTGGCGACTCTATGCAGTCGAACCTGCCGGCTTTCAAGACCGTGCCCGGGTAATGATGATCATCTCATGTTGTACTTGTCTTTACTTACACTTTTGTGCCTAACCTTTTTGTCTTTTCAGTGCCCAGGCAAAACTCAGCAAAAGGGCGAAGAAGAACAAGCCGGTCGAAGAGCCGGACTTGCCTGAACCGGAGGTAGCCGCTCAAGAACCGCCAGCTGCCTCTGCTCCTGAAGCCACTGCTCCAACCGACAAGCCAATAGCAGAAGCTTCTGCTAACCCGGAGGCCTCCAGCTCGGCTCAACCAGCAGATGACCCGGACGTGGTAATCACCCGGACGGAATTTGTTGAGCCGGGGAGACCTACTGCGCTGGCCAAGTGCTCCGCCGGGTTAATCTGGACCTCACCGACTACGCCAACCTGAACATCGGAGAGATCGTCTCCGGCTTCGTCAACCAAGTGCACAAGAGCCGGGATGCAGAGATCGGCATGGTGAACCAGATTCAACAAAAGTCTGAGGTACCACTCTTCTTTCTTCTTGCTTACTGTATAGTTATCTTGTCATTCTTACCATGCTCTAGCCCCCAAGTCTACGACTTATGATAGAATATGTTGTAGACTTAAGTTCCGGCTTACTCACTTGAACCGGCAATTTGTAGATAGAAACGTTCGATATGCATTAGCCCCCAAGTGCCAAGTGTCTTTGCTTGGAAAGTGCTTGGGACTTTGAAAATTGCATAATAACTGTTCATCCTATAACCCGGAAATTATGCAGGCTGCTTGCAAGAAGCTTGAAGCTGACATCTCCGATCTGAAGACCCGCCTAAAGACGCAAGAAACTGAGACCCGGAAGGCCAATGCCAAATTTGTGTCCAGTATTGCTGCGCAAGAAAAGTGGAAGACGGACTTTGACGCTGAACGGAGAGCCTGGGCCGAAGAGAAGGCTACTCTGGTGAACCGGGTCGAACAGGCGGAGAAGGCTCTGTCAGAGAAGACCGCCGAACTCTCCGGCTTAAAGCGCCAAGTGTCCCAGATGGTTGCCGCAATCTTCGGTAAGTCATTTCACCGGCTTTCATCAAGTTTATAATCTTTATATCTCATAACTCATCCTTGTCGGCGGCTTATCTTATTCTGTTAAACAGGTCCCAGAAGCGCCAACCTCAACCAAAGTGTGGTAACCAAGTTGAAAGCCGTGTACACCCTGGTGGAGCAACTCTACACCGGGTCACAGCGTGCTTTGGCTGTGGTGGCCCTATCCAATGAGGTGCCGACTCACCTGGCGGAAGTTCTTCGCCGGCTCGCCGTTCTTCCGCAACGTATCCAAGAGCTGCGACGGGCCTCTGCAAGAGCCGGAGCCATAGCTGCTCTAAGCCAGGCCAAGGCGTTCCTTCCAGAACTAGACCCGGCGGACATCGCTCTGGGCTACCCCAGTTTGAAGGAAGACGGCACCGCCTTCAACCAAAAGGACTTCGCAGCCTGCGTGAAGATCGTACGCCCGGTGGCCACTCTGATTGGCAATGATACAGATCTGACTAAGTACCAGCCGGGTTACGATGCAGAGAATCAGAGGATCCCCACTCCGCGCTATGAAGCCCTCAGCTTAATCCCGCCGACTCGGAAGCACACCTTTGCCCCGGAGATTGACCCGGCCGGGTTAATTGACGAGGAAGCTCAATTTGAAGCTCTGAGCGGCATTGACTGGAAGTCGTCAACTTTCCAGTTTTTGGGAACAGCCAGAGGAGAAGAGAGGGATGAGCCGGAGACTTCAACCCAGCAAGCATCGTAACTCTGCAGGCGGCTTATCAAACAATGTTTCACCCTTTTGGACTCGATGAGTCTTGTAATAGAGTAGGACCAACACTTTAAGCTTGTCGTGCCATCGTGCATGCGTTGAATGCTGAATCCCATTTAAGTTGTCTCCTTTATACCTCTCCGGGTCATAGTTGATCATTCATTTTCCTTAATCTCAAATAGTTGCCTTTAACTATCCTGCATAGAAAAACAAATCACAAGTCTCTAGGCGGCTTACCGCACTGAGAACCGCAGTTTTAGACATATAACCCGGAAGATGAATGAAAAAAGACTGATCCTCAATTATGTCTTTGATATACTCGTAATAACACACTTACCGGCCTGCAAACACACTGCCGGCTTATATAACCCAGGTAATAAGGTTGGTACCTCAATTCCGGTTTACCAGTCTTAAGAACGCTGATTGTAGTCGACTAGTACTGTAAATCAAAGTTTAAGCCAGCAAAGTGAGACCCGCCGTGCATACTTGAACTTATCAGAAGAACTTGCTATAAATCAGAAAAACTTAGAGGCTTCCGGTTCGAATACGACCAGAGACCTGTCCCAAAGGGGTTATGCCAAGATTCGAATACGATCATATAGCCCCCAGTGGGTGTGGTGATGCCAATCAAGAGGGTACCGACAGCTATGTTCTCTTTGGTTCGAATACGACTCATGTTTGAACAGGAAGCCCCCAACTGACTTTAATAATTGTTTAACGACGCTGATTCGAATACGATCCACGTCGGTTCCCAAAGGGGTTTAAACTATGATTCAAATATGATCAAAGAAAACTCCCTAATGAGCTCGGCACTTTGCCAATCAAATGGGTATCGACAGCTATGTTCTCTTTCGTTCGAATACGACCTATGTTTGAACAGGAAGCCCCCAAGTGACTATATTTGTGTACGGCTAGATTCAAAATACGATCATAAGCCGGATCCTCCTTCAAGTTATCACATGATCTTGTAATGAAAGCAACACATTTATCTTTGGAGGAGAAAAAAGGACAGTGGTCCTGCTTTATTGCTTATCATAATATATACATGGCTTAGAGAAATATGTACATTATGAGAGCCGGTGGCTCAAGTGTAATAAGGCCGAAGCTGAGCTATGTTCCACGGCCGACGGGTCTCTTCCTCCGACTTACGTGAATCTTTGTGCTCCTGAATGTCAATGAGGTAATATGACCCGCAGTGCAAATTCTTGCTGACCACAGAGGGCCCTTCCCAAGGCGGGGATAGTTTGTGCGCATCTGTTTGATCTTGGATGAGCCGGAGCACCAGATCGCCTTCCTGGAAGACCCGGGATTTAACCCAGCGACTATGATAACGGCGCAGGTCTTGTTGGTAAATCGCTGAGCGAGCTGCTGCCACATCACGCTACTCGTCCAACAAGTCAAGAGCATCTTGGCGCGCCTGTTCATTATCCACCTCAACATAAGCCGCCACTCGAGGCGAGTCATGACGGATGTCGCTGGGGAGGACTGCTTCCGCTCCATAAACCATGAAGAAAGGCGTGAAACCTGTAGACCTGTTAGGAGTAGTGTTGATGCTCCACAACACGGAGGGTAACTCCTCCACCCAACAACCCGGCGTCCGTTGTAAAGGGACCAGAAGCCGGGGTTTGATGCCTTTCAGAATCTCCTGATTAGCCCTCTCAGCTTGACCATTGGATTGAGGGTGAGCCACTGATGAAACATCAAGTCTAATATGCTCTCGTTGACAAAACTCCTCCATGGCGCCTTTAGATAAATTGGTACCATTGTCAGTTATAATGTTGTGTGGAAAGCCAAAGCGAAAGATCACCCTTTTCATAAACTGAACGGTCGTGGCTGCATCACACTTGCTAACTGGCTCTGCTTCAACCCACTTGGTAAACTTGTCAACTGCCACCAAGAGGTGGGTCTTCTTATCCTTGGACCTTTTAAAAGGCCCAACCATATCAAGCCCCCAGACCGCAAAGGGCCAAGTAATTGGGATCATCCTCAGCTCTTGAGCCGGCACATGAGCCCGTCGCGAGAACCTTTGGCAACCATCACACTTACTGACCAAGTCCTCCGCATCAGCATGAGCCGTCAGCCAATAAAAACCATGACGAAAAGCCTTGGCCACAAGGGACTTTGAGCCGGCATGATGACCACAATCCCCTTCGTGAATCTCACGCAAGATCTCTTGACCTTCCCCAGGGGAGACACAACGCTGGAACGCTCCCGTAACACTGCGGCGATGCAGCTCACCATTGATAACAACCATTGACTTAGATCGCCGGGTTATTTGTCTGGCCAGAGTTTCATCCTCAGGCAACTCTCCCCGGGTCATGTAAGCCAGATAAGGCACTGTCCAGTCCAGGATGATGTGGAGAGCCGCCACCAATTGTGCCTCCGAGTCAGGGACAGCCAAGTCTTCCTCTGTAGGCAACTTAACAGAAGGGTTATGCAAGACATCCAAGAAAGTATTAGGCGGCACCGGCTTTCGCTGAGAGCCCAGCCGGCTTAAAGCATCAGCCGCCTCGTTCTTCCTGCGATCGATGTGCTCTACTTGGTAACCCTGAAAGTGCCCAGCAATGGCATCAACTTCACGGCGATAAGCCGCCATGAGAGGATCCTTGGAGTCCCACTTTCCTGATACTTGTTGAGCCACCAAGTCTGAGTCGCCGAAGCACCTTACCCGGCTCAAGCTCATCTCCTTAGCCATCCGAAGACCGTGAAGCAAGGCCTCGTACTCAGCTGCGTTGTCGGTACAAGGAAACATCAATTGTAGCACATAATGGAACTTGTCACCCTTAGGGGAAGCTAATACGACTCCAGCCCCCGAGCCCTCCAACTGTCTGGACCCATCGAAGTGAATAGTCCAATATGTGTTATCCGGCTTTTGTTCGGGCACTTGTAGCTCTGTCCAATCATTGATGAAATCCACCAAAGCCTGAGACTTAACAGCAGTGCGTGGCACATACTTCAGACCATGAGGTCCGAGCTCTATAGCCCACTTAGCCACTCTCCCTGTGGCCTCCCTGTTCTGAATGATATCTCCAAGGGGGGCGGAACTGACCACAGTGATGGGGTGACCCTGGAAATAATGCTTAAGCTTCCGGCTTGCCATGAATACACCATAAACAAGTTTCTGCCAATGCGGATACCGCTGGTTGGACTCAATGAGTACTTCGCTGACATAATAAACCGGCCGCTGAACCAGATGCTCCTTACCCTCTTCCTTGCGCTCCACCACCACGGCCACACTGACGGCTCGTGTGTTAGCATCCACATACAGCAATAAAGGCTCCTTGTCAACCGAAGCAGCAAGGACTGGGGGCTCGGCCAGCTATCTCTTCAAATCCTCAAAAGCAGTATTAGCTGCATCATTCCAGACAAAGTCATCAGTTTTCTTCATCAACTGATATAATGGCATAGCCTTCTCCCCCAAGCGGCTTATAAAACGGCTTAAAGCAGCGGTACGACCCGCCAGGCGCTGGACGTCGTTTATACACGCCAGCTTAGCCAGGGAGGTGATGGCCTTGATCTTCTCCGGGTTAGCTTCAATGCCTCTATTAGAAACCAAGAAACCCAAGAGCTTGCCTGCAGGAACACCAAAAACACATTTGGCCGGGTTAAGCATCATCTTGTAGACCCAGAGATTATCAAAGGTTTCCCTCAGATCATCTATCAAGGTTTCCTCCTTCCTGAATTTAACCACAATATCATCCACATAAGCATGAACATTGCGCCCAATCTGGTTATGAAGACAGTTCTGAACGCAACGCTGATAAGTTGCCTGTGCACTCTTGAGTCCAAAGGGCATAGACACATAGCAGAATGCTCCAAAGGGAGTGATGAATGCCGTCTTCTCCTGGTCCTTAACTGCCATTTTAATCTGATGATATCCAGAATAAGCATCCAAGAAACTTAAATGCTCGCAACCCGCCGTAGCATCAATGATTTGATCAATACGGGGAAGGGCAAAAGGATCAGCCGGACACGCTTTGTTCAAGTCCGTGTAGTCCACACACATCCGCCAGGTGCCGTTCTTCTTGAGTACGAGCACCGGGTTAGCTAACCACTCTGGGTGAAAGACTTCAACAATAAACCCGGCCGCCAAGAGCCGGGCCACCTCTTCACCAATAGCTTTCCGCCTCTCTTCATTAAACCGCCGAAGGAATTGCCTGACCGGCTTAAATTTCGGATCAACATTGAGAGTGTGCTCAGCGAGTTCTCTAGGTACACCTGGCATGTTGGACGGCTTCCATGCAAAAATGTCCCTATTCTCACGGATGAACTCGATGAGCGCGCTTTCCTATTTTGGATCCAGATTGGCACTGATGCTAAACTGCTGAGATGAATCTCCTGGAACGAAATCAACGAGTTTAGTCTCATCAGCCGACTTAAATTTCATTGCCGGCTCATGCTCCGTAGCCGGCTTTTTTAGAGAGGTCATATCTG
Source organism: Aegilops tauschii subsp. strangulata (assembly GCF_002575655.3). Classification (NCBI taxonomy): domain Eukaryota; kingdom Viridiplantae; phylum Streptophyta; class Magnoliopsida; order Poales; family Poaceae; genus Aegilops; species Aegilops tauschii. The sequence goes on from NC_053037.3 coordinate 343,235,910, forward strand.
TTGGGTCAACGTTGTCTTTGTAAAACTTCTACTCCTCTGTTGCGCAAACAGACTCTGCATAAGCCGCATCGCCTTCCTCACACTCCAAGGCCACCTTCCGGCTGCTGTGAACCGTAATGGTCCCATTATGACCCGGCATCTTGAGCTGTAAATATACGTAACACGGCCGCGCCATGAACTTGGCGTAAGCCGGCCACCCAAATATGGCATGGTACGGACTTCTTATCTTGACCACCTCAAAGGTCAATTTTTCCACCCTGTAGTTGTGCTCATCTCCAAAGGCCACTTCCAACTCGATCTTGCCGACTGGGTAAGCCGACTTACCAGGTACCACACCATGGAAAATAGTGATTGACTGGCTGAGGTTCTTATCAATCAACCCCATACGACGGAAAGTCTCATAATAGAGGATGTTGATGCTGCTGCCTCCTTCCATGAGCACCTTAGTGAACTTATATCCTCCCACCTGAGGAGCCACCACCAAGGCCAAGTGACCCGGATTATCCACCCGGGGAGGGTGATCCTCCCTACTCCACACTATAGGCTTCTCAGACCACCGTAAGTAGCGTGGAACCGCCGGCTCAACAGCATTCACATCCCTCTTATGAAGCTTCTGATTCCGCTTACACAGACTGGTGGTAAACACATGATACTGTCCACCGCTAAGCTGCTTTGGATTGGTCTGATAACCCCCCTGCTGCTGTTGATGACCTTAGCCGGACTGCTGATTAAAGCCCCCTTGACCGTTCTGAGGATTAGAATTTGAGCCGCCGCCCGGGCCATGAAAGCCGCCGGCGCCTGAGCCACCGCCCGAGCCATTGTTGCCGTTAAAGGCGTTGGAATTCTTAAAGGCCTTCATGATTGCACAATCCTTCCATAGATGAGTAGCTGGCTTCTCTCTAGAGCCATGCCTTGGACAAGGCTCATTCAACAGTTGCTCCAGCGTCGGGCCTGACCCGCCGCCTCGGGGAGGGGGCCTCCCCTTGCGTCTCTGGCTATTGCCCTGTGAGCTGGCATTGGCTACGAACTCTAGGCTGCCATCGGCTTTGCGCTTGCCACCTCCTTGGTTCCCCGGGTTATGCTGATGACCCTTGCCATTGCCGTTCTTCTTTCCCTTCCCTGTCCTTTCATCATCTGAAGCGGGGTCCTTGGTACCATCAGAATCGGCGTACTTGACGAGAGCCGCCATCAGTGTACCCATATCATTGCAGTCGCGCTTAAGCCGCCCGAGTTTCATCTTCAGGGGCACGAAGCGACATTCTGTTCCAACATTAAGACTGCAGAGCCGGCATCCGTCTTATCAGATGAATGTATTATTTCCTTAACCCGGCGAACCCAATGTGTCGTAGACTCACCCTCCTGCTGCTTACAGTTAGTCAAATCCACAATTGACATAGACTGCCTACAGGTATCCTTGAAGTTTTGGATGAACCGGGCTTTCAGCTCAGCCCAAGACCCGATGGAATTCGGTGGTAGCCCCTTCAACCAAGTGCGGGCAGTCCCATCTAACATCATGGTGAAGTACTTGGCCATTGCTGCTTCACTGACTTCCAGCAGTTCCATGGCCATCTCGTAACTCTCGATCCAGGCTGCGGGTTGTAAGTCAGCTGTGTAATTAGGCACCTTCCTAGGGCTTTTGAAGTCCTTGGGTAAACGCTCATTGCGGAGAGCCGGCACCAAGCACGGGACACCCCCAGTCCTGGTAGGGATACCCACGTCGACGGAAGCCGTCGGATAAGCCGGGGGAGTCTGGTAAGCCGTCAACTGAGGCACCTGCTCCGCCTCTTGCCGTGCTCTGTCTTGGTCTGCTGCGTGAAAGGCTCCATTATGAGTCGGGCCATGGCCAAGGGGCGGGTCATGGCGTCGGACATTACTTGAGCCGGTCGCTGAGACCATGTGTCTGCTGTAACTCGGGCTCCGGCCTGGACGAGGGGTTGAGTGGATCCTGTCCCGACTGTAAGAGTACGCCTCTTGCTGCGCCAGTGCTGTCTGAAGGAGTTCCCTGACCCGGCGGGTTTCAATAGCCGTCGGAGAGTCGCCGTCAATTGGGAGGGCCGCCAGCCGCGCTGCTGCGGCTACCATGTTCTCCAGCGGGTTAGCATAATGACCCGGTGGTATTGGCACATACTGAGGCGGGGCAGGGTTCACCCGGGGAGGCCCCATCACTTGTGGCTGAACAGGGGTCCCAGACCCGGGCACTATGATCCCTGGCGGGTTACTAGACCCTGCACCTGGCGTGTTGAAGAGGTTTCGAGGGTCGTAAACCGGAGGGAGTCGAGATTGGGCTTTTTGATGCCTCCTTCTCATGACCTCATTGGACGCGTTCTGATCCATCGTGAGCCGGAAGGACTGCGCCTGAATCAACTGAGTCTGGGCGTCGAGAGCCGCCCTCTCTGCAGCCATCCTGATCCTTTCCGCTGCCAGATCCTCCTTAGCTTTCACTAGATCCAACTTTAACTGCGCCACCTCCGCATCATGCTGAGCTTGATCCGCCGGGTCAACCGCGGCGGTCAACAGGGCCGTCATCTTGTCCGTGAGATCCATCAGCACCTGAGCCGGCGAGGGCACCGGGTTTCCCGCTCCAGCAGCAGGGTTCTGAACAGGCTGCGCGCCGGCCATGAAGATTCCAACCCGGCTTGGCAGCTCAAACGGGTCCGGAATACTGTCACCATCGGAACAACCCATGAGCCTGCCATCTTGAAGGTGATACAACGAGTTTGACTCATCGGTGGACGACTCGCCGTCAGAGCCGGCGGCCGTCTCATCACCAGATCTAGATCTATTAGAGAGCCCTCCATGGATACATCCCACAAAAGCATGCCTTAAGGCAGGCACGGCCCGGGCGGGTCATGCACGCTGAGCCGTCTCGATGAGATCGGCGCAGAGATCCGGCTTAGGGCCCGGCTCACCAATCTTGCCAATGAAAACATGAATTCCGCCGAAGGGGACCCGGTACCCGTACTCAATTGAGCCAGCGTCGGGGCCCCAGTTTGCATTGTCGATGTAGAGCTTGCCGCGACGACTTTTGGTCATCCGGCCCACAGCGTATCCCTTGAGCCCTTCGAAGCTGCCCTTCAAGAACTCAAATCCACCGTGCGCTGGCCCTACGGTGGGCGCCAACTGTCGAGGAATTGTCACGGCAGATGTCCTCAAGCTAGGACTTAGTCGTGGAGCCATCGCCGCTAGGAAGCTTGAAGGGGTTAAACGGGACAAGGAACACGAGGGTTTATACTGGTTCGGCCCCTTACGGTGAAGGTAAAAGCCTACGTCCAGTAGAGATGGTATTGATTAGGGTTTCGATGACCAGGGAGCTTAACTGCTATGCCTGGCTGTTGACAAGATCTTTTCTGTCCCTAAACCGTTGCCAGGTCGTCCCTTTATATAGGGAGGCGGACGCCCAGCAGCTCTCAGAGTCCCGGCCGGCTCATAAGAGTGTCCGGCTCGGACTCTCAACTATTCTTTCCTTACACTACAAATTCTACCATAATGATGATTGTAACTACGGGCCTTAAGCCATATCCGGGTCTTAAGCCCATCTTTGGCCCACCGTCTTCTTGCTTGGCGCCGGGCTTCTGGCGATGACCATTATGAGTAACCCGGCCCCTCCTGGCGGGTGACTCTAAGGTCTATATCCTCAACAAGAAAGGTATCAGTGGGGGTACTATTTTCTTCGAAGATGCTTGTTACACTTCGTCAGTAATATAGCATAAGTTCCCTGAGAGCGCTTTGTCTGTTACAGCCTTATGGCCTGATTGCCTAGTTATCGGAAACACCGTTGATATTCTCGACAGGTGGAGTACATAACACTTTTCGGTCCTTGACCGAAGAGGGAGAAGCCGACGGTCGGTTAAGACGCGTTTAAAGTTCGGGTGAACACATATATGATATAAGTACTTCCGTACATACAATCATTATACATAAAATTCTTTTTGCCCAAGTCACTCTGGGGCTCTTAAATTTGCATGAGCTGTTTTACAATAATTTTTCTTCTTAGTCGTTGCAAAGTCTTTTTCTATCACTCCTTTTTCGACGCGAGTGTGTGGTCAACAGCCGGGGAGCCTAATTTCTCTCTCAAAGCCGCTAGAGTTTAGTTTTCTAAATTGGCCTAACGAGAAGTATTCCGCCTTAGGGATAGGAGGTTGAAGCCGTAGGCTGACCCGCTTGACGTCTTGAGATAGGACGCGTCATGTTAGAGCATGATAGAAGCACTTTTTTCTCTAAGACCAATTTTTTGGATTGGCACCGAACACTTGATCTAGTTCGAACGTCAAGTTTTTCCTGAGGTTTTTTGGTTTTCCAAGCCTATGGAACTTTTAAAAAATTTATGTGTTTCCAGCATAAGTCTCGCAGTGCAACGTCGGACACCTTTAGAGATTCAGCAAAAACATTCTCGGATATTGCTATATATGCATTAGTTTCGAATTGTGTCTTCGGTCAATAGTTTGGTTGCCCGGCTCCTGGGCTTGCCACCTACGTTCCGCTTTGTTCGGCTAGGTGTGCAAAAGGAGAATCACTGCGATTGTGCTTCCAGCTCGCATGGTTAAGCACCTCAGTGGAGAAAGCCGAAAACTGACTATCACAATAAGCGTAAACTAGTCAACGATCCGATGACTGTGTTAAATGACGGGCCGTTCATAACATTGGCCGAAATGTTTATGGCTTGACCTTGGCTGTCGCCGAACACTAACCGGGGGCTAGTAATTGGCCTCCCAACTTTAAGCTCCTATGACTAAGTGAAAGTTATGAAGCCCGCATATCTGATTGCCTCGTTTCCGCTAACTCAACCGCCTTCGGGCACCGAGACGTCGGCTAAGGGTTGTCTTGTTATTGCGGAAACACCCTGCATAGTATCTACAAAGGGGTAGAAGCCGACGATGGGCCACTTTCAACTGATAAACGGTCGCAACGGAGTCAAAATAAACATATCATTGGCGTTTGTATTTAATATACGAGGGCTGCCTTCCGCAATCATCGTTATAAAGCCATCAATTTGACTTAAGATTTTGGCCAAGCTGGGTTGCTTGGCTCCTGTGCTTACCCCTACGTTCCTGATTGTTCGGCTAGGCGGTAAAGGGAGCACCTCTGTGATCGTTACTGCCGGGTCATCCGAGTTAGTACCTCAGACTGGGTGAAGCCAAAAGCTAGCAATCTTAAAGTATCACACTGGTCGGCAACAACGGAAGTGAATTTTTTTTTGGTTCATTAATACCATAGAATTCGGGAACTTTCTCCGAACTAAATCCTCAATATTTTTCTCCTGCATTGATCGGAGGTGAGGTTTCATGATCATGGTTGGCATGACAACCCAAAGGAAGGAACCGATAGCGGGACTATTTTCTTTGGAAGATGTTTCTTACATTAAACAGTAATACAACATATCTCTCTGCGTACCTTTGTTTATAAAACCGTATGGCCGGATTGCCTTGTTTGTCGTAAATCTTTGCCCTTGTAAAGGCTTTATAAAGTAGGACAAACACTCCTCGGCTACTGGCCAAGGAGGTGGAAGCCGATGGTCGGTCAACAAAGTTTTGTACAATGCGGATCCGAGCATTGATGATGAAAAGTATTTGGATACATAGAATCATTACACATAATTTGTGATTTTACTTGGATATCGATCCTTAATTCGGCCACCCGTGCCCACATTAAGGCTCGGGGGCTACTGGGCTTCGTGCTTATTATTTACAAATATTAAAGGGGTACATCGATCCCCTGATCTGGTGTTGCCACCCGACCAGTGTCTCGGGGGCTACTGCATTGACAATCCAATGCAGAAAATTTAAAGTGCAATATAGTTTTCGAGGAGATTGTTATCCTCAGGTTGGTCGGCCGCACCCAACCTGAGTCTCGAGGACATTGCACACTGCGTTTCTATTCCTAAATATGCTGCCGAGCTGGGAATTGATCCTCAGGCTGATTTTATGAATCGACCTGAGTCTCAGGGGCTACTGGGGTCAGCGGTTTGATTTTTTCCTTCAGGTGCATCCCGGATATTAGGCCAACACGCACCTTGAGGGCTACTGGCTATACATCTCAGCAGAGATTACATTGCAAAAATTCGAGATTAAATTCATAAAAATCAGCCCATGGACGAGGTGGTGTACTACCTCGGATACAGTCCGGCGTTGGTGCTCGACTACAATAGACACCCCGGAAGCAGTCCGGCATAAAGCTTGGACGCCAGTGGTTGGCTCCGTAGAGGGCATTTCTGGCACTAAGCTCGGCTAAACTCCTTCGACTTTTTTGAGCCAAGGTAATGTATGACACCTCGGATATAGTCCGGCATTGGAGCTCGGATACTCTCTGGCGTTGGAGTTTGGATTCAGTCCGGCGTTGGAGCTCGGATACAGTCTGGCGTTGGTGCTCGGCTGCCAAAGATACCTCAAGTGTAGTCTGGCGTTGGAGCTCGGATGCAAGAGGACACCGCCACACGGGGACAACTTCAAACCCGAGGTGGGCGTGAAAATAACAAGGCATTGATAAAGGCCGGAAACTTAAAGGGGCTCCTCGGATACCCGACGTGTAAACTCTTCGGATGCACTTTGGCGATCCTCAAGACCGAAGATGGGAAGATTTGTTGAACCAGTTTTCAAGACTGACGACCGAAGATGAAGAACCATTCGGAAGAATCGAGGAGCATCCCCAACTTGAAGACCGGTTCAGGGGGTTACTGACGGTGTCCTGGACTAGGGGGTACTCACCACGTCGTCTCCCGATCAGTTAGATTGGGCCGAGGACCCCCATGGTCGTATACTCATGGGCCAGTTCGGACAACCCCTGCCGCATACAAGGAAGACTCCACAAGACTTGGCGCCCAAGACAAGGACTCTCCTAAACCCTAGGCCTCCGGTGTCTTATATAAACCGAGGCCAGGCTAGTCAATAGACGATCTCATATTCATTACTACAATCTCATGGTAGATACGTGTACTTTGTACTACACCCATATGAATACAATCAAAAGCAGCATGTAGGGTATTATCTCATCAAGAGAGTCTGAAGCTGGGTAAAACCCCATGTCCATGTTACCATCGCTCCAAGACGCATAGCTTAGGACCCCTACTACGAGATATGCTGGATATTGAACTGACACCAGGCCATCCCTCCACTCCGCACCTCCTGTTATTCTCTGCAGAGTGTAGGCCCACCCCGCACCCGAACGAGTCAAGTTTCCCACTCCTCTCCATATGCGACTCCACTGCCGTGTCTTCCCCATCTCCGGGTCGTTCTAGTATGGGGCCTCGCCGTCGTCCACCGCCATGCTGTGCTCGGCGCGGCGTTGTCAAAAAATGAGAGTCATCGGCAGAGGACTATACGTGGAGAGCCTGGCAGCTGGGAGCCACGAGGTCCATGGTCACACACAAGGAAAGTTCCTCCTTATTAAGCTATTTCCTCCCCCTGACAACTGGGACCCACCGGCTGTATCTTCGCACGGAAGGAAGTGCCTCCTTGTTATGCGAAAAAACTATTCCTCCCGATGACAGCTGGGACCCGGCAGATTTGGTGGCTGACTTGTGGGCCTACTAAGCAGACGTGTACGCAGGGCTTTGTCAACTTAATCAACAAATGATTCTAGCAACTGGACCATTGGATATTAATCCAGCAGCCGTGCTCCTTCTTCAACTTCCGTGGGCGGCACCGCGGCAGTGCTGCCGCGCACCCGAACCAGTCAAGTTTCCCACTCCTCTCCATCTGCGACTCCATTGCCGCGTCTTCCCCATCTCCGGGTAGTTCTAGTCTAGGGCCTCACCGTCGTCCACTGGCCTTGGTGTGCTCGGCACGGTGTGGTCAACGTGGTCAACAAACGAGAGTCATCGGAAGATGACAGTATGTGAGAGGCTCATAGTGAGGACGCGCCACGCGCATGGACGCATGCATGCAACTGCATCCTTTTTACCCTGAAAATTAATGTTTTCTCCCCCTGACTGCTGGGACCCACCAGCTACATCTTCGCACGCAAGGAAGTGCGTCCTTATTACGGACAAAAGAATACCCCCCTGACAGCTGGAACCCAACAGCTATATCTTTGCACGCAAGGAAGTGCGTCCTTATCCTCCCTGACAGCTGGGACCCACCCGGTCGAAGCGTACGTACCGTTGTCTGTCTTGTCGGAACGTGTACGTACTGGTCGATCGGTCACTCTGCAACGATGAACCATGGCCGAGTAAGTAGCGGCACATGTCATAGTAGAGCCCCCTATGTAGCAGTTCAGGATGTCCCGTCTAAACCGTGTACACGTACATACAGCCACACGCCAAAAATACGGCCACATACGTACATACGGGCGGGGTCTCAAACGCCTACTCACGCATACGTACGACCAGGGCTCGTGTACATGGCTGGGTCGGAACGGAGAAACTGCGTCGTCATGTTCATGGGGAGGCAACAGAATGCGTCGTGTTCATCAGGAAGCAACGGAATACGTCATGTTCATCGGGAGCCAACCGGCTTGGATGGAACAGACGATCGAAGCGAGGCATGGCATACCGCAGAACGGAGGAAACGGCCTTGTGTTCGACCGGCCACGGTCGAAACGGGATCCAGTTCATCGGGAGGGGTCAGGCGTACCGCAAAACGGAGGAAACAGACTTCTCTTGGACCTCCTATAGTCAAAACGGGGTCCTGTTGATCGGGAGGGGTGTGTCGTACCGCAAAACGGAGGAAACGGACTTGTGTTGGAGCGCTACGGTCGAACGGGGGTCCTGTTCAACGGGAGGGGTGTGGCGTACTATCACATCCCTAGTTCTGACAATGCCTAGTGCTAGCATCTGGTGTTGCATCATGTTTACTTTTCACAGAAAGTTGAAATGGGGATGACATAACCCCCAGCACCCCCCCTGAAAATAACTAGGGTTTACTAAAATCTTTTTCAATGATCCCAAAATGTCCTTTGGAAATGTTCATCATTTCTGATAAAGGTAAAAACCTCTGCCAAAAACGATAAACATATTTCTAGGTCATTTCTGGATTTCTGAATTAACTCATATTGTATTTGAATTGGGGCATTTAAATCCTATAAATGTTTTAAATGCCCTAATAATTCTGAAACTAGTTGAGGGCTGTTGGGAATAATTTCAACAGTACCCACAAATATTTTCAGGATTTTTGGAAATGCTCTGGCATTTTTAATAAAGCCAAAACAATTGCAGAAAATAGAAAACAGAAAACAATAGAAAGGTGAGAGAGAGGAACCTCACCTAGGCTTACCTGGCGGCCCAAGTGGCCGGCCCAGCCACCGGGCCTCCTCCCCTGTCGTCTTCCTCCTTGCCAGGAGGACGAGCGCGTGGCCGACGCACGCCGGCGCACGCCCGGCCACCTCCTGCTTGCCGCTTCGCCCTGGCCTCTTCGGGTGAGGCCACGCAGCCCCCAACCGCTCTCTCGCCCTCCCCGTGCCTCTCTCCATCCTCTGGGTCCCTCCCTCGCATCACCCGAGAGTCGTCGTCGCCGCCGCTCGCTGTTGCCGTGGCCACTGCCTCGCCTCGCCGAAGTGCTCAGAAGCGCTGCCTCGACCCCCTCTTCCTCCTCACCGAGCCACGCCGCGCCGGAAGCCCTGCAACATCGTCCCCGACCTCATCTTCAACCTCTGACCGCCGGCGAACTCACCCGGGATTCGCGAGCTCCAGCCCCTCCCCGGCCTCGCCGTTGCCTCTGCTGGATTCACCGTGAGCCCCTGCCCCTTTCCCCTCTCCCCCCGTGCTCGTCCGCACCTTCTAACCACCGTGGCCGTCGGAGCCGACAGCTCCTCGCCGCCGGTCATGTCGCCACCGCGACTACGGCCATGCAAGCACGTGTCCGAGCCCACCGCTGCACTCGCTGCACTCCCGCGAGTCGATCACGGCCATCCACGGCTCCGGACATGCCCCACAACGCGCAAACCGCCGTTGGCCGAACTCCGGCCGCCGCCGCGAGCTCGCTCCCGACGAGCTCGGTCCACCCTAGCTGCTCCTGCTTGCCCCGTTAGATGCGCGCGATCGCCAGCTCCTCGTAGAGCCTCTCCGCTGCCCATTTGGTCGCCTGAGCTGCGATTCCGAGCACCTCTGTCGTCTCTGGCGTCGTCGGCGACGAGCCATGGACCAAGTCCGGCGAGGTTGACTCGTTTGACCTGGGGTTTGACCCCCCCAGGGTTACTGACGTGCGGGCCCGTCCTTGTTAATCTTTAGTTAGATTTAGATTGGTGCTAATTAACCCTGACAGTTAGTTTAGACACTGACTAGTGGGCCCAGGCCCTAATAACCTAGGTTAGTACTAACGTAACACTAACTACTCTGTTAGTTAGTTGATACACTGACATGTGGGTCCCAGCCGTCAGGTTTGACCTGGGCTGGCGCCTTTGACCTGAATACGTCACCCCGACGTCATGCTGACGCAGTTAACCTTTTTCTGGATTTATTCTTATTCAGGAAATTCCAGAAAATGCCCAAAACTTCTAAAATTCATAGAAAAATATCTATAACTCCAAATAAGATAAATTATATATGAAAAATGATCAGAAAAATCCAATCTATCCATCTGTACTGGTTTCATGCATGTTTAAAAAAGTTAACTTGCTTTTTAGTGCAAAACATGATAAAGCACTATTTAAGATCACAAATGAGTTTGAACTTTGAATCTTTGGTTCAAAATAGCTCAAACCCATCTGGTTGTAGTTGCATTAGCCCAACACACTCATTTTGCCATGTCTTGATCATGCATCATATTGTGCATTGCATTGATTGTGTTTCCTTCTGTGTTGCCGGTATTTGTCCCCTCTCAATAGACGACGTTCCGACGATGAGTTCGATGACACCGATGAAGAACTATACTATCTTCATAAGTGCCAGGCAAGCAAAACCCCCTTGTTCATTCCGATACAATCCCACTCTCTCGCTCCTGCTCTCTTTTACTGCATTAGGACAACATCGATTCAACTGTTACATGCTGTGGTAGCTGAACCCCTTTTCCTCGGCATGACCTGTCATTGCTACAGTAAATAGATGAAACCCACTAGCATGAGTAGGAGTTGTTTGAGCCCTGATGTGCCTACTCATTCATGCTTGTTTGTCATGCCTGCTACTGCTTAGAGTTGAGTCAGGTCTGATTCACCGGGGATGAATTGGAATGGTGATGAACATGTCCTACTGTGTGTGAGCTAAGTGTGTGAACACGATTTGGTAAAGGTAGCGGTGAGAGGCCATGTAGGAGTACATGGTGGGTTGTCTCATTGAAGCCGTCCTCAGGAACTGAGTTCTGTGTTTGTGATCCATGAAACAGCTACTACCACACGTTGGGCCCTAAAATATGACCCCGCTCGACTTCTTAACCACCCTAGTCCTCTGTCCAGGAGTTGCAAGTAGTTTCCGGTGTTTGTAGTATGCTGGAGGCCGTGCGCAGCGCTGACCCGAGGGGTGGGCTGTGATGTGGTAGGCACGTGGCATGGTGTACCGGGCGCCCGTTTGGTGTCTCGGGAACCCTACACACATCGTTCAGGGCCGTATGTGGAAACCTCGGCCGGACTCCCTGCGGATGGAACCTGGATAGGCGATAAACCTGGACTAGAGACTTGAGTGTTTAGGTAGGTCGTGGTCTACACCCACGTCGGCTTTCGCTTGAAGTCTACCGAGCACATGCCGTGTGCAAACGCTAAGTGGTGGAAACATGTGTGAAGAAGTACACCCCTGCAGGGTTATAAATGATCTATTCGGATAGCCGCATCCACAGTAAAGGACTTCTGAGTTGCCTATAACAGTTCATAGATAACTTGAAGTGGATACTCTAAAACTCGCAAGATAAGCGTAAGTGCTATGGATGGCGTTTCTCGTAGGTTGACGGGAGCGGATCCATAGTGGTGTATTGATATGGTGAATATGTGGACTCGTGTGCGCCACCTCAAAAGAGTTACTTGCAGTCGTAGTTCAGGTTAGCCACTGAGTCAAAGCTGGCTTGCTGCAGTTAAACTCCACTACCCCCTTTGTTGATACCGATGCATATGTAGTTAGTTCTGATGCAAGTCTTGCTGGGTACATTTGTACTCGCGTTTGCCTATTTTATATTTTTGCAGAGAGACGTCAGTCTCGCTAGTAGTTCCGCGTGGACTTCGACGTTTAGCTTGTTACCTCAGCTACGATCTTGTGCCCTCGGCAGGGTCCTGTAGATAGTCAGGCTTCTCAGCCTTCTTCATTTGTAGTTGTGTGTACTCAGACAAGTTAAGCTTCCGCTTGTGCTTGTTGCTTGTATGCTTTGTATGTTGGGGTCATGAGACCCATGTTTGTAATACTTGGCTCCTCGGAGCCTAATGAATAAATACTTGAGTCGTAGAGTTATGCTGTGATGCCATGTTGTATTTACACATATCGAGCATATTGTGTGTATGATTGAAATGCTTGGTATGTGTGGGATCCGACAACCTAGTTGTTTATCCTTGGTAGCCTCTATTATGGGGAAATGTAGTCTTGTGCTTCCATGAGCCATAGTAGTCCGCTACAGCCTGGTTCACCGGAGTCCTGCTAGCCCAGCACTACTACTCCGGAACACTTGACTGGCCGGCATGTGATTCATTTTGTTCCTGTGTCTGTCCCTTCGGGGAAATGTCACGCGGTGACATCCGGAGTCCTGCCTAGCCTGCTACAGCCCGGTTCACCGGAGTCCTGTTAGCCCAGTGCTACAGCCCGGATTCGCACGCTGTTGACCGACATGCTCGATGTTGATTCTTGTATGCCTGTCCCCGTAAGTTAGTGCCACTTTGGGTTCACGACTAGTCATGTCGGCCCGGGTTCTCTGTCATATGGATGCTAGCGACACTATCATATACGTGAGCCAAAAGGCGCAAACGGTCCCGGAACATGGTAAGACGACACCCGTGGGAATACCGTGCGTGAGGCCGCAAAGTGATATGAGGTGTTACCGGCTAGATCGATGTGACTTGGAATCGGGGTCCTGACACGTACCGCAAAACGGGACTCCATGGGATACTGTTCATCTCCACCTTAGACTGCCTCCATGGGCTACTTTCCATCCACCGTCGACCTCCTCCAGCCTCCACCTACGACTGTTCATCCACGGGCTCCTGTTCATCCAGCCTCCACCGCTCCTCCACCGGCTATTGTTCAACCAGCCCTCGCCATGGGGTCCTATTCAACCACCCCTCCACGGGCTACTGTTCATCTAGCCCTCCACCGGCTACTATTCAACCAACCCTCCACGGGGTCCTGTTCATACAGCCCTCCACTAGGTCATGCTCACCGACCCCCAACCGGCTTGATCGGTATCCTGTTCATCCAGCGGCAACGACCTCTACTACCACGGGGTCCTGTTCATCCACCCCCCCCCCCACCGGGAACTGTTCTTCCAACCCCCCCCCCCCAACAACACTCACTGTTCATCAAGGGAAGGAGGCAGCAGGGTTCGATCGGCTTCAGTTAGCAGTAGTAGCAAAGGAATCACTCGGGTTCAGTTAACAGCAAGGGATCGATCGCTCGGGTTCAGTAACGTAGCTAGTGCAATCGCCCGGGTTCAGTTAGAGCCCAACGTCTCGCTCGGGTTCAGTTAGAGCGCAACGCCTCGCACACACGCGCGTATGTGTATGAGAGAAACGCGCAAACCTCCGTGCATCGCTCGGCCCCGACCACCCACCATAACCGGGAACTCCCCGATATTTTCCTCGCCCTCGCTTCTACCACGGTTTTTTTTGTCATGGACGACCCAAAGAATGTCATGCAGCTGCGTCTCCGGCCGCCCAGGACGAAAAGCCCATTTTCTGTCATGATTTTTTGTCATAGAAGTAGGAGCCCACCACATCTATGATGATACCGGATTTTGTCACAATTATCGTCAGAGAAGTGTCATAAGCATGACAGAAAAAAAATCGTTCGGCCCAAAATGTCACGGATGTGTCTTTTTTTTGTAGTGATGTGTGCACTCTGTAGAAATGCTTTGGACTGCACTGCACACATACAAGGATCAACACTCCCCCTATATTTTATAGACAAGGCAATCCTTGCAACAATATAAATGACACTAAGCAGGGAGGCAAGGTAAAGAAAATGAGCATAAAGTAAAGGGCACAAGATAACATAAGCTCACAATCTACTAAACATACTAGACAATAAGATAAGACAATAATATAAGCTTGAGTGCATATGTCTCACACCAGATGATAGTCTCCTTGTCTCACGAACACAACCACAAACCAACAAACCAAAGCAACGAGAGTTCAGCGAAAGCAAAGCGACACAAGACTCCTACACTCTCTCCCCCTTTGGCATCGAGACACCAAAAAGGCAGAGAGGACACCTAGGACACGGGTGGTGGTAGAACTCCAAGGTATCACCAGCCATGTTCCTCCTCCTCAGACTCCTCTGCAACACGAGATGAAGAGGGAACTCAAGTATCCTACTCAGACTCACTCCACCGGTAGTGCTGTCTGGTCCATTGTTCATCATCTGTGATCCTCTCCTCAGAGCCATCCTGGACCTCAAGGCCAACCTGCCTCATAATAGCCTTGTCGCGACGACGAGCCATCTTGGCGTTCACATGAGCCTAGTACTGCCCCTTGGCCTGCATGCAGAACAAAGTCTTCATCTTGGCCTTGAGCTTCTTAGCCCAAGTTGGCTCAGTAGAGGGAGGAGCATATCCCTCAGAACTGTCCTCAGCTGCCTCCTCCTCCTCAAACTCATCCTCATCCACATCCATCCTAGTAGCCTCTGCCTCAGCCCGGATAGTGGTGTTAGCCCACTTGCTCTTGATGCGTAGCTTGATAGGCTCATGGCGAATCCAGTTGGGAGCATGAAACTCTTCACCCGGAAAGAGATTCTTCCAAGTCTTTGAGATCAAGAAAAATAGGTAAGGTCCATAGATGGGCAACTTACCATTGAACACAGCAAACTGTAGCTCACACCAGATGATATGAGAGACATCAAGTGGGTCCGTCTGTTGGAGACGCGCCTTCTCACAAATGAGCATCATGTCCACAAGATAGGCATGCACCTTGTCCTTGTCACCTATGCGAGGAGAAAGTGAGTTGCGGAAGATCCGGTGCATGATGTCAAGGAATGGGTTCAGCACCCAAGTCTTCTTGTCATTGGCTAGCTTCTTCTCAATAAGGTAGGGTTGAAGCTTGTTCTTGTTGGCCGAATCGGGGTTGGCATGTGGGCAGACACCAACGGGCACATTGATCCCCTCATCACGAACGTGCAGCAACTCCATGAACTCCTTCCACTTAGCAGACATCCTCTTCCCATTAGTCATCGAAGTCATTGTCCGCTGTTCATCCATGTGGAAGTGGACAGAAGCAAAGAACTGAGACACAATCTCCGGGTCAAAGTCCATGTGGAACGTGAGTAACTCCTCAATGCCAAACTGCTCCACTAAGTCCAGAGGCTCACCAAAATATGCCCGGTTGCTTTCCTTCTTCATATGATGCATGTCAATCCACTGCACTGGCACATAGGTGTTCTGATTGGCCTTGATCACATCTAGGAAGATGAGATTCTACTGCTTGGTCCAAAACAAGTCTTTGCCCCTTGTGACCTCCCTAGGGTTGACGTAGCGGTTGAGCTTCCTACGAAGCAGAAACTCCGCCTGAGGCATTTCATCCATGCCAACATTTGGCTCCTTGATCTTTTTCGCTAAGGTCTTGATGTGGAGTTGTGGGGCACTGGAGCCCTCAGGTGCTTCTTGGTTGCGAAGCCGCTTGGAGCTCGTGTCACGGCTGGGATTCGAGCGACGGACATTGGAGCCACCACCCATGACACACAACACAAACACATGAGAAGAACGAGAAGGATTACTGCAAAGACCAAGGCCAAGACCAAACAAAACATGTAGAAATGAGATTGAGTGGACAAAACAAAGCAATTTTTAACTCAACGGTAGTACCATGCCGGGGTGCGGATGTAAAATTTTACAGCCGCTCTAGCCGCGGTAGTACTGTGCCGGGGTGGCACGGTAGTACCGCGCCCCGGGCGGTAGTACCGCTTCAGCGGAGCGGTAGTACCGCACGGGGTGGTTCTCGTATGAGCGAGCGGTATTACCTCTCCAGGAGGAGCGGTAGTACCGCACGGAACTACATCACGCAAGAATGGCATCTACGGATCTAGAAACATCCGCAAAAGTAGACCGGTACTACCGTTGATCAAAACTACACTGTTGCATCACACCAAATAGCATATCTACTGCACTAGCACTTTCCTACAATCTCCTCTTGCAAAGATTTAGCCGAAAATCACAAGAACTACACATGCATCTCCCCAAGACCTAGAAGCACAACAACGGGGCAAAGAGAGAGGGACTAGGGGAGATACCAAGGTCCATGGCAAGAGGGCGAGGTAAGGATCGACCCCACCGGTCGGAATGCAAGGAAGCGGCCGGAGACGGAGATCCGGCGAGGTCCTCCGGCACCGTTCTTGGGCAGGAGAGAGAGAGACGAAGTGGGGAAAAGGGATGAATGGGTATGGGGGAGTTGGAACTCCCCCTGCCCGCTCTTAACCCCCACACGCTCGGGACGGCGCGGTAGTACCGCCCGGGCGGAAGTACCGCACACAGGGCAGTAGTGTCGCTCTTCTAGCGGCAGTAAAAATTTACTGCCACGATGGAAGCTGTAGTACCGTGCCTGGGATGCAGCTGTGCACGCACAGGGCAGCCCATCTCCAACGGTAGTACCATGGCTTGCCACGGTAGTACCGTAAACCCAAGAAAGTGCACATTTCGACAAAAACAGAAAAACATGGCCTTTGCAATGCAACCTTCAAGCAACCGTACACGCAAAAGAGCACACACACGAGGCAACTCAAACACAAACACGGCTCAAAGGAAGGCAATAAACAACGAGGACCAAACACGAAACAAAGCCTCTCAAAAGGAGAGGGCGGTGGCCGGAGCCACCTATGTTTGAGTCAATTGGTATGGCACCGCGAAGAATTATCCTTGGGCCCATGAGAAAAACTCGTGTTTTGAAGCACAAGTACCATAAAAAATGGCTAATGTGAAAGAATTGATCAATTTATGCATAATGGGGGGAGGGAGAGTTCAGTGAGAGAACAACACTCCCCCTATGTCCATGCCTGCACCTAAACAAGACATCAAGATGAGTTGGTGGGGTGTGCAAGGGTTCAAGCCACATTGCTCGAATCAATGATACTTAGCTCATGCCTTAACTCGTGAAATCTTGCTTCATCCAAGGGCTTCATGAAAATATATGCAAGGCTATCATGAGTGTTGACATAGTTGAGCTCGAACTCCCCTCGCCTAATGTGATCCCGGATGAAGTGATGCCGAATCCAATATGCTTCGTCTTGAAATGTTGCACCGGGTTGAGAGAAATCTTGATAGCACTTTCATTGTCACACCAAAGAGGCACTTTGTCACAAATAACACCGTAATCATTTAAAGTTTGCCTCATCCATAGAAGTTGAGCACAACAACTACCGGCGGCCACATACCCCGCTTCGGTGGATGAGAGAGACACACAACTTTGCTTCTTAGAAGACCAACTCACCAAAGAGCAACCAAGAAATTGGCACCCTCCGGAAGTCGACTTCCTATCCACTTTGTCTCCCGCCCAATCCGAGCCTGAAAAGACCACAAGGTTGAAGTTAGCTCCTCTTGGTACCATAAGCCAAAGTTTGGGGCATGAGCCAAATATCGAAAGATTCGCTTGACCGCCACATAGTGGCTTTCCTTAGGTGTGGCTTGAAACCGTGCACAAATTCCCACACTCAACATGATATCCGGTCTAGATGCACAAAGGTAAAGCAAGGAGCCAATCATGGAGCGATATACCTTTTGATCCACCGCTTTACCATTGGGATCTATGTCAAGTTGGCATTTGACAGGCATTGGAGTGGAAGCCGGCTTGACATCACTTAGCTTGAATCTCTTGAGCATGTCTTGAGTGTATTTGGCTTGGTTGATGAAGCTTCCTTCTCTTCTTTTCTTGATTTCGAACCTGAGAAAGAACTTCAACTCTCCCATCATGGACATCTTGAACTTCGAGGTCATGAGAGCGGCAAATTCCTCATTGAAGGCTTTGTTAGGAGAACCAAAGATAATATCATCAACATATAGTTGGCACACAAACAACTCCCCTTTGACCTTCTTAATTAAAGGAGTGGGTGATACGTCTCCAACGTATCTATAATTTATGAAGTATTCATGCTGTTATTTTATCATTCTTGGATGTTTTACAATCATTTTCTAGCAACTTTATATAATTTTTTGGGACTAACCTATTGACCCAGTGCCCAGTGCCAGTTGTTGTTTTTTGCTTGTTTTTTACATCACAGGAAATCAATATCAAACGGAGTCCAAACACCGCGAAACTCCACGGTGATTTTTTATGGGCCAGAAGACTCCCGACGGGCCAAAGAAACACCTGGGGGGCCCGAGGGGGGCACAACCCACCAGGGCACGCTAGGCCGCCTGGCGTTCCCAGGTGGGTTGTGCCCACCTCGGTGGCCTCCCGCACCCCCTCTTTGCACTATAAATTCCCAAATATTCCGAAACCCATCCGGGTTAACCTAGATCAGAAGTTCCACCGCTGCAAGGTCTCTGTATCCGCGAAAACCAATCCAGACCCCATTCCAGCACCCTGCCGGAGTGGGGAATCATCTCTGGAGGCCATCTTCATCATCCCGGCGGTCACCACGATGAGGAGGGAGTAGTCCACCCTCAGGGCTGAGGGTTTGTACCAGTAGCTATGTGATAAATCTCTCTCTCACGTGATCTCTATCATGGGCTTTGTTAATATAGTCAGATCATATGATGTTTCTCCCCTCTATACTCTTGTTGTGATGAATTGAGTCTTTACCCTTTGAAGTTTTGTCTTGTCGGATTGAATATTCAGAGAATAGAACACATGATATATGTCTTGCGGTATGAATACTTGAGGTGACAATGAGGTATCATATTGATTCACTTGATATGTGTCTTGGCATTCAACTCGCGGATTCCCTTGGTGATATTGGGGTAATCTATGCATAGGGGTTGATGCACGTTTTTATTATCTTTTCTCTGATAGAAACTTTGGGGTCTCTTCATAGTTCTTTGTGTGGATTGAGTATTATGAATATGAATTTGCTTTGGTGTTATTTTAGTACGAACTCTTGAATAGATCGAACGGAAAGAATAGCTTTGAGGTGGTTTCATACCCTACAAACAATTCCTATCTTTTGTTCTCCGCTAATAGGAACTCGGGAGTGATTCTTTATTGCACTTTGTGGGATAATCATATGATCCAACTATGTTAGCATCGTTGAGAGGTTGCACTAGTGAAAGTACAGACCCTAGGCCTCATTTTTAAGCATTGCAATACCATTTTTGTGCCCGTTACTAGTAGCTACCTTGCTGTTTTTATTTATTCAAATTATAAAAATATATTTGTACCATCCATATTACACTTTTATCATCATCTCTTTGTCGAACTAGTGCACCTATACAATTTGCCATTGTATCAGGTGTGTTGGGGACACAAGAGATTTCTTGTATTTGGTTGCAGGGTCATTTGAGAGAGACCATCTTCATCCTACACCTCCCATGGATTGATAAACCTTAGGTCATCCACTTGAGGGAAAATTGCTACTGTCCTATAAAACTCTGCGCTTGGAGGCCCAACACGAGTCTACAAGAATTAAGTTGCGTAGTAGACATCAAGATCTTTTCTGGCGCCGTTGCCGAGGAGGTGAGTGCTTGAAGGTATACCTTTAGATCTTGCAATTGAATCTTTTAGTTTCTTATTTTATCACTAGTTTGGTTTATACAAAGAAAACAAAAAATGGAATTGAGGTTGCATCATATTATTGATCATCTTTATAATATCTTTCTTGAAAATGATGGATCGGAAAATTGTGCTCAATTGTTAGAAGAAGAAGCTAAAGAACCTATCAACAATGATGCATCTAGTGGCAGTAATGATGCATCTACTTCTACTTCAATAAAATGTTTGGCACAAAATATTTAAATGATGAGCATGATTTCAATGTTGTTAGTATGAATTCTTTGAATATCCATGATGCTAATGATATGCAAAGCCATAATTAAGCTTGGGGATGCTAGATTTTATGAATATGATATTTTTAGTCCCCCAAGTTTTAATGAGAAAATTTATTATGATTATTGCATGCCTCCTATTTATGATTGTTATATTTATGAAAGTGGATTTGGAGAGGTCGTGACTTTATTTAATGATGGATCGACTATTTTCGAGGAGGTTGCAATTGATTATGACAACAAAGTTCCTATATATGATGATTATGGTGATGACATGTATGCTATATTGAATAATTATAAACATGAAACTTGTCATCATGATTTTAATTTCCAATCGCGTGAGAGTTAATTTGTTGAGTTTGCTCCCACTACTATTCATGAGAATAAATTTGCTTATGTGGAGAGTAAAAAAAAATTATGCTTGTGGATCATGAAAAGAATGCTTTATGTGATAGCTATATTGTTGAATTCATTCATTATTCTACTGAAAATCATTATGAGAGAGGAACATATGCTTGTAGGTATTGGAATAATATCCAGTTTCCTCTCTATGTGTTGAAAATCTTGAAGTTTTGCTTGTTTTCCCTTCCTATGCTAGTTGATTCTTGTTCCCATAACTTGTTTACTCACAAAATCCCTATGCATAGGAAGTGGGTTAAAGTTAAATGTGCTTGCCATGTGATTCATGATGCTCTCTTTATATATCAATTCTTTATTTTTATGTGAGCATCATTGAAATCATCATGCCTAGCTAAAAGGCATTAAAGAAAAGCGCTTGTTGGGAGACAACCCAACACTTTTACCTACTGTTTTTGTGTGTTAACATGATTATGCTACTGTATTGATCATGTTTTATTGGTTTTGTTTCAATAAAGTGCCAAGTAAAGCCTTTGGGATCATGTTGGGTGATAGTTGATTTGATCTTGCTGAAAAACAGAAACTTTTATGCTCAAGAAAATAATTCTTATTTTTAACATAAGGGTGCTTTTGAGTTTATTCTTTTTGCAGAAGTTTAATATAGAAATTTCTCACGTGGTCCTAATTTTTTCATAAATGTTGGACTAGTAGAAGTATGGTAGTTATTCCGATCATTCCAAACTGTTCTGTTTTTGACAGATTCTGTTTTCAATGCATAGTTTGCTTGTTTTGTAGTTTCTATGGCTTCTATTGCTCAATATAAATTGTGGAAATGATATGCTACAGTAGGTATTGTGTGGAAACAAGTATTAATCTTGTCTTTTACAGTACCAAAGTGAAATGGTTTGCTCTTTATCATAGTAACCTATCTCATGAAGTTCCGTTAAGTTTTGTGTCATTGAAGTTTTCAAGTTTTGGGTGAGATGTCGATGTGAGGAGAATAAGGAGTGACAAGACCCTAAGATTGGGGATGCCCAAGGCACCCAAGGTAATATTCAAGGAATATCCAAGCAACTTAGCTTGGGGATGCCCCGGAAGGCATCCCCTCCTTCGTCCCCAACATTATCGGTAACCTCACTTGGAGCTATCTTTTCATTCATCACATGATATGTGTTTTGCTTGGAGCGTCATTTTATTTTGTTAGGATTTGCTTGCCATTATTTAGAATAATGTTATGTATCTTTATTTTCAATAAAAATGTCAAGTATAGCCTTTGTCATGCTTATCTTGCAAGTATATGAGTTGTTGTTTCAAAACAGAAAGTTTACCGCTGAAAAATTCCCTAGAAAAGTCAGAATGTGATAAAATGTTGAAACTTTTTGCAAATTAAGCTCTGATAAATTTTCTAAAGTTTGGTAATTTTTCTAGAAGTTTTGGAGTTAGGAAAGTATGATGAATATTGCATTCTTTATAGACTGTACTGTTTTGGCAGATTGCTGTTATGTTTGCATTGTTTGCATATGTTTGCTTGTTTAATGATTCTATTTGAGGATAGGAGTATTAAATATGCAGAGTCATTTAGTATGCAATGTTTAATAATAATTTTAGTAATTTTCTACAGTACAGAATGATAAATTTTTTGCATTGGTTTATACTAACTTATCTCACGAGTTCTTGTTGAGTTTTGTGTGGATGAAGCTTTTGAGATTTAGGAAAACCGTGATATGAGAAGAATTAAGGAGACACAAAAGCTCAAGCTTGGGGATGCCCAAGGCATCCCAAGATAATATTTCAAGAAGTCTCAAGCATCTAAGCTTGGGGATGCCCCGGTACGCATCCCACCTTTCTTCTTCAACAATTATCGGTTAGTATCAGTTGAGCCTAAGTTTTTGCTTCTTCACATGAGTTGTGCTATTCTTAGAATGTCGTTTTATTTTTGTTTTGCTTGCTGTTTTAATAAAATACTTAGACCTTAAAGTTTTAAATAAGAGGGAGTCCACACATAGCTATCTATTTACTTAACTACTCGCGTGATCTTCACTTATATCTTTTTGGAGTAGTTTATCATTTACTCTTGTGCTTCACTTATATCCTATGAGTTAAATTGTTGAATGAATTGAATATCATGAAGTTGAAATCATATCATGCCTAGTGGTTGCTTCACATTGGGTTTAGAAAGTGAAGGCTTAGTTTGGCAATATAGTTTTGGGAAAACCAAAGTAATTCTAAAACCATAGTATTATTATGGGCGGGCAACAAATACTCTGGTTTTAAAAAAAACGTAGTTTTTCTCAGTTTTGACAAGTCCACCGCAGTGTTTGGCTGCTATTGTTTCGCTGCAGCTTTTTTACTGATAACTTTACTACATGGCCAAATAAATCAGCAGTGCTAACTCAGCTACACCTAGCAGCGCGACCGGATTAATCAGCGTGTGCTAACGGATGCCGGCTGCATGCAGCCCTGCCATGCACGAGGTCAGCCTCCTGTGTATGAGTGTGTGCTTCAGTGACCAACAATCTACTCCACCTTGGTTCGAGACGTGCAACACTACCAGAAGCCCAGAATCCAGAAAGTAATCGGCAACCAGCGAATTGTTTAAAATATACGCAATAGATAGAGGCGTCGGAGGCAGCGATCATATTTTCTAATCTGGACATCAATGAGCTAAGTGCTCTCCCCAACGACTTCTCTTGGCTCGATTTTAAATAAAAGTGGTCATGACCTCTTTTTAAAATACTGTAGAAAAACTACAGTATTAGAGATACCACAGTATCTTAAACCACTGTGATTTTTTAAGACAAACACCTCAAAGTATTTAATACAAAATGTTTTTTAGAAACCACAGTATTCCCGAAAAAACTTTAAAAAGACATCACGCCCAAACGCACCCGAAATCTTTTGAGGCTTGACAATCACAGTATTGGTCATACAAGCAATTCACGAATAATTAGTATAAGGAAGAGAACTTTCACATATAAATACACTATCATGGAAATCTTTTGTGATTGTGAGCCCCCATCAAAATATTATATGGCAAAATTGTTGATGTTGGACAAGGAAGACAACGTAATGGTTTATGTTTGTTCACATTCACATAGAAGTCATATTGTCATAGATCCTTCAACATGTGGTGCTTGCCCCCCATCTTTGCTAGCCAAAAATTCCGCACTAAGTAGAGATACTACTTGTGCATCCAAAAACCCTTAAACCCAAATCTTTTTACAGTGTCCACCATACCTACCTAGGGATTGAGCAAGATCCCTCAAGTAAGTTGTCATCGGTGCAAAAAGGCAATAAAAATTGCTTCTAAAAGTGTGAGACCGTTTAGTAAGAGAAAATTGAGCGTTGCACGAACTTGGATGACAAAGAACAAAAGCGACAGACAGCATAATAAAGGTTGTCATCTTAAGGGGCAATGTAACGTGGCGTTCTTTTGCACTAAGGGATTGAGCATACAAACAAATAAGCGCATGGCAACCTCTGCTTCCCTCTGCGAAGGGCCTATCTTTTACTTTTCAGTATTTACTTTTATGCAAAGAGCCAAAGTTTGTCTCTCTATTCCTTTTTATTTTTCTCCTTTGGCAAGCATTTTTCTCCTTTTATCATTTACCTACTCGAGAACGAGTAGGAATTAAGCTTGGGGGTGCTGATACGTCTCCAACGTATCTATAATTTATGAAGTATTCATGTTGTTATTTTATCATTCTTGGATGTTTTACAATAATTTTATAGCAACTTTATATCATTTTTTGGGACTAACCTATTGACCCAGTGCCTAGTGTCAGTTGTTGGTTTTTGCTTGTTTTTTACATCGCAGGAAATCAATATCAAACGGAGTCCAACACCGCGAAACTCCACAGAGATTTTTTATGGGCCAGAAGACTCCCGATGGGCCAAAGAAGCACGTGGGGGTGCCCCGAGGGGGACACAACCCACCAGGGCGTGCCAGGCCCCCCTGGCGCGCCAGGTGGGTTGTGCCCACCTCGGTGGCCTCCCACACCCCCTCTTTGCACTATAAATTCCCAAATATTCTGAAACCCATCGGGGTTAACCTTGATCAGAAGTTTCACCGCAGGAAGGTCTTTGTATCCGCGAAAACCAATCCAGACACCGTTCCGGTACCTTGCGGAGGGGGGAATCATCTATGGTGGCCATCTTCATCATCCCGGTGGCCACCACGATGAGGAGGGAGTAGTCCACCCTCGGGGCTGAGGGTTTGTACCAGTAGCTATGTCATAAATCTCTCTCTCTCGTGATCACTATCATGGGCTTTGTAATATAGTCGGATCATATGATGTTTCTCCCCTCTATACTCTTGTTGTGATGAATTGAGTCTTTACCCTTTGAAGTTTTGTCTTGTCGGATTGAATATTCAGAGAATAGAACACATGATATATGTCTTGCGGTATGAATACTTGAGGTGACAATGAGGTATCATATTGATTCACTTGATAGGTGTCTTGGCATTCAACTCGCGGATTCCCGTGGTGATATTGGGGTAATCTATGCGTAGGCGTTGATGCATGTTTTTATTATTTTTCTCTGACGTAAACTTTGGGGTTTCTTTATAGTTCTTTGTGTGGATTGAGTATTACGAATATGAATTTGCTTTGGTGTTATTTTTGTACAAACTTTTGAATAGATCGAACGGAAAGAATAGCTTTGAGGTGGTTTCGTACCTACAAACAATTCCTATCTTTTGTTCTCCGCTAAAAGGAATTCAGGAGTGATTCTTTATTGCACTTTGAGGGATAATCATATGATCCAACTATGTTAGCATCGTTGAGAGGTTGCACTAGTGAAAGTACGGACCCTAGGCCTCATTTTTAAGCATTGCAATACTGTTTTTGTGCCCGTTACTAATTGCTACCTTGCTGTTTTTATTTATTCAGATTATAAAAATATATTTCTACCATCCATATTACACTTTTATCATCATCTCTTCACCGAACTAGTGCACCTATACAATTTGCCATTGTATTAGATGTGTTGGGGACACAAGAGATTTCTTGTATTTGTTTGCAAGGTCGTTTGAGAGAGACCATCTTCATCCTACACCTTCCACGGATTGATAAACCTTGGGTCATCCACTTGAGGGAAAATTGCTACTGTCCTACAAAACTCTGCGCTTTGAGGCCCAACACGAGTCTACAAGAATTAAGTTGCGTAGTAGACATCAATGGGGTCGATTTTCCCAATTTCAAACCCACGATCTTGCAACAACTCGGTAAGGTGCTGATACCACGCACGTGGGGATTGTTTAAGGCCATAGATTGCCTTATCGAGTTGGTACACATGATTGGGGAACTCGGGATCCTCAAACCCCAGGGGTTGTTTGACATACACCAACTCATAAATAGGACCATTAAGAAAAACAATCTTCACATCCATTTGTTGCACTTTGAAGTTATGATGAGAAGCATAAGCAATCAACAAATGAATAGATTCAAGGCGAGCAACGGGAGCAAAGGTTTCATCGTAGTCGATACCCTCGACTTGGGAGTAGCCTTGTGCTACCAAACGAGCCTTGTTACAAACGATAATCCCATGAGCATCTTGCTTGTTCTTGAATATCCACTTGGTTACATTGACATTATGGTTCCCCTTTGGCCTTGGCACCAATCTCCACACCTTGTTGTGCTCGAAGTTGTTGAGTTCTTCATGCATGGCGTTAAGCCAATCCGGATCCTTGAGAACCTCATAGACCTTTTGGGGTTCCACACAAGAAACAAACGCGTGATGTTCACAATAGTTTGCTAATTGTCTGCGAGTGCTTACCCCCTTTCTTAAGCTTCCAAGAACATTCATCATGAGATGATCTTTGGTAGTGAGCTTGGATGCAATCTTGGTGGCACGACGCTCCAATTTCTCCTCGGGAGAGAGTTGAGGAGCGGTAACTTGATCATCTTGAGCGTCATCTTGAGCTTGTTCTTGATCTTGAGCTGGCTCTTGATCTTGAACTTGCTCGGTGGTGAGAACTTGACCGTGGGCATCACTTGGTGGTTCACCACCATCTTGAGGTTGATCTTGCCCTTGATCTTGTTCATTTGGTTGAGGGCCTTCACTTTGTTCTTCGGAAGCGCGTGGGTCTTGGGTTGATGATGGTTCCACTTGAGTGGAACATTGTCCTTCTCCTTCGGCCACAAGGGGTTCCTCAATGGGTAGAATATGACGAACACCCATTCTTCTTATGTCTTGGGGAGGAATTTCATCACCTACATCAGAAGTACCACTTTGCTCCACTTGGGACCCGTTATTTTCATCAAACTCCATGTTACACGTCTCCTCAATGAGTCCGGTGAACTTGTTGAGGACACGGTAAGCATGAGAGTTTGTAGCATAACCAACAAATATGCCCTCATGAGCTCTAGCCTCAAATTTAGACAAACGAACACCTTTCTTGAGAATGAAACACTTACACCCGAACACCCGGAAGTACTTGAGGTTGGGCTTGTTACCGGTGAGTATCTCATATGGAGTCTTTTTCAAGCCTTTGAGGAGATAGAGCTGACTGCATGCATGACAAGCGGTGTTGATGGCTTCGGCCCAAAAGTTGTATGGAGACTTGAACTCTGCCATCATGGTCCTTGTCGCATCCATCAACGTCCGGTTCTTCCTCTCTGCTACACCATTTTGTTGAGGGGTGTAAGGTGCAGAATATTAATGCTTGATCCCCTCATCACTGAGAAACTCATCCAAGGTGTAGTTCTTAAACTCGGTGTCGTTGTCACTTCTTATCGTCAAGATCTTTGCATTGTGTTGACGTTGAGCTTCATTTGCAAAGTCGATGACGGTTTGTTGAGTCTCACTCTTCCTCTTGAAGAAATATACCCAAGTGTATCTTGAATAATCATCCACAATCACCAAGCAATACTTTATACCCCCTAGACTATCAAAGGATGGAGGTCCAAAGAGATCCAAGTGAAGGAGCTCCAAGGGCCTCTTCGAGTAGATGATAGTCATGGGAGGGTGAGCCTTCTCATATAGCTTTCCTTCGATACAAGCACTGCAAGCACGATCTTTGGCAAAACTAACATTTGTTGGTCCATGGACATGGTCCCCCTTGAGAATACTTTGCAAAGATCTCATATTGACATGGGCTAAATGGTGATGCCAAAGCCATCCTACGTCAACTTTAGCCATTAGGCATGTCGCGGTCTTAGTGGGTCGCTCCGAAAAGTTAATCACATAAAGACCGTTCTTGACATGCCCAACAAAGGCTACTTTAAGAGTCTTGCTCCACAAGAGGGCCACGGTATCAATATCAAAGAAAGTGTCAAAGCCCATGAGTGCAAGTTAACGAACGGAAAGTAAATTATATGCAAGGGCCTCAACAAGCATGACTTTCTCGATCGTGAGATCATGAGAAATGACAACCTTGCCAAGACCCAATACCTTAGAAGACGAGGCATCACCCCACTCGACATTGGTGGGCATAGATGAAATCTTGTGCACGTCCACCACCAAGTCCTTGCTTTCGGTCATATGATTTGTGGCTCCACTATCGAGCAACCATGATCCCCCACCAAAAGCAAACACCTACAAGAGATCAATGCTTGGTTTTAGGTACCCATTTAGTAATGGGTCCTTTGATGTTAGTAACAAGGGTCTTAGGAATCCAAATAGACCATTCAATGTACTCATAAGGAGAACCAACAAACTTGGCATAAACATGCCCATCACTAGCACGGCATAACACATAAGAAGGGTTAAAGTCGCCGACTTTGTTGGAAGGGGTGGCATTGCCCTTCTTGACACCACCACCCTTCACATTGTTCTTCTTCTCCTTAGAAGCACCCTCTCCCTCCTTCACAAAATTTTGCTTGAGAGGAGGAGGTCGTTTGGCCTTGTCATTTTTCTTCTTGTTCTTGGACTTGGATGCAAACCCAATTCCCTCCTTGCCCACAACTTCCTTTTCATTGCTCAAAAGGTCGTTGAGGTTCTTCTCACCTTGTATGCAAGACACGAGGCCTTTCTCAAGTCGCACCTTCAACTTTGCATTCTCCTCCACAAGATGCACATGCTCACAACACGGGTTAGTAGCATTTGCATTATCAATTAAAACCATATGAGGAAATGTGGCTTTCTCCTTGGTTAGCTTCACTTGGAGTTGATCATGAGACTCTTTGAGGTTAGCATGAGCACCCTTCAAGGCCTTGTGAGCCTTGTCAAGTATATCAAACTCCTCCTTGAGACTAGCAAGATCAACCCCAAGTTTGGCCTTCTCGGAATTGAGCACACGAGATACAACAAGAGCATGATCAAGATCTTTCTTTAATTTAGCATGATCATCGTTGTGTGACTCCTCAAGAGCCAAACGATGACCACGCTCTTCCTCAAGCGCATCCGAGAGATCTGATATCTCATCGGCATAGTCACGACTATGCCCTTCCATCTTAGAGATGGTTTCTTTGTGAGCCTCGATTATGTCATTGGCTTCACCGAGTTGTTCCAAGAGAGCAACAAAGTGCTTCTTGGATTTACCCTTGAGCTTACTCATAAAAGACTCAAATTCATTTTCCTCTTCCTTCATCCCCTCACTTTCATCAATGCAATCCGTCATGGAAGGATTAGTAATGATGGTCGTTTTGATGTTGGGGGTTACCTTGTTGGTGGCTTTAGCCATCAGGCACTTGGCGGTGATGTTCTCATTGGGTGAATCAAAGAGGGACACCCGTGGAGTTATCGCAATGGCAACAAAGGCCATGGCAACCGTCTCACCATCTTCATCATCATCATCATCCTCATTGTACTCTTCTTGTGCCACCAACCCCTTGGAAGGAGTCTTCTTGGTGAAGTTGTTCTTGTTGGGGAAGGACTTGGCCTTGTCTTTTCGGATGAGCTTGCCACCATTGTCTTCCCTCTTCTCATATGGGCACTCCGCAACAAAGTGGCTCACATAGCCACAATTATAGAATGTCCTCACACGTTGCTTTCCCTTGGCGCCACTTGAGTTGTTCTTGTCGAAGTTGGGCCTTGAGTTCTTCTTGCTCCAAAATTGCCTTGAAGCGAGAGCCATATGCTCATGATAAGCATATTTCGTATCTTCGGGGTTACTCTCCTCTTCTTCCTCTTCTTCCTCTTCATCCTCTTCTTCCACACTAGCCTTGGCCTTCAAAGCAAGGTTGGGTTTCTTTACCCATTGAGAGCGCAACACCACATTGTCGGCGGTCTTGTCCAAGATTCTCATAGCAACAAACTCATCCAACACTTCACTTGAGGACAAGGTATGAAAGTCCGGCCTTTGATGGATGACGGATGACATGACCTTATGGTAGGGCATCATGGCCTTGAGAAACTTGCGCTTGATCCAATTGTCATCCGTATCCTTGCTCCCATGATCTCGGAGTGAGACCGCGAGAGTGGTTAATCTCCGGTAGAGCTCACGAGGTTCTTCATCTTCATTCATCGCAAACTCATCGGCTTCATCTTGCACCACTTCAAAGTTTGAGCATTGACTGCTTGCGCTTCCCTTGAAAAGAGAAACAACATGTTGCCATGCTTCCTTGGCCACGGTGAAGGGTCAGAGGTGTGCAATATCTTCGGGTGGAATTGCTTCTTGGAGAATGAAGAGAGCGGACTCGTTGAATTGATTATCCGCGGCTTCTCTAGGAGTGAAGTTGCTTGGGTCATGTGGGTAGAAATCTTGCTCAATAATTCTCCAAAGATCAGTATTACTATGATTTAAATGACGTTTAAAGCGATAGACCCAAGAGGCAAAATCCTCATTTTTCACAAGCTTAGGAGGAGGACCAACATGATTCATATGAGTGGAGGGAATCGGTCCTCCATAAGAAATTGGAGGTTCAACATGGGCAAAGATGCCATTTCCACTTCTACCACTAGGCAAAGGAACTTGATCACTAGTAGCTTCCCCCTTGTTGGAGTTAGCATCCTTCACCTTGTTAATGGGGGCACCCACTTCCAAAGGTGCGGTGGAAAGTTTCATGCCTTCAAGAAATTCCTTGAACATGCTTTTAACCTCGGTTTTCAAGGAGGTTTTCAATGTGTCCAAAGCCGCATTGAATTCCTCACGAGAGACCGAGGAACCCCCATCGACCGTAGACAAGATGGGACTAGCACCAGAGTGCTCCTCCCACTCGTCCGTGGTGTCAACCATACTCTTCGGACGACAAAGTACTTAATAAAGAGACGAGGCTCTGATACCAATTTAAAGGATCGATATAGTTGACTAGAGGGGGGGTGAATAGGCAATTAACAATTTTTAGCTTTTCTTTACCAAATTAAACTTTGCAACAAAGTAGGTTGTCTAGATATGCAACTAGGTGAGCAACCTTGATACGTCTCCAACGTATCTATAATTTATGAAGTATTCATGCTGTTATTTTATCATTCATGGATGTTTTACAATCATTTTATAGCAAATTTATATCATTTTTGGGACTAACCTATTGACACAGTGCCAAGTGCCAGTTGCTGTTTTTGCTTGTTTTTTACATCGCAGGAAATCAATACCAAACGGAGTCCAAACGCAACAAAACTCCACGGAGATTTTTTATGGACCAGAAGGAAACCAATGGGACAGAGCTACACGTGGGGGGTGCCCCGAGGGGGGCACAACCCACCAGGGTGAGCCAGGCCCCCTGGCACGCCCAGGTGGGTTGTGCCCACTTCGGTGGCCTCCCGCAACCTCTCTTTGCACTATAAATTCCCAAATATTCCGAAACCCTTCGGGGTTAACCTAGATCAGAAGTTCCGCCACCGCATGGCTCTATAGCCACCGAAAACCAATCTAGACCATTCGGCACCCTGCCGGAGGGGGAAATCATTTCCGGTGGCCATCTTCATCATCCCGGCGGCCACCACGATGAGGAGGGAGTAGTCCACCCTCGGGGATGAGGGTTTGTACCAGTAGCTATGTGTTTAATCTCTCTCTCCCGTGATCTATATCATGGGCTTTATTAATATAGTCAGATCATATGATGTTTCTCCCCTCTATAATATTGTTGTGATGAATTGAGTCTTTACCCTTTGAAGTTTTGTCTAGTCGGATTGAATATTCAGAGATGAGAACACATGATGTATGTCTTGCGGTATGAATACTTGAGGTGAATATTGGGGTATCATATTGATTCACTTGATATGTGTTATGGCATTTAACTCGCGGATTCCCGCGGTGATATTGGGGTAATCTATGCATAGGGGTTGATGCACGTTTTTATTATATTTTCTCTGATAGAAACTTTGGGGGTCCCCTTGTAGTTCTTTGTGTGGATTGAGTATTATGAATATGAGTTTACTTTGGTGCTACTTTAGTACGAACTCTTGATTAGATCAATCAGAAAGAATAGCTTGTGTTATTCTAGTACGAACTCTAGGATAGATCAAACAGAAAGAATAGCTTTGAGGTGGTTTCGTACCCTACAAACAATTTATATCTTTTGTTCTCCTCTAATAGGAACTCGGGAGTGATTCTGTGTTGCACTTTGAGGGATAATCATATGATCCAACTATGTTAGCATTGTTGAGAAATTGCAGTAGCGAAAGTACGGACCCTAGGCCTTGTTTTCAAGCATTGCAATACCATTTTTGTGCCCATTTACTAATTGCTACCTTGCTGTTTTTATTTATTCAGATTATAAAAATATATTTCTACCATCCATATTGCACTTTTATCACCATCTCTTCGCCGAACTAGTGCACGTATACAATTTTCCATTGTATTGGGTGTGTTGGGGACAGAAGAGATTTCTTGTAT
This sequence comes from Aegilops tauschii subsp. strangulata, assembly GCF_002575655.3. Lineage (NCBI taxonomy): Eukaryota > Viridiplantae > Streptophyta > Magnoliopsida > Poales > Poaceae > Aegilops > Aegilops tauschii. Next base: position 343,267,944 of record NC_053037.3, read on the forward strand.
TTGGTTGCTGGGTCATTTGAGAGAGGCCATCTTCATCCTACACCTCTCAGGGATTGATAAACCTTAGGTCATCCACTTGAGGGAAAATTGCTACTGTCCTACCAAACTCTGCGCTTGGAGGCTCAATACGTGTCTACAAGAATATAGTTGCGTAGTAGACATCAAGCTCTTTTCTGGCGCGGTTGCCGGGGAGGTGATTGCATGAAAGTATATCTTTAGATCTTGCAATTGAATCTTTTAGTTTCTTGTTTTATCACTAGTTTGGTTTATAAAAGAAAATTACAAACAAAATGGAATTGAGGTTGCATCATATTATTGATCATCTTTATAATATCTTTCTTGAAAATGATGGTTCGGAAAATTGTGCTCAATTGTTATAAGAAGAAGTTAATAAAATGTTTGGAACAAAATATTTGAATGATGAGCATGATTGCAATGTTGTTAGTATGAATTCTTTGAACATCCATGATACTAATGATATGCAAAGCTACAAGCTTGGGGATGCTATATTTGATGAAGATGATATTTTTAGTCCCCCAAGTTTTGATGAGAAAATTTATTATGATGAAAGCATGCCTCCTATCTATGATGATTATGGTGATGACATGTATGCTATATTTAATAATGATAACCATGAAACTTGTCGTCATGATTTTAATTTCCAATCACATGATAGTTATTTTGTTAAGTTTGCTCCCACAATTATTGATGAGAATAAATTTGCTTATGTGGAGAGTAGTAAAATTTCTATGCTTGTGTATCATGAAAAGAATACTTTATGTGATAGTTATATTGTTTAATTTATTCATGATTCTACTGAAAATTATTATGAGAGAGGAACATATGCTTGTAGGTATTGCAATAATATCAAGTTTCCTCTCTATGTGTTGAAAATCTTGAAGTTATGTTTGTTTTGCCTTCCTATGCTAGATGATTCTTGTTCCCATGAATTCTTTGCTCACAAAATCCATATGCATAGGAAGTGGGTTAGGCTTAAATGTGCTTGTCATGTGATTCATGATGCTCTCGTTGTGTTTCAAATCTTATCTTTTATGTGAGCATCATTGAAACCATCATGCCTAGCTAAAAGGCATTAAAGAAAAGTGCTTGTTGGGAGACAACCCAACACTTTTACCTACTGTTTTTTCATGTTCACATGATTATTCTACTGTATTGATCATGTTTTATTGCTTTTGTTTCAATAAAGTGCCAAGTAAAGCCTTTGGGATAGTGTGGATGATAGTTGACTTGTTTCTGTCCAAAAACAGAAACTTTTGCGCTCACGAAAAAATTCTTATTTTTAACAGAGGAGTGCTATTGAGTTAATTCTTGTTGCAGAAGTTTAATATAAAAATTTGTCACGTGGTCAAATTTGTTTCATAATTTTTGGAGTAGCATAAGTATGGATTGAGTACAGATTACTACAGACTATTCTGTTTTTGACAGATTCTGTTTTCAATGCATAGTTTGCTTGCTTTCTAGTTTCTATGGCTTATATTTCTCAATATAAATTGTGGAAATGATATGATACAGTAGCCATTGTGTGGAAACAATCATGAATCTTGTCTTTGATAGTACCAAAGTGAAATGGTTTGCTCTTTATCATACTAACCTATCTCACAAAGCTCCGTTAAGTTTTATGTGGTTGAAGTTTTCAAGTTTTGGGTGAGATATCGATATGAGGAGAATAAGGAGTGACAAGACCCTAAGCTTGGGGATGCTGAAGGCACCCCCCGGTAATATTAAAGTAATATCCAAGCAACTAAGCTTGGGGATGCCCCGGAAGGCATCCCCTCTTTCGTCCCCAACATTATCGGTAACCTCACTTGGAGCTATGTTTTCTTTCGTCACATGATATGTGTTTTACTTGGAGCGTCATTTTATTTTGTTAGGATTTGCTTGCTGTTATTTAGAATAATTTTTTGCATCTTTTATTTCAATAGAAGTGGCATTGATAGCCTTTGCCATGCTTATCTTGCAAGTATACATGTTGCTGTTTGAAAACAGAAAGTTTATCGATGTTGTGAAAATTCCCGAGGAAAGTCAGAATGTGATAAAATGTTGAAACTTTTTGCATAATAATCTCTGCTAAATTTTCTACAGTATGGTAGAATTTCATAATGTTTGGAGTTGAATAAGTATTGATACTATTGCATTCTGTACAGACTGTACTGTTTTGGCAGATTGCTGTTATGTTTGCATTATTTGCATATGTTTGCTTGTTTAATGATTCTATTTGAGGAGAGGAGTATTAAATATGCAGAGGCATTTATTATGCAATGTTGAATAATAATTTTTGTGATTTGCTACAGTAGAGTATGATAAGGTTTTTGCATTAGTTTATACTAACTTATCTCACGCGTTCTTGTTGAGTTTTGTGTGGATGAAGCTTTTGAGATTTAGGAAAAACGTGATATGAGCAGAATTAAGGAGACACAAAAGCTCAAGCTTGGGGGTGCCCAATGCATCCCAAGATAATATTTCAAGAAGTCTCAAGCATCTAAGCTTAGGGATGCCTCGGTAGGCATCCCACCTTTCTTCTTCAACAATTATTGGTTAGTATCGGTTGAGCCTAAGTTTTTACTTCTTCAAATGAGTTGTGCTATTCTTAGAATGTCATTTTTTTTTTGCTTGCTGTTTTAATAAAATACTTAGATCTGAAAGTTTTAAATAAAAGGGAGTCCACACATAGCTATCTATTTACTTAACTACTCGCATGATCTACACTTATATCTTTTTGGAGTAGTCTGTGATTTACTCTTGTGCTTCACTTATATCCTATGAGTTAAATTGTTGAATGAATTGAATATCATGAAGTTGAAATCATATCATGCCTAGTGGTAGCTTCACATTGGGTTTAGAAAGTGAAATCTTTTGAGGCTTTACAATCACAGTATTGGTCATACAAGCAATTCATGAATAATTAGTATAAGGAAGAGAACTTTCACATATAAATACACTATCATGGAAATCTTTTGTGATTGTGAGCCCCCATCAAAATATTATATGCCAAAATTGTTGACGTTGGACAAGGAAGAGAACGTAATGGTTTATATTTGTTCATATTCACATAGAAGTCATATTGTCATAGATCCTTCAACATGTGGTGCTTGCCCCCCATCTTTGCTAGCCAAAAATTCCATACTAAGTAGAGATACTACTTGTGCATCCAAAAACCCTTAAACCCAAATCTTTTTCAAGTGTCCACCATACCTACCTAGGGATTGAGTAAGATACCTCAAGTAAGTTGCCATCGGTGCAAAAAGGCAATAAAATTGCTTCTAAAAGCGTGAGAACGTTTAGTGTAAGAGAAAATTGAGCGTTGCACGAACTTGGATGACAAAGAATAAAAGCGACAGACTGCATAATAAAGGTTTTCATCTTAAGGGGCAATGTAACGTGACGTTCTTTTGCACTAAGGGATTGAGCATACAAACAAATAAGCACATGGCAACCTCTGCTTCCCTCTGCGAAGGGCCTATCTTTTACTTTTCAGTATTTACTTTTATGCAAAGAGTCAAAGTTTTTCTCTCTATTCCTTTTTATTTTTCTCCTTTGGCAAGCATCATGTGGTGAGGAAAGATCTAGGCACATATGTCCAGTTGAATATGGGCAGCATGAGTTATTATCATTGACATCACCATTGAGGTGAATACGTTGGGAGGCAAAACAATAAGCCCCTATCTTTCTATGTGTCCGGTTGAAACGTTTTGCTCATGTGTACGCGGTGAGTGTTAGCAATCATATAATACTATATGATGGTTGAGTATGTGGAGCTCTTACTTAGACTCCGTTGAATAAGTTGAATTGCAATTGCTTGGTGACTAAGTACATAGGTTGTTGGGTTTCAAGAGAGTTCATTGTTTAAACCTTAACATGTGAATTGGTTGCCACTACAACATGAGAAATTTTATGAGAAAGAATTGTTGTTATGATGCAGGAAAAAGTTATTGAAATTATCATTGATCAAACTTATGCACTTTCCTAGCATTCACACTTCATAAATTATTTATTTTATCATTTACCTACTCGAGGACGAATAGGAATTAAGCTTGCGGATGCTGATACGTCTCCAACGTATCTATAATTTATGAAGTATTCATGCTGTTATTTTATCATTCTTGGATGTTTAACAATCATTTTATAGCAACTTTATATCATTTTTTGGGACTAACCTATTGACCCAGTGTCAGTTGCTGTTTTTTGCTTGTTTTTTACATTGCAGGAAATCAATACCAAACGGAGTCCAAACGCAACGAAACTCCACGGAGATTTTTTTATGGACCAGAAGGAACCCAATGGGCCAGAGCTGCACCTAGGGGGTTCCCCGAGGGGGCACAACCCACCAGGGCGCGCCAGGCCCCCCTGGCGCGCCCAGGTGGGTTGTGCCCACCTCGGTGGCCTCCCGCAACCCCTCTTTGCACTATAAATTCCCAAATATTCTGAAACCCTTCGGGGTTAACCTAGATCAGAAGTTCCGCCGCCGCAAGGCTCTATAGCCACCAAAAACCAATCTAGACCCGGTCTGGCACCCTGCCGGAGGGGGGAATCATCTCCGGTGGCCATCTTCATCATCCCGGCGGCCACCACCATGAGGAGGGAGTAGTCCACCCTCAGGACCGAGGGTTTGTACTAGTACCTATGTGTTTAATCTCTCTCTCTCTCTCTCGTGATCTATATCATGGGCTTTGTTAATATAGTTGGATCATATGATGTTTGTCCCCTCTATTGTATTGTTGTGATGAATTGAGTCTTTACCCTTTGAAGTTTTGTCTAGTCGGATTGAATATTCAGAGATGAGAAAACATGATGTATGTCTTGTGGTATGAATACTTTAGGTGACAATAGGGGTATCATATTGATTCACTTGATATGTGTTATGGCATTCAACTCGTGGATTCCCGCGGTGATATTGGGGTAATCTATGCATAGGGGTTGATGCACGTTTTTATTATCTTTTCTCCGATAGAAACTTTGGGGTCCCCTTGTAGTTCTTTGTGTGGATTGAGTATTATGAATATGAGTTTGCTTTGGTGCTACTTTAGTACGAACTCTTGATTAGATCGATCGGAAAGAATAGCTTGCGTTATTCTAGTACGAACTCTAGGATAGATCGAACGGAAAGAATAGCTTTGAGGTGGTTTCGTACCCTACAAACAATTTATATCTTTTGTTCTCCGCTAATAGGAAGTCGGGAGTGATTCTTTGTTGCACTTTGAGAGATAATCATATGATCCAACTATGTTAGCATTGTTGAGAAATTGCACTAGCGAAAGTACGGACCCTAGGCCTTGTTTTCAAGCATTGCAATACCGTTTTTGTGCCCGTTTACTAATTGCAAGATCCAACCGTTACCCACTTATTCAGCCCACGACATGCGGTACTACCGCACATACACACGGTACTACCGCAAGGGCATGCCGTACTACCGCAAGGCCGTGCGGTACTACCGCTCGCGCGGCAGGGACCAGACGAGGCCCTGTTGCATATAGCAACGAGCGGTAGAACCACCGGAGCGGTGCTACCGCGCGCCCTTGCGGTACTACCGCAAGGCAGGGTTCAATCTGGGCTGGGAAGGCACGGACTAATAAAATTACATCCGTGGCTACTTCCGCTGAGTTTCGGTCTGTGCGAAAATCCGGCACGGTACTACCGCTCATAGGGAGCGGTACTACCGCGTAGGGTGTGGAAGTAAAAAATTACTTCTGCCCCTACTTCCACGCATGCTAGCGTTCTGGGCTAGAGGCCACTGTAATACCGCTCGCTAGTAGCGGTACTACCGCACGACGCGGTACTACCGCTATCCTGAGCTATACTACCATGGGCCGCTGCGGTACTACTGTTCCCTAGAGCATTACTACCGCACGCCACAGAACAGTAGCACTTGCAGGCCATCATCTTCGCAAAGACAAGGGAAAATGACCGGTGCTCCAATGAAGCGAGGGAAAGGTGGTTCAAAGGAACAAATGTGTACGTGTTGATTCCACCCTAACCTTTACGAAGCGTACCCCCTCTTAATAGTACGGCTTTCCTACGACTCAAATCCACCGAAAAGAAACATAGAGAAACGCCGTCTTCGATAGGCTCCGAGGGGCACCGAATCGTCTTGTGCCTAGACATGAGATATCTGAAATGCTCGATGCACATGATTAGTCCGCTAATGCATTGTCATCAATCACCAAAACCACATAGGGATAAATATGCCCTTACACCCTCCTACACTACCGCCCCCGGGCATCGAGACGTCGGCTAAGGGTTACAGTACGAAGGACGGAACACCCCTCGTAGCATCTACGTGGGGGCTGAAGCCGACGAATGGTAACTTTCAGGATAAAACGACCACACAAGAGTCAAAATTAAAATATGCAAACACACAAGTATGATAAAACATACGAAAAACAACTGCATAATAAAGAATAAAGGTCTAACCACAGTTTAGTACATCAAGGCATAATTACTCCAGGAGTACATCCTTCGGACACGACGCTTCTACTGCTCGGGCACCGTCCATCACGGCGGAGAAGTATTGCTCCGGGCGCCTATGCTCCTTTCCGGTTGGAGGAGGTTCGGTGGCCATCTCGACGGGTTTGATTTTCGGCCAGTGCACCATGGTCTTTGAAAAGGCCATTCGAGCCCCCTCAATGCACACCGAGCACTTCACGGTGTCAACTCGGGTGATGGCATCACATAGTTTTGCCACCAGGCCAAAATAACTGATGGGTATGGGCTCGGAGGGCCATAGCCGGACACAGATGTCCTTCATGGCCGGCTCCGCCATCCAGTGCAGCTCCATCAACTATTTCATTTGGTTAACAAGGAGGGAGGGTGCTCAGGCGCTTGGTGTTGGAAATATGCCCTAGAGGCAATAATAAAATGGTTATTATTATATTTCCTTGTTCGTGATAATTGTCTATTGTTCATGCTATAATTGTGTTATCCGGAAATCGTAATACATGTGTGAACACATAGACCATAACATGTCCCTAGTGAGCCTCTAGTTGACTAGCTCGTTGATCAATAGATGGTTACGGTTTCCTGACCATGGACATTGGATGTCATTGATAACGGGATCACATCATTAGGAGAATGATTTGATGGACAAGACCCAATCCTAAGCATAGCACTAGATCGTGTAGTTCGTTTGCTAAATCTTTTCTAATGTCAAGTATCATTTCCTTAGACCATGAGATCGTGCAACTCCCGGATACCGTAGGAATGCTTTGGGTGTACAAAACATCACAACGTAACTGGGTGGCTATAAAGGTGCACTGCAGGTATCTCCGAAAGTGTCTGTTGGGTTGGCACGGATCGAGACTGGGATTTGTCACTCCATGTGACGCAGAGGTATCTCTGGGCCCACTCGGTAATGCATCATCATAATGAGCTCAATGTGACCAAGTAGTTGATCACGGGATCATGCATTACGAAACGAGTAAAGTGACTTGCCGGTAACGAGATTGAACGAGGTATTGGGATACCGACGATCGAATCTCGGGCAAGTAACGTACCGATTGACAAAGGGAATTGTATACGGGATTGCTTGAATCCTCGACATCATGGTTCATCCGATGAGATCGTCGTGGAACGTGTTGGAGCCAACATGGGTATCCAGATCCCGCTGTTGGTTATTGGCTAGAGAGGTGTCTCGGTCATGTCTGCATGATTCCCGAACCCGTAGGGTCTACACACTTAAGGTTTGATGACGCTAGGGTTATAAGGAAGGTTTTAATGTGATTACCGAATGTTGTTCGGAGTCCCGGATGAGATCCCGGACGTCATGAGGAGTTCTAGAATGGTCCGGGGACGAAGATTTATATATGGGAAGTCCTTATTCAGTCGCCGGAAGTGTTCGGGGGTATATCGGTATTGTACCGAGACCACCGAAAGGGTTCCGGGGGTCCACCGGGAGGGTCCACCTTCCCCGGAGGGCCCTATGGGCTGAATATAGAGGGGAACCAGCCCCTAGGTGGGCTGGGCGCCAAACCCCCCCTAGGGCCCATGCGCCTAGGGTTGGGGGAAACCCTGGAGGGGGCGCCCCCCTTGGCTTGGGGGGCAAGCCTTCCCCCTTGGCCGCCGCCCCCCCCCCCCTCTAGATCCATCTGGAGGGGGCCGGCCCCCTCTCCCTTGCCCCTATAAATAGAAGGGGGTGGGAGAGCTGCAACCACCACATCCAAGGCGCAGCCCCTCCCCTCCCCAACACCTCTCCTCCTCCGCGTGTGCTTGGCGAAGCCCTGCCGGAGAACTGTCACTCCACCACCACCATGCTGTCGTGCTGCTGTTGGAGCCTTCTTCCTCAACCTCTCCCTCCTCCTTTCTGTATCAAGGCGCGGGAGACGTGACCGGGCTGCACGTGTGTTGAACGCGGAGGCACCGTTGTTCGGTGCTTGGATCGGATTCTGCCGCCATCTGAATCGCTACGTGTACGACTCCCTCATCCGCGTTCTTGCAACGCTTCCGCGCCGTGATCTTCAAAGGTATGAAGATGCACTCCCCTCTCGTTGCTAGTAAACTCCATAGATTGATCTTGGTGATGCGTAGGAAAAAAATTAATTTCTGCAACGATCCCCAACAGTGGCATCATGAGCTAGGTCTATGCGTAGTTTTTATGCACGAGTAGAACACAAGTTGTGGTGGGCGTCGATTTTGTCGATTTACTTGCCGTTACTAGTCTTATCTTGATTCGGCGGCATCGTGGGATGAAGCGGCCCGGACCGACCTTACACGTACGCTTACGTGAGACAGGTTCCACCGACTGACATGCACTAGTTGCATAAGGTGGCTAGCGGGTGTCTGTCTCTCCCACTTTAGTCGGATCGGATTCGATGAAAAGGGTCCTTATGAAGGGTAAATAGAAATTTGCATATCACGTTGTGGTTTTGGCGTAGGTAAGAAACGTTCTTGCTAGAAACCTATAGCAGCCACGTAAAAATTGCAACAACAATTAGAGGACGTCTAACTTGTTTTTGCAGCAAGTGTCATGTGATGTGATATGGCCAGAAGGATGTGATGAATGATATATGTGATGTATGAGATTGATCATGTTCTTGTAATTGGAATCACGACTTGCATGTCGATGAGTATGACAACCGGCAGGAGCCATAGGAGTTGTCTTAATTTATTTATGACCTGCGTGTCAACTGAAACGTCATGTAATTACTTTACTTTATTGCTAACCGTTAGCCATAGTAGTAGAAGTAATAGTTGGCGAGACAAATTCATGAAGACACGATGATGGAGATCATGGTGTCATGCCGGTGACGATGATGAACATGGCGCCCCGAAGATGGAGATCAAAAGGAGCAAAATGATATTGGCCATATCATGTCACTATTTGATTGCATGTGATGTTTATCATGTTTTACATCTTATTTGCTTAGAACGACGGTAGCATAAATAAGATGATCCCTCGCTAAAATTTCAAGGAAGTGTTTCCCCTAACTGTGCACCGTTGCGAGGTTCATTGTTCCGAACCACCACGTGATGATCGGGTGTGATAGGTTCTAACATTCGCATACAACGGGTGTAAGCCAGCTTTACACACGCAATACACTTAGGTTGACTTGACGAGCCTAGCATGTACAGACATGGCCTCGGAACACAAGAGACCGAAAGGTTGAGCATGAGTCGTATAGCAGATACGATCAACATGAAGATGTTCACCGATGATGACTAGTCCGTCTCACGTGATGATCGGACACGGCCTAGTTGACTCGGATCATGTATCACTTAGATGACTAGAGGGATGTCTGTCTGAGTGGGAGTTCATTAATAATTTGATTAGATGAACTTAATTATCATGAACTTAGTCTAAGACCTTTACAATATGTCTTGTAGATCAAATGGCCCACGCTAATGCCAACCTCAACTTCAACGCGTTCCTAGAGAAAACCAAGCTGAAAGACGATGGTAGCAACTATACGGACTGGGTCCGGAACTTGAGGATCATCCTCATAGCTACCAAGAAAGCATATGTCCTTGAAGCACCGCTAGGTGAAGCACCCGTCCCAGCAAACCAAGACGTTATGAACGCCTGGCAAACACGTGTTGATGATTACTCCCTGGTTCAGTGCGGCATGCTTTACAGCTTAGAACCAGGGCTCCAAAAGCGTTTCGAGCAGCACGGAGCATAAGAGATGTTCCAAGAGCTGAAAATGGTTTTCCAAGATCATGCCCGGGTTGAGAGATATGAAGTCTCCGACAAGTTCTACAGTTGTAAGATGGAGGAGAATAGTTCCGTCAGCGAACACATACTCAAAATGTCTGGGTTGCACAACCGCTTGTCTCAGCTGGGAGTTAATCTCCCAGATGACGCGGTCGTTGACAGAATCCTTCAGTCGCTTCCACCTAGCTACAAAAGCTTTGTGATGAACTTCAATATGCAGGGGATGGAGAAAACCATTCCTGAGGTATATTCGATGCTGAAATCAGCGGAGGTGGAGATCAAAAAGGAACATCAAGTGTTGATGGTGAATAAGACCACTAAGTTCAAGAAAGGCAAGGGTAAGAAGAACTTCTAGAAAGACGGCAAGGGAGTTGCCGCGCCCGGTAAGCAAGCTGCCGGGAAGAAGACAAAGAATGGACCCAAGCCTGAGACTAAGTGCTTTTATTGCAAGGGAAACGGTCACTGGAAGCGGAACTGCCCGAAGTACTTAGCGGATAAGAAGGCCGGCAATACCAAAGGTATATGTGATATACATGTTATTGATGTGTACCTAACCAGCGCTCATAGTAGCTCCTGGGTATTTGATACCGGTGCGGTTGCTCATATTTGTAACTCAAAGGAGGAGCTGCGGAATAAGCGGAGACTGGCAAAGGACGAGGTGACGATGCACGTCGGGAATGGTTCCAAGGTCGATGTGATCGCCATCGGCGCGCTACCTCTACATTTACCTACGGGAATAGTTTTAAACCTCAATAATTGTTATTTAGTGCCAGCTTTGAGCATGAACATTGTATCTGGATCTCGTTTGATGCGAGATGGCTACTCATTTAAATCCGAGAATAATGGTTGTTCTATTTATATGAGAGATATGTTTTATGGTCATGCCCCGCTGGTCAATGGTTTATTATTAATGAATCTCGAACGTGATGTTACACATATTCATAGTGTGAATGCCAAGAAATGTAAGGTTGATGATGATAGTCCTACATACTTGTGGCACTGCCGCCTTGGTCACATTGGTGTCAAACGCATGAAGAAACTCCATGCAGATGGACTTTTGGAGTCTCTTGATTATGAATCATTTGACACGTGCGAACCATGCCTCATGGGAAAAATGACCAAGACTCCGTTCTCCGGAATAATGGAGCGAGCAACCAACTTATTGGAAATCATACATACTGATGTGTGCGGTCCAATGAGCGTTGAGGCTCGCGGTGGCTATCGTTATGTTCTCACCCTCACTGATGACTTGAGTAGATATGGGTATGTCTACTTAATGAAACACAAGTCTGAGACCTTTGAAAAGTTCAAGGAATTTCAGAGTGAGGTTGAGAATCAACGTGACGGGAAAATAAAGTTCTTACGATCAGATCGTGGAGGGGAATATTTAAGTCACGAATTTGGCACACACTTAAGGAAATGTGGAATTGTTTCACAACTCACGCCGCCTAGAACACCTCAACGTAATGGTGTGTCCGAACGTCGTAATCGCACTCTATTGGATATGGTGCGATCTATGATGTCTCTTACCGATCTACCGCTATCATTTTGGGGTTATGCTTTAGAGACTGCCGCATTCACTTTAAATAGGGCTCCGTCGAAATCCGTTGAGACGACACCGTATGAATTATGGTTTGGGAAGAAACCTAAGCTGTCGTTTCTGAAAGTTTGGGGATGCGATGCTTATGTCAAGAAACTTCAACCTGAAAAGCTCGAACCCAAGTCGGAAAAATGCGTCTTCATAGGATACCCAAAGGAAACCATTGGGTATACCTTCTACCTTAGATCCGAAGGCAAGATCTTCATTGCCAAGAACGGTTCCTTTTTGGAGAAAGAGTTTCTCTCGAAAGAAATAAGTGGGAGGAAAGTGGAACTTGATGAGATGACCCCTCTCGAACCAGAAAGTAGCGCAGCATAAGAAAATGTTTCTGTGGTGCCTGCACCAACTAGAGAGGAAGTTAATGATGACGATCATGATCAAGTTGCCACTGAACTTCATAGGTACACAAGGACATGTTCCGCACCAGAGTGGTACGGCAACCCTGTCCTGGAAATCATGTTGTTGGACAACGGTGAACCTTCGAACTATGAAGAAGCAATGGCGGGCCCAGATTCCAGCAAATGGCTTGAAGCCATGCAACCCGAGATAGGATCCATGTATGAAAACAAATTATGGACTTTGACAGACTTGCCCGATGATCGGCGAGCGATAGAAAATAAATGGATCTTTAAGAAGAAGACGGACGCGGATGGAAATGTTACCATCTATAAAGCTCGACTTGTCGCTAAGGGTTATCGACAAGTTCAAGGAGTTGACTACGATGAGACCTTCTCACCCGTAGCGAAGCTGAAGTCTGTCCGAATCATGTTAGCAATTGTCGCATTCTACGATTATGAGATATGGAAAATGGACGTCAAAACGGCATTCCTTAACGGCTTCCTTAAGGAAGAATTGTATATGATGCAGCTGGAAGGTTTTGTCGATCCTAAGAATGCTGACAAGGTATGCAAGCTCCAGCGCTCAATCTATGGGCTGGTGCAGGCATCTCGGAGTTGGAACATTCGCTTTGATGAGATGATCAAAGCATTTGGTTTACACAGACTTATGGAGAAGCCTGTGTTTACAAGAAAGTGAGTGGGAGCTCTGTAGCATTTCTCATATTATATGTGGATGACATACTATTGATGGGAAATGATATAGAATTCTTGGAAAGCATAAAGGCCTATTTGAATAAGTGTTTTTCAATGAAGGACCTTGGAGAAGCTGCTTACATATTAGGCATCAAGATCTATAGAGATAGATCGAGACGCCTCATAGGTCTTTCACAAAGCACATACCTTGATAAGATATTGAAGAAGTTCAATATGGATCAGTCCAAGAAGGGGTTCTTGCCTGTATTGCAAGGTGTGAGATTGAGCACGGCTCAATGCCCGACCACGGCAGAAGATAAAGAAAAGATGTGTGTCATCCCCTATGCCTCGGCCATAGGGTCTATTATGCATGCCATGTTGTGTACCAGACCTGATGTAATCCTTGCCGTAAGTTTGGTAGGAAGGTACCAAAGTAATCCCGGCATGGAACACTGGACAGCGGTCAAGAACATCCTGAAGTACCTGAAAAGGACTAAGGATATGTTTCTCGTTTATGGAGGTGATGAAGAGCTCGTCGTAAAGGGTTACGTCGATGCTAGCTTCGACACAGATCTGGATGACTCTAAGTCACAAACCGGATACGTGTATATTTTGAATGGTGGGGCAGTCAGCTGGTGCAGTTGCAAGCAAAGCGTCGTGGCGGGATCTACATGTGAAGCGGAGTACATGGCAGCCTCAGAGGCAGCACATGAAGCAATCTGGATGAAGGAGTTCATTGCCGACGTAGGAGTTATTCCCAATGCATCGGGGCCGATGACTCCCTTCTGTGACAACAATGGAGCTATTGCCCTTGCCAGGGAGCCCAGGTTTCACAAGAAGACTAGGCACATCAAGCGTCGCTTCAACTCCATTCATGAAATGTTCAAAATGGAGACATAGATATTTGTAAAGTGCATACGGATTTGAATGTCGCAGATCCGTTGACTAAACCTCTTCCACGGGCAAAACATGATCAACACCAGAACTCTATGGGTGTACGATTCATCATAATGTAACTAGATTATTGACTCTAGTGCAAGAGGGAGACTATTGGAAATATGCCCTAGAGGCAATAATAAAATGGTTATTATTATATGTCCTTGTTCGTGATAATTGTCTATTGTTCATGCTATAATTGTGTTATCCGGAAATCGTAATACATGTGTGAACACATAGACCATAACATGTCCCTAGTGAGCCTCTAGTTGACTAGCTCGTTGATCAATAGATGGTTACGGTTTCCTGACCATGGACATTGGATGTCATTGATAACGGGATCACATCATTAGGAGAATGATGTGATGGACAAGACCCAATCCTAAGCATAGCACTAGATCATGTAGTTCGTTTGCTAAAGCTTTTCTAATGTCAAGTATCATTTCCTTAGACCATGAGATCATGCAACTCCCGGATACCGTAGGAATGCTTTGGGTGTACCAAATGTCACAACGTAACTGGGTGGCTATAAAGGTGCACTGCAGGTATCTCCGAAAGTGTCTGTTGGGTTGGCACGGATCGAGACTGGGATTTGTCACTCCGTATGACGGAGAGGTATCTCTGGGCCCACTCAGTAATGCGTCATCATAATGAGCTCAATGTGCCCAAGTAGTTGGTCACGGGATCATGCATTACGGAACGAGTAAAGTGACTTGCCGGTAACGAGATTGAACGAGGTATTGGGATACCGACGATCGAATCTCGGGCAAGTAACGTACCGATTGACAAAGGGAATTGTATACGGGATTGCTTGAATCCTCAACATCGTGGTTCATTCGATGAGATCATCGTGGAACGTGTGGGAGCCAACATGGGTATCCAGATCCCGCTGTTGGTTATTGGCTAGAGAGGTGTCTCGGTCATGTCTGCATGATTCCTGAACCCGTAGGGTCTACAGACTTAAGGTTCGATGACGCTAGGGTTATAAGGAAGGTTTGTATGTGATTACCGAATGTTGTTCGGAGTCCCGGATGAGATCCCGTACGTCACGAGGAGTTCCAGAATGGTCCGGGGACGAAGATTTATATATGGGAAGTCCTTTTTCGGTCGCCGGAAGTGTTCGGGGGTATATCGGTATTCTACCGGGACCACCGAAAGGGTTTCGGGGGTCCACCGGGAGGGTCCACCTTCCCCGGAGGGCCCTATGGGCTGAATATAGAGGGGAACCAGCCCCTAGGTGGGCTGGGCACCAAACCCCCCTAGGGCCATGCGCCTATGGTTGGGGGAAACCCTGGAGGGGGCGCCCCCTTGGCTTGGGGGGCAAGCCTTCCCCCTTGGTCGCCGCCCCCCTCTAGATCCATCTGGAGGGGGCCGGCCCCCTCTCCCTTGCCCCTATAAATAGAAGGGGGTGGGAGGGCTGCAACCACCACATCCAAGGCGTAGCCCCTCCCCTCCCCAACACCTCTCATCCTCCGCGTGTGCTTGGCGAAGCCCTGCCGGAGAACTGTCACTCCACCACCACCACGCCGTCGTGCTGCTGTTGGAGCCTTCTTCCTCAACCTCTCCCTCCTCCTTGCTGGATCAAGGCGCGGGAGACGTCACCGGGCTGCATGTGTGTTGAACGCGGAGGCACCGTTTGTTATGACCGGTTTGGTCTATACCAGAAAGAGGCCCACCGGGCATTAGTATTAGGGGCTTGACCCACAAGTTATCTTAGGCAAGTTATATTAGGCAAGTTATCTTAGGCTAAAGTTATATATACTAGTTGTAAGACCCCGTTTGAGGCAAGCAATAAAGATATTATAATCTTCTGTTGCCCGGCTCCCTAAGGAGCCGGAACCCTAGCTGCCGCACCTAACCCTAGCCGCGACGGCGCCTCATCGCCGGCGCGCCCGCTCCAGCCCTCGTCCTCCTCCCCCTTGTCCATACAATCTACGCCGGAGGTCCGGTAGGAACCCTAGTCCTACCAATTTGGTATCCAGAGACACCAGGCCGATCATGTCGCTTCCTCCATCACCGCCGCCGCTGCCATCTACCTCCGCCCCACCACCGCTGCCGCCGGCCACCTCCTCGCCGATGACGGCGATTACGTCCGGGACCATCACCACCACCGCGCCAGCGACAACCACCACCACGGCAGATCCGCCCCCGCTCCTTACGCCCGAGGAGGTGTCGGGCACCCTGCGAGAGCTCGTCCAAGCCGTCCGGGGCATCACCCTCTACCTCGCCGGGAACCAGCCCCCGCCGCCGAGCGCCGCCCCCACCGCCTATGGGCCGCCGCCGCTACAGTGGCCCGCCCAGGCCTTCCAGGCACCCTACGGAGGGGCGCCTCCGCCACCGCTCCTGCTGCCGCACTACCCGGCCGCGGGAACGCCTTGGCCAGCATGGCCGACCACCACCGCATCGCTGGGGGGCCCGCCTCAGCAGTTCCTCCCAGCGCCACCGCCGGCCCCCACGACGCAGGCGACGGTGCAGCAGCACCACCAGGCGCCGCCGCCATCGACAGCACCACCACCCGCGTCCCGACCTACTGGCCGGCACCTTCACCAGGTGCAATTTCCGCCCTCGCCATCGCCGATTCCCGCGTGGGCGGCCAGCTCGTCTCCGAACCCGATGTATACTACGGCGCCGGAACAACCGATGCCCTCCCTCCGATTTGACCGTCCCTCCAGCTCGGCGAACTACGCCCCAGAGATCCCCGACCCGACACACGCACTACCGTTGACTGCAGCTCCCGGGCACGGTGGCCCGACACCCCCTCGCTTCGCCAAACTGGACTTCGCCACTTACGACGGCACGGAGGACCCCCTTAACTGGCTCAACCAGTGTGAGAAGTTCTTTCGAGGGCAGCGGACGCTCGCTTCGGATCGTACCTGGCTCGTGTCCTATCATCTCCGAGGCGCGGCGCAGACTTGGTACTACGCCCTCGAGAAGGACGAGGGCGGCATGCCACCATGGGAGCGCTTCCGGGCGCTTTGTCTCCTCCGGTTCGGACCTCCTATCCGCGGGAGCCGACTGGCGGCCCTCGGCCGCTTGCCTTTCACATCCACGGTGCAGGACTACACCGACCGCTTCGAGGCCCTGGCATGCCATGCGTCGGGCATCTCCGCGACTCAGCGCGCTGAGTTATTTGTGGGCGGATTACCGGACCATATTCGAGTGGACGTCGAGCTCCAGGATCCCCCCGACCTCCAGACGGCCATGTACTACGCCCGGGCCTTCGAACAGCGGGCTCAGGTGCTGCAGCAACCGGCCGGCTGGGGCGGCCGCCATCCTAGTCGACCAGCGCCGACTCCACCATCACCGGGCCGGCTTCCTCCAGCCACGACGACCGCACCTCCGGCCACCACCCGGACCTTCCGTCGGTTGTCACCGGCCGAGCAGCAGGAGCGTCGCCGTCAGGGCCTCTGCTTCAACTGTGATGAGCCCTACACGCCGACCCATGTCTGCCCCCACCTATTTTACTTGGAGACGGTCGACTACACCGAGGCGGACGACTCGACAGACGAGCCACCACCCGCGGCGGCCGCGGACACGCCCGCGGATTCCACGGCGACGGCGTGCGTCGTCTCCCTCCATGCTCTTGCCGGCATCCGTGGCGAGCGGACCATGTTGTTACCGGTGATGGTCCTTGGCGAGCGGCTGGTGGCCTTGCTGGATACTGGCTCCACCCATAACTTCCTGCCTGCTGCGACCATGCGTCAGCTAGCACTGCCGACCACGGGGCGGGGAGCGCCTGCGGATCACGGTGGCAAACGGCGATCGCCTCCGGTGCCATGGGCTCGCCCGCGACGTTCCCATCTCCATCGGTGGCGAGCACTTCTCCATTACATGTGCAGGCATCGACCTCGGCTGCTTCGACTTCATCCTCTGGGTGGATTTTCTTCGGACCCTCGGGCCCATCTTGTGGGACTTCGACGCACTCTCGATGACGTTCTGGCGGCTGGGCCACCGCATCCGGTGGGACGGCCTTGGGGGCGTTGCGCCAGCCGTGCCACACCTCCAGCTGGCCGCCGCATCCCAGGAGGCCAAGCACCCCCTGCTGGATCCCCTTCTGCAGCAGCACAGCGACCTCTTCGACGAGCCACGGGGTCTTCCACCCACCCGGGTGTACGACCATCATATTCACCTCGTACCGGGCTCCACCCCCGTGGGGGTTCGGCCCTACCGCTACCCTCAGCTGCAGAGGGATGAGTTGGAGCGACAGTGTGCCATTATGCTCGCAGCAGGCATCATCCGGATCTCCACGTCGCCCTTCTCCACGCCGGTGCTTCTCGTCCGTAAGTCGGACGGCACGTGGCGTTTCTGCATCGACTATCGCGCCCTCAACGCGCTCACGCTCAAGGACAAGTTCCCTATACCGGTGGTCGACGAGCTCTTGGATGAGCTCCATGGGGCGCGCTTCTTCACCAAGCTCGATCTCCGGTCGGGCTATCATCAGGTGCGCATGCATCCAGACGACATCGCCAAGACGGCGTTTCGCACCCACCATGGCCACTTCGAGTTCTTGGTGATGCCCTTCGGCCTCGCCAACGCCCCGGTGACTTTCCAGGCCCTGATGAACGACGTCCATCGACCCTACTTACGGCGGTTTGTGCTTGTTTTCTTTGATGACGTTCTTATCTACAGCGCTACCTGGGCCGAGCACCTCCAGCACGTCGCCATCGTCTTCAACGAGCTTCGGGCGCACCACCTCCATCTTAAGCGCTCGAAGTGCTCGTTCGGGACACCTACCGTCGCCTACCTCGGCCATGTCATCTCGGCTGACGGGGTGGCTATAGACGCTGACAAGGTGGCGGCTGTCTCTGCATGGCCGACGCCTCACTCGCCGCGGGCTCTCCGCGGGTTCCTCGGCCTCGCCGGCTACTACCGGAAATTTATCCGGGAGTTCGGGCTCATCGTGGCGCCCCTCACGCGGTTGCTTCGCCGCGACGCTTTGGCCTGGGACGACGAGGCGACGACGGCGTTCGAGGCCCTCAAGGGGGCCCTCACGACGGGCCCCGTCCTCCAGATGCCCGACTTCGCCCACCCGCTCGTGGTGGACTGTGACGCCTCGGGCGCCGGGTTCAGCGCCGTGCTTCATCAGGGCGATGGGCCCCTTGCTTTCTTCAGCCGGCCTTTCGCTCCACGCCATCTTAAGCTGGCGGCATACGAGCGGGAGCTCATTGGCCTTGTACAGGTCGTTCGTCATTGGCGGCGTACTTGTGGGGACGGTCCTTCCACATTCGCACGGACCACTACAGCTTGAAGTTCTTGCTAGACCAACGGTTGTCGACCGTGCCGCAGCACCAGTGGATCAGCAAGCTCTTCGGCTTCGACTTCTCCGTCGAGTATCAGCCGGGCCGTCTTAACATCGTGGCCGACGCGCTGTCCCGTCGCGACTCCGACCTTGCTTCCTCCACCGACGAGTCCGCCGAGGCGGCCCTGTGCATCCGCTCCGGGCCGACGTTCGGTCTCTTCGCCGACATTCGCCGCGCCACTGCGACGGCCGACGACGCCGTCCTTCTTCAGCAGTAGCTCACGGCCGGCGACCTGGAGGAGCCTTGGCGCTTCTCTGACGGACTGCTTCTCCATGGGCGCCTGATCTTTGTTCCGGCGCATGATGATCTCCGTCACCAGGTGTTACAGCTCGCCCACTCGGCGGGTCATGAGGGTGTGTAGAAAACCCTCCATCGTCTTCGCGCCGACTTCTACATCCCTGGCGATCGCGCCCTGGCCCGCGACTGGGTTCGGTCTTGTCAGACATGCCAGCGCAACAAGACGGAGACCCTGAGGCCGGCTGGTTTACTTCAGCCTTTGGAGGTGCCGTCTCAGGTGTGGGCGGATATCTCCATGGAATTCATCGAGGGCCTTCCCAAGGTGGGCGGCAAGTCGGTCATTCTCACGGTGGTCGACCGCTTCTCCAAGTATGCCCACTTCATCGCGCTCGGCCATCCGTACACGGCGGCGTCAGTGGCCCGGGCCTTCTTCGACGGCATCGTCCGTCTCCACGGGTTCCCTGCTTCGATCGTTAGTGATCGGGACCCAGTGTTCACGGGCCATGTCTGGCGCGATCTCTTCAGGATGGCGGGTGTCCAACTCCGCCTGAGTACGGCGTTCCATCCTCAGACAGATGGTCAGTCCGAGGTGGTTAACAAGGTCATTGCCATGTATTTGCGTTGTGTGACAGGTGATCGGCCTCGCGCTTGGGTGGATTGGCTCTCTTGGGCGGAGTACTGCTACAATACCTCTTATCACTCCGCCCTGCGTGCGATGCCGTTTGAGGTGGTCTATGGTCGACCACCCCCGCCTATACTTTCGGTGGACCCGGAGACGGCTCGGACGGAGGTTGCGGGTGACCTTATCCGCACTCGTGATGAGATGCTTGCTGAGGTTCGTCAGCGTCTCCTTCAGGCACAGCAGCTGGCCAAGCACTACTACGACGATCATCATCGCGAGGCGGAGTTCGCGGTGGGTGATTGGGTGTGGCTGCGTCTCCTCCACCGCTCTACGCAGTCACTCGACCCGCGCGCGAAGCGCAAGCTCGGCCCTCGCTACGCTAGGCCCTTCCCTATCTTGGAGCGCATTGGGAAGGTGGCATATCGTCTTCAGCTTCCAGCCCGCGCTCGCATCCACGACGTCTTCCATGTTGGGCTGCTCAAGCCTTTCCGTGGCGAGCCACCGGCGGCTCCTCCGGCGCTTCCTCCACTCGCCGATGGTCGCATTCTTCCCGAGCCGGCAAAGGTGTTGCAGGCGCAGCTCTGTCGTGGCGTCTGGTTCGTACTCGTTCAATGGGCGGGCCTTCCGGAGGAGGAGGCTACTTGGGAGCAGCGTGATGAATTCCGCCAACACTATCCAGACTTTCAGCTCGAGGACGAGCTATTTGCGCAGGCGGGGAGAGATGTTATGACCGGTTTGGTCTATACCAGAAAGAGGCCCACCGGGCATTAGTATTAGGGGCTTGACCCACAAGTTATCTTAGGCAAGTTATATTAGGCAAGTTATCTTAGGCTAAAGTTATAAATACTAGTTGTAAGACACCGTTTGAGGCAAGCAATAAAGATATTATAATCTTCTGTTGCCCGGCTCCCCAAGGAGCCGGAACCCTAGCCGCCGCACCTAACCCTAGCCGCGACGGCGCCTAATCGCCGGCGCGCCCGCTCCAGCCCTCGTCCTCCTCCCCCTTGTCCATACAAACTACGCTGGAGGTCGGGTAGGAACCCTAGTCCTACCACCGTTGTTCGGTGCTTGGATCGGATTCTGCCGCGATCTGAATCGCTACGTGTACGACTCCCTCATCCGCGTTCTTGCAACACTTCCGCATCGCGATCTTCAAAGGTATGAAGATGCACTCCCCTCTCGTTGCTAGTAAACTCCATAGATCGATCTTGGTGATGCGTAGGAAAAATTTTAATTTCTACAACGATCCCCAACACTTGGAGCTGCGCCCAAAACAGCGTTAGATTGGCGTCACCCTCCCGAGCCGCATAGTACCTTGACGCATCTGCTCCACTCCTTGGGAGCTCCATGAAGGCGCCTACGGAGCGCCACACCTGGGTAAGCAAGGCGAACTTTTGGCCACCGTAGACACTCTACAGTAAGTAGTGCTTACCATTCGCAATATGCTTCACTTGCCAGAGCTCTTCTCGAGCACCTCGCGCCTCTGTCCGTGCCTCCTGGACCTCCGTCTTCACCTTGGCCGGCTCGGCAGCATGCTCCTTGTTCTTCTGCTCAAGATCCTCACATTTAGTGATGGCATCCTTGAGCTCTTATTGCACTTCTGCTCCCTGGCCTCATGCTTCTCACTGTCAGTTTTCACCAACGTGAGTGTGGCGGCCGCCTGCTCGGCTGCCGCCTTCTGTTCGGCCGCCTCGGCTTTGGCCTTCTGCAGCTTGGCCTTGAGGCTCTCGACCTCCGCGGTAACAGTTGCAATCATTTTTCTTATTTAGGGATAATCCCGAATACTCTTCTTAACGCGAAAGCAAGCAAAAGACTGTGTTTTGAACAGACTAACCTTTTGCTTCGTCAAAACGCTTTGACGAGGTTCAGCTCCTCCTCAGAACTTTTCAGTTTCCGATTTATCTCAACAAGCTCCGCGGCATTGGCTGCGGCGGCCACGGCCGAAGCCTACAATATAAAGCAAACACGATACTTAGGTTATTGTCCTCACAATTTTTGATCCTCTGCCAGTTTTTTATAAAACTTGCCAGAGTCTCAGGAGCTGCTACATATACGGACGACTCAAATCTTGTCCATCAAATATATTTTTATAAAAAGCATTACTCTACTTTCCTCAAAGCCTATCAGGAGGCCACCAAAAGTCTCTTTCAGACCGCTGCTAATGGACCGAATGCTGTGTAAAACCACGTTCATCAGAGCATGGTGTTCCGCAACTATGGAGGACCCGTTCACAGCCTTCTCCATCTTGTCCGGCCACTCTACAGAGCCTGGTCCATAGTGTTTGGCGCTAGTGGCGGGGTCCCCGCTCCCCCTTTAGAGGGGGGGTGGTTGTGATGCTTCGGAAGGCCGTGAAGGCTCCAGAATCATCTTCTGGGAAAGTTTGGTTTGCCCGAACTCCCCCTCTTGGTCTTCGATGGACGAAGCATTAGCTTCGGCCATGTCGATGTCACCACCGCCCCCTATGTTCGGCACCAGGGGGTCATTTGGGACAATACCTCCCCGATCTACCCGATGACCGGGGGAGGTGCAGAGTGCGATGCGCCTCCACTCTCCGCCAGATCGGTCGACGGAGAGGCGCCCTCTGAAATCTGATCAGTGGGAAGGCCGCGCGGCAAGCGGCAAAAAGAAAATGTGTACAACCTTAGAAATAGGCCGAGTAGACCGGCGCTCGGATAATCTTCAGAAAACTCACCTCACGCCACGGGGCTTGACCCGGGAAACTCTCTTCGGATCCTCTCGGAAGATGCAGACTTCTCTTCGGAGTCCGAACTGTCGTCGGGCACAACCAACTTGCCCCAACTCCTTTTCTTAGGAGCCAGAGCAGGGTTATCCCCCTCTGCTTCGGCTGGCATGGCTCTTTTCCTGGGATGAGAAGTGTCGCCCTCCCCCTCTTCTTCCTCTTCTTCGCCATCTTGCCCCCCTCATTTGTAGAGGGGGCATAGGTATCTCCGGACTTGGGGTCCGGAGGAATTCGTGAGCGGAGGCCCCCACGGGTTTCCCTCGTGGGGTTTCTCTTTGTCTTCTCCTTTTTCTCTGGCACCTTATAAGGCGCCGCGGTCAGCAATTCCTCCAGCTGAGGTGACCTGGGGTCCTCGGGTAGTGAGGCCGGACTATTGATCCTCTTGGCCTTCTCAAGCCATCCCTGTCGAAGTAAGAATATGAGAGGTAAATCTACTCAGACACGAACATCCGAATTTAAAAGCGAATGGGAGTCTCGTTACCTTCTTAGGGGGGTGCTCGGTGTCAAGGCCGACGTCCTCCTCATCTTCGGCTAGCCAATGCTCTTCTTGGGGCTTGAAAAGCGCCCTCCACAGCTTTTCATAAGTAGTGTCGAGGAAATGGCGCACAATGACGGGGTCTTCGGACCTGTACGCCCACATCAGGGCGTCCCTTTGCTGGCAAAGGAGGAGGTGACGATAGAGCATCACCTGCATCACGTTGGTCAGCTTGACACCCGCCTCCTTCACACTGATAATGCGCTTCTACAGCAGTTCCACCTCTCCAGGTAGCCCCAAGTCGAGGCCCTTTTTGGTCTATGAGGTTACCCTCATGGGTGGTCTGGATCTGAACTCGGGGGCTGCCGCCCAAGCTGCATCGCGTGGTTCCGTGATATAAAACCACTCTTTTTGCCAAATTTTGAGGGTGTCTATGAATGTCCCCACCAGCCACTCAGCGCGAGTTAGCTTGTTCACCATGCCCCCCCTCGCAGTACTCTTGTTGGTTGTCCACGATCTTCAGTTTCACATTAAAAACTTTTAGCCAAAGTGCGGAGGGACCCATAGAAAGGCCTCGCAGATGATAATGAAGGTTGAGATGTTGAGGATGGAATTTGGGGCCAAATCATGGAAGTCTAATCCATAAAAGAACATCAACCCTCGTATGAAGGGATGGAGGGGGAAGCCTAGCCCCCGGATGAAGTGGGGGACGAACACCACCCTTTCACCGGGCTGCGGTGTAGGTGGGGATAGCTTGTCCCGCTTCTGGGGCCCGGTGGACGACGGCGGCCGGAGAATAGTCGGCACGCTTCATATCCTCGATGTCTTTATTGGTGACAATTGAGGCCTCCCACTTGCCACCCGTGCCAGATTCGGCCATCGCCAAGTGCGGGTAGGGGTGTTCCGTGGAGGTTTGAACCGGGGCACTGGAGCTCTGAAGATTGGGAAAGGCTGTGGTGAAAGGAGGGAGAAACCGTATGAAGATAACCGTAGCTACTACCTTTTATAGGCGGTTGTGATACCAAGAGTCCTGTAAATGCGCCGCCCACCTTGCCTCTTCCCGATATACTCGTAGCATTATGCGCGAGTGGGATACTGTGAATCATTGATCAAATCCCTTAAAAACAGAACACGGTCTCCACCTTGAAGGGACGTGTCATCAAAGGAGCGGCCTCGAGTCGCGTATCGAGTCTTCATGTTTATGACCGGACGCGACCCTTCGCCTAAAGTTGTCAGTCAAAGATACTGTTCGCATTCGAACGATTGGCCATCAAGGCTAAGAGAAGCAGATAGTTCAGAATCCGGATACGACTCAGCGTATGGCCGAACATAATCAAGTACCATTCTAAGGAGGAGAATCGTTCCAAGTACTCGGGAAAAAGGAACTCGCGTGCAAGCCGGAGGCTGCAGTCTTGGGAGTTATAAGAAGCCGACGTTGAAGGCTAGTTCGGGGGCTACCGAGGGAGTCCTGTATTAGGGGGTCCTCGGGAGGCCGGCCTATCTCTTATGGGCCGGACTGTTGGGCCGCACCATATCCGGACCAAAGACGTTTTGTGCCTTGGAGTGTGGGGCTTAGTCCGTAGAGGCTAGAAGAACAATAACCATCCTACTAGCTAGGGTTTAGTTCTCAGCTGCCACAGTTGGTGTCGGAACTATTGGATCAAGGAAAAATGCAAGATCGAATTCATAGTTAATTGAACTGGTATTGCTACCTTTTGATGCAACTGCTATTCTTCAGATTCCTATTTGCATGCGGGCTATGGACGACTTCTGGTCATGGAACTTTGAAAAGGATGGGAATTTTTTTCGTTCGTTTGGTTTTTTGCCATTAAGAAGCGGTGAGAAGACTGGCTGGAAGAGCGGGCTTGTTCATCAAATAATACTGAAAATGAAAAAATCTTGGTCTACACTTTGGCATGTTGTGGTGCTAGCAAAAATTAAAGTTTTCTTTTGGAGGTTAGCAAAGAACTCACTCCCAACTGAGGACGTCTGAAAGCAGAGAAAAATTTCGCACCATGATGAGTGCTTTGTATGTGGAGCGCAGGATTCTTGAAAACACAACCTACTAGAATGCACTATGGCACGGTGCATTTGGGCATTGGTAGACCATGACCTACTGTAACATATGATCGCTATGACGGAACCGTTAGCAAGAAGCTAGCTTTTCTCCATGATGGAGGTTTTAAAGTATGATGACTTAGCGAGAATTCAGATGTCTTTCACTCTACGGGCACTTTGTTTTGCATGAAGGAAACTTATACACGAGGGGATTAACCAGAGTCTGTATGCTACACATATGTCACAAAGTTCGTATTTGAGTTAGACCAGCTCAACGTGCCCCCCGAGCCACATGCGATATCATACGCTCCACCAGCTCAGGTTAGGGGGCGATGGATTCCACGAGCGGGAGGACATGTTAAGATAAATGTGGATGCAGGTGTTTCGTGTGATCACAATGTGGGCACTGCTGCTGCCATATGTCATGATCGAGATGGCTCCTACTTGGGTTCTTCTTTACTGGTCATCCAGGGTCTGGTAGATCCCTCCACATTGGAGTCCCTTGCTTGCAGGTAAGCGCTCTCATTGGCACAAGACCTAGGGATGCAACATATTCACGTAGCTTCGGACTACAAACAGGTCATCAATCACATTCACCAAGCCGTTGGAGGAAATTATGGCGGCATTATCAAAGAGATTTAGAAACGGTTAGAGTATTTACGTCATGTAATTTCTCTTTTGAACCTCGAGTTTCCAATTTTGAAGCTCAAAATATAGCTAGGCTTGGTGTTTCTCTCCCTCAATGGAGACATCTATGATTGAGCACACCTCATGATCCAATCGTTACTCCTTTAAACATTGTTAATGATCAATGTTGAAGGCAATGCAACTCTCGATGTATTGATCGGGTGCACGGTGCACGTATATAAGTACAAGGGCAGCCCTCAGCCTCATCTATACAAGGAAACTAGAGGCGGGGCCGAGAGGAGATTCTCCTAACAGATACATGCACATAATATGTTCAACACCCCCCCCCCCCCCCGCAGTCGATACGTCACCAGTGACGCATAGACTGGACCGGGACTCCTCAAATGTAGGCGTCGGTAACCCCTTGGTCATAACATCGGCAAACTGTTGAGCGGTGGGAACATGAAGAACGCGGATGCGCCCAAGAGCCACCTGCTCTCGCACGAAGTGAATGTCGAGCTCAATATGCTTCGTGCGACGATGATGAACGGGGTTGGCAGAGAGGTAGACTACAGAGACATTGTCACAGTAGACAATGGTGGCCTTCGAGACGTCAAGAAGCAACTCCTGGAGAAGCTGTCAGAGCCACGAGCACTCGGCGATGGCATTGGCCATAGAACGATACTCAGCCTCACCACTGGAGCGGGATACCGTGGGTTGTCGTTTAGACGACCACGATATGAGCGAGGGACCCAGGTAGACGCAGTAGCCTGAAGTGGAGCGACGGGTGTCCGAACAGCCAGTCCAATCAGCGTCACTGTAGGCAACAAGGTCGGTCAAGGGAGAGGCCGTCAACGTAAGACCCAGAGCCATGGTGCCACGGATGTACCGAAGAATCCGCTTCACCAGGTTCCAGTGAGTGTCGCGAGGGGCGTGCATGTGGAGACACACCTGTTGGACGGCGTATTGTAGGTCCGGCCGAGTGAGCGTCAAGTACTGAAGGGCACCAACGATGGAGCGGTAGAAAGCCGCATCCGGCACGGGTGAACCGTCGAGTGCAGAAACCTTGGCCTTCGTGTCGATAGGCGTGGGGACGGGCTTGTAGTTAAGCATGCCTACTCGCTCAAGAAGGTCCTGCGCATACTGCTGCTGGTGGAGAAAGAACCCGTCGGCGCGTCGTACCACCTCAATACTGAGGAAGTAGTGCAACGGGCCGAGGTCCTTAATGGCGAACTCGGTGCTGAGGCGAGCAGTATGCTGGCGAAGGAGCTCTGGCGAGGAGGCCGTCACGATGATGTCGTCAACGTAGAGGAGCAGGTAAGCGGTCGCCGGGGCCTGGTGGTAGACAAACAGCGAGGCATCGGAGCGAGTAGCTCGGGACCCAAGCTGCTGCAGGAAGCCAGCGATCCGCTGGTACCAGGCTCGAGGGGCCTGCTTCAACCCGTATAAGGAGCAGGAGAGCAAGCACACGTCATCAAGACGAGCCACGTCGACGAAGCCAGTAGGCTGCTGACAGAAGACCTGCTCCGAGAGATGGCCATGCAAGAACGCGTTCGACACATCCGTCTGATGCACCGGCGAGGCGCGAGAGAACGCGAGCTGAAGGGCCGCGCGAATCATGCCCGGTTTGACAACCGGGCGAAGGTGCCGGTGAAGTCGACTCCAGCACGCTGCTGGAACCCGCGTACCACCCACCGAGCCTTATAGCGCTCGAGAGACCCATCAGGACGAGTCTTATGCCGGAAGACCCACTTGCCAGTGATGACGTCGGCATGGGCGGGCCGCGGGACAAGTTGCCACGTGCGGTTGCGCACCAGCACGTCGAACTCCTCCTGCATCGCAGCGAGCCAATGCGGATCACAAAGCGCGGCTCGAGCTGACGACGGGAGGGGTGACGGTGCAGACGTCAAGGCAGCGAGGAGGTACTCATCCGTGGAATAGCGCCTGCTGGGTCGGTGAATACCGGCACGAGCACGGGTGACCATGCGGGTGTCCAGGGCAGCCGGCGGGGCCGGGGGGGTGGAGAAGCCGGTGAGGCTGGCGGGACCGGGAGTGCAGCCGGCGGAGCTGACGAGGCTGGTGAGGCCGGCGAGGGGGGATCGACCGAGGGCGAAGTCGACTAAGAGCCCATCGGGATCACCGGTGAAGCCGTCGAGGAGCCAGGGTCAGGCGCATGAGATGCGGTCGCTGGCCGGGCTACGGACTCAACGAGAGTCGGGGGCGCCGTGGCCGCCGGCGAGGATGCAGCCGGGCCAGCGGGAGAGCCTGGGGCGACGGGTGCTGGGGCCGGGTCCGACGCCACGGACCCAGACCGGGGCCCAGGCGCTGCGGGAGCGCCGAAGCCAGGGGGAGGCCCACGCACTGCAGGGGGCCCGAAGCCGGGAGGGGGCCCGAGCGCAAGTGAGCTGCCTCCTCGAGGGGCGCCAGGAGGCGCGGGTGACGATGGCGAGTCGACCGGCGATGGTACCTGGTGAAAGGGAAAAGACCTCTCGTCGTAAACGTGTCGTGAAGTGAAAACTCGGTGGGAAACCGGATCATAGCAACTATAACCTTTGGTGTTTGGTGGGTATCCGAGAAAGATGCATGCCACGGAGCAAGGTGCGAGTTTATGAGGAGTAGTGGAGGCGATGCTAGGATAACACAGACACCCAAAAACATGAAGGTCGTCATAGGAGGGAGAGCTACCGAAGAGGAGATGATGTGATGCAAAGTTCCCACGAGCACGACTCCGACGAATGTTGATGAGGAGAGAGGCGGTGGAGAGAGCGTCCGGGCAAAACTAGGGTGGGACATTAGCATCGAGGAGAAGAGTGCGCACACAATCATTGAGGGTGCGAAGGATCCGTTCGGCGCGACCATTTTGTTGTGAGGTATATGGGCAAGTGAGACGAAGAATCGTGCCATGTGTGGCAAGGAGGGTGCGAACCACGACGTTGTCGAACTCCTTCCCGTTGTCAGTCTGCAAGGCATGAATGGGACGCCCAAACTACGTAGCGACATAGGAGTAAAAGGTAGTGAGAACGGAGAGTGCATCGGATTTTCTCCGCAACGGGAAGGTCCACACATAATGCGAAAAAATCATCAACTATGACAAGATAGTATAAAAAACCCATATTACTGGGAACAGGAGATGTCCAAAGTCACTATGAATCAACTCAACTGGACACGACGCCACCGATGAGGACGCACTAAACGGAAGACGGACGTGCTTGCCGAGACGACAAGCATGACAAGTATGATCATCAGTTTTATTACACGTGAATGAAAAAGTCCTAAGAATATGACGAAGAGTGGCCGGGTTCGGATGTCCCACCGAGCATGCCAAAGGTCCACCGTGGCGGAGAGAGCGACCGGAGCGGATGTGGAGGTGTTGGTGGAGTGCACCGGGTAGAGGCCGTCCGGGCTGTCACATCGGTGGAGTACCATCCGGGTACGGGCGTCCTTGACAAAAAAACCCACTTCGTCAAATTCAATAGTTATAGGATTTTCACGTGTAAGAGAACGAACGGAAACAAGATTGGTGACTAACTCAGGTGAAACTAAGACATTAGACATATGTATAGGCATGGAGTTAGACGGAAAAGAACCATGACCGACATGAGTAATGGGAAGGGATGAACCGTCCCCAACAGTGATACGACATGCGGTAGAAACTGGATATGCGGAGTTGAGGTTACCAGGGTTGGAAGTCATGTGGGCGGTAGCCCCGGTGTCCATATACCAGTCGTCGCCTCCGGTGTATGTGTTGGGTGTAGGAGCGGAGTGAAGCGCCGCGAGAAGGGCTGGGTCCCAGGGTGCCGGTGGGAGTGCGGCGGCCGCGGCAGGGGGCGCGGCGGGGTAGGCGGGCAGGGCCGCGGGGTAGCTGCCCGGGGCAGCGTACGCAGGCGCGGCGGCGGGGTAGCCATGGGCGCTGGGGCGGGGACCAAGGATCCCGGCCGGGACAGGGGCCCGCGGCACTGGCATGGTGTACACGTGGACCACCCCCATCCAAGGGTTGGTCGCGGCGGCCTAGGGGGCGGGGGGGGGGGGGGGGGGGCAGCGCCTGCTGCTGCGGCTGGCGCCCCTCCCCCCCCCCCCCCCCCCCCGCACCGTGCTGCTGCTGCTGCTTCTTGCCGCGACGCCCCCCGCGGCGACGATCGGGGGCAGGGGCGGCGGCTGGTACGCCGACGGCGGAGGCGCCTGGAAGTAGGACGCCGGTGGCGGCGGAGGCCCTGGCGGCTGCGGAGCCATGGGAGAAGCGGCGCGGGAGGTGCCCGCGGCAAGCGCCGTGTGAGTGGCCCGGGACTTCACCATCTTCATCCTCCTCTCCTCCAACTGAAGATAGGCCACAACCCGAGGAAAGGTTGGGTCCGGAAGGAACGTGAGGTTGGAGGCTGCGTTGTTGAACTCTTCGTTCAGGCCAGCGATGAGCGTGCTCAGGAGAAGCTCGTCGGAGACCCGCTCCCCGAGGTCGCGAAGCTCGTCAGCAAGTTTCTTAAGGCGCATACAATAATCGTCGATAGACGAGTCAAGTTGAAGGCAGCCAAAAAATTCTTACTGAAGAAACACGCGGCGCTGGAGGCGTTGTCGAGGAAGAGCCCATTCAGCTTCGCCCACACCGTCTGCGCGTCATCAGTGTCGCAAACGATGGTGTGGAAGATGTCCTTGGAGATGGTTTGGTACAGCTAGCGGGTGACGGTGGCGTCGATGGTCAGCCAGTCGTCGTCCGCGAACATGAGGTCGGAGTCGACGGAGCCATCAACGTGATCGATGAGGTGGTACTCGCAGAAGACGAGGGAGAAGTAAGTCTTCCAGGCGTAGTAGGTGGAGGTGGCGTAGTCGAGGATGACGGGCACGTGGGCGAAGATGTCGAGATCGTGAATGACTTCCACCTGGGGTGGAGCCGGACCTTCGAAGGGATCGGAGGGGAGGGACGCGGCGGCGTGGGGAGAGGCCATCGGTGGGGTGGCGCGCGACCGAAGGGGGGGGCGGCGCGGGTGGGTTGGGGAGGTGGTAGCTCGGGTGGATGAGGCGGCGCGGTGTCCGAAGGGCGGCGGCGTGGTGGAAGGCGATCGGGAGGGAGGGGAGGGGGCGGGTGGCGATCGGGAAGGAGGGGAGGGGAGGGGGGCACGCGCGGCGGCTAAGAGATTGATGAACATTCGAACGAGGATGAACGAATGAATTCCATAGTAAAATCATCACACTTCCATTAAGGTGAGAAGCCACTTGATAAGAGATTGATGAATAAAATAAAAAGGTATGAGTGGAACAAATAACTGGTAAGGATTACCCAATCACAAACCAAATATCTGCGGGAAGAAATGCTAAGAGCTACATGAATCCCACCTATAAACTCCCGAAACTTTCTGGTTATGCAATCTGGTGTTGGGGATATAGGGGACACAAAATATATCACCCAAACTAGCAATCCCTAGATCCAGCTGTATCCATCCGTCAACACATAACCAAGAAACCTTCAGAAATCGTGTACCTCAACCTTCGAAAAGCATCCGTTATACGAGTTATGGCAATACTCCCGAACTCCCGCCCCAGTACTGGGTGGCGTCGAGGTGATCTCACCAACAACTGCATAAAAGAGATTTTTGATGTCGGCGAAACTCAAGTATTCCAGAACTGCAACGATAAAATTGTGACGACAACACCTCGGAGCTCAACTCCCCGGGACACTGCCACAACCCCTAAATGTCAAGAGGCACCAAGAACAATGTTCTCGTCACAAAACCATCGGAACGATTCTAAGATACCCGCGTGATCCTAAAAAAATTTAGTTAAATTTGAGGAGAGAAGAGTCAAAACTTCTACGTCAGGAGGCCTCACCAGAGCGACGAAGGGACTGAGGAGTAAAAAGAATCCTACTCTCCGATATATATAATCCTAAGACTCAAAACATTTTTGTTCTAGACTCAACAACGCCAGCGATTCGATCAAGTAGGGGGCTCCTAAGTCGGGGATGGCTCTGATTACCAACTTGTAACGCCTACGATGCGGCTATATCTCCCACGTGTCGAGGCACGACTTAGAGGCATAACCGCATTGTGGTATTGTCGCAAGAAGGGTTATCTTCACACAATCCCATGTAATGAACAGGAATGGGATAACGAGAGTTGGCTTACAATCGCCACTTCACACAATACATAAATATAATTCATACATCATCCAAAATCCACACATAGACCGACTACGGTCAAAATCCAAATGAAAATAAGATAACCCCAAATGCTAGATCCCCGATCGTCCCAACTGGGCTCCACTACTGATCATCAGGAAAAGAAACATAGTAACGACCACGTTCCTCGTCGAACTCCCACTTGAGCTCGGTTGCATCATCTGCACTGGCATCGTCGGCACGTGCAACTGTTTTGGTAGAATCTGTGAGTCACGAGGACTCAGCAATCTCACACCCGCGAGATCAAGACTATTTAAGCTTATAGGACCGGATGGTGTAATGAGGTGGAGCTGCAGCAGGCACTAAGCATATATGGTGGCTAACATACGCAAATGAGAGCGAGAAGAGAAGCAACGCAACGGTCGCGAAGCTAGAAATGATCAAGAAGTGATCCTGAAACTACTTACGTTCATGCATAACTCAAACTGTGTTCACTTCCCGGACTCCGCCAAGAAGAGATCATCACGGCTACACACACGGTTGATGTATTTTAATTAAGTCAAGTGACAAGTTCTCTGCAACCGGACATTAACAAATTCCCATCTGCCTCATAACCGTGGGCACGGCTTTTGAAATATAATACCCTGCAGGGGTGTCCCAACTTAGCCCATTATAAGCTTTGACGGTCAACGAAGGATAAACCTTCTCCCAGGAAGACCCGATCAGTCTCGGAATCCCGGTTTACAAGACATTTCGACAATGGTAAAACAAGACCAGCAAAACCGCCCGACTGTGCCGACAAATCCCGATAGGAGCTGCACATATCTCGTTCTCAGGGCACACCGGATGAGACAGGCTACGAGTAAAACCAGACTTCGAGTTTCCCCGAGGTGGCCCCGCAGGCGGCTCGGTTCGGACCAACACTCGGAGGAGCACTGGCCCGGGGGGGTTAAAATAAAGATGACCCTCGGGCTCGCGAAAACCCAAGGGAAAAGGCTTAGGTGGCAAATGGTAAAACTAAGGTTGGGCCTTGCTGGAGGAGTTTTATTCAAGGTGAACTGTCAAGGGGGTCCCATAAATCACCCAACCGCGTAAGGAACGCAAACTCAAGGAACATAATACCGGTATGACGGAAACTAGGGCGGCAAGAGTGGAACAAAACACCAGGCATAAGGTCGAGCCTTCCACCCTTTACCAAATATATAGATGCATTAATTAAATAAGAGATATTGTGATATTCCAAAATATCCATGTTCCAACATGGAACCAACTTCAACTTCACCTACAACTAGCAGCGCTATAAGAAGGGCTGAGCAAAAGCGGTAACTTAGCCAAACAACGGTTTGCTAGGAAAGGATGGTTAGAGGCTTGACATGGTAATATGGGAGGCATGATATAGCAAGTGGTAGGTAGCGCAGCATGGCAATAGAACGAACAACTAGCAAAAAGCAAAGATAGAAGTGATTTCGAGGGTATGGTCATCTTGCCTGCAAGGTTCTCAGAGTTGTCGAAAGCTTGATCCTCGTAAGCGTACTCAACAGGTTCCTCATTCATGAACTCGTCTCCCGGCTCTACCCAAAACAAGAACACAAGCAACGGAACCACAATCAATCACGGGAAATGCACAAGCAACATGATGCAAAACATGTATGATATGCGAGAAGTGATATGCGATGCATATGCGTGCTCCGGAAGAAAAAGAATGAACAAGGCATTAACTTGGCAAACCAAGTATGCCACTGGAAAGCTGCGATGATTTCGGTCGAAATCGATATAAAGATTACCGGAAACGGATGCACGGTTTGCAAATGGCAAGCAAAACCAGAATGACACGAATCTGCGATTAACAGCATGATAGCACTTAGAATACATCAAGAAACTAAGCTACAGCACCCCAACATAGCAACAAAGCATATGTCAGTAATCTAAAGGAGATGCTTGACAAAAGATGAACACTGAGCTACGGCTAGATCACAACATAACAGGCTCAAACAAGCATGGCAAAAATGCAAAAGATATCAGGTTCACAGACTGAAATTACTGGACATGGCATAAACAGCATCAGGTAGCAATGTTCAGAGCAAGCAAAACACATGCTACAGGAACTTAACATAGCCAAACAAGGCACGGCATGAATCTACTAAATGCATAGAACAAAAGTCCCTTACTGACCATGAGCCAAAAAGGATCAGAAGATATGATGGCAACCATGTAAACATAGCAAGTTTCGTTACCAGGTTTCAGACTTGGCAGAAAACAGAGCATGGCAGAAACAGAAATTATGAGGGCATTTTGGTGAGCTTGATTCACTCATCACAAAGCAATTCATGACAAAACAAGCATACCTACAGCAAGATGGCATGTTTATGAAGCTATCCACGGCAGGAGCAAATACATAGCATGAAAGTATCAACTACAACAACATTGGCAAAATTGAATATCATGTTAACAATCTGCCAGAAATATTTTATAGCAAAAGTAGAGCAAGATTAAGACATGCTATGGCACTCCATAATTGCAAATAAGGGCATGGATGGATATATCACAACTATATCTACAAAACATCTTTACTTAACATCACCAAAAGGATCATGGATCTCACTGAAGCCACATGGATATATGGTAACAAAATAACAGCAGAAACAGACAGTGAAAATACTGTCCCTGAAAACAGAAACATCACGAAGCCTAATTTGCATGCTTGTGCTAGTAACCACATAGATCACAAAAATACATGACATACACCTCTGTAAAGATGGCATGGCATACATCAGAACACATGTAGAGCTCATCCCCATAAGATGCACAAATCAAATGCAACAAAAATAACAAATCCTCAACTTCTGATAAGTAACAGCAGATAACAGCATATAGCACTCTTGCATCAGAGATTTGGGCATCAATATGGACTCAAATGAACATGGCATAATGGAACAAAATGAAGAGCATCTAGAGACGAACATTTCGATATATCATGCACGCAAAACGGAGCAGTATACAGAGAGTTATGATGCAATGAACAGGAGCATATATTGCAAAATATCTAGGACTTGGAAGATTTCGGGGGAGGGGAGAAGTCAACCTAGCAATGGATCTGGATCGGGCTAGGGTTCGGGGGCACGGCGGCCGGAGCTCCTCGCCGGAGAAGAGGCGGCGGCCGCCGTCGGAGGAGTGGGGCGAGGTGCCGCGGGTCGGGGAGGAGAGGAGCGGGGCGGCTCGTCGGCGGGCACAGGCGCCGGCGGCGCGCGGGCTCCGGGGTCGAGGCGGAGGCGCGGACGGCGGCGAGGTCGCCGGAGTTGCGGCGGCCGGCGGAGGCCGGCGGGGACGTCGGGAACGGCGGAGCGGCGGCGAGGACAGCGCGGGCGCGGGGGCGCTCGGGAGGAGGAGGCGGAGGCGCGCGGGCCAGACGCGGGCTCGGGCCGGCGGCGGCGCGGCCTACGGGGCCGCCACGTGGCGCGCTCTGGTTGGGCGAGGGCGGCGGCGGCGCGGGGTGGAAGAGACTAGGGTTTGATCTGCGAAAATTTCGGAGGGGGAGGTGTTTTTATAGGTAGAGGGAGCTAGGAGACTCCAAATGGAGTGCGGTTTTCGCCCACACGATCGTGATCGAACGACCGAGAGCATGGAGGGGACTTAGGTTGGTTTTGGGCTGTTTGGAGGGGGTTTGCTGCAACACACAAAAGGACTTTGCGGTTACCCGGTTAACCGTTGGAGCATCAAACGACCTCCAAATGGAACGAAACTTGACAGGTGGTCTACCGGTGGTGTCCCAAGGCTACTTGGCAAACCTCGGTCCATTCCGAGAACGTTTAACACCCGCTCACGAAAAGAAACAAGAGGGACGCGTCGGTGCGTGTGGGAGTGCCGGATTGCAAAACGGACAATGGGGAAAATGCTCGGATGCATGAGACGAACACGTATGCAAATGAGATGCACATGATGACATGATATGAGATGCATGACATGAACAAAATGCAAAACGAAAATAAAACCCGACCACGATGGGAATATCATAACCCATAGCCGAAAATGGCAAGAGTTGGAGTTACAAATATGGAAAGTTACATCCGGGGTGTTACAACACTCCACCACTATGAGAGGATCTCGTCCCGAGATCTAGGACTGAAAGAACTCCGGATATTCGGAACGGAGGTGGTCCTCGCGTTCCCAGGTGGCTTCTCGGTCGGAATGGTGCGACCACTTCACTTTAAGGAATTTGATTGACTTGTTGCGAGTCTTGCGCTCAGTTTCTTCAAGAATAGCAATGGGGTGCTCATGATAAGACAGATCTTCTTGGAGATCAATCTCTTCAAAGTTGATGGTGCGCTCAGGAGTCTTGAAGCACTTGCGAAGCTGTGACACGTGGAACACATCGTGCACGTTCGCGAAGTTGGAGGGAAGCTCAAGTTGATAGGCGAGGTCGCCTCTTTTGCCAATGATCTTGAAAGGACCCACGTATCTAGGGGCAAGCTTCCCTTTGATACCGAAGCGACGAGTGCCTTTCATTAGAGAGACGCGGAAGCCAAGTCACGGTGCTTACTATCATAGTAACTCTTCTGGCGCGATTGCGCGGCTTTGAGGTTTTCACGGATGACTTTACACATTTCTTCAGCCTCTGTGATTAAGTCATTGCCAAGAAGTTGGCGTTCACCCGTCTCTGACCAATTGAGAGGAGTACGGCACTTTCTGCCATAGAGAATCTCGAATGGGGCCTTGCCCGAACTCGCTTGAAAGCTGTTGTTGTAGGAGAACTCGGCATATGGAAGACAATCTTCCCATTTCATGCCAAAGGAAATGACACAAGCCCTGAGCATATCTTCAAGAATTTGATTGACTCGCTCGACTTGGCCACTAGTTTGAGGATGGAAAGCTGTGCTGAAGCGAATGTTTCTGCCCATGGCCTTCTGGAAGGAGTCCCAGAACTTAGAGGTAAAGATGCTTCCACGATTAGAAGAAATCAATTGCGGAATGCCGTGCAAGGAGACAATTCTGGAGGTGTATAGCTCTGCCAGCTGAGCTGCTGTGATGGATTCTTTGATTGGAAGGAAATGGGCCACTTTAGAAAGCTTGTCAATGACAACGAAGATAGCATCATTTCCGCGCTTGGACTTTGGAAAACCAGTCACGAAGTCCATTTCGATATGATCAAACTTCCATTCTGGGATAGCAAGAGGATGGAGGAGACCAGCTGGTCATTGGTGTTCTGCTTTCACCCTTCGACACACATCACATTCGTTCACGAATTGCGCGATTTCTCGCTTCATTCGAGTCCACCAATACGACTGCTTGAGGTCATGGTACATCTTCGTACTTCCAGGATGAATGGAAAGAAGAGAATTGTGCGCCTCGTTCATTATGACTTTCCTTAGATCACCTTTAGGAACCACAATCCGGTCCTCGAAGAATAAAGTGTCTCTGTCATCAATGCGATAGCACTTGTATTTGGAAAGACCCTTGTCGATACCACGTTTCACCTTCTTCACCATGGCATCAAGAAGTTGTGCCTCACGAATCTGATCTTCCAAAGTAGGAGAGACTATGAGGTTGGCAAGAAAACCTTGAGGAACAACTTGGAGATTCAGCTTGCGGAAAGCTTCACAAAGGTCCGGTTAGAATGGCTTGAGGATTAAGCTGTTGCAATAAGCCTTCCTGCTCAAAGCATCTGCAATGACATTGGCTTTGCCTGGAGTATATTCAATAC
The DNA here is from genome assembly GCF_002575655.3 of Aegilops tauschii subsp. strangulata. Lineage (NCBI taxonomy): Eukaryota > Viridiplantae > Streptophyta > Magnoliopsida > Poales > Poaceae > Aegilops > Aegilops tauschii. Next base: position 343,305,536 of record NC_053037.3, read on the forward strand.
TCGGAGTTTGCCTGAGGTTGAGGTTGGGCTGAGTGAAGATGTACTTGAGACTCTTGTGATCGGTGAATATGTCCACTTTTCTTCCCAACAAGAGATGTCTCCATGTTATTAATGCATGGACAACTGCCGCCAACTCAAGATCGTGAGTGGGGTAGTTCTTTTCATTTGGCTTCAACTGACAAGAGGTATAGGCCACAACTTTCTTCTCTTGCATTAACACAGCACCGAGACCTTGAAGAGAAGCATCACAGAAAACTTCAAATGGCTTGGATTCGTCAGGAGGAGTTAAGACAGGAGCTGTGACGAGTTTCTCTTTGAGAGTGTTGAAAGCAACGTCACACTCAGGAGACCAGACATACTTCACATGCTTCTGGAGGAGGTTGGAAAGAGGCTTTGCAATCTTAGAGAAATTCTCAACGAATCTTCGGCAATAGCTTGCAAGACCAAGGAAACTGCGGAGCTGCTTGACATTCTGAGGAGGTTCGCAATTCACAATTGCACACACTTTCTCCGGATTAACAGCGATGCCCTTGGCAGAGATGATATGACCAAGGTAAAGAACTTCATCGAGCCAAAACTCACATTTGGAAAACTTCGCATAGAATTGATACTCTCTGAGCTTGTCGAGCATCAATCGCAAATGTTTGGCATGATCCTTCTTATTCTTGGAGAAGACCAAGATATCGTCGAGATACACCAGGACGAATTCATTGGTATAGGGGTTGAAGATGAAATTCATCATCCGAGAGAATGTTGGAGGAGCATTGACAAGGCCGAAAGACATGACAGTATATTCATAAGAACCAAAGCTTGTTCTGAATGTTGTCTTGGGAATATCTTCTTCACGAATGCGAATCTGATGATAACCCATACGAAGGTCAAGCTTGGAGAATACTTTGGCACCTTTAAGTTGCTCGAATAGCTCATTGATGTTGGGAAGTGGATACTTGTTCTTGATTGTCTTCTTGTTCAATGGACGGTAGTCGACACAAAGTCGGTCCGTGCCATCCTTCTTCTGGACAAAAAGAACACCACAACCCCATGGAGATGAACTCGGTCTGATCAAACCCAGACGCTCTTGTTCATCGAGCTGTTTCTTCAATTCCTTCAGCTCCTTGGGTCCAAGCTTGTATGGACGCTTGCAAACAGGTTCTGTGCCGGGCTCAAGATCGATAACGAACTCAACTGGCCGGTGAGGAGGCATACCCGGAAGCTCTTCTGGAAAGACATCTTGGTACTCACAAATGACTGGAATTTGAGAGATGGCATACAACTCGCCCTTCTCATTGAGAGAAAACAACCGAATGGTTTCATCATGAGCGGCATAGATAATCACATCCTCAGAAGAGTGTCAATTGAATCTCCCTGGCAGCACAATCAAGTTGAGCCTTGTGCTTAGAAAGCCAGTCCATCCCGAGAATAAGATCAATATCCGAGTCACCAAGAACAATTGGAGAAGACAGAAATTTATAGTCGCTCATCTTGATACCGACATTCGGAACCAATATGGTAGATCTCAAACGCTTAGCCGGAGAAATAACTTGCATTGCTCTAGGTAATTCCTCTGTGTCAAAATTGTGCTTCGATGCAAATGGGTATGACATGAAAGAATGCGATGCACCAGTGTCAAAAAGAACTTTTGCAGGAAAATCATTAACTAAGAGATTACCCATTATCACATCAGTAGATTCCTCCGCTTGAGCTGCATTCATCATGTTCACCTTTGCAGACTTGGGATTATGCTTGACCACTGCATTGCTGGAAGATCTCACAGGAGGTGGAGGCAGAAGGCGCCTTTGGTTGAAGCACTTGTTAGCATAGTGACCTTTCTGCTGACACTTGTTGCAAGTCACCTCTGAGAGTGGACGATGATAAGGAGCATTCGACTTTGAAGCTTGATTCTGAGACTTGTTCTGATAGCCAGTGTTGAGGATATAACCATTAGAGTCACCCGCCCAGGAGGGGCCGGGTTACGTTATAATGATCATCACGTGAAGCCCAGTACCAGGCTAGAGGATGGCGGATCAATATTGGGCTTAAGACCCGGAGGCGGCTTAAGGCCCGTGGTGATAAACCGCCGTTATGACAAGACTTGTAATGTAAGGCAAGAGTAGTTAAGAGTCCGAGCCGGATACTGTTATAAGCCGGCCGGGACTCTGAGAGCCGCGGGGCGTCAACCTCTCTATATAAAGGGACGACCCGGCGGCGGTTCAGGACGAGAGACAACAGATCGAGAGCCGGGCATAGCGATTAAGCTCCTTGGTCATCGAAACCCTAAGTAATACCACCTCAACTAGACGTAGGCTTTTACCTTCACCGTAAGGGGCCGAACCAGGATAATCCTCGTGTACCTTGTCCCGTTTAACCCCTTTAAGCTTCCTAGCTGCGATGGCTCCACGACTAAGTCCTTGCACAAGGACATCTGCCGTGACAATTCCACGACAGTTGGTGCCCACCGTGGGGCTAGCGCACGGTGGATTTGAGTTCTTGAAGGGCAGCTTCGAAGGGCTCAAGTGATACGATGTGGGCCGGATGACCAAGAGTCGTCGCGGCAAGCTCTACATCGACGATGCGAACTGGGGCCCCGACGCTGACTCAATCGAGTACGGGTACCGGGTCCCCTTCAGCGGAATCCATGTCTTCATTGGCAAGATTGGTGAGCCGGGCCCTGAGCCGGACCACTGCGCCGATCTCATCGAGACGGCTCAGCGTGCACGACCCGCCCGGGCTCTGCCTGCCTTGAAGCGTGCTTTTGTGGGATGCATCCATGGAGGACCCTCTGAAGGATCTAGATCTGGCGATGAGACGGCCGCCCGCTCTAACGGTGAGTCGTCCACGGATGAGTCAAACTCGTTGTATCAACTTCAAGATGGCAGGCTCAGGGGTTGTTTCGATGGCGACAGTATTCCGGACCCCTTTGAGCCGCCGAGCCGGGTTGGAATCTTCATGGCCGGCGCACAACCTGTTCAAAACCCCGCCGCCGCGGCAGGAAGCCCTGTGCCCTCGCCGGCTCAGGTGCTGATGGATCTCACAGACAAGATGATGGCCCTGTTAACCGCTACGGTTGCCCCAGCGGATCAAGCTCAGCATGACGCAGAGAGGTGGCACAGTTAAAGTTGGATCTAGAAAAAGCCAAGGAGGATCTGGCGGCGGAAGGGATTAGGATGGCTGCGGAGAGGGCGGCTCTCGACGCCCAGACTCAGCTGATTCAGGCATAGTCTTTCCGGCTCACGATGGATCAGAACGCGTCCAATGAGGTCATGAGAAGGAGGCATCAAAAGGCCCAATCTCGACTCCCTCCGGTTTACGATCCTCGAAACCTCTTCAACACGCCTGGTGCAGGGCCCAGTAACCCGCCAGAGATCACGACGCCCGAGGCTGGAACGTCAATTCAGCCCCAAGTGATCGGGCCTCCCCGGGTGAACGCTGCCCCGCCTCAGTACGTGCCAATACCACCGGGTCATTACGCCAACCCGTTGGAAAACATGGTCGCCGCGGCGGCGCGACTGGCGGCTCTCCCAATCGAGGGCGACTCTCCAACGGCGGTTGAAACCCGCCGGGTTAGAGAACTCCTTCAGACGGCTCTGGCGCAGCAGGAGGCATATTCTTATAGCCGGGACAGGATTCATTCAACCCCTCATCCAGGACGGAGCCCGAGTTATAGCAGACACATGGTCTCAGCGACCGGCTCAAGCAATGTCCGACGCCATGACTTGCCTCCTGGCCACGGCCCGGCTCATAACGGAGCCTTTCACGCGGTAGACCAAGACAGAGCACGGCAAGAGGCGGAACAGGCGCCTCAGTTGACGGCTAACCAGCCACCCCCGGCTTATCCGACGGCTTCTGTCGATGCGGGTATACCTACAAGGACTGGAGGTGTCCCTTGTCTGGTGCCGGCTCTCCGCAATGAAGGTCTGCCCAAGGATTTCAAAGGGCCTAGGAAGGTGCCTAATTACACGGCTGATTTACAACCCGGAGCATGGATCGAGAGTTACGAGATGGCCATGGAGTTGCTGGAGGTCAGTGAAGCGGCAATGGCCAAGTACTTCACCATGATGTTGGATGGGACTGCCCGCACTTGGTTGAAAGGACTGCCGCCTAACTCTATCGTGTCTTGGGCTGAGCTAAAAGCCTGGTTCATCCAAAACTTTAAAGATACATGTAGGCAATCTATGTCAATTGTGGATTTGACTAACTGCAAGCAGCAGGAGGGTGAGTCTACAACCCATTGGGTTCGTCGGGTCAAGGAGATAATACATTCATCTGATAAGATGGATGCCGGCTCTGCAGTCTTAATGTTGGAGCAGAATTGTCGTTTTGCGCCGCTGAAGATGAAGCTCGGGCTGCTCAAGCGCGACTGCAATGATATGGGTACGCTGATGGCGGCTCTGGTCAAGTACGCCGATTCTGATAGTACCAAGGATCCCGCGTCGGATGATGAAAGGACAGGGAAGGGAAAACGGAATGGCAATGGCAAGGGCCCCCAGCATAACCCGGCGAACCAGGGAGGTAACAAGCGTAAGGCTGATGGCAGTATGGAGTTTGTGGCCAACGCCAATTCACAGGGTAACAACCACCGGCGTAAGGGGAGACCACCTCCCCGAGCCGGCGGGTCAGGCCCGACGCTTGAACAGTTGTTGAATGAGCCTTGCCCAAGGCATGGCTCTAGGGAAAAGCCGGCCACTCATCTATGGAAGGACTGCGCAATCATGAAGGCCTTTAAAAATTCCAATGCTTTCAATGGCAACAGTGGCCCGGGCGGCGGCTCAGGCGCTGGCGGTTTTCATGGCCCGGGCGGCGGTTCAAATTCCAATTCTCAGAATGGTCAAGGGGGCTTTAATCAGCAGTCCGGCCAGGGTCATCAGCAGTAGCAGGGGGGATACCAGATCAATCCAAAGCAGCTCAATGGTGGACAGTATCATGTGTTCACCACTAGTCTGTGCAAGCGAGATCAGAAGCTTCATAAAAGGGCTGTGAATGTTGTTGAGCTGGCAGTTCCACGCTATTTAAGATGGTCTGAGCAGCCTATTGTGTGGAGTAGGGAAGATCACCCTCCCCGGGTTGACAATCCGGGTCACCTGGCCCTGGTGGTGGCTCCTCAGGTGGGGGGATATAAGTTCACTAAAGTGCTCATGGACGGAGGCAGCAGCATCAACATCCTCTATTATGAGACCTTCCGTCGTATGGGGTTGATTGATAAGAGCCTCAGCCAGTCCAATACTGTTTTCCATGGTGTGGTGCCTGGTAAGTCGGCATATCCAGTTGGTAAGATCGAGCTGGAAGTGGCTTTTGGAGATGAGTACAACTACAGGGCGGAAAAATTAACCTTTGAGGTGGTTAAGATAAGAAGTCCGTATCATGCTTTATTTGGGCGGCCGGCTTACGCCAAGTTCATGGCATGGCTGTGTTACGTGTATTTGCAGCTCAAGATGCCGGGTCACAATGGGACCATTACGGTTCATGGCAGCCGAAAGATAGCCTTGGAGTGTGAGGAAGGTGACGCGGCTTACGCTGAATCTGTTTGTGCGACAGAGGAGTTGAAGTTTTACAAGGACAATGTTGACCCGGCAGATATGACGTCTTTGAAAAAGCCGACCACGGAGCATGAGCCGGCAATGAAATTTAAGTCAGCTGACGAGACTAAACTTGTTGACTTTGTTCCAGGTGACTCATCTCAGCAGTTCAGCATCAGTGCCAATCTGGATCCGAAATAGGAAGGCGCGCTCATCGAGTTCATCCGTGAGAACAGAGACATTTTTGCATGGAAACCTTCTGACATGCCAGGTGTACCTAGAGAACTCGCTGAGCACACTCTCAATATTGATCCGAAATTTAAGCCGGTTAGGCAATTCCTTCGGCGGTTTAATGAGGAGAGGCGGAAAGCCATTGGTGAGGAGGTGGCTCGGCTCTTGGCGGCCGGGTTTATTGTTGAAGTTTTTCATCCAGAATGGTTAGCTAACCCGGTGCTCGTGCTCAAGAAAAACGGCACCTGGCGGATGTGTGTGGACTACACGGATTTAAACAAAGCTTGTCCGGCTGATCCTTTTGCTCTCCCCCGTATTGATCAAATTATTGATGCTACGGCGGGTTGTGAGCGCTTAAGTTTTTTGGATGCTTATTCTGGGTACCATCAGATTAAAATGGCAGTTAAGGACCAGGAGAAGACGGCGTTCATCACTCCCTTTGGAGCCTTCTGTTATGTGTCTATGCCTTTTGGGCTCAAGAGTGCACAGGCGACTTACCAGCGTTGTGTGCAGAATTGTCTTCATAACCAGATTGGGCGCAATGTTCATGCCTATGTGGATGATATCGTGGTTAAATCCAGGGAAAAGGAGACCCTGGTAGATGATCTTAGAGAAACCTTTGATAATCTCCGGGTTTACAAGATGATGCTTAACCCGGCCAAGTGTGTTTTTGGTGTTCCCGCAGGCAAGCTCTTGGGTTTTCTGGTTTCTCACAGAGGCATTGAAGCTAACCCGCAAAAGATCAAGGCAATCACTTCTCTGGCTAAGCCAGCGTGCGTAAACGACGTCCAGCGTCTGGCGGGCCGCATTGCTGCTTTGAGCCGATTTATCAGCCGTTTGGGTGAAAAGGCCATGCCACTGTACCAATTGATGAAGAAAACAGATGACTTTGTCTGGAATGATGCTGCTAATGCTGCTTTTGAGGATTTGAAGAGACAGCTGGCTGAGCCCCCAGTTCTTGCTGCTCCTGTTGACAAGGAGCCCTTATTGCTGTATGTAGCCGCTAACACACAAGCCGTCAGTGTGGCTGTGGTGGTGGATCGCAAGGAAGAGGGTAAGGAGTATCCGGTTCAGCGGTCGGTTTACTACGTCAGTGAAGTGCTCATTGAGTCCAAACAACGGTATTGACATTGGCAGAAGCTTGTTTACGGGGTATTCATGGCAAGCCGGAAGCTTAAGCATTATTTCCAGGGTCACCCTATCACTGTGGTTAGTTCTGCTCCCCTAGGAGATATCATCCAAAACAGAGAAGCCACAGGAAGAGTGGCTAAGTGGGCTATAGAGCTTGGGCCTCATGGTCTGAAATACGTGCCACGCACTGCTATCAAATCTCAAGCATTGGTGGATTTCATCAACGATTGGACAGAGCTGCAGGTGCCGGAAAAGAAACCAGATAATACATACTGGACTATTCACTTCGACGGGTCTAGGCAGTTGGAGGGCTCGGGGGCTGGAGTTGTATTAACCTCCCCTCGAGGCGACAAGTTTTGCTATGTGCTACGGTTGATGTTTCCCTGTACTAACAATGCGGCTGAGTACGAGGCCTTGCTCCATGGTATTCGGATGGCTAAGGAGATGAGCTTGAGCCGGGTAAGGTGCTTTGGCGACTCAGATTTAGTGGCTCAACAAGTGTCAGGCAAGTGGGATTCCAAGGAACCTCTCATGGCGGCTTATCGCCGCGAAGTTGATGCCATTGCTGGACAATTTCAGGGTTACCAAATAGAGCACATCGATCGCAGGAAGAACGAGGCGGCTGATGCATTAAGCCGGCTGGGCTCTCAGCGAAAGCCGGTGCCGCCTAATATTTTCTTGGACATTTTGCATAACCCTTCTGTTAAGTTGCCTACAGAGGAAGACTTGGTTGTCCCTGACCCGGAGGCACAGTTGGTGGCGGCTCTCCACATTACCCCAGACTGGACAGTACCATACTTGGCTTACATGACCCGGGGAGAATTGCCTGAGGATGAAACTTTGGCCAGACAAATAACCCGGCGGTCTAAGTCAATGATAATTATCAATGGTGAGCTGCATCGTCGCAGTGTTACTGGAACTTTCCAGCGTTGTGTTTCCCCACAGGAAGGTCAAGAAATCTTACGTGAAATTCACGAGGGGGATTGTGGCCATCATGCCGGCTCAAAGTCCCTTGTGGCCAAGGATTTTCGTCATGGTTTTTATTGGCAGACGGCTCATGCTGATGCAGAGGATTTGGTCAGTAAATGTGACGGTTGCCAGAGGTTCTCGCGACGGGCTCATGTGCCGGCTCAGGAATTGAGGATGATTCCAATCACTTGGCCGTTTGCGGTCTGGGGGCTTGATATGGTTGGGCCTTTTAAAAGATCCAAGGATAAGAAGACCCACCTCTTGGTGGCAGTCGACAAGTTCACAAAGTGGGTTGAAGCAGAGCCATTTAGTAAGTGTGATGCAGCCACAGCGGTTCAGTTCATGAAGAGGGTGATATTTCGCTTTGGTTTTCCACATAGCATTATAACTGACAATGGTACCAATCTGTCTAAAGGCGTCGTGGAGGAGTTTTGTCAACGAGAGCATATTCGGCTTGACGTTTCATCAGTGGCTCACCCTCAATCCAATGGTCAAGCTGAGAGAGCCAATCAGGAAATCTTGAAAGGCATCAAGCCCCGGCTTTTGGTCCCTTTGCAACGGGCGCCGGGTTGTTGGGTGGAGGAGTTACCCTCCGTGTTATGGAGCATCAATACTACTCCTAACAGGTCTACGGGTTACACGCCTTTCTTCATGGTTTATGGAGCGGAGGCGGTCCTCCCTAGCGACATCCGTCATGACTCGCCTTGAGTGGCGGCTTATGTTGAGGCGGATAATGAGCGGGCGTGCCAAGATGCTCTTGACTTGTTGGATGAACAGCGTGATGTGGCAGCGGCTCGCTCGGCGATTTACCAACAAGACCTGCGCCGCTATCACAGCCGCCGGGTTAAGTCCAGAGTCTTCCAGGAAGGTGATCTGGTGCTCCGGCTCATCCAAGATCAAACAGATGCACACAAGTTATCCCCGCCTTGGGAAGGGCCCTTTGTGGTCAGCAAGAACTTGCACAACGGGTCATACTACCTTATCGATGTTCGGGAGCACAAAGATTCACGTAAGTCGGAGGAAGAGACCCGTCGGCCGTGGAACATAGCTCAACTTCGGCCTTATTACACTTGAGCCACCGGCTCTCATAATGTACATATTTCTATAGCCATGTATATATTATGATAAATAATAAAGCAGGACCTCTGTCCTTTTTCTCCTCCAAAGGTAAATGTGTTATTTCCATTACAACATTACATGGTCACTTGGAGGTGGATCCGGCTTACGATCGTATTCGAATCTAGCCGTTAACAATATGATCACCTGGGGGCTTCCTGTTCAAACATAGGTCGTATTCGAACCAAAGAGAACATAGCTGTCGATACCCACTTGATTGGCAAATTGCCGAGCTCATTGGGGAGTTTTTCTTGATCATATTTGAATCATAGCTCAACCCCCTTTGGGAACCGACGTGGATCATATTCGAATCAGCGTCGTTAAACAACTCTCAAGGTCATTTGGGGGCTTCGTGTTCAAACATAGGTCGTATTTGAACCAAAGAGAACATAGCTGTCGGTACCCTCTTGATCGGCAACGCCAAAGCCACTGGGGGCTATATGTTCGCATTCGAATCTTAGCTTAACCCCTTTGGGACGGTTCTCTGGTCGTATTCGAATCAGAAGCCCCTAAGTTTTGATCTTTTGGTTTGCAACAAGTTCTTTTGATCATATCAACAGTGTGCAAGGGCAGTTCTTACTCCGCCGGCTTAACTTTGATTAACAATGTTGATAGCACACAATAAGCATTATCGATGTTGGTGAACCGGAGTTGAGTTCTTAACCTCATTATTTGGGTTACATAAACCGGAAGTATACTTGAAGGCTTGTAACTATGTTATTATGGTTACCTCGAGGATACAATTGAGGGCCGGTCTTTGGTGACTTTGGTTCATATTCCGGGTTATATGTAAAGTATATGACTCTCAGTGCGGTAAGCCGCCCAGAGACTTGTGATTTGTTTTCTATGCAGGACAATTAAAGACAGCTCTTTAACTTAAGGAAAGTAGATGATCGAACATAACCCGGACGAATATAAAGGAGCAGCTTCAATGGAGTTAAGCATTCTACACGTGCACGATGGCACGACAAAATTAAGTGTTTGTCCTACTCTATTACAAGACTCCCCGAGTCCAAAAGGTGAGGCATTGTTTTTAAGGTGTAACCATGAGCCGCCTAAGGAATCAAGGTGTTGTTGGGTTGAAGCTCCCGGCTCATCCCTCTCCGCTCCTCCGGCTATTTCCATGACCTGGAAGGTTGATGATTTCCAGTCAATGCCGCTCAAAGCTTCAAATTGAGCCTCGTCATCAATTAACCCGGCCGGGTCAACTTCTGGAGCGAAGGTATGCTTACGAGTCGGAGGGATCAGGCTGATTGCTTCATAGCGTGGAGTGGGGATCCTCTGATTCTCCGCGTCATAGCCCGGCTGATATTTGGTAAGGTCGGTGTCATTCCCAATCAAGGTGGCCACCGGGCGCACGCTCTTCACGCAGGCGGCAAAGTCTTTCTGGTCAAAGGGGGTGCCGTCTTCCTTCAGGCTGGGGTATCCAAGAACGATGTCGGCCAGGTCTAGCTCCGGTAGAAACGCCTTGGCCCGGCTCAGAGCAGCTATAGCTCCGGCTCTTGCAGAAGCCCGTCTCAGTTCTTGGAAGCGTTGAGGAAGTACGGCAAGCCGCCTGAGTACGTCTGCCAGGTGAGTGGGAACCTCATTGGACAGAGCCACAATGGCTAAAGCACGTTGTGACCCGGTGTAGAGCTGCTCCACCAAGGTGTAAACTGCCTTCAGCTTGGTCAGCACGTTCTGATTCAGATTGGAGCTTCTGGGACCTGCATAATAACGTCAGGTGAGCTGATGGCAACGATGGGACTTATGAGACATGAAGAATGTAAACTTGTTAAAAGCTTACAGAATAACTTACCGAAGATTGCGGAGACCATCTGTGACACATGGTGTTTTAAGCCGGAGAGTTCGGCGGTTCTTTCAGTAAGGGCAGCCTCCGCTTGTTCGGCCCGGCTGAGCAAGGCGGTCTTCTCGTCGGCCCAAGTTTTTCTCTCTGTTTCAAATTTTTTCTTCAGTTTTTCTTGTCCAGCAACACTGAACTCAAACTTGGCATTGGCCTTCCGGGTCTCAGTTTCCTGAGTCTCCAGGCGGTTCTTCAGCTCAGAGATTTCCAATTCAAATTTCTTGCAAGCAGCCTGTACAAATTCCGGTTTACAGTTTGAGTAATTATCATGCAACATTAAAGTCCCAAGCACTTTGCAAGCAAAGACACTTGGCACTTGGGGGCTAATGTATGCTGAAAGATTCTATTTATAAGTGCCGGTTCATGAAGGTAAGCCGGAAGTTAAGCCTACAACATATTCTATCATAAGTAATAGACTTGGGGGCTAGCATGGTAAGGATGACTATGGAGTAAGCAAGAGAGTTGTACCTCAGATTTTTGCTATATCTGCTTCACCATGTCAATCTCTAGGTCCCGGCTGTTGTGCACTTGACCAATATAACCAGAAACAATGTCTCCAATGCTCAAGTTAGCATAGTCAGTGATATCCAGTCTGGCCCTACGGCGCTCCAGCAGTTCTTCTTTAGCAGAGCATCTGGCCAGCACAGTGGGTCTTCCCGGCTCAACGTATTCGGTCCGGGTAATCACCACATCCGGTTCATCGGCCGGTTGAGCTGAGCTGGGGATCTCCGGGTTGTCAGAACTCTCCATGGCTTGTTGTTCAGTTGGAGCGGTGGTTTCTGGAGCTGGTGCAGACGGCGGCTCAGAAGCAGAGGCGTTGGATTCAGTCAAGACCGGTTCTTCGACCGGGTGACTTTTCTTTGCCCTCTTGCTGAGCTTTGCTTGTGCGCTGAAAGTCAAAAGGTTAGTGCAAAAACATGAGTAAGATAAGCAAAAAATAAGATGATCATCATTACCCGGGTGCGGTCTTGAAAGCCGGCAAGTTAGATTGCATGGAGTCACCGAAGGAAGGTGAAGTTTCCTGATAGTTTGAATCAGAAGAATTGAGTGGTTGGCGAGTGATGCCCGCCAAAGGATGAAAAGGATATAAGTTGGAGATAACCTCGGTCCGGCACTTCCTTGATGCTTCGGGTAAGCCGGAGGAGAGGTCTGCATCCTTGCTGGCCCGAGTTTGCCTCCGGCTCTCATGAATCTGTTGCTTCAAAAGAAATTGAGGATCTTGATAAGATAAAGGATGGGAAAATCTTACTTTCCGGGTTACTCTTCGGACTTTCAACCTTGGCAAGGGTTCCGAGTCGGAGTAAAGTATAGTTACCTCTTCAATCACCGGGTTACTTGCTCCGGTGTCCTCCTGCTGATAATGAATGTCAATAAGATGGTTAAGAACAAACAAAAAACAAGAGAAGGGCGTAAGAATGAAGGGTTACCTCTGACTCGGAGGTGTCATCCAGCTGAAGCAGGTCCGAGGCGCTAGGCTTACTCCCCTTCTTGCGGGGAGCGGCTCTCCGGGCGGCTTTCTTAACCTTCCTGGCTTTTTTAGCAGCCTCATGATCATACTTGACCTTCCAGAACTTATCATTAGCCTAAAAAATACAACAAAGGTTTCTTGAGGTTAAGATGAAAATTGTTAAAATGGAAAGTGAGGTGCTCAGATCAGTAGCTTACAGCCGGAGCCGGGTTAGCTTTGCAGAAGGGACTTAAGCCTGTCCTCCCGCAGTCTGCTAAGCTCTCGTTCAGAAGGGACTTAGTCATGTCGTCAACGACGTCCTCAGGTAGGTCGTTGGGGCTGTGCCGCAGAAGATCATCCTTCCGGCCCGTGTAATCACACATTAAGCCGGGGCGGCGGCTCAAGGGAATCACCCGCCAAGCAATCCAGACCCGGACCAGATCAACACCGTTAAGGCCGTTTCCCAGAAGAGCTTTAATCTTGTTGATGGTGGGGATAAGCGGTTGTCGCTCAGCTTGAGATAATTTGTCTGGCAGGGGGTGATTTGACTCCAGACGCAGGGCGCGAAAGCCGGGCAGAGGGTTTTCATCAGCCGGAGAAGTATCCTGGCAGTAGAACCATGTCTGGTTCCAGTCCTTTGGGTGGCTTGGCGGCTCAGCATAAGGAAAGAGGCAATCTCTCCGTCGTTGGATCGAAATTCCGCCAAGTTCCAAGCTAGGCCCGTTGGCACACTCGTTCTGGCGGTTCAGATAAAACAGCTCCCTAAAGAGCAGTAGGCTGGGCTCTTCTCCGAGATATACCTCACAGAACACTTGAAAGTTACAAATGTTCGACACGGAATTGGGTCCAATGTCTTGAGGTCGCAGATCGAAAAAGTTTAGAACATCTCTGAAGAATCTTGAGCCAGGAGGAGCAAAGCCCCGGCTCATGTGATCAGCAAATATAACAACTTCTCCGTCTCTTGGTTGAGGTCTTTGTTCAGACGGGTCAGGGGCACGATAGGACATGACCTCCTTCTTAGGCAGGTAACCCGTCTTCACAAAGTCATCTAAAGTATTATCAGTAACATTGGATCTCACCCAGTTGCACGTAATGGGTGCTTGGGAGCCTTGGGCGGCATGGTGAAAGACGAAAGCCTATGACAAAAGAAAATGTCCGGTTCAAATATAAGCCGGAGGAAGATTTCAGTTCAGTATTCAAGATGGCGGCTTATGAAGGGGCCTAATGATATATGGCTAAGTGTGTCGGGTTATCTAAGCCGCTGTGGATCTCATAAGTAATTTAAGTTGTTTAAAACTTTATCATGAATAAGCCGGAAATTTCACAGCGCATGGCCTCTTTTAAGCCGGAGATATGAGCCGCCATGGTTAACAGATGCATGTTTATGTCTAAGTGTTGTACAAACAGGTTTCACAGGTTGCAGGGATTATTTTGGATCAAACGATCGTCCAAAAAGGAAAAATTTCTAGACCTAGAAAGCTGATACAGAGAAGTTCATGAGCTCAGAACGAGGTCTTTCTGCGGACAAAAGGGATCTACTAGCATAAAAATGAGTGCGAAACCACTACCGCAGGAGTTCTACCCTGTTTTCTGGATCAAAAGGGGTCGCGGTGGAAGAACTGTGAAGAACTCGAGATGAACTACGAAGAACAGGGGAAGAACGACAAAACCCTAATGCGAATCTACTGTATGGAGTGGCGAGGACTTACCGGCGCTGATGAGATGCGGAGGTTGCCACCGTTTCTCTGGACCGGTTCAGGGTGATGCAGCGGCCGAGGTTGACGAAGACCAGGGGCGCCACGGCGGCGGCGGAGCTCGGGCTCTGGAGCGTCAGAGGAGGAAGACGATGGAGGAGAAGAGTGACGAAGGCTTATGGGCCGGGCCTATTTATAAGGGACGGCTGATAAATGGGCGCAAGAAACGAGGAGGCCAAGACGCGATTATCTCGCCACAGAAACGCCTTGATTTTCGGGATGGTCATTAAAGATAAGATCCGTTGGAATATGACGGAATAAAAAATGAATTTAATGGAAGATGACGTCACGGCGGGTTACCAAGAATCCAGAAGATGACGTCACGGCGGGTTATAACCTTTGCACAAGCAGAAGCAGGAAGATTTTCTTTCAAAGGGATTGAAGATTGACATGAACCGGTTCAAATCAATCTGGGGCCTAATGTTGAGGATATAACCATTAGAGTCACCCACCCAGGAGGGGCCGGGTTACGTTATAATGATCATCACGTGAAGCCCAGTACCAGGCTAGAGGATGGCGCATCAATAGTGGGCTTAAGACCCGGAGGCGGCTTAAGGCCCGTGGTGATAAACCGCCGTTATGACAAGACTTGTAATGTAAGGCAAGAGTAGTTAAGAGTCCGAGTCGGATACTGTTATAAGCCGGCCAGGACTCTGAGAGCCGCGGGGCGTCAACCTCTCTATATAAAGGGACGACCCGGCGGCGGTTCAGGACGAGAGACAACAGATCGAGAGCCGGGCATAGCGATTAAGCTCCCTGGTCATCGAAACCCTAAGTAATACCACCTCAACTGGACGTAGGCTTTTACCTTCACCGTAAGGGGCCGAACCAGGATAATCCTCGTGTTCCTTGTCCCGATTAACCCCTTTAAGCTTCCTAGCTGCGATGGCTCCACGACTAAGTCCTTGCACTAGGACATCTGCCGTGACAATTCCACGACAGCCAGGGTTGGGTGGGTGGGAAGACCCATGGCCACCTTTGTTCTTCTGCTGGTAAGGCTGACGAAACGGAGGAGGAGGAGGCAACCAGAACTTCTGTTGCTTAGCAGCCACTAGTGAGGAAGAAGAAGACTGAACTGCGTCCCTTACTCTCTTCTTAGAAGCCTCACAGTTGAGCTGAGCAGCCTCTTGCTTCAGTGCCATATTGTAGAAATCATCATACTTGGTCGGCTCAAAAAGCACGAGAGGCAATTGCAGATCTTCTTTGAGGCCACCTCTGAATTGATAGATCATGCTCTTTTCATCAGGAACGTCTTGCTTAGCGAAGCGGGCGAGTTTCTGAAACTGAGTATTGTATTGATACACGGACATGCTGCCTTGCTTGAGATTGCGGAACTCCTCACGCTTGCTCTCAACAACACTTTGTGGAATGTGGTGAGCTTTGAAGTCTCGGCGGAAATCATCCCAGGTAATCACACGACCTCCTCTGGAATCTTTGTATTGTTGATACCACTCGGCAGCTTGATCCTTAAGTTGAAAATAAGCGAACTTGACAAAGTCCTCAGGCCTGACATTGCTACATTCAAAATGCTTGCTGATGTCCACGAGCCAATCATCGGCATCTATGGCCTCGGCACAGAAGCTGAAAGACTTGGGCTGATTTGCGAGGAACTGGTTGAGGGTAGCGAAGTGAGGCTGATTGTTGCCTTGGCCTTGATTTCCTTGATTGCCTTGCCCTTGGGTGCGTTCTTGCAAGAGTTGCAAAATCATCTGAGCATTGGCGTTGGTGGCTGCCATGATAGCTTGCCATGCCTCCGGAGGCGGAGGTGGTGGCGGAGGGTTCGCCTGACTCCCTTCATTGCGTTCCGGATTCTGACGCGTTGGCGGAGCCATCCTGAAGAGGGTGACATCCGTTAGCATCTTGATAGAAAAATAGGCAAGTTGAATCAACGGATAGAAATTGCAACATATAGTCTTCACAATAAACATTCGAACGAGGATGAACGAATGAATTCCATAGTAAAATCATCACACTTCCATTAAGGTGAGAAGCCACTTGATAAGAGATTGATGAATAAAATAAAAAGGTATGAGTGGAACAAATAACTGGTAAGGATTACCCAATCACAAACCAAATATCTGCGGGAAGAAATGCTAAGAGCTACATGAATCCCACCTATAAACTCCCGAAACTTTCTGGTTATGCAATCTGGTGTTGGGGATATAGGGGACTCAAAATATATCACCCAAACTAGCAATCCCTAGATCCAGCTGTATCCATCCGTCAACACATAACCAAGAAACCTTCGGAAATCGTGTACCTCAACCTTCGAAAAGCATCCGTTATACGAGTTATGGCAATACTCCCGAACTCCCGCCCCGGTACTGGGTGGCGTCGAGGTGATCTCACCAACAACTGCATAAAAGAGATTTTTGATGTCGGCGAAACTCAGGTATTCCAGAACTGCAACGATAAAATTGTGACGACAACACCTCGGAGCTCAACTCCCCGGGACACTGCCACAACCCCTAAATGTCAAGAGGCACCAAGAACAATGTTCTCGTCACAAAACCATCGGAACGATTCTAAGATACCCGCGTGATCCTAAAAAAAATTTAGTGAAATTTGAGGAGAGAAGAGTCAAAACTTCTACGTCAGGAGGCCTCACCAGAGCGACGAAGGGACTGAGGAGTAAAAAGAATCCTACTCTCCGATATATATAATCCTAAGACTCAAACCATTTTTGTTCTAGACTCAACAATGCCAGCGATTCGATCACGTAGGGGGCTCCTAAGTCGGGGATGGCTCTGATTACCAACTTGTAATGCCCACGATGCGGCTATATCTCCCACGTGTCGAGGCACGACTTAGAGGCATAACCGCATTGTGGTATTGTCGCAAGAAGGGTTATCTTCACACAATCCCATGTAATGAACAAGAATGGGATAACGAGAGTTGGCTTACAATCGCCACTTCACACAATACATAGATATAATTCATACATCATCCAAAATCCACACATAGACCGACTACGGTCAAAATCCAAATGAAAATAAGATAACCCCAAATGCTAGATCCCCGATCGTCCCAACTGGGCTCCACTACTGATCATCAGGAAAAGAAACATAGTAACGACCACGTTCCTCGTCGAACTCCAACTTGAGCTCGGTTGCGTCATCTGCACTGGCATCGTCGGCACCTGCAACTGTTTTGGTAGAATCTGTGAGTCACGAGGACTCAGCAATCTCACACCCGCGAGATCAAGACTATTTAAGCTTATAGGACCGGATGGTGTAATGAGGTGGAGCTGCAGCAGGCACTAAGCATATATGGTGGCTAACATACGCAAATGAGAGCGAGAAGAGAAGCAGCGCAACGGTCGCGAAGCTAGAAATGATCAAGAAGTGATCCTGAAACTACTTACGTTCATGCATAACTCAAACTGTGTTCACTTCCCGGACTCCGCCAAGAAGAGACCATCACGGCTACACACACGGTTGATGTATTTTAATTAAGTCAAGTGACAAGTTCTCTGCAACCGGACATTAACAAATTCCCATCTGCCTCATAACCGTGGGCACGGCTTTCGAAAGATAATACCCTGCAGGGGTGTCCCAACTTAGCCCATTATAAGCTCTGACGGTCAACGAAGGATAAACCTTCTCCCAGGAAGACCCGATCAGTCTCGGAATCCCGGTTTACAAGACATTTCGACAATGGTAAAACAAGACCAGCAAAACCGCCCGACTGTGCCGACAAATCCCGATAGGAGCTGCACATATCTCGTTCTCAGGGCACACCGGATGAGACAGGCTACGAGTAAAACCAGACTTCGAGTTTCTCCGAGGTGGCCCCGCAGGCGGCTCAGTTCGGACCAACACTCGAAGGAGCACTGGCCCGGGGGGGGTTAAAATAAAGATGACCCTCGGGCTCGCGAAAACCCAAGGGAAAAGGCTTAGGTGGCAAATGGTAAAACTAAGGTTGGGCCTTGCTGGAGGAGTTTTATTCAAGGTGAACTGTCAAGGGGGTCCCATAAATCACCCAACCGCGTAAGGAACGCAAACTCAAGGAACATAATACCGGTATGACGGAAACTAGGGCGGCAAGAGTGGAACAAAACACCAGGCATAAGGTCGAGCCTTCCACCCTTTACCAAATATATAGATGCATTAATTAAATAAGAGATATTGTGATATTCCAAAATATCCATGTTCCAACATGGAACCAACTTCAACTTCACCTACAACTAGCAGCGCTATAAGAAGGGCTGAGCAAAAGCGGTAACTTAGCCAAACAACGGTTTGCTAGGAAAGGATGGTTAGAGGCTTGACATGGTAATATGGGAGGCATGATATAGCAAGTGGTAGGTAGCGCAGCATGGCAATAGAACGAACAACTAGCAAAAAGCAAAGATAGAAGTGATTTCGAGGGTATGGTCATCTTGCCTGCAAGGTTCTCAGAGTTGTCGAAAGCTTGATCCTCGTAAGCGTACTCAACAGGTTCCTCATTCATGAACTCGTCTCCCGGCTCTACCCAAAACAAGAACACAAGCAACGGAACCACAATCAATCACGGGAAATGCACAAGCAACATGATGCAAAACATGTATGATATGCGAGAAGTGATATGCGATGCATATGCGTGCTCCGGAAGAAAAAGAATGAACAAGGCATTAACTTGGCAAACCAAGTATGCCACTGGAAAGCTGCGATGATTTCGGTCGAAATCGATATAAAGATTACCGGAAACGGATGCACGGTTTGCAAATGGCAAGCAAAACCAGAATGACACGAATCTGCGATTAACAGCATGATAGCACTTAGAATACATCAAGAAACTAAGCTACAGCACCCCAACATAGCAACAAAGCATATGTCAGTAATCTAAAGGAGATGCTTGACAAAAGATGAACACTGAGCTACGGCTAGATCACAACATAACAGGCTCAAACAAGCATGGCAAAAATGCAAAAGATATCAGGTTCACAGACTTGGTGAAATTATTGGACATGGCATAAACAGAATCAGGTAGCAATGTTCAGAGCAAGCAAAACACATGCTACAGGAACTTAACATAGCCAAACAAGGCACGGCATGAATCTACTAAATGCATAGAACAAAAGTCCCTTACTGACCATGAGCCAAAAAGGATCAGAAGATATGATGGCAACCATGTAAACATAGCAAGTTTCGTTACCAGGTTTCAGACTTGGCAGAAAACAGAGCATGGCAGAAACAGAAATTATGAGGGCATTTTGGTGAGCTTGATTCACTCATCACAAAGCAATTCATGACAAAACAAGCATACCTACAGCAAGATGGCATGTTTATGAAGCTATCCACGGCAGGAGAAAATACATAGCATGAAAGTATCAACTACAACAACATTGGCAAAATTGAATATCATGTTAACAATCTGCCAGAAATATTTTATAGCAAAAGTAGAGCAAGATTAAGACATGCTATGGCACTCCATAATTGCAAATAAGGGCATGGATGGATATATCACAACTATATCTACAAAACATCTTTACTTAACATCACCAAAAGGATCATGGATCTCACTGAAGCCACATGGATATATGGTAACAAAATAACAGCAGAAACAGACAGTGAAAATACTGTCCCTGAAAACAGAAACATCACGAAGCCTAATTTGCATGCTTGTGCTAGTCACCACATAGATCACAAAAATACATGACATACACCTCTGTAAAGATGGCATGGCATACATCAGAACACATGTAGAGCTCATCCCCATAAGATGCACAAATCAAATGCAACAAAAATAACAAATCCTCAACTTCTGATAAGTAACAGCAGATAACAGCATATAGCACTCTTGCATCAGAGATTTGGGCATCAATATGGACTCAAATGAACATGGCATAATGGAACAAAATGAAGAGCATCTAGAGACGAACATTTCGATATATCATGCATGCAAAACGGAGCAGTATATAGAGAGTTATGATGCAATGAACAGGAGCATATATTGCAAAATATCTAGGACTTGGAAGATTTCGGGGGAGGGGAGAAGTAAACCTAGCAATGGATCTGCATCGGGCTAGGGTTCGGGGCGCACGGCGGCCGGAGCTCCTCGCCAGAGAAGAGGCGGCGGCCGCCGTCGGAGGAGTGGGGCGAGGTGCCGCGGGTCGGGGAGGAGAGGAGCGGGGCGGCTCGTCGGCGGGCACAGGCGGCGGCGGCGCGCGGGCTCCGGGGTCGAGGCGGAGGCGGGGACGGCGGCGAGGTCGCCGGAGTTGCGGCGGCCGGCGGAGGCGGGCGGGGACGGCGGCGAACGGCGGAGCGGCGGCGAGGACTGCGCGGGCGCGGGGGCGCTCGGGAGGAGGAGGTGGAGGCGCGCGGGCCAGACGCGGGCTCGCGGGCCGGCGGCGGCGCGGCCTACGGGGCCGCCACGTGGCGCGCTCTGGTTGGGCGAGGGCGGTGGCGGCGCGGGGTGGAAGAGACTAGGGTTTGATCTGCGAAAATTTCGGAGGGGGAGGTGTTTTTATAGGTAAAGGGAGCTAGGATTAACAGCATGATAGCACTTAGAATACATCAACAAACTAAGCTACAGCACCCCAACATAGCAACAAAGCATATGTCAGTAATCTAAAGGAGATGCTTGACAAAAGATGAACACTGAGCTACGGCTAGATCACAACATAACAGGCTCAAACAAGCATGGCAAAAATGCAAAAGATATCAGGTTCACAGACTGAAATTACTGGACATGGCATAAACAGCATCAGGTAGCAATGTTCAGAGCAAGCAAAACACATGCTACAGGAACTTAACATAGCAAAATAAGGCATGGCATGAATCTTCTAAATGCATAGAACAAAAGTCCCTTACTGACCATGAGCCAAAAATGATCAGAAGATATGATGGCAACCATGTAAACATAGCAAGTTCCGTTACCAGGTTCCAGACTTGGCAGAAAACAGAGCATGGCAGAAACAGAAATTATGAGGGCATCTTGGTGAGCTTGATTCACTCACCACAAAGCAATTCTTGACAAAAAAGGTATACCTACAGAAAGATGGCATGTTTATGAAGCTCTCAATGGCAAGAGAAAATACATAGCATGAAAGGATCAACTACAACAACCTCGGCAAAATTGAATATCATGTTAACAATCTGCCAGAAATATTTTATAGCAAAAGTAGAGCAAGATTAAGACATGCTATGGCACTCCATAATTGCAAAAAATGGCATGGATGGATAGACCACAACTATATCTACAAAACATCCTTACTGAACATCACCAAAAGGAGCATGGATCTCACTGAAGCCACATGGATATATGGTAACAAAATAACAGCAGAAACAGACAGTGAAAATACTGAGTCCCTGAAAACAGAAACATCACGAAGCCTAATTTGCATGCTTGTGCTAGTCACCATATAGATCACAAAAATACATGGCATACACCTATGTGAAGATGGTATGGCATACATCAAAACACATGTAGAGCTCATACCCATAAGATTCACACATTAAATGCAACAAAAATAACAAATCCTCAAGTTCTGATAAGTAACAGCATATAGCACTCTTGCATCAGAGATTTGGGCATCAAGATGGACTCAAATGAACATGGCATAATGGAACAAAATGAAGAGCATCTAGAGACGAACATTTAGATATATTATGCACGCAAAACGGAGCAGTACACAGAGAGTTATGATGCAATGAATAGGAGCATATATTGCAAAATATCAGGGACTTGGAAGATTTCGGGGGAGGGGAGAAGTCAACCTAGCAATGGATCTGGATCGGGCTAGGGTTCGGGGCGCACGGCGGCCGGAGCTCCTCGCCGGAGAAGAGGCGGCGGCCGGCGGCGGAGGAGCGGGGCGAGGTGCCGCGGGTCGGAGAGGAGAGGAGCGGGGCGGCTCGTCGGCGGGCACAGGCGGCGGCGGCGCGCGGGCTCTGGGGTCGAGGCGGAGGCGCGGACGGCGGCGAGGTCGCCGGAGTTGCGGCAGCCGGCGGAGGCGGCCGGGAACGGCGGCGAACGGTGGAGCGGCGGCGAGGACTGCGCGGG
Source organism: Aegilops tauschii subsp. strangulata (assembly GCF_002575655.3). Taxonomy (NCBI): domain Eukaryota; kingdom Viridiplantae; phylum Streptophyta; class Magnoliopsida; order Poales; family Poaceae; genus Aegilops; species Aegilops tauschii. The sequence continues at coordinate 343,327,523 of NC_053037.3, forward strand.
CGCGGGGGCACTCGGGAGGAGGAGGCAGAGGCGCGCGGGCTCCGCGGGCCGGCGGCGGCTCGGCCTACGGGGCCGCCACGTGGCGCGCTCTGGTTGGGCGAGGGCGGCGGCGGCTTTCGTCCGGCCGGACCGGACGTGTCCGGCGGCGCGGGGTGGAAGAGACTAGGGTTTGATCTGCGAAAATTTCGGAGGGGGAGGTGTTTTTATAGGTAGAGGGAGCTAGGAGACTCCAAATGAAGTGCGGTTTTCGCCCACACGATCGTGATCGAACGACCGAGAGCGTGGAGGGGACTTAGGTGGGTTTTGGGCTGTTTGGAGGGGGGTTTTGCTGCAACACACAAAAGGACTTTGCGGTTACCCGGTTAACCGTTGGAGCATCAAACGACCTCCAAATGGAACGAAACTTGACAGGTGGTCTACCGGTGGTGTACCAAGGCCACTTGGCAACCTCGGTCCATTCCGAGAACGTTTAACACCCGCTCACGAAAAGAAACAAGAGGGACGCGCCGGTGCGCGTGGGAGTGCCGGATTGCAAAACGGACAACGGGGAAAATGCTCGGATGCATGAGACGAACACGTATGCAAATGAGATGCACATGATGACATGATATGAGATGCATGACATGAACAAAATGCAAAACGAAAACAAAACCCGACCACGAAGGGAATATCATAACCCATAGCCGAAAATGGCAAGAGTTGGAGTTACAAATATGGAAAGTTACATCTGGGATGTTACATTTGTCTCTTTCTAGCTCTCTCAAGAACGGCAAGGGCCACAATCTTTCTTTTGAGCTTCCTCCGAAGGTCCCTCTCCTCAGAGCTCAATGTTCTACTTTCTTGGGCCAAATCCAATCTAAGAATGATCTCAAGGGCCATGTGAAGTTGGACCTTATGGTTTGAGAAGATCTTTTTGCTCCAAGTGCGAAGGCGTTGACTAACTCTTTTTAGCTTGTGAAAGAGGATTTGACATGGTTCAACATGGGGGACTCTCTCATTCCAAGCATCTTGGACAGTCTTCTTGAAGTTAGGCATCTTGATCCAGGGCAATGCAACTCTTGATGTATTGATCGGGTACACGGTGCACGTATATAAATACAAGGACAGCCCTCAGCCTCATCTATACAAGGAAACTAGAGGCGGGGCCGGTAGGAGATTATCCTAACAGATACATGCACATAATATGTTCAACAATCAATAAAGCCAAGCTATCTTTATTAAAAAAAAAGGGTGTGAACTGAAGATCAAAACGTACTGCCCCGAGGATATGCCCCTTGCAAAGCATGCTGGGAAACACTGCTTCCTTTGAAAATACATTCTTTCCAGCAAAAGACGTTTTCTTCTTTGCGGCCCATCAATTGGCACGTCCGTAAAAAATGCCTATTGTTCGTTTTTGTTCCAACCCCGTATAAAGAAGTTTCAAATAAGACAGAATTACCGCTTACCGGGTCACCGCGCTACTGAATGTTTTCCATTGGGGATACTAAACTGAATTCACCTAAGTTGGCGTATTCTGCGGATGTTTGTAAAACCAGTCTTGCGTTATACCCCTTCATTCGAGTAATAGGCAAGTCTTTTGTGTGTTCTCGAAAGAACATACAAAATAAATTATTATTCATTTACCTTCGTACTCTAGCTGAGGAAACGATGAAACTCAGGTACCCGGTTTCCTACATGATTAAAGCCATAGCACTAGTCTCTGAACATAATGCCGGGGCACTACCCTTTTCAAAAGAAAAGAAAAAATCCCTGCACATAGTCCAGCACAAGTTTCTGAACACTAAATCTACTGCACGCAGGCACCCATTTCCTAAGCAGCAGGCTAATGGAATGGAACTGATTTTATTTCGAACCTTCAACAGAACTGATTTTGTCAAATGTTGCCTTGCCATAACAACCACATTTCACGGTGAAACGCGTAATGGCAATCCCACATAGTAGTACGAACCAGAACTGTTAATTTTTCCCGGAAGTATATACAGGGAGGGGATTCCCAAATCTAGAGACCTCGAAGGCACAAATTATGTACAATTCATAAGTACAAATCGAGCTCCCCAAACCCATAGACACAGAAGAAAGAATGAACACTCTAGGAGCCGACGGCCTGCCCGGCTCACCATTGTGCACTGAGCTCTTCTAGTTGGAGGCTCACCATTGTGCAGTCGACCAGGACACCATGCTGCCGCTTCTCCTAATCATCCCCAACGAATTTTGCGTTGGATCATCTGCTGGACATCAGCGAGCCATGGAAGTATTTCTCGGTGCTCTGCTCCCCCTTGGCTTTTGGCCAGAGAAATGCGAATGCCGGCCGGCCAGCACGACGGAATTCTGACTTGTCGCCGGCGCGCCGTCCGTGCATCAGCGACAGGGACAGACCGTACGGAAAAGCAGCGAAGCATCGGCGGGCGGGCGGTTTGGCCATCTCACACGTCGCTTTCGCAGCCGTCGCCGTCGGCGTTGCGGCCGGCCCTCGGAGGCGGGTTCACGGAGAAGGACAAGCGGCCGAACCCCCACTGCCCCACCTGGTACATCTCCAGCCACACCCTTTCCTCCTCGCTCGCAGCCGCGCCCTGATACGCCGCCGTCGCCACGTCGTCCTCGCCTTTTGACGCGGCCTCGCCGGGACCAGGCTCCCGGTGGCCGCCCCCGCCCGCACACTTGGCGCCAGCAGCGCTAGGGCTAGGGCGACCGCCCGCAAGGTCCATGTCGCGCACGCGCTTCTTGTGTTGCAGCTTTCCATGCCGCCGGCGCAGCCGCTGCACGCAGCGGCGGCCTACGGCGAGCGGGGCCTTGACGAGCGCCAGCCCCAGCAGGCTCACCACCGCGCACGGGCAGCAGCCCAGCGCGATGCAGTCCGCCAGCGACACCGCCACGCACGACCGGCACGACTGCGCAGTGCAGTCCGCGTGGTCGACCACGGCGGGCGCCGCGGCCGGCCCAGCGCCTTGGTCGCCGTCGTGGTGGAACCGTCCGTGGCGCCGCGACATCGAGCCAGCACAGCGCCCCCGGCCGCTCCGACAGGTCAACGCCTCATGCCGCCTGTCCATTGTGAGAGGTGAGCAAGGCGACGGGAGCCGAGGAAATGGCCGACATGGTCATGGCATCACGACGAAAGTAATACTTGTGGCAACTGAAACGGGGCGTTTTTGCGCGAGAGCGGTGTTTGGGAAGAAATAAAAAGGCGATTGAGCACAGTGCCGAGCAAACTGGCAATGTAGACAGGCACATGCTGTAAATTAAGCCTCTGGACACGGACACATGCCAGTAAATGCGTCCGCCTGAAATAGAAACGAAAGTTTGGCAGATGCCAGATGGCGAGGCAATACCGTCAAAATTTAAGATGATACGTCGGCTCAGTCTCACGCAGATGCTCATAGCGGTAAGATATGCGTGCTTAGGAAATGAGGAGAATTCCCTCCCTCCCTGTGGTGGCGTGGCGTGGCGTGCCTTTCGCTTTTGCGCGGGGACGTAGGAGTAGCTGCGGTGGGTGCGTGCAGTGGGGCTTTACAATCCGGTCTGGCTACTGTGCAGACACGTCGGACGGGTACAGCCGGAAACTGTAGCAGGCATCAGCGGCGTACGCGCCATGGATCTCTTGCCCGATTCCTGCCTGCCCGCCTGCAGCTTCGCGTGTGGGGGGCCCGGGCCGGGCCGGGCCGCAGTAACTGCCGGCCTTTAGGTACGTTTACTTGCTTGGCACAGATACGAGCCATTCAAAGGCATGGGGTCCTTCCCTTTGGGTGGTGGATTGGATAGGTTGCTTTGTTTGTGACAAGTACACCAGATGATGATAAAGACGGGTCCAAATAATGCCCTAGGCTTCTTTCACGCTTTGTTTCCGCTAGACCACGACTATGTTCTTTTCTTTTCTCCCTCCTCTGTTTCATTATTGGACGACGAGGTTGAGCTGGAGGTGGTACACCGTACTACGTGTCTGAGTGGCTTGGATGGAACATGTCGGACCAGGAGGAATCTGAATATCAATATCTGATACTATGTTGTGATTTGTCTCTACATACATGATTGATTGAGCACCCAAAACATCATTAACCAAGCAGCAGTAACAGCAACCTCTAAGTACACCTAAAGCATTACTACAAGACGATATTATGATAAGCACGTACAGTACTTCTCGCTAAAAAAAAGCACGTGCAGTACTATGTAACCAAACTGATCAGGGTCGCCATCAATCCCACTGTGGTGCGCATCAGGCGACAATTAAATATGGTGCAGAGCAAAACCCTGCTGTGTCCTTGTCCCCGAATTATTGCATTCAGGTAGTAGATGATTATTGGCACGACCAAGTTTGCACGCTTCGTTCATGTTTAATGTACATTCCATAGGTGGTTAAGCTTTGGTCCACGGGCCCCTGTCTGTATTTTTAATTTTAAGTTTGAAGCCGTCAATAGCTTTCTGTGTTGAAAGAAAGAAACCATCTCCATCATCAAACTCTACAATCCTGTGCATACTACTACCAGGACATACATGAACGGGGACAAGTCTTCTATTTTACTACTCCACTATTTAGCGTTTATTAGGGCATAATCTACCAAAAGGGTGGCATGATTAGGAAGCGGCAAAAGCTACGCCGTCCGAAAGTCTTGTGATCTCAGCAATGGACTGGATATTTGGCACCTACTCCAAACAAGCTCCTTCAGTTCAGGGTATCCTATTTTTATGGGTGTGGTTTGGCTGAAAGCAATGCGCACACACATCTATACTATTTCCTTTGGGAAAAGGCATACTAGTTATAAAAGTTTCATCTCAAGAATTAAATCGTCTGGGGGTAGAGTATATCCGTGTATATACGCGTTGGCCTATTGCCATCATGAAAGAGACGGAAAGATTCTGCTAGGCGTTGGCGGCATAGGAAATAGGCGAGGCTACGCAAGCATGAGCACTCGAGGTCAAACACCCGGGAACTCAACCATTACCTGATGCCTAGAGATGAACTCCACCATTTCCTAGAGATGAAGATCGAAAGAGGACAGAAATGCATCCATGCATATGGTATGTACTATATACTCTTGACGACGAGAAAAGAAGAGTCTTAACGCTCACACCGTGGATCACCGCATAGCTCGTGTCAGCGCTACCGAGCCGAGGTTTCCTGACTCCTCTGCGTGCATGGGTGTGTGCAGCAACCCTGCCATCGTCTCAGAGCAGTGGCTAGATCTCCGAGGATATCACACTTGCCGAGGCACATCGCCCATATGTTTTTATTTTTGCGTTTTCTTTTCCCTGCGCGGCTGCATGAAATAATACTAGTAGTAATGTGCTTGGCCTAGCTACTCGACAACCTCTACTCCTACTTCAGTTGGTACTGCTGTACTCCTACTGGGCATTTAAGAGCCGCATGTGCGTCTCTCGCTTTGTTGCATGTGAAAATAGCAGCAAGTTACATTGCCCTTTGGAGTTTTTGGCAGCCATGGTGCTGGGAATCTTAGTCAAATGTGTCATGTCTCATGCTAGTATGTGGCTGGTGTTTTCACGGCTGTGAATTTACCACCATGCGATTGCCAAGTGATTGATGTTTGGGGTGGGGGTAAAGGACTCCAGCGCGCCTCAGCTACGCATTTGAGCCGAGCGTATGTAGTAACAAGAAGGAAATTGAGTATCAGCAAAAGCTAGCAAGCAAGCGCATCTGGTTCTAGCCACGGCGATCGGCGGGGACTAGAAGCACCAAGTTCACGGCTAATAAGAATAGAACAGTTTGAGCTTCATCCGATCAAAGTAAAGAGGTAGGAGCAGCAGGCTTACCTGCCGTGAAGTGGGGGGGGGGGGGGGGGGGGGGGGGGGCGCCGTCGATCGTGTGTGCCGGCGTCAGAGACCCCACGCCGAGGCCCTGGATGGGTCGACGACCAGCGGAGACATAAGGATGGATCAGTCAGAGCGACGGTGGGCGAGGAGGAGCTTCTCCGACGGGCTCGAGCTCGAGTTTGAGGCGGCGTTGGTGATTTGAAACGAAGTAGGGAAGGGAAACGGGAGGGGTGAGAGCTCCCTTGCCCCGTGGCTCTGTTTCTCGTGGCTTTATACACAGCTAACTAGGGAGGCTACTAGCTGCTGTCAAGCTGCTCGTCGGAAATGTTTGGGAAGAAAGAAATGCTGAATCGTTTGCAAAATAGGAACAAAAGGACAAATGCTGAATCGATGCACTAGCTAGTACTCCCTCCATTCCTAAATACTCCCTCCGTTCCTAAATATTTGTCTTTCTAGAGATTTCAAATGGTCACCATATACGGATGTATATAGACATATTTTAGAGTGTAGATTCACTCATTTTGCTCCGTATGTAGTCATCATTTGAAACCTCTAAAAGGACAAATATTTAGGAACGGAGGGAGTATAAGTCTTTGTAGACGTTTCATTATGAACCACATACGGATGTATATAGATGTATTTTAAATGTAGATTCATTCATTTTACTTCGTATGTAGTCCATCTAATGAAATCATTAGAAAGACTTATATTTAGGAACGGAGGGAGTAGAAGTGTTCTGCCCCCCGTGCAAAGGTGGATTGTTATCTCAGCTTGGGCTTAACTAAAAAAACCGGTGCCAGATTTTGTTAAGCTTTGCCGATGCCAATTCACCAACTACTCGTGGGCAGGCACTGGACTGAGAGAATCTGTGGTGCTGGAGGGTGCCAGTGATAGTACGTAGGAGTAATTCATTATCGAAGACACGGCCGGAGAATCTTGTTTGACCTCTCCTCGGGACGGACAGGGGCTTGGCTTCTTACCGAGCGCTCCTCTTTCTTCACCTTATTATTACGCAAAATGAGCCACGTATCACTCGCGCTGTATCGTGTACGACAAACGAGTCAATGTACTAACGGCAGCCCGACGAAATTCCAAATTTGGCGGTTTTTTACGTTTTGCATGGTCAAATGGTCTTACTCCGATTTGGCATCATAGGATTGAATGGTTTTTGTTTTGTTGGGGGAAGATGAAATGATGCCACGACACGCTGGTTTGTCTTTTTAAGTACAGTAGGTTAGAACAACTCCAACCGATTGACCCAAACAGACGATGATTTTGTCCGCTTTTTATCAGTTTGGATCGGCCCAGCTGTCCACTTTTGTGTTTGGGTCAGCGTTTGCGCCCAACGGTGACCCAACCCATTTTTAAGGTCGTGCGATATGTTACTTGTCCGAGATTCGATCGTCGGTATCTCCATACCTAGTTCAATCTCGTTGCCGGCAAGTCTCTTTACTCGTTCCGTAATACAAGATCGCATGACTAACTCATTAGTCACATTGCTTGCAAACTCTTTACGATGTTGTATTACCGAGAGAGCTCATAGATATCTCTCCGTCATATCAACTGACAAATCCCAGTCTCGATCCGTGTCAACCCAACAAACACCTTCGGTGTACCTGTAGAGCACCTTTATGGTTACCCAGTTACGAAATGACGTTTGGATACACACTAAGTATTCTTCCGGTGTCAGGGAGTTGCACGATCTCATGGTCTTAGGAATAGAAACTTAACATGAAAAAAGTTATAGCAATAAATTGATACGATCAACTACTAAGCTTACGGTTGGGTCTTGTCCACCACATCATTCTCCTAATGATGTGATCCCATTATAACTCATGTCTATGGTTAGGAAATCTTAACCATCTTTGATCAACGAGCTAGCCTAGTAGAGGCTCACTAGAGACATAGTATTTGTTTATGTATTCACACATGCATTTAAGTTTCCGGCCAATACAATTTTAGACTGAATAATAAACCTTTATCATGAACAATGAAATATGATAATGACCAATTTATTATTGCCTCTAGGGCATATTTCCAACAGTCTCCCACTTGCACTAGAGTCAATAATCTAGTTTACATAATTATGAATCTAACACCCATGGAGTCTTGGGGCTGATCATATTTTGCCCATGGAAGAGGTTTAGTCAACGGGTCTGCCATATTCAGATCCGTATGTACTTTGCAAAGTTCTATGTCTCCATCCTTAACAATTACGAATGGAGCTGAAACGACACTTAATGTGCTTGATTCTCTTGTGAAACCTGGGCTCTTTGGCAATGGCAATAGCTCCAGTGTTGTTACAAAAAGTAGTCATTGGATCCGATGCACTAAGTATTACACCCAGATCGGATATGAACATCTTCATCCAGACTCCTGGTGCTGCTTCCGAAGCAGCTATATACTCCGCTTCACATGTACGCCACAACGCTCTGTTTGGAACTGCACCAACTGGCCGCTCCACCATTTAATATAAATACATATCCAGCCTAAGACTTAGAGTCATCTGGATCTGTGTCCAAGCTAGCATCGACATAACCCTTTACGACGAGCTCTTCGTCACCTCCATAAACAAGAAACATGTCCTTAGTCATTTTCAGGTACTTCAGGATATTCTTGACCATTGTCCAGTGATCTACTCCTGGATCACTTTGGTACCTCCCTGCTAGAATTATGGCAAGGCACACATCAAGTCTGGTACACAGCATGGCATACATTATAGAGCCTATGACTGAGGCATAGGGGATGACTTTCATCCTTTCTCTTTCTTTTGTCGTGGTCGGACTTTGGGTCTTACTCAACTTCACACCATGCAACACAGACAAGAACCCTTTCTTTGACTAGTCCATCTTGAACTTCTTCGGAACTTTGTCAACATATGTGCTTTGTGAAATTCCTATTAGGCATCTTGATCTATCTCTATAGAACTTGATACCCAATATGTAAGTAGCTTCACTGATGTCTTTCATTGAAAAACTCTTGTTCAAATATCCTTTTATGCTTTCTAGATTTTCTATATCATTTCCAATCAAACAATATGGCATCCACATATAATATTAGAAATGCTACAGAGCTCCCACTCACTTTCTTGTAAATACAAGCTTCTCTGTAAGTTTGTATAAAACCAAAAGCTTTGATCACCTCTCAAAGCATATATTCCAACTCCGAGATGGTTGCACCAGTCCATAGATGGATCGCTGGAGCTTGCGTACTTTGTTAGCATCCTTTGGATCGACAAAACCTTCTGGTTGCATCATATACAATTCTTTTTTAAGAAACCTGTTGAGGAGTGCCATTTTGATGTCCATTTGCCAGATCTCATAATCATGAAATGCGGCAATTGCTAACATAATTCTAATAGACTCATCACTACAGGTGAGAAAGTCTCATCGTAGTCAACCCCTTGAACTTGTCGGAAACCCTCTGTGACAAGTCGAGCTTCATAGACGGTGACATTACCATCAGCGTATGTCTTCTTCTTAAAGATTCATTTATTCTCAATGGCTTGCCGATCATCGGGCAAGTTCACCAAATTCCATACTTTGTTCTCATACATGGATCCTATCTCGAATTTCATGGCCTGAAGCCATTTGTCGGAATCCGAGCTCATCATTGCTTCTTCATAGTTTGTAGGTTCGCCGTTATCTAATAGCATGACTTCCAGGATTGGATTACCATACCACTCTGGTGTGGAACGTACCCTGGTCGACCTACGAAGTTCAGTAGTAACTTAATCCGAAGTTTCATGCTCATCATCATTAGCTTCCTCTCCAATTGGTGTAGGCATCACTGGAACTGTTTTGTGTGATGTGCTACTTTCCAATTCGAGAGAAGGTACGATTACCTCATCAAGTTCTACTTTCCTCCCACTCACTTCTTTCGAGAGAAACTCCTCCAAAAAGGACCCATTCTTGGCAACAAAGATCTTGCCCTTGGATCTATGGTAGAAGGTATACCCAATGGTCTATTTGGGGTATTCTATGAAGATGCACTTCTCCGCTTTGGGTATGAGCTTATCAAGTTGAAGCCTTTTGACATAAGCGTCGCAGCCACAAATTTTAAGAAATGACAGCTTAGGTTTCTTTCCAAACCACAACTCATACGGTGTCATCTCAATGGATTTAGACAGTGCCCTATTTAAAGTGAATGCGGCTATCTCTAATGCATAACCCTAAAACGATAGTGGCAAATCAGTAAGAGATATCATAGAACGCATCATATCCAATAGAGTACGATTATGATATTCGGATACACCATTATGCTGTGGTGTTCCAGGTGGCGTGAGCTGTGAAACAATTCCACATTGTCTTAAATGCATACCAAACTCGTAACTCAAATATTCACCTCCATGATTAGATCATAGAAACTTTATTTTCTTGTTACGATGATTCTCCACTTCAGTCTGAAATTCCTTGAACTTTTCAAATGTTTCAGACTTGTGTTTCATTAAGTAAATATATCCATATCTACTCGAATCATCTATGAAGGTAAGAAAATAACGATATCCACCGTGTGCTTCAACACTCATCGGACCACATACATGGGTATGTATTATTTCCAATAAGTCATTAGCTCGCTTCATTGTTCCGGAGAACAGAGTTTTAGTCATCTTGCCCATAAGGCATGGTTCACATGTCTCTAATGATTCATAATCAAGAGATTCCAAAAGTCTATCAGCATGGAGTTTCTTCATGCACTTTACACCAATATGACCTAAGCGGTAGTGCCACAAATATATGGTACTATCTTTATTAAATTTGCATCTTTTGGCATTAATATTATGAATACGTGTATCACTACGATCGAGATTCAACAAGAATAAACCATTTGCAAGGGGTGCATGACCATAAAAGATGTTACTCATATAAATAGAACAACCATTATTCTCTGACTTAAATGAATAACCATTTCGCAATAAACATGAGCCAAATATAATGTCCATATTCAACGCAGGCACCAAATAACAAAATTTTAGGTTTAAAACTAATCCCAAAGATAGATGTAGAGGTAGCATGCCGGTGATCACATCAACCTTGGAACCATTTCCGACGCGCATCGTCACATCGTCCTTAGCCAGTATTCGTTTATTCCGCAGCTCCTGTTTTGAGTTGCAAATATTAGCAAGCGAACCAGTATCAAATACCCAGGCGCTACTACGAGCACTAGTAAGGTACACATCAATAACATGTATATGACATATACCTTTGCTGACATTGCCAGCATTCTTATCTACCAAGTACTTGGGGCAGTTCCGCTTCTAGTGACCATCCCCCTTACAGTAGAAGCACTCAGTCTTAGGTTTGGGTCCAGCCTCGGGTTTCTTCACGGGAGCGGATACTTGCTTACCATTCTTCTTTAAGTTCCCTTTCTTTCCCTTTCCTTTCTTGAAACTAGTGGTCTTTTTAACCATCAACACTTGATGCTCCTTCTTGATTTCTACCTCCTCGGCCTTAAGCATCGCGAAGAGCTCGGGAATCGTTTTATGCATCCCTTGCATATTATAGTTCATCATAAAGCCTTTATAGCTTGGTGGCAGAGACTAAAGATTGTGTCATGTGGAAGATTAACTCCCAACTGAGTTAAGCGGTTGTGAAACCCAGACATTCTGTGTATATGTTCACTAACAGAACTATTCTCCTCCATCTTGCAGCTAAATAACTTGTCAGAGGTGTCAAACCTCTCGACCCGGGCATGAGCTTGAAATACCAATTTCAGCTCCTCGAACATCTCATATACTCCGTGTTGGCCAAAACATCTGTGGGCCCCGGTTCTAAGCCGTAAAGCATGAGGCACTGAACTATCGAGTAGTCATCAGAACGTGCCTTCCAGACGTTCATAACATCTGCAGGCGAGCGTTGAGGGGGTGCATCACCAAGCGGTGCATTAAGGACATAAGCCTTCTGTGCAGCAATGTGGATAATCCTCAAGTTACGGACCCAGTCCGCATAGTTGCTTCCCTCATCTTTTAACTTAGCTTTCTCTAGGAATGCATTAAAATTCAGGCGAACTACAACATGGGCCATTGATCTACAACACAAATTTTGCAAAGAAAATTAAGACGAAGTTCATGATAATTTAGTTCTATTAATGAAATTACTAATGAGCTCCCACTTAAATCAACATCCCTCAAGTTGTCTAAGTGATACATTATCAAAATCAACTAACCCATGTCCGACCATCACGTGAGATAGGTTAGTCATCAATGGTGAACATCTCCATGTTGATCATATCTACTATATGACTCATGCTCGACCTTTCGGTCTCCTGTGTTCTGCGGCCATGTCTGTACATGCTAGGTTCTTCAAGTTTAACCCAAGTATTCTGCATGTGTAAAACTGGCTTACACCCGTTGTATGTGAACGTAGAGTCTATCACACGCAATCATCACGAGGTGCTTCGAAACGACGAACTTTTGCAATGGTGCATACTTAGGGAGAACACTATTTCTTGAAATTAAGTGAAGGGATCATATTATAATGATAGTGTCGTTCTAAGCAAAATAAGATGCATAAAAAGATAAACATCACATGCAATCAATATGTGACATGATATGGGCATTATCATCTCATGCCTTTGATCTCCATCTCCAAAGCACCGGCATGATCTCCATCATCACCTGCATAACACCATGATCTCCATCATCGTGTCGTCACATGGTCGTCTCGCCAACTATTGCTTCTACAACTATTGCTAACGCATAGCGATAAAGTAAAGCAATTACATGACGAATAAGAAATTAGAGACAACCCTATGGCTCCTGCCGGCTGTCGTACTCATCGACATGCAAGTCGTGATCCTATTAAAAACATGATCATCTCATACATCAACATATATCACATCATGTTCTGGCCATACCACATCACAACATGCCCTGCAAAAACAAGTTAGACGTCCTCTACTTTGTTGTTGCAATTTTTACGTGGCTGCTATGGGCAACTAGCAAGAACCGTTCCTACCTACGTAAAGCCACAACGGTGATAATCAAGTTGTCTTTTAAGCTTCTACAAGGACCGCCTTCATCAAATTATATTCAACTAAAGTAGGAGAGACAGACACCCGCTAGCCACCTTATGCAAAACAAGTTGCATGTTTGTCGGTGGAACCGGTATCTTGTGCATGGACAAGTAAGATTGGTTCGGGCCGCTTCATCCCACAATACCGCCGAATCCAAATAAGACAAGAGAGGTAAGCAATTTGAGCGTCAACACCTACAACTCTTTGTGTTCTACTCGTGCATATACATCTACGTATAGACCTAGCTCATGATGCCATTGATGGGGAACGAAGCATGAAAATCAAAAAAATTCCTACGAACACCCAAGATCTATCTAGGAGAAGCATATCAACGATAGGGGAGAGTGTGTCTATGTACCCTCGTGGACCAAAAGCGGAAGTGTATATCGCGGTTGATGTAGTTGTACTCTTCGCGATCCGATAACGATCCAACCGATCTAGTTTCGAACAGACAACACCTCCGAGTTTAGCACACGTGCAGCTCGATGACGTCTCCTCCTCCTTGATCCAGCAAGAGAAGGCGGAGAAGTAGATGGGATCACAACCAGCACAACGGCGTGGTGGTGATGGTGGTGGTGGAGTCGGAATACCGGCAGGATTTCGATAAGCAAAAAACCGTGGACGAGAACTATGCTGAGAGGGAGAGACAGGGCAACAACCAAGGCCAATGTGTTGGGGGTGCCTTTCTGCGCCCCTCCCCTATATTTATATGCATGGGAGCGCTGGGAGTCCAGCCCTACTCCTAGTAGGAGTTGGCGCCAAGGGGGAGAGGCTTGGATGTTTGGAACGTTGCATGAAAACAAAAACAAAATCCTACACCCACGCAAGATCTATCAAGGAGATGCATAGCAACGAGAGGGGAGAGTGTGTCTACGTACCCTCGTAGACCGTAAGCAGAAGCGTTTCACAACGCGGTTGATGTAGTCGAACTTTCTTCACGCTCCAACCGATCAAGTACCGAACGTACGGCACCTCCGAGTTCTGCACACGTTCAGCTCGGTGACGTCCTCACATTCTTGATCCAGCAAGACTGGCAAAGTAGTGGATGGGTTCCGGCAGCACGACGGCGTGGAGGTGCTGGCGATGCTATCTCTGCAGGGCTTCGCCTAAGCACTACAAAAATATGACCAATGGACGAACTAGAGAGAGGGGCGCCGCACACGGCCAGGGAACCATCGTGTGTCTTTCCCCTCTCCTTCCTCTCGTATATATAGGTGGAGGGGGAGGGGAGGCAGCCCCTAGGGTGCCGCAAGTGGTCGGCGGCTGCCCTAGAGTGCCCGCCCTGGCCGAATCCCCCTTTCCATATTTGTGTATGGGGGAAGGAAAGGGGGGTTGGCTGCCTTTGGGGCGCCTCCCCTTTCCTTCCCTCCCTCTTTGGTACATGGGCAAGGGGTAGAAGGGGCGCACCAGCCCCTTGTGGGCTGGTGTGCTTCTCCCCCTTTGGCCCATAAGGCCCATACACTTGTCGGGGGTGTCCGGAACCCCTTCTGGTGCCCCCATGACTACTCGGTGCACTCCGAAATTCTTCCGGTGTCCGAATACCATCGTCCTATATATCAATCTTTACCTCTAGACCATTTTGAGACTCCTCGTCATGTCCGTGATCTCATCCGGGACTCCGAATAACATTCGGTCACCAAATCATATAACTCATATAACACTATATCGTCAACGAACGTTAAGCGTGCGGACCGGCCTACGGGTTCGAGAACTATGTAGACATGACCGAGACACCTCTCCGGTCAACAAACAATAGCGGAACTTGTATGCCCATATTGTCTACTACATATTCTACGAAGATCTTTATCGGTCGAACCGTTATGACAACATACGTAATTCCCTTTGTCCATCGGTATGTTACTTGCTCGAGATTCGATCGTCGGTATATCCATACCTAGTTCAATCTCGTTACCGGCAAGTATCTTTACTCATTCCATAATACATCATCTCGTAACTAACTCCTTAGTTATTTGCTTGCAAGCTTATGATGTGTATTACCGAGAGGTCCTAGAGATACCTCTCCGAAACTCGGAGTGACAAATCCTAATCTTGATCTATGCCAACTCAACAAACACCTTCGGAGATACCTGTATAGCATCTTTATGATCACCCAGTTATGTTGTGACGTTTGATAGCACACAAGGTATTCCTCCGGTATCCAGGAGTTGCATAATCTCATAGTCGAAGGAATATGTATTTGACATGAAGAAAGCAATAGCAATAAACTGAACGATCATTATGCTGAGCTAACGGATGGGTCTTGTCCATCACATCATTCTCCTAGTGATGTGATCCCGTTATTAAATGACAAGACATGTCCATGGTTAGGAAACCTTAGCCATCTTTGATCAACGAGCTAGTCTAGTAGAGGCTCACTAGCGACACGGTATTTGTTTATGTATTCACACATGTATTTAAATTTCCGATCAATACAATTCTAGCATGAATAATAAACCTTTATCATGAATAAGGAAATATAAAATAACAACTTTATTATTGCCTCTAGGGCATATTTCCTTCAGTCTCCCACTTGCACAAGAGTCAATAATCTATTTCACATCACCATGTGATTTAACACCCATAGTTCACATCGCCATGTGACCAACACCCAAAGAGTTTACTAGAGTCAATAATCTAGTTCACATTGCCATGTGATTAACACCTAAAGAGTACTAAGGTGTGATAATGTTTTTCTTGTGAGAGAAGTTTAGTCAACGGGTCTGTCACATTCAGATTCATATGTATTTTGCAAATTTCTATGTCTACAACGCTCTGCATGGTGCTACCCTAGCTAATTGCTCCCACTTTCAATACGTATCCAGGTTGAGACTCAGAGTCATCCGAATCGGTGTCAAAGCTTGCATCAACATGACCCTTTACGATGAACTCTTTATCACCTCCATAACCGAGAAACATTTCCTTAGTCTTCTTAGGTAACTAAGGATAATTTTGACCGTTGTCCAGTGATCCACTCCTGGAACACTATTGTACCCCCTTGCCTAACTCATGGCAGAGCACACAACCGGTATGGTACATAGCATGGCATACTTTATAGAACCTATGGCTCAGGCATAGGGAATGACTTTCATTCTCTCTCTATCTTCTGGCGTGGTCGTGCTTTCAGTCTTACTAAACTTTACACCTTGTAACACAGTCAAGAACCCTTTCTTTGACTGGTCCATTTTGAACTTCTTCAAAACTTTGTCAAGGTATGTGCTTTGTGAAAGTCCTATTAAGCGTCTTTATCTATCTCTATTGATCTTTATGCCCAATATATAAGCAGCTTCACCGAGGTCTTTCTTTGAAAAATTCTTATTCAAGTATCCTTTTGTGCTGTCCAGAAATTCTATATCATTTCCAATCAACAATATGTCATCCACATATAATATCAGAAATGCTACAGAGCTCCCACTCACTTTCTTGTAAATACAAGATTCATCGTAAGTCTGTATAAAACCATATGCTTTGATCACCTCATCAAAGCGTACATTCCAACTCTGAGATGTTTGCACCAGTCCATATATGGATCCCTGCAGTTTGCACTCTTTGTTAGCACCTTTAGGATTGATAAAACCTTCTGGTTGCATAATATACAAGTCTTCTTTAAGAAATCCATTAAGGAATGCAGTTTTGACATCTAGTCGCCAGATTTCATAATCATAAAATGTGGCAATTGCTAACATGATTCAGACAGACTTAAGCATCACTACGGGTGAGAAAGTCTCATCGTAGTCAACTCCTTGAACTTGTCAAAAACCTTTTGCGACAAGTTGAGTTGTAGAAAGTAACATTACTATCAGCGTCTGTCTTCTTCTTGAAGATCCATTTATTTTTCTATGGCTTGCCGATCATCGGGCAAGTCCACCAAAGTCCACACTTTGTTCTCATACATGGAT
Organism: Aegilops tauschii subsp. strangulata; assembly: GCF_002575655.3. NCBI lineage: Eukaryota > Viridiplantae > Streptophyta > Magnoliopsida > Poales > Poaceae > Aegilops > Aegilops tauschii. Next base: position 343,344,193 of record NC_053037.3, read on the forward strand.
CCTGTCTCAGATTTCATGGCCTCAAGCCATCTGTCGGAATCTGGGCTCATCATAGCTTCTTCATAGTTCGTAGGTTCGCCTTGGCCTAGTAACATGACTTCCAGGATAGGATTACCGGACCACTCTGGTGCGGGTCGTGCTCTGGTTGATCTACGAAGTTCAGTAGTAACTTGATCTAAAGTTTCATGATCATCATCATTAGCTTCCTCTCTAGTTGGTGTAGGCATCACGGGAACAGTTTTCTCTTATGTACTACTTTCCAATTCGAGAGAAGGTACAACTACCTCATCAAGTTCTACTTTCCTCCCACTCACTTCTTTCGAGAGAAACTCCTTCTCTAGAAAGGATCCATTCTTAGCAACAAAGATCTTGCCTTCGGATCCGTGGTTGAAGGTGTACCCAATTATTTCCTTAGGGTATCCTATGAAGACGCACTTCTCCGATTTGGGTTCGAGCTTATCAGGCTGAAGCCTTTTGACATAAGTGTCACAACCCCAAACTTTAAGAAACGACAGGTTAGGTTTCTTGCCAAACTACAGTTCCTACGGTGTCGTCTCAACGGATTTAGACGGTGCCCTATTTAACGTGAATGCGTCTGTCTCTAATGCATAACCCCAAAATGATAGTGGAAAATCAGTAAGAGACATCATATATAGAAGGCACTATATCCAATAAAGTATGGTTACGACGTTCGGACACACCATTACGCTATGGTGTTCCGGGTGGTGTGAGTTGTGAAACTATTCCATATTGTTCTAAATGAAGGCCAAACTCGTAACTCAAATATTCGCCTCTGCGTTCAGATCGTAGAAACCTTATTTTCTTGTTAAGATGATTCTCCACTTCACTCTGAAATTCTATGAACTTTTCATATGTTTCAGACTTGTGTTTCATCAAGTAGATATACCCATACCTACTCAAATCATCTTGTGAAGGTCAGAAAATAATGATACCAGCCGTGTGCTTCAATACTCATCAGACCGCATACATCGATATGTATTATATCCAATAAGTCATTAGCTCGCTCCATTGTTCCGGAGAACGGATTTTTTAGTCATCTTGCCTGTGAGATATGGTTCGCGCGTATCGAATGATTCATAATCAAGCGATTTCAAAAGTCCATCTGCATGGAGTTTCTTCATGCGCTTTACACCAATATGACCAAAACGGCAGTGCCACAAGTATGTTGCACTATCATTATCAACTTTGCATGTTTTGGCATCAATATTATGAATATGTGTATCACTACGATCGATATTCAATAAACCATTTACATTGGGTGTATGACCATAGAAGGTTTTATTCATGTAAACAGAACAACAATTATTCTCTGACTTAAATGAATAACCGTATTGCCATAAACATGATCCAATCATATTCATGCTCAATGCAAACACCAATAACATTTATTTAGGTTCAACACTAATCCCGAAGGTAGAGGGAATATGCAATGGTGATCTTATAAACCTTGGAATCACTTCCAACACACATCGTCACCTCGCCCTTAACTAGTCTATGTTCATTTTGCAACTCCTGTTTCGACTTACTAATCTTAGCAACTGAAATCGGTATCAAATACCCAGGGGCTACTATGAAAACTAGTAAGGTACACATAATAACATGTATATCAAATATACCTTTGTTCACTTTGCCACCCTTCTTATCCGCCAAGTATTTGGGGCAGTTCCGCTTCCAGTGACCATTTCCTTTCTAGTAGAAGCACTCAGTTTCAGGCTCGGGTCCAGCTTTGGGCTTCTTCATGGGAGCGGCAACTTACTTGCCATTCTTTTTGAAGTTCCCTTTCTTTCCCTTGCCCTTTTTCTTGAAACTAGTGGCCTTATTAACCATCAACATTTGATGCACTTTTCTGATTTCTACCTTCGCTGATTTCAGCATCGCGAAGAGCTCGGGAATCGCTTTCGACATCCCTTGCATATTATAGTTTATCACGAAGTTCTAGTAGCTTGGTGATAGTGACTAGAGAACTCGGTCAATCACTATCTTATCTGGAAGATTAACTCCCACTTGATTCAAGCGATTGTAGTACCCAGACATTCCGAGCGCATGCTCACTGGCTGAGCTATTCTCCTCCATCTTGTAGGCATAGTACTTGTCAGAGGTCTCATACCTCTCGACACGGGCATGAGTCTGAAATACCAATTTCAGCTCTCGGAACATCTCATATGCTCCGTGGCGTTCAAAACGTTTTTGAAGTCCCAGTTTTAAGCCGTAAAGCATGGTGCACTAAATTATTAAGTAGTCATCATACCGAGCTTGCCAAACGTTCATAACGTTTGCATCCGCTCCTGCAATAGGTCTATCACCTAGCGGTGCATCAAGGACATAATTATTCTGTGCAGCAATGAGGATAATCCTCAGATCACGGACCCAGTCCGCATCGTTGCTACTATCATCTTTCAACTTAGTTTTTCTCTAGGAACATATCAAAAATAAGGGAGCTATATCGCAACCTATTGATCAACAACATAGATTTGCAAATACTATCAGGACTAAGTTCATGATAAATTAAGTTCAACTAATCAAATTACTAATGAACTCCCACTTAAATCAACATCCCTCAAGTTGTCTAAGTGATACATGATCCATATCAACTAACCCATGTCCGATCATGATGCGGCTTGAAGTTACGTAGGTATTTCCTCAAAGAGGAAGGGATGATGCAGCACAACGGTGGTAGGTATTTCCCTCAATTATAAGACCAAGGTTATCGAAGCAGTAAGAGAATCAAGCAACACAACGTAAATAGCACCTGCACACAAATAACAACTACTCGCAACCCGGCGTGTAAAAGGGGTTGTCAATCCCTTTTGGGTAGCGGCGCCCAAGATAGGCAAACGGACGTGAGATAAAATTGTAGTATACTGGTAGATCGAATGCCAAATAAAATAAATCGCAGCAAGGTATTTTGTATTTTTGGTTTAATAGATATGAAAATAAAAGGCAAATAAAATAGATCGCGAAGGCAAATAATATGAGAAAGAGACCCGAGGGCCGTAGGTTTCACTAGTGGCTTCTCTCGAGAAAAATAGCAAACGGTGGGTAAACAAATTATTGTTGGGCAATTGATAGAACTTCAAATAATCATGAAGATAGCTAGGCAATGATCATTATATAGGCATCACGTCCAAGATTATTAGACCGACTCCTGCCTGCATCTACCACTATTACTCCACACATCGACCGCTATCCAGCATGCATCTAGTGTATTAAGTTCATGGAGAAACGGAGTAATGCAATAAGAACGATGACATGATGTAGACAAGATCTATCTATGTAGAGATAGACCCCATCGTTTTATCCTTAGTAGCAATGATACATAAATGTCGGTTCCCCTTCTGTCACTGGGATCAAGCACCGTAAGATCAAACCCACTACAAAAGCACCTCTTCCCATTGCAAGATAAATAGATCAAGTTGGCCAAACAAAACCCAAATATCAGCGAAAAAATACGAGGCTATAAGCAATCATCCATAAAAGAGATCAAAGAAACTCAAACAACTTTCATGGATATAAAAAGATAGATTTGATCATAAACTCAAAGGTCATCCGATCCCAACAAACACACCGCAAAAAGAGTTGCATCATATGGATCTCCAAGAGACCATTGTATTGAGAATCAAACGAGAGAGAGAGAGGAAGCCATCTAGCTACTAACTACGGACCCGAAGGTCTACAAAGAACTACTCACGCATCATAGGAGAGGCACCAATGGAGGTGGTGAACCCCATCCGTGATGGTGTCTAGATTGGATCTGGTGGTTCTGGACTCTGCGGCGGCTAGAATTGATTTTTGTCGACTCCCCTAGGGTTTCTGGAATATTGGGGTATTTATAGAGCAAAGAGGCGGTCGGGGGGCACACGAGGTGGGCACAACCCACCAGGGCGCGCTTGGGCCTCCTGGCGCGCCCGGGTGGGTTGTGCTCTCCTCGGAGCACCCCCCCAGGCGCAGCCTTGGCCCATTAGATTTCTTCTAGTAAAAAAATCTCCGTAAAGTTTCGTTGCATTTGGACTTCGTTTGGTATTGATTTCCTGCGATGTAAATAACATGCAGAAAACAACAACTCGCACTTGACACTATGTCAATAGGTTAGTACCAAAAAATGATATAAAATGACTATAAAATGATTATATAACATCCAAGATTGATAATATAACAGCATGGAACAATCAAAAATTATAGATACGTTGGAGACGTATCAGCATCCCAAAGCTTAACTCCTACTCGTCCTCGAGTAGGTAAGTGAGAAAAGCAGATTTTTTGATGAGGAATGCTGCCTAACATGTCATCTCATATTCCTTTTCTTTATAGCATGGACATTTTGACTTTTATATTGTTCAAACCAATAGTCTAGTTTTGACATGGCAACTTAAATACTCAAGCATATCAACAAGCAACCATGTCTTTCAAAATATCAATGCTAAAATAAGTTATCCCTAGCCCTTCATGCTTAATCATTGATCCATTCATGAAACACACTCGCATATTAACTACAACTAATAGTCAAGTACGATCATAGTGCCTCCTAGTTGGTGCTTTTATAAGAGAAGATGGACACTCAAATTCAAAATAAAAATTGCATGAAGTAAAAGAAAGGCCCTTCGCAGAGGGAAGTAGGGATTTGTAGAGGTGCCAGAGCTCAAAGCGAAAAACTTAGAGATAAAAACATTTTGGGAGGTGTGTCTTTCCCACCAACGAAAACGACTTAGAGTTCCCTGTTGGAAATATGCCCTAGAGGCAATAATAAAATGGATATTATTATATTTCCTTATTCATGATAATTGTCTATTGTTCATGCTTTAATTTGTGTTATCCGGAAATCGTAATACATGTGTGAATACATAGACCATAACATGTCCCTAGTGAGCCTCTAGTTGACTAGCTCGTTGATCAATAGATGGTTACGGTTTCCTGACCATGGACATTGGATGTCATTGATAACGGTATCACATCATTAGGAGAATCATGTGATGGACAAGACCCAATCCTAAGCATAGCACTAGATCGTGTAGTTCGTTTGCTAAAGCTTTTCTAATGTCAAGTATCATTTCCTTAGACCATGAGATCGTGCAACTCCTGGATACCGTAGGAATGCTTTGGGTGTACCAAATGTCACAACGTAACTGGGTGGCTATAAAGGTGCACTACAGGTATCTCCGAAAGTGTCTGTTGGGTTGGCTCGGATCGAGACTAGGATTTGTCACTCCGTATGACGGAGAGGTATCTCTGGGCCCACTCGGTATTGCATCATCATAATGAGCTCAATGTGACTAAGTAGTTAGTCACGGGATCATGCATTACAGAACGAGTAAAGTGACTTGCCGGTAACGAGATTGAACGAGGTATTGGGATACCGACGATCGAATCTCGGGCAAGTAAAGTACGGATTGACAAAGGGAATTGTATACGGGATTGCTTGAATCCTCGACATCGTGGTTCATCCGTTGAGATCATCGTGGAACATGTGGGAGCCAACATGGGTATCCAAATCCCGCTGTTGGTTATTGGCTAGGGAGGTGTCTCGGTCATGTCTGCATGATTCCCGAACCCGTAGGGTCTACACACTTAAGGTTCGATGACGCTAGGGTTATAGGAAGGTTCGTATGTGATTACCGAATCTTGTTCGGAGTCCCGGATGAGATCCCGGACGTCACGAGGAGTTCCGGAATGGTCCGGAGGTAAAGATTTATATATGGGAAGTCAGCATACGGTCACCGGAAATATTCGGGGGTATACCGGTATTGTACCGGGACCACCGGAGGGGTTCCGGGGGTCCACCGGGAGGGTCCACCTGCCCCGGAGGGCCTTATGGGCTGTAGGTGGAAGGGAACCAGCCCTTAGTGGGCTGGGCGCCAACCCCCCTAGGGCCCATGCGCCGAGGGTTTGGGGGGAACCCTAAAGGGGGGCGCCCCCCTTGCTTGGGGGGCAAGCTCCCTCCCCCCTTGGCCGCCGCCCCTCCTCTAGATCTCATCTAGAGGGGCCGGCTGAAGGAAATATGCCCTAGAGGCAATAATAAAGTATTATATATTTCCTTATATCATGATAAATGTTTATTATTCATGCTAGAATTGTATTAACCGGAAACATAATACCTGTGTGAATACATAGACAAACAGAGTGTCACTAGTATGCCTCTACTTGACTAGCTCGTTAATCAAAGATGGTTATGTTTCCTAGCCATAGACATGAGTTGTCATTTGATTAACGGGATCACCTCATTAGGAGAATGACGTGATTGACTTGACCCATTCCGTTAGCTTAGCACCCGATCGTTTAGTATGTTGCTATTGCTTTCTTCATGACTTATACATGTTCCTATGACTATGAGATTATGCAACTCCCGTTTACTGGAGGAACACTTTGTGTGCTACCAAACGTCACAACGTAAATGGGTGATTATAAAGGTGCTCTACAGGTGTCTCCAAAGGTACTTGTTGGGTTGGCGTATTTCGAGATTAGGATTTGTCACTCCGATTGTCGGAGAGGTATCTCTGGGCCCACTCGGTAATACACATCACTATAAGCCTTGCAAGCATTGTGACTAATGAGTTAGTTGCGGGATGATGTATTACGGAACGAGTAAAGAGACTTGCCGGTAACGAGATTGAACTAGGTATCGAGATACCGACGATCGAATCTCGGGCAAGTAACATACCGATGACAAAGGGAACAACGTATGTTGTTATGCGGTCTGACCGATAAAGATCTTCGTAGAATATGTGGGAGCCAATATGGGCATCCAGGTCCCGCTATTGGTTATTGACCGGAAAGGTGTCTCGGTCATGTCTACATAGTTCTCGAACCCGAAGGGTCCGCACGCTTAACGTTACGATGACAGTTTTATTGAGTTTTGATGTACCGAAGGAGTTCGGAGTCCCGGATGAGATCGGGGACATGACGAGGAGTCTCGAAATGGCCGAGACGTAAAGATTGATATATTGGACGACTATATTCGGACTTCGGAAAGGTTCCGAGTGATTCGGGTATTTTTCGGAGTACCGGAGAGTTACGGGAATTCGTATTGGGCCTTAATGGGCCATACGGTAAAGGAGGGAAAGACCCCAAAGGGTGGCCGCACCCCTCCCCATGGGCTAGTCCGAATTGGACTAGGGAGGGGGGGCGCCCCCTTCCTTCTTTCTCCTTCCCTCTTCCCTTCTCCTACTCCCACAAGGAAAGGAGGAGTCCTACTCCCGGTGGGAGTAGGACTCCCCCCTATGGCGCGCCTCTCCTCTTGGCCGGCTGCCTCCCCCTTGCTCCTTTATATACGGGGGCAGGGGGGCACCCCAGAGACACAACAATTGATCCTTGAGATCTCTTAGCCGTGTGCGGTGCCCCCCTCCACCATATTACACCTCGATAATACCGTTGCGGAGCTTAGGCGAAGCCCTGCGTCGGTGGAACATCATCATCGTCACCACGCCGTCGTGCTGACGAAACTCTCCCTCAACACTCGGCTGGATCGGAGTTCGAGGGACGTCATCGAGCTGAACGTGTGTAGAACTCGGAGGTGCCGTACGTTCGGTACTTGATCGGTCGGATCGTGAAGACGTACGACTACATCAACCGCGTTGTGATAACGCTTCCGCTGTCGGTCTACGAGGGTACGTGGACAACACTCTCCCCTCTCGTTGCTATGCATCACCATGATCTTGCGTGTGCGTAGGAATTTTTTTGAAATTACTGCGTTCCCCAACACCGGCCCCCTTCCCCCTTCTCCCTATAAATAGAGGGGTGAGGGGAGGGCTGCAGGACCACATGCAAGGCGCAGCCCCTCCCCTCCCCAACACCTCTCCTCCTCCGCATGTGCTTGGCGAAGCCCTGCCGGAGAACTGTCACTCCACCACCACCACGCCGTCGTGCTGCTGTTGGAGCCTTCTTCCTCAACCGCTCCCTCCTCCTTGCTAGATCAAGGCGTGGAAGACGTCACCGCTCCGTACGTGTGTTGAACACGGAGGTGTCGTCCGTTCGGTGCTTGGATCATCAGTGATTTGGATCACGACGAGTACGACTCCATCAAACCCATTCTCTTGAACGCTTCCGCTCGTGATCTACAAGGGTATGTAGATGCACTCCTCCCCTCTCGTTGCTAGTAAACTCCATAGATTGATCTTGGTGATGCGTAGAAAATTTTAATTTCTGCTACGATCCCGAACAGTGGCATCATGAGCCAGGTTTATGCGTAGTTTCTATGCACGAGTAGAACACAAGTTGTTGTGGGCGTCGATTTTGTCAATTTACTTGCCGTTACTAGTCTTATCTTGATTCGGCGGCATCGTGCGATGAAGCAGCCCGGTCCGAGGTATATTCAATGTTGAAATCAGCTGAGGTGGAGATCAAAAAGGAACATCAACTGTTGATGGTGAATAAGACCACTAAGTTCAAGAAAGGCAAGGGTAAGAAGAACTTCAAGAAAGACGGCAAGGGAGTTGCCGCGCCCGGTAAGCAAGCTGCCGGGAAGAAGACAAAGAATGGACCCAAGCCTGAGACTGAGTGTTTTTATTGCAAGGAAAACGGTCATTGGAAGCGGAACTGCCCCAAGTACTTAGCGGAAAAGAAGGCCGGCAATACCAAAGGTATATGTGATATACATGTTATTGATGTGTACCTAACCAGCACTCGTAGTAGCTCCTGGGTATTTGATACCGGTGCGGTTGCTCATATTTGTAACTCAAAGCAGGAGCTGCGGAATAAGCGGAGACTGGCAAAGGACGAGGTGACAATGCGCGTCGGGAATGGTTCCAAGGTCGATGTGATCGCCGTCGGCACGCTACCTCTACATTTACCTACGGGATTAGTTTTAAACCTCAATAATTGTTATTTAGTGCCAGCTTTGAGCATGAACATTGTATCTGGATCTCGTTTAATGCGAGATGGCTACTCATTTAAATCCGAGAATAATGGTTGTTCTATTTATATGAGAGATATGTTTTATGGTCATGCCCCGCTGGTCAATGGTTTATTCTTAATGAATCTCGAACATGATGTTACACATATTCATAGTGTGAATGCCAAGAAATGTAAGGTTGATAATGATAGTCCCACGTACTTGTGGCACTGCCGCCTTGGTCACATTGGTGTCAAACGCATGAAGAAACTCCATGCAGATGGACTTTTGGAGTCTCTTGATTATGAATCATTTGACACGTGCGAACCATGCCTCATGAGCAAAATGACCAAGACTTCGTTCTCCGGAACAATGGAGCGAGCAACCAACTTATTGGAAATCATACATACTGATGTGTGCGGTCCAATGAGCGTTGAGGCTCGCGGTGGCTATCGTTATGTTCTCACCCTCACTGATGACTTGAGTAGATATGGGTATGTCTACTTAATGAAACACAAGTCTGAGACTTTTGAAAAGTTCAAGGAACTTCAGAGTGAGGTTGAGAATCAACGTGACAGGAAAATAAAGTTCTTACGATCAGATCGTGGAGGGGAATATTTGAGTCACGAATTTGGCACACACTTAAGGAAATGTGGAATTGTTTCACAACTCACACCGCTTGGAACACCTCAGCGTAATGGTGTGTCCGAACGTCGTAATCGCACTCTATTGGATATGGTGCGATCTATGATGTCTCTTACCGATCTACCGCTATCATTCTGGGGTTATGCTTTAGAGACTGCCGCATTCACTTTAAATAGGGCTCCGTCGAAATCCGTTGAGATGACACCGTATGAATTATGGTTTGGAAAGAAACCTAAGCTGTCGTTTCTTAAAGTTTGGGGATGCGATGCTTATGTCAAGAAACTTCAACCTGAAAAGCTCGAACCCAAGTCGGAAAAATGTGTCTTCATAGGATACCCTAAGCAAACCATTGGGTATACCTTCTACCTCAGATCCGAAGGCAAGATCTTCGTTGCCAAGAATGGGTCCTTTCTGGAGAAAGAGTTTCTCTCGAAAGAAGTAAGTGGGAGGAAAGTGGAACTTGATGAGATGACCCCTCTCGAACCAGAAAGTAGCGCAGCACAAGAAAATGTTTCTGTGGTGCCTGCACCGACTAGAGAGGAAGTTAATGATGACGATCATGATCAAGTTACCACTGAACTTCGTAGGTCCACAAGGACACGTTCTGCACCAGAGTGGTACGGCAACTCTTTCCTGGAAATCATGTTGTTGGACAACGGTGAACCTTCGAACTATGAAGAAGCAATGGCGGGTCCAGATTCCAACAAATGGCTTGAAGCCATGCAATCCGAGATAGGATCCATGTATGAAAACAAAGTATGGACTTTGACAGACTGCCCGATGATCGGAGAGCGATAGAAAATAAATGGATCTTTAAGAAGAAGACGGACGCGGATGGAAATGTTACCATCTATAAAGCTCGACTTGTCGCTAAGGGTTATCGACAAGTTCAAGGAGTTGACTACGATGAGACCTTCTCACCCGTAGCGAAGCTGAAGTCCGTCCGAATCATGATAGCAATTGCCGCATTCTACGATTATGAAATATGGCAAATGGACGTCAAAACAGCATTCCTTAAGGAAGAATTGTATATGATGTAGCCGGAAGGTTTTGTCGATCCTAAGAATGCTGACAAAGTATGCAAGCTCCAGCGCTCAATCTATGGGCTGGTGCAGGCATCTCGGAGTTGGAACATTCGCTTTGATGAGATTATCAAAGCGTTTGGGTTTACACAGACTTATGGAGAAGCCTGTGTTTACAAGAAAGTGAGTGGGAGCTCTGTAGCATTTCTCATATTATATGTGGATGACATACTATTGATGGGAAATGATATAGAATTCTTGGAAAGTATAAAGGCCTACTTGAATAAGTGTTTTTCAATGAAGGACCTTGGAGAAGCTGCTTACATATTAGGCATCAAGATCTATAGAGATAGATCGAGACGCCTCATAGGTCTTTCACAAAGCACATACCTTGACAAGATATTGAAGAAGTTCAATATGGATCAGTCCAAGAAGGGGTTCTTGCCTGTATTGCAAGGTGTGAGATTTAGCATGGCTCAATGCCCGACCACGGCAGAAGATAGAGAAAAGATGAGTGTCGTCCCCTATGCCTCGGCCATAGGGTCTATTATGTATGCCATGCTGTGTACCAGACCTGATGTAAACCTTGCCATAAGTTTGGTAGGAAGGTACCAAAGTAATCCCGGCATGGAACACTGGACAGCGGTCAAGAACATCCTGAAGTACCTGAAAAGGACTAAGGATATGTTTCTCGTTTATGGAGGTGAGGAAGAGCTCGTCGTAAAGGGTTACGTCGATGCTAGCTTCGACACAGATCTGGATGACTCTATGTCACAAACCGGATACGTGTACATTTTGAATGGTGGGGCAGTCAGCTGGTGCAGTTGCAAGCAAAGCGTCGTGGCGGGATCTACATGTGAAGCAGAGTACATGGCACCCTCGGAGGCATCACATGAAGCAATCTGGATGAAGGAGTTCATTGCCAACCTAGGAGTTATTCCCAATGCATCGGGGCCGATGACTCTCTTCTGTGACAACACTGGAGCTATTGCCCTTGCCAAGGAGCCCAGGTTTCACAAGAAGACCAGGCACATCAAGCGTCACTTCAACTCCATTCGTGAAAATGTTCAAAATGGAGACATAGATATTTGTAAAGTGCATACGGATTTGAATGTCGCAGATCCGTTGACTAAACCTCTTCCACGAGCGAAACATGATCAACACCAAAACTCTATGGGTGTACGATTCATCACAATTTAACTAGATTATTGACTCTAGTGCAAGTGGGAGACTGTTGGAAATATGCCCTAGAGGCAATAATAAAATGGTTATTATTATATTTCCTTGTTCATGATAATTGTCTATTGTTCATGCTTTAATTGTGTTATCCGGAAATCGTGATACATGTGTGAATACATAGACCATAACATGTCCCTAGTGAGCCTCTAGTTGACTAGCTCGTTGATCAATAGATGGTTACGGTTTCCTGACCATGGACATTGGATGTCATTGATAACGGGATCACATCATTAGGAGAATCATGTGATGGACAAGACCCAATACTAAGCATAGCACTAGATCGTGTAGTTCGTTTGCTAAAGCTTTTCTAATGTCAAGTATCATTTCCTTAGACCATGAGATCGTGCAACTCCCGGATACCGTAGGAATGCTTTGGGTGTACCAAACGTCACAACGTAACTCGGTGGCTATAAAGGTGCACTACAGGTATCTCCGGAAGTGTCTGTTGGGTTGGCTCGGATCGAGACTAGGATTTGTCACTCATGCATCATCGGAGAGGCACCAATGGAGGTGGTGAACCCCATCCGTGATGGTGTTTAGATTGGATCTAGTGGTTCTGGACTCTGTGGCGGCTGGAATTGATTTTCGTCGACTCCCCTAGGGTTTCTAGAATATTGGGGTATTTATAGAGCAAAGAGGCGGTCCGGGGGGCACCCGAGGTGGGCACAACCCACCAGGGCGCGCCTGGGCCTCCTGGCGCGCCCTGGTGGGTTGTTCTCTCCTCGGAGCACCCCCCAGGCGCAGCCTTGGCCCATTAGGTGTCTTCTGGTCCAAAAAATATCTCCATAAAGTTTCGTTGCATTTGGCCTCCGTTTGGTATTGATTTCCTGCGATGTAAAAAAGATGCAGAAAACAGCAACTGGCACTTGGCACTATGTCAATACGTTAGTACCAAAAACTGATATAAAATGATTATAAAACATCCAAGATTGATAATATAACAGCATGGAACAATAAAAAATTATAGATATGTTACAGACGTTTCAGATCATTATGTGAGATGGGATAGTCATCAATGGTGAAGATCTCTATGTTGATCATATCTACTATATGACTCATGTTCGACCTTTCGGTCTCTTGTGTTCCGAGGCCATGTCTGTACATGCTAGGCTCGTCAAGTTCAACCCAAGCATTCCGCTTGTGTAAATCTGGCTTACACCCGTTGTATGTGAACGTAAAGTCTATCACACCCGATCATCACGTGGTGTCTCAGAACGACGAACTGTAGCAACGGTGCATACTCAGGGAGAACACTTCTACCTTGAAATTTAGTGAAGGGATCATCTTATAATGCTACCGTCGTACTAAGCAAAAAAGATGCATAAAAGATAAACATCAAATGCAATCAAAATATGTGACTTGATATGGCCATCATCATCTCGTGCATTTGATCTCCATCTCCAAAGCATCGTCATGATCTCCATCGTCACCGGCTCGACACCTTGATCTCCATCGTTGCATCGTCATCGTCTCACCAACTATTGCTTCTACAACTATTCCTGACGCATAGCGATAAAGTAAAGCAATTACATGGCGTTTGCATTTCATACAATAAATAGACAACCATAAGGCTCCTCCTAGTTGCCTAATATCTTACAAAACATGATCATCTCATACAATAACGTGTATCACATCATGTCTTGACCATATCACATCGCAACATGCCCTGCAAAAACAAGTTAGACGTCCACTACTTTGTTGTTGCAAGTTTTACGTGGTTGCTATGGGCTTCTAGCAAGAACCGTTCTTACCTTGGCAAAAATCACAACGGTGATTTATCAAGTTTGTTGTTTTAACCTTCTTCAAGGACCGACCACAGTCAAATATGATTCAACTAAAGTAGGAGAAACTGTAACATCCCAAATTTTCAATTTGGAATGTTATACATAGATCATCATTGCATATCATGTTTTATTGCATTTTGACAAATCCTCGATAAATCCTAAGCAACTCAAGGACCCTCGGAGAGAGTTGGGGATTTTCTTGAATTTTCTTATTTGATTTTCCAAACGAGGATTGGGATTTTAATTATTTTTCTCTCCGAAAAAAAATATTTCATTTTTAAAATAAATGAGAGGAGAAAATATGACTTCTCCAAAACAATTGAAATACTGGAGGAAAAATGTTAAAATCATTATTTGGAATTTATTGGATTTTATTTGCAATTTTTATTGCATTTAAAAATATGCATGTTTTCAAAATGTTTATTTTTGATTTTAAAAATGTTCACCCTACTCTAGATTTTCTAACTAGACGGGGAAAATTTATTTCATATTTTGCTGATTTTTATTTATTTTTCTATGCAATTGTCTTCGCGGAACTTTAAAAAAAAAAAGACGCCCGCGCCGACTGGGCCAAAGGCCCAGCAGACGGCCCGCCCCGCCGCGACCTCTCCTTCTTCCCCACGCCGCCGGAGTCCGGCCACGCCACGGGAGCTCGCCTCCGCCTCGGTGCCCCCTTCCCCAAGCCTCTAGCCCCCCTCTCCATATATACCCCCCCTCTCCGTTTTCGCCATCACCGCCGCCGGAGAAGCCGCCGCCGCCGCCGCATCTAGCCCCGCCGCCGCCCGCCGTTTTGCCTCGCCGCCCGTCGCCGGGAGCCGCGCCCGAGCCCCGCCCTCGCCGCCGGAGCCTCCGCCCCCGAGCCCCGCACCCCCGCCGCCGAGCCGCGCCCGCCGGAGCCCTCGCCGGAGCGAGCCCCGTCGAGGTACTGCCGCCGCCGTTCCCGTCGTGTTGACCGGTTTTCTGAAGAAAAAAAACCTTTTGTTTAAAAAAAAACCCTAGATCGGTTTTTTTCGGTTTTTCTTATTTCACGAGCGTTCACCGAACCGTTCGTTTTGACGAACGCGTTCGTCGGTTTTTCTCTGTTAACGAACGTCCGTTCATCCGTTTTTCTTTTTCGGCGGATTTTTCCCGTTATTTTCTCAGATTCGATTTCTGATCGAATCTTCGTTTCTGTTTAACTTCTCGCTCGTTTATCGGAATCAGGTGATTCAAGCGCCTAGAGTTTCGTCTCGAAATTCTCTTTCCGTTTAACCTACTCAAACAAGTTTTTGCTACAGTAAAATTTGACCTAGATCCAGATTAGCAAACGAAGTTTCTTTCTTCCGCCGTTTGACTGTCGTTGCTTCTTTCGAGTTGATTCTTTTTGCAAACCGGAGTTCTTAAGTTGAACTTTCTGGTTGGATCTTTCATTCGAGTTTTACCTGTGCATTAGTTGAGTACTGATTGTATGCTTGTTTGTTTGCGATAGAGTACCCGGAGTGTGCCGCTTGTTACTTCGAATCGCTAGGTTTTGCGGATCATCAGCAAGGCAAGTAACACTTTGATCATACCCCGTTCATACCCAGTTTTATTGCATTAGATCTATTCCTTCAAACACATTGCATGATTAGGATCTAATAAACTGTGGGTATTGGGAAGTAGTTGAGGTAGTACCTATTACCTGTTTTTCTATCAAACCCTTGGGAGTTACTTCTACGTTGCTTTTATTATTGCCATGCTATGCTCGTAGACGTGGATTGGGTTTGAGTGAAATTCATGACAGATGTGAGATTGTTAATTAATGGTTTACTTAAGGTGGCAACTTAAACTCACATCTGGGTGGATTGAGGTACCTGGGTATTCCAGGATTGCCTGTTTTTCTTTTGGACCGCCACCCAGGTTCAAAGGGATCATGAGATTTTTCATGCTAGAAACTTCCGTGTGCAGTCGCAAGCTATTATGGGCTCTAGCATAGTTGATTAAGTTGTGTGAACTCTTACAGTGGTAGACTAGCAGATGTAGGGGAAAGTAGGTGTAACGGTCTACCATACGTAAGGTGCAAACACTTCTGAAAGACTGTGTCTTGGTCATCCGTTACTCAAACACCATGTAGTGCGAGTAATCCAACGGAGGAGATCAAGTCTTGTGGGAAAAGTGCACAAACCTCTGCAGAGTGTACAAAGTGATCATGATTAGCCGTGTCCCCGGTTATGGACAACTTGAGTATCTAGTACTTGGATTATCATGTGAATCTCAACACTATGTTACTTCTAATTAATTTTGTTGGGTTATTGATGACTTTTTAATTGGGATTGAGATGCTGTCAACCATCTCAATGTTTCACAACCACCATGATAGTTAAATAAAATTTATTCCTTTGAAGTAGGATAAAATTGGCTTTTCGCAAAACTGTAACCATAGAGCTTTCCACCAGCCACATTTGCATGTAGTATAGCATTATTATTGTTCATTGCTCTCTATGTGCTACATTGCCAGCATATCCTATGTGCTGACCCGTTTTCGGGCTGCAACGTTTCATGTTGCAGATTTTTCAGACGACGAGTAAGGTGCCTTAGGTCGTGGTCTTATACTCAGTGATGCCGCTGGAGTTGATGGACTCACTTATCTTCCAAGTCTTCCGCTGTTATCGTTATTAGATGGCCTTACGCCATGTTTATTATACTTAGTCTCTATGGAGTTATCCGATGTAATAAGTGTGTGATTGCTACTCTGTTATAAATCCTCCATTTGTACTGTGCGTGTCAGCATTACTGATCCAGGGATGACACTGGTGCACAGCAGCACAGGCCATTTGAGGTCTGGTCGCTACAGAGACAGACACCCGCCAGCCACCTTTATGCAAAACTAGTTGCATGTCAGTCGGTGGAACCAGTCTCATGTGTGTGGACATATAAGGTTGGTCTGGGCCGCTTCATCCCACAATGCCGCCGAATCAAAATAAGACATTGGTGGTAAGCAGTATGAACATCACCGCCCACAACTTCTTTGTGTTCTAATCGTACATATCATCTAGCATAGACCTGGCTCATGATGCCACTGTTGGGAACGTTGCATGAAAACAAAAAAATTCCTACGCCCACGCAAGATCTATCAAGGAGATTCATAGCAACAAGAGGGGAGAGTGTGTCTATGTACCCTCGTAGACCGTAAGCAGAAGCGTTTCACAACGCGGTTGATGTAGTCGAACTTTCTTCGCGCTCCAACTGATCAAGTACCAAACGTACGACACCTCCGAGTTCTGCACACGTTCAGCTCGGTGACATCCTCAACTTCTTGATCCAGCAAGATGGGTGAAGTAGTGGATGGATTCCGGCAGCACGAGGGCATGGTGACGGTGATGGTGATGCTATCTCCGTAGGGCTTCGTCTAAGTACTACAAAAATATGGTCGAGGGATGAACGAGAGAGAGAGTGGCGCCGCACATGGCTAGGGAATCATCGTGTGTATTGCCTGATGAGGACATGACTACCTTGCATACGACCAAAAATATTGCATACATGTATATTTGTGAGGTGATTTCTAATGCAAACTATGCAATAATTTATTTATGTCATCCAGGACAAAAATACTTCACAAACTTTTGTGTCATGTCTAATTGCAGGTGTATGGGACATTTGTACAATCCATATATGAAGATAAGGGGAAAAGAGATGTTTAGGTGCTATTCAAAAAGTCCTTTCACGTCACTTTTGGGCCAAGAGAAAATAGAGTCCAAGTATCTCACGTTCTGGATTCAGATTCGGACTGCACAGAGATACCTGACTCAAAGCGACAAGAACTCTTTCATACGGACTCGGAATTGGGTGATTCTTTTTTTCGAAAATAGATTTCGTGCTCTTTCCAACCCAGTGGGATTCACCTTCAAATTCGTCCGGAGCGTTGAGTTATCGACGAAACAATATGACGCTGCAGCAGAATCCGAGTCAAACTACAAGTCCAAAGGTGTTGCATCACCACCACTTGGGCCCATGAGCCTTGTGCGACCTAGGGTTAGTTTTAGGCTCCCTTGGGACATCCTCCCACCTCCTTGGCCACTGCCCCTTGCTCCTATATAAGTAGATCCATCTTGTAGTTTTTTCCTTGAGATTCGTTTAGTTAAAAGTTAGCCATTGCAACTTCGTGTACTTCGTTTGTGTCCAACGACCAGACCAAGACCGCTTTTGAATCCCCACCTTTAACAATACTTCATCTATATTCGCAATATTCAGATTGCCTTATCATTTCTTGCTCATTCTTCGATTGCGTGCATGAATAGACCTTCGTGGTCAGGTTGATCGTGCTCCGGCGTGGTCAATAACCTCTCGGAGTTGGTTTAGCGATTGCTAAGGCGCATCATCGTGCATGTTTGTAGTCGGATCATCAAAGTCATCTCCACCAAATATATAATTATCATCTCATCGAAAGATCGGGCCCCTCGCCTCTGTCAAGTGATATCAGTTTTCAGGTTGCTCAGTGAGAATTTCCAGTTATCCCTAGATTAGATTTATTTTCTTACCTATTGTCCAAGAAAAATCCACACAAAAAAGTTAGATCTATTCATCCTTTATCCTAGCCAGTTTGAGCCTTCGCAATTTTCTTTTCATTGGATGCATTATTGAATTATCGGTTGCATCGTCGTGTCAAGTTGCTGGACTTAGTGTCTACTCCCTCCGTTCCAAAATAGATGACTCGACTTTGTACTAACTTTAAGATAAAATTAGTACAAAGTTGAGTCATCTATTTTGGAACGGAGGGAGTAGTTCGTTTAGAGTTTCGAGTTCTGTTCACATTAGTCATGTCGCTGCTGCATCGTTATCCCTTCCGCTGTCCACCACCCTATCCATCAATTTCCACCACGTTCTACCCATCGTTCATTGTCACAATCATAGTAGAGGTCGTTCACATCTTCGCTTGATCCAATCTGCATCTTATCTAGTTTGTCTTGGAAAGAGGGAGAGAGAAAAAAAGGCAGAGAGAAAAAAACTTAAAAAAGTCAGAGAAAAAAAGAAGAGAAAGAAAAATAAAAAAGTGAGAGAAAATAAAAGAGAAGAAAAGAAAAGAAATTTCCTATCTAGACTCAGTCTCGTAGCTGAATTCGGATTGGAATTTGTTTTGTGCACTGTTCAGTAAAACAGGCATAACTTCCTCATACAAAGTCCGTTTTGGCTCCGCGAGTACTCAAATTAAAGCTAACGATGAGCCACATCTAAATTGTTGCAAAATATTGTTCAATATTTGGCACCTCAAAATCGGCTTCTAAATAGGTCTTTTTGCCCTCCGAAGTTCGCGAACACAGCTTGTCCCAGTTTTTTAGGCCAGTTTTAGAATTTTTGACTCCTCATATGAACTCGGAATTGAGTGATTCTTTTCGCGTTTGAAAGCTTGAGTCAGTGCCATTCTTGAGAAAAATTATTAGAAAATTGGCACAAACTTTTCCAGAGAAAAGTTGGAGAGAAAGTTGTTGGTATATCTTGCTTGGCTGTTGTTTCACATCATTATCTTTACTGCTATTGTGATCTTCATTTATATCTTGCTGTCCAGAGCTATTTCATATCCTTTATTGATGCTAGTTGCGCTGCACCGTGACCTCATTCATGTTCTTGGCTCGCGTCTCTGGTCCGGTCTAGCCTAGGACCAGCATAGTACCGTCATTGAGCGTTTATTCAACATTGCATCTCTGAATTGATTATTGTTAATCTTTTGCTACCAAATATTTAAGCCTTTCAAGCTCCACATGTTTCTACACCGGGTATACATATGTTCCCCTGGCAATCACTATACTCAATCTTTGGAGTTATTTGACACCGCTGGTTGCCTGTCACCACATGCTGCATGGTAAGAACTTGTAAGATATTGATATTTGTTATACTGTGAGCGTTTTACCACCACATCCTTGTAGTTCATAGGAACATTGTTCTCGGGTTTTGTTTTTGTTTTCTACTAACTATGGCAGGTTCCGGAGTTGTTAGTTTTGGGGCTTCATCGATCATGGGAGATTTGCCATCACCTAAGAAAATACAACAACCGTCACAAGAGAAGCACCAACATCAGAATACACATAATCAGGTTAATGTTTCCATGCCACCATTTACTGGTCATTTTAGGCCTGATTTATATATTGAATGGGAGTATGAAATAAATGCTATATTTGCTTCCCATAATTTTGATGAGCGTGGAAAATTTCAAGCTGCGGTTAGTTTTTCAGTAGCTTTGCTTTAGTTTGGTGGAGCGAATATTGTCGGTTAACACTACTGCAGGATGCTGCTAACGCGACACTACGATCAGAGACCCTTCGACGAAATTGTGTGCGATGCAATAATCACAAACGGTGGCATAAAAGAACCGTCAAAAAGGTGCAAAATGTTTGCGATGGTGGAGCCATCAAACACTGTTCAGATTTTAGTTTCGTGTGCGATGCAGGGCATACAGTTCAGTTCAATGAACTATTTGCGATGAGGCGGAACAAAAGAAACGGGCAGCCAAATGAAGGCGTGTGCGATATACAGCATACGGTTCACTCAGATGAACTGTTTGTGATGAGGAGGAACAATAGAAACGGGCAGCTAGATAAAGGTGTGTGCGATTGAGGGCATACGCTTCAGAAGGATTAACTGTTTGCGATTAGGCAACAAAACAGAAACGCAGCCAGATCAAAGTGTCTGGGATTGATGGCATACACTTCACACGGATGAACAGTTTGCGATTAGCCACAACAAACTGAAACAATTTGATAGATCAACGTGTGCGCGCTAGACGGGCACACACATTCTAATTAAAAGAAGCGTGCGTGATGGTAATAACGAGCGCACACAGTTGTTGGAACAAGACGTGTGATGACATTGCCTATTGCGGTGCACCCTATGGTGCAAACGCCGCGTACGCGGCCGAGAAGGCGTACGTGCCCACGTTACGCCTTCCAGGAATAGTGCCGCACTTATAACCGTCAGTAAATTTTGAGCATGCGTCCCGTCACATTCCAAATTGCAAACCTGTTCACACCGTTCAAAACCTAAACGGTTTCCCACTTAGGAGCATATTACTACTCGGTTATAAATACTACTACTCCAAGATGACTGCACATTCCTCCTCAACTCCTCATCCACAAAAACAAACAAGTCATTCATCATTGTTCCCTTGCGTCTGCCATGGCCAGCGTGAGTTCTGGGTCGAGAGATTGCCACCAGGGAGACGCGAGCATGGAAGCGAAAGCACGAGAGATGTCCCTCCTCGCCGCGAACGCAGCCGCCGCGCCGCCGAAGCAGCACGGAGGTCTCGCCGCGCTGTCGATGCGGCAGACTGGTCCGGCCGTGCCGCGGAAGCAGAAGACATGTCCCTCCGCACCGCGAATGCAGCAGAGATGTCCTCCCGCGCCGCGGCAACCTGGGAAATTTCTCGCGGGCAGGCGAGGACTCTTATAGGTGCATGCATGCGATCGTCCATAGCCAGATGGATCAGATCTCCGGCTGGGCGAGGTTGCGGGACGACATGAAAGCCTCTTTTGAACAGGCTACCAGCGTCATCCGGCAACTAAATGAGAGTAATGCGGAGCTCCGGGCCGAGCGCGACCTGCTGAGGGCAAAGATCGTCGGAAGTGTGGAGCAGCAGGAGGAGACCACTGCCTTGTTGAAGAGGACCGGCGTGATCGTCGAGAAACTTATGGACGAGAATGCCATGCTGCGCATCGAGCGCAGAAGGCTGGTGGAGGAATCCGTGGATACTCCCAAGCAGCATCTTGAGGACAAGAAAGAGCTCATCGCCGCTTGCCGCGGAGACTAGTTCCCGCGGCCTGCAGCAACGCATCAAGAAAGTAGATATCAGCGAGCCAGATCGTTGTCTTCCTTCTTCTTTTGCCCTTGTGTATTTCGGGCGTTGCCGCATGTGGCTTTTTTTAATTATGTTCCTAAATATGTAAGACAATTATTATCCACTGTCATCGTCCTTATATTCATCATGCTTGCTATAAGTCGCAGTCGATGCTATATAGGTCTGTTGGATCTTACATCAAGATCTGTGCAAAAATTTCTTTCCAGATTTTCATTTTTCTCTCTCAAATCCCAGTCCAGTGAGACATATAGCCACGCCGTAGAACAGGGGCTCGGGCGCCATTAATGGAGACGTTGGGAGGGAGGTGCGTGGCGGGTAGCGATCAAAGGGCTCTCCTCCCGATGAGCACGCGCAGGGGTCTGATCGCACGCCTCCCGTACTCAAGTAGCTACCCCGCACGGCACCTCCTAGCCAATAAAAAAGGGGGACGCGTGGCGGCACGTAATTGGTAAGTAGAACGCCCACGGTTTCAATAATACTTGTGTTTCCGATTTGTAACGTGACAACACTTGTTCCAAAATGACTTTGTTGATTGTTAATGTGTGCGCCTTTGCAAATCAGACAGAAAAATTACCACAGCATGTTGGTGCCATGTCATGACACCATGCCATGTTTCATGATTTTCAGGCGTGTTTTGAATTTACAGGAATTAAAAAACCAAGTTTCTCAATCTTTTTGGCCGAGCCACGACGCCCAGATGTTTGAATTTCATTCCCATTTCTTTCATGGGACCTAGAAATTCACCCAAGGACACGCATGTGAATTCTCAACCAACTTTGGTGCACTGGAGCATGTGCTTGTAGTTCAAATTTGGATTGTGCACATTAAATGCCCATAAACTCAATTAATGTATAAAAAAGGCCAAACGAACTCAGAATAATTCCAAAATTTAGCACGATACTTCTATTTGGTCTAATCCGCCTGTGTAAAAAAATTAAGGCGGGAGAAGGCAGTGTACGTATGTCATCTCAGACACGGAGGTGACAAGTTCCCTCTCGGAACCACGAGCCTTCTTGAGGGAAGCTCCGGTTTGCAAGAAGGTTACACCAAAGCTTGACCCAATTCGGCCAAAAAATTTACCGCAGCATTTGGTGCCATGTCATGAAACCATGCCATGTTTCATTATTTTCAGGCGTGTTTTGGATTTGCAGGAATTAAAAAACCAAGTTTCTCAATCTTTCCGGCCGAGCCACGACGCCCACATGTTTGAATTTCATTCCCATTTCTTGCATGGGACCTATAAATTCACCCAAAGACACACATGTGATTTTTCAACCAACTTTGGTGTACTAGAGCATGTGCTTGTAGTTCAAATTTGAATTATGCACATTAAATGCGCTGAAACTCAATTAATGTATAAAAAAGGCCAAACGAACCCGGAATAATTCCAAAATTTAGCACGATACTTCTATTTGGTCTAATCTGCCTGTGTAAAAAAATTAAGGCGGGAGAAAGCAGTGTACGTATGTCGTTTCGCACACGGAGCTGACACGTTCCCTCTCAGCACCACGTGCCTTCTTGAGGGAAGCTCCGGTTTGCAAGAAGCTTACACCAAAGCTTGTCCCAATTCGGCCAAAAAAATTACCGGAGCATATTTGTGCCATGGCATGACACCATGCCAAGTTTCATAATTTTCAGGCGTGTTTTGGATTTACAGGAATTACAAAACCAAGTTTCTTAATCTTTCCGGCTGAGCCACGACGCCCACATGTTTGAATTTCATTCCCATTTCTTGCATGGGACCTATAAATTCACCCAAAGACACACATGTGATTTTTCAACAAACTTTGGTGCATTGGAGCATGTGCTTGTGGTTCAAATTTGAATTATGCACATTAAATGCTCAAAAACTCAATTAATGCACAAAAATGCCAAACGAACCCGGAATATTTCCAAATTTAAACACGACACTCATGTACTAGTTGCATGTTCACTGTACGTAAATGTTCTAGCAATTCGAACACCATCCTTCTGATAGTGTGGCAACTCTCAGTTAACCTGATAATTTGGTTGTACTCAATACATATTCTACTGATAGCATGGCAACTCTCAGTTAACCTGATCAAGATCTTCCTTATGTGTGTTGCAGGGAAACAATGGGAGACACTGTGGTTTACCATCGAGGTTTGTTCAAGCAGGGTTCTTCGGCTAATAGCACATTATTGTGTAGTTGCAGGAATCATTATAATATTTCGGTTTCTTACAATTTGGTCTTGCACATGTAGGTCCTGCTGTCAGAGGCTTAGACCCACTGTTCGGCCCATTTTGCATATGGGGAAATGAGATGTCCATGAATATCAATCAAGTCAAGAATCTCAGAAAGATTGTGAGGATGAAGAAACTTGCGACGAATAACAACAAGATCTTTTGATACGGGGCTAACCCGGTGTAGGCCGATCTTTCACGATTGGAGTGGGATCCCTCGAAGAACACGAAGAACACGGGGAAGAACGGAGAGGAAACACAAGGGGAAACACTCAAGAACAAGTCCAATCACACATCAACTAGACAATCAAATACACAAGATCCACAAGGTACATGAACAACAAAAGGAAAGATACAAGGTAAAGTTCATCTCCATGAGGAGGTCTTGAATCCACGAGGGGATCTTACCATGAGGGGTCTTAAATCCAAGGTGGATCTTCTCTGTAGAGGCCGCGGTCTCTCTCATGGAGTAGATCCGTATGGATGAGCAAAGCTCTATCTCTAAATGAGCTATCACATTTGCTAACCCTGGAAAGGATGAGGAGGTGGTCTATTTATAGTCTAAGCCACGAAGGGGTAAGTGGGAGAGGGATACAAGGCCAAAGGCCCGGCTGCGCACAGGCAGGGTCGGACGTCCGGTCGCTCGCGGGGGTCCGGTCGTCCGGAGGGCGCCGGTCGTCCGCTAAAAGTGTTCTGTGATCAGGACATCGGACGTCCGTAGATACTCGGACTTCCGTTAATATTACCGGTCGTCCAGCGGGGCCCAGACGTCCGCTCGCTGGGAGGTGCCGTAGCTGGCGTTGGCTGGGCTTTAGGCACCGGTCGTCCGGTGGAGGCCGGTCGTCCTGGCACTTTAGAGTGTCGGACGTCCGGTGGCACGTCGGACATCCGGCCGCTGTAGACTCCGCAGCTCCGTCTTCTTCTGTCTTCGCTTCCACGCTTCCCTCGCGGATGGTGTAGGTGTTCCTTGGCCCTTGCACTCCTCCTCATCGTCCGTAGTGTTCCGACAATACCTATGCATGCACACGAGTGGAGTGTCAAGTAGTATACCATCCTCGAAGGTGTCAAGTGAGCACGTGTAAAGGAGATGATTCACCTTTGTGTATGTGAAGTAGATATCGCACGTGTCACTCGCCGAACGGATTCTTGACATGGTGATGTCCATAGGATGTCTACATCATCTCCCCTCCCTTGGGAAAGATCTGAACTCAGATTGAAAACCAAATCACCATAGGAAAGAGATGGCTTTGCCGTGTAGAAGTGGACGTTCACCAAGTACTTGTCATCTTGAAGCTCGAAATGGGCACTCTCCAATGTCGCATCGTCTTGTGATTCCTTCAAAAGGAGTGAGGACAACAAACACTTGGAAAAACAAATGTGGTTAGTGTTAGTGCAAAACCAAGCATTCAAGAGGTGAGTCACCAAACAAGTGTCGTCATCATGCAAAGCATATGGTGTGACAAAGGATTGTGACATGGCATGTAAGCACATAAATTGAGCACAAGCAAAGATATAATGGGGACAAGCATGTAAATGTGAGGCAGTGATGCAAATATGAGTGACTAGAGAACAAGCATCTACCTCAAGTTCATAGCAAACATTCACAAATTGCTCAATGAAAGGTCTATGGAAGGCATAGGAATCATTCACAACACCAAGTAAAATGACGTGTCTAAACACATGGGTCAAGTGCAAGACAATCCAAGCATAACGTGCATATTGTGTAGTGAAGATAGTGCGGCACTCGACACAATAGAAAGAGCAATTGTTCAACATGTGTGATGCAATCAAGTCAATCATGTGACAAGCAATGGTACATGGCATATGTGAAGAAATGGCATTGTTGCCACCAAGCATGTCATAGGAGCAAGTAATCCAAGAATTGGATGCAACGCATAAGGCATATATATCATGATGCATGGGAATGTGAAAATGGCAAGTCAAAGCAAGATCTCTAACAAGTGTGCAATCCAGTGGTCCAAGATGACCAATAAGTCTCATGGTGCAAGCAACACAAGTAGTATGATCCACAATATCCATGCTCAAGAAAGATGTCACCTTGAAGGCGTGTCCTTGTGTATTCTTCACAATGCCGAATCACAAGCAAGTGCGATGTAGAATCATCGTGGTAGAAGGTGGTTCGCTCTCAAGAGCTCGGATTGTCAACTCACGGGATTGTGAGGTTGACAAGTATTCATGGGTACCTACACAAAAGGGACACAAACGAAAGAAATTGTGCGCGTGGTAAATGTACACATCATCCATCATGATGTGTATGTGCATGTGTGAGTTAGCACAAGATAAGTATCGCTCAAAGAAATTTGATGCATGGTATAAGAACATGTCATCCATCATGAAAGAATAGTTGTTATGTATAACACGATGGGGACGCAAATTGAGCATACAAATATATGGCACATCAATATCATGTTTATTCATGGGGAGCATATGGTGCACACAAGTATTGGGATCATGCAATGAATGGGATGAATCAAAATCTCCTAAAATGCATGAGGAAACTATGGGGGTCTCCTCATGAGCAATATTGGAAACATCATATGGAGAAAATGGACAACATCCAAAACAATGCATATCCGAAGCTAGGTAGTCATGGCATGGCATATGAGATAAATGATACAAAGGGAGCATATCAATATTATCACAAGAAAAACAAATTCCAATAACCATGGGCTTGTCATCTATGCCATAAGTGCAAATTGGGTTTATTTTAATGGCATATGCATAGTCACTACGATGATATTGCAAATATCACATATGATTGATCTCATGCATAGCATATGACAAGTCAAGCGGATTGTCAAACATGATGTGACTGAGAGAATTATCACAGGAAATCCTATGTAACATGGCATCACAACTAATAGACTCCACATGGCAATCATCATACTCATCATAAATGGGTAAATCATCGCATGGGGAAATCGCACTAGCATGAAGCATGGTAATAGGTTGATCAACATCATGCAAGCAATCAATGTCAAGAATGTCCACTAGTGGGACTAGAGCATCACCTTCACCTATGTTACCTTGTTCATTCCACTCAAGTGGTGTAGGTGAGGTGGGAAAGACCAAATTGTGGTCATCTTCATCTTGATGGAACCATGTGGGGGGTGCATTATTTTCCACCATGGCCATCGTCTTGTCCAAAGGGAGGACGTAGTCGTCGCGAATCGGCACGTCATCATATATGGGACCTAGCAAAAAATGAGAAGACACAATAGAGGTAGAGGTCAAGTTGTTAGAAATTCAAATGGCCTCACGAGACCTATCAACTATCTCACTCTCTCTATGTGGTGGTTCACTCACTTCCTCAAAATAGGTGCACTCAAACGCACGTATGGTGGAGTCACTCATCTCACTCAAGTGGTGGGGGTTGTGGCTCTCCTCACATGGAAATTGGGGAAACACATCATATATGGGGCTAGTGGTGAAGTCACTCTCACTCTCAATATGGTGGCACAAGCCACTCAAGTCATCATACGTCGCCGTGGTCGAAGGGAAAATCCCATGCTCAACCATCTTATCATCGTCGCCATGGATGAAGCTCGAAGATGGCACATCATCACTCTCCTCCATGACCGAAGGGAAAATCCCATGCTCGATCATCTCATCATCGTCGCCGTGGATGAAGGCCGAAGATGGCACATTATCACTCTCGCCTCCTAAGATGGAAACATCATCATTGCTCGCCACCTTCTCGCTCGCCTCCAAAGCTTGGTCCTTGAGGGTCTCCGTCGTCGTACTCATCGCCGCACCGTCTTGAAAAAGAGTCGAAGTAGACTCGGCATCATCAATGCCAGAACGAGGGATGGCAGTGAAGTCGAACTTGGGAGCATTGTCTTGGAGCTCGTCGGGCTTGGACATCTTGGTGGTGCTATCCTCATGCTCGTTCTCATGGAGCTTGGTCGTCGCGAAGTGAGCTTGGGGTGGAGAAGCCTTGGCCTTCATGAGTTCTTGTTCCGCCTTGAGAGCACCAATGTAGTTGTCGTCGAGGGATTTGTAGTTCTTGAGGAAGATAGTCTTGGAGATGTCGTTGTGCAATCCCATCATGAAGTGGAACTTCATCGACATGGGGTCGTCCACGCCGGCTCGTCGCCAGGCATGCTTCATCTCCTTGAAGTACTCATCGATGGACTTGGATCCTTGGTGTTCTCCAATTGGCGTAGAAGTTGTTCTGTGTAGGTTGGAGGCACAAACTTTCGCTGCAAAGCTCTCTTCATCTTGGGCCAACTCATGTCGTAGGTCTCCGAAGGTGTGTGAAGCCACCATGTCGACGCATAGTCCTGGAAGTTTCTTGAGGCACACTTCACTTGATCTTCGGGAGGAACTTGATGTAGCTTGAGGTAGTCGTCCATCAAACGCTCCCACTCGAGATACTCCTTGGGTTCTTGAGTCCCATAGAAAGGAATCTCATGGTCGGTGTCGAGGTCGTAGTAGCTCGTGGAAGTCGCGGACTTGAGCTTGCGGAGCTTCTCTTGAGCGTAGTCTTGAGGTGCTTGTTGGCGAAGATGCCGTATGTCCGTAGGCGAAGATGCCTTGAAGTCGCTTGGCGAAGATGCTGAGGGAGATGGTGAAGTCGTTGAGCGGTTGTTGGTGTTGAGCTCTTGACCTTCACATTCTTGTCAGCGAGTGTGTCGATGCCGATGTGATCTTGCCGGAGATGGTAGCTCGTAAGCATGTGCTCTTGAGCGTCTTCTCGAAGATGAGGAAGATCGCTTGTAGGACTTGATGAGGGCTTTGATCTCCTCCATTTGAGCTTGCATCTTGGCGTCAGTGGAGTTTTTCGTGGCATCGAACTCGTTGTTGTTGTTGTAGACCGAAGATGAAATGCCTTGCCTATCCATCACAAGACTCGAGTAGAGGTGAGTAGGAAATGAGATAAACAATACCAAATTACCTTTTCCCAAAGTTGGGGATGTATCCCGTTTCACTCAATGTGAGATGAAAGAATAGTGGAATTGGTACCGGACTTGTTCACTCACACCTATCAAGTAAAGCTTATGAAGTAGCTCGGTGAGGATAGTGGCACAAAAATTTGATGCAAAATGTTAGCAAGAGTCAATAAAGTTGAAAGAGATTCACAAATTCGCAAGTGAAACAAGTAGACCAATAACAATGAATGGCACACGGCAACGCACACACGGATAGATAAATGGGGCCGTGCAACCAAGGAATGAGCACAAAATGTGGAATCCACGGAAAACGCTCGTGTTGCACAACTCAAGAGAGACGCTAGCATGATTGCTCTATAGGCGGATATGACACTTGTGCACAACCTATAAGATGCAAAATGGATAAACTTTCTATCCCAAGTATGCTATGTATTTATGGTTCCCGGTGTTTGATCCAAGATGACCGGATATGACAATCTTATGCAATGTGGTAAGATGCTATGGGTATTGCTTACAAGCTTCTTTGCTCTTTCTCTTTTGCTTAAAAGCTTATTCTTTTTTTTGGGTATGGCCACTTTTGCACAATGCACAAACCAAGATAGCAAATGTGTATATGCCGGAACAAACTTGAGGCACACGAGATGATATGATACCAATATGATATGGTATGTATGCAATGGACGGTTTAGATCACTAATGTGCACAAGTAACGTTGCCGGCAATACTCAAATGGCTAGTCTCGATAGGCAAGTGACGCAAAATGGGCTAGGGGTTATCAATGCAATTGCAAGGGGAATGTACCATGGTGTCGTCGAGGTTACCGTCCTTTGCGATGATGAGTGGCGGTGTTCTTGATGTAGATACCAAGATGATGGAGACTCGTCCCTAAGTAGCCGAAACACCTTAGGAAACGGAAAAACCGTGAACTCAAAATCTCAAATGACAAATGTCAAATGGTGGTAGCGGAATGCGGTGGTGGTGTTGCGGAAGCTCAATGGAATTGCGGAAATGCAATGATGGGTTATGCGAGTAGGCAATGCGGAAGTGGAGGTTATGGGGGGTTATGTGAGTCGGAGTTGAAGGTCACCGTCCCTAAGTAGCCTAAATAGCTTAGGAGGCACAACTCACAACTCAAATAAAATTGGGTTAAGTTGGGGTGGCGGAAGTGTATGGTGGGTAAGCCTATGCGGAAGTGGTGGTGGTGGTTGATGAATAAGCAACCATCCCTAAGCAGCGAAACACCTTAGGAGACTCGAATCACTACTCAAGCAACCACTAATGCTATGGGGAACAAAATTGGTTAGGTTGCGGAAGTCGGTGGTGGTTATGCGGATGATGTGGTGAAAGCCCTAGGCAAAGATGCCAAAGTTCCAAAATTTTGATGGAGTCAAATGATGTTGGTGGTATTTTTGTGGGAAGTAGGATGTCAATAGCTTCAAAACGAGCTAAAGAACGTCAAAATCGGATTTCGGATGAATTAGTTACGGACAAAACAAAAATCAGTCGAAGTCTGAAGCTATAGGTATCGGACGTCCGTAAAAGGACGGATGTCCGGTCGGGCTCGGAAATCCGGTAATTTCGTTCTGTTGCCAGGCGCCGGTCGTCTGGAAAGTTGCGGACGTCCGGTCGTTTGGGAGGATCCGAACGTCCATAAAAACTTCGGTCGTCCGGTGGGTCGGGGTCAACGCGAGATGCAAGTTTTGGGACGTGATTTCCGGCGGAAAATGGAGATTTTGGGGTCAAAATTGTGGAGATTTTGTGGATGAAAGATGGGGAAACTTGGGGAAATGCTAGATCCACTAGAAACCAAGCAAATCCATGGATCAAATCCAACAAAACTTCATCATACCAACAAATCACAAAAAAATTGGGGCTATTTTTGGTGGGGATTTTTTGAATTTGGGGAAGAACGCAACAAAACAAGGCTAGAAAACAAGTGGTAGGGGCTCCAAATTCGTGATAAACCTTGCTCTGATCCATATGATATGGGGCTAACCCGGTGTAGGCCGATCTTTCACGATTGGAGTGGGATCCCTCGAAGAACATGAAGAACACGGGGAAGAACGGAGAGGAAACACAAGGGGAAACACTCAAGAACAAGTCCAATCACACATCCACTAGACAATCAAACACACAAGATCCACAAGGTACATGAACAACAAAAGGAAAAATACAAGGTAAAGTTCATCTCCGTGAGGAGGTCTTGAATCCACGAGGGGATCTTCCCGTGAGGGGTCTTGAATCCAAGGTGGATCTTCTTCGTAGAGGCCGCGGTCTCTCTCGTGGAGTAAATCCATATGGATGAGCAAATCTCTATCTCTAAATGAGCTATCAGATTTGCTAACCCTAGAAAGGATGAGGAGGTGGTCTATTTATAGTCTAAGCCATGAAGGGGTAAGTGGGAGAGGGATACAAGGCCAAAGGCCCGGCTGCGCACAGGCAGGGTCGGACGTCCGGTCGGCGTCAGACGTCCGGTCGCTCGCGGGGGTCCAGTCGTCCGGAGGGCGTCGGTCGTTGATACGTCTCCAACGTATCTATAATTTATGAAGTATTCATGCTATTATATAATCCATCTTGGATGTTTATGGGCTTTATTATGCACTTTTATATTACTTTTGGGACTAACCTATTAACCCAGAGCCCAGTGCCAGTTTCTGTTTTTCCCTTGTTTCAGTGTTTCGCAGAAAAGGAATATCAAACGGAGTTCAAACGGAATGAAACCTTCGGGAGAGTTATTTTTAGAACGGAAGCAATCCAGGGCACTTGGAGTGCACGTGAGGGAATCAACGAGGAGAGCACGAGGCAGGGGGCGCGCCCACCCCCCTGGGCGCGCCCTCCACCCTCGTGGGCCCCTCGTGGCTCCCCTTACCGACTTCTTTCGCCTATATATCTCCATATACCCTAAAACCATCGGGGAACAGAATAGATCGGGAGTTCCGCCGCCGCAAGCCTCTGTAGCCACCAAAAACCAATCTGGACCCTGTTCCGGCACCCTGCCGGAGGGGGGAACCCTCACTGGTGGCCATCTTCATCATCCCGGCGCTCTCCATGACGAGGAGGGAGTAGTTTACCCTCGGGGCTGAGGGTATGTACCAGTAGCTATGTGTTTGACCTCTCTCTCTCGTGTTCTTGAGATGGTACGATCTTGATGTATCGCGAGCTTTGCTATTATAGTTGGATCTTATGATGTTTCTACCCCTCTACTCTCTTGTAATGGATTGAGTTTCCCCTTTGAAGTTATCTTATCGGATTGAGTCTTTTAATGATTTGAGAACACTTGATGTATGTCTTGCGTGGGATACCCGTGGTGACAATGGGGTATTCTATTGATCCACTTGATGTATGTTTTGGTGATCAACTTGCGGGTTCCGTCCATGAACCTATGCATAGGGGTTGGCACACGTTTTCGTCTTGATTCTCCGGTAGAAACTTTGGGGCACTCTTTGAGGTTCTATGTGTTGGTTAAATAGATGAATCTGAGATTGTGTGATGCATATCGTATAATCATACCCACGGATACTTGAGGTGACATTCGAGTATCTAGGTGACATTAGGGTTTTGGTTGATGTGTGTCTTAAGGTGTTATTTTACTACGAACTCTAGGGTTGTTTGTGACACTTATAGGAATAGCCCAATGGATTGATCGGAAAGAATAACTTTGAGGTGGTTTCGTACCCTACCATAATATCTTCGTTTGTTCTCCGCTATTAGTGAATTTGGAGTGACTCTTTGTTGTATGTTGAGGGATAGTTATATGATCCAATTATGTTATAATTGTTGAGAGAACTTGCACTAGTGAAAGTATGAACCCTAGGCCTTGTTTCCTAGCATTGCAATACCGTTTGTGCTCACTTTTACCACTTGTTACCTTGCTGTTTTTATATTTTCAGATTACAAAAACCTATATCTACCATCCATATTGCACTTGTATCACCATCTCTTCGCCGAACTAGTGCACCTATACAATTTACCATTGTATTGGGTGTGTTGGGGACACAAGAGACTCTTTGTTATTTGGTTGCAGGGTTGTTTGAGAGAGACCATCTTCATCCTACGCCTCCCACGGATTGATAAACCTTAGGTCATCCACTTGAGGGAAATTTGCTACTGTCCTACAAACCTCTGCACTTGGAGGCCCAACAACGTCTACAAGGAGAAGGTTGCGTAGTAGACATCAGTCGTCCGCTAAAAGTGTTCTGTGATTGGGACACTGGACGTCCGTAGATGCTCGGACTTCCGTTAATAATACCGGTCGTCCGGTGGGGCCCGGACGTCCGCTCGCTGGGAGGTGTTGTAGCTGGCGTTGGCTGGGCTTCAGGCGCCGGTCGTCCGGGCGTTGTAGAGTGTCGGACGTCCGGTGGCACATCGGGCGTCCGGCCGCTGTAGACTCCGCAGCTCCGTCTTCTTCCGTCTTCGCTTCCATGCTTCCCTCGCGGATGGTGTAGGTGTTCCTTGGCGCTTGCACTCCTCCTCGTCGTCCGTAGTGTTCCGACAATACCTATGCATGCACACGAGTGGAGTGTCAAGTAGTATACCATCCTCGAAGGTGCCAAGTGAGCATGTGTAAAGGAGATGATTCACCTTTGTGTATGTGAAGTAGATATCGCACGTGTCACTCGCCGAACGGACTCTTGACATGGTGATGTCCATAGGATGCTCCGCATCATCTCCCCTCCCTTGGGAAAGATCCGAACTTGGATCGAAAACCAGATCACCATGGGAAAGAGATGGCTTTGCCGTGTAGAAGTGGACGTTCACCAAGTACTTGTCATCTTGAAGCTCGAAATGGGCACTCTCCAATGTCGCACCGTCTTGTGATTCCTTCAAAAGGAGTGAGGACAATAAACACTTGGAAAAACAAATGTGCTTAGTGTTAGTGCAAGGACATTCACCACTCGAACCACCTGCATGGTCAAGAGGCGAGGAAAGTATTCATTCAACACCCACGGTACAATATTGAAGTCTTGCTGAAGAGGACGAAGGTTGGGCGGGCAATTATCCATAGCCACTGGCTTAAAGTTGCAAGGACATTCAACATCACTGAAGGCTCAATATTTGCCTTCCGCTTCTGCAGTTTCCCAGATGAGATTCATCTGTCTATTTATCGTGTATGATGCTACTTTCCAAAGGTTTGTGATGCTTCATGTGAAATTTGGTGCTGTTGTGTAATGGCGTAACTGAGTGCCGAAGGTATCTGATGTAATTCAAGTATGAAATACTGGTTGCTGTTATATGAATATGAAATATCTGGTGTGTTTTATAAGAAATATCAGTTTGATTAGTACATGGATTATCAATAATAGGCTAATTACCCTTCTTATTGGGGTTATCTATTGTAGACGGTTACTCAGACATCACCGTGGGCGATGAACTCAAACAACCTGCACAGTTTCTAGAAAGTAGGCGTGTTCGATCAACTAACAATCACTCACGGCTTTCGGCAGCGAACTGTTTGCGTTAGGCCACCTTGCACAATTGTTTCCACACAAAGAACTGTGCGTGATATACATACGTACGGAAATGTTTTTCTAGGATTCGCCGTGTGGGATGTACATACCTACGGAAATGTTTTTCTAGGATTCACCGTGTGGGATGTACATACCTACGGAAATGATTGGGTTTCGATGCCTCGCCCCATCGCACACGAACTCATTTGGTGTCCCAGGAGGGCCTATCCCTGACGGTTTCTGGGTCGTGTGGGAAGGACCCCCCTATCGCCCACACTCACTTGGCGACGGTTCCAAATGTCGTCACGGCAAGGGGTTAAAAACCGTTTGTATAGCACATCGATGTACCAGTGTAAACCCTGATTTTATACCTACTACTTGGGATGATTTAAAACTTGTCATGAGAGATAGATTCGTTGATGTTATTATACTCGTGGCATGATTAAAAAAATTACAACATTTAAAACAAGGCAATGAGACGGTAACAAAATATTATAATGATTTACAAACTACATTGTTGCACTCATTTTTAGAAGAAAGTGAAGAACATTTTATGGATAGATTTTGGGGAGGATTAAACCGTGATATTCAAGAGATACTAATTCATGAAGAGTGTTATCCTATCAACCATTTGTTTTGTCATGCTTGCAAAGCTGAATAGGAAATAAAACGACGCGTTTCCCACAAGGAGAACAAGCGCACGGTGCACATTCCAAGTGTTGATACAGATGTTTCTTCAACTACTAGGCCTACTATGACAACCACATCCATTGTTGTGAGGACTATATCATCTCCACCATGTGACACATCACCACCAAGAGTGCCTACATCGTCTGAGTTTATCGTAAGAGGTAATGATAAAGGTACAGATTTTCCACTTTCACATGAGAATGATGCATGCCTAGTTAACTTGAATACATCATATGTTGAGTTACCTATTGATTTGAGCACACCAGCTATTTTAGAGAATCATGTTACTGTCATGAATGCGTCATGTGATCAAACAGTTGAACTACCAACAATTTTGAGTGCACCCAATGAATTAACTGTTGATGCAAAATAACCAATGTTTAATTATTTTGATATGACCTCTAATCTTGGTGATGATTCTTTGTCAAATGACTTATTGCATGTTTGCTTATTTAAGCATGTTGTAGCATGTAAATTTGATGGAAGTAAGGTTTATTCACCAATGTTGGGATGGTTTAATGATCAACATTGTCAATGTTTTGATATGAATAAGAGCTTCACTTATATGTGTGATACGTCCATTTTGCATCATGTTTTCCTACTATTATTTATGATGTTTTTATGCATAATAATGCTTTTTGGAGTAATTCTAATGCCTTTTCTCTCATAATTTGCAAGGTACACATAAAGAGGGAGAATTCCAACAGCTGGGAATCTGGACCTGGAAAAGCTACGTCGGGCTACCTATTCTGCACAACTCCAAACAAGCTGAAACTTTATGGAAATTTTAATGGAATATATGAAGAATATTGGAGCAAATAAGTACCAGAGGGGGCCCACCAGGTGGGCACAACCCACCTGGGCACGCCAGGGAGCCCAGGCGCCCCCTGGTGGGTTGTGCTCACCCAGGCCCACCTCCGATGCCCATCTTCTAGTATATAAGTCATTTTGACCTAGAAAAAATCAGGAGACGACTTTCGGGACGGAGCGCCACCGTCTCGGGGTGGAACTTTGGCAGGAGCACTTTTGCCCTCCGGCGGAGCGATTCCGCTGGGGAACTTCCCTCCCGGAGGGGGAAATCATCGTCATCATCATCACCAACAACTCTCCCATCTTGGGAAGGGCAATCTCCATCAACATCTTCAACAACACCATCTCATCTCAAACCCTAGTTCATCTCTTGTGTTCAATCTTGTTACCGGAACTATAGAGATTGGTGCTTGTGGGTGACTAGTAGTGTTGGTTACATCTTGTAGTTGATAACTATATGGTTTATTTCATGGAAGATTATATGTTCAGATCCATTATGCTATTTAATACCCCTCTGAACTTGAGCATGATTATAATTTGTGCGTAGTTACTTTTGTTCTTGAGGTCACGGGATAAATCATGTTGCAAGTAATCATGTGAACTTGATATGTGTTCGATATTTTGATAGTATGTATGTTTTGATTCCCTTAGTGGTGTCATGTGAACGTCGACTACATGACACTTCACCATATTTGGGCCTAAGGGAATGCGTTGTGGAGTAGTTAATAGATGATGGGTTGTGAGAGTGAGAAAAGTTTAAACCCTAGTTTATGCGCTATTCCGTAAGGGACCAATTGGATCCAAAAGTTTAATGCTATGGTTAGAATTTATTCTTAATACTTTTCTCGTAGTTGCGGATGCTTGCGGGAGGGTTAATCATAAGTAGGAGGTTTTTTCAAGAAAGAACATCACCTAAGCAGCGGTCCACCCACATGTCAAATTATCAAAGTAGCGAACACAAATTGAATCAACATGATGAAAGTGACTAGATGAAAATCCCGTGTACTCTCAAGAACGCTTTGCTTATTATAAGTGACCATTTTGGCCTGTCCTTTGCCTCAAAAGGATTGGTCTACGTTGCTGCACTTTTGCTACTATTATCATTACTTGATCGTTACAAAATATCTTGCTATCAAACTACTCTGTTACTTACAATTTCAGCACTTGCACACATTACCTTGCTGAAAAGTCATTTCCTTCTGCTCCTCGTTGGGTTCGACACTCTTACTTATCGAAAAGAGCTACAATTGATCCCTTATACTTGTGGGTCATCAAGGCTATTTTCTGACGCCGTTGCCGGGGAGTGAAGCGTCTTTGGTAAGGAAACATTTATATAGTGTGCTGAAATTTACTGTCACTTGTTACTATAGAAAACAATCATTTGAGGGGCTTGTTCGGGGAATCTTCACCTCGACCGGAACCACAATTAGCTACGCCTAAACCTACTGCACCTACTGAAAATATTGAATATGAAATTCCTTCGGGTATGATAGAACAACTCCTAGCTAATCCTTATGCAGGACATGGAACCAAACATCATGATACGCACTTAATATATGTGGAACAAATTTGTTGATTGTTTAAGTTTGCAGGTTTTCCTGGAGATGAAGTTTAAAAGAAGGTTTTCCCTTTATCCTTGAAGGGAAAAACATTGGCATGGTATAGGTGATACGTCTCCAATGTATCTATAATGTTTTATTGTTCCATGCTATTATATTATCCATCTAGGATGTTTTATATGCATTCATATGCTATTTTATATGATTTTTGGGACTAACCTATTAACCTAGAGCCCAGTGCTAGTTTCTGTTTTTTCCTTGTTTTTGAGTTTTACAAAAAAGGAATACCAAACGGAGTCCAATTGACATGCCAATTTTTGATGATTTTTTATGGACCAAAAGAAGCCCCCGGAGTAAAATAGTTGGGACAGAAGAGTCCCGAGCCGTCCACGAGGGTGGAGGGCGCGCCCTAACCCCCTGGGCGCGCCCCCTGCCTCGTGGACAACTCGGAGACCCCCATGACGTGAGACCAACACCAAAAATTCCTACAAATACAGAAACCCCCGAAAAGAAACCTAGATCGGGAGTTCCGCCGCCGCAAGCCTCTGTAGCCACCAAAAACCAATCGGGACCCTGTTCCGGCACCCTGCCGGAGGGGGGGATCCATCACCGGTGGCCATCTTCATCATCCCGGCGCTCTTCACGACGAGGAGGGAGTGGTTCACCCTCGGGGCTGAGGGTATACACCAGTAACTATGTGTTTGATCTCTCTCTCTCTCTCTCGTGTTCTTGATATGGCACGATCTTGATGTACCGCGAGCTTTGCTAGTATAGTTGGATCTTATGATGTTTCTCCCCCTCTATCTCTTGTAATGGATTGAGTTTTCCCTTTGAAGTTATCTTATCGGATTGAGTCTTCAAGGATTTGAGAACACTTGATGTATGTCTTGCATGTGCTTATCTGTGGTGACAATGGGATATTCACGTGATCCACTTGATGTATGTTTTGGTGATCAACTTGCGAGTTTTGTGACCTTGTGAACTTATGCATAGGGGTTGGCACATGTTTTCGTCTTGACTCTCCGGTAGAAACTTTGGGGCACTCTTTGAAGTTCTTTGTGTTGGTTGAATAGATGAATCTGAGATTGTGTGATGCATATCGTATAATCATACCCATAGATACTTGAGGTGAAATTGGAGTATCTAGGTGACATTAGGGTTTTGGTTGATTTGTGTCTTAAGGTGTTATTCTAGTACGAACTCTAGGATAGATCAAACGGAAAGAATAGCTTCGTGTTACTTTACTATGGACTCTTGAATAGATCGACCAGAAAGGATAACTTTGAGGTGGTTTCGTGCCCTACAATAATCTCTTCGTTTGTTCTCCGCTATTAGTGACTTTGGAGTGACTCTTTGTTGCATGTTGAGGGATAGTTATATGATCCAGTTATGTTATCATTGTTGAGAGAACTTGCACTAGTGAAAGTATGAACCCTAGGCCTTGTTTCAACGCATTGCAATATCGTTTACGCTCACTTTTATCATTAGTTAGCTTGCTGTTTTTATATTTTCAGATTACAAAAACCTATATCTACCATCCACATTGCACCTGTATCACCATCTCTTCGCCGAACTAGTGCACCTATATAATTTACCATTGTATTGGGTGTGTTTGGGACACAAGAGACTCTTTGTTATTTGGTTGCAGGGTTGTTTGAGAGAGACCATCTTCATCCTACGCCTCCCACGGATTGATAAACCTTAGGTCATCCACTTGAGGGAAATTTGCTACTGTCCTCCAAATCTCTGCACTTGGAGGCCCAACAACGTCTACAAGAAGAAGGTTGTGTAGTAGACATCAAGCTCTTTTCTGGCACCGTTGCCGGGGAGGCTAGGTAAGCGGCACTAACACCCCATCAACTAAGCTCTTTTCTAGCGCCGTAGCCGGGGAGGTTAGTGCTTGAAGGTATATCTTTTGATCTTGCAATCGAATCTTTTTGTTTCTTGTTTTATCACTAGTTTAGTCTATAAAAGAAACTACAGAAAAATGGAATTGAGGGTGCCTCATATGATTCATCTTTTTAATATCTTTCGTGAAAATGATGGAAAGGAAAATTGTGCTCAAGTGTTTGAAGAATAATGCATTAAATGTTTGGCACTAAATATTTGAATGACGAGCATGATTGCAATGTTGTTAGTATGAATTCTATGAATATCCATGATGCTAATAATATGCAAAGCCACAAGCTTGGGGATGCTATGTTTGATGAAGACGATATTTTTTGTCCCCCAAGTTTTGATGGGAAAATTTATTATGATGATAGCATGCCTCCTTTTTATGATGATTATGTTAATGAAACTGGTTTCGGAGAGGTCGTGACTTTATTTAGTGACGAATCCACTATTTCGGAAGAGGTTCCAATTGATTATGAGAACAAAGTTGCTATCTATGATGATTATTGTGATGACATGTATGCTATAAAGAACAATGATAACCATTAAACTTGTCATCTTGATTTTAATTTTCAATTGGATTATGCCTCACATGATAGTTATTTTGTTGAGTTTTCTCCCACTACTATTCATGAGAAGAAATTTGCTTATGTCGAGAGTAATAAAAATTCTATGCTTGTAGATCATGAAAAGAATGCTTTATGTGATAGTTATATTGTTGAATTCATTCATGATGCTACTGAAAATTATTATGAGGGAGGAATATATGCTTGTAAGAATTGCAAGAATACCAAGTTTCCTCTCTATGTGTGGAAAATCTTGAAGCTATGCTTGTTTTGCTTTCCTATGCTAGTTGATTCTTGTTCCCATAAATTGTTTGCTCACCAAATCCCTATGCATAGGAAGTGGGTTAGACTTAAATGTGCTAGTCATATTCTTCATGATGCTCCCATTATGTTTCAATTCTTATCTTTTATGTGAGCATCATTGAAATCATCATGCCTAGCTAGGGGCGTTAAACGTTAGCGCTTGTTGGGAGGCAACCCAATTTTATTTTTGTTCTTTGCCTTTTGCTCCTGTTTAGTAATAAATAATCTATCTAGCCTCTGTTTAGATGTGGCTTTATGTTTTAATTAGTGTTTGTGCCAAGCAGAAACAATAGGATCTTCTTGGGTGATAGTTGTTTGATCTTGCTGAAAAAGACAGAAATTTTGTGCTCACGAAAATAATTGTTAAAATACACCAGAACGTGTTAAAATGCTAATTATTTTTGAGGAATATCAATACACAAATTATCCAGGTTGTCCTAGTATTTCAGAATATTTGGAGTTCCAGAAGTATTCGAACAAATCAGATTGCTACAGACTGTTCAGTTTTTGACAGATTCTGTTTTCTATGTGTTGTTTGCTTATTTTGATGAATCTATGAGTAGTATCGGAGGGTATGAACCATAGAGAAGTTGTAATACAGTTGATATTACACCAATATGAATTTAGAATGAGTTCACAACAGTACCTAAGTGGTGGTTTTATTTTCTTATACTAACGAAGCTTACGAGTTTTCTGTTGAGTTTTGTGTTGTGAAGTTTTCAAGTTTTGGGTAAAGATTTGATGGACTATGGAATAAGGAGTGGTAAGAGCCTAAGCTTGGGGATTCCCAAGGCACCCCAAGGTAATATTCAAGGACAACCAAGAGCCTAAGCTTGGGGATGCCCCGGAAGGCATCCCCTCTTTCGTCTTCGTTCATCGGTAACTTTACTTGGAGCTATATTTTTATTCACCACATGATATGTGTTTTGCTTGGAGCGTCATTTTATTTTATTTTGTTTTGCTTGATGTTTGAATAATATCCCAAGATCTGAAATTCTTAAATGTTAGAGAGTCTTCTCATAGTTACATAATTATTTAACTACTCATTGATCTTCACTTATATCTTTCGGAGTAGTTTGTCGTTTGCTCTAGTGCTTCACTTATATCTTTTTAGAGCACGACGGTGGTTTTATTTTGAAGAAATAGATGAACTCTCATGCTTCACTTATATTATTTTGTGAGTCTTTAGTACAGCATGGTAATTTTCTTTGGTTATGAATTTAGTCCTAATATGATAGGCATCCAAGAGGGATATAATAAAAACTTTCATAATAAGTGCATTCAATACTAAGAGAAGTTTGATTCCTTATTATTGTTTTGAGATATGAAGATGGTGATATTAGAGTCATGCTAGTGAGTAGTTGTGAATTTGAGAAATACTTGTGTTGAGGTTTGCAAGTCCCGTAGCATGCACGTATGGTAACCGTTGTGTAACAAATTTGAAGCATGAGGTGTTTCTTTGATTGTCTTTCTTATGAGTGGCGGTCGGGGACAAGCGATGGTCTTTTCCTACTAATCTATCCCCCTAGGAGCATGCGCGTAGTGCTTGGTTTTGATGACTTGTAGATTTTTGCAATAAGTATGCGAGTTATTTATGACTAATGTTGAGTCCATGGATTATACGCACTCTCACCCTTCCACTGTTGCTAGCCTCTCTAGTACCGCGCAACTTTCGCCGGTACCATAAACCCACCATTTACCTTCCTCAAAACAGCCACCATACCTACCTATTATGGCATTTCCATAGCCATTCGATATATTGCCATGCAACTTTCCTCTGTTCCGTTTATTATGACATGCTCCATCATTGTCATACTGCCTTGCATGATCATGTAGTTGACATCGTATTTGTGGCAAAGCCATCATTCATAATTTTTTTGCATACATGTCACTCTTGATTCATTGCACATCCCGGTACACCGCCGGAGGCATTCATATAGAGTCATATTTTGTTCTAAGTATTGAGTTGTAATTCTTGAGTTGTAAGTAAATAAAAGTGTGATGATCATCATTATTAGAGCATTGTCCCAGTGAGGAAAGGATGATGGAGACTATGATTCCCCCACAAGTCGGGATGAGACTCCGGACGAAAAAAAGAGGCCATAAAAAAAGAGAAAAGGCCCAAACAAAAAAAGAGAGAAAAAGAGAGAAGGGACAATGCTACTATCCTTTTTCCACACTTGTTA
Organism: Aegilops tauschii subsp. strangulata; assembly: GCF_002575655.3. Lineage (NCBI taxonomy): Eukaryota > Viridiplantae > Streptophyta > Magnoliopsida > Poales > Poaceae > Aegilops > Aegilops tauschii. The sequence goes on from NC_053037.3 coordinate 343,386,100, forward strand.
TCTAGAATTTTAATGCTCGGCTTTCTCGTAATGATCGATCCATGCTTGAGACTTCTTGTGCTGGTTCTTTTATGAAGAAGACTATTGAATACCGGTGGGATCTTTGGAAAGAATTAAACGCAACTCTGAAGATTGGGAACTCGAGAAGGTAAAGAGTCAGGTATTAAGCTTAAGTATGATTATGTTAAATCTTTTATGAATACCGATGCTTTTCAAAAGTTTAGCACTAAATATGGACTTGACTCTGTGATAGTGGCCTCCTTTTGTGAATCATTTGCTGCTCATGTTGATCTCCCTAAAGAGAAGTGGTTTAAATATCACCCACCTATTAAAGAAGAAATTAAAGAACCGGTACTAAATAAAGAAGAAACTATACTTTATAATGTTGATCCAGTTGTTCCTACTGCTTATATTGAGAAACCACCTTTCCCTGTTAGGATAAAGGAACATGCTAAAGTTTCAACTGTGGTCAACAAAAGTTATATTAGAACACGTAAACCTGATGAACAAATTAAAGTAGAACCTAGTGTTGCTATGGTTAAGGACCTCTTGGAAGAAAATGTAGATGGGCATGTTATTTACTTCTATGAAGAAGCTGCTAGAATTGCCAAACCTGGTAAAAAGGATAAACATAGACCTGTTGTTGGCATGCCCGTTCTCTCAGTTAAAATAGGAGATCACTGTTATCATGGTTTATGTGACATAGGTGCTAGCGTGAGTGCTATTCCTTACTCCTTATATCAAGGAATTATGAATGACATAGCACCCGCAGAGATAGAAGACATACATGTTACTATTAAACTTGCTAATAAAGACACTATATCACCAATTTGGATTGTTAGAGATGTTGAAGTCTTGTGTGGGAAAATAAAATACCCTACTGATTTTCTTCTTCTTGGTTCCCCACAAGATGACTTTTTCCCATTATCTTTGGTAGACCTTTCTTGAACACCGTTAATGCTAAGATAGATTGCGAGAAACAAACTGTTGGTGTTAGTTTTGGTGATGAGTCTCATGAGTAGAAAGCTTCATGAAAAAGAATTGCCTAGTAAGGATGAAATAATTGGTCTTGCTTCCATTGTTGTGCCTCCTACTGATCCACTAGAGCAATATTTGCTAGACCATAAAAATGGTCTACATATGCATGAAAGAAATGAAATAGATAAGATTTCCTTTGAACAACGTCCTCTACTTAAACACAATTTGCCTATTGAAACTCTAGGAGGTCCTGCTCCACCTAAAGGTGATCCTGTGTTTGAATTAAAACAATTGCCAGACACTTTGAAATATGCTTATCTTGATGAAAAGAAGATATATCTTGTTATTATCAGCACTAACATTTCAGAACATGAAGAAGAAAGATTATTGAAAGTCCTAAGGAAGCACCGAGATGCTATTGGATATACTCTTGATGATTTAAAGGGCATTAGTCCCACTCTATGTCAGCACAAGATTAATATGGAACCTGATGCTAAACCCGCTGTTGATCACCAACGTTGGTTAAATCCGAAGATGAAAGAAGTGGTAAGAACGGAAATATTAGAACTTCTGGAAGCAGGTACAATCTATCCTATAGCTGATAGTAGATGGGTAAGTCCTGTTCATTGTGTTCCTAAGAAAGAAGGTATTACTGTTGTTCCTAATGATAAGAATGAACTTATTCCACAAAGAATTGTTACAGGCTATAGAATGGTAATTGATTTTAGAAAATTAAATAAAGCAACTAGAAAATAACATTACCCTCTGCCTTTTATTGATCAAATGCTAGAAAGATTATCTAAGCACACACATTTTTTCTCCCTTGATGGATACTCTGGCTTCTCACAAATACCTGTCTCTCAACCTGATCAATAAAAGACCACTTTCACTTGTCCCTTTGAAACTTATGCTTATGGACGTATGCCTTTCGGTTTATGCAATGCACCTGCTGCCTTTCAAAGATGTATGACTGCTATATTCTCTGACTTTTGTGAAAATATTGTTGAGGTTTTCATGGATGATTTCTCTATTTATGGGAAGTATTTTGATGATTGTTTAAGCAATCTTGATCGAGTTTTGCAGAGATGTGAACAAACAAATCTTGCCTTGAATTGGGAGAAGTGCCACTTTATCAGCTAATGAAGGTATTGTCTTGGGTCATAAAATTTCTGAAAGAGGTATTGAAGTGGACAAAGCTAAGGTTGATGCAATTGAGAAAATTCCATGTCCTAAAGATATCAAAGGTATTCGTAGTTTCCTAGGTCATGCTGGTTTCTATAGGAGATTTATCAAAGACTTCTCTAAAATTTCTAGGCCTCTTACAAACCTTTTGCAAAAGGATGTTCCTTTTGTTTTTGATGATGATTGTTCAGAAGCCTTCGAAACACTCAAGAAAGCTTTAATTTATGCACCTATTATTCAACCACATGATTGGAGCTTGCCTTTTGAAATTATGTGTGATGCTAGTGATTATGTTGTTGGTGCTGTTCTAGGACAAAGAGTTGATAAGAAATTGAATGTTATTCATTATGCTAGTAAAACTCTAGATAGTGCTCAACGAAATTATGCTACTACTAAAAAAGAATTCCTAGCAGTGGTGTTTGCTTGTGATAAATTTAGATCTTGCATTGTTGATTCAAAAGTAATTGTTCACACCGATCATGCTGCTGTAAAATATCTTATGGACAAAAAAGATGCTAAACCTAGACTTATTCGATGGGTTCTCTTGCTACAAGAATTTGATTTACATATCACTAATAGAAAAGGAGCTGAGAACCCCGTAGCTGATAATTTGTCTAGGCTTGAAAATGTGCTTGATGACCCACTACCTACTGATGATAGTTTTCCTGATAAGCAGTTAGCTGCAATAAATGTTGCTCATAATACTCCTTGGTATGCTAACTATGCTAATTACATTGTTGCTAAATATTTACCACCTAGTTTCACATACCAACAAAAGAAAAAATTCTTCTATTATTTGAGACATTACTTTTGGGATGACCCACATCTCTATAAAGGAGTAGATAGTATTATTAGACGTTGTGTACCTGTGCATGAACAGGGACAAATCCTACGGAAATGCCACTCCGAAGCATATGGAGGGCATCATGCTGGAGATAGAACTGCTCACAAGGTATTGCAATCTGGATTTTATTGGCCTACTCTCTTCAAGGATGCCCGTAAGTTTGTCTTATCTTGTGATGAATTCCAAAGAATAGGCAATATCAGTAAGCGTCAAGAAATGCCTATGAATTATTCACTTGCTATTGAACCATATGATGTTTGGGGATTTGATTACATGGGACCTTTTCCTTCCTCTAATGGGTATACACATATGTTGGTTGCTGTTGATTATGTTACTAAGCGGGTGGAAGCTATTCCAACCAGTAGTGCTGATCACAACACCTCTATTATGCTTAAGGAAGTTATTTTCCCAAGGTTTGGAGTCCCTAGATATTTAATCACTGATGGTGGTGCACACTTTATTCATGGTGCTTTCCGTAAAATGCTTGCCAAGTATAATGTCAACCATAGAATTGCATCACCTTATCATCCACAGTCTAGTGGTCAAGTTGAACTTAGCAATAGAGAAATAAAATTAATCTTGCAAACGACTGTCAATAGGTCCCAGAAGAATTTGTCTAAGAAATTAGATGATGCACTTTGGGCTTATAGAACAGCATATAAAAGTCCTATGGGTATGTCTCCTTATAAAATGGTTTATGGAAAAGCTTGTCATTTGCCTCTTGAGTTAGAACATAAAGCATATTGGGCAATCAAAGAACTCAACTATGATTTCAAACTTGCCAGTGAAAAGAGGTTATTTGATATTTGCTCTTTAGATGAATGGAGAACCCAAGCTTATGAAAATGCCAAGTTATTTAAAGAAAAAGTTAAAATATGGCATGATAAAAGGATTCAAAAGCATGATTTTAAAGTTGGAGCATATGTTCTTTTGTACAACTCTCGTTTGAGATTCTTTGCAGGGAAACTCCTCTCCAAATGGTAAGGACCCTATGTTATCGAGGAGGTTTGTTGGTTTGGAGCTATCAAAATAAATAATGCCGAAGGTACTAACCCGAAGGTTGTTAATGGGCAACGAATAAAACATTATATCTCAGGTACGCCCATTACTGTTGAAAGCAATATTATCCAAACTTTGACACCAGAATAACACATAAAAGAGTCCTTCCGGAACACTCCAGAATCATGAAAATAAGGAGGTACGTGATACGGTAAGTAAACGGACTCCAAAAAATCCGCAAAATATTTTTTGTCAGTTTTGGAATATTTAGAAAATAAGAAACAACCAGGAAGCATACCCTGGTGGGCACAAGACACCAGGGTGCGCCTGGCAGCCAAGCGTGCCTAGGTGGGTTGTGCCCACCTCGGGTACCTTACGAACTCCGTTTTTCTACAGTTTGCTTGTTTCCCAAGATAAAAAAATCTTTATATACCCCCTGAACCTATTAACCACCGTATCGTGGAGAAATCATATGTTCTCTTTTCTTGCTATTTTTGGTCAGATCTGTTAAGCCAGGCATCATGTCTTCTTCCTCCTCCAACAACGTAGAAGAGGATGCTTGGTTGATGAAGATCGAGCTGAAGAGAGAAGAGCCCTTTGAAGTCGTCAAGGGAGATGAGAGCAAGGAGGCTACTGTAGATCAACCTCCGGTGGTCGAGCAAGCACTGCCAGCCGAGGAGGAAGAAGAAGATATCCTTAAACCTTACTATGCTCATCTTACTCCTACTGAGATTGAAGCCTTTCGCATCATTGAAACGGTTCGTGTGAAAAATAAGTATCTCACCCGTGAAAATATTCTGCATCTAGAGCACATCATCTTCCTCCGGAGCGTCATCCGTCGATTGGAGAATCTCTTGATCCTTAAGGACAGGATCGCCTCTACTACACCACTGCCTTCTTCTTCATCACCAAAAGAAAATTGAGTATCGGGTATGGGCACTCCCCTTGGCTTCCGCCAAGCTTGGGGGAGGCGCCCCGGTATCCTATCATCCCCACTATCTTTTGCCTTTACTTATTTTAGTTTGATCTTTTGCTTTAGATGAATAAAAGTTTAGTTCGATCCTTTCTTTTCAAGAGTTTGCTTAGTGATCTATCCTTGTAATCGTGTTCGAGATATATAATAAAGTTTAGTTTGAGTTTTTGCTTTCTTTACTTTCATGTTGAAATAAAAGGAAATGAAATAAATCAAAAAGATCATATGCTAATCTTATGGTAGGTGATGACACCACATAAGGAAAAGTATAAGTAGAAAATTTTATTAGAGATTGGCAAACATAGCATTAGTCAATGATGCAACTCATGAAAGAATTAATAAGGGAAGAGAAGATTCACATATAAATACACTATCCTAGAAATCTTTTGTGATTGAGAGCCCCCATCAAAATATTATATGCCAAAAATTTGGACGTTGGACAAGGAAGACAACTTAATAATTTATGTTTGTTCATATTCACATATAAGTCATATTGTCATAGATCCTTTAACATGTGGTGCTTGCCCCCTATCTCTGCTAGCCAAAAATTCAGCACCAAGTAGAGATACTACTTGTGCATCGAAAACCCTTAAACCCAAATCTTATTTTCAAGAGTCCACCTTACCTACCTAGGGATTGAGCAAGATCCCTCAAGTAAGTTGTCATCGGTGCAATAAGGCAATAAAATTTGCTTCTAAAAGTGTGAGATCATTTAGTGTAAGAGAAAATTGAGTGTTGTACGAACTTGTGATGGTGAAGAATAAAAGCAACAGACTGCATAATAAAGGTTGCCATCACAAGGGGCAATACGACGTGACGTTCTTTTGCACTAAGGGGTTGAGCAGACAAACAAATAAGCGCATGGCAACCTCTGCTTCCCTTTGTGAAGGGCCTATCTTTCACTTTTATGTATTTACTTTTATGCAAAGAGTCAAAGTTTTATCTCTATTCCTTTTTATTTTTCTCCTTCGGCAAGCACCATGTGGTGAGGAAAGATCTAGGCACATATGTCCAGCTGAATATGGGTAGCATGAGTTATTATTGTTGACATCACCCTTGAGGTGAATACGTTGGGAGGCAAAACTATAAGCCCCTATCTTTCTATGTGTCCGGTTGAAACGTTTTGTTCATGTGTATGCGGTGAGTGTTAGCAATCATAGAAGACTATATGATGGTTGAGTATGTGTACTTTCCTAAAGGCTCTGATACGTGACCCTTCCTGAAAAGATGATGAATTGTAGTTGCAAAGTTGACTGAGAACATAGTTTGTTGGTTTTTAATAGAGTTTTTTCTTTATACTTCAATTTTGTGATGAATTGTTACTTATTCATGAGAAGTATATGATAAAGGTTCTATGATAAAAGTCTTATGTTTAATTTTGTTGCTGTTATAATAAGATGATGAATTGTATTTGCAAAGTTGACTGAGAACATAGTTTGTTGGTTTCTATGATAAAAGATGATGAATTGTATTTGCAAAGTTGACTAAGAACATAGTTTGTTGGTTTCTAATAGAGTTTTTGCTTTGTACTCCGATAAGTGTGATGAATTGTCACTTGTTCATGAGAAGTCTATGATAAAAGCCTTATGCTTAAGTTTGTTGCTGTTATAATAATCAACATGATGCTTCTATGTCCGTATTTTTTTTATCGACACCTCTCTCTCTAAGCATGTGGACATGTTTCTCGATTTCGGTTTTCGCTTGAGGAAAGCGAGGTCTAAGCTTGGGGAGTTGATACATCCATTTTGCATCATGTTTTCCTACTATTATTTATGATGTTTTTATGCATAATAATGCTTTTTGGAGTAATTCTAATGCCTTTTCTCTCATAATTCGCAAAGTACACATAAAGAGGGAGAATTCCGGCAGCTGGAAATCTGGACCTGGAAAAGCAACATCAGGCTACCTATTCTGAACAACTCCAAACAAGCTGAAACTTTACAAAGAATTTTTATGGAATATATGAAGAAAATTGGAGCAAATAAGTACCAGAGGGGCCCCACCAGGTGGGCACAACCCACCTGGGCGCGCCAGGGAGCCCAAGCGCGCCCTGGTGGGTTGTGCTCACCCAGGCCCACCTCCGGTGCCCATCTTCTGGTATATAAGTCATTTTGACCTAGAAAAAATCAGGAGAGGAATTTCGGGACGGAGCACCACCGTCTTGAAGCGGAACTTGGGCAGGAGCACTTTTGCCCTCCGGTGGAGCAATTCTGCCGGGGGAACTTCCCTCCCGGAGGGGGAAATCATCGTCATCATCATCACCAACAACTCTCCCGTCTTGGGGAGGGAATCTCCATCAAACATCTTCAACAGCACCATCTCATCTCAAACCCTAGTTCATCCGTCGTGTTCAATCTTGTTACCGGAACTATAGATTGGTGCTTGTGGGTGACTAGTAGTGTTGGTTACATCTTGTAGTTGATAACTATATGGTTTATTTCATGGAAGATTATATGTTCAGATCCATTATGCTATTTAATACCCCTCTGAACTTGAGCATGATTATCATTTGTGTGTAGTTACTTTTGTTCTTGAGGTCACGGGATAAATCATGTTGCAAGTAATCATGTGAACTTGATATGTGTTCGATATTTTGATAGTATGTATGTTTTGATTCCCTTAGTGGTGTCATGTGAACGTCGACTACATGACACTTCACCATATTTGGGCCTAAGGAAATGCATTGTGGAGTAGTTAATAGATGATGGATTGCGAGAGTCACAGAAGCTTAAACCCTAGTTTATGCGCTATTCCGTAAGGGACCGATTGGATCCAAAAGTTTAATGCTATGGTTAGAATTTACTCTTAATACTTTTCTTGTAGTTGCGGATGCTTGCGGGAGGGTTAATAATAAGTAGGAGGTTTGTTCAAGAAAGAACAACACCTAAGCACCGGTCCACCCACTTGCAAAGTAGCGAACACAAATCGAATCAACATGATGAAAGTGACTAGATGAAATTCATGTGTACTCTCAAGAACGCTTTGCTTATTATAAGAGACCGTTTTGGCCTGTCCTTTGCCTCGAAAGGATTGGGCTACCTTGCTGCACTTTGCTACTATTATCATTACTTGCTCATTACAAAATATCTTGCTATCAAACTACTCTGTTACTTACAATTTCAGCACTTGCAGACAGTACCTTGCTGAAAACCACTTGTCATTTCCTTCTGCTCCTCGTTGGGTTCGACACTATTACTTATAGAAAAGAGCTACAATTGATCCCCTATACTTGTGGGTCATCAATGTGCAAATTGAGTTGCAATATTTTCATGCCTTCTACTATTTGTGATAATATTTTGGCTTTACATTTTATGAACTATGAAAGTTACTCATGTATACATGTGTCATATGTGCAAAACTCAAGGGAAGTAAAAATGGATGACATATACATATACAACATGTATAAATTGTCTCTTTTGTTAGCCACGTTTCAGATTAAGCAACGCTGAGGACGGATTTGTTTTTAAGAAGGGGAGGATGATGAGGACATCACTACTTTGGATACAACCAAAAATATTGCATACATGTATATTTGTGAGGTGATTTCTAATGCAAACTATGCAATAATTTATTTATGTCATCCACGACAAAAATACTTCACAAACTTTTGTGTCATGTCTAATTGCAGGTGTATGGGACATTTGTACAATCCACATATGAAGATAAGGGGAAAAGAGATGTTTAGGTGCTGTTCAAAAAGTCCTCTCACGTCACTTTTGAGCCAAGAGAAAATAGAGTCCAAGTATCTCACGTTCTGGATTCAGATTCGGACTACACAGTCATACCTGACTCAAAACGCCAAGAACTCTTTCGTACAGACTCGAAATTGGGTGACTCTTTCCTTTTTGGAAAATAGATTTCGTGCTCTTTCCAACCCAGTTGGATTCACCTTCAAATTCGTCCGGAGCGTTGAGTTATCGACAAAACAATCTGATGCTGCAGCAGAATCCGAGTCAAACTACAAGTCCAAAGGTGTTGCATCACCTCCACTTGGGCCCATGAGCCTTGAACGACATAGGGTTAGTTTTAGGCTGCCTTGGGACGTCCTCCCACCTCCTTGGCCGCCGCCCCTTGCTCCTAAATAAGTAGATCCATCTAGTAGCTTTTTCCTTGGGATTTGTTTAGTTAAAAGTTAGCCATTGCAACTTCGTGTACTTCGTTTGTGTCCAACGACCAGACCAAGACCGCTTTCGGATCCCCACCTTTATCAATACTTCATCTATATTCGGAATATTCAAATTGCCTTATCATATTCTTGCTTGTTCTTCAATTGCATGCAGGAATAGACCTTTGTGGTCACGTTGACCGTGCTCCGGCGTGGTCAATAACCTCTCGGAGTTGGTTTAGCGATTGCTAAGGTGCAACGTCATGCATGTTTGTAGTCGGATCATCAAAGTCATCTCCACCTAATCGGTAGTTATCATCTCATTGAAAGATCGGGCCCCTCGCCTCTATCATTGCCCCTCTCCTTCCTCTCATATATATAGGTGGAGGGGCGAGGGGAGGCAGCCCCTAGGGCACCCCAAGTGGCCGGCGGCTGCCCTAGGGCGCCTGCCCTGGCCGAATCCCCCCTTTCCATATTTGTGTATGGGGGGAGGAAAGGGGGGTTGGCTGCCTTTGGGGTGTCTCCCCTTTCCTTCCCTCCCACTTTGGTTTTTTCTTTGAGACACCCCTTGTTGGGGAACGCAGTAATTTCAAAAAAAAAAAATCCTATGCACACCCAAGATCTATCATGGTGATGCATAGCAACGAGAGGGGAGAGTGTTATCCACGTACCCTTGTAGACCGAAAGCGGAAGCGTTATGACAACGCGCTTGATGTAGTCGTACGTCTTCACGATCCGACCGGTCCTAATACCGAAAGTACGGCACCTCTGCGATCTACACACGCTCAGCTCGGTGACGTCCCACGAACTCTTGATCCAGCTGAGTGTCGAGGGAGAGCTTCATTAGCACGACAACATGATGATGGTGATGATGAAGCTACCAGCGCAGGGCTTCGCCTAAGCACTGCAACGATATGACCGAGGTGGATTATGGTGGAGGGGGGCACCGCACACGGCTAAGACAATGTCTGTTGTTGTGTTCTAGGGTGCCCCCTGCCCCCGTATATAAAGGAGCAAGGGGGAGGCTGGCCGGCCCTTGGGCGCGCCAAGGAGGGGAGGAATCCTCCTCCTAGTAGGAGTAGGACTCCCCCTTTCCTAGTCCAACTAGGAGGAGGAAGGGGGAAGGAATGAGAGGGAGAGAGGGAGGGAAAGAGGGGGCACCGCCCCCTCCTTGTCCAATTCGGACTCCTCAAGGGGGGCACACGGCCAGCCCTAAGGCCCCCTCCTATCTCTCTCACAAGGCCCATGTTGGCCCATTAGTTCCCCCGGGGGTTCCGATAACCCCTCGACACTCCGATAATTATCCAGTGACCCCCGGAACTCATCCGGTGTCCGAATATAGTCATCCAATATATCAATCTTTATGTCTCGACCATTTCGACACACCTCGTCATGTCCGTGATCACATTCGGGAGTCCTAACTACCTTCAGTACATCAAAACACATAAACTCATAATACCGATCGTCACTGAACGTTAAGCGTGCGGACCCTACGGGTTCGAGAACTATGTAGACATGACCGAGACACGTCTCCGGTCAATAACCAATAGCGGAACCTGGATGTTCATATTAGCTCCCACATATTCTACGAAGATATTTATCGATCAAACCGCATAACAACATACGTTGTTCCCTTTGTCATCGATATGTTACTTGCCTGAGATTCGATCGTCGGTATCTCAATACCTAGTTCAATATCATTACCGGCAAGTCTCTTTACTCGTTCCGTAATGCATCATCCCGCAACTAACTCATTAGTCACATTGCTTGCAAGGCTTATAGTGATGTGCATTACCGAGAGGGCCCAGAGATATCTCTCTGATGATCTGAGTGACAAATCCTAATCTCGATCTATGCCAACTCAACAAGTACCATCGGAGACACCTGTAGAGCACCTTTATAATCACCCAGTTATGTTGTGACGTTTGGTAGCACACTAAGTGTTCCTCCGGTATTCGGGAGTTGCATAATCTCATAGTCATAGGAACATGTATAAGTCATGAAGAAAGCAATAGCAACATACTAAACGATCAAGTGCTAAGCTAACGGAATGGGTCAAGTCAATCACATGATTCTCTAATGATGTGATCCCATTAATCAAATGACAACTCATGTCTATGGCTAGGAAACTTAACCATCTTTGATTCAACGAGCTAGTCAAGTAGAGGCATACTAGTGGCACTCTGTTTGTCTATGTTTTCACACATGTACTAAGTTTCCGGTTAATACAATTCTAGCATGAATAATAAACATTTATCATGATACAAGGAAATATAAATAACAACTTTATTATTGCCTCTAGGGCATATTTCCTTCAGTCTCCCACTTGCACTAGAGTCAATAATCTAGATTACACAGTAATGATTCTAACACCCATGGAGTCTTGGTGTTGATCATGTTTTGCTCGTGAGAGAGCCTTAGTCAACGGGTCTGCAACATTCAGATCCGTATGTGTCTTGCAAATCTCTATGTCTCCCTCCTTTACTTGATCGCGGATGGAATTGAAGCGTCTCTTGATGTGCTTGGTTCTCTTGTGAAATCTGGATTCCTTTGCCAAGGCAATTGCACCAGTATTGTCACAAAAGATTTTCATTGGACCCGATGCACTAGGTATGACAACTAGATCGGATATGAACTCCTTCATCCAGACTCCTTCATTTCCTGCTTCCGAAGCAGCTATGTACACCGCTTCACACGTAGATCCCGCTACGATGCTTTGCTTAGAACTGCACCAACTGACAGCTCCATCATTCAATATAAATACATATCCGGTCTGTGACTTAGAGTCATCCGGATCAGTGTCAAAGCTTGCATCGACGTAACCATTTACGACGAGCTCTTTGTCACCTCCATAAATGAGAAACATATCCTTAGTCCTTTTTAGGTATTTCAGGATGTTCTTGACCGCTGTCCAGTGATCCACTCCTGGATTACTTTGGTTCCTCCTTGCTAAACTAATAGCAAGGCACACATCAGGTCTGGTACACAGCATTGCATACATGATAGAACCTATGGCTGAAGCATAGGGAATGACTTTCATTTTCTCTCTATCTTCTGCAGTGGTCGGGCATTCAGTCTGACTCAACTTCACACCATGTAACACAGGCAAGAACCCTTTCTTTGCTTGATCCATTTTGAACTTCTTCAAAATTTGTCAAGGTATGTGCTTTGTGAAAGTCCAATTAAGCATCTTGATCTATCTCTATAGATCTTGATGCCCAATATATAAGCAGCTTCACCGAGGTCTTTCACTGAAAAACTCTTATTCAAGTATCCTTTTATGTTATCCAAAAATTCTATATCATTTCGAATCAACAATATGTCATCCACACATAATATTAGAAATGCTACAGAGCTCCCACTCACTTTCTTATAAATTACAGGCTTCTCCAAAAGTCTGTATAAAACCATATGCTTTAATCACACTATCAAAACGTTTATTCCAACTCCGAGATGCTTGCACCAGTCCATAAATGGATCGCTAGAGCTTGCACACTTTGTTAGCATCCTTTGGATCGATAAGACCTTCAGCTTGCATCATATACAACTCTTCTTCCAGAAATCCATTCAGGAACGTAGTCTTTACATCCATTTGCCAAATTTCATAATCATAAAATGCAGCAATTGCTAACATGATTCAGACGGACTTAAGCATCACTACGGGTGAGAATGTCTCATCGTAGTCAACTCCTTGAACTTGTCGAAAACCTTTCGCAACAAGTCGAGCTTTGTAGACAGTAACATTACCGTCAGCGTCAGTCTTCTTGAAGATCCATTTATTCTTGATGGCTTGCCAATCATGGGGCAAGTCAATCAAAGTCCACACTTTGTTATCATACATGGATCCCATCTCAGATTTCATGGCCTCAAGCCATTTCGCGGAATCTGGGCTCATCATCGCTTCCTCATAGTTCGTAGGTTCGTCATGGTCAAGTAACATGACCTCCAGAACTGGATTGCCGTACCACTCTGGTGTGGATCTTACTCTGGTTGACCTACGAGGTTCGGTAGTAACTTGATCTGAAGTTACATGATCATCATCATTAGCTTCCTCACTAATTGGCGTAGAAGTCACAGGAACAGATTTCTGTGATGAACTACTTTCCAATAAGGGAGCAGGTACAGTTACCTCATCAAGTTCTACTTTCCTCCCACTCACTTCTTTCGAGAGAAACTCCTTCTCTAGAAAGGATCCATTCTTAGCAATGAATGTCTTGCCTTCGGATTTGTGATAGAAGGTGTACCCAACAGTCTCCTTTGGGTATCCTATGAAGACACATTTCTCCGATTTGGGTTCGAGCTTATCAGGTTGAAGCTTTTTCACATAAGCATCGCAGCCCCAAACTTTAAGAAACGACAACTTAGGTTTCTTGCCAAACCACAGTTCATAAGGTGTCGTCTCAACGGATTTAGATGGTGCCCTATTTAATGTGAATGCAGCCGTCTCTAAAGCATAACCCCAAAACGATAGCGGTAAATCAGTAAGAGACATCATAGATCGCACCATGTCTAGTAAGGTATGATTACGACGTTCGGACACACCATTATGCTGTGGTGTTCCGGGTGGCGCGAGTTGTGAAACTATTCCGCATGGTTTCAAATGAAGACCAGACTCGTAACTCAAATATTCTCCTCCACGATCAGATCGTAAATACTTTATTTTCTTGTTACGATGATTTTCCACTTCACTCTGAAATTCTTTGAACTTTTCAAATGTTTCAGGCTTATGTTTCATCAAGTAGATATACCCATATCTGCTCAAATCATCTGTGAAGGTGAGAAAATAACGATACCCGCCGCGAGCCTCAATATTCATCAGACCCCATACATCAGTATGTATGATTTCCAACAAATTTGTTGCTCGCTCCATTGTTCCGGAGAACGGCGTTTTAGTCATCTTGCCCATGAGGCATGGTTCGCAAGTACCAAGTGATTTATAATCAAGTGATTCCAAAAGTCCATCCGAATGGAGTTTCTTCATGCGCTTTACACCAATATGACCTAAACGGTAGTGCCACAAACAAGTTGCACTATCATTATCAACTCTGCATCTTTTGGCTTCAATATTATGAATATGTGTGTCACTACTATCGAGGTTCAACAAAATAAGACCACTCTTCAAGGGTGCATGACCATAAAAGATATTACTCATATAAATAGAACAACCATTATTCTCATATTTAAATATAACCGTCTCGCATCAAACAAGATCCAGATATAATGTTCATGCTCAACGCTGGCACCAAATAACAATTATTCAGGTCTAAAACTAATCCCGAAGGTAGATGTAGAGGTAGCGTGACGACTGCGATCACATCGACTTTGGAACCATTTCCCACGCGCATCGTCACCTCGTCCTTAGCCAATCTTCGCTTAATCCGTAGTCCCTGTTTCGAGTTGCAAATATTAGCAACAGAACCAGTATCAAATACCCAGGCACTACTGTGAGCATTAGTAAGGTACACATCAATAACATGTATATCACATATACCTTTCTTCACCTTGCCATCCTTCTTATCCGCCAAATACTTGGGGCAGTTCCGCTTCTAGTGACCAGTCCCTTTGCAGTAGAAGCACTCGGTCTCAGGCTTAGGTCCAGACTTGGGCTTCTTCACTTGAGCAACAACTTGCTTGCCGTTCTTCTTGAAGTTCCCCTTCTTCCCTTTACCCTTTTTCTTGAAACTGGTGGTCTTGTTGACCATCAACACTTGATGCTCCTTTTTGATTTCTACCTCCACAGCCTTCAGCATTTCAAAGAGCTCGGGAATTGTCTTATCCATCCCTTGCATATTATAGTTCATCACGAAGCTCTTGTAGGTTGGTGGCAGTGATTGAAGAATTCTGTCAATGACACTATCATCAGGAAGATTAACTCCCAGTTGAATCAAGTGATTGTTATACCCAGACATTTTGTGTATATGCTCACTGACAGAACTACTCTCCTCCATTTTGCAGTTGTAGAACTTATTGGAGACTTCATATCTCTCAATCCGGGCATTTGCTTGAAATATTAACTTCAACTCCTGGAACATCTCATATGCTCCAGATGTTCAAAACGTCGTTGAAGTCCCGGTTCTAAGCCGTAAAGCACGGCACACTGAACTATCGAGTAGTCATCAGCTTTGCTCTGCCAAACATTCATAACATCTGGCGTTGCTCCTGCAGCGGGTTTGGCACCTAGCGGTGCTTCCAGGACATAATTCTTCTGTGCAGCAATGAGGATAATCCTCAAGGTACGGACCCAGTCCGTGTAGTTGCTACCATCATCTTTCAACTTAGCTTTCTCTAGGAACGAATTAAAATTCAACGGAACAACAGCACGGGCCATCTATCTACAACAACATAGACATGCAAAATACTATCAGGTACTAAGTTCATGATAAATTAAAGCTCAATTAATCAAATTACTTAAGAACTCCCACTTAGATAGACATCCCTCTAATCATCTAAGTGATCACGTGATCCAAATCAACTAAACCATGTCCGATCATCACGTGAGATGGAGTAGTTTTCAATGGTGAACATCACTATGTGTATCATATCTACTACATGATTCATGCTCGACCTTTCGGTCTCAGTGTTCCGAGGCCATATTTGCATATGCTAGGCTCGTCAAGTTTAACCCGAGTATTCTGCGTCTGCAAAACTGGCTTGCACCCGCTGTATGTGAACGTAGAGCTTATCACACCCGATCATCACGTGGTGTCTCGGCACGACGAACTTTCGCAACAATGCATATTCAGGGAGAACACTTGTACCTTGAAATTTAGTGAGAAATCATCTTATAAGGCTATCGTTGAACTAAGCAAAATAAGATGCATAAAGGATAAACATCACATGCAATCAATATAAGTGATATGATATGGCCATCATCATCTTGTGCCCTTGATCTCCATCTCCAAAGCACCGTCATGATCACCATCGTCACTTGCTTGACACCTTGATCTCCATCGAAGCACCATTGTCGTCTCGCCAACTATGCTTCTACGACTATCGCTACCGCTTACTGATAAAGTAAAGCAATTACATGGCGATTGCATTTCATACAATAAAGCGACAACCATATGGCTCCTGCCAGTTGCCGATAACTCTGTTACAAAATACGATCATCTCATACAATAAAATTTAGCATCATGTCTTGACCATATCACATCACAACATGCCCTGCAAAAACAAGTTAGACGTCCTCTACTTTGTTGTTGCAAGTTTTACGTGGCTGCTACGGGCTGAGTAAGAACCGTTCTTACCTACGCATCAAAACCACAACGATTTTTCGTCAAGTATGTGATGTTTTAACCTTCAACAAGGACCGGGCGTAGCCACACTCGATTCAACTAAAGTTGGAGAAACTGACACCCGCCAGCCACATGTATGTGAAGCACGTCAGTAGAACCAGTCTCGCGTAAGCGTACGCGTAATGTCGGTCCGGCCCACTTCATCCAACAATACCGCCGAATCAAAGTATGACATGTTGGTAAGCAGTATGACTATTATCTCCCACAACTAACTTGTGTTCTACTCGTGCATATAACATCTACGCATAGACCTGGCTCGGATGCCACTGTTGGGGAACGCGGTAATTTCAAAAAAAAAAATCCTACACACACGCAAGATCTATCATGGTGATGCATAGCAACGAGAGGGGAGAGTGTTGTCCACGTACCCTCGTAGACCGAAAGCGAAAGCGTTATGACAACGCGGTTGATGTAGTCGTACGTCTTCACGATCCGACCGATCCTAGTATGAAAAGTACGGCACCTCTGCAATCTGCACACGTTCAGCTCAGTGATGTCCCACGAAATCTTGATCTAGCTGAGTATCGAGGGAGAGCTTCGTTAGCACGACGGCGTGATGACGGTGATGATGAAGCTACCGGCGCAGGGCTTCACCTAAGCACTACAATGACATGACCAAGGTGGATTATGGTGGAGGGGGGCACCGCACACGGCTAAGACAATGTCTGTTGTTGTGTTCTAGGGTGCCCCCTGCCCCCGTATATAAAGGAGCAAGGGGGAGGCTGGCCGGCCCTTGGGCGCGCCAAGGAGGGGAGGAGTCCTCCTCCTAGTAGGAGTAGGACTCCCCCTTTCCTAGTACAACTAGGAGGAGGAAGGGGGAAGGAATGAGAGGGAGAGAGGGAGGGAAAGAGGGGGCCCCGCCCCTCCCCTCCTTGTCCAATTCGGACTCCTCAAGGGGGGGCGCACAGACAGCCCTAAGGCCCCCTCCTATCTCTCTCACAAGGCCCATGTTGGCCCATTAGTTCCCCGGGGGTTCCGATAACCCCCCGGCACTCCGATAATTACAAAATATCTTGCTATCAAACTACTCTGTTACTTACAATTTCAGCACTTGCAGACAGTACCTTGCTGAAAACCACTTCTCATTTCCTTCTGCTCCTCGTTGGGTTCGGCGCTATTACTTATAGAAAAGAGCTGCAATTGATCCCCTATACTTGTGGATCATCAATGTGCAAATTGAGTTGCAATATTTTCATGCCTTCTACTATTTGTGATAATATTTTGGCTTTACATTTTATGAACTATGAAAGTTACTCATGTATACATGTGTCATATGTGCAAAACTCAAGGGAAGTAAAAATGGATGACATATACATATACAACATGTATAACTTGTCTCTTTTGTTAGCCACATTTCAGATTAAGCAACGCCGAGGACGGATTTGTTTTTAAGAAGGGGAGGATGATGAGGACATGACTACCTTGGGTACAACCAAAAATATTGCATACATGTATATTTGTGAGGTGATTTCTAATGCAAACTATGCAATAATTTATTTATGTCATCCAGGACAAAAATACTTCACAAACTTTTGTTTCATGTCTAATTGCAGGTGTATGGGACATTTGTACAATCCACATATGAAGATAAGGGGAAAAGAGATGTTTAGGTGCTGTTCAAAAAGTCCTCTCACGTCACTTTTGGGCCAAGAGAAAATAGAGTCCAAGTATCTCACGTTCTGGATTCAGATTCGGACTGCACAGTCATACCTGACTCAAAACACCAAGAACTGTTTCATACGGACTCGGAACTGGGTGATTCTTTTTTTTTGGAAAATAGATTTCATGCTCTTTCCAACCCAGTTGGATTCACCTTCAAATTCGCCCGGAGCATTGAGTTATCGACAAACAATCTGACGCTGCAGCAGAATCCGAGTCAAACTACAAGTCCAAAGGTGATGCATCACCTCCACTTGGGACCATGAGCCTTGAACGACGTAGGGTTAGTTTTAGGCTGCCTTGGGACATCCTCCCACCTCCTTGGCCGCCGCCCCTTGCTCCTAAATAAGTAGATCCATCTAGTAGCTTTTTCCTTGGGATTTGTTTAGTTAAAAGTTAGCCATTGCAACTTCGTGTACTTCGTTTGTGTCCAACGACCAGACCAAGACCTCTTTCGGATCCCCACCTTTATCAATACTTCATCTATATTTGGAATATTCAAATTGCCTTATCATATTCTTGCTTGTTCTTCGATTGCGTGCAGGAATAGACCTTTGTGGTCACGTTGATCGTGCTCCGGCGTGGTCAATAACCTCTCAGAGTTGGTTTAGCGATTGCTAAGGCGCAACGCCGTGCATGTTTGTAGTCAGATTGTCAAAGTCATCTCCACCAAATCGATAGTTATCATCTCATCGAAAGATCGGGCCCCTCGCCTCTATCATTGCCCCTCTCCATCCTCTCATATATATAGGTGGAGGGGCGAGGGGAGGCAGCCCCTAGGGCGCCCCAAGTGGCCGGCGGCTTCCCTAGGGCGCCTGCCCTGGCCGAATCCCCCGTTTCCATATTTGTGTATGGGGGGGAGGAAAGGGGGGTTGGCTGCCTTTGGGGTGCCTCCCCTTTCCTTCCCTCCCTCTTTGGTTTTTTCTAGTCCAACTAGGAGGAGGAAGGGGGAAGGAAGGAGAGGGAGAGAGGGAGGGAAAGAGGGGGCGCCCCCCCCTCCTTGTCCAATTCGGACTCCTCAAGGGGGGGGCGGCCAGCCCTAAGGCCCCCACCTATCTCTGTCACAAGGCCCATGTTGGCCCATTAGTTCCCCAGGGGGTTCTGATAACCCTCCGGCACTCCGATAATTATCCGGTGACCCCCGGAACTCATCCGGTGTCCGAATATAGTCATCCAATATATCAATCTTTATGTCTCGACCATTTCGAGACTCCTCGTCATGTCCGTGATCACATCCGGGACTCCGAACTACCTTAGGTACATCAAAACACATAAACTCATAATACCGATCGTCACCGAACGTTAAGCGTGCGGACCCTACGGGTTCGAGAACTATGTAGACATGACCGAGACACGTCTCTGGTCAATAACCAATAGCGGAACCTAGATGTTCATATTAGCTCCCACATATTCTAAGAAGATCTTTATCGGTCAAACCGCATAACAACATACATTGTTCGCTTTGTCATCGGTATGTTACTTGCCCAAGATTCGATCGTCGGTATCTCAATACCTAGTTCAATCTCGTTACCGGCAAGTCTCTTTACTCGTTCCGTAATGCATCATCCTGCAACTAACTCATTAGTCACATTGCTTGCAAGGCTTATAGTGATGTGCATTACCGAGAGGGCCCAGAGATACCTCTGCGACGATCGGAGTGACAAATCCTAATCTCGATCTATGCCAACTCAACAAGTACCATTGGAGACACCTGTAGAGCACCTTTATAATCACCCAGTTACGTTGTGACGTTTGGTAGCACACTAAGTGTTCCTCCGGTATTCGGGAGTTGCATAATCTCATAGACATAGGAACATGTATAAGTCATGAAGAAAGCAATAGCAACATACTAAACGATCAAGTGCTAAGCTAACGGAATGGGTCAAATCAATCACATCATTCTCTAATGATGTGATCCCGTTAATCAAATGACAAGTCATGTCTATGGCTAGGAAACTTAACCATCTTTGATTCAACGAGCTAGTCAAGTAGAGGCATACTAGTGAAACTCTGTTTGTCTTTGTATTCACACATGTACTAAGTTTCCGGTTAATACAATTCTAGCATGAATAATAAACATTTATCATGATATAAGGAAATAGAAATAACAACATTATTATTGCCTCTAGGGCATATTTCCTTCACCCCTCCCTCTTTGGTACGTGGGCAAGGGGTAGAAGGGGCGCACCAGCCCCTTGTGGGCTGGTGTGCTTCTCCCCCTTTGGCCCATAAGGCCCATACACTTGTCGGGGGTGTCCGGAACCCCTTCTGGTGCCCCGATGACTACTCGGTCCACTCTGAAACTCTTCCGGTGTCCTAATACCATCGTCCTATATATCAATCTTTACCTCTCGACCATTTCGAGACTTCTCATCATGTCTGTGATCTCATCCGGGACTCTTAACAACATTCGGTCACCAAATCATATAACTCATATAACACTATATCGTCAACGAACGTTAAGCGTGCGGACCCTATGGGTTCGAGAACTATGTAGACATGACCGAGACACCTCTCCGGTCAATAGCCAATATCGGAACCTGGATGCCCATATTGGCTCCTACATATTCTACGAAGATCTTTATCGGTCGAACTGTTATGACAACATACGTAATTCCCTTTGTCCATCGGTATGTTACTTGCCCGAGATTCGATCGTCGGTATCTCCATACCTAGTTCAATCTCGTTACTGGCAAGTCTCTTTACTCGTTCCGTAATATATCATCTCATAACTAACTCCTTAGTTATTTGCTTGCAAGCTTATGATGTGTATTACCGAGAGGGCCCAGAGATACCTCTCGGAAACTCGGAGTGACAAATCCTAATCTTGATCTATGCCAACTCAACAAACACCTTCGGAGATACCTGTAGAGCATGTTTATGATCACCTAGTTACATTGTGATGTTTGATATCACACAAGGTATTCCTCCGGTATCCGGGAGTTGCATAATCTCATAGTCGAAGGAATATGTATTTGACATGAAGAAAGCAATAGCAATAAACTGAACGATCATTATGCTAAGCTAACAGATGGGTCTTGTCCATCACATCATTCTCCTAGTGATGTGATCCTGTTATCAAATGACAACATATGTCCATGGTTAGGAATCCTTAACCATCTTTGATCAACGAGCTAGTCTAGTAGAGACTCACTAGGGACACGGTATTTGTTTATGTATTCACACATGTATTTAAGTTTCCGATCAATACAATTCTAGCATGAATAATAAACCTATCACGAATAAGGAAATATAAAATAACAACTTTATTATTGCCTCTATGGCATATTTCCTTCATTGGACTCCAAGTCCAATCTATTCCTACTAGGACTCCCCTTTTTTCCCTTGCCTAGCCGCATGGGCTTTCTAGGACTTGGTGCGCCTGGACCAATAAGGTCAGGGTGCCTCCCCTTAGCCCATGCCAGCACTTGGGACATGGTGGACCCACTTGTGAACTTCTTGACCCCTCCGGAACCTTCTGGAAGCTTCCCAGTATAATACCGAAAACAACTGCACCTTTTCCTGGAACCAAAATTATGACTTGTCATATATAAATATTTACCTCTCGACCATTCTGAGGCTCCTCGTGATGTCCGGGATCTCATCCCGGACTCCGAACAACATTCAGTTACCAATCATCATATATCCCAATACTACTCTAGCGTCAACGAACGTTAAGCGTGCGACCCTGCGGCTTCGGGAAAATCATGTAGTCATGACCGAGACCTCTCTCCAGTCAATAACCAATAGCGGGACCTGAATGCCCATATTGGTTCCTATATATTCCACGAAGATTTTTTATCGTTTGAACCATGATGTCAAGGATTCAGTTAATCCCGTATGCAATTCCCTTTGTCCGGCGATATGTTACTTGCCTGAGATTCGATCGTCGGTATCTCCATACCTAGTTCAATCTCGTTACCGGGAAGTCTCTTTACTTGTTCCGTTATACAAGATCTCATGACTAACTCATTAGCCACATTGCTTGCAAGCTCTTTATGATGTTGTATTACCGAGAGGGCCCAGAGATATCTCTCTGTCATACAGAGTGACAAATCCCAATCTCGATATGTGCCAACCCAACAAACACCTTCGGTGATACCTGTAGAGCAAATTTATGATTACCCAGTTATGAAGTGACGTTTGGATACACACTAAGTATTCCTTCGGTGTCAGGGCGTTGCACGATCTCATGGTCTTAGGAATGCATACTTGACATGAAGAAATCTATAGAAATATACTGATACGACCAACTGCTAAGCTTACGGTTGGGTCTTGTCCATCACATCATTCTCCTAATGATGTGATCTCGTTATCAAATGACAACTCATGTCTATGGTTAGGAAACCTTAACCATCTCTGATCAACGAGCTAGTCTAGTATAGGCTCACTAGGGCGTAGTATTTGTTTATGTATTCACACATGTATTTAAGTTTCCAGTCAATATAATTCTAGCTTGAATTATAAACCTTTATCATGAACAAGGAAATATGATAATAATCAATTTATTATTGCCTCTAGGGCATATTTCCAACAATTTTCTCCTCTAATGATGAAGAGATATTCTTAAGGCCCTCTCGGTGTGACGACATCCATCATCGTCTGGCCATACACAAGTGACTAGGTCATGGGATTGTCGGAACATGTCAATGAGAAAGAAGAACAAAATCGGTAACGAGGAGACCAGCATAGTGAGCATGAGAATGACTCAATAGGATACCGATATATCTCAACTCGGGTTTTCTAAAGTATCGCAAAGCAAAGGGAATAGCACATCATAACCAAATGTTCGCTGGAATGTCATTCGTGTACTCATAGGGATTGATATGGTTGGCCATGGTTCCGCTATCGATCATTGAATGAAAGGAGTTGTCACATCCCTAGTTCTGGTATGACCTAGACTAGCTAGTCATGTGTGCATCATGTTTAAATTCCATTTAAATTTGAAGTGGGGATTTGTGAAACCCTCAGATCATTTCTGGAAATGACCCAGATAAAAATTGCTCCAAAAGGGTCCAAGAAAATGTTCATGTTGCTCTCTGGAAATATTGGACAGAGATAAAAATCAAACCAATATATTTAGGAGCTCATAAATATTTATCTTGGCCATTTGGAATTAATGCAGTAATTATTTGCATTGGATATATATGTTATATATTTTATATATGTCCAAAAATTCTGAATTTTGGTGAGGGGCTTTGGATTAATCCCTTAGGTCCCTGCAAAAATTGACAGAAGTAAATAAAATGATTTAGTACTTTACTAAATCAGAACAAATGTCAGAAAAATAGAAAAGAAACAGAAATAAAAAGGAACTTACCTGGGCCACTTACCTGTGTAGCCGGGCACTGTGCAGCCCGGCGGCCCAACAGGCCGGCCCAGCCGACTGGCACTGCCAGTCGTCGTCTTCACCGTGCCAGAAGGACGCCGAGCACGCGCTCGCCGCACGCGGCCACGCACCCAGCCAGCTCCTGCCTTCCTGCTTGCTCCGCGACCCCCTGCAACGTCGCCACGCAACCCCCCGGCTCCCCTCGCTCTCAGCCGCGGTCATCCCCTCCCCTTTCTCTCTCTCGCGAGCACCACCAAACGAGCTGTCGCCGCCGCTCGCTGTTGCCGCGCCCACCGCCACGGCCTCGCCTCTCCGACGAGTCCACGAGCATCTCCGCGACTCCCTCGTCCTTTCCACCGAGTCAGGCGATGTCGGACGCTCTGCATCGTCGCCGTCATCACCGTCTTCTACCTCCGGCCGCCCAGATCTCCGGCGACCTCACGCTGCCTTCGATGTGCCCCCAGCCTCGTCCCCGCCTCTGCTGGCCCTGTGGTGAGCCGCTGCACCCCCCCCCCCCCCCCCCCCCGCTCTTCCTTTTGCCGTTCGCTTGCCGTAGCTGTGCAAGCCGATGTGCCCGCACCCCGCCGTCGCCGTCCATGCTGCCGAGGAGGGTAGAGCTCGTAGCCGTTGCCCCCGAGCGCGTCACCGCGTTCGTTACAGCCCCAGGAGCCGAACGCACCCACCTGCAGCCCCTGCTGTGCCCCGTAGCCTACGCCCGCTCGAAGCCGTGCTCCGGCCGCCGCCGTGAGCTCCGCTCCGGTGAGCTCCGCCGCCCCCGCAACCTCTCGCTGGCTCCCCTGGATGCGCGGGAGCGCGGGCAACCTCCTGGTGCCCCAGCCACCGCTCCCGTGGCCTCCAGCGGGGACTCCGCCGTGGCCAGTGGTCGCCGGCGACGAGCCCCGTCGCCTGAGCCCTGCCACGTGGGTCCGGCCTACCAGGTGATTAGCTTAATGCTAATCACCGCCTAACTAACCCCTGACACTAGCATGTGGGCCCCAGTGCCCCCTAATCTTTTAATTAAGCAAATAACCCCCCGTTTAACCCTGTGACACTGACGTGTGGACCCCACACGTCAGGTTTGACCTGGTCAGCCACGTTTGACTCGTTGACGTCATGCCACTATCATGCTGACGCAGTTATTCATTTTCTGGTTTAAAATAGATCAGGAAATTCCAAAAAATAGCCAAAACTTCTAAAATTCATAGAAATTCAACCGTAACTCAGATTGAAATAAGTTATATATGAAAAATTATCAGAAAAATTCAATCTATCCATCTGTACCATTTTCATGTATGAAAAACCAACCTATACATGCTGTATATATGAAAACACACTTATGGCATTTAAAGGGACTTACATTAGAGTTGCATTTGAACCTTTGGTTCAAATGGATCTCTCCCAAGTTGAATGCTAAATGCATTGGCTCAAAACAGCATCACATCTACATGCCATGATCATGCATCATATCGTTGCATATGCCTTTTTATTGATTGTCGACACCGTTCCTTCTCGATAGGTCCTGCTCCGAAGAGTGCTTGAGAGTACCTGTCTGAGGAGCAGTGGAACCCTATTGATCTACCAGGCAAGCAAACCCCCTTTGTTCATTCCGATAAAATCCTACTCTCTCGCTCCTGCTCTCTTTTACTGCATTAGGACAACAACGATTCAACTGCTACTTTATGCTGCGGTAGTTGAACCCATTCCTCTGCATGACCTGTCATTGCCACAGTAAATAGTTGAAACCCACTAGCATGTGTAGGAGTTGATTGAGCCATGTTGTGTTCCTACCATGCCATGCCTGCTATTGCTTAGAGTTGTGTCGGGTCTGATTCATTGGGAATGAATTGGAGTGTTATGATATGTTCTGGTGCTGAGAGTTAAGTGTATGAACACGATTTGGTAAAGGTAGCGGTGAGAGGCCATGTAGGAGTACATGGTGGGTTGTCTCACTGGAACCGTCCTTAAGCACTGAGTTCTGTGTATGTTGTCCAATGACTAGCTACTACCACACATTGGGTTCCGGTAACTCGACCCCTCTCGACTTATTAACCAACTTGATCTCTGTCTAGGAGTTGCAATTAGTTTCTGGTGTTTGTAGGTAGTGTTAGTAGTCTACCAAGTGGCACCCGGCCAGGTGGGCTTGGGACAGACGAGGCACAAGTGGCACGGTGTACCAAGCGTAGATCCATTCGGTGAGGTCGGCTTGGGAACCCTGCACACATCGTTTGGGGCCGTGAGCGACACCCCGGCCGGATCTCCTTGCGGATGGAACCCGAATAGGCGATAAACCTAGACTAGAGTCTTGTGTGGTTAGTCAGGTCGTGGCCGACACCCTCGCCAGACTTCCGCTTGAAGGTTGCCGAGATACATGACGTGTACATGGCGGTAAGTGGCGAGAGCGTGTGTGAGCAGTACACCCCTGCAGGGTTATCATGATCTATTCGAATAGTC
This sequence comes from Aegilops tauschii subsp. strangulata, assembly GCF_002575655.3. Lineage (NCBI taxonomy): Eukaryota > Viridiplantae > Streptophyta > Magnoliopsida > Poales > Poaceae > Aegilops > Aegilops tauschii. The sequence continues at coordinate 343,411,915 of NC_053037.3, forward strand.
GTGTCCTCGGTTATGGACTTCTTGGATGCTTATGTGGCACATAGACAACTTAAAGTGGATACTCTAAAATGCTCAAGATAAGTGTGAGTGCTATGGATGGCTTCTCGTAGTGTGATGGGAATGAATCCATAGTGGTGTATTGAGGTGGTGATTAGTGGACTCGTGTGCGCCTTCTTACCTCAAAGAAGTTCCTCGTAGTCGCAGAACAGGATAGCCACTGAGTCAAAGCTGGCTTGCTGCAACTAAACCCCACACTACCTTCTTGATACAAATGCATGTATGATAGGATCTGATGTAAGTCTTGCTGAGTACCTTTGTACTCATGTTGCTTTATTTATGTTTCTGCAGCGGAGACTTCAGTCTTACTAGTAGTTCCGCTTGGACTTCGACGAGTAGCTTGTACCTCAGCTACGATCTTGTACCCTTGGGAGGGGCTTGTAGATAGTCAGGCTTCTCGCCCTTTTCTTTTGTAGTTGTCTGTACTCAGACATGTAATGCTTCCGTTGCTTGTATGCTCTGAATGATGGGTCATGTGACCCCTGTTTGTACTTAATGCTATGTGGCTCTTCTGGGCCTTTTTATCTATATGAGTTTGCGTTATGTTGTGATGCCATGTTGTACAGCACATACTTGCATGTTATGCATACGTGTAACGTGTATTGCTATGTGTGGGATTTGACAACCTAGTTGTATATCCTTGGTAGCCTCTCTTATGGGGAAATGTAGTCTAGTGCTTCCACCGAGCCATGGTAGTCCGCTACAGCCCGGTTTACCGGAGTCCTGCTAGCCCAGCACTACTGCTCCGGAACACTTAGACTGGCCGGCATGTGATTCACTTCGTTCCTGTGTCTGTCCCTTCGGGGAAATGTCACGCGGTGACATCCGGAGTCCTGCCTAGCCTGCTACAGCCCGGGTTCCCGGAGTCCTGTTAGCCCAGTTGCTACAGCCCGGATTCACACGCTGCTGACCGACATGCTCGATGTTGTTTCATGTATGCCTGTTCCCGTATGTTAGTGCCACTTTGGGTTCACGACTAGTCATGTCGGCCCGGGTTCTTTGTCATATGGATGCTAGCGACACTATCATATACGTGAGCCAAAAGGTGCAAACGGTCCCGGGCCATGGTAAGGCGACACTCGTGAGAATACCGTGCGTGAGGCCGCAAAGTGATATGAGGTGTTACATGCTAGATCGGTGTGACTTAGAATCGGGGTCCCGACAGCTTTGGTATCAGAGCCTGACTGCCTGTAGGATTTCCAAGCCAACCTGGTCGAAGTTGAGTCTAGAAATTCTTTAGTTATGTAAGGGAATTGATTGTGGAAGGGAACGTAAGGCTCTTTTTACTTCTTTTACCTCATGCCCTTCTGATCTGAGTCATCCTATCTTTCCTACGGGGTTAATGAACTAGGCTTCCTCTTCTGTCTATCAGGATCACGTGTTACTACTCCGTAGTCTCTTAGGATTGGTTGATCAGAGTCATATCCCAGTTCGAGTACCTCCGGTGTAGCCTGTTTAGTAATATCTCAGAACCTTGAGTGACGATGTTGAGTATGGTGCTACCCCGCCTTTTGCAGAATGTCCCATTTTGAGCATTTTACTGCCGTTATGCTGCCGGATTTTTCCTAGGAGTTTGAGAGATACTAAATTTCCTTATGCTACATGTTGCATCCTACAGTTGTTGTTGACCTCGTCCTTGGTTCCACTTCTCAGGATGTCATCAGTTAACCGAAGTTCTGTTGCTCGTTGCCTGAACCATGGAGGTGGTGGGGATGAGGAGGATCCTCCCGACCAGCCTTCGTTGGCAGAGTTTATGTTAGAGATGGAGAGGAACAAGCATGAGTCTAACCGCTTGTTAGCACGTATCGAGGAGAACACCGCACCTCAGTGCAAAGAGTCAGCGACCATCTATGATTTCATTGGTTTGAAACCACCTACCTTCCATCATTCCATTGAACCACTCGATGCAGATGACTGGCTCCGTAGTATCACACACAAGCTGCGTTCTGCGAACGTAGCTGAAGGTGACAAGGTGACTTATGCTGCATATCACCTGGAAGGTCCTGCTAGTCTTTGGTGGCAGAACTATGAGGCTATGCTTCCAGCTGGCCAGATACCGACCTGGAGGGATTTCACTGAGGCTTTTCGCGAGCATCACATTCCTCAGGCTCTCATTGACCGCAAGAGAGAAGAGTTCTGTAGTTTTACCCAGGGTAAGATGTCTGTTGATGCTTACAGTAGAGAGTTTGAGAACCTCGCCCGCTATGCTATAGAAGAAGTGTCCACGGACGCTAAGAAGCAGGCTAGGTTCCGGAAGGGTCTCAACCCCAAGTTGCGTCGAGATCTCCACCTGCACCATTGCAATACATTCCAGGCACTTGTGAACAAGGCCATTAATGCGGAGACAGCTCAGCTCACCTACGAGGAGTCTCGTAAGCACACCCGTGAATTGGGTTCTTCCTCCGGTTCTAGTTCTCAGAAGCGCCGGATTTGGATTCCGAACTCTGCTCTTCCACCCGGTTATACACCGAGGCCATCTTATGTGGCGCCTCACTCAGTTCAGCCGTATGCTCCACCCAGGCCTATTGGTGGACCGCCTGCCAACACGGGTCCACGTACTACCTCCAAGATTTGTTACAAGTGCAGAGAGCCAGGCCACACCGCCCGTATTTGCACTCAGACCCGTGTTGCTCCACCCTAGCCCGAGAGGTCTGTTGACCGTGGTAAGCCATCACGCAAGATGATCAGTACCAAGTCAGCTCCCACTGAATGTGGACGTGTGCATCACGTCTCAGCTAAAGACGCTCAGGATGATCCAGATGTCGTTCTTGGTACACTCCTTGTAAACTGTCATCCAGCTTCGGTTCTATTTGATACTGGGGCGTCTCATTCCTTCATTTCCGAAAGTTATGCCTGCTTGCACGACATGTCATTTAATGATATGCCCTCCCCACTACTCATTCAAACTCCTGGATCCAAATGGCAAACTTCTAGGATAAATTATGGCAATGAAATACATGTTGACAGACTTGTATTCCTAGCTTCCTTGATATCTCTCAAGTCTTCAGATATTAACATCATCTTGGGTATGGACTGGATGAAAGCTCATTATGCCAAGATTGATTGTTACACCCGGTCTGTTCAGCTCACACACCCATCTGGCAAGATAGTCACTGTCTCCACCAGAATTGCAAAGCGTCAGCTTTATTCTCTTAATGCCAGCCCTCTTCCAGACCTTGAGGATATCCCGGTAGTCCGTGACTTTCCGGATGTCTTTCCAGAAGAACTGCCAGGTATTCCACCTGACAAGGATGTAGAGTTTGTCATAGATCTTATCCCAGGAACCGCCCCAATCTCTAGGAGACCTTACAAGATGGCACCCTTAGAGCTAGCCGAGCTTAAGAAACAACTCGATGAATCCTTGCAAAAGGGTTTCATCCGTCCTAGTTCTTCTCCTTGGGCTTGCCCCGTCCTCTTCGTCAAGAAGAAGGATGGTACGGACCGGATGGTTGTAGATTATCGTCCCGTTAATTTGGTCACGATAAAGAACAAGTATCCGCTCCCCAGGATCAACGACCTGTATGATCAACTCGCTGGATCCTCAGTCTTTTCCAAGATGGATTTGAGGTTAGGCTACCACCAAATCAAGATTAGAAACGGGGACATTCCTAAGACGGCTTTTGTCACTCGTTATGGCCAGTACGAGTACACCGTCATGTCCTTTGGTCTAACCAATGCTCCAGCTACCTTCTCCCGCTTGATGAACTCGATCTTCATGGAGTACTTAGACAAGTTCGTCGTGGTTTACCTCGATGATATCCTTATCTACTCGAAGAACGAGGAAGAGCATGCCGAACATCTTAGACTTGTGTTAGAAAAACTCAGAGAGCACCGCCTTTATGCCAAGTTCTCCAAGTGCGAATTTTGGTTGCCAGAAGTGACCTACCTAGGCCACGTGATCTCTGGTAAGGGCATTGCTGTCAATCCTGAGAGAGTTCAGGCCATTCTTGATTGGACTCCACCTAAAACAGTTAAACAAGTTAGGAGTTTCCTTGGTCTAGCCAGTTATTGTCGCCGTTTCGTTGAAAACTTCTCCAAAGTAGCCAAACCCCTCACGGAACTTCTCAAGAAGGATAAAAAGTTTGAGTGGTCCCCACAGTGTGAATATAGTTTTCAGGAACTGAAAAGACGCCTGACTTCTGCCCCCATACTTGTGCCACCGGATTTCACTAAAGACTTTGTTATCTACTGCGACGCCTCACGACAGGGACTAGGTTGCATTCTTATGCAGGATCGTCATGTGATTGCCTATGCATCTCGACAGTTGCATCCACATGAGGAGAATTATCCTACACATGATCTAGAGCTCGCAGCCGTAGTCTATGCTCTTAAGACATGGCGACATTACCTTCTTGGTAAACGTTGCGAGATTTACACCGATCACCAGAGTCTCAAGTATATCTTCACCCAACCAGATTTGAACCTTAGGCAAAGACGTTGGTTGGAGTTGATCTCAGATTACGACTTAGGGATTACCTACACCCCAGGCAAGGGCAATGTCATGGCTGATGCGCTAAGTCGTAAGTCCTATTGCAACAATCTTATCTTGCAGCAGGGCCAACCACTTCTCCATGAGGAATTTTGTAAGCTTAACCTTCACATTGCTCCTCAAGGATTCCTTTCTACCTTGGTGGCGAAGCCTACTCTTGTGGATCATATCATAGAAGCTCAGAAGCATGATACGGGGATTACCCGGATCAAGAGAAACATTGCCAAGGGTATTGCTGGTAGTTTCTCTATAGATGATCGAGGTGTTGTTCTCTTCGAGAACCGTCTGGTGGTTCCCAAGAAGCAACATCTTCGGCAATTGATCCTTAAGGAGGCGCATGAATCCCCTCTCACGATTCATCCCGGTAGTACTAAGATGTATCAGGACCTACGCCAGAGGTTCTGGTGGACTAGGATGAAGAGAGAAATTGCTGAGTTCATAGCTAACTGTGACGTTTGTCATCGCGTTAAGGCAGAGCATCAAAGGCCTGCTGGCACCCTTCAACCTTTAGCCATTCCTGAGTGGAAATGGGATAAAGTTGGTATGGACTTCATCACCGGCTTTCCCAGGACCAAGAAAGGGAATAACGCTATCTTCGTAGTCATTGATCGTCTTTCCAAAGTGGCTCACTTCCTACCTGTTCGAGAGAGTATCACTGCTAGTCAGCTCGCTGACTTATATATTTCTCGAATAGTGTCACTTCATGGTGTTCCACTAGAGATCAATTCAGACCGTGGTAGTCTCTTCACTTCTCATTTCTGGGAGAGTTTCCAAACTGCCATGGGCACCCATCTTTCCTTCAGTACTGCTTTCCACCCTCAATCAAGTGGTCAGGTGGAAAGGGTCAACCAAATTCTCGAAGACATGCTTAGAGCTTGCGTTATCTCATTCGGTATGGATTGGGAGAAATGCCTACCTTTCGCCGAGTTTGCTTATAACAATAGCTATCAATCCAGTCTTAAGAAAGCTCCTTTCGAGATTCTGTATGGACGAAGATGTCGAACACCTTTGAACTGGTCAGAAACCGGTGAAAGACAATTCTTTGGACCGGACATGATCCAGGAAGCAGAAGAGCAAGTTCGCATCATTCGTGAGAATTTGAAAACAGCCCAGTCTCGTCAAAAGAGCCAGTATGACCGTCGTAATAAGGAAGTGGCTTATGAAGTTGGCGACAAGGCTTACCTTCGGGTTACTCCTCTAAAGGGTACCCATCGATTCGATATCAAGGGCAAGTTGGCTCCTCGTTATATTGGTCCGTTCCTCATTCTCGCTAAACGAGGAGAGGTTGCCTACCAGTTGGAACTACCCCCACATCTTTCTCGAGTCCATGATGTCTTCCACGTCTCTCAACTCAGGCGTTGCTTCTCGGATCCCATCCGCGGAGTGGACCACGAAACGCTTGATCTCCAAGATAACCTCACATATCGAGAGTACCCTATTCGCATTCTTGATCAAGCAGAGCGTGTCACCCGACGTCAGAACATCAAGTTTCTCAAGGTTCAGTGGTCTCATCATTCCGAGAGAGAAGCTACTTGGGAGCGAGAAGATCGTCTTCGACTGGAGTACCCCACCTACTTTCCATCGACCCCTGAATCTCGGGACGAGATTCTTTCAAGTGGGGGCGAGTTGTCACATCCCTAGTTCTGGTATGACCTAGACTAGCTAGTCATGTGTGCATCATGTTTAAATTCCATTTAAATTTGAAGTGGGGATTTGTGAAACCCTCAGAATCATTTCTGGAAATGACCCAGATAAAAATTGCTCCAAAAGGGTCCAAGAAAATGTTCATGTTGCTCTCTGGAAATATTGGACAGAGATAAAAATCAAACCAATATATTTAGGAGCTCATAAATATTTATCTTGGCCATTTGGAATTAATGCAGTAATTATTTGCATTGGATATATATATGTTATATATTTTATATATGTCCAAAAATTCTGAAATTTGGTGAGGGGCTTTGGATTAATCCCTTAGGTCCCTGCAAAAATTGACAGAAGTAAATAAAATGATTTAGTACTTTACTAAATCAGAACAAATGTCAGAAAAATAGAAAAGAAACAGAAATAAAAAGGAACTTACCTGGGTAGCCGGGCACTGTGCAGCCCGGCGGCCCAACAGGCCGGCCCAGCCGACTGGCACTGCCAATCGTCGTCTTCACCGTGCCAGGAGGACGCCGAGCACGCGCTCGCCGCACGCGGCCACGCGCCCAGCCAGCTCCTGCCTCCCTGCTTGCTCGGCGACCCCCTGCAACGTCGCCACGCAACCCCCCCGGCTCCCCTCGCTCTCAGCCGCGCTCATCCCCTCCCCTTTCTCTCTCTCGCGAGCACCACCAAACGAGCCGTCGCCACCGCTCGCTGTTGCCGCGCCCACCGCCACGGCCTCGCCTCTCCGACGAGTCCACGAGCATCTCCGCGACTCCCTCGTCCTTTCCACCGAGTCAGGCGACGTCGGACGCTCTGCATCATCGCCGTCATCACCGTCTTCTACCTCCGGCCGCCCAAATCTCCGGCGACCTCACGCTGCCTTCGACGCGCCCCCAGCCTCGTCCCTGCCTCTGCTGGCCCTGTGGTGAGCAGCTGCACCGTCCCCCCCCCGCTCTTCCTTTTGTCGTTCGCTTGCCGTAGCTGTGCTAGCCGATGTGCCCGCACCCCGCCGTCGCCGTCCATGCTGCCGAGGAGGGTAGAGCTCGTAGCCGTTGCCCCCGAGCGCGTCACCGCGTTCGTTACAGCCCCAGGAGCCGAACACACCCACCTGCAGCCCCTGCTGTGCCCCGTAGCTACGCCCGCTCGAAGCCGTGCTCCGGCCGCCGCCGTGAGCTCCGCTCCGGCGAGCTCCGCCGCCCCCGCAGCCTCTTGGTGGCTCCCCTGGATGCACGGGAGCGCGGGCAACCTCCTGGTGCCCCAGCCGCCGCTCCCGTGGCCTCCCGCGGGGACTCTGCCGTGGCCAGTGGTCGCCGGCGACGAGCCCCGTCGCCTGAGCCCTGCCACGTGGGTCCGGCCTGCCAGGTGATTAGCTTAATGCTAATCACCGCCTAACTAACCCCTGACACTAGCATGTGGGCCCCAGTGCCCCCTAATCTTTTAATTAAGCAAATAACCCCCCGTTCAACCCTGTGACACTGACGTGTGGACCCCACACGTCAGGTTTGACCTGGTCAGCCATGTTTGACTCGTTGATGTCATGCCACTGTCATGCTGACGCAGTTATTCATTTTCTGGTTTAAAATAGATCAGGAAATTCCAGAAAATAGCCAAAACTTCTAAAATTCATAGAAATTCAACCGTAACTCAAATTGAAATAAGTTATATATGAAAAATTATCAGAAAAATTCAATCTATCCATCTGTACCATTTTCATGTATGAAAAACCAACCTATACATGTTGTATATATGAAAACACACTTATGGCATTTAAAGGGACTTACATTAGAGTTGCATTTGAACCTTTGGTTCAAATGGATCTCTCCCAAGTTGAATGCTAAATGCATTGGCTCAAAACAGCATCACATCTACATGCCATGATCATGCATCATATTGTTGCATATGCCTTTTTATTGATTGTCGACACCGTTCCTTCTCGATAGGTCCTGCTCCGAAGAGTGCTTGAGAGTACCTGTCTGAGGAGCAGTGGAACCCTGTTGATCTACCAGGCAAGCAAACCCCCTTTGTTCATTCTGATACAATCCTACTCTCTCGCTCCTGCTCTCTTTTACTGCATTAGGACAACAACGATTCAACTGCTACTTTATGCTGAAGTAGTTGAACCCATTCCTCTGCATGACCTGTCATTGCCACAGTAAATAGTTGAAACCCACTAGCATGTGTAGGAGTTGATTGAGCCATGTTGTGTTCCTACCATGCCATGCCTGCTATTGCTTAGAGTTGTGTCAGGTCTGATTCATTGGGAATGAATTGGAGTGTTACGATATGTTCTGGTGCTGAGAGTTAAGTGTATGAACACGATTTGGTAAAGGTAGCGGTGAGAGGACATGTAGGAGTACATGGTGGGTTGTCTCACTGGAACCGTCCTTAAGCACTGAGTTCTATGTATGTTGTCCAATGACTAGCTACTACCACACATTGGGTTCCGGTAACTCGACCCCTCTCGACTTATTAACCAACTTGATCTCTGTCCAGGAGTTGCAATTAGTTTCTGGTGTTTGTAGGTAGTGTTAGTAGTCTACCAAGTGGCACCCGGCTAGGTGGGCTTGGGACAGACTAGGCAAAAGTGGCACGGTGTACCAAGCGTAGATCCATCCAGCGAGGTGGGCTTGGGAACCCTGCACACATCGTTTGGGGCCGTGAGCGACACCCCGGCCGGATCTCCTTGCGGATGGAACCCGAATAGGCGATAAACCTGGACTAGAGTCTTGTGTGGTTAGTCAGGTCGTGGCCGACACCCTCGCCAGGCTTCCGCTTGAAGGTTGCCGAGATACATGACGTGTACATGGCGGTAAGTGGCGAGAGCGTGTGTGAGCAGTACACCCCTGCAGGGTTATCATGATCTATTCGAATAGCCGTGTCCTCGGTTATGGACTTCTTGGATGCTTACGTGGCACATAGACAACTTAAAGTGGATACTCTAAAATGCTCAAGATAAGTGTGAGTGCTATGGATGGCTTCTCGTAGTGTGACAGGAATGAATCCATAGTGGTGTATTGAGGTGGTGATTAGTGGACTCGTGTGCGCCTTCTTACCTCAAAGAAGTTCCTCGTAGTCGCAGAACAGGATAGCCACTGAGTCAAAGCTGGCTTGCTGCAACTAATCCCCACACTACCTTCTTGATACAAATGCATGTATGATAGGATCTTATGTAAGTCTTGCTGAGTACCGTTGTACTCATGTTGCTTTATTTATGTTTCTGCAGCGGAGACTTCAGTCTTACTAGTAGTTCCGCTTGGACTTCGACGAGTAGCTTGTACCTCAGCTACGATCTTGTACCCTTGGGAGGGGCTTGTAGATAGTCAGGCTTCTCGCCCTTTTCTTTTGTAGTTGTCTGTACTCAGACATGTAATGCTTCCGTTGCTTGTATGCTCTGAATGATGGGTCATGTGATCCCTGTTTGTACTTAATGCTATGTGGCTCTTCTAGGCCTTTTTATCTATATGAGTTTGCGTTATGTTGTGATGCCATGTTGTACAGCACATACTTGCATGTTATGCGTACGTGTAACGTGTATTGCTATGTGTGGGATCCGACAACCTAGTTGTCTATCCTTGGTAGCCTCTCTTATGGGGAAATGTAGTCTAGTGCTTCCATCGAGCCATGGTAGTCCGCTACAGCCCGGTTTACCGGAGTCCTGCTAGCCCATCACTACTGCTCCGGAACACTTAGACTGGCCGGCATGTGATTCACTTCGTTCTTGTGTCTGTCCCTTCGGGGAAATGTCACGCGGTGACATCCGGAGTCCTGCCTAGCCTGCTACAGCCCGGGTTCCCGGAGTCCTGTTAGCCCAGTTGCTACAGCCCGGATTCACACGCTGCTGACCGACATGCTCGATGTTGTTTCATGTATGCCTATTCCCGTAAGTTAGTGCCACTTTGGGTTCACGACTAGTCATGTCGGCCCGGGTTCTTTGTCATATGGATGCTAGCGACACTATCATATACGTGAGCCAAAAGGCGCAAACGGTCCCGGGCCATGGTAAGGCGACACCCGTGGGAATACCGTGCGTGAGGCCGCAAAGTGATATGAGGTGTTACATGCTAGATCGGTGTGACTTAGAATCGGGGTCCCGACAGGAGTATTGTTCATGTCTATGTTTTACCGAACCTACATGGTTGCAAGCTTAAGGTAATCTTGATATGTTGAGTATTAGTGGATTAAGATTTATGAGGAAATATTTATGAAATAGTTCTATTAATAGTATAAATAGTTTTGAGAGAAACGGAAGCATTCCAGGTTGCCGGAAGGGTCTTGGGGTTTATCGGGTAATACCGGAAATTAATATATAGGTGGAAAATATTATCAGAGATGTTAAATTAATAATAAAATGCTCTAATAATGATCAGGAGGCTTTTATATTTAATTAGATATCAACGAGGCGTTAAAAGGCCAAGTTGAGGGTGTCCTGGACTAATGGGTATTAACCTATACGGCTTGTAGTCCATGGGCCGGGATTATGACCCGCCGATCACTGAAGGAAGGAATACCAAAGCTATGATCCTTAGCGTGACCAAGATGGAAACCTCCGAAGACTTGGCGTGTACTTCAAGGATTGCTCTATAGCCGGCATGTCGACAACTGACCATGTGTGTAACCTAGGTACCCTCGGTGCATATATAAGCCAAGGGGGTTTAGTCTTTAGGGGCATGATTACCAGCCTTAGGGTTTAGAACACAATCATACGATCTCGAGGTAGACCATCTTGTACTCCGTACACCAGTAGGGTTCTACCTCTTCGAGAGGGCCTGAACCTAGGTATACATCGTCTCCCTTTGTCCCCTGTTATAGTTGTTCCTAGACCTACAGCTCGGGACCCCCTACCCGAGATCCACTGGTTTTGGCACAGACACAAGTGGTAGAAGGATATTGGGCCTATGTGTCCCAATAGGAGGTGGTACCCCCTAGCTTCTTGGAGAAGCTAGGGAGACCGAATTAGTGGGAGATTTCCCTCATAGGTTGGCGCAAGGGGGGAGCCTTTCCCCTTGTGTGGCGCCCCCTCCCCTCCTTCCAACCTATATATACTTGAGGATTTGGCCCTTGAGAGACACAAGTTTTGGAGCCTCCTCTAGTTTTGTAGTTCTAGTTGATCCAATTAGAGCTAGATCTAATCCTCTCTCGTCCTCATAATTAGAAGCCCTGTGTGGTTCTAATCTTCTCCCTCTAATTCTATGATAATGATTAGCTCTGGACGGTGAAGTGCTGCCAGATCGTGAAGACCTTACACTTGCAAACTGTGGAGATACCGTGCTTTTGGTCTTCCGTTCGACGGTTCATTCATGAACGGTTCAAGGGACTTGTAGTACGATCTACGCCAACTTGTCTTCTTCCGTTGCAAATCGTATTGTGTGGACGCCTCTTTGGCTTCTCCGAAATAGAACAATTCACTTTTATGGAAGTTAATTTAATTAGGACATGACATTTGCTCAAAAGTTGAAAGCAAGACCTTCTTAAAGATTTGTAGTTTTATCAAGTTCATGTTCCATAAAGAGAATCGTATCATCGGCATATTGCAAGATTGAGATGCCCACATCCATAAGATGTGGAACTACTCCTCCAATTCCGTCATCCTTTTTGGTGTGTTTGACCAGAATAGCCAGCATGTCAACAACAATGTTAAATAACTTTGGAGACAGAGGGTCACCTTGGCGTAGTCCTGTTTTTGTCTGGAAGTAATGGCCTACACCATCGTTGACTCTGATAGCCACGCTACTTGTAGTAACAAATTTCTGAATACACCCATGCCAAAAGTTACGCTAAGGTTTTGAGATGTCGGCATCTCTAGATGGCCTCCATGCCTTAAAGTTATGGCATACCTTTGCTGATGAGGACTGTCACAACCAGGCCAGTCTACATCCAAGGTCCTTGTCCTTTTGTAGTGATGCCTTTCATTCTCCTTTGTTTTGGAGGGAGAACTAGCTCAGAGGAAACTCGTAAGCTCTCCCCCATCTCGGCCATGAAGCTTTCATAGATTGCAAGTGACATCATAGTGTTGTTGTTTGTATTACCGACGTTCAATGCCAACGAGGTTAGGGGTACTGACAGGCCGCAGCGACTGGAGCACCGGGATCAAGAGGTAGATGATCTTTGATCCCCTTTCCTTTATGAGATGTTGCCTTAGGTCCTTTATTTCACCCTATTCGAGCCTGGGACGACAACCAACTGAGTTGTCAGGGTGATTTGGATTAATCAACAAATCGATTGCCGATCCATGTGGTGGCAGAGAGGGCCCTCGCCCCCTTGTAGTAACAAATTTTTGAATACACTCACGCCAAAAGTTCCACAAAGGCTCTTTGATGTCGGCATCTCTGGATGGCCTCCACGCTTTAAAGTATACCATACCTTTGGTGATGAGGACTGTACAACCAGACTAGGCTACATCCAAGGTCCTTGTCCTTTCGTTGTGATGCCCTTCATTCTCCTTTGTTCTGGAGGGAGAGCTAGCTCAGAGGAAACCCGGAAGCTCTCCCCCATCTCGGCCATGAAGATTTCGAAGATTGCAAGTGCCATCATAGTGATGTTGTTTGCATTATCAACATTCAACGCCAACGAGGTTAGGGTATTAACACGCTGCAGCGACCAGTGCACCGAGATCAAGAGGTAGATGATCTCTAATCCCCTTTCCTTTGTGGGATGTTGCCTTAGATCCTTTCTTTCACACTGTTCGAGCCTTGGACGACAACCAATTGAGTTGTCATGGCGATTCAGATTGATCGACAAATCAATTGCCGATCCATGTGGTGGGGGGAGGGGGCCTGGCCCCCTTGTAGTAACAAATTTTTGAATACACTCACGCCAAAAGTTACACAAAGGTTCTCATCTCTAGATGGCCTCCAAGCCTTAAAGTTATGCCATACCTTTGGTGATGAGGACTGTCACAACCAGACCAGGCTACATCCAAGGTCCTTGTCCTTTCGTAGTGATGCACTTCATTCTCCTTTGTTTTGGAGGGAGAGCTAGCTCAGAGGAAACCCGAAAACTTTCCCCATATCGGCCATGAAGCTTTCGGAGATTGCAAGCGCCATCATAATGGTGTTGTTTGCATTATCGATGTTCAACAGGAGCGAGGTTAGTGGTATTGACACGCTGCAACGACCGTTGCACCAGGATCAAGAGGTAGATGATCTCCAATCCCCTTTCCTTTACGATATGTTGCCTTAGATACTTTCTTTTGCCCTGTTCGAGCCTAGGTCGACAACCAATTGTGTTGTCAGGGCGATTCAAATTGATCGACAAATCAATTATCGATCCATGTGGTGGGGGAAGGGGCCGTGGCCCCCTTGTAGTAACAAATTTTTGAATACACTCACGCCAAAAGTTACACAAAGGTTCTCATCTCTAGATGGCCTCCAAGCCTTAAAGTTATGCCATACCTTTGGTGATGAGGACTGTCACAACCAGACTAGGCTACATCCAAGGTCCTTGTCCCTTCATAGTGATGTCCTTCATTCTCCGGAGGGAGAGCTAGCTCAGAGGAAAACCGAAAGCTCTCCCCCATCTCGGCCATGAAGCTTTCGGAGATTGTAAGCGCCGTCATAGTGGTGTTGTTTACATTATCGACGTTCAACTCGAGCGAGGTTAGGGGTATTGACACGCTGCAGCGACCAGTGCGCCGGGATCAAGAGGTAGATGATCTCTAATCCCCTTTCCTTTATGAGATGTTGCCTTAGATCCTTTCTTTCACCTTGTTTGAACCTGGGACGACAACCAATTGAGTTGTCAGGGCGATTCAGATTGATCGACAAATTGAGTGTTGATCCATGTGGGGGGGGGGGGGGGGGGGCTGGCCCCCTTGTAGTAACAATTTTTTGAATACACTCACGCCAAAAGTTACACAAAGGTTCTCATCTCTAGATGGCCTCCATGCCTTAAAGTTATGCCATACCTTTGGTGATGAGAAATCTGTCACAACCAGACTAGGCTACATCCAAGGTCCTTAGATCATGTTCGAGCCTGGGACAACAACCAATTGAGTTGTAAGGGCGATTCAGATTAATCAACAAATCGATTGTTCATCCATGTGGTGGTGGGGGCTGAAACCTGCTCGCCCCTATTTATCATGCATTTAATGTTAACGCTTGTTTGTCTTTTTTAGAAGAAAACTACATGAGCACCGGCCGCTAGAGCCAAGGCACAAACACGGGCGGGCTGGTTGCGAACTCAGGCGCCCAGCCAACGGAGCAACACCCTGTTCTCATGTTGATTTTGTTTAGATACCGCAACAAAGAAATCAAATCAAAACGGATTAGATCATTTGAAAAGGCCCTTCACAGGTTCTACAAATAGGTTCTATAAATGTTCCCGACTTTCTGTGAGAGATTATATATAAAAGTTCACGTCTAGTCACGGCTTGTCGGTAGAAACAAGATGATGAATCAGCGTGGACCTACGCCGTAGTTTGCCTTTGAATATGCGGTTGTGAAGCAGTGCACATCTTATCGCAGGTCACATCGCTTGGGCTTTAATAACACGAGTTGTTTATAGTGGCAAGTCACCTTGTCGTTTGCGCATGTGCGCGCCCGCGAGTATGTTGTGTTACTGTGTACTGTACTACGTGGCCGGCGAGAGTGAAGAAGAACAGACGACGAGGAAGATGCCCATGACACGACACGCCACACAGTTTTCTCCATTTCATCTCGTAACCTCACCTGGATACCGCAGTAACCTGTAACTTCGGAATCTGCTTAGATAAGTACGTACGATCATGCGGTTAGGATCTGCGAGATCAATACCTTAACCGGAGACAAAACACAAGGGTGCATTTTGCAGTGAAATTTACTCATGGGCTAGACAGGATGTAGGTCGTTGGTTTCGCGAGCAAGATCGCGATCCAGGTGTGGTGCGCGGTACTGTCTGCCTCTGCCAGATCGACGGAACGGCCGCGGGCTGCAGTTCATGTGCGCAGGCGCAGCTAGCTGCTGCTTAAACATGGTCAAATCCTGCTGCGCTGGCGGCACAGTAAACTACAGTGCAGGGGACGTGAACCTTTCCCGGCCATTGAGTCAAGAGAATAATAGGGGTAGCTTGCTTGCTGCGGCAGCACCACGTGGGTTTGGCGAGGGCGTGTTTGTGATTTGAGATGTCCAAGCTGAGGTGTCCTGCATCGGCATGCCATGCATGTACCCTCTCGCCGGTTTTTTTTCTTCTTTGACCATTTTTCTCGTTTATGAAGGGGCAAATGGCATGGATATGATACTCTATGCACTCGCCATGTGATGTGATGTACGTACCCCAAGCATATTTGTTAAGCTGTACATTTACCAGACTAACTCTATTATTACTGGTTCATGTGGTACATACTTAGCTAGAGCTTATGTATTTCTGCAACATGCGCAGAGTTGTCTGGTGACGATGACGAAGTCAAGCTTGCACTTGTCCGTCGGCATCTACTCACGTAATGCTCTTCACAATGATTGTTTAGTCTTCAGTCATTGTATGGCCTTACACGTACGAAACCGTCATATTCCCTTTTGATACACTATATATACTTCCACTATTCAATTGAGTAACCTTATATGTTATATATAAAACACTATAATCAAGCAGATGGCAAGCTCTAACTGATTGGTTGTTTTGCATTTAAAACTGAAGAAGATAATGACAAGAAACTGTATGGTTGTCGCAGTCAATGAGAGAGCAAGGAGGTACGTTGTTTGATCATTTTGTAAAGGTGATCATCTACTATTAACAACAATATAGCAGAATTGATGTCAAAAGAAAAGAAAAAAAATACTAGCAGAATATTTACAGTTTTAAATGTAGAGGCAAACTAATCTCACTGCGTACTTGCATTCACAGAGGTTGTAACGCAAGAAACATAAGACTGTCTTTTTGGAGAGGATAATAATATGCTATTGTAAGGATTCCTACCCATTCACCCTGAAAAGAAATATGTACAGTAGGTGTTTTTTATTCAGTTAGATGAGCCATCAGCATCGATAGGTGACAGAAAACAAACTGGATAATGAGAATCGATCGCTTATTCAGCAAACTAAATCATTCACACGACACGATTAGTAGGCATGGCGTCGGAAAATAGAATACACTAACTAGTTAGCCAATCGAGAATCGAATGACCATTAAACAATGGCATTAGACATAGATCACAAGTGGATATAGATTATTCACATAAATTAAGCACCGGGCGTTGGCTCCCGCGTATTCCAATAAGCAAGCATTGCGTCAAGTAGCCGACGGAGATACATAATTAATAAACTAGAATGAATGGCTTCATCCTACGTCTCACTGACGGTGGTATTTCAGCATCTGTTGTACCTAAACGATAAGGAACGTCGGAGGCAGAATATGACACGTACCTACGGGCACCGGCTCCACACCTGGAAGCTGGACCGTGTTGTCTGTTTAGGCTACAGTTTGTGTCGCGAGTATAGTTTTGTACTAGTAGCGGCGGGCAGACGAATGGCCGTGAACTATCGCGTGGGAACTCTGGGCAGAAAGCGACGTTGTAGCCGCTACAGCGAGCCATGTCAGCTAATCTCTTGAAGTCGTCCATATAAAAGTGAAGCTACGTACTTGGCTGCTCCAAATCGGTAAAGACGTTACCAGCTTGCCTGTTCCTAGCCGGTAAAGCCACACGGACCTTACATTTTATTTGATTGGAAGGCGTGCAGCTCCGAGCGGCTGGCGGCGAAGAGGTGAGAGATGGCCGTCCGTCTGCCCTCAGCGCGGTGCCGAGTGCCATACTGAGATCAACTCAACCATTGCATTGCGCGACGAGCTCACGATCATTTCGCGCCGTCCCGGTTACGAGCCGACAAGCTTTACGAGCCGCGCGCCCTGTTGGGCCAGCCCATGCGCGGGGCGGGCACCCCCGTTTTCTTTTCGTTTTCGTTTTTTACTTTTACTTTTTTTGTTTTTATTTTATTCTATATTCAAATAATTCTGGATTGGGCCTAAAATTCAAAATATTGTGAATTGTCATAAAAAATGTTCTTGAATTCAAAAATGTTTCTGATTCAAAAGAATGAACATCTTTCTAATTTTAATGAACATTTTTATGAGATTTTTTATAATTATGAACATTTTTATATTCCATGAACAAATTTTCAATTTGATTAAAAAATTGAACTTGATGAACAAAATTTTCAATTCAATGAACAAATTTTGAGTTTGATGAACATTTTTTGAAGATGACGATTTCTTTTAATTTAATGAACTTTTTTGTAGGTCGGTGAACAAATTTTGAATTTTGGTGAACATTTTGAAATCCGATGGACAAAAAAGTTGAATTCCATGAACGTTTTTGAACCGTTGAACATTGTTTTTACATTGATGAACATTTTTTGAATTTGATGAACAAAAATGTTTTTGTGAATTTGAAAATAAAATTCACAAAAAAGTGAAAAAAGTAAAGATGAAAAAATAGGAAAGAAAAAGGAAAAGAGAAAAGGAAAGGAAAGGAGAAAATAAAAAAAGGAAAAATAATATACTGGGGGACCTCGCGCCCCACACGAGCCGTCTAGAAGACGCGCAGGTGAACTGGGGGAGTCACCTCAAAAAAAAAAGGTGAACTGGGGGAGGGGGGTGTTGTCTATTTCTTGCTTTCTTCGAGAGCGACCAAACCCCTCGCTGAAGGGAAACTGCCACTTGGGCCGGCCCACGCGTGGGGGATATACCAGCATGTCTTTCTGTTTATTTTTTCAAGTTTTTGTTTCTGTTTTTCTACTTTTTTACTTTTGTTTATACTTTATAATATTCTAAAAATATATATGACAAAAGACACTCTTTAAAAACACATTCGAAAAAAAAATTTAAAAAGTATTTGAAAAATATTGAATAAGTATTAAAAAAATATTGAATAAGTATTAAAAACTGTTGCACAAGTATTTGTGAAATTGTTGAACAACTATTTGAAAAAGGTTGAACAAGTATTTGAAAGTGTTGAACAAGTATTAAAAATGTTGAAAAAGTATTTAAAAATGTTGAATAAGTATTAAGAATTGTTGAACGAGTATTTGGAAAATATTGAACAAGTCTTTGAAAATTTTGAATAAGTATTAAAAATGTTGAATGAGTATTTGAAATAGTTGAATAAGTATTTTAAAAATGCTGAAAAATTACTTGAAAATGTTGATAAATACTAAAATGTTGAAAAAGTATTTAAAAGTATATTGAATAAGTGTTCGAAATGTTGAATGTGTATAGAAAATGTTGTTCACTTACTATTCTTTTTTGACATATACACAAATGTAGAGTGAAAAGAAAAGAAAAATAAAATAAGATAAATAAAAATAAAAATGGAGAAGAATTGTTAGACGCATATTTGACAAATATTGTTGACAAGAAAATGTAGAATAATAACCAAAAGAACAAACAAACCCAGAAAAAGAAATAAAATAAAAAATAAAAAAGAAAGGAAAACGGAAAAAGATTAAAAAAGCCTTGAGTCAACTCAAGTAGGTCTCGCTCCTACAAATAATCACGTATGGGAGCTGGGTGGGTTGCTGACAACGCACGCGGTTTCCCTGGAGGCCAGGGATCGAGCCCTCTTTCTCTCTCCTTTTAAAGTATTTTTACTCGCTGCGTGAGCGCAAAAGGGCTTGCCCGGGAAGGAGAAACCTTCAACTGGCGCTCACGCGCCGCGCTGCTGGGGCGACCCAACAATTGCAGCAACCACGCCACGAAAAAAAAGGATTCTTATCCTGAATTCGTTTCTCTGGGAATAGCAGAATTCAAACTCGGCACACACGCGTTGACAGCAGTAGCTCATAACCGCTAGGTTGAGATCATATCATTGCCCACAACTAGAAACTAGTACTATTTGACCTTTCCTTCAATTAACACACATTATATATACCCAGCATAACTAATTTTGAAAAAAAAGTATAAATTGAAAAAGAACTCTAAAAGGTTGAAAACAGCCACGAATTTGAAAAAAGGTTCAGAGAAATTGAAAAAAGGGTTCAGAATTACTATTTAAAAGTTCATGAATTCGAAAATCTGCATGAAGTTTTAAAAAAATTGCAAATTTGAAAAAAAAAGTTCATTAGACTATATAAAAGTGCATAAGATTTTAAAAAAGTTCATTATTTGAAAAAAGGTTCATCAAGTTTGGAAAAAGTTGATCATATTTGAAAAAAAGTTCATTGAACTTGAAAAAGTTCACTGAATTTGAAAAAAAGTTCACCAAATTTGGAAAAACTTCATCGGATTTGAAAAGCATACATCAGATTTTGAAAAAGTTCATCAAATTTGAAAAAAAGTTCATCAAGTTTGAAAAAAGTTCATCATATTTGGAAAAAGTTCATCGGTTTTTACAAAAAATATGAAAAGGAGAAAAATCATTGATTTTGAAAAAGAATGTGATTTTTGAAAGACGCATTTAAAAAACGAAAAAAGGAACAAAAGAAAAGAAAAAGACCGAATAAAACAGCACCTGAAAATGACCAACGAACCGAAAAAACAGTTCCCGCGACTTGGGAAGGAAATAAAAAGATGGAAAGAAGTTACAAAACAGAGTCGTTCTATGGCTTGGTGGTTGCGGTTGTTGGGGTACAAGAGCAGATCACGAGTTCGAATTCTTGCAGACGCACATTTCTTTGAGGTTTTGGATAGAAAAAGCAGATACATGCGCTGGCCCAGTCGCTGCAGAGGGAGGTGCGCTGCATGCGCCGGTTTGCAGAAACGCCTATAACCGGCGCCTGCAGCGTCAAATAGGGATTGCCGGGAACCCTCGAGTCAGGGCAGCTCAAGATGGGCCGGCCTAGGTGTGCTTTGGGGCACATTTTCCTTTTTTTCACGTTTCTGGTTTTCGTTTTTGATTCTTTTACACGTCCGAAATTTTTGAACATACATATTATAAAAATATACTTTACATAATATTTTGGAAATTTTTAATCATGCATTAAAAAAATTTAGAATGTGTATAGAAAAATTGTCGACCATGCCCCTTCATAAATGTGAGAAAAAGTTGACCATGTATTTAAAAAAGGTTAATAAAGATTTTGAAAACAATTGTTAAATGAGTATTTGAAAAATATTAATGATGCATTTGAAAAATGTTAAAATTTGTATAGATTTTTTTACCATTTATTCGAAAAATGTGATACGTTTATTCAAAAAATGCTGACCATGTATTCAAAAAATGTTGAACATGTATTTTAAGAATGTTAAATGTGTATAAAAACTGTTGACCATTTATTAAAAAAACATTAAATTGTATTTTAAGAATATTAGATGTGTATAGAAAAATGTTGACCATGTATTAAAAAATGTAAAACTTATATTTCAAAAATATTAATAAAGCATTTTTTTAATACTTATAGAGAAAATGTTGACCATGTATTCAATTTATTTTAATATGGTAATGGAAAAATGTTAATCAAACATCTGAAAAATGTATATAGAAAAATGTTGACCATGTATTAAAATAATGTTAAACTTGTATTTGAAAACATGAGAGAAAAACAAAATAACGCATGAAAAACAAGAAAGAAAGGAAAAAAACCAATGAAAAAGAAAGAAAATCAAAGAAAAACAAATAAAACCCAAGAAAATCAAAGGAGAAATAAAGAAAAGAAAAAACCAATAAAAAAGACAAAAGCGAAGAAAAACTGGTGGAAAACAAGAAAAGAAAATTGAAAAAGTAAAGCCAATGCAAAACCTGCCGTTTTTCCTTCAAATATACCGAACCCTTTTTATCTATCATGAACTCCACCATTTCTTAGCGGCTACCAGCGCCACGAAGAAACTTGGAGATCTATGGTTCGAACCCCACACCCGTCCTTTTTCTCTCTACTTTATCTATCATGAACTCCACCATGTCTTAGCGGCTGACCCATTAATGTTGATGTCTACACGAGAGAAGCTACCATCTCGCTTAATGCGAGATATTGTTCTCGCGTAGCCGCGCATCGTACGTTCGGCTTTCTCTGTGTCATCCTTCGGCATAACTAGGCTGTCTGCTAGTGTATCATGATCACTGGGCTAATACCGCGCTCAAGTTGCTGATATCTTTTTTTCGTTTCCCCTTCTTTTTCTGCGTTTATTTACAGGTTTTATTTGGTTTTTATTCTTCTTAGTTTCCTCACGGTTTTCTTATATTTTTGGGCATTTCTTCGTGGTTTTATTTTTTTGTGTTTTTTCCTTTCATTCTCTTTTTCTTTATTTTCTACACATGTCTACTTTTACATAATGTACATTTTCAGTGTAGATGTGCAATATTTTCATTATAAATGTTGATTATTTTTCAAAAAAATGATTGATTTTTTTAAATATATAGGTGTTGATTTTTTTTAAAAAAATGGGAACATATTTCGCCCTTCTTTTCTTCTTTTCTTTCCTTTGTTTTCAACACATACCTACATTTTTCGTACACATTATAATTTTTGGTATACAACAGGAACATTGTTTTATACTACCTCCATCCCAGAATAAGTGTCTGAACCTTGTAATAGCTCTAGTACAAATTGTACTAAGCTCAAGACACTTATTTTGGGACGGAGGGAGTACATGTTTAATGCTTCTTAGATAATTTATCCAATTACATGTTTGTTGTCTATTTTTTTTAAAAATATTGTACTTTTTTATACATCTAAACTTTTTATACATGTATAATATCTTTCATATACAACCTTAATATTTTTACAAACAAATGCTTTTGGATTTTTTGGTGAAAATGTGTTAAACATTTTTCAAATACAACTTGGAACATTTTGTTTGAACATGATAAAATTTTATGCTACGATGACATTATTGTAGATTGTATTAAAAAAATTGTCATCGACATAGTATTCTGAAAAGCACGAACATTTTTCGTGACATCACATACATGTTGTTTGAATGGTATAAAACATTGTTTTGAAACCATGACCATTTTTTAAATGTCACAAATAGTGTTTTAGTGCTATCAACATTTTTTTATTAATCTAATAATTTTTTTATACTACGTTATTTGTTTTCCAAATTCACGGTTTTGAAATTTTATTTATTTAATTTTATGTCTTTAAAACAATGTCATGGACATAGTATTCTGAAAAGCATGAACATTTTTTGAGATATAACGTAGATGTTGTTTGAATGGTATAAAACATTGCTTCGAAACCATGACCAATTTTTTAAATGTCACAAACACTTTTTTAATGCTATCAATATTTTGTGAATTAATCTAACAAATTTTTCTACACTGCGTTATTTGTTTTCCAAATCACGGTTTCCAAATTTTATTTAAGTAATTTTATGTCTTTGGGATACATCTATTTACAACATTCCTAAATAATACCAAATGAAAAAAATTAAAAAAATGAACGAATGAAAAAATGAACTAACATGGAAGGGGCCGGTCCATGTTATGTCTTTGGAATATATGTATTTACAAAGCGCTGCCCTTTGCCTTTTCACTTTTCCCTTTACTGTTCCCATGTGGGAAGAAGCATCAATCACGATGCCCATAAATTAGCTAAATTTTCTTTATCTATTATTACTGTTTTTTTAACAAGTACATCAAAGTCACTCACATACATGAGCATACAGTCATCCCTATGAACGTACGCACACACACTCTATCCCTATGAGCACCTCCGAGAAACCGGGCCGGCATAGCATCTTGATAATTTACGAAGTCACCGCAGGTGCCTCGCAGACGACAGGAATTTCTCCTCCCACTGAAAGAACATCGCCGGAAGACTGAAATAAATCTAGAAATAATACAAGCACCAATGTCAACTTTAGGACTTGAACTCTGGTGGGCTAGGAATACTACTATCCTTCTAACCATCCAACCACAGTTTTTTCTTTATCATTACTGTTGGTCAACATGTATGGTTGGATGTTCCCCATGATCTTGCAAGAGTTCCAATGAGCGTTACATTTGATTAACAAAATTAGTGGTCGTTATCTAAAAAATAATAATCCCTTTTCAGTTCCAGTTTCCATTTTTTCATTTTCTGGTTTTGTACTTCGTTTTCATGTTTTATTTTTATATGGTGTTTCCTTTTTTGCTTTCACCTTTTTATGTTTATTTTTGCATTTTGTTCTGTATGTCAATTTTTTTAAAGAATTGTAGATATTTTGCAAAATACACAAATATTTTTTATAAATGCATGACCACTTTGGTAAACCTACATGTGCATAGTTATTAATGACATGAAAACCTTTTTAAAATTACACAAACATATTGAAAAATAGGTCAACTTTTTTTAATTATGTGGATTCATTTTTATTACATGATTATATTCTAAATGTGTGGAAAAATTTAAAATCACATGATTACTTTATTAAATACCAAACACATATTTAATTGCACGATCATTTAAAAATATGTGATATTTTTTCAAAAATACATCAACAATTATTAAAAGCACATATGAATTTTAGTTTTTACATATACAATTTTTTTTATAACACTGGGATATTTTTTACTTGTTTTTAATATTAATAAGATTATAATATTTATATTAAAAAATCCAAACAAGGAACGAAAATGCACCTATGCAATTGTACCACACTAACTACATCCCATTTAAGCCACGTGTGGGATATGTCTTTGTTGCCAAGAGGATTCCTTTGCAGTGGCAACGGATGTTGTATGGACCCATGTAACAACCAACCTGATAAGGTTTAGGTCTCTATGTTTACCATGCTAGCCCTTGGATCGATTTGACAACATACATGGTACTGAAATAATATCAAACACAAGTGCCTTGTATCAGATACATTGAAAAGGTGCATAGTAACACAGTCTGATACAGATCACTAGCTAAAGGCTAGGAAAAATAGATTAACACTACAACGAAAGCATATAACTTCAAAAGAGTCCCATCTATGCCACATGCAAACCATGTCGAGTGGAAACTTGTGACCCTACGTAAACACCACTCATCGTAATAACCTATAACATCATATGTTGTAGCTACAAGGGTCAATACATTGAATGTATTTACATGTGTCATTAGAAAGAATATAATAGGCTATCTCACCTACATGCTCTTTGGGAAAAGTGGGTTTTTTGTTTCCTTTGCAGAAATCAATAAGACTATAAGAGTTTCATCCTATTCTTATATTAGGTGGTCTAACCTACACATATGACTTATCGATAAATCCTCAGTAGATATGTGACATAATTAGACATACTAGTACGCCCCAATAGTTGCCTACTAGTACACCCCAGTAGTTGTCTTAGACATAGAGGTACACCCTCTTGTTAGTCATATTCCCTAGTTCAACCCAATAAGTTTTTAGTTTAAGAAATTATGGTGATGAGATCTTATAGACAACTCAAGGTCAAGCCACTCAAAGTTTCCCATAACCGAGGAGACGACTAATCATGACCAGTTTTTACACTCATGAGAGGGTTGCCTTCTTTTAGGCATGACCCAGTCAATCCTTTTTGCTACCACACTCAAAGGTGTGGAGTGGTCGGGTAAGACAGAGAGAAGAACTTTCAGAGGCAGTTGCCTAAACCACATGGTAGACCCATACAACCTATCAATACCTATATCAACTAGTCTACCAAGCCATATTTCTACAACTTACTTAGTCGGGTCAGAGCCCATGATGGCACACGGTTACCTATGGAAGCTACTAAACTTGAACCTGGGTGGTGCACCCCGCCTCAAACACTCGACGACCATTCAACCGATCTGCCCAGATGTTCATTAACTAAGTCGACATTAAGTAGTCACTCGTAAAGTATCAACTTTCATAATTGATGTGGTCCCACCTCATAATTTTCATACCAAGCTAAGCGATGTGACTACACGGTGGCGACAAGGGACAATGGAACAATCCTAAGGTTATACTACTAGGTTGCGTAGCAATAGCATATTAGTAGAACAATCTTATACTCACACCCTATCATGGGATACTACATGCATAATGAAAATAGGGTGACATGATCAAAATTCCACTTGCCTAGTAATAGCATATTAGTAGAATAGTCATATACTCACACCCTATCATGGCATACTACATGCATAATGAAAATAGGGCGACATCATCAAAATTCCACTTGCCTTGGTTATTGATGTCAAAGGTGTAATCCTCATAGTCATAGGTGTAGCACTCTTCGCAATCTATACGTTAAAAGAGTACTCATATATGAACCGATAATCCATGCAAAGGGAAAACTTGCATGAACAACAATAAAACCAAATAAGAACAACTTAGTAATATTATACTAGTTAAGGTACAATGCATGATTCAATATGCAAAAATAATCATTGCATTTGGGTAAGTGGTTTATGAGTTATGGTCAAATGAAGTTCATATTCAAATTTGATTTGAAATAAAATTTGAATGACCTTATTTGAATTCCAAAAGTTTCGGTGATTTGAATACAAAATTTGTATCAATATACAAAAGGATGCATTTTTAATTCAATTAGGTTTGGAAATTATAATTCAAACTAGGTTTGAATTGAAATTCAAAATAATTCAAAGATGATAGGCTTGGTTTGGTTCAAATAGGTTGTGATCATCATTTGAATAAAGATTCATTTGATTTGGACTTTTGGTTTGAATCATAGGTTCAAACAGGTTTTGAATTCAGTTTCAAAGGAATTTAGATTTGGAAAAGTCAAACTTGGTGACAGAGTCATGGATTAGGGGGTGCTCAACATGTCGGTTGTAGTCCTTTGGGATGGGCCAAGGACCTGCCGAAGCCTATCCACTGGTGGGCCTCGTTCGTCTATTCCGAGAAAGCCAAGAAAGAATGATCCGTACACATGCACCCCAAGGTTTTGAGGTAGTCTCCAGCGTATTTGCCCCTAGGTACAACTGACTTATGTGTAACCCTAGGCACCCCTGATATCTATATAAATCGAGGTGCTAGGGTCGTAGAGGCCAGATCCATTCACATACGATCTCGCGGTAGATCACCTGTACTTTGTATCCTAGCCACAATCAAAACAAGAAAAATATGACATAGGGTTTTACCTCTTCGAGAGGGCCTGAACCTGGGTAAACACCTGTGTCCCTTGTGTCTTTGTTACCATCTAGCCAAGGCTACCAGATCGGGGCACCCTACCAGAGATCTGCTGGATTTAGCTCCAACATCGGTGACTCATACAGGTCCCCCTGTGTAGTCGAAGCGGCTCGATGGCGTCACGAGCCGACAACCAGATTGGAGCCGGCAAAGGCCGTGCGCCGGAATCCCTTTACTTTAGTTTGACTGAATCATCGGATTAGATTGAGACTCCAATCCTCTGTAAAGACCGAACTCGATAGATCCAACGCTGTTGTGATTTCCTCCCCCACGATGTCCGACCTGGACGAGGAACAACGGACGCCTTCCGCCCAAATCCAGCATTATACCGGGCATGGGGCGAAAGTTACGCTTTATCATACCAAGACTAGAGCTCGGATCTGATGGCACAAAGCAGTGGCCAGGCTAGCCAGGCCCCGCAAAAATTACCAGGGCTGATGTTAGATTGGCCTTGGGAAAACTCATTTGGCAAACTGATGTGAGATCGGATTGGAACAAAATTTTCACTCACACCCACCACCCATGTCGAGTATCACCCGGATAAATCGGGTCCAACCGACATATGGGATTTAGCCCTTGTTATGCGAAACACAAAGGAGACGACCCAGCAATTCGGGACACGTTTTCTGTTTATGAAAAATGAAATTCTGGATTGCATGGATCAGGAAGCCATGGTGGCATTCTGCCTCAATATCTATGACGAAGGGATTCGGAGAGAAGTCTTTCGACAACGTTTGAGGATGTTTACCGAACTCTCTGACATAGTGACAAAGTACTCCGTGATGGAGGACTCCTGGTTAGCAAATCAATGGCATAAAAACCCTAGCTTGGTGCTATCCAATTCATGGGAAGAAAGCAGGCATCCACACCACAACCAATGAACAAAGCACGCCAACACCGATAAACATGACGATTAGCCTTCTCAAAAGAAAGGTCGGTCGAGTGGTGCTACCTCTTGAGCACTGCGTTGGTTTTCCCTTGAAGAGGAAAGGGTGATGCAGCAAAGTAGCGTAAGTATTTCCCTCAGTTTTTGAGAACCAAGGTATCAATCCAGTAGGAGGCTACGCGCGAGTCCCTCGCACCTACACAAAACAAATAAATCCTCGCAACCAACGCGATAAGGGGTTGTCAATCCTTTCACGGTCACTTACGAGAGTGAGATCTGATAGATATGATAGGATAATATTTTTGGTATTTTTGTGATAAAGATGCAAAGTAAAATAAAAGCAAAGAAAATAAATAAGTGTTGGAAGATTAATATGATGAAGATAGACCCGGGGGCCATAGATTTCACTAGTGGCTTCTCTCAAGAGCATAAGTATTTTACGGTGGGTGAACGAATTACTGTTGAGCAATTGACAGAATTGAGCATAATTGTGAGAATATCTAGGTATGATCATGTATATAGGCATCACGTCCGAGACAAGTAGACCGACTCCTGCCTGCATCTACTACTATTACTCCACTCATCGACCGCTATCCAGCATGCATCTAGAGTATTAAGTTCATGAAAACAGAGTAACGCCTTGAGCAAGATGACATGATGTAGAGGGGTAAATTCATGCAATATGATAAAACCCCATCTTGTTATCCTCGATGGCAACAATACAATACGTGCCTTGCTGCCCCTGCTGTCACTGGGAAAGGACACCGCAAGATTGAACCCAAAACTAAGCACTTCTCCCATTGCAAGAAAGATCAATCTAGTAGGCCAAACCAAACTGATAATTCAAAGAGACTTGCAAAGATAACCAATCATACATAAAAGAATTCAGAGAAGATTCAAATATTGTTCATAGATAATCTTGATCATAAACCCACAATTCATCGGTCTCAACAAACACACCGCAAAAAGAAGATTACATCGAATAGATCTCCACGAGAGAGGGGGAGAACATTGTATTGAGATCCAAAAAGAGAGAAGAAGCCATCTAGCTACTAACTATGGACCCGAAGGTCTGAAGTAAACTACTCACACTTCATCGGAGAGGCTATGGTGTTGATGTAGAAGCTCTCCGTGATGGATGCCCTCTCCGGCGGAGCTCCGGAACAGGCCCCAAGATGGGATCTCGTGGGTACAGAAGGTTGCGGCGGTGGAATTAGGTTTTTGGCTCCGTATCTGATCGTTTGGGGGTACGTAGGTATATATAGGAGGAAGGAGTACGTCGGTGGAGCAACAGGGGGCCCACGAGGGTGGAGGGCGCGCCCCCCTACCTCGTGGCCTCCTCCTTTGTTTCTTGACGTAGGGTCCAAGTCTCCCGGATCATAATCTTCCTAAAAATCACGTTCCCGAAGGTTTCATTCCGTTTGGACTCCGTTTGATATTTCTTTTCTGCGAAACTCTGAAATAGGCAAAAAACATCAATTCTGGGCTGGGCCTCCGGTTAATAGGTTAGTCCCAAAAATAATATAAAAGTGAATAATAAAGCCCAATAATGTCCAAAACAGTAGATAATATAGCATGGAGCAATCAAAAATTATAGATACGTTGGAGACGTATCAAGCATCCCCAAGCTTAATTCCTGCTCGTCCTCGAGTAGGTAAATGATAAAAACAGAATTTTTGATGCGGAGTGCTACTTGGCACAATTTCAATGTAATTCTTCTTAATTGTGGTATGAATATTCATATCCATAAGATTCAAACAGAAGTTTAATATTGACATAAAAACAATAATACTTCAAGCATACTAATAAAGCAATCATGTCTTCTCAAAATAACATGGCCAAAGAAAGTTATCCCTACAAAATCATATAGTCTGGCTATGCTCTATCTTCACCACACAAAGTATTTAAATCATGCACAACCCCGATGACAAGCCAAGCAATTGTTTCATACTTTTGACATTTTCAAAACTTTTTCAATCTTCACGCAATACATGAGCGTGAGCCATGGACATAGCACTATATGTGGAATAGAATGGTGGTTGTGGAGAAGACAAAAAGGGAGAAGATAGTCTCACATCAACTAGGCGTATCAACGGGCTATGGAGATGCCCATCAATAGATATCAATGTGAGTGAGTAGGGATTGCCATGCAACGGATGCACTAGAGCTATAAGTATATGAAAGCTCAACAAAGGAAACTAAGTGGGTGTGCATCCAACTCGCTTGCTCACGAAGACCTAGGGCATTTTGAGGAAGCCCATCATTGGAATATGCAAGCCAAGTTCTATAATGAAAAATTCCCACTAGTATATGAAAGTGACAAAATGAGAGACTCTCTATCATGAAGATCATGGTGCTACTTTGAAGCACAAGTGTGGTAAAAGGATAGTAACATTGTCCCTTCTCTCTTTTTCTCTCATTTTTAATTTGTTTGGGCCTTTTCTCCTTTTTATGGCCTCTTTTATTTATTTATTTATTTTTCTTCTGGAGTCTCATCCCGACTTGTGGGGGAATCATAGTCTCCATCATCCTTTTCCTCACTTGGGACAATGCTCTAAAAATGATGATCATCACATTTTTATTTTCTTACAACCCAACAATTACAACTCGATACTTAGAACAAAATATGACTCTATATGAATGCCTCCGGCGGTGTACCAGGATATGCAATGAATCAAGAGTGACATGTATGAAAGAATTATGAACGGTGGCTTTGCCACAAATACGATGTCAACTACATGATCATGCAAAGCAATATGACAATGATGGAGCATGTCATAATAAACGGAACGGTGGAGGGTTGCATGGCAATATATCTCGGAATGGCTATGGAAATGCCATGATAGGTAGGTATGGTGGCTGTTTTGAGAAAGGTTTATGGTGGGTGTATGATACCGGCGAAAAGTGCGCGGTATTAGAGAGGCTAGCAATGGTGGAAGGAAGAAGGGTGCATATAGTCCATGGACTCAACATTAGTCATAAAGAACTCATATATTTATTGCAAAAATCTACAAGCTATCAAAGCAAAGTATTACACGCATGCTCCTAGGGGGATAGATTGGTAGGAAAAGACCATCGCTCGTCCCCGACCGCCACTCATAAGGAAGACAATCAATAAATAAATCATGCTCCGACTTCATCACATAACGGTTCACCATACGTGCATGCTACGGGAATCACAAACTTTAACACAAGTATTTCTCAAATTCACAACTACTCAACTAGCATGACTCTAATATCACCATCTTCATGTCTCAAAACAATTATCAAGCATCAAACTTCTCATAGTATTCAACACACTCATAAGAATTATTACAAATCTTGTATGCTTAGCATATTAGGATTATTTAAGAAAATTACCATGCTATTTAAGACTATCAAAATAATCTAAGTGAAGCATGAGAGATCAATAGTTTCTATAAAACAAATCCACCACCGTGCTCTAAAAGATATAAGTGAAGCACTAGAGCAAAACTATATAGCTCAAAAGATATAAGTGAAGCACATAGAGTATTCTAACAAATTCCAAATCATGTATGGCTCTCTCAAAAGGTGTGTACAGTAATGATTATTGTGGTAAACTAAAGAGCAAAGACTCAAATCATACAAGACGCTCCAAGCAAAACACATATCATGTGGTGAATAAAAATATAGCTCCAAGTAAAGTTACCGATGGAAGTAGACGAAAGAGGGGATGCCTTCCGGGGCATCCCCAAGATTTGGCTTTATGGTGTCCTAAGATTATCTTGGGGGTGCCATGGGAATCCCCAAGCTTAGGCTCTTGCCACTCCTTGTTCCATAATCCATCAAAATCTTTCACCCAAAACTTGAAAACTTCACAACACAAAACTTAACAGAAAATCTCGTGAGCTCCGTTAGCGAAAGAAAACAAAAGACCACTTCAAGGTACTGTAATGAACTCATTATTTATTTATATTGGTGTTAAACCTACTCTATTCCAACTTCTCTATGGTTTATAAACTATTTTACTAGCCACAGATTCATCAAAATAAGCAAACAACACACGAAAAACAGAATCTGTCAAAAACAGAACAGACTGTAGTAATCTGTAACTAACGCAAACTTCTGGAACTCCAAAAAATCAGCCAAAATAGGACTACATAGACAATTTGTTTATTGATCAGCAGCAATTGGAATCACTATTTTATCACGTTCTGGTGATTTTTAAAAATTATTTTCGTGAACAGAAAGTTTCTGGAAATTTCTGCAAGATCAAATAACTATCATCCAAGAAGATCCTATAGGTTTAACTTGGCACAAACACTAATTAAAACACAAAAACACATCTAACCAGAGGCTAGAACAAATATTTATTCCTAAACAGAAGTAAAAAGCAAAAACTAAAAAATAAAATTGGGTTGCCTCCCAACAAGCGCTATCGTTTAACGCCCCTAGCTAGGCATAAAAGCAAGGATAAATCTAGGTATTCCCATAATAGTGGTAAGGCAAGTCATGAAAACTTTTCTCATATTCTCTACGTTCAGCAGCAAGTTTTCTTTGTGGTAAGCAAAAATAATCAAAAGGGCTAAATTTAATGGGACAAAAGTCCCCAAGATCAATCTCGGGAGGTATGGGTTCCTCCCTAGGCCCTTTGTATTGCACAACCAATTCATCATTACAAGCATTCTTTTGGCAAAAAGTCACAAGCCTTTGTTCAAGAGGAAAACCTAATCCATTATTCTGAATAGAAAAACCATCATTAAGCTCAGAAATTCTATCAACTAGAATATCAGCTGGAACCTTTTTCCTAAGATTTTCATTATAAGCAATATGATCCAAAGATTGTAAACGCATCATGTCTTCTTGATTAAAAAGGATAGCTTCAATGGGACGATGACTAGCATCTACCCTATAATGCACAAAGATTTCTTTAGCCTCTTTTATTATGAATCGAAATTCATGAGCCAAAAAGATAGTGGCGGCACGCTTAACAGAAGAATGCTCAATATTAGAGAATTCTTGGAAAATTCTTTGTATGCAAGGTAGCATGTGCATAAATTGCCTTTCAAGTTCAACTATAAGCATGGCAATAGCGTCCGCAAGACTACTAGTTCTATGAAGAATAGAACCGCCCATAGAAGGCAAAGCACCGGCACAAGTAAAGAAATCTTGAATAACTCCTTCTCCAATACCACTACCAATTCGAAATCTTTTTGTATGCAAGGTAGGGGGTTCTTCAGCAGGAGCATCAGAATTTTCTATGATATTATTATTGTCCATATCGGCAATAATTTCCCCAATTTCAGACATAACGACAGAGAGAGCAAGGGGCAAAAAGAAGAAGGCGAACGGAAAAGAGAGGGCGAATAAAACGGCAACCGTGAAGTGGGGGAGAGGAAAACGAGAGGCAAATGGCAAATAATGTAATGCGGGAGATAAGGGATTGTGATGGGTACTTGGTATGTTGACTTTTGCGTAGACCTCCCCGGCAACGGCGCCAGAAATCCTTCTTGCTACCTCTTGAGCACTGTGTTGGTTTTCCCTTGAAGAGGAAAGGGTGATGCAACAAAGTAGCGTAAGTATTTCCCTCAGTTTTTGAGAACCAAGGTATCAATCCAGTAGGAGGCTACGCGTGAGTCCCTCGCACCTACACAAAACAAATAAATCCTCGCAACCAACGCGATAAGGGGTTGTCAATCCCTTCACGGTCACTTACGAGAGTGAGATCTGATAGATATGATAGGATAATATTTTTGGTATTTTTGTGATAAAGATGCAAAGTAAAATAAAAGCAAAGTAAAAGCAAAGAAAATAAATAAGTGTTGGAAGATTAATATGATGAAGATAGACCCGGGGGCCATAGATTTCACTAGTGGTTTCTCTCAAGAGCATAAGTATTTTACGGTGGGTGAACGAATTACTGTTGAGCAATTGAAAGAATTGAGCATAATTATGAGGATATCTAGGTATGATCATGTATATAGGCATCACGTCCGAGACAAGTAGACCGACTCCTGCCTGCATCTACTACTATTACTCCACTCATCGACCGCTATCCAGCATGCATCTAGAGTATTAAGTTCATGAAAACAGAGTAACGCCTTAAGCAAGATGACATGATGTAGAGGGATAAATTCATGCAATATGATTAAACCCCATCTTGTTATCCTCGATGGCAACAATACAATACGTGCCTTGATGCCCCTGCTGTCACTGGGAAAGGACACCGCAAGATTGAACCCAAAGCTAAGCACTTCTCCCATTGCAAGAAAGATCAATCTAGTAGGCCAAACCAAACTGATAATTCAAAGAGACTTGCAAAGATAACCAATCATACATAAAAGAATTCAGAGAAGATTCAAATATTGTTCATAGATAATCTTGATCATAAACCCACAATTCATCGGTCTCAACAAACACACCGCAAAAAGAAGATTACATCGAATAGATCTCCACGAGAGAGGGGGAGAACATTGTATTGAGATCCAAAAAGAGAGAAGAAGCCATCTAGCTACTAACTATGGACCCGAAGGTCTGAAGTAAACTACTCACACTTCATCGGAGAGGCTATGGTGTTGATGTAGAAGCCCTCCGTGATGGATGCCCTCTCCGGTGGAGCTCCGGAACAGGCCCCAAGATGGGATCTCGTGGGTACAGAAGGTTGCGGCGGTGGAATTAGGTTTTTGGCTCCGTATCTGATCGTTTGGGGGTACGTAGGTATATATAGGAGGAAGGAGTACGTCGGTGGAGCAACAGGGGGCCCACGAGGGTGGAGGGCGCGCCCTGGGGGGGTAGGCGCGCCCCCTACCTCGTGGCCTCCTCCTTTGTTTCTTGACGTAGGGTCCAAGTCTCCCGGATCATAATCTTCCTAAAAATCACGTTCCCGAAGGTTTCATTCTGTTTGGACTCCGTTTGATATTCCTTTTCTGCTGAACTCTGAAATAGGCAAAAAACAGCAATTCTGGGCTGGGCCTCCGGTTAATAGGTTAGTCCCAAAAATAATATAAAAGTGAATAATAAAGCCCAATAATGTCCAAAACAGTAGATAATATAGCATGGAGCAATCAAAAATTATAGATACGTTGGAGACGTATCAAGTGGCAACAGAGCTAAATCACTGCTAGACATTATACTCGACGAACTATGTGCAATCTACTCCACCTATGTAGATCAACCAGCCACACACAACCTCGGAAGCTTCTGGGTCGTTAGGCATGTGGAAAAGGAGGAGTGGAGTTCCTCGATAACCCCGACACTCAAACAAGCTGAGGTGTAGCCATCAACCACCGTCAAGGATGGTACCCGTCCGAGGTTCAGGATGTCCTCATGATTTATGAGACTCATCCCTAAAGAAACCAACAAAAAATGGCTTTTCATGAGATCTGTCACGTTAAGGACGTAACAACATCAGAAAACAAGTGGTCAGACATTCCGATCACCTTTGATCATCAAGATCAACTAATGGGAGTCCACAGCCGAGGAGTAGCTACGCTCGTCCTCGATATCATTGGCCGTTATCATCTGTCCAAGGTCTTGATGGACGGAGGTAGTAGCCTCAACCTTATCTACCAGGATACCTTGTAAAAGATGCAGTTCGACAGACCCCGCATACAGCCGAGCAGGACAACCTTAAAAGGTATAGTCACCTGAAAAGAAGCACGGTGCACTGGAAAAGTCACACTTGATGTGATGTTCGGATCTCCCAACAACTATCGAGTCGAGGAGTTAATCTTTGACATATTTCCGTTTTGGAGTGACTACCATGCGCTGCTCGGGCGACCTGCGCTTGCTAAGTTCCAAGTTGTGCCCCTCTATGCATATATGTAACTAAAGATGTTGGGGCCAAATAGTGTGATTATAGTAAACAACAACCCAAATTGTTCGTTCAGAGCCCATGACTACAACTTTAGCCCTTGAGGCAGAATCCAAGGCCCTAGCAGTCGAGGAGTTATACGAGCTACGGGCAATAGTTGACAAGGACGATGTTATCCTCGATAAATGCTCCAAGTCAACATCATTCAAACTAGCCAATGAAATTGTCAAGTTCCAGATCCATCCTAATGACCACTCTGAAATAGCCTCTATTGGAACTACCTTGGACGCCATGTTGGACGGGGCACTCCGCAGCTTTCTTTAAGAAATCTGGGATATATTTACCTGACATCCCTCAGATATGTCAAACATCCCTGGGAACCTTGTTGAACACAGCCTTAAGGTAATCGACGGATTTAAACCAGTCAAACAGGCGTTGCGAAGGTTCTCTGAACCCAAACGACAAGCCATGGGAGAAGAATTGGCCAAATTGCTGGAGGCCGGATTTATCCGAGAAGTTAAACACCCAGAATTACTGGCAAACCTAGTCATGGTTCTCAAAAAGGATAAATCTTGGTGTCCGTGTGTCGACTTCAAGGACGTCAACAAAGCATGTCCTAAAGAGCCTTCCCCTCTACCTTGGATCGACCAGATCATTGATGCTATGGCTGGGCATGACTTGCTATGCTTTCTGGATGCATACTTAGGATATCATCATATTGGAATGAAAGAATCCGACGAGGAAGCAACAACTTTTATTATTCCCTACAACCTGTTTTGCTTCAACACTATGCCTTTTGGGCTCAAAAACGCTGGTGCAACTTACCAGCGAATGATACAAACTTGCCTACATCCACAGATCAACAAGACGACTGAGGCATACGTGGACGACGTGGTGGTCAAGACCAGGCAAGCAGACACCCTCATTGATGACTTGCGCGATACATTTAAAAACCTCTACGCATACAACACCAAATTAAATCCGAAGAAGTGCTTTTTCGATGTCCCATCCAGAAAACTCCTCGTCTTGATAGTATCTCAAAGAGGAATAGAGGCCAACCCCAATAAGATCAGGGCACTAGCAAAATTCAAGACACCTACCGAACTCTGAGAAATCCAGAGGCTGGCCAGATGTGTTGCCTCCTTGAGCCGCTTTATACCCCTGTACTAGATACTTAAGTAGACCGGGGGCTTTAGGTGGACCCCTGAGGTCACCTCGACTCTGGAACAAATCAAACACTATTGGCAACTAATCATGTCCTAGCGAGTCCACACCCCAGCGAGCCAATGATGTTATAATATATCTCGGCAACCAACCAGGTGGTGAGCGCCGTCCTAGTCGTCGAGCAAGACATGGATAGCCACAAGCTAAAAGTGCAAAGGCCAGTATATTATGTTTATGAGGTACTCATTCCAAGCAAAACCAGGTACCCACATTACTAGAATATAGCCGATGTAGTTTTCATGGCTTCCCAAAAACTATGACACTTTTTTCGAGAGTGCCGGATAACCGTCGCCTTGGAAGTGCCGCTTAATGACATCATAAATAACCGGGATGCAAC
Organism: Aegilops tauschii subsp. strangulata; assembly: GCF_002575655.3. Taxonomy (NCBI): domain Eukaryota; kingdom Viridiplantae; phylum Streptophyta; class Magnoliopsida; order Poales; family Poaceae; genus Aegilops; species Aegilops tauschii. Next base: position 343,448,285 of record NC_053037.3, read on the forward strand.
CGGTCGAATTGCGAAGTGCTCCATAGAGATCCTTCCTTTCAAAATCCTCTACCGACCACGCCGGGCTATTAAATCCCAGGTGTTGGCTGATTTTGTCGCCAAATGGACATAGGTCGAGCTCCCTAGAGAGCACATAGCTTACTCCACCTAGGTAATGTACTTCAATGGTTCTAAAATGCTCGTCGGACTCGGAGCAGGGGTTGTTCTCATTTCACCAACCTACGACACCATGAAGTACGTATTCTAGATCATGTACACATGTTCCGACAATGCGGGGGAATACGAGGCACTTCTTCACGGACTCCGGATGGCAGTGACAATGGGTATCCAATGTCTAGAAGTTCGAGGTGACTCCAAGCTTGCAATATCTCAGATCAATGGTGATTTTGACGCTAAGGACCCAAAGATATCAGCCTACCAAGATGCAGTAATAGCCATATTGGCTCTTTTCGAGGGCCAAGAATTCCATCACATTCAGTAGGACAACAATCAAGCTACAGATACGCTTGCAAGGTTGAGTGCATGACGTGAACCCGTGCCCCAGAACACCTTCCTTGAACGATTGTTCAAGACATCGGTCAAGTGGAAAGGTAATGACGAGCCCGGCATACCATCCGATGACCTAACTAGTGAGGTGGTCACGCTGCCTGCCATAGGGCCGGACAAGGATGTAGTCGAAGGACCAGAACTAGAAGAAACCTCCTTGGCCCATGAGATCATGGTGGTAATTGCACCATGCACCGAACCACTCCTTGCATACTTGATGCACCGGGAGTTGCCCGAGGACCAGACAGATGCACGAGGCATCATTCAACGATTTGCCACTTATAAAGTTCACAAGGGAGAACTCTACAAGCCTAGTGCCACCGAAGTCCCTCAACACTGCATTTCTGAAGAGGAAGGTGCCCTCCCTGATGTCGCAGATGGGCTCTTTCCCCTTGGAAGAGCTGGAGAGGGTGCCCTCCTCGTGGTCGCCGTCGATGAGGTCTGACTTGGCAATTGTGGATCCCAAGCCAGCGTCGCAGAACGTGTCCTTCAGAAATGACAAAAGGGCTCGATGGCGATGTAGGATGGAAAATTCTTGACAGTGAGCCAGAGGAGATCAGCGGCGGGGCCGTGGATGAGATCGATGGCGGTTGAACCCGAGGGGTTGGGGGTGGGCCACTTAACCTGTGCCATAGCCCACGTTAGGCCGTCGATGTCGTAGCCAGCATTGACATACCAGCATACTCTAGCCTACTGATTGAGAGCCTACGGCCAGTAATGGTCGTCAGCTTCCTCGGCGGCCACCTCGGTGACGTTGGGCGATGAGGTCGCCATACACCTCTTTGGGGCCAGTCGCTCCTCGAGCTCCACGGGAAGCATAACTGGGCTTAGGGTCCGACACTCTAGAGAGGGGGGTGGGGATATGGGGATCTATGGGAAAGGGGGCATTTGGCAGGCGTCATCTAAGAAACTCAGGGTGGCCAGGGTATGGAGATCGGTGGGTAAGCTGCACGGGCAAACCGGTAGATGTTGACAATGGAGGCCTTGCGGCGGCAACCTTGCTAGGGTTTCAAGCGAGGGAGGAGTTGTTGTGGTGGTGGTTGTCTGTTTGTGTGCGTGCGCACTCGCGCGCGCGCGGAGTTTTTGGGGGGTGTGTGTGTGTGTGGAGGGGGTGTTTGAGGAAATACGCGGCTACTGGAATTTTTTACTACGCGAGAGTAAAATGTCAGGGCTATTGAAAGTTTGGATCATGCATCGCACACGGTCCCGAAATAACAAGTGTGCGTTATCAAACAGAAAAACCTTGAGTCAGGAAGATATTTTCGAGGGATGCAGGCGGGAGCGGGAACAACAAACATCACACACGGTCGAAACATAATAACCGTGTGTTATCAAACAGAAAAACCATACAGGCGGGTAGATATTTTTGAGATTGCGAGGGAAGCCTCGTGGAGCCCAATGTACTGTGCTGATGTGAGTGACAGGGGCACCGGCATGGCACACGGGTAGTGTGAGTGAACCATGTCTGTTGCGTCATCCGACTTGTCTAATGCTTATAAATTTGGCGAAAATAACGTGGTAAAGGGTCAGAACACGAACAAACTTGCATGTGGACCAAAAATATGTATGAAAATGGTGGTTTGATGTTCAAATACCAAATGCACAACTTCGATGTGGCACCTGTCTCACAAAGCGCACGGTACTGCTTGTCCCCCCCTCGTGTCGGCATGAGGGGAATCCTAGCTATAAATGCATGCCCCCAAATAGCTAGGTCTAACATATCACCCTACCGTAACACTTAACCTATGGGAGTCCATCGTGGTCAAACCACGCCCCCCTTTCGTTTCCAGTGAAAGGTGGACCGTGTGCGGGCCCCCAAATGTGTGCTTCTGGCGTGAGATGGGTTAGACCACATACGAACCACCTGCGGGTAGCCCAACTATATGTATGAAAAAGGTGGTGTGATATTTAAATACCCAATTCACAACTTTGATGCAGCACATGCCTCGCAAATTAACCGGACATCGCCGACCCCACGGAGGTTCACCTATATCAAAGTGTGAAGTAGCAGTCTATCCCCTCAAACACACACACACACACACACACACACACACACACACACACACACTTTCAGTCGGCGGGAGAGGGCATCTCACCAAGATGTATCGTAAAACGGACCAAGAAGAATCCACCTTGGCCGTACAACCTCTATCTTGTTGTTAGTCAAAGTGATGGACATCCACGCGACCCTAGAGATGGGATAGCTTGCCAATAATCACGCAAGTAGCTAGTTCCCGAAGATAACCACCGCCTGCATGTGGCCCAAACATATGTATGGAGTGTTGATGTTTGAATACCCAATGGAACAACTTTGATGTTCCACCGTGCTTTCGAACTAGAAATCCCCACACGGAGCGAGGGTTAGTTGATGACGCGTTGTATATATGTATGTCACACCACACTTCAAGCCGATGACTAGGATTCATGCATGCATATGTACATATGCGCTCAAACTTAGGTCTGCAATCTCACCATGACCTACTACGCTAACATGAACAAAAGAAGAAGAATCCACCATGGTAACCTATCTTGTTGTCGGTCAAAGTGATCATGGATGTCCACGCTGGCCCGCGAATATATAGGCTTGCCGCCGATAACCACGCGAGGGAGAGTACCGTTCGAAGACAACCACTGCATGCATATGTATGTATGGAGGTGATGCGTGCATGTTTGAATACCATGCACAACATTGATGTGGCGTGTGAGTCGAAAATCGTACAGTCCCCACATAGAGCGAAATCGGATCATGGCGTGTCATGGTGCGCTACCCCTCCCCCTACTGCCCACTTGAACTTGGTGGGAGGGATTCATGCGTACACATGCATGTGCTCAAACTATATCATGTCATCCCAGAGCATGACCTATATACCGTAATATAAAGCAAAAAACAACCCCCTCCTAAGTCAAATTAACCTCTCTCGCTGTCGATCAAAGTAGTGATGGACCAAGCGGGCCCACAGATGGAAAGCATCGATATCGCTGATAACCGTGTGAGTGGGTGCCAGAGGACATCCGCCATCGCTTTGCATGTGGGCCAAACATATGTATGGAGGTGTGTGTGGTTGTGATGTTTGAATACCCAAAATGCACAACTTTGATGTGGCACATGCCTCGAAAACCATAATATAAAGTCCCCACACAGAGCGAGGTTCATGAAGCGTAGTATATATGTTGGTCCCCTTCCCCGTCTTTGACGTACTATATACTCCTACGTAATACAAACAAAAAAGAATCCTCCTTGATGGTCAAATTAATTAACCTCTCCCAATGTAGGTCAAAGTGATGCATGCATGGACGACGACCTCGCGGGCCCACAAATGGAAGCATCCCACGTGATTGTCCTAGGATAACCACCGCCTGCATGCATGTGGCCCAAAGATGTGTTGTGTGATGTTTGAATAGCCAATGCACAACTTTGATGTGGCACGTACCTCAGAAACCGAAAAGTCCCCACATTGAGTGAGGTGTGTTCATGGACACGTACGTACTATATATACCGGTCCCCTCCCACCTCTTCGACATGTACTATATACTCCCACTTTAAAACAAACAAAAAGGAATCAACCTTGCTGGTCAAATTAACCTCTGCCAGCTGTAGGTCGAAGTGATGGACGACGACCTTGCGGGTGATGTCTACTACGCAACCTTCTTCTTGTAGACTCGTGTTGGGCCTCCAAGCGTAGAGTTATGTAGGACAGTAGCAATTTTCCCTCAAGTGGATGACCTAAGGTTTAATCCGTGGGAGGCGCAGGATGAAGATGGTCTCTCTCAAACAACCCTGCAACCAAATAACAAAGAGCCTCTTGAGTCCCCAACACACCCAATACAATGGTAAATTGTATAGGTGCAATAGTTCGGCGAAGAGATGGTGATACAAGTGTAATATGGATGGTAGATATAGCTTTTTGTAATCTGAAAATATAAAAACAGCAAGGTAGCAAGCGATAAAAGTAAGCACAAATGGTATTGCAATGCTTGAAAACAAGGCCTAGGGTTCATACTTTCACTAGTGCAAAATATCTCAACAATGATAACATAATTGGATCATATAACAATCCCTCAACGTGCAACAAAGAATCACTCCAAAGTTTCTATCGGAGAACATAGGGGAAAACGTGCATCAACCCCTGTGCATAGATTACCCCAATGTCACCTCGGGAATCCCCGAGTTGAGTGCCAAAACATACATCAAATGAATCAATAGAACATCCCATTGTCACCACAGATATCCCATCGCAAGACACACATCAAGTGTTCTAAAATCCAATACTCAATCCAACATAACAAAACCTCAAAGAGCAAGACTCAATTCATCACAAGAAGGTAGAGGGGGAGAAACACCATACGATCCAACTATAGTAACAAAGCTCACGGTACATCAAGATCATGCCAAATCAAGAACACGAGAGAGAGAGAGAGATCAAACACATAGCTACTGGTACGTACCCTCAGCCTCGTGGGTGAACTACTCCCTCCTCGTCATGGAGACCGTCGGGATGATTAAGATGGCCTCCGGTGATGGTTTCCCCCTCTGGAAGGGTGCCGGAATAGGGTCCCGATTGGTTTTTTGTGGCTACAGAGGCTTGCGGCAGTGGAACTTCCAATCTAAGTTTCTTTTTGGGGGTTTCTATATTTATAGGAATTTTTGGCGTCGGAAACAAGTCAGGGGGGTTCCCGAGGGGCCCACAAGCACTCATGGAACGCCCAGGGGGTAGGGCGCGCCCCTGAGGCTTGTGGTCTCCTCGGGACTCTTCTCGTCCAGCTCCGGTGCTCCGTGGGTCTCTTCTGGTCCATAAAAATTCACCATAAATTTTCAGCTTGTTTGGACTCCGTTTGATATTCCTTTTCTGTAAAACTCAAAAACAAGGAAAAAAAGAAACTGGCACTGGGCTCTAGCTTAATAGGTTAGTCCCAAAAATACTATAAAATAGCATATTAATGCATATAAAACATCCAAAACAGATGATATAATAGCATGGAACATCCAAAACATCCAAAAAATTAATGCATCCAAAACATCCAAAAAATTATAGATGCGTTGGAGACGTATCAAGCATCCCCAAGCTTAATTCCTGCTCGTCCTCGAGTAGGTAAATGATTAAAACAGAATTTTCGATGTGGAATGCTACCTAACATATTTATCCATGTAATCTTCTTTATTTTGGCATGAATATTCATATCCATAAGATTCAAACAGAAGTTTAATATTGACATAAAAACAATAATACTTCAAGCATACTAATAAAGCAATCATGTCTTCTCAAAATAACATGGCCAAAGAAAGTTATCCCTACAAAATCATATAGTCTGGATATGCTCTATCTTCACCACACAAAATATTTCATCATGCACAACCCCGATGACAAGCCAAGCAATTGTTTCATACTTTTAATGTTCTCAAGCTTTTTCAACTTTCACGCAATACATGAGCGTGAGCCATGGTATAGCACTATAGGTGGAATAGAATATGGTGGATGTTGTGAGGAGAAGACAAAAAGGGAGAAAGTCTCACATCAACTAGGCAAATCAATGTGCTATGGATATGCCCATCAATAGATATCAATGTGAGTGAGTAGGGGTTGCCATGCAAAGGATGCACTAGAGCTATAAGTGTATGAAAGCTCAAAAAGAAACTAAGTGGGTGTGCATCCAACTCGCTTGCTCACGAAGACCTAGAGTAATTTGAGGAAGCCCATCATTGGAATATACAATCCAAGTTCTATAATGAAAAATTCCCATTAGCATATGAAAGTGACAACATAGGAGACTCTCTACCATGAAGATCATGGTGCTACTTTGAAGAACAAGTGTGGTACAAGGATAGTAGCATTGCCCCTTCTCTCTTTTTCTCTCATACTTTTTTAGTTTGGGCTCTTTGGCCTCTCTTTTTGTTTTTTTGGGCTCTTTGGCCTCTTTTTTTATTATTTTTTGTCCGGATCCTCATCCCAACTTGTGAGGGAATCATAATCTCCATCGCCCTTTCCTCTCATGGGATAATGCTCTAATAATGATGATCATCACACTTTTATTTACTTACAACTCAAGAATTACAACTCGATACTAGAACAAGATATGACTCTATATGAATGCCTCTGGCGGTGTACCGGGATGTGCAATGATCAAGAGTGACATGTATAAAAAATATGAACGGTGGCCTTGCCACAAATACTATGCCAACTACATGATCATGCAAAGCAATATGACAATGATGGTGCATGTCATAATAAACGGAACGGTGGAAGTTGCATGGCAATATATCTCGGAATGGCTATGGAAATGCCATAATAGATAGGTATGGTTGCTGTTTTGAGGAAGGATATATGGTGGGTTTAATGCATCGGCGAAAGTTGCGCGGTACTAGAGAGGCTAGCAATGGTGGAAGGGTGAGAGTGTGTATAATCCATGGACTCAAAATTAGTCATAAAGAACTCACATACTTATTGCAAAAATTTATTAGCCATCGAAACAAAGTACTACACGCATGCTCCTAGGGGGGATAGATTGGAAGGAAAAGACCATCGCTCGTCCCCGACCGCCACACATAAGGAAGACAATCAAATAATAAATCATGCTCCGACTTCATCACGTGATGGTTCACCATATGTGCATGCTATGGGAATCACAAACTTTAACACAAGTATTTCCACCAATCCACAGTTACTCACTAGCATGACTCTAATATCACCATCTTTATATCTCAAAACAAATGCAAGGAATCAAACTTCTCATATATTCAATGCTCTTTATATGAAAGTTTTTATTATATCCCTCTTGGATGCTCATCATATTGGGACCAATTTGATAACACATGCATGTTACCATTACTATTTATAAGACCCTCAAAAAGATATAAGTGAAGCACGAGAGTAAATGACAAACTACTCCAAAAGGTATGAGTGAAGATCAATGAGTAGTTGAATAATTACGTAGCTATGTGAAGATTCTCTCATTTAAAAGTTTAGATCTTAAGTATTTTATTCAAACAGCAAGCAAAACAAAATAAAATGACATTCCAAGGATAGCACATATTATGTGAAGAAGCAAAAAACTTAGGCTCAACCAAAACTGACCAATCATTGTTGAAGAAGAAATGTGGGATGCCAACCGGGGCATCCCCAAGCTTAGATACTTGAGACTTCTTGAAATATTAACTAGCATGCCTTGGGCATCCCCAAGATTGAGCTCTTGCGTCTCCTTAATTCCTCTCATATAACGGTTTCCCTAATTCTTAAAAACTTCATCCACACAAAACTCAACAAGAACTCGTGAGATAAGTTAGTATAAATCAATGCAAAACCTTATCATTCTCTACTGTAGCAAATCACGAAAATTATTATTTAGCACTGCATACTAAATTCCTCTTCATATTTAATACTCATATCCTCAAATAGAATCATTAAACAAGCGATCATATGCAAACAATGCAATAATAACAGCAATCTGCCTAAACAGGATAGTCTGTAAAGGATGCAAGAATATCAATACTTATTTAACTTCAAAAATTCTGAAAAATTACCACACTGTAGAAAATTTATCATAGCATACTGTGTAAAAATTTCAAGATTTTATCAAGTTCTGACATTTTTTAACAATTCAGACAATGATAGAAAACTTTCTATTTTCAAAACAGCAACATATGGACTTGCAAAATAAGCATGGTAAAGGCTATACTTGACCTTTTTATTGAACTAAAAGATGGAAACACTATTCTAAATGACAGCAAGCAAATACAACTAAAATAAAATGACGCTCCAAGCAAAACTCATATCATGTGATGAATAAAAATATAGCTCCAAGTAAGGTTACCGATAATGTTGAAGACGAAAGAGGGGATTCCTTCCGGGGCATCCCCAAGCTTAGTTGCTTGGATATTCCTTGAATATTACCTTGGGGTGCCTTGGGCATCCCCAAGCTTAGGGTCTTTCCACTCCTTATTCTCCTCATATCGATATCTCACCCAAAACTTGAAAACTTCAATCACACAAAACTTAACGGAACTTCGTGAGATGGGTTAGTATGATAAAGACAAATCATTCACTTTGGTACTGTCAAGATAAGATTCATAATTGTTCTCACAGAATGCCTACTGTACCTTGTCATTTCCATAATTTATATCACTTAATATAAGTTATGTAAACACTAAAACAAGCAAACTATGCATTGAAAACAGAATCTGTCAAAAATAGAACAGTCTGTAATGATCTGAACAACAACCATACTCCTGTTACTCCAAAAATTCTGACAAATTAGGACAATGTACGCAATTTGTACATCAATAAAGTGAAAAAATTCAGAATTGTATCACGTTCCAGTGAATTTAAACAATTCTGTTACTAGAAGCAAAAGTTTTTGTTTTTGCACAGACTCAAGTCAACTATCATCCACACTATCCCAAAGGCTTTACTTGGCACTTTATTGAAACAAAAGCTATAAAGCATGATTACTACAGTAGCTTAATCATGTGAACACTCAAAAACAGTAGAGGTAAATGTTGGGTTGTCTCCCAACAAGCGCTTTTCTTTAACGCCTTTTTAGCTAGGCATGATGATTCAATGATGCTCACATAGGAGATAAGGTTTGAAATAATGGGAGCATCATGAAGCATATACTAGCACATTTAAGTCTAACCCACTTCCTATGCATAGGGATTTTGTGAGCAAACAATTTATGGGAATAAGAATCAACTAGCATAGGAAGCCAAAGCAAGCATGACTTCAAAACTTTCAACATAAAGAGAGGAAACTTGATATTATTGAGATATGTAAAAACATATGTTCCTCTCTCATAATAATTTTCAATAGCATCATGAATGAATTCAACAATATTAATATCACATAAAGCATTATTTTCGTGATCCACAAGCATAAAAATTTATTACTCTCCACATAAGCAAATTTCTTCTCATCCATAGTAGTGGGAGCAAACTCAACAAAATAACTATCATGAAATACTTGATTAACATAATCAAATTGAACATTAAAATCATGATGACAAGTTTCATGGTTATCATTATTCTTTATAGCATACATGTCATCACCATAATCATCATAGATAGCAACTTTGTTATCAAAATCAATTGGAACCTCTTTCAAAATAGTGGATTCATCACTAAATAAAGTCATGACCTCTCCAAATCCACATTTATAATATGGTAATAAGATTCAACACCCTCCAAAATAGTGGGATAATTATTATCTAAATTTGACACTCTTCCAAACCCACTTTCACCAATATAATCATCATAAATAGGAGGCATGCTATCATCATAATAAATTTGCTCATCAAAACTTGGGAGGCTAAAAATATCATCTTCATCAAACATAGCATCCCCAAGCTTGTAGCTTTGCATATCATTAGCATCATGGATATTCAAAGAATTCATACTAACAACATTGCAATCATGCTCACCATTCAAAAAAATTATGCCAAACATTTTATTGACTTCTTCTTCTAACACTTGAGCACAATTTTTATTTCCATCATTTTCACGAAAGACATTAAAAAGATGAAACATATGAGGCAACCTTAATTCAATTTTTTGTAGTTTTGTTTTATAGACTAAACTAGTGATAAAACAAGAAACTAAAAGATTCAATTGCAAGATCTAAAGATATACCTTCAAGCACTAACCTCCCCGGCAACGACGCCAGAAAAGAGTTTGATGTCTACTACGAAACCTTCTTCTTGTAGACTTGTGTTGGGCCTCCAAGCGCAGAGTTTTGTAGGACAGTAGCAATTTTCCCTCAAGTGGATGACCTAAGGTTTATCAATTCGTGGGAGGCTTAGGATGAAGATGGTCTCTCTCAAACAACCCTGCAACCAAATAACAAGGAGTCTCATGTGTCCCCAACACACCCAATACAATGGTAAATTGTATAGGTGCACTAGTTCGGCAAAGAAATGGTGATACAAGTGTAATATGGATGGTAGATATATCTTTTTTGTAATTTGAAAATATAAAAACAGCAAGGTAGCAAGCGATAAAAGTAAGCACAAACGGTATTGCAATGCTTGAAAACAAGGCCTAGGGTTCATACTTTCACTAGTGCAAAATATCTCAACAATGATAATATAACTGCATCATATAACAATCCCTCAACATGCAACAAAGAATCACTCCAAAGTTTCTATCGGAGAACGTAGGACGAAAACATGCATCAACCCCTGTGCATAGATTACCCCAATGTCACCTCGAGAATCCCTGAGTTGAGTGCCAAAACATACATTAAATGAATCAATAGAACATCCCATTGTCACCACAGATATCCCATCGCAAGACATACATCAAGTGTTCTAAAATCCAATACTCAATCCAACATAACAAAACCTCAAAGAGCAAGACTCAATTCATCACAAGAAGGTAGAGGGGGAGAAACACCATACGATCCAACTATAGTAACAAAGCTCGCGGTACATCAAGATCGTGCCAAATCAAGAACACGAGAGAGAGATCAAACACATAGCTACTGGTACATACCCTCAGCCCCGAGGGTGAACTACTCCCTCCTCGTCATGGAGACCGCCGAGATGATGAAGATGGCCACCGGTGATGGTTTCCCCCTCCGGCAGGGTGCCAGAACAGGCTCCTAATTGGTTTTTCGTGGCTACAGAGACTTGCGACAGCGGAACTCCCGATCTAGGTTCTGTTCTGGAGGTTTTTGGATTTATAGGAGGTGTTGGCGTTGGGAACAAGTCAAGGGGGCCCACGAGGCGACGACAAGGATGGGGGGTGCCCTCCACCCTTGTGGTGGCCTCGGGACTCCTCTCTGATATATTTTCTTTCCAGTATTTTTTTTATTTTCCAAAAATATTCTCCGTAAATTTTCAGGTCAATTGGACTCTGTTTGATATTCCTTTTCTACGAAACTCAAAAACAAGGAAAAAACATAAACTGGCACTGGGCTCTAGGTTAATAGGTTAGTCCCAAAAATCATATAAAATAGCAAATAAATGCATATAAAACATCCAAGATAGATAATATAATAGCATGGAACAATCAAAAATTATATATACGTTGGAGACGTATCAGGCCCACACCCTGGCCACAAGGGTGGGGGGCGCGCCCACCCCCCTGGGGCGCGCCCTCGGTCCTTGTGGGCCCCTTGGACCTCCACCGACCTCAATTCCAACTCCATATATTCATGTTCGGGGGGTAAAAAATCAGAGAGAAGGATTCATCGCGTTTTACGATACGGAGCCACCGCCAAGCCCTGTTCTTCCTCGGGAGAGCAGATCTGGAGTTTGTTCGGGGCTCCGGAGAGGGGAAATTGTCGCTAGCGTCATCATCAACCATCCTCCATCACCAATTCCATGATGCTCACTGCCGTGCGTGAGTAATCCCATCGTAGGCTTGCTGGGCGGTGATGGGTTGGATGTGATTTACCATGTAATCGAGTTAGTTTTGTTAGGGTTTGATCCCTAGTATCCACTATGTTCGAAGATTGATGTTGCTATGACTTTGCTATGCTTAATGCTTGTCACTAGGGCCCGAGTGCCATGATTTCAGATCTGAACCTATTATGTTTTCATGAATACATTTGTGTTCTTGATCCTATCTTGCAAGTAATAGTCACCTACTACGTGTTATGATCCGGCAACCCTGGAGTGACAATAGTCGGGACACTTCCCGGTGATGACTGTAGTTTGAGGAGTTCATGTATTCACTAAGTGCAAATGCTTTGGTCTGGTACTCTGTTAAAAGGAGGCCTTAATATCCCTTAGTTTCCAATAGGACCCCGCTGCCACGGGAGAGTAGGACTAAAGATGTCATGCAAGTTCTTTTCCATAAGCACGTATAACTATATTCGGAATACATGCCTACATTATATTGATGAATTGGAGCTAGTTCTGTGTCACCCTATGTTATAACCGTTGCATGATGAATGCCATACGACATAATTATCCATCATTGATCCATTGCCTACGAGCTCGTTTCATATTGATCTTTGCTTTGTTACTTTTCCATTGCCACTGTTACAATTACTACAAATTTGCTACTGTTACTTTTGCCACCATTACCGTCACTTCCATACTACTTTGCTACAAAATACTTTACTACATATATTAAGTCTTTCAGGTGTGGTTGAATTGACAACTCAGCTGCTAGTACTTGAGAATATTCTTTGGCTCCCCTTGTGTTGAATCAATAAATTTGGGTTGAATACTCCACCCTCGAAAACTATTGCGATCCCCTATACTTGTGGGTTCTCAAGACTCTTCTAGTTCTCTGGGAGGTTGGTCAAACTCCACTCGGTCCTCTGAGTAGCTCGAAGAAGATAGTTCATCTGATTGGCCTTGGTCTTCAATGACGAAGTAGATGTGGCTCTGGGCTCTGCAGACTTAGCAGACTCCGCTCGTGCTTCCTCTCTGCCTGTGCTGTAGCCGAAGTGGGATGGGAAGGATCTATCGTCATAGTGTTGTCCTCAAACTCCAGCTTTAGAGGCAAGTGCTCACAGTCAAGCAAATATGTATTGGTACCAACCTTAGAGTTGATAAGCATCTGAATGTGTGGAGCAAATCCACATGACCTTTTCTGATCTGCGGCAGTCCTCGTAATAGTCTCTACAATGAGATCCATGACCTTGAATCTCTCTAAACGATCAATGTGATGAAGCATATTCATGGAATGTCCTCTAATCATTCCCTCATCTCCTGACTTGGGCATCAAAGTATGCCTCATGATCATGTTGGAGGTAGCAAGTCCTGCCAACAAATGATAAAGTGAGCCTAGCTTGTGAGACTAGAGATCTTCCAAAGGAATTTCCTTATACATGTTAGCCATGGAGTTGTGATCCATCTTTGGCTTGGCATACACATCGATGTCATTCTCCTCGGGCTCGGTTACATCTAGCAAAGATGCCCATTCTTCAATGGTAGATTGATATCGAACACCTTCTATCATCCAAGTGATCTTGCCACTGGGATAGAAATGAGCTGTGGAGTAGAACTGCATGATCATCTCATCATTCCAAGTAGTAAACTTCTTCCCTATGAATTTATCAATGCATATCATCTTGAAGCTCTCATGCACATGGGGAAAGTGATCTTCGTTATCATCAATGAATTCCCAGTCCACTACTACTTGTGAACTGCATTGGGATTTCCCCGAAGAGGAGGGGATGATGCAGTACAATAGAGATAAGTATTCCCTTAGTTAGGAACCAAGGTTATCAATCCAGTAGGAGAACCGAGCAACACCTCGTTAGCAGCACCTGCACACAAACAACAAATCCTTCCAACCCAACGTGAATGATACGTCTCCAATGTATCTATAATTTTTTATTGTTCCATGCTATTATATTATCTGTTTTGGATGTTTTATATGCATTAATATGCTATTTTATATGATGGACTAACCTATTAACATAGAGCCCAGTCCCAGTTCCTGTTTTTTCCTTGTTTTAGAGTTCCGCAGAAAAGGAATAACAAACGGAGTCCAAACGGAATGAAACTTTCGCGATGATTTTTCTTGGACCAGAAGACATCCAGAGGGCTAGGAGTGCACATCAGGAAAAGCCACGAGGCGGCCACAAGGTCGAGAGGCGCGCCCAGGGGGTAGGGTGCGCTCCCCACCCTTGTGGGCCCCTCATGACTCCACCGACCTATTTCTTCCTCCTATATATTCTCAAATATCCCAAAACCTTCCAGGGGAGCCACAAAACCACTTTTCCACCGCCGCAACCTTCTATACCCGTGAGATCCCATCTAGGGGCCTTTTCCGGTGTCCTGCCGGAGGGGGATTCGATCACGGAGGGCTTCTACATCAACACCATTGCCCCTCCGATGAAGCGTGAGTAGTTTACCACAGACCTACGGGTCCATAGCTAGTAGCTAGATGGCTTCTTCTCTCTCTTTGATTCTCAATACCATGTTCTCCTCGATGTTCTTGGAGATCTATTCATGTAATACTCTTTTGCGGTGTGATTGCTGAGATCTGATGAATTGTAGATTTATGATCAGCTTATCTATGAATATTATTTGAATCTCCCCTGAATTCTTATATGCGTGATTTGATATCTTTGCAAGTCTCTTCGAACTATCGATTTGGTTTGGCCAACTAGATTGGTTTTTCTTGCAATGGGAGAAGTGCTTAGCTTTGGGTTCAATCTTGTGGTGCTCGATCCTAGTGACAGAATGGGAACCGACACGTACTGTATTGTTGCCATCGAGGATAATAAGATGGGGTTTTCATCATATTGCTTGAGTTAATCCTGCTACATCGTGTCATCTTACTTAATGCGTTACTCTGTTCTTATGAACTTAATACTCTAGATGCAGGCAGGAGTCGGTCGATGTGTGGAGTAATAGTAGTAGATGCAGTAATTTGTTCACCCACTATAATATTTTCTATCTTGAGAGAATCCTCTAGTGAAACCTATGGCCCCCGGGTCTACTTTCCATCATATAAGTTTCAGATCTACAATTTTAGTTTCCTATTTACTTTCTTTGAAATATTTTACTTTTCGTTCCATAAACCAAAAATATCAAAAATATTACTTTACCGTTTATCCATCTCTATCAGATCTCACTTTGCAAATAACCGTGAAGGGATTAACAACCCCTTTATCGTGTTGGGTGCAAGTTGGTGTTTGTTTGTGCAGGTATTCGGTGGCTTGCGCGTTGTCTCCTATTGGATTGATACCTTGGTTCTCCAAAGCTGAGGGAAATACTTACTTTACTTTGCTGCATCACCCTTTCCTCTTCAAGGGAAAAACCAATGCAAGCTCAAGAGGTAGCAGGAAGAATTTCTGGCGCTGTTGCCGGGAGATCCACGCCAAGCCGAGACATACCAAGTACTCATCATAAACTCTCATCCCTCGCATTACATTATTTGCCATTCGCCTCTTGTTTTCCTCTCCCCACTTCTAAAACGATTTTCAAAAAGATTTGCCTTTTCTTCACCCCTCTTCCGTTCGTCTTCTTCGTTTGCTCTTTGCTTGCTCGTACGTTAGATCATTTTTCTTGCTCTCATGGCTAGCACTTTTCCCCCTCCTTTGTCTACCGATTTTGAGGTTCTTCACTTCAAACAGAGACAAGGAGAAAATTTAAAGGATGCTTGGTATAGGATGATGGAATCCTATCGTAATTGCACTATAGAGGGGGGCTTCAAGATTTTACTTCGTAATTTTTATGTTGGGCTAAACATGTCCATAGGCAACTTTTGGATTTCGCGGCTAAGGGGAATTTTATTGAAATTGATCCCAACATTGCTTATGAGATAATAGAAGGAGTGGTAGGAATACTACCCCCACAAAAGGGATTATATCACACGCAAGAGGGAACACAAATTTTTGAGAAACTGTGTGAAGTAACGAAAATTTTGCAAAAAACTCTTGAACCTCTAAAAAATGTTAGTGGAAACCTCCATGGCATGAATATGTTGATTACTCTTTGCAATAACCGGTTGGATGCTCTAGATCTAAAGATTTCTGAATATGAGGAGAAACGCAAAGAACCCCCAGATTTGAGCATAACTCCATTAAAAATATGAAAACCAAAGATGATAATACCTAGATCTATTCGTGTTTTATGCCTAGCTAAGGGCATTAAACAATGGCGCTTGTTGGGAGGCAACCCAACTTTATTTTTGTTTTTGCCTTTTAGGTTCTGTTTTGCATTAAATAATTCATCTAGCCTCTGGTTAGATGTGGTTTTGTGTTTAATTTAGTGTTTGTGCCAAGTAAGACCTTTGGGATAGCTTACGGTAATAGTTGATTTGATCTTGCTGAAAAAACATAAACGTTTGCGCTCAGTCCCAGAATTGTTTAAAATTACAGAAGCATGATAAAATTCTAATTTTTTTTACAGTAGATTGATTTACAAATTGCTTAGGTCGTCCTAATCTTTCAGGATTTTTGGAGTTACAGAAGTATGAGAACTATCTAGATTACTACAGGCTATTCTGTTTTTGACAGATTCTGTTTTTTCGCGTGTTGTTTGCTTATTTTGATGCATCTATGGCTAGTATCGGGGGGTATGAACCATGGAAAAGTTGGAATACAGTAGATATTACACGAATATAAATAAAGAATGAGTTCACAACAGTACCAAAAGTGGTGATTTATTTTCTTATACTAACGGAGCTTACGAGATTTTCTGTTGAGTTTTGTGTTGTGAAGATTTCAAGTTTTGGGTAAGGATTTGATGGACTATGGAATAAGGAGTGGCAAGAGCCTAAGCTTGGGGATTCCCAAGACACCCCAAGGTAATATTCAAGGAAAACCAAGAGCCTGAGCTTGGGGATGCCCCAGAAGGCATCCCCTCTTTCGTCTTCGTCTATCGGTAACTTTACTTGAGGCTATATTTTTATTCACCACATGATATGTGTTTTGCTTGGAGCGTCTTGTATGATTTTAGTCTTTGCTTTTTAGTTTGCCACAATCATCCTTGATGTACACACCTTTTGAGAGAGACACGCGTGAATCATGATTTATTAGAATACTCTATGTGCTTCACTTATATCTTTTGAGCTAGGCAAATTTGCTCTAGTGCTTCACTTATATCTTTTTAGAGCACGGCGGTGGTTTTATTTTATAGAAATTGATGAACTCTCGCACTTCACTTATATTATTTTGAGAGTCTTTAAAACAGCATGGTAATTTGCTTTGGTTATAAAATTAGTCCTAATATGATAGGCATCCAAGAGGAATATAATAAAAACTTCCATATAAAGTGTATTGAATACTATGAGAAGTTTGATTCCTTATGATTGTTTTGAGATATGAAGATGGTGTATTAGAGTCATGCTAGTAAGTAGTTGTGAATTTTAGAAATACTTGTGTTAAGGTTTGCGAGTCCCGTAGCATGCACGTATGGTGAACCGTTATGTAACGAAGTTGGAGCATGACATATTTTATTATTATCTTCCTTATGAGTGGCGGTCGGGGACGAGCGATGATCTTTTCATACCAATCTATCCCCCTAGGAGCATGCGCGTACTACTTCTTTTAGAAGACTAATAGATTTTTGCAATAAGTATGTGAGTTCTTTATGACTAATGTTGAGTCCATGGATTATACACACTCTCACATTTCCGTCATTGCTAGCCTCTCTAGTACCATGCAACTTTCGGCGGTACCATACACCCACCTTATACCTTCCTCAAAACAGCCACCATACCTACCTATTATGGCATTTCCATAGCCATTCCGAGATATATTGCCATGCAACTTTCCACCATTTCGTTTATTATGACACGCATGATCATTGTCATATTGCATTGCATGGTCATGTAGTTGACATCGTATTTGTGGCAAGGCCACCATTCATCATTTTTTATACATGTCGCTCTTGATTCATTGCACATCTCGGTACACCGCCGGAGGAATTCGCATAGTCATATTTTGTTCTAGTATCGAGTTGTAATTTTTGAGTTGTAAGTAAATAAAAGTGTGATGGTTTTCATTATTAGAGCATTGTACCATGTGAGGAAAAAAAGAGAAAAGGCCAAATAAAAAAAGAGAAGGCCCAAAAAAATGGGAGAAAAAGAGAGAAGGGGCAATGTTACTATCCTTTTTCCACACTTGTGCTTCAAAGTAGCACCATGATCTTCATGATAGAGAGTCTCCTATGATATCACTTTCATATACTAGTGGGAATTTTCATTATATAACTTGGCTTGTATATTCCAACGATGGGCTTCCTCAATACGCCCTAGGTCTTCATGAGCAAGCAAGTTGGATGCACACCCACTTAGTTTTCTTTTTTTTGAGCTTTCATAAACTATAGCTCTAGTGCATTCGTTGCATGGCAATCCCTACTCACTCACATTCATATGTATTAATGGGCATCTCCATAGAGCGTTGATACACCTAGTTTTTGTGAGACTATCTCCTTTTTGTCTTCACCACAACCATCGTCTATACCACCTATAGTGCTATGTCCATGGCTCACGCTCATGTATTGCGTGAAAGTTGAAAGAGTTTGAGAACGTCAAAAGTATGAAACAATTGCTTGGCTTGTCATCGGGGTTGTGCATGATTTAAATGTTTTGTGTGATGAAGATGGAGCATAGCCAGACAATATGATTTTGTAGGGATAAGCTTTCTTTGGCCATGTTATTTTGAGAAGACATAATTATTTTGTTAGTATGCTTGAAGTATTATTGTTTTTATGTCAATATTAAACTTTTGTTTTGAATCATACGGATATGAACATTCATGCCACAATAAAGAGAATTACATGGATAAATATGTTAGGTAGCATTCCACATAAAAATTCTGTTTTTATCATTTACCTACTCGAGGACGAGGAGGAATTAAGCTTGGGGATGCTTGATACGTCTCCAACGTATCTATACTTTTTGATTGTTCCATGCTATTATATTATCTGTTTTGGATGTTTTATATGCATTAATATGCTATTTTATATGATTTTTGGGACTAACCTATTAACCTAGAGCCCAGTGCCAGTTCCTGTTTTTCCCTTGTTTTAGAGTTTCACAGAAAAGGAATACCAAACGGAGTCCAAGCGGAATGAAACTTTTGCGATGATTTTTCTTGGACCAGAAGACATCCAGAGGGCTTGGAGTACACGTCAGGAAATCCACGAGGCGGCCACAAGGTCGGGAGGCGCGCCCATGGGGTAGGGCGCGCCCCCACCCTTGTGGGCCCCTCGTGACTCCACCGACCTATTTCTTCCGCCTATATATTCTCAAATATCCCAAAATCTTCCAGGAGAGCCACGGAACCACTTTTCCACCGCCGCAACCTTCTGTACCCGCGAGATCCCCTCTAGGGGACTTTTCCGGCGTCCTGTCGGAGGGGGATTCGATCACGGAGGGCTTCTACATCAACACCATTGCCCCTCCGATGAAGCGTGAGTAGTTTACCACAGACCTACGGGTCCATAGCTAGTAGCTAGATGGCTTCTTCTCTCTCTTTGATTCTCAATACCATGTTCTCCTCGATGTTCTTGGAGATCTATTCATGTAATACTCTTTTGCGGTGTGATTGCTGAGATCTGATGAATTGTAGATTTATGATCAGCTTATCTATGAATATTATTTGAATCTCCCCTGAATTCTTATATGCGTGATTTGATATCTGTGCAAGTCTCTTCGAACTATCGATTTGGTTTGGCCAACTAGATTGGTTTTTCTTGCAATGGAGAAGTGCTTAGCTTTGGGTTCAATCTTGTGGTGCTCGATCCTAGTGACAAAAGGGGAACCGACATGTATTGTACTGTTGCCATCGAGGATAACAAGATGGGGTTTTCATCATATTGCTTGAGTTAATCCCGCTACATCATGTCATCTTACTTAATGCGTTACTCTATTCTTACGAACTTAATACTCTAGATGCAGGCAGAAGTCGGTCGATGTGTGGAGTAATAGTAGTAGATGCAGAATCGTTTCGGTCTACTTGACACGGACATGATGCCTATATTCATGATCATTGCCTTAGATATCGTCATATCTTTGCGCTTTTCTATCAATTACTCGGCGGTAATTTGTTCACCCACCATAATATTTTCTATCATGAGAGAAGCCTCTAGTGAAACCTATGGCCCCCGGGTCTACTTTCCATCATATAAGTTTCCGACCTACAATTTTAGTTTCCTATTTACTTTCTTTGCAATCTTTTACTTTCCGTTCCATAAACCAAAAATACCAGAAATATTACTTTACCGTTTTTCCATCTCTATCAGGTCTCACTTTGCAAATAACCGTGAAGGGATTGACAACCCCTTTATCGCGGTGGGTGCAAGTTGGTGTTTGTTTGTGCAGGTATTCGGTGGCTTGCGCGTTGTCTCCTACTGGAAATACTTACTCTACTTTGCTGCGTCACCCTTTCCTCTTCAAGGAAAAAACCAACGCAAGCTTAAGAGGTAGCAGTGAACAAGGGGTTGTCAATCCCTTGACAGTTACGGGCAAGATTAAATTGTATGGTATTTGATAGATAGATCGGACAAAAATACAAAATAAATAAATAAAATAAAAATGAAGCGAGGTATTTTTTGGATTTTAATATATGATAAGGTAGACCCGGGGCCCATAGTTTTCACTAGAGGCTTCTATCGAGAAAATAGCAAACGATGGGTAGACAAATTACTGTTGGGCAATTGATAGAAAAGAAAATAATTATGATGATATCCAAGGAAATGATCATGCATATAAAACATCCAAAACAGATAATATAATAGCATGGAACAATAAAAAATTATAGATACGTTGGAGACGTATCAGCGGGCCCACAGAAAGCGTCACAAGCGAGTGAGCACCGTGTAGGACAACCACCGACTGCATGTGGCTGGTACGTCTCCAACGTATCTATAATTTTTGATTGTTCCATGCTGTTATATTATCAATCTTGGATGTTTTACAATCATTTTATAGCAACTTTATATCATTTTTTGGGACTTACCTATTGACTTAGTGCCCAGTGCCAGTTGTTGTTTTTTGCTTGTTTTTTACTTCAAAGAAAATCAATACCAAACGGAGTCCAAACGCAGTGAAACTTTTTGGAGAATTTTTCTGGGCCAGATGAGACAAGATGGGCCAAAGAAGTGCCAGAGGGGTGCCCCGAGGGGGGCACAACCCACCTGGGCGTGCCTGGGTTGTGCCCACCTCGGTGGCCTCCCGCACCGCCTCTTTGCTCTATAAATACCCCAATATTCCACAAACCCTAGGGGATTCTACGAAACACAATTCCAACCGCCGCAAGTTCCAGAAACCACAGATCCAATCTAGACACCACCACAGAGGGATTCATCATCCTCATTGGTGCCTCACCGATGATCGTGAGTAGTTCATTGTAGACCTACAGGTCCGTAGTTAGTAGCTAGATGGCTTCCTCTCTCTCTTTTTATTCTCAATACAATGGTCTCTTGGAGATCTATTTGATGTAACTCTTTTTGCGGTGTGTTTGTTGGGATCCGATGAACTTTGAGTTTATGATCAGATATATTTTATCCATGAAAGTTATTCGAGTTTTGATCTCTTATATGTATGATTACTTATAGCCTTGTATTTCTTCTTCGAATCTTTGGTTTAGTTAGGCCGACTAGATAGGTTTTTCTTTCCATGGGAAGAGGAGCTTTGTGATGGGTTCGATCTTACGGTGCTCAATCCCAGTGACAGAAGGGGAAATGACACGTATGTATCGTTGCTATTAAGGATAAAAAGATGGGGTCTATTCCTACATGAATAGATCTTGTCTACATCATGTCATTGTTCTTATTGCATTACTCCGTTTCTGAACTTAATACACTAGATGCATGCTGGATAGCGGTCGATGTGTGGAGTAATAGTAGTAGATGTAGGTAGGAGTCGGTCTACTAAACTTGGATGTGATGCCTATATAATGATCATTGCCTGGATATTGTCATAATTATTTGAAGTTCTATTAATTGCCCAACGGTAATTT
The DNA here is from genome assembly GCF_002575655.3 of Aegilops tauschii subsp. strangulata. Taxonomy (NCBI): domain Eukaryota; kingdom Viridiplantae; phylum Streptophyta; class Magnoliopsida; order Poales; family Poaceae; genus Aegilops; species Aegilops tauschii. Next base: position 343,470,196 of record NC_053037.3, read on the forward strand.
GTTTACCCGCCGTATGCTATTTTCTCGAGAGAAGCCACTAGTGAAATCTACGGCCCCCAGGTCTCTTCTTTATCATATTTGCCTTCAAGATATATTTTTATTTGCTTTTATTTTCAGATCTATTAATCCAAAAACCCAAAAATACCTTGCTGTAATATTTTGTTATTTATTTTATCTCGCGTTCCCATGAGATCCATTTATCCAATCTACTACAATTTTATCTATCTTTTTACCCAGGAGGGATTGACAACCCCTCTTTTACGTCGGGTTGCAAGTATTTGTTCTTTGTGTGCAGGTACTGTTCACGTAGTGTTGCGTGGTTCTCCTACTGGTTTGATAACCTTGGTCTCATCACCGAGGGAAATACCTATCGTAGTTGTGCTGCATCATCCCTTCCTCTTTGGGGAAATACCGACGTAGTTCAAGCCGCATCAAAAGGAATTTCTGGCGCCATTGCCGGGGAGGATCAAGTCAAGATAGTCTCCCGGCCACATGCCAATTTCTGGCGCCGTTGCCGGGGAGACATCATCAACATCTATCAGGTTCCAAATCACAAATCTCATCTCCTTGCAATTTACATTATTTGTCATTTTCCTCTCGTTTTCATCTCCCCCACTTCACAAATATTTGCCTTTGTTATTCACCTTCTTTTTCGTTTGCCTTTTTCTCATTAGATCTCTTGTTTGCTTGTTTGCCTCTTTACTTGTGTTGCCATGTGCCTCCTATTTGCTTGCATCTTTGCTTGCTAAAAATATATTGATATGGATACTCATTCACTTGCTAATATTTTCAAAAGATCCAATTATGATGAACCAATTGATAGTGAATTGAGTTCACTAGATTATCTTTATGAAGTTTTGCTTGAGATTCATGAATCTGAAAATTGTGATGAAGTGTTGAACGAAGAAATTTATGAAGTGATTCATGATAGCTCTTTGAATGAAAAGCATGATTCTAATGATTTTATTATAAATTCTATTAATGTCAATTGTGTTAGTGATATACAAAACCCCAAGCTTGGGGATGCTTGTTTTGTTATGTCCACTACTTATTGCAATGATCATGATTGGGGTGATAATGATTCTTATGATCTTGAAAATTTATTTAAACCTCATGATGCATATGCTTGCGATAATATTAAAAGTGGGTTCGGAAGAGTGTCAACTCTAGGTAAAAATAATCCCACACATTTGGCGAGTGTTTAATCTTATGATTTTTTTTAAAAGTGGGCTTGGAGAGGTCATTACTTTATTTGATGATAATCCCATTATTTTGGAAGAGTGCCAACTTTGCATGCACGTGGATCGTGTAGAAAATATTTTATGTGATAGTTATATTGTTGAATTTGAATATGATCCTACCTGTAATTATTATGAAAGAGGAAAACATGGTTGTAGAAATTTTCATGTTACTAAATTACCTCTCTTCGTGTTGAGATTGCTATTGTTTCTTTCTCCTTCCTTGCATATGCTAGGTTTTTCTTGTCTTGATAATTTGTTCTCCTATAAAATGCCTATGCATAGGAAGTATGTCTTAAATGTGTTTTTCTCATGCTACTTGATGCTCTCTTTGTGTTTCAATTACTATCTTTCATGGGAGCACCATTGAAATCTATGCATTATGCCTAGCTAGGGGCATAAAACAATAGTGCTTGTTGGGAGGCAATCCAATGAATAAAATATATTTTTGGCTTTTTCTTTCTGTTCTTGAGTGTTTGCACAATTATTCTACTGTTATGATTGTGTCTTTTGTGTTTTAATTAGTGTTTGTGCCAAGCAAAGCCTTTGGGATCATGTTGGGTGATAGTTGATTTGATCTTGTTGAAAAACAGAAACTTCTGCGTCCAGTAAAACAGTTTTCAAAAATGACAGAAGCGCAATAAAATCCTGATTTTTGTACACAGGATTTATATACAAATTGCCCACATTGTCCTAAATTTTCAGAATTTTTGGAGTTATAGAAGTATATGAAGTTTTCAGATTGCTACAGACTGTTCTATTTTTGACAGATTATGTTTTCTTTGCGTTGTGTGCTTATTATAATGAATCTATGGTTTTTATTGGAGGGTGTAAGCCATGGTAAAGTTGGAATACAGTAGATATAATGCAAAAATAAAATATGAATGGGTTTGCAACAATACTTAGAGTAGTGATTTGCTTTGTTATACTAACGGGTCTCACGAAGGTTTTGTTGAGTTTTGTGTGATTGAAGTTTTCAAGTTTTGGGTGAGATCGCGATGGATGAAGGAATAAGGAGTAAGAAGAGCCTAAGCTTGGGGATGCCCATGGCATCCCAAGCTATTATCTAAAAGAGAAGCAAGCAACTAATCTTGGGGATGCCCGAGTGGCATCCCCTCTTTCTTCTAACGACCATCGGTATTTTACTTGGAGCTATATTTTTTTATTCATCACATATCATGAGTTTTGCTTGGAGCGTCTTGTATTATATATATGAGTCTTTGCTTGTTTTGCTTTTATTTTGTGTCATATATCCTTGCTGGACACACCTATTTGAGAGAGCCAAAATTACGCTATGATTTGTTAGAATTGCTCTCTATGCTTCACTTAAATTTTTTGAGCTATGGAATTGCTCTAGTGCTCCATTTATATCTTTTTGAGCACGGTGTGCTTTAGTATTTTTGAAGAAATGCTCTCATGCTTCACTTAGATTTATTTGAGAGTTAGTAAATTTTTTGAAGAAATTCTCTCATGCTTCACTTAAATTCTTTTGAGAGAAGAATTTTTTATGCTCACGTTCTTCACTTAGATTTGTTTGAGCTATCAAAAGCAACATATGAAATTAGTCCCAAAGTGATAAATATTCAATAGGGATATAATAAAAGGTTCCATGAAGATCATTGGACAAAATAAACTTGATTCTTTGTAATAGTTTTGTGATATGATGATATAATATGTGAGCCATGTTGATGAGTAATTACGCTTTAGTAAGAATATTGATGTTAAGGTTTGTGATTCCCTATGCAAGCATGAAAGTCAATAGTTATGCAATGAAATTACATCCTACTTATGGTGCATTATTCGGTGTTAGTTATGCTTAATGCTCGCTTATGAGATTTTTCGTTTCTTGGTTGGATGCTTCTCAATCTTTTGCTGGCCTTCACTTGCACTAAGTATGATTACTATTTGTGCATCCAAATTCCTTAAACCAGTATTGCCATATGAGTCCACTATACCTACCTATATGCGGTATTCTTTTGCCGTTCTAAGCAAATTTGTATGTGCCATCTATAATCTTAAAAATAAATTTCCTTTTTGCATGCTCGTACCGCTTATGAAACGATAGGCGGTGGCTGATATTTTTCCATGCTAGATGTGTTATTCTCAAGATGAGTGTTTATTCACTGGTCATTGCACGAGAGTACGGCAAAGGTATTAGGGATGCCCAGTCCCGAAATAAAAAATGAATTTACTTTATGTTGTCAAATAATAAATTCCTTGGAAAGTGTTGCTATGGACGACACCCGTGGATTCGGTTAGCCGTGGAATGTGAAAGTATGGTGGAAAAGGAATAAACTTTACTTTCTGTTTGGGAACCGCCTATGATATATCTAGCATGGAAAGTATTGGGAACTACTCAATCGTTTTCGTTGACAAGAAAAGCATGCCACCCAAAATGTTTTATCTCTATCTTTTTCGCTTTGAGCTCTGGCACCTCTACAAATCCCTACTTCCCTCTGCAAAGGTCCTTTCTATTTACTTTTTGCAATTTTTATTTTTTACTTGAGTCTCCATCTTCTCTTATAAAGCACCAACTAAGGGGCACTATGATCGTACTTGAGCATTGGGTGTAGCTAATATGCGAGTGTGTTTCATGAATGGATCAATGATCGAGCATAATGGGCTAGGGATAACTTGCTTTAGTGTTAATATTTTGAAAGACATTGTTGCTTGTTGATATGCTTGAGTATTGGAGTCTTCATGTCAAAACTAGACTATTTTTTTGATTCCTTAGAATCTTTTTTGTCTTTCTGGCGGTATCAAACAACCACCTAATATCTTATCCGCCTCTTCAGGAAAATGAATATCTTCGGAATCGCTTTGAATCATATAAAAGTCCAAATGTCCATGCTACAAACAAAAGAATATGTGATGAACATGTTAGGCAGCATTCCACATCAAAAATTATGTTTTTATCATTTACCTACTCGAGGACGAGCAGGAATTAAGCTTGGGGATGCTGATACGTCTCCAATGTATCTATAATTTTTGATTGTTCCATGTTGTTAGATCTGATCATAAACTCAAAGTTCATCGGATCCCAACAAACACACCGCAAAAAGAATTACATCAAATAGATCTCCAAGAGTCCATTGTATTGAGAATCAAAAGAGAGAGAGAAAGCCATCTAGCTACTAACTACGAACCCGTAGGTCTACAATGAACTACTCACGCATCATCGGAGAGGCACCAATGAGGATGATGAACCCCTCCGTGATGGTGTCTAGATTGGGTCTGGTGGTTCTGGAACTTACAGTGCCTGGAATTGATTTTCGTCGACTCCCCTAGGGTTTCTGGAATATTGGGGTATTTATAGAGCAAAGAGGCGGTGCGGGAGGCCACCAAGGTGGGCACAACCCACCTGGGCGCGCCTGGGCCCCCAGGCGTGCCCTGGTGGGTTGTGCTCCCCTTGAACCACCCCTCAGGTACTTTATTGGCCCAACAGGTGTCTTTTGGTCCAGAAAAAAATCCACAAAAAGTTTTGTTGCGTTTGGACTCCGTTTGGTATTGATTTCCTATGATGTAAAAAACAAGCAGAAAACAACAACTGGCTCTGGGCACTATGTCAATAGGTTAGTCCCAAAAAATGATTTAAAATGATTGTAAAATGATTGTAAAACATCCAAGAATGATAATATAACAGCATGGAACAATCAAAAATTATAGATACATTAGAGACGTATCAAGTAGCTTCCACATCACCTCCATGACTCTCCGGACTATTTATGTGTGTTGCTGGTACTGCAACAAGACATCACAAAAGGTGTACCATAGTATGGTCATTGAGGACACACATTCACTTGAGAGATTACCCGTAGTTGACCGACAAGGTCCAACAAGATTCAATGTCATTTATGCGCTGAAATTAACAGTGGTGGCTACTCATCTATCAAATACTCCAAACTTGTTATTGGATCGACACCCGTTTAGGTACAACAGTCGCCTTCTACCTCTCCTTCTTGAAATTAAGATTATTTCTAATTTTGAAGATGTATGTTCGTCTTTCATCCACAAAATGATTCCGACAAGCTTGACCCTGAATCTGCACATAGTGAAGGTCTTGGCACTAGAGTCTATCGGCCCCAACCTGGATCAAGTTGTCAGTTTCCTGAGATGCTTTATGTGCCTGGAGAAGCTATATATCGAGGTGATGTTCCTTTCTTGTTAAATTTTAACCATAAAGGAGTTCAATTTTTGACACCTTTTCCCAAGTTTACAATGACAATGTACTACAATTTCTTAAGGAATTTTGGAGGATTTCATTACATACATGTTTTCCCCCATATTGGTTGCGTGATTCATATGGTTACAATCCATAAGTATTTCTCCTTTGGATTCATCTGTACTAGTTTTCTTAGGGAATTTTTCATCCACTCCAACCTCTTGTGAAGAAGGCTACATTTCTCTAGATTGTAATCAAATGCCCATGTTAATCATGTCAGATCAAAGATGGCACGTTAGTGCATTTTACAAATCCTGCAAACCAAATAGGCATGTAGTAGTGTACAAAACTACATGTAGGCACTAATACGTTTTCTTCTATTGCATATAAGATTAGGCCCGGTGGTGGATAATGTGATACAATATAACAATCACATTGAATGCCTAGATCTGCATCTCTCGGAAATTACTTTGAACTCCTACCGAGGGACCTTACCGGAGACTATATTCGCCAGGTTCTTTGTTGTCAGAGCAAGGGTGCTGAAGGTAATGAGGTTTGCCCTACATTTATTTCGCAAAAATGAATGGTTTGTTGATGAGCACCGGCGGCTGCGGCAGAATGGAAAAGGCTCCGAAAAAGCTGAATTTCATTTTAGAACTTCATATGACAGAGTAATTGGAAGTCATTGTGTCAACCCCATACATGACTTGTCAGTGGCTGATCCCTTTGTAGAAATGATGAGGTTTCGAAACCAGCCTTACAAGTGGTCATATTAGTTTGAACCTCTCTTATATCCATGTTCAGCTGATCAGCGCAGGTGTTTGCAGCTGAATGAGCTGAATTTCATTTCTAATATCAGTTTGAACCTTGTAATCTTCGAATTTGAGCCATATAACTCTGGAATTTGAACCTTGTAATACTTCGGGCTTTTGTGGTACAATCGTTGAAATGGCATCGTATGAGACTCGTATATTGGTAGTACTATTTTGAGCTTAATATGCAATGGACTTAGATTTTATTAACCATTCTTGAATGTATTTCCCTTGTCGATCTCATAGCAAATGATCTGTATTGCTAACTCGACTGCGGTCTTCGACATTATTGCACACAGTTGGTTTCCTCAACCGTTTGCCCTGTAGAGCGCAGAATTAATTATCGCACTCGAGTGTCCATCATCACCCTTCTGTGTAACTTTGACCTCACCACCCACACTACAAAAAAAGACACATCCGTGACATTTTGGGCCGAACGAAATTTTTTCTGTCATACATATGACACTTCTATGACGATAATTGTGACAAAACCCGGTATCATCATAGATGTGGTGGGCTCCTACTTCTATGACAAAAAATCATGACAGAAAATGGGCTTTTCGTCCTGGGCGGGCCGGAGACGCAGCTGCATGACATTCTTTGGGCCGTCCATGACGGAAAAAACCGTGGTAGAAGCGAGGGGGAGGAAAATTTTGGGGAGTTCCCGGTTACAGTGGGAGGTCGGGGGCCGAGCGATGCGCGTTTCTCTCGTACACGTACGCATGTGTGTGCGAGGCGTTGGCTCTAACTGAACCCGAGCGAGGCGTTGGGCTCTTACTGAACCCGAGCGATTGCACTGCAGGCTACGCGTTACTGAACCCGAGCGATCGATCGATGGCTGTTAACTGAACCTGATCGAGCGATTCCTTCGCTACTGCTGCTAACTGAAGCCGATCGATTGGATAAACAGTGAGCGTTGCGGGGGGGGGGGGGGGGTTGGATGAACAGTGAGCGATGGCGTTGCCTCTGGATGAACAGGACCCTGTGGTGTGGAGGGCTGGATGAACAGTAGACGGTGGAGGGGTGCCCGTGGAGGGGTGGTTGAACAGGACCCCGTGGTGTGGAGGGCTGGATGAATAGTAGACGGTGGAGGGGTGCCCGTGGAGGGGTGGTTGAACAGGACCCCGTGGTGTGGAGGGCTGGATGAATAGTAGACAGTGGAGGGGTGGTTGAACAGTAGCCGGTGGAGTAGCGCGCGGTGGAGGCTGGATGAACAGGAGCCCGTGGAGGCTAGAGGAGGTCGACGGTAGCCCGTGGAGGCTGGAGGAGGTCGACGGTGGAGATGAATAGTATCCCGTGGAGTCCCGTTTTGCGGTACGCCACACCCCTCCCGATCAACAGGACCCCTGTTTCGATCGTAGCACTCCAACACAAGTCCGTTTCCTTCGTTTTGCGGTATGCCACACCCCTCCCGATCAACAGGACCCCCGTTTCGACCGTAGGAGGTCCGTTTCCTCCGTTTTGCGGTATGCCAGACCCCTCCCGATGAACAGGATCCCGTTTCGAACGTGGCCGGTCGAACACAAGGACGTTTCCTCCGTTTTGCGGTACGCCAGGCCTCGTTTCCATCGCCTGTTTCGTCCAAGCCCTCCCGATGAACACGACCACGCATTCCGTTCCGACCCAGCCGGTTGGCTGCCACGCGTTCCGTTGCCTCCCCATGAACACGACGCATTCCGTTGCCTCCCCATGAATACGACGACGATGCTGTTTCTCCGTTCAGACCCAGCCATGTACACGAGCCTTGGCCGTACGTATGCGCGAGTAGGCGTTCGAGACCCTGCCCGTATGTACGTACGTGGTTGTATTTTCTTTCTTGCACCCTGGCCGCTGTACGTACGTGTACATGCTATGTGCATGCCTCTACTACGACAGGTACACGCCTCTACTACGACACGTGTGCGCCTCTACATCGACCAGTATATATGTACGCACATGTTCGCGACCAGAATGACAACGCTACGTACGCTTCGACCAGGTGGGTCCCGACTGTCAGGCACTTCCTTGCGTGTGAAGATGTAGCTGGTGGGTCCCAGCAGTCAGGGGGCGAATCGTTTTTTTTGCCCGGACGCACTTCCTTGCGTGCGAAGGTGTAGCTGCTGGGTCCCAGCAGTCAGGGGGGGAATCGTTTTTTTTCCCGGACGCACTTCCTTGCGTGCGAAGATGTAGCTGGTGGGTCCCAGCAATCAGGGGGGCGAATCGTTTTTTTTTCGGACGCACTTCCTTGCGTGCGAAGATGTAGCTGGTGGGTCCCAGCAGTCAGGGGGAAACATTTTTTTCACGAAATACGGTGGCCCGTCCGGTGGGTCCCCGCTGTCAGATGGAGGAATAATTATTTTGCGCGTAATAAGGAGGCACTTCCTTGCTGCGGCCATGGACCCAGCTGTCAGCCTCTCCACGTACAGTCCACGTCCGATGAAAGCCATTCCTTGACCACGTTGACCACGCCGCGCCGAGAGCACCAGGGCGGTGGACGACGGCGAGGCCTAGGAAGGGGACGACACGGAGCCGGGGAAGACGCGGCAGTGGATGCCCACGTGTAGAGGAGTATGAGGGTTCACTCGTTCGGCTGCGGTGTGGGGTTGCCGTCGCCGCAGAATAACAGGGGGTGTGGGTGCGTAGAGGGATGCCCTGGCCAGCGGTGGGAGTAGTAGGGGGCGGTGAGGCCTCCGCGGCATCACAGCCGGCCACGGGCGGCAAGAGCAGGCGGCACGACCGGCGCTGCTTTGGGCGGCTGGAGCAAGAAGACCAGAGGTTGAAGAAGCACCACAGCCGTTGGATGGACATCGTACGGTCAGTGGAGCTAGAATCGTTCATATATTGACTAAAGTTGACAAAGGCCTCCGTCCCAGTCAACTTAGTAGGCCCACAAGTCAGCCTCCCACCAAGCTAGCAGGGGGTATTCATTTTTTGTGTGCGTAATAAGGAGGCACTTTCGGTGGGTCCGAGCTAATAGCGGGGGGAACGTTTTTTTCGCGAAATATGGTGGCCCGTCCTGTGGGTCCCAACAGTCAGGGGAAACGTTTTTTCGCGAAATACTGGTGGCCCGTCCGGTGGGTCCCTGCTGTCAGGTGGAGGAATAATTATTTTCTGCGTAATAAGGAGGCACTTCCGTGCGGCTGCCGTGGACCCAGCTGTCAGCCTCACCACGTACAGTACTCTTCCGATGGAAGTCGGTCGTTGACCACATTGACCATGCCGCGCCGAGAGCACCACGGCGGTGGACGACGGCGAGGCCTAGGAAGGGGACGACGCGGAGCCGGGGAAGACGCGGCAGTGGAAGCCCGCGCGGAGAGGAGTACGAAGGTTCACCGGTTCGGCTGCGGTGTGAGGCTGTCATCGCCCAGAATAACAGGGGGTGTGGGTGAGTAGAGGGATGCCCTGGCCAGCGGTGGGAGTAGTAGGGGGCGCTGAGGCCTGTGCGGCAGCACAGCCGGCCACGGGAGGCGGGAGTAGGCGGTCCCGCCGGCGCTGCTTTGGCGGCTGGAGCAAGAAGATCAGAGATTGAAGAAACACGACGGCCGTTGGATTGACATCCAACTGTTACGTCTGCTAGAATTGTTTGTTGACGTATATAATAACTAAAAAAATCTTGCATACGCGTCAACTAAACAGGCCCACAAGTCAGACTACTCCCTCTTTTTTTTAATAATTTATATATAGCTCATGGCAACTTCTTATGCAATTTATTGCAGTCATTTTTTTGGTTGGCCAGGGCCAATTTCGCATATTTCTGTGGGTTCCAAACTATTTTTAATACCGAAATGTCGAGCCAGATTTAAAGTACTTTGAAGATATATTTAAATTAGGTTAATTCCCAGTGAAATAGGAATCTGAAAATGTGAAAAAATTCAGAAATTATAAAGTAATTGCCAATTTGTCATCTGTTTTTATATTTACAACCCATTTCATATTACTTTCAAGATTTGCAGGCGTCTTGAAAGAGTTGCAGCCCATCAGGGCGTAGAAAAATAAGTAGGCCTGGATTGGGTATTCTTCAGAAAAAATAAACTGGGCTCATTTTCACAAAGAAAAAATAGCTGGGCTGGTCACATGGTGAACATAAAATATAAGCCTGGGCTAGACGGGCCACAGCCCAGTTCAAACCCTGCTCCGTCTCAACAATACCAAACAAAAAAAATACTGCTCGAGTAGCTACGTCCCAGGTGTCAGCCGATCTTGTGCTGTTCTCTTGTCTATTGACTATATATGCTCACAAAGTCGTGGGTCCCAGATGTCAGGAAAACACTAGGAGGAAGCATTTTATTTTTCCATACGCTGACGTGGTGGGCCCCTACTGTCATCCTCTCCACGTACTTCTGCCGATTCCTGTTGTTTGTTGACCATGTTGACAACGCGAGAGGGCGGCGCCGCGGCGAGCGCACCAAAGCGTGCGGAGGATGTCAGCGTTAACGATTTAGGAGACGGTGGGGCGGCGATGCGTGCATTGAGGCGCAGCCAGCCGTGGGAGGCGGAAGCAGGCGGCCCCGCCGGCGCTGGTTTGGTTTTGGCGGCTGGAGGAAGACAGGACTGAAGAAACACGACAGACTGTAAAAGCAGCAGGAGTACTTAACAACCTTAACTGAAACCAGCAGGGGCACTTAACAACCAAAGCTGAAAGCAACGTGGTCAATAAACAGGATATTCGCTTTAGAGCCATGGAAAAACATGAACATAATCTTCTGTCCTATTCTCCAAGATAGACGGGCCTTCATTATTTGAGACCACCCATGAATAAGTATCTTTTCACCTCCAAGGGGAATTGAGTAGGTCGACATAAACATCATGTTGTGACCAAGCGCAAGTCTGACCCGACCATGGTCAGGCATCTGTATAGGAACAATAGAACTCGGCAGTTCCTGTTTCAAGAAGATCACAGCTGTAAAACTGTGTATAAGCAATAGTTTATGAACAACATATATAATAGAAAATAGCTCGTACCATAAGTTTCTCGACACAGTTGGACCTGTTCAACCAGTGCAGCAGTGGCACACATATCCCACGTGGCCTTCCACCATTGAAACGCCCCACAAGGACCTCAAGACGATCAATAAAGTGTAGGAACTTGTGGATGTCGATCCAGTCAACTTCAGTGCCATTAGTAACAGCCGAGTTATTACAGAGTAACAAACGAGCAGACTGCTTAATTCTGAAAAAACCTACACGTGCCACCAATTATAAGAAAATATTAGTTAGAAGTAGCATCTTCATGAGAGATTCGTTGCTACTTCTAAAGTTAAATTGTGATTAGTTAGACAGAATAGGTGGATTAAGAAGTAATCGAGGCAACAAGCAAGAACCAGATACAAAACTAACATGGATGAACAATTGGAATGAGGTCAGGGTGGAAGATCGCAGTGAAGATGAGACCAGGTTCTGCTATTTCCGTAAACATTCGTGTGCCAACTTTCAGTCCGTAACACTTGAGAAAGTTTATCCAAGTTCGGCCATAAAAAAAGCAGCGATCTTCTTGGTTCATGAACCCAACTCGGAACTTATATCCATGGCTTGTCTTCACTGTGACCATTAAACTAGTGTATTCAGTTATGGCAAGGCCGAGCATCTTGAGTACATGTGTTCTGGCAGAGCAAATAATACACTGCAGGAAAAATAATATGAGAACACAGCATGTTCAAAAAAAACCCACCCTCCCGGATAGAAAAGAGGATTCTAGGAACATACTGTGCGCATTTCAAAATGCTGTGTTAGGATGAGAAGGAACAAGTGTGGCGTCTCGCCGAGGGCGCAGAAACCTGTAGGGTACTCGCACTTTGGGCACTGCAAATGAAACACACTAGATTCAGTAGGAAGAAAAATGCATCAGCGGCGGCGGCTGCCATCCTAGGATTAGCTGCGACCAAGGGACTTGGATTTATCGGGGATGGATGAAGAATTCGTATCTGGTTCTCCATGAGAAAACCCTATGCAATCGCCAAGAGGGGGTTTTCTCTGAACAAGCAGACGAGGGAGAAGGGGATTCAGGCCCAGTGAAATATTGCCGCTTCATCCATCCAGCTTACTGCTAAAGCTGGAAAGGGGGGGTTGTGATTTGATGGCTCATTGGGCATTACTGCGGCTCTACGGCCGGGGTGTGTTTACCGTGAAGTTGTGCACTCTAATTTGTGCATATGGCACGTGGACCCCGTTGCCGGTTGCCCCACAGATCAGCGAAAGGAAGTAGAAAGACAGGAGTAACTAGTTACACATAAATATATTTTTTGACAGAGAGATACTCCCTCTGTAAAGAAATATACAAATCTTTTATATCACAGGCTCACCTTGCCGAGAAGTATACTCCCTCTGCAACGCACGGGCATTATGGGGGTTCAGATTTTTTTATGGGGGTTCAGCTGAGAATATAATACTCAGATAGGCTCACGGTTATGGACTTTGGGCCGCAGGCTGACCCTGCATGTTTGGGAGCCCATGTGTTCTACCTCAGCGCTTTTCATATTGCAAGCGATCAGTACGGCGCTGGTTTTAGATGCCGTCGCAAGGCGAATACACAAAATTGAATAAAGCACGGCAGCTGTTGGAATGAAATCGAACGACACTTCCTAACCAGCAATCAGAGTTGCAATTCTATCAATGATATACCATGTGCTAAATAATACTGTCGTACTACTTATACACACAGGACACTTGTTTCACCATGCCAGATTATTACATCAAAATCTCTTGGAGGATAGATCAGCTCGGCAGTTGCGTGCTGCTACTGAAGAATTTCAAAGTTGATTTGGACCAGCTCTCCTTGCCGAGAAAGTTCGATTTTGACATCATCCCCTACCGCAAGATATGATTTAGATTTGAACCTTGACCATCCTTTAGCATCAATCATCATGCGACCATCCTTTGTAGGTATATTGAGCAGGTTCATTCACACCAAGGCTGCGCATGGTAAGAGAAACTTGGCCGCGGTCGCCCAGATTATTGAACGACTCCCTCGTTGCTCTAGGAATTCTCTGTTTGCAAACAAGAAGACATACCCAAACAGTTAGATCAACACAGTGAATCATGTGAAACAACATGGAAAGAAAAAAGAACGAAGCACTTGGGCGGCCAATGCTTACCAAGAAGGTGGACATGTCGGTTTTTGTAAGGACTTTGGTATATGAGTGCGAACTGCAGCCCAGACTGTTGCCGGTGCAACTGCACGGGCCGGCGCAGATGCAAGTGCAAGTGTTGGTGCAGGTGCCGAAGCCGTTGCTGCTGCCGGAGATGGTGCTCCTTGTATAGCTAGTGCCGGTGTCGGAGCAGGTGCCGGTGTCGATGCCCGATCCTCCGGTAGATCAGACTGATCCGCTGACGCGGTCGGTGCCCAATCCTCAGCTGGATCAGACTGAGCTGATGCCGCTGTCAGTGCTAGAGCAACTGCCGGTGCTCGATCTGTGCGAGACAACGGCGATCGTGTCTGGTCTGCTATGATCAGCTTTCTAACTTGACTAGGATCCGTGACCGTGATCCAGTTTTTTTCTTCATTTCTTTTAAACGCGAGAAGGACTAATTGTGGCGTTTTTGTTAAACCAAACTGCAGTTCATCATAGGGATTTAGCTTGTACTCAGACAACAGACTGATCCAATTTTTTCCAGTAATATAAGTGATGGACAGTGCCTTCGTTACTGACACGACATAAGAAGTGAAACCTGCAAAAATAGCCATCGTAGAGCAAACCAAACGGTTTATTCTGTGATGAATGTCGCATGGCAAAACCTGCATCGTAAAATTGCAGGAAAAGAAAGAAAACATGACATTAAATCAATACGATTTAGACAGTAAATCAATAAGATTTACTTGATGTGACACGAGTGAATCCTTACCAGGAAATCACTATGTTGAAGTACTAAACAGAAGATTGATCGTCCAACTACGCGTGGCATGCAGGGGCCCCGCCTACTCCCACAAGCAGGACAGTCCAAAGGTCGTGACAAATCGTATGGACCGAACATCCATGGGACTGGAAATCCTGGTGGGTGCGATAAACCCTGCAATGCATACAGATATTGGAGTGTAACCATAATTGATAAACCGTCCTCACAAAAAATATGATCTGGATACTTCAAAATATACAGACTGAATTGAGTGGACAGACATTAACATAGACCGTTCACACACCAAAAGCGGCAGTACTAATAAACAATACAGGGTTCACAAACACAAATCAAGTACTGAACAATAGTACTTACTACAGATAAGCAAAGTTGCACTAACTAAACTCTGCAGACTATTTCTTGCCACCGACCTATGGGATGAACCCCGCATAACTGACTAGGCCATGGACTTCGTGTGAGATGTCTACATACACCATCACCATCTTGTCAACCTTGGAGAACCTAACAGAGTGGTCTTTCCACTCATAAACATGATGATGAAGACAGGCCGCATCAGATTTGTTGGGAAGCTTTACAAGAACCACACCCTTCGTAATCGAAGGCACAACCAGGAAATTGTTGTGGTCAAGTACAGCCTCGAGAACACGCCTGACAACAATGCTACAGGAAAACACTAGTTCAGGACACGTGGCGACAAGGACACAACAGCTGGATAGTTCAGCAGTAGAACTCATCATCAGGTCTTCCAGTTCACACGGCATGACTTTGAGAACTTCATCTCCACCGCGGACCTGGTTCTAATTCAAGCAGAAACCATATTTTATTACTACCTCCGTTCAGAAATATAAGATGATTTTCGATATTATACTCCATATATGACTACATATACGCAGAGAAATGAGTGAACAAAGACACTAGAACATGTCTTCAAAGGCATGAGAGCAGAGGGGTTACATGCAATATCCATAACACAAGTTACTGAGGCAAATATACCCTCTTAAAAGGTAGCATTGATGTTCATAAAGTACTCCCTCCGTCCCAAAATTCTTGTCTTAGATTTGTCTAGATACGGATGTATCAAGTCACATTTTAGTATTAGATACATCCGTATCTAGACAAATCTAAGACAAGAAATTTGGGACAGAGGGAGTAGTTGAAAGTAATCTATAAGAAATCAGTGTCAACCTCTCGCATGTTTTGGTCAAAAGAGGAATTTAGAACCGTCATTTGGCACACTAAAATCACATGCAAGATCACCCAGAAAGTTGTACTACCAGTACTAGTACTGCGTGTTAGATGAAAAAACACGATCAAGGTCGAGAAAAAGATCGTCAACAAGAGACATTACCTGAACTTGCTTAATGAGGGATCCCGGAGAGGGGGGCTTGGACAGGGCGATGGCTTTGAGCTTGTCTGCGGTAGTCTCGGCGGGCTGCTTGCGCTTCTTCGTACCATGAGCCTCGACGGTTTTGGCCAGAGCCATAGACATCACGTCGGCCGGTGCTCCAGCGTCCATCCAACAGAGGAAGCTGAGAGAGAAGAGTGAAAGGAGGAACGAGATGAGGGAGAAGCGAAGCGAGTGGGGGTTTTCTTCAAGAGAGGAAGCTGAGAGAGAAGAGTGAAATGATGGTTGCTTCGTCCGTCCAACTTACTGCTGGAAAGGAGGGGGTTTTGTGATTTGATGGCTCATTGGGCATTACTGCGGCGGTTCGATCGGGGTAGTCTACCGTCACTCTACTACGGAGTAATTTAGTGCATGGCTGGTGGACCCAGGTGCTGGCTGTCCCACACGTTGGCGAAAGTGAGTAATTTAGTGCATGGCTGGAGGAGGATCCGCACGGTAGAGCGTGTCCACTGTTTTTTTGAAGAAAAAATGATTACATCAAGCATTTCCACTCTTACGACGGAGGAGTGCAAAACACGGCAGCCACTTGAACACACACAGTGCTCCTACTACTAGGCATGTGCAGTGGTTCATACGTCAGTACTACACAATCTTGTTGCTAGTGTAGTAAGATATGAGGATAACAAATGATGTTGAGCGCATGTCAACTACTCCTATATGTAACATAGTACCGCTTTTTCGACTGTCCGGTCGAGAATGAACGGTGAGATCAATGTTAACAGAACTAGGTCCACAGCGCACGGAGAGTACGGTGCTATAGTACTCCACGAAACATGAACCATATGAAGCACGAATAGTGTTAGGCAGGGTGTATGAAGGGTGCACGGGATGGGAGCAAAAGTTCCCTTCTCGACCCACTTTTGGGTGTTTGGCAGAGTGCATGAAGGGTGCATGAGTCCACACTAGTAGGTTGACAAAAATACACGAAGAGGAAACAACTATATTGAGATGAGAATGCAACCAAACACACCCACACGCTTTGTGCTACAGTGACTGATCTGCACCGTCTGAGTTTGATCCAACGGTCATGTTGCGCCGAGACATGGACATGCCCATGCAGAGGGCGCCTAAACACCACCGAAGTCCCTCTGCTTCTCGAGGCGCACGATGTTGGTGATGCAGGGTGCAACCGCCCGCAGAGCCCGCTCCCGGTCGACGGGAGCTAGCTCGTCAAAGACGGTGTCCAATGGCACGAATGGATTCCGGTGACGGAGCCCTGAAAGGATTCGCCCGGCAACGGCGACGGCAGCCCGCAACCCCTCCTTGTCCAGCTCAGCCCCCACCATCGCGCGGAGACGGCTTAGCTCCTCGGAGATATAGGTGAAGAAGGAGACCAGGTCAAGAAGCCGCAGCTTGTTGAAGTCGACCGGGTGGTCGAACGGGTTTAGCCCGACGGCCGGCATCGTCGCGCTGGCACGACGGTAGGCATCGTGCAGCCGCAACACGTGCGTGGCAACTTGGTTCACCAACTGGCTGAGGCGATCCTGGACCTCGTCACGATCGGCCTGCTCGCGCTCCAGCCAGCTCCCCTAACGGCCTATCGTATCTCCCGCTTTCTGTAGCAACGCCGCCGACGCCTCGAGCATCTTTGTGGTGGACGCCTGCCGCTTTTGAAGCTCCGTGATCTCCCGCACATAACGGAGGAGCATGGCACTCCTCTCCTCCTTGAGCTCACGGAGCTCCACGTCCTCGGCCCTGAGCTCCGCATCCTTGGCATGGAGCTCCTGTGTCAGGCGCCTCACCTTGGAATCCGTGATCTGCTGCGTCGCCATGGCACTAGGTAGAAGCAATGGGGAGAGGAAGCAAAGGGGGCGAAACGGCTGAAAGGCAATGCAATCTACGGGAAGGCGGAGGGAGCGGGGAATCTTTTGGTTTTCACCACGATAAAACACCAGTCGATGACTTCTCACATCAGGGAGCAGTGGGTTTTTACAGGCGGAGTCATCGTGACTAATTGCTGTCGCGCCTGCTCCCGTCAATCAAAAAATTAAAAATCCTACCGCGCCTGCTCCCGTCAATCAAAAAATTAAAAATCCTGCCGCACCCAAACACCAGAGCAACGCCGCGGTGGATATTAAATTTACCTGCCGGCAAGTAGATAAAAAAGGGGTGAAAAAACAAATGTGGCGGCGGCCTAGCTAATCGGTCGAACTAGCCCAACTAGCTAGCCACCGTGCTTCACTGATGTACTCGGCGGGAAAGGTGGTCTTTCATGATTTGACAACTCATTTACTTGCTTCGGCGCTACGACCGAGGAGGACCCAGAAAGCGCGTGGTAGGGCGTCCCACGTCAGGAAGAATATATGCGTGCACCACCCGGGAGGACCCCGAAACCGCGCGGTAGGGTGTGCGATGTCTCGGCACGGATGAAAAATGTGTGTGTAAAAATATACTGTATCAGACGTAGTACCTATGGTTCGACCTCGGGACCCAGCCAGTCGGTCGAAAACACCCCACTAGCCACACAGCTTCATCATGCAAACGTGGCACGGAGGATAGATGTGGTTAGCTCCGTCTCGACCAGCCACAACGTCTCTTGTTCTAGGCGATTCTTCTATTTTCCAAGCTTTTTTTTAGTTGTAATAACACCACGGCAAGCTAGCGCCGCTCTTCGTGTGTGCCCGTGCAAAGGTTAGACGATGGAGAGAAGAGAGATTGAGATCGCAGACCTGGGACCCACCAGTAAGTGAGACAACGGTCATGCACGTGTTGACGAGGCACTCCCTCTACTCTACTCAACGCAAGTACTGTATAAAATCAAGTTATGGGACAAAGCCAACAACCGTTCGTTTTTTCAGGCTATCGACTTACGCTTTGTAGTCCAGGTTGCCAGTTCAAATCTCGTCTTTCAGATTTGTTAGTTTTAGGTCCAAATTTGATTAATGACAAGTGGGACCCCCGTGTGTTGTGACGATATTTCAGTGTAGGATGGTTTTTTTGAACAAACACTTTGCGCGGTTAGACAAGTAATGGCACGAGTTACACGTATTTTGCAAGTTTACGAACAAAAATGACAGCGGCATAGAATATCACATCCACGCCGCAGCTTAGATACTATGGTGATACGAGTTTTTACACCGTTGGAAGTGAGATCCAATGGCTTGGGAGTAGTCTTTGTAATTATGCGCAATTTCCAAACTCTCCAAAGGTTTTTTTTGCAAATAAAACATTCAGGCCTCATGTGTGCCGCTGCATCTTCGATCCAACGGCTCCCCGGTGCTCATATTAGGTGCTCCCCGTAGCATAATTACCCGCTACGGTGATATGAGCATCTAGGTCGTATGATCAGTGATCAGATGGCACATGCGTAGTACTTGTACTTTCTGCGCATTTCCCAAACTCTATCAGCCGTATATTGCAAAAACATTCAAACCTCCTACTGTGGGCCGTTAGATCTCAGTGAACTCGTATCACCATAGAATCTACGGTGCGGGAGCACCTCATACTCTCCCGTGCGAGAAAAACATAAGGTGCTATCGCAGCTTGGATGCTACGGTGATACGAGCTTGGAGGTCGTTTGATCTGAGATCCAATGGCATCTGAGTAGTCTTTGTGCTTGTAAGCAGTGGCCGAACTCTTTTGGGGCTTTTCTGCAAAAAACCATTCAAACCATCGAGGAGGTGTTGGGTCACAAATCCAACGCCTCCGAAGAGCTTGTATCACCAAAGCATCAAAGGTGTGGTAGCACATGATATTCTTACATACAGGAGAATATGATGTCCTCCTTCATCTTAGATGCTACGGTGATATGAGCTTCGAGGTCATTGGATATGGGATCAAAGGGCATCTAAGTAGTTTTTGTACAAATTGTGTGCAATTCTCAAACTCATCAAGGTTTCCTGCAAAAATATTAAGACACATCATGTGAGCTGCTATATCTCAGATCTACAAGCTCCAAGCAACTCGTATCGGCATATAGCATCTAAGGTATGGGGGCACATGATATTCTCCTGGGGAGGAGGTGTGGGGGTGCACAACCAATCGGTGGTTGGGAGGGTGGGGACAAATATAATCTAAACAACCCTAAACAGAGCTCCACAATTTTATCTAAGGTCGAGGGGTTGATCCCCGACAATCATAGCTCCGCCTAAACACAACATTTGCATGTACTGTAGTACTAGACTTAATATTCATGTTTCAGTTTCATGTTCATTTTAAATATTGAACTGAGGACCATGGATGTCTTACATTTTACTCCCTTCATTCCTAAATATTAGTCTTTTTAGAGGCTTCAAATGGACTGGCACATACGGATGTATATAGACATATTTTAGAGTCTAGATTCACTCATTTTGCTCCGTATGTAGTCACTTGTTGAACTCTCTAAAAGACTAATATTTAGGAATAGAAGGAGTATTTTTGAATTCGTGTCATACATGCATGGTTTGGAAAAATAGATGCACTATACTTATTGGATTGTTGTTGTGTTCGTGCGTGTGTGTCTCTGTGTGTGTGTGTGTGTGTGGTCATATGCTTGATACATACAAAGTTTTCTCACCTCCACATTGTTCATCTTTTAAATTTGAATTTGCATTGGAAAACTTACTAGGGATACCATGAAATGTGAAATCCATGTTGAGATCACTATATCACAAACTCACTCTAATTCAACAACTCGTCATAAATCAATTACCACGTTGAGATTAGTATTTGCAAGGAAAATACGGGTATTGTAATACACATAGATTCGTTCGGCAATTTAAAAGGTTCCTTTCGTATTCTCGAATGGTAGGACCCAACGGCGTACCAGCCAGACCTTGGCTCGTGTTGATCCTAAAAAAAACCGGGCTCGTGTCCTTCGGTGGCGTGCGTGGTACGCACATTAGGCAACCCCAACCAGTCGAGCCTCGGCGTTTCAAGTCGAAATATCTGGCGGCCAGAATTCTAGCCCTAGGAAATTCCCCTCATGTCCCCGGTCCATAATGACTACCGATGAACAACGAAGGGATGCTTTAGTAACTAGACAACGTTACCTACCGTGCCGAGCACGGTTCAATTCCCTCGGTCGCCGCTCGTCAAGGTCACCCGTCAACTGCATTGCCTAGTACTACTACTACACCAGGATGAGCACAGAATTGAGCCCGTTTGTTCATGCCTAGTACTTGAGTTAATATATCAGGCAATGCACTGGTACAGAGGGATTATCCTTTTACTCTGCATATATAACTTGTCTGAAGTCTAACTAAGCAAAATGTTTGACCAAATCCTTTCTTAAGAAATACAACAGGATAGATGTACGGCTTGAAAATTTATTGCATGATGCAGGTTATGATATTGTTTCGAATCCTGGATCTTAAATTTCAGAAAATCCAAAAGTGAGCATAAATTCTTGAAACTAAGCATGGTCACGTGATATGGCACAAATATTACTTCATAAGTTTTTTCTTCAATTTGAGACAAGCTGCTTATCACAAGTTGCACACATGAAGAGCCAAGGTATTTTGGAACAAAGACCTGTCACGTTAAGGCGAACGCTTTCACTATTGAAACCGTGGGCGTTTACGTGCCGCCACGAGTCCCCGCTTCTCATTGGCAGGCGCCGTCCGAGCAAGCGTGTGAGTCGACGGGAGGCGTGCGAGCAGACCGCTGCGCCGGCTGTCAGGGAGGCGTGCGAGCAGACCGCTGTGCAGGCTCACCGGGAGGCGAGCCCTTTGACTAGGCTCCGCCGCCCACCGTCATCCCAACTGCTTGCACTTTTAATGTCGGCGGCGCCGCAGTTTAAAATCAACCCCGCACTACCCAGTATCGCTACAATCCTCTCTCTTCCTCTCCGATTCTCCTGTTGTCTACCTCCAACTAGCCTGTCCTAAACGTACGCCATGTCGCATCACGATGGTCTGCCCTTAGTGTTCCAGTTTCCCGAGGAAGACACCCAGCCGGAGTCTCAAGAACATAAGGCACTTTGGGACGAGCTTGAACTGGCCTTGCGGGAAGACGCCGCGCCTGTCCCCGCTCCCGTTCTGGCTCCCGTCGCCCCGACTGCGCCAACGCCCATCCCCGTGGCATTGATGGGCTGGGAGCCGCACATTGTCGCCGAGCTTGATCCCACGGGGTTCCACGAGGTCCCCGCCGACTTTCACGCACCCGTGCACCTGCCAGCGCATGCGCCTGCGCGTGCACTGACACGCACGCCCGTGCCGGTGCCCGTGCACCTGCCAGCGCATGCGCCTGCGCGTGCACTGACGTGCGCGCCCGTGCTGGTGCCCATGCACACGAATGTCTCCGCCGCGCCGTTGACAGCGCCTGTCCCCGCGCGGGTGCCAGTGCCCCCCTCAGCGGCATGGATGGCCGCCATCGACCGCTTCCTTGCACCAACGCCAGTCGCCTCCTCCCGCCAGTTGACTCGCTCCGAAATCCAGAACATTTTGGCCTTCCTTGAAGCTAGGCCAACGTCCAGGAGTATGCCAACAACGGCGCAAGACGCCGCCGTCGCCGTCGGTCAGTGGCCCGACGACACACAGAGCACGGCAGAGGAGCCGCTTCCCACCGCGAGACGCCCCCGCCGCCGCCGCGTAATCTAAATTTGCCATGAAAAATGTTCGGATTGCCATGCTTAAAATCCGAACGTTTATCATTTCCGTTTATTTTATATCGATCGTCGTATAATTTAAAGTCGGAGTCAGACTGAATGAAATGTATGGTTTGATCGATTGAATGTTCTGCTAGAGCCGTATCAAATTAAATATAAAACGTCATCAAGCCACATGTATTCCTTGTCATCCAACGACCTAGACTGCTTCAACACGTTTAGCGCGCAGTTAATTTCATGCCAAAAATAGTGGTAATCACATGACAACACGCAAATAATATCCTAGTAGTTAATATCCGCATGCACTTAATATACTTCCAAATTAACGTGCATTGCACGTACACACTGACTAGTGCTGCTAGTACGTGAAACTGGTGCCGTGACTTGTGAACGCGTCCAGATATGGTCAACAGCAACATCGCCCGCGAGTTATTCCTATTTGCCCATGCGTCTAAACGCAGAAGGGGAGGAGAGAGAGAGCACACATGGAACCCATCAGTAAGTGAAGGCGAATAGTACTAAAAATAATATTACATGTTATCCATTAATTAGGCTGTAGTAATATAAAAACATTATGTGAACAAAGGGGGTACAACAAACATTGCTATTCTACGTATGTTGCCTATTGACGTGCGGCTTGAAGGCCCGGTCGCATGTTCGATCCTCGTCCTTTATTTTTTAATTTGTATATGGGTCCAAATTTGTTTCATGACATGTGGGCCCCTCGGTGTGTAGTTTGTAGCACTTTAATTTGTGGGTCGAAATTTGTTCCATTCCAAGTGGACTATCGGTGTGTAGTTTTGTAGCTTATTTATAATAATTAAAGAGAACAACATAGTTTTTTCAATAATACCATGGGGCGACGTTGAAGGCGAGAAAGGACGTGTGAGAGAGCGATGACCGAGCCAGAGGGAAATCAACTAGGGGATTTGCGTGGGTTGCAACAGTGTTTGGAGTAGTTGTGGGCCGAATGCTACGAAAATATAATCTAAACCGACCGGAATAAATTCCTACACAAATTAATCCAAGGTTGGAGTGCCCCTCGCAATGTAAATAGCTCCGGCTTTGCGAGGGATGGAGAGGTAGTAGCTTCAACGCGTGGAAGATACGGTGTGAGAAAGCGAGGTCAATCGAGAGGCATATAGATAGAGAGACAAAGTGAGTGTGGTCCGACATTCATTGAACAAATATATATGCTTTGGAGAGATATTGTCCGATTGAGCTTTTTGGCAAGGGTGAGGGCTGTAAGATAGAGCTTGAGAGATGATCCAGTCACAGACGTGTAGATATATTTTGTGCGTGGGAGGAAGCAAGGTCAACCGATCACATAGGGTCGCCGTGCGATCGAAAGAGTGAGACGGGTTGGAGAGAGTGACCTAGATAGACGATGTGCGTGAGAGAGTATGCAATGTGAATAGGTCGAATTGGGCTCAAACATGGTGATATATCATTTTTGTTCGAGAAAGAGCGAGGTCAATCGAGACATACGGAGAGAGAGAGAGAGAGAGATTGAGTGAGCGTGGCCCACCATGAGGTCGAAAGAGTGGCAGCGGCTTGGATGGACTGACCTAGATAGACAATCTGTGTGAGAGAGTATAGAGTGTGTCGATCGAGGCTCGAACAGGGAGATATATCATTTGTGTGTGAAAGAAAACGAGGTTAAACGAGACTCAGATAAAGAGAGCGAGATTGAGCGAGTGTGGCCCGCCGTGCGGAAGAAAGAGTGAGACAGTCTCGAGGGAGTGACCTAGATATACAACATGCGTGCGTGCGCACGAGAGGTTGGGGGGCTAGATAGGCAATGCATGTATTTAGCGCGAGAGGGTGAGAGGGAGAGGGGGGAGAGAGAGAGCTCGGCATGGGGTGCAATGGCGGGTGTGTGAGGTAAATACATTTGGTAACACAGTGGAAAAAGGGGTTGTGTAGTTGAGAGACTTAGAGATCGAAACATGGAGAGAAAGAATGAAAGTGTGTTGGAAACCGATAGCTTCTTAAGGTGGTTAGGAGAGGAAGATTGACCGATACAGGAAGTATGTAGCGTTTGTGCGGGGGGGGGGGGGGGGGGCTAAAAACAACATTTGAATGTACATAGTACGAGACTTAATATCGATGTTTCAATTTGGTGTACTTTGTAAGATTTGAACCGAGGACCAGGCATACGGGTAATTATTTCGAATTCGTGCCATACTAAGTTTCAAAAAGTTGACATTGACTCAGTTTGTTGTGCTATTTTGTAGGTCATATGTTTGAATCCATCCAAAAGTTTTCTCACTACCATGGTGTTCATCATATACATATGAATTTGTATTAAAAAGTAGCGTGGATACAGTGAAATGCGTAATCCACGTTAGAATTGGAGATCGCTACGTGACACACACTCTAATTCAAATAACTAACTACGTGACACACACTCTAATTCAAATAACGAATTATGTGACACACACTCTAATCCACGTTATCGGGGGTACCGTTTCGATTTTTTTTTCAAATAACTCCTCATTAATTAATTTACAGTACTCCCTCTGTTCACTTTTATAAGACCTTGAAGACATTTCAAACAATGTGCAAAACAGTTCATTTTAAGTTGTCTGAAACGACTTACAAAAGTGAACGGATGAAGTATCTCGTTTCGAATGACTAATTATTGCAAGGAAAACACGGGCATGGTAATACATACAGATTCGTTTGCAAATGAAAGAAGATTCGTTTGCATTCTCAAATGTAGGCGCACCAGGCAGACCAGGGTCGTGTCGGGGTGGACGCTGCTTCGGTGCCTTAAAGGCAACTGCCTTTGGGTCACTGACATGTGGGCCAGCCACCTGTTGGGCCCACATGTCATGGACACAAAGGCAGGTGCCTTAAGGCACCGAAGCATAGTCCTGTCGGGGTGGTCGCGTGTGTCGGACGGACGCGTAGCACCCAGCCACCCACCCCCCTCCCCCCCAAAAAAAGGACGATGACAATATAAGTTCGCGCTTCCATGTTTCGGATTGAAATATCTGGCAGCCCCAATTCCAGCCCTGCAAAATCTCTCTTCTCCACCGTCCCCTTCTGCACCCAGATTGCTCAAATCCCTAATTCGCCGCCAACCCTCGAATCGCCCCTCGTCTCATCTCTTTCCCCACCGTTCCCCACCTCTGTGCCGAACGACGAAGACGACGGTCGTGCTTCACCACCGCACCGGAGCTACCTCATCTACGCCCTCATCCACCGCACCGGGTGGTCCACCGACAACGTCGGCCGCCGCAACCGACGTGCCTCACAGACACCGAGTTCCACCGCATCAGGTGCGCTTCACCGACGCCGTCTCCCAGCTCACCGGGGCTACTTCACCGAGCACATCGTCGCACCTCCGCCCCCCCGAGGCCGTTGGGGCTTCACCAACAGTCTCGTCCACCGCATCGTAGCGCTCCGCTGCCACTCAAGATCTGCATCCGTGCGCGGCCAGCCAACGCCAGCGCATCACCCTCAACGGCTCTGAAGTGACCCGCACTCTAGCTAGGCGAGCATGCCCAAACGCCGGCCCGAACTAGGTATCCACACATCACTCCCTTGTGCACTGTTCCGACGATGTTTGGATATCCTTTCACTGCTCTCTTAGCTTACACGCCTATGCAACTCTGACTTTAACTCTTATTTCTTCCGGAGATATCATCTGAAACAAGCAAATCCATTTTTTAGCGAAGCATGACGGCGCT
This sequence comes from Aegilops tauschii subsp. strangulata, assembly GCF_002575655.3. Taxonomy (NCBI): domain Eukaryota; kingdom Viridiplantae; phylum Streptophyta; class Magnoliopsida; order Poales; family Poaceae; genus Aegilops; species Aegilops tauschii. The sequence continues at coordinate 343,495,870 of NC_053037.3, forward strand.
ACGGGATCTGGTACACATCCTGCACACCCGTATAACCTTGTAAGTATCTGTCCTCCGGTACAACATCAAGGTCGATTCCTCTTATTTGATCAACCATTCGCCGTGTCAAAAATGCAGAGGGGGATGCAAGGAGCACAAGGCCTGCACATCCAAGCAAGTGGTAACATGGACTTGTACATGGAACATCCCAAGCGCAAGTAGAGCTGCAATGAGCCTGTATAACGAGCTAGCGTAAGTCCCTGCATTTCATTTAATTCGTACTGGCATTCGTGTATGATTTGTGTGCAGTGGCTGATCCACGAATTCAAGTTACCAGGGCGAACATTTAACTTAAAAAATACGAAGGCACTTGCACTCCGGAAATCAACATAACTTGAGAAATGTGAAGATACATGCACTTTGAAAACCAGCTAATGATCCAATGTAGTTCAGATTATAAACACTAAATGATGCAAGCACCAAAAAACACAAAATGCAACATGGTGTACAAGGACTACAAACATGGTCTGTACCTGCTTGAATTATTCGTTCTCTGGCTGAAAATATCGAAGTGTAATTGCACGTATAACCAGTGCACAAACTGCATATCTATATATCTATCCTGCACAAGTATGGCAATAGTTTCAAACAACAGATTAGAAAAGTATTTATGCTATGTTGTCATGATACGGGGACTTTCTGGTAGATGGCCTCGGCGTTTCCTCAAGCTATGAAAATGCACTATAATTTGCTTGTCATCAATGCCTGCAAATCTCTATCTCTCTCAACATAGTAGATCATCATTAGACACTAAATCCTTCAATGAGCTTGCAAAATGCTTGCATTAGATCCCTCATTAGACACTATATGTTCATCACCAGTCTGTTCATTAGACACTTCAGGCTCAAGAACAACATGAGTTTGTATGTTTGCACTGGAAACTTGATTAGATACATCAGATTCAGTCAGTTCAGTATTGATTGGGGGAGTTATAAAATAAGTAGAAATTGGTTTCATTTTCTCATAGATTCCCTACATACAAGCAGTTTTACAACACCGTCAGGTTTAACTATTGGCCAGAAATTGAAGAGTTGAATTAGATATAATCAGGGATGTGATGTACCTGCTTGTTGCACATGCTACTCTTGCAAGCTGTGACTGTCCGTTTGCGCAAGCTCGATGCCATGCCCGTGCTGCCGCCACTGCCTCCCACGCAGGCTACACCCAGGGTTGGATCTTCATCTTCTTGTCCTTCCGTTCGCTTGAAGCCCGGCGACCGCCCTCCAACGAGGGCGCGAGGAAGTGTCGTGTCGGTCTGTCCAGCGGTGGCTAGGTTAGGAGCAAACCAGACTGGAGGCTGGAGCGGATGAATTGGGATTTTTCCTGCTGTCGATCGATATGGGAGGCGCTCGTTTGGGCCGCGAGCCTGCTATAGGGTCTGCCTTGCACTTGTGTTATTGGCCCATCCAAATTGAAACATTTTTCTTCATTTTTTACATTGCCTGCTCGTGCGTTGGGACAAACAAAACTAGTGTGGGCCAACCTGGACGAATCAAACTAGGTGCACACTTTCCAGCCACCTGAGGCGGCCGCCCATACCAGCCCCTATGGTGGCGTCGCCCCTTTTTGCTTGTATGATTGGATAGTGAAAAATATTCCAGTGGCGCTTTTGATTTACCCACATAATGGTTGAATTGCTTGTTTCTATGAACTGAGTTCGCCAATAATGTGAAGGATGCCAGTCTTTTCATCCTATTGTAGATTGCTTAGATCTCGATATGCCAAAAGTAATCGCATGAAATATACAGTAAAAGCCAGTGTGATGTGTTTGGCTACAACTAGTCTGACTACACATCCTCATATAACATATCAAGGACGCACCATCTTACCAGATTAACCATTCGACTTACCCATGCAGTGTGGGAAGAAAGAAGTATTGGGACTGCGTATCCAAGCAATTGATGCCATGGACTCCTTCGTACAACCTTGTAAGCGAAGAAGAAGTTGCAGTGTGCCTGTACAAAGAACTAGCGTAAGTTCAGTTACCTGCTTCTCGGAATTTTAGTTAGACACTTATTGCAAAATTGTTCAATTACGTTGCTTGGCTTAATTTAGTTTGCTACTAATTACATAATGGCACAGCCTGTTAATCATATTGTAGACTGCGCCTATCTATGTGTTTGATACTTACTGTTAAGAATTACCTGTTTGCCTTAACTTCAATATCTACTTGTTTGTTTAACTGCTTTGCTGCTGCAACAGCGGGTTACAATGATGTTAATAACTACTTTTCAGCATCCAATTGAAACTCTTTAATTCCTTGTTTGTTTAACTGGTTTGCTGTTATAACTCCCAGTTGAGATGTTTTGCTAACTCCAACTTTTCTGAATCCAATCGGAACTTTAATGGCAAAACAGGTTAGCCCAAGATCAAAGAGCGAGGTCCCCATGGACGTTGCATCATCCCACAGCAGTGGCACCGGCCCAATCGTGCATTATGAATTGCCAACTGCTGATGCTCTAGAGGCTAAACTAGTGGTAGAAAGAGATTCTGCTTCTGCACTTAGAGATGAAGTTGACATGTTGAGGAAGCAAACAGCACAATCACAAGCAGTACTCAAGACAACCATTAAATATTTGGTGGATTTCAAAATGAAGCAAGCTGAGACTGACCAGATTGTTAAGGTCCTGAAGGAAAAAAGGAAATTAAATTCCTACTTGGTAAATCATAGGTGAAATGTTGTTTCCATAGTTGAATAACCTTTGTGTTGTCTGTTCATGTAATCAATCAAACCATTTGTTTTAGAGATCATGTAATAATTGTTTTTTTGTTTTTTGGTTTGTAATTTTATTTGAGCACAAGTCTGTATTAATTGATAAGACTCGGAGACATTTCATTTGGATTGCTGTGCCAGACCTACAAATATGCCAATCGGGCTAAATGTGCATTCAGCAATAGTAGTAGTATAGATGGACCATAAGTGGCACGCATCGGAAAGGGCCAAGATGCTGGCTAAAAAAAGGATGCTGTTGTAGCCAAAAAAAAATACAGTGGCCTGGCTAATGTATGTTAGTTGATATTATTGATCCATATACTCTATAAGTGTTTATATGTCTGTTAGTTCTGTACATTCTTGGTTGATTGACTCGGTATTTGAATCTTGATACATCGCTTGTGTACATATCTAAATGGGAGTACACATTATGTTGCGTGTGACATTTGAGTTGGACATGAAGTGTTCCAAATATTAGAATTCACCTTAAACTGGATTCTAGTTTCTGAATTTGAGTATCGGCATTTGTAAACCATATTCATATATGACAGTGGAATACATCTTTGTCGTCCTTTTGAAGATATATAAAAACACATCGAATGATTTATAAAGATTCATATAGGAATACCAAATGGATTCGAATTTAGTTGCCAGGGTAAACGTGGATGCTTATTGTCCCAAAATTTGAAAGAAGCAGCAAAATGTCCACTCCCACGTCGGCTTCCCGAAGCCAAGTGTTTCGGAGATGGAAATTACTGTCTACCCATTACACGAACAATCCATCGGCCCGATTTCCACTGCTCTAAATAGGGGTAGGTTAGTAACTTCAATTAGACGTGACACGACCGCCTCTGAGCCCATTCTGACACGGTGGGCATCAAACATGGGCGTCAAAACTCATTTGATTCAAGCTCTTCCGAAAGACCTCTGTTTCTCCCTCCATTCCCCATTCATACACGGTGGGCGGCAAAACAAACTCGACTCGGCCGAAATCGATGTGGGCAAATATTTTCAATAGGGGCAGGTTTGTAATTTCACTCAGACGTGACACAACCGCCCTACCTGTCAGCCCCGTTCATACACCGTGGGCGCCAACCATGGGCGCCAACCACCCTCTCCTCGCCCAAAATCGCTCTGGGCAAATATTGGCGAGATGCGAGATTACCGTCCTATCCCCAACCGACGAGGCGTCCAAATTTTAAACGGGGGCTAAGTTCGTAACTTTCCCATATTTTAGACAGGCGCGTCCCAAAAACATGGTTCCCCGTACCTCTCCCTCCATTTTCCCATTCATACACCGTCTGCGCTAGAACACCCCATCCCCACACCAGCCTCCGTCCGCCACCCATCCATCGCCGCCGTCCTCCACCACATCCATCGCCACCGTCCTCCACCATGCCGGAGCGCCTACCAAGACCGCGTCGTCCACTACTAGAGATGGACGTTTCTCATCCACGGCGATGGGCCAATAGCCTTGCATCGCGTCCTCTCGCTTCATCGGCGCCGTCGTCCTCTTTGTCGGGGCCGCTCACACGACCTTCTCTTCCACCGCAACGGGACTTATCCCCCGATGCACCCGTCTACCGTCGCAGATCTGCTTCAACGCCACCGATAGCCATCGCACCCCCGATGCCTACACGGCGCCGCAAGAGAGGTGGTACTTCATATCTCCTCAACTTTTTGATCTCAACCAGAAAATAGATCTTAACTTGGTTACTCTACTTTCTTTTCAGCTCTTAGAATTTAGTTCTTAGTTCGAAGCAAACAATGGATGCTAAATATCATTTCTCCGATTTGCAGCTTCAAATCTGCCATGGCACAGCCATAATACGGTTTAATTGAACATGCTTAGGGTTTAATTAATCATGTTGGTTCCGTGGTGGTTTCTTTAATAGAAATCGGAGGGGAAACCCTCTTTTGCTAAAAAAATATGCTTAGAGTTTCCCCCTTTTATGATCACTATACGATCAGAATACGTGCTTCGTGTCATAATAACACTGCTCCACCCATCAAGCTAAACAAGCTTAGTTGTTCAAAAACGAATCTGATATTATTAAAATAGAGTTGTTTAATTGGTCAGCTAAATGTTCCTAAATTAGTTTCAAAAATGCATGTTCGCCGCTCGGGTGTGTATCTCTACAGGGTGCCCACGGTGGGCCGGCCCACCCTGGGATTTTGGGTCGTCACAGGCCCCGATTCCCCTATGTTCTGTTGCGCGCTTCCGATCTCTACTCGCCCCCAGCCGCCTGCCTCGCCGGCGACTTGCCGTCCCCGGACGGCATGACTCTAGGAGGAGACGCCGGACTAACAGGAGGCCAGGAGCTGCTCGCCCAACAGCGTCACCGCTGCCCGGGCGCGCCGCCGTGCCTACCTTCCCAGTCTGTTCAGGGCTCAGGCATGCAGCACCCACTAAGCCAACCCGATTTATCCTGAGATACGTCCTCAACACTCAGTAGCCACTCCTCATCACCCATTTTCCAATTGATTCATTACTCATTAGGCAGGACTGTCATCAGGGTTTGTTGTGTGCTTAGTGCTACCTACACTTAATGGTTCAGATGTATTTCGGTAATCTTTAGTACCTCTAAAGTTCACAGGGTTTTCAAAATTCCGGCCCTCGGAACAAAAACTAGTCATTTTGGATTGTTGGTCGTAGTGACATTGACCCAGATTACTACTGCAAGCCAGGTTTGTTGACAATTTTACTTGTCTTTCTTACTCATTCGATATAATATCCAATTATTCACGTCGATTAGTTGCAAACAATAAGTGCTAGACAAACTTCTTCATTCAGATTTTGGACGGTCTCTTACTGCAGTTACAATTCTGCATACTTGTCCTAGTAAGCTCACAAGTAAATGATTGATTCACTAGATCTATGCTTGCCTTGTCATATTTGTTGTCAATATTCTTTTAGGGTGGACCACCCTGTTTCTAAATACTGGAACTGTAGACATGAGTGAATAGTATTTCTCTATGTGATCTCTTCCATCATGTGGGTAACGAACACTGCATTGTATAGAAAGAAAGTGTCATTTCTAGCTTTTACATAGGTTTCGATCTTTTACATGGAATACAATCTGCCTACTTGCTTTGTGTCGCACTACCAACACTCCACCCTTGAAGCTAAACGTTACGCCACTCATAATTGCTTAGTTTATTTGTTCAAATACAAATTTCATATGATTCTAATGTTCCTACTTTAGTTTTGAAATGTGTGCCTGCCTGTTATAGAGACATAAGGGTTTGTATTTCTGTGTGTGGTCTGGTCAGCACGGTTGGGGAGGTGAACTTTGCATATGCAGGGGTTTATAGGGAGACACTCTCCGAGTTGAATCCGCAATGCATTCCATGCAAACGCTCTCCACCTACAGATTCATGCTCAGAATATGATCCTAACAATGATTCTGAGCTAGAGGGAGACCTAAGTCAATGTAGCTCCCTAGTGGAGGAGTCAGAGGAAGATGCCCTATCTTATTCACCCATCAAGGTACTTGCTCTAACTTTCCAAGGTTACATTGCTCGCACATATCTTGCAACTGATGCTTTGCATTGCTTCTACTTTGTTGAACTGCCATTAGCTTAGTTTACACATCGTGTATGTGAATACGCCCTGCCTATCCATTTTCAGTACATATTCCATCTGTCATAATACCATATTTATCCATTCAAATGTTGTTCTTGTGTATCAGACGTTCAAAAGGAAGAGGGTGATTGCTGATCGTGGAGGAGCACAAGCAAAGTATTTGGAAAAGGTAGTGGCACCTGATAAATCAAATAGCCCATTAGGTGTAGTTGCAATATCACCTCACCCACAAAATACCCCAACTCTAGCAGACTCTAGCCCTACTACACTGGTCATTTCTGATGCCCCAACTCAGCAGACCCCAACTGCAGCAAACAGTATGATTATGCCAGTTGACATAGCACCAGCTCTACGACGCAAAACCCTCATTCCAGCAAAGAATACACCAAATCCAGTTGCCAAATCCCTTTTCGAACCAGAGAGAGCCCCAATTGCAGCAAATAGGACCCCTGTTCCATTTCTTCCCAGTTTAGAAGACGAAGCTTATGTTGTTGTCAGGAACTTTGTGCGCATCTTTCCTTCATGGAAAGATTATACCACAGACACAGAACAGTTTCCAGTCTTCCTCCGCAACTTACGCGTAAGTAATGTACTAATGTTATTCATGGTCATTACTTCATATGTTTCTGCTGACAGAAGACACAAGATTTCATTCTTTTAAATAGGCGAGGAGCAAACTGGATTGTGATGACAAGCAAGGGTTGGTTGCGCTTTTCAAGCACTCGTTGATGAAGTATCGTTCCTACCTGAGGCAAGCGCACTTCGATGGCAAGCCTCTGAACGAAATTTCTGTAAAGTCTCCGGTGCTACATTTATCCGACGGTGACTGGAATAATCTTGTTACACATTGGTCTCGGCTGCAGCGTAAGGTACTGTCTATGATATCACATCACAATTTGAACTACATTTCTGCATTTGCCTTAATGTCTCACTTGTACGAAAACTGTTAGCAGAAGAACATTCGTTCTCAAGGGACCAAAGAATCTCGCAACTATACTGCACACTACATTGCTCTTGTGAGTACCTCTTGCCCTGTATGACCATACTTACTTTCATAGCTGTTTGATTATGTAGCATCACTGCACATGTTAGCCTCGTAATCGTCCATTTGGTGGACATTATAAGATCCGTATGGACTCTTACATAAATTTAGAATCAACCCAATGCTTTTGAAGAGGTTTAGCTCTGCAGTCCTCTTGTAAGGACTGAACGTGGTCTATCACTGTACTTACATTAACAGCTACTCCCTCCATCCCATAATATAAGAATGTTTTGTACAGTACACCAGTGTTCAAAACACTCTTGTATTATGGGAAGAGGGATTGGTTCATTTTGTAGCATTCTGCATCTTATCTCCCTCGCCCACCAACGGACCGAAACATTCGACTCTAACGGGCCAGGTTTTTAGCGGGCCACAATTGGGCCGGCCTACGTCTTTCTTGGGCCCGAATGATTGGGGCCTTCACACATTGCGCCAGGCCCAAACTTACACCGGCCTATATTTTAGTTGGGCCTTTTGTCGACCCAGCGCTTAGTTTGGCCCAGGTAGCGTTGGGCCATTAACAGGCTGAATATTGTACTGGCCTGTTACGGCCAAGATGAAACCATGGGCCTTTAGCATCGCCAAAATGCATGTTGGGCCTCAATTTTCACTAGTCGTCGACGGGCCTTCAGCAGGCCGAAATGTAGACCGGGCTGTTTTGGGCCCAGTTAGCTCACGGGCCGTTACCAGGCCGAAACATATCTCGGGCCTTAGTTGGCCCACTGATATCATGGGCCTTTAAGAGGCCGAAAGCTTAGCACAGGCATCAACGGGCCGAATTACGCGACAGGCCTTTAACAGGCCTAAAGTCACGTTGGGCTTAACTGTTGCCACCTTTAGCACAGGCCGTTAGTGGGCCCGATGTCCCGTCGGACCATATATGGCCCATGGGCAGCACGGGCCATTCCCAGGCTGAAAGTCACACCATGCTGAAATGGGCCCATGTCTACATCAGGCCTCTAACAGGCCGAAAGTCACTGGGCTGTAGTTGGGCCCAAATATTCGGTGAACAATTAACGGGCCCACAAAAATCTTGTGGGCCTTTACCTGGGCCGGCCCATTATGGCCCGCGAAATCTTGTGGGCCTTTAGCTGGGCCAGCCCATTATGGTCCGCAAAATCTCGTGGGCCTTTAGCTGGGCCGGCCCATTATGGTCTGCAAAATCTTGTGGGTCTTTAGTTGGGCCGGCCCATTTAAACTTGATGGGCCGTGCCATGTGTCGATGTATCATAGGCGCCTTCTGTCCAATGAGTGGATGACATCTGTCCCAATGATGAGCCGACACGTGTTTCCTCCAGCCAATGATGATTTTACACGTGGAAAATCCCCATTGGTCGCGACTGTTAACGGGTTATCGGATCCAAAACCCGACCCGGTAGCTTAACGGCGTTCCGTTACGGTGGATGCCACGTGTCGGTCACCCTTGACGAAAGCACTTCTGTGATGCGCGATTTATCGTCATGGAAGTGGACACTTCCGTGATGATAATTTTGGTAATGTCATGGAACACTTCTACGACAGCACAGGTATGACTATCTTGATTCTGTCATAAATTTGTCATGGATGTACATGCATGAAAAAAACGCGACCTACTGTGACAAACACGTATCATCACGGAAGTGTATTTTTTTGTAGTGCCATTGGTAAACTAATGACCGAAGTCATTCCACACACTTCGTTTTTGCAAAGCTTTTTGCCAATAAACACCCACGATTTGCCCCTCTTCTAGCCGACGTGTGGCCAAACTAGGCGGGCGGGAAGCTTGAGCGGTTGCATGCGGTAAACTGCGCCGTTACGCGGGAACATGCTCACCAATGATACATTTGGCGCCTCTTCGAGCCCTCGCGTGATCAAATGAAACATGTGTGGGGTGCTCAAGCGTGCACCGGAATCCTCCGCTATGAACGCGGTGACAAGACGTGATGATTACAGGCCGGCTGGCCCCCATTTATTATAGCGGACATTGAACCCTTGTGTATCTTTAACCTTTCGATCGTGCCTCGGTATTGCAAGAAGCACACCCACCACGACAAATTTTATACGTATCCTGTGCGGCTCCAATGGCGCTCCGAGAGGCTGCCGACGACGAGCAGCGGTTCACCATGCATGTCGTGGTGGACACCCACAGAAGGTTCACGGAGCTCTCAGTGGTGTACACCAACAACCCGGTCTGGGTGGAGCACTCCGTCCACATCATGGAGTTGTTGCTTGCTGATGAGAAGTACAAGGTGGTCGGGTTCGACCTCGAGTACACCTATGCTCGTGCCGGGTCTCATCCCAAGGTCGTCGTCGTCGCCCAGATGTGCTGATACGTCTCCAACGGAGTCCAAACTTATCTATAATTTTGATTGTTCCATGCTATTATATTATCTATTTTGGATGTTTTATATGCATTATTACGCTATTTTATATTATTTTTGGGACTAACTTATTAACCTAGAGCCCAGTGCCAGTTTCTGTTTTTTCCTTGTTTTTGAGTTTCGCAGAAAAGGAATATCAAACGGAGTCCAAACAAAATAAAAATTTACGATGATTTTTCTTGGACCAGAAGACATCTAGAGGACTTGGAGTCCAAGCCAGAAGACCCACGAGGCGGCGGCAAGGGTGGAGGGCGCGCCCTAGGGGGCGCCCCCTGCCTTGTGGTCGCATCGGGAGTCCCCTGACCTACTTCTTCGTCCTATATATTTACATATATTCCAAAACCCTCAAAGCAATCCACAAAATACTTTTCCGCCGCTGCAACCTTCTGTTCCCGTGAGATCCCATCTTGGGGCCTTTTCCGGCATCCTGCCGGAAGGGGATTCGATCACGGAGGGCATCTACACCAACCCGGCCTATTGCCCTTCCGATGAAGCGTGAGTAGTTTACCTCAGACCTACGCGTCCATAGCTAGTACCTAGATGGCTTCTTCTCTCTCTTTGATTCTCAATACCATTTTCTCCTCGATGTTCTTGGAGATCTATCCGATGTAATCTTCTTTTGCGGTGTGTTTGTCGAGATCCGATGAATTGTGGATTTATGATCAGCTTATCTATGAATATTATTTGAATCTTCTCTGAATTCTTATATGCATGATTTGATATCTTTGTATTTATCTTCGAATTATCGGTTTAGTTTGGCCAACTAGATTGGTTTTTCTTGCAATGGGAGAGGTGCTTAGCTTTGGGTTCAATCTTGTGTGATTTCACCCAGTGACAAATAGGGGTAGCGAGACACATATTGAATTGTTGCCATCGAGGATAAAAAGATGGGGTTTTCATCATATTTCTTGAGTTTATTCCTCTACATCATGTCATCTTACTTAAGGCGTTACTCCGTTCTTTACGAACTTAATACTCTAGATGCATGCTGGATAGCGGTCGATGTGTGGAGTAATAGTAGTAGATGCAGGCAGGAGTAGGTCTAACACGGACGTGATGCCTATATGCATAATCATTGCCTTGGACATCGTCATAACTTTGCGCTTTTCTATCAATTGCTCGACAATAATTTGTTCACCCGCCGTGTTATTTGCCTTCAAGAGAGAAGCCTCTAGTGAAATCTATGGCCCCCGGGTCTATTTTCCATCATATTTGTTTCTGATCTACTGTTTTGCATTTTTTATTTTCAGATCTATAAAACAAAAACCCAAAAATATTTAGTTATCTTTTGTTTAGTTTTATCTATCTCTATCGGATCTCACCTTTGGAAGTGACCGTGAAGGGATTGACAACCCCTTTATCGCATTGGGTGCAAGTGTTTGATTGTTTGTGTAGGTGAATCTATTGGGGACTTGCGCGTTTCTCCTACTGGATTGATACCTTGGTTCTTAACTGAGGGAAATACTTATCTCTACTGTGTTGCATCACCCTTTTCTCTTCAAGGGAAAAACCCATGCAAGCTCAAGAAGTAGCGGGAGGAATTTCTGGCGCCGTTGCCGGGGAGATCTACATCAAACCTACCAAGTACCCATCATAAACTCTCATCTCTTGCATTACATTATTTTCCATTTGCCTCTTGTTTTACTCTCCCCAGCTTCTAAAACATTTTCAGGAAAATACAAAAAGATTTGCCTTTTTATTCGCCCTTCTTCTGTTCGTCTCTTCGCTTGCTTTTTGTTTGCTCGTGTGTTAGATTGCTTGCTTTGTCACGATGTTTCAAGAGAATACCAAGTTGTGTGATTTTTCAATACTAATAATAATGACTTTATTAGTACTCCAATTGCTCCCGCCACTAGTGCGGAATCTTATGAAATTAATGTCGCTTTGTTGAATCTTGTTATGAAAGATCAATTTTCCAGCCTTCCTAGTGAAGATGACGCATCCCATCTAAATAATTTTGTTGAGTTGTGTGAGATGCAAAAGAAGAAAGATGTGGATAATGATATTCTTAAATTGAATCTATCTCCATTCTCACTACGAGATCGTGCTAAAACTTGGTTTTCATCTTTGCCTAAAAATAGTATTGATTCATGGAATAAGTGCAAAGATGCTTTTATTTCTAAGTATTTTCCTCCCGCTAAGATCATCTCCTTAGGAATGATATTATGAATTTTAAGCAACTTTATCATGAACATGTTGCACAATCTTGGGAGAGGATGAAATTGATGATACGAAATTGCCCTACTCATGGTTTAAATCTATGGATGATCATACAAAAAATTTATGCCGGTTTGAATTTTGCTTCTAGAAATCTTTTAGATTCGGCCGCAGGAGGTAATTTTATGGAATTACTTTAGGAGAAGCTACTAAACTCCTAGATAATATTATGGTTAATTATTCTCAATGGCATACCGAAAGATCTTCTACTAGTAAAAAAGTGCATGCGATTGAAGAGATTAATGTTTTGAGTGGAAAGATGAATGAACTTATGAAATTGTTTGCTAGTAAGAGTGCTCCTATTGATCCTAATTATATGCCTTTGTATACTTTGATTGAGAATAATAATGAATCTATGGATGTGAATTTTGTTGGTAGGAACAATTTTGGTAATAACGCGTATAGAGGTAATTTTAATCCTAGGCCGTTTCCTAGTAATTCCTCTAATAATTATGGTAATTCCTACAACAATTCTTATGGAAATTATAATATGATTCCCTCTGATCTTGAGAACAATATTAAAGAATTTATTAGTTTGCAAAAGAATTTCAATGCTTTGGTTGAAGAAAATTTGCTTAATATTGATGATTTGGCTAGGAATGTGGATAGAATTTCTCTTGAGATTGATTCTTTAAAAATTAGATTTATTCCACCCAAGCATGACATTAATGAATCTCTTAAATCTATGATAATTTCCATTGATGAGTGCAAAGAAAGAACCGCTAAGATGCGTGCTAAGCGAGATTGGTTTGTAAAAGCGTGTTCTTCTAGTTTTTGTGAAAATAATGATGAAGATCTTAAAGTGATTGATGTGACTCCTATTGAATCTTTGTTTTATAATATAAATCTTGATAAATATGGGACTGGAGAGGAGTCAACTTTAGTTAAAAGGCGTCCCAATAATTTGGAGTCTATAGATCTTGATGCAAAAATTGATAAAAGTGGGATTGGAGAGGTCAAAACTTTAAGTAGCAATGAACCCACTCTCTTGGATTTCAAGGATTTTAATTATGATAATTGTTCTTTGATAGATTGTATTTCCTTGTTACAATTCATGTTGAATTCTCCTCATGCTTATAATCAAAATAAAGCTTTTACTAAACATATCGTTGATGCTATGATGCAATCTTTTGAAGAAAAGCTTGAATTGGAAGTTTCTATTCCTAGGGAACTTTATGATGAGTGGGAACCTACTATTAATATTAAGATTAAATATTTTTAGTGTCATGCTTTCTGTGATTTGGGTGCTAGCGTTTCCACGATTCCAAAAACTTTATGTGATGTGTTAGGTTTCCGTGAATTTGATGATTGTTCTTTAAATTTGCATCTTGCGGATTCCCCTATTAGGAAACCTATGGGAAGGATTAATGATGTTCTTATTGTTGCAAATATGAATTATGTGCCTGTAGATTTCATTGTTCTTAATATAGATTGCAATCCTACATGTCCTATTATTCTTGGTAGACCTTTCCTTAGAACGATTGGTGCAATTATTGATATGAAGGAAGGAAACATTAGATTTCCATTTCCGTTATGGAAGGGCATGGAACACTTTCCTAGAAAGAAAATTAAATTTCAATATGAATCTATTATGAGAGCTACTTATGGATTGCATACCAAAGATGACAATACCTAGATCTATGTTTTTATGCCTAGCTAAGGGTGTTAAACAATAGCGCTTGTTGGGAGGCACCCCAGTTTTATTTTTGTTCTTGTTTTTTTGGTTCTATTTTTCAATAATTTTGTCATCTAGCCTCTGGTTATATGTGTTTTTTATGTTTCAATTAGTGTTTGTGCCAAGTAAGACCTTTGGGATGGCTTACGGCGATATTTGATTTGATCTTGCTGAAAAACAGAAACTTTTGGGCCCAGTAAAATAATTCTCATTTTTAACAGAAGCGTGATAAAATACTGGTTATTTTTGCACAAGATTGATATACAAATTGCCTCTGTTGTCCTAATATTTCATAATTTTTGGAGTTACATATGTATTCGAAGTTTATAGACTTCTACAGATTGTGCTGTTTTTGACAGATTCAGTTTTCTATGTCTTGTTTGCTTATTTTGATGAATCTATGGGTAGTATCGAGGGGTATGAACCATAGAGAAGTTGGAATAAATTAGATATTACACCAATATAAATAAAGAATGAGTTCAAGACAGTACCAAAAGTGGTGATTTATTTTCTTATACTAACAGATCTCATGAGTTTTCTGTTGAGTTTTGTGTTGTGAAGTTTTCAAGTTTTGGGTAAAGATTTGATGGACTATTGAATAAGGAGTGGCAAGAGCCTAAGCTTGGGGATGACCAAGGCACCCCAAGGTAATATTCAAGGACAACCAAGAGCCTAAGCTTGGGGATGCTCCGGATGACATCCCCTCTTTCGTCTTCGTCTATCGGTAAATTTACTTGAGGCTATATTTTTATTCACCACATGATATGTGTTTTGCTTGGAGCTCTTGTATGATATGAGTCTTTGCTTTTAGTTTGCCCCACAATCACCCTTGCTGTACACACCTTTTGAGAGGGACACACATGAATCGCGATTTATTAGAATACTCTATGTGCTTCACTTATATCTTTTGAGCTAGGCAATTTTGCTAAACTCTATGTGCTTCACTTATATCTTTTGAGCTAGGCAATTTTGCTAAACTCTATGTGCTTCACTTATATCTAGTGCTTCACTTATATCTTTTTAGAGAATGGCGGTGGCTTTATTTTATAGAAATTGTTAAACTCTCATGCTTCACTTATATTATTTTGAGAGTCTCTCTAAACAGCATGGTAATTTGCTTTGGTTATGAATTTAGTCCTAATATGATGGGCATCCAAGAGGGATATAATAAAAACTTTCATATAAAGTGCATTGAGTACTATGTGAAGTTTGATTCCTTATGATTGTTTTGAGATATAAATATGGTGATATTAGAGTCATGCTAGTGAGTAATTGTGGATTGGTAGAAATACTTGTGTTAAAGTTTGTGAATCCCGTAGCATGCACGTATGGTGAACCGTTATGTGATGAAGTCGGAGCATGATTTATTTATTGATTGTCTTCCTTATGAGTGGCGGTCGGGGACGAGCGATGGTCTTTTCCTACCAATCTATCCCCCTAGGAGCATGCGTGTAGTACTTTGTTTCAATGACTAATAGATTTTTGCAGTAAGTATGCGAGTTCTTTATGACTAATGTTGAGTCCATGGATTATACGCACTCTCACCCTTCCACCATTGCTAGCCTCTCTAGTACCGCACAACTTTCGCCGGTGCCTTACACCCGCCTTACACCTTCCTCAAAACAGCCACCATACCTACCTATTATGGCATTTCCTTAGCCATTCCGAGATATATTGCCGTGCAACTTCCACCGTTCCGTTTTATTATGACACACTCCATCATTGTCATATTGCTTTGCATGATCGTAAGATAGCTAGCATGATGTTTACATGGCTTGTCCGTTTTTTTATGTCATTTGCTACGCTAGATCATTGCACATACCAGTACACCGCCGGAGGCATTCATATAGAGTCATATATTTGTTCTAAGTATTGAGTTGTAATTCTTGAGTTGTAAGTAAATAAAAGTGTGATGATCATCATTATTAGAGCATTGTCCCATTTGAGGAAAGGATGATGGAAGCTATGATTCCCTCACAAGTTGGGATGAGTCTCCGGACTTTATAAAAATAAAAGAGGCCAAAGAAGCCCACGCAAAAAATGAGAGAAAGAAAAAAATGAGAGAAAAGAGAGAAGGGGCAATGTTATATCCTTTTTTCCACACATGTGCTTCAAAGTAGCACCATGATGTTCATGATAGAGAGTCTCCTATGTTGTCACTTTCATATACTAGTGGGATTTTTCATTATAGAACTTGACTTGTATATTCCAATGATGGTCTTCCTCAAATTTCCATAGGTCCTCGTGAGCAAGCGAGTTGGATGCACACCCACTTAGTTTCTTTTTGAGCTTTCATAAACTTATAGCTCTAGGGCATCCGTTGCATGGAAATCCCTACTCACTCACATTGATATCTATTGATAGGCATCTCCATAGCCCGTTGGTACGCCTAGTTGATGTGAGACTATCTCCTTCTTTTTGTCTTCTCCACAATCACCATATTCTATTCCACCTGTAGTGCTATATCCATGGCTCACGCTCATGTATTGTGTGCAAGTTCAAAAAGTTTGAGAACATCAAAAGTATGAAACAATTGCTTGGCTTGTCATCGGGGTTGTGCATGATTTAATACTTTGTGTGATTAAGATAGAGCATAGCCAGACTATATGATTTTGTAGGGATAACTTTCTTTGGCCATGTTATTTTGAGAAGACATGATTGCTTTATTAGTATGCTTGAAGTATTATTGTTTTCATGTCAATATTAAACTTTTGTTTTGAATCTTATGGATCTGAACATTCATGCCACAATTAAGAAAATTACATGGATAAATATGTTAGGTAGCATTCCACATCAAAAATTCTACTTTTATCATTTACCTACTCGAGGACGAGCGGGAATTAAGCTTGGGGATGCTTGATACGTCTCCAACGTATCTATAATTTTTAATTGTTCCATGCTATTATATTATCTGTTTTGGATGTTTTATATGCATTACTATGCTATTTTATATTATTTTTGGGACTAACTTATTAACCTAGAGCCCAGTGCTAGTTTATGTTTTTTCCTTGTTTTTGAGTTTCGCATAAAAGGAATATCAAACGGAGTCCAAATGGAATAAAACATTACGATGATTTTTCTTGGACTAGAAGGCACCCAGAGGACTTGGAGTCCAAGCCAGAAGACCCACGAGGCGGCGGCAAGGGTGGAGGGCGGGCCCTAGGGGGGGCGCGCCCCCTGCCTTGTGGCCTCCTCGGGAGTCCCCTGACCTACTTCTTCGTCCTATATATTCACATATTCCCAAACCCTCAGAGTGATCCACAAAATACTTTTCCGCCGCCGCAACCTTCTGTTCCCGTGAGTTCCCATCTTGGGGCCTTCTCTGGCATCCTGCCAGTGGAGGATTCGATCACAGAGGGCATCCACATCAACCCTATTGCCCTTTCGATGAAGTGTGAGTAGTTTAACTTAGACCTACGGGTCCATAGCTAGTATCTAGATGGCTTCTTCTCTCTCTTTGATTCTCGATACCATGTTCTCCTCAATGTTCTTGGAGATCTATTCGATGTAATCTTATTTTGCGGTGTGTTTGTCGAGATCCGATGAATTGTGGATTTATGATCAGCTTATCTATGAATATTATTTGAATCTTCTCTAAATTCTTATATGCATGATCTGATATCTTTGTATTTCTCTTCGAATTATTGGTTTAGTTTGGCCAACTAGATTGGTTTTTCTTGCAATGGGAGAGGTGCTTAGCTTTGGGTTCAAATCTTGCGTGATTTCACCCAGTGATAAATAGGGGTAGCGAGACACATATTGAATTGTTGCCATTGAGGATAAAAGGATGGGGTTTTCATCATATTGCTTGAGTTTATTCCTCTACATCATGTCATCTTACTTAAGGCGTTACTCCGTTCTTTATGAACTTAATACTCTAGATGCATGCTGGATAGCGGTCGATGTGTGGAGTAATAGTAGTAGATGCAGGCAGGAGTCGGTCTAACACGGACGTGACGCCTATATGCATAATCATTGCCTTGGATATCGTCATAACTTTGCGTTTTTCTATCAATTGCTCGACAGTAATTTGTTCACCCACCGTGTTATTTGCCTTCAAGAGAGAAGCCTCTAGTGAAATCTATGGCCCCTGAGTCTATTTTCCATCATATTTGTTTCCGACCTACTATTTTGCAATATTTTATTTTCAGATCTATAAACCAAAAAACCCAAAAATATTTAGTTATCTTTTGTTTAGTTTTATCTATCTCTATCAGATCTCACATTTGCAAGTGACCGTGAAGGGATTGACAACCCCTTTATCGCGTTGGGTGCAAGTGTTTGATTGTTTGTGTAGGTGCATCTATTGGGGACTTGCGCGTTTCTCCTACTGGATTGATACCTTGGTTCTTAATTGAGGGAAATACTTATCTCTACTGTGCTGCATCACCCTTTCCTCTTCAAGGGAAAAACCAACGCAAGCTCAGGAAGTAGCACGTGTGCAATCACGTCCTGGTCTACCACTACTACCTGGCCACAAGGCCTTGCGAGCGTTTTTCCAGGTTTTTCAACAACCCCCACTACATGTTCGCTATGATGGATATCACCAACGATGTAAAGGTGCTCAAGAATTCGGGCATCGCCTACCAGAATCTTGTCGGCATCCAGGGCCAATACAACATCTGGGGCCGCAAGAAGCATGAGAAGAACTCATTGGTTCACCTCGCCGAGGCCATCATCGACCCCTACTACAGAGACATGAAGGATTGCTGCAACAAGGACAAGCGTGCCTGACACTCGGCCTGGATGGAGAAACTCGACAAAGCTCACATCGTGTATGCGGCCAAGGAGGCCTACACGAGCTACGACATGTACAGGCAGATCTTTGACATGAGGAAGTGCCTCCTTCCCCAAAACGGCCAGGGATCCTGCCGGAAGCAGAGCAATGGCAAGCGTCGTCACAACAAGAAGTAGATGATTAGATGCTCGTTTCTCCTAGTATAGTATGCATGTAATTGCTTAATTTGATGTGTGGAAATGTTATGTGTGTCGTCACTTATGTAATTGTATGCTTAATTTGGTTATGCATTGATATTCTTATAAGTATATATGTTGATGTTCTGTAGACAGAGTGTAGATGTTGTGCGGACATAGCAAATCACATCACACATGGACTAAACAATGGAACCCGTCGGTGATGATTCCAACAATCGCTCACAATTGTGTACCGGCAATCGTTTGCTGACAACACACGTGAATTTTTAAGAAGAACCGTCAGTGTTGGTATCGGTCTTCCCACACATTTCTGATTACTGACCTGTTGGCCGTGTTGGGGAACGTTACATGGAAAACAAAAAATTTCTACGCACATGCAAGATCTGTCCATGGACGTGCATAGAAACGAGAGGGGAGAGTGTGTCTACGTACCCTCGTAGACCGTAAGCAGAAGCGTTTAGTAACACGGTTGTTGTAGTCGAATTTCTTCGCGATCCAACCGATCGAGTACCGAACGTACGACACCTCCATGTTCAGCACACGTTCAGCTCGGTGACGTCCTTGCCTTCTTGATCCAGCAAGACAGACGAAGTAGTAGATGAGTTCCAGCAGCACGAGGTGTGGTGACGGTCGTGATGCAACTATTTCCGCAGAGCTTCGCCGAGCACTATGAAAATATGACCAAGGACGAACTAGGGGGAGAGGAGCGCCGCACACGGCTAGGGAATCATGGTGTGTGTTGCCCCTCTCCCTCCTCTCATATATATATATATAGGTGGAGGGGAGGCATCCCCTAGGGCGCCTGCCCTGGCCGAATCCCCAACTTCCATATTTGTGCATGGGGGGAGGAAAGGGGGCTGGCTACCTTTGGGGCGCCTCCCCCTTCCTTCCCTCCCTCTTTGGTGCGTGGGCAAGGGGTGGAGGGGGCGCACTAGCCCCCTTGTGGGCTGGCGTGCTTCCCCCCTTTGGCCCATAAGGCCCACCGCTTGCCGGTTGCCTCCCGGAACCCCTTCCGGCACCCCGATAAAATACCCGGTACTTCCCAAACCTCTCTGGTGACCAAATACTATTGTCCTAGATATCAATCTTTACCTCCGGACCATTCCGGAGCTCCTCGTCTTGTTTGTGATATCATCTGGGACTCCTATCAACATTCGGTCATCAACTCACATAACTCATACAATACTATATCATCAACGAACGTTAAGTGTATGGACCCTACGGGTCCGACAATGATGTAGACATGACCGAGACACCTCTCCGCTCAATAACCAATAGCGGAACCTAGATGCCCATATTGGTTCCTACATATTCTATGAAATCGGTATCAATCGAACCTTATGACAACATACGTAATTCCCTTTGTCTGTCGGTATGTTACTTGCCCGAGATTCGACCGTCGGTATCTTCATACCTAGTTCAATCTCGTTACTGGCAAGTCTCTTTACTCATTCCGTAATACATCATCTCGTAACTAACTCTTTAGTCACTTTGCTTGCAAGCTTCTTGTGATGTTTATTACCGAGAGGGCCCAGAGATACCTCTCCGATACTCAGAGTGACAAATCCTAATCTTGATCCATGCCAACTCAACAGACACATTCGGAGATACCTATAGAGCATGTCTATAATCACCCTGTTACGTTGTGACATTTCATAGCACAGAAGGTATTCCTCCGATATCCGGGAATTGCATGATCTCATAGTCAAAGGAATATGTATTTGACATTAAGAAAGCAATTGCAATAAACATAACGATCATATGCTAAGCTAACGGATGGGTCTTGTCCATCACATCATTCTCCTAATGATGTGATCCCGTTATCAAATGACAACTCATGTCTATGGTTAGGAAACCTTAACCATCTTTGATCAACAAGCTAGTCTAGTAGAGGCTTACTAGGGACATGGTATTTGTTTATGTATTCACAGATGTATTTAAGTTTCCGATCAATACAATTCTAGCATGAATAATAAACCTTTATCATGAATAAGGAAATATAAAATAACAACTTTATTATTGCCTCTAGGGCATATTTCCTTCAGTCTCCCACTTGCACTAGAGTTAATAATCTAGTTCACATCGCCATGTGATTAACACCCATAGTTCATATCACCATGTGACTAACATCAAAGAGTTTACTAGAGTCAATAATCTAGTTCACATCGCCAAGTGATTAATACCCAAAGAGTACTAAGGTGTGATCATGTTTTGCTTGTGAGAGAGGTTTAGTCAATGGGTCTGCCATATTCGGATCCGTATGTATTTTTGCAAATCTCTATGCCTACAATGCTCTGCATGGAGCTACTCTAGCTAATTGCTCCCATTTTCAATATGTATCCAGATTGAGACTCAAAGTCATCTGAATCGGTGTTAAATCTTGCATCGACGTAACCCTTTACGACGAACTCTTTATCACCTCCATAATCGAGAAACATTTCCTTAGTCTTCTTAGGTAACTAAGGATAATTTTGACTTGGCCGTTGTCCAGTGATCCACTCCTGGATCACTATTGTACCCCTTGCCAAACTCATGGAAAGGCACAAAACAGATCTGGTACACAGCATGGCATACTTTATAGAACCTATGCCTGAGGCATAGGGAATGACTTTCATTCTCTCTCTATCTTCTGTCGTGGTCGGGCGTTGAGTCTTACTCAACTTCACACCTTGTAACACAGGCAAGAACCCTTTCTTTGACTGATCCATTTTGAACTTCTTCAAAACTTTGTCAAGGTATGTGCTTTGTGAAAAGTCCTATTAAGCGTCTCAATCTATCCCTATAGATCTTGATGCCCAATATATAAGCAGCTTCACTGATGTCTTTCATTGAAAAATTCTTATTCAAGTATCCTTTTCTGCTATCCAGAAATTCTATATAATTTCCAATCAATAATATGTCATCCACATATAATATCAGAACTGCTACAGAGCTCCCACTCACTTTCTTGTAAATACAGGCTTCACCGTAAGTCTGTATAAAACCATATGCTTTGATCACCTCATCAAAGCGTATATTCCAACTCCGAGATGCTTGCACCAGTCCATAGATGGATCGCTGGAGCTTGCACACTTTGTTAGCACCTTTAGGATCGACAAAACCTTCTAGTTGCATCATATACAACTCTTCTTTAAGAAATCCATTAAGGAATGCAGTTTTGACGTCCATTTGCCAGATTTCATAATTATAAAATGCGGCAATTGCTAACATGATTCAGACAGACTTAAGCATCGCTACGGGTGAGAAAGTCTCATTGTAGTCAACTCCTTGAACTTGTTGAAACCCTTTTGCGACAAGTCGAGCTTTATAGATAGTGATATTACCATTAGCGTCCGTCTTCCTCTTGAAGATCCATTTATTTTCAATGGCATGTCGATCGTTGGGCAAGTCCACCAAAGTCCACACTTTGTTCTCATAGATGGATCATATCTCAGATTTCATGGCCTCAAGCCATTTTTTGGAATCTGGGCTCATCATAGTTTATTCATAGTTTGTAGGTTTGTTGTTGTCCAACAACATGACTTACAGGACAGGATTGTCGTACCACTCTGGTGCGGAACGTGTTCTGGTCGACCTACGAGGTTCAGTAGTAACTTGATCTGAAGTTTCATGATCATCATTTGCTTCCTCTCTGGTTGGTGTAGGCATCACGGGAACGGCTTTCTCTGATGTACTACTTTCCAATTCGAGAGAAGGTACAACTACCTCATCAAGTTTTACTTTCCTCCCACTCACTTCTTTCGAGAGAAACTCCTTCCTAGAAAGGACCCATTCTTAGCAACAAAGATTTTGCCTCCAAATCTGTGGTAGAAGGTATACCCAATAGTTTCTTTCGGTATCCTATGAAGATTCACTTCTCCACTTTGGGTTCGAGCTTATCAGGCTGAAGCCTTTTGACATAAGCGTCGCATCCCCAAACTTTTAAGAAATGACAACTTAGGTTTCTTGCCAAACCACAGTTCATACGATGTCATCTCAATGGATTTAGACAGTGCCCTATTTAACGTGAATGCGGCTATCTCTAATGCCTAACCCCAAAACGATAGTGGTAAATTGGTAAGAGACATCATAGAACGCACCATATCTAATAAAGTATGGTTACGACATTCGGACACACTATTACGCTGTGGTGTTCTAGGTGGTGTGAGTCGTGAAACTATTCCACATTGTTTTAAATGAAGGCCAAATTCATAACTCAAATATTCGCCTCCGCGATCAGATCTTAGAAACTTTATTTTCTTGTTACGATGATTCTCCACTTCACTCTAAAATTCTTTGAACTTTTCAAACGTTTCAGACTTGTGTTTCATCAAGTAGATATACGCATACCTACTCAAATCATCTGTGAAGGTGAGAAAATAACGATACCCGCCACGTGCTTCAACACTCATCGGATAGCATACATCAGTATGTATTATTTCCAATAAGTCATTAGCTCGCTCCATTGTTCCGGAGAACGGAGTTTTAGTCATCTTGCCCATGAGGCATGGTTCGCAAGTATCAAATGATTCATAATCAAGTGATTCCAAAAGTCCATTTGCATGGAGTTTCTTCATGCGCTTTACACTAAGATGACCTAAACGGCAGTGCCACAAGTATGTTGCACTATCATTATCAACGTTGTATCTTTTGGCATCAATATTATGAATATGTGTATCACTACGATCGAGATTCAATAAACCATTCACATTGGGTGTATGACCATAGAAGGTTTTGGGTACGTTTGGTTTGTGCCTGTGACGGCCACGCCAACCATTGGCTCGCCAAAAAGTTGGCAGAGGAATCAGCCGCCATGAACTCGCCAATAAATTGGATGCAAAATGAACAGGGGAAGTGAATGAGCCTGGGGCAAGCCAATTAATTGGTACTGATCCAAACAGGCGCTGGTGCTCAGGTCAACGCCAATATTTTGGCGTGGCGGACGAGGGCTGCAAACCAAACAGCCCCTTTATTCATGTAAACAGAACAACAATTATTCTCTGACTTAAATGAATAACCGTGTTGCAATAGACATGATCTAATCATATGCATGCTTAACGCAAACATGAAATAACATTTATTTAGGTTCAACACTAATCCCGAAAGTAGAGCGAGTGTGCGATGGTGATCATATCACCCTTGGAATCACTTCGAACACACATCGTCACCTCACTCTTAGCTAGTCTCTGTTTATTCTGCAACTCCTATTTCGAGTTACTAATCTTAGCACTGAACCGGTATCAAATACCCAGGGCTACTAAAAACACTAGTAAGGTACCCATCAATAACATGTATATCAAATATACCTTTGTTCACTTTGCCATCCTTCTTATCCGCCACGTATTTCGAGCAGTTCTGCTTCTAGTGACCATTTCCTTTGCAGTAGAAGCACTCAATTTCAGGCTTGGGTCCAGCTTTGAGCTTCTTCACGGGAGTGGCAATTTGCTTGCCATTCTTCTTGAAGTTCCCTTGCCCTTTTTCTTGAAACTAGTGGTCTTATTAACCATCAACACTTGATGCTCTTTCTTGATTCCTACCTCCGCCAATTTCAGCATCGCGAAGAGCTCGGAAATCGTTTTAGTCATTCCTTGCATATTATAGTTCATCTTGAAGGTCTAGCAGCTTGGTGATAGTGGCTGGGGAACTCTGTCAATCACTATCTTATCTAGAAGATTAACTCCCACTTGATTCAAGCGAATGTAGTACCCAGACATTCTGAGCACATGCTCACTGGCTGAGCTATTCTCCTCCATCTTGTAGGCAAAGTACTTGTTAGAGGTCTCATACCTCTCAGCACGGGCATAAGTCTGAAATACTAATTAGGAGAATGATGTGATTGACTTGACCCATTCCGTTAGCTTAGCACTTGATCGTTTAGTATGTTGCTATTGCTTTCTTCATGACTTATACATGTTCCTATGACTATGAGATTATGCAACTCCCGTTTACCGGAGGAACACTTTGTGTGCTACCAAACGTCACAACGTAACTGGGTGATTATAAAGGTGCTCTACAGGTGTCTCCGGAGGTACTTGTTGGGTTGGCGTATTTCGAGATTAGGATTTGTCACTCCGAATGTCGGAGAGGTATCTCTGGGCCCACTCAGTAATGCACATCACTATAAGCCTTGCAAGCATTGTAACTAATGAGTTAGTTGCGGGATGATGTATTACGGAACGAGTAAAGAGACTTGCCGGTAACGATATTGAACTAGGTATTGAGATACCGACGATCGAATCTCGGGCAAGTAACATACCGATGACAAAGGGAACAACGTATGTTGTTATGCGGTTTGACAGATAAAGATCTTCGTAGAATATGTGGGAGCCAATACAAGCATCCAGGTTCCACTATTGGTTATTGACCGGAGACTTGTCTCGGTCATGTCTACATTGTTCTCGAACCCGTAGGGTCCGCACGCTTAAAGTTCGATGACGGTTATATTATGAGTTTATGTGTTTTGATGTACCGAAAGTAGTTCGGAGTCCCGGATGAGATCGGGGACATGACAAGGAGTCTCGAAATGGTCGAGACATAAAGATCGATATATTGGACGACTATATTCGGACATCGGAAAGGTTCCGAGTGATTCGGGTATTTTTCGGAGTACCAGAGAGTTACGGGAATTCGCCGGGGAGTATATGGGCCTTATTGGGCTTTAGGGGAAAGAGAGAGGAGAGGCTGGGCGCCCCCCAAGGCCTAGTCCGAATTGGACTAGGGGGAGGGGCTGCGCCCCCTCCTTCCTTCTCTTCTCTCTTCCCTTTCCTTGACTCCTACTCCTACTACTTGGAAGGGGGGGTGGGAGTAGGACTCCTCCTAGGGCGCGCCATAGAGAGGGCCGGCCCTCCCCCTCCTCCACTCCTTTATATACGGGGAGGGGGCACCCCTTGGCGACACAACAATTGATCCCTTGGATCTCTTAGCCGTGGGAGGTGCCCCCCTCCACCATAATCCACCTCGGTCATATCGTAGCAGTGCTTAGGCGAAGCCCTGCGTCGGTAGAACATCATCATCGTCACCACGCCGTCGTGCTGACGGAACTCTCCCTCAAAGCTCGGCTGGATCGGAGTTCGAGGGACGTCATCGAGTTGAACGTGTGCTGAACTCGGAGGTGCCGTGCGTTCGATACTTGATCGGTCGGATCGTGAAGACGTGCGACTACATCAACCGCGTTGTGCTAACGCTTCCGCTTTCGGTCTACGAGGGTACGTGGACACACTCTCCCCTCTCGTTGCTATGCATCACCATGATCTTGCGTGTGCATAGGAATTTTTTTGAAATTACTACGTTCCCCAACAGTGGCATCCGAGCATGGTTTTATGCGTTGATGTAATATGCATGAGTAGAACACAAGTGAGTTGTGGGCGATATAAGTCATACTGCTTACCAGCATGTCATACTTTGGTTCGGCGGTATTGTTGGATGAAGCGGCCCGGACCGACATTACGCGTACGCTTACGCGAGACTGGTTTTACCGCCGTGCTATGCACACAGGTGACTAGCGGGTGTCAGTTTCTCCAACTTTAGTTGAACCGAGTGTGGCTACGCCCGGTCCTTGCGAAGGTTAAAACAACACCAACTTGACAAACTATCATTGTGGTTTTGATGCGTAGGTAAGAACGGTTCTTGCTCAGCCCGTAGCAGCCACGTAAAATTTGCAACAACAAAGTAGAGGACGTCTAACTTGTTTTTGCAAGGCATGTTGTGATGTGATATGGTCAAGGAATGATGCTAAATTTTATTGTATGAGATGATCATGTTTTGTAACCGAGTTATCGGCAACTGGCAGGAGCCATATGGTTGTCGCTTTATTGTATGCAATGCAATCGCCTTGTAATGCTTTACTTTATCACTAAGCGGTAGCGATAGTCGTAGAAGCATAAGATTGGCGAGACGACAACGATGCTACGATGGAGATCAAGGTGTCGCGCCGATGATGATGGTGATCATGACGGTGCTTCGGAGATGGAGATCACAAGCACAAGATGATGATGGCTATATCATATCACTTATATTGATTGCACGTGATGTTTATCTTTTATGCATCTTATTCTGGTTAGATCGAAGGTAGCATTATAAGATGATCTCTCACTAAATTATCAAGGTATAAGTGTTCTCCCTGAGTACGCACCGTTGCGAAAGTTCTTCGTGCTGAGACACCACGTGATGATCGGGTGTGATAGGCTCTACGTTCAAATACAACGGGTGCAAAACAGTTACACACGCGGAATACTCAGGTTAAACTTGACGAGCCTAGCATATAACAGATATGGCCTCGGAACACTGAGACCGAAAGGTCGAGCGTGAATCATATAGTAGATATTGTAACGCCCCGAGACCGACGCTCCAGACGCCTTCCATATATTTCGTGATCGCCGTGTGTTTCTTTTGCTTGCTCTATTTATTTTGCATTGCATCATGTCAGCATGCCATCATGTCATTTAATTTTTTTAAACTCAACTAAGTAAATTGCATGGATCTTCGATCCATTTAAATCGAGGGAAATGCACATGGTGATTTCTCTTTACAACATTTAAAATCTCCCAATATTATTAGGGAGCTATATTAAAATATTCCATTCTTTGGGAATCACCATAACACACGTGCAAAATTAATCCTATGCCTTTTCTGCTTTGAGTCGATCTCTCTAACCTTGCCAATAATTCTTTTCCCATTTATCGAGGCTCTTCCTAAATTCCCAACATTTTGGACTCCTCAATACCTTGAACTTATTCAAACCATTTGAATTAAATTCAAATGAATTTGAATTTAGATATTTCAATCATGGCCTTTTCTATTTTCTCGGCACAAGCACATTTTTGTGAGTCCGGAAAAATTACCCCCATGCGCAAAATCTTTCCCTAACCCCTCTCTTTCTTTTCTTCTCTCTATTTCTTTTCTTTTAAAGGAAGTATGAGACAGAGAGAGGAGAGAGACAGCCCAGGCCGGCATGCTTCCCCGCAGCCTTTTGGCCCAAGGCCCAGCTCCGGCGCCCTTACCCTAGCCGCCCTTCTCTCGATTCCATCTCCCTCCAGCGCCGCCAGGACCCCGATCCCCTCGCCCTCCTGCTCGATCCCCATCTCCCCCTCTCGATCCCGCGCGCCTCCCCCTACTACTACCGGCTCCACCACCAAATCAGGCCGGCCTCCGCCGCCCTTGCCCGTCCCCAGCCGGACCCCTCCAGCAGGGCCCCGTCCCCACCTCCGGCGCGCCAAGCTCGCCGCCTCCCTGCCATGGCCGCGTGGCGCCCGACCTCCTCCTCGCCGCCCTTGGTACCGCGCCACCGGACCTCCCCGTCGCCCTCGTCGACGACCAGCGCTGCCCTTGTAGCCTCCCCTCCTCCGCGTCGTCGCCTCCCCATGGCACCGCGCCCGGCCTCCCGCACCACTACCATCTCCAGCCGCGACCGGCTTCTACGCTGCTGCTCTGCTCCGCTCCGCCGCCCTTGCTCGGTCCAGCAAGCGCGCCGCCGCTGCCCTCCTCTGCTCCGCCTCTGTTGCGCCAAGGCACCCCGGCCATCTCCTGCTCCTCGCTGGCCTTCGCTGTGCGCGCTGCCGCTTCCCTGCTTCAGGCCAAGGCCGACGCCGGCCACTTCTTCTAGCCGCAGCTCGGCCACGCACCAACAACCAGCAGCTCGAGCTGCCTCCATGCATCTCCGGTGACCTCCCGAGGCAGAGCCGTGCAAGTCCCTCGATGCCCCTTCAGTTCATCAAGACCGCCAAGTCCAGTGATGCGTCAAGTTCCTCTCCGATGCGTGTACGGCTACAGTTTCCCTGGATTCGTCAAGTTCCTCTTCGACACTGTGTACCACTACCGCTGCCCGAACATCTATAGAACGTTTACCACAACCAGCGCTGAAGAACCGTGAACGACTATCGATGACCCTCCAAGTTCGTCCACGATTGCCATGTACAACTACCGTCGACCCGCGAAGACCCCGGGGACGTCAAGTTCCTCGCCCTGACCCCAAACATCTACGGAACATGAACGACTACTTCCTCTTCGACTCGTGAACCACTACTTCCACTACGCCGCCACGTGTGCCACTACTTCCCACGACGACCCGTGAACAACTACCTCCACTTCGAACTGTCCGCCCCAAAACGTATGCTTCGAAGGTATACCGCCGAGAACGACCGCCCGTGGACGAATGCATATGTGGCATGAAATGCTCGCATTTGCAACGTGCCTGACGTATTTCTTGCATGTTCCCGTTGCCATGGCATCGACCCATGGGAACCCAGTTGCCGGGATCACCCACCATCTTGCATGACCCGCTCACGCCACGCTTCCTTTTGCACCGGTATCTCCATGAGCTACCGGAACCGATATGTTGCCGTGGCATCATTTTTGGATTCGTTGCCGTGGCACCCCTCTCTTCCACCACGGTGACAAATGCTTCATAACATGCTCATGTCAATATTTTCATTAAATTGCATAAAAACTTGCATTGTCATCCGCATCATGATAACAACATTTAAAAATGTTTCTTATTGTTGTTTCCTTTAAATTGCTATTTATGCATACAAGGATTTTTCCGGAATTGTTGTTTATTATTTCCGGCCTCATTTAACTTGCTTAAATAGGTAGTTTACTTATGCTTCACCTCTTGCCATGTTAATCAACATTTAATATTGTTGGGTACATAAACGAGAGAGAACTAAATAATTGATGTGGTGCTTCGTCAATATGCAACTTGTTACATATTGAGCTCCACTTAATTTGTAGTATTTTTTGTGCACTTTGCCATGCCTTGCCTCATTAAACCGGACATGCATCATACTTGTTTGTGCATCATACCATGTGTATGTGGTGGTTGTTTACTATGTTGTTTGCTTCTTTCCGGGTTGCTTCTCTCGTTACCTTCGGTTTCATTCCGGAGTTGTGAGGATTCGTTCGACTACATCCGTTTGTCTTCTTCATGGAGTCGTTCTTGTTCCTTGCGGGATCTCAGGCAAGATGATCATACCCTCGAAATCACTTCTATCTTTGCTTGCTAGTTGTCCGTTCTATTGCTATGTCGCTCTACCTACCACTTGCTATATCATGCCTCCCATATTGCCATGTCAAGCCTCTAACCCACCTTTCCTAGCAAACCGTTGTTTGGCTATGTTACCGCTTTTGCTCAGCCCCTCTTATAGCGTTGCTAGTTGCAGGTGAAGATGAAGATTGCTCCATGTTGGATTATGTTTATGTTGGGATATCACAATATCTCTTATTTATTTAATGCATCTATATACTTGGTAAAGGGTGGAAGGCTCGGCCTTATGCCTGGTGTTTTGTTCCACTCTTGCCGCCCTAGTTTCCGTCATACCGGTGTTATGTTCCTTGATTTTGCGTTCCTTACGCGGTTGGGTGATTTATGGGACCCCCTTGACAGTTCGCTTTGAATAAAACTCCTCCAGCAAGGCCCAACCTTGGTTTTAACATTTGTCACCTAAGCCTTTTTCCCTTGGGTTCTGCAGACTCAAGGGTCATCTTTATTTAAACCCCCGGGCCAATGTTCCTCTGAGTGCTGGTCTAAACTAGAGCACCGTGCGTGAGAGTCCCTTGGCAACTTGGGTTACGTTGGTACCTGTACGCTTCGCTTATCCGGTGTGCCCTGAGAACGAGATATGTGCAGCTCCTATCGGGATTTGTCGGCACATTCGGGTGGTCTTTCTAGTCTTGTTTTACCATTGTCGAAATGTCTTGTAAACCGGGATTCCGAGACTGATCGGGTCTTCCTGGGAGAAGGTTTATCCTTCGTTGACCGTGAGAGCTTATAATGGGCTAAGTTGGGACACCCCTGCAGGGTATAAACTTTCGAGAGCCGTGCCCGCGGTTATGTGGCAGATGGGAATTTGTTAATATCCGGTTGTAGAGAACTTGACACTCGACTTAATTAAAATACATCAACCGCGTGTGTAGCCGTGATGGTTTCTTTTCGGCGGAGTCCGGGAAGTGAACACGGCTTTTGAGTTATGTTTGACGTAAGTAGGAGTTCAGGATCACTTCTTGATCATTACTAGTTGACGACCGTTTCGTTGCTCCTCTTCTCGCTCTTATTTGCGTATGTTAGCCACCATATATGCTAGTGCTGGCTGCAGCTCCACCTCACTACCCTTTCCTACCCTTAAGCTTAAATAGTCTTGATCTCGCGGGTGTGAGATTGCTGAGTCCTCATGACTCACAGATACTTCCAAAACAGTTGCAGGTGTCGATGATGCCAGTGCAGGTGAGGCTACCGAGCTCAACTGGGAGCTCGATGAGGACTTGGTCGTTACTATGTTTTGTTTCCTGTTGATCAGTAGTGGAGCCCAGTTGGGACGATCAGGGATCTAGGAGTTGGGTTATCTTGTTTTCTTTTGGCTTTGACCGTAGACGGTCTATGTGTGTACTCTGATTGATGTATGATTTATTTATGTATTGTGTGAAGTGGCGATTGTAAGCCAACTCTTTATCCCATTCTTGCTCATCACATGGGATGTGTGAAGATGACCCTTCTTGTGACAAAACCACAATGCGGTTATGCCTCTAAGTCGTTCCTCCACACGTGGGAGATATAGCCGCATCGTGGGCATTACAAGTTGGTAATCAGAGCCATCCCCGACTTAGGAGCCCCCTGCTTGATCGAATCGCTGACGTTGTTAAGTCTAGAACAAAAATGTTTTGAGTCTTAGGATTATATATATCGGAGAGTAGGATTCTTTTTACTCCTCAGTCCCTTCGTCGCTCTGGTGAGGCCTCCTGTCGTAGAAGTTTTGATTTTTCTCTCATCAAATTTCACTAAAAAAAATTTAGGATCACGCGGGTATCTTGGAATCGTTCCGATGGTTTTGTGACGAGAACATTGTTCTTGGTGCCTCCTGACATTTAGGGGTATTGGCAGTGTCCCGGGGAGTTGAGCTCCGAGGTGTTGTCGTCACAATTTTATCGTTGCAGTTCTGGAATACCTGAGTTTCGCCGACATCGAAAATCTCTTTTATGCAGTTGTTGGTGAGATCACCTCGACGCCACCCAGTACTGGGGCGGGAGTTCGGGAGTATTGCCATAACTCGTATAACGGATGCTTTTCGAAGGTTGAGGTAAATGATTTCCGAAGGTTTCTTGGTTATGTGTTGAAGGATGGATACAGCTGGATCTAGGTATTGTTAGTTTGGGTGATATATTTTGTGTCCCCTGTATCCCCAACACCTGATTGCATAACCAGAAAGTTTCGGGAGTTTATAAGTGGGAATTCAAGTAGCTCCTAGGATATCTTTCCGACAGATGCATGATATGAGATTGGGGTTCGATGTCTAGTGGTCCGCCTTTCCATGGTTGGTTTTACAGTGGTCTCGTAGTGTCTTAAAGAGTCCTTGGCTATGCCGACTCGGGGACGCTTCGTATGTCATGTGCACTGCCTTGTACATGATGGTGTTGTACGATCGAGCCCATGTGGGCCCCACCACGAAAACTTCGGACGAAATCTCTATCATATGTTTGTTCCGGCTTATTTTGCAAGCCAAATCCTTTGTTTTTTTGTTTTGTTTTGTGGTATTCGAGTTGCTTCAATGACAAGTGTTGATTCCATACCTTCCCTAAGTGGTGTTCTCATATTTCTATGTGGATACTAAGCCTTCTTGATCATCAAGATTGTCATGCCAATTCTTTTCCAACTGACTTGATCTTTTTCAAGTGGATCCGATCATTTCAACATTCGCGAGATCAATTCTCAGTTCTTTGCAACGGTGTTTGCTTCATCCGTCCCAAGTTGTCTTTGTTTTCCCCGCCCTCCCACCCTTTTTCTTCAAGGACTCAGATTTCTTAATCAAGTATCCATTTTATTCATGTGAAGTCCCTTCATTTTTTTTCAATCAATGTTCTGATCCGATGATTTCCCATGAAGATACTAACGAAGCTTCAAGTTCATCATCCTTCGTTGTTATTTCTTCTCCGGTGGATTCAAATCAAGCTGTCAGTGTTGATCATATTCCTTTCCTCGCTTCAATGCTTTCTCATACCGGTGCACCTCTCAC
The DNA here is from genome assembly GCF_002575655.3 of Aegilops tauschii subsp. strangulata. Taxonomy (NCBI): domain Eukaryota; kingdom Viridiplantae; phylum Streptophyta; class Magnoliopsida; order Poales; family Poaceae; genus Aegilops; species Aegilops tauschii. Next base: position 343,528,416 of record NC_053037.3, read on the forward strand.
TATTTTCATTGGTTCCGGAGTGTACAAGATATCTCAGAAGATTCACATTTCCATTCCCAATCCGTTCAAGCCATCTCGAGGTTGTTATCTCTTTTGAGCCATTTAATTCGACCGGCGCAATCTTTCTTTTAAATCATTCCAACGGTGTTTCTTTTGAGTGGGCCCTAACCCACAGGTATTTTCCAAGGATCCTACCTGACTCTTCTAATTTTCCCGAAGCTATTCCTAAATTCTTTTTGAAGTTTGACGTAAGAATGAATTATCATCAGTCAAATGTCTTTCTCCAAGATCTTTCAAATTCTTTCATCGTTGGTTCAACCTTCTATTCTTCATTCCGGAGTGCCAACAATTCATGGTGGTGTTTCTCATCGTCATTCTCAACATTTGAAGACCGAAGAAGAGTTTCTCTTAAATCTTGCTCCATTCTCTTCAAGATTCATGGTTCTAGCTTGATGCCATCCTCTCATAATTGTTTTTGATTGTGAGAATTCTTTTCACCCATCCGGAGCATTTCAGGAGTCTTTTCAGTTTGATTCTCCGAAGGCCATCATTTCATAAGATTTCTTCGTTCTAAGTTTTCAGCCTCGTTCTCCAATTATTCTAAATTGATGTCTCTTCGTTCATCTCCATATTCTTCCGGTGCATCGTTCAAATATCCTCTAATCAGTTCATGATCTTTTCGTTCTCATGTGTCTAAATTCTGTCAAGTATCTTTATTCGTTTTCTAATTCTTCCCGATGAATTGCACCTTTGCTACTTTCATTTCCAATTCTTACGGTGGTTCGTTCAAGAGTTCTCTTTTCTTGGTTATCATATCAATTTATTCGTTGTTTCAATCCTACCGGTGGTTCGTTGAAGACTTCTCTCAAGTTTGCGCCATATCTATCTTAATCCTTTCTATGAGAATAAGTAGTATGCCAAATCCGTTGCTTGTCATCAATCTAAATTGGTGAAGGATACGCGTAATGTAATTCTTATTCTTGTTTCCTCCAAGTGATTAATTCCTTCTTCCGGAGTTCGTTCATGATATCAAATTCTCGGTTCCAAGTTGTTCATCTTTTCTTTCCGGATTTCCAAGTTATTTCAATTATATCATTTCAAAGCTTCATCTAATCATTGCAAGGCTTCTCCCGGAGTTCTTTTCAACTTTCCCTTTCGTTTGATCATTCTTTTATTATCGGAGTTCTTCATGGAGGATCAACATGGTGGCTCATCAAGGATTCCTTTCATTCTTCAATTGTTCTTCAAGAATTCTCTCGAAGTTATGATCCGCCAAGCTATACTCTTAAATAAACATGGTGCTCAACACATGTGTTGTTTTGAGGAGTTCAAGCATTCTTCATCTTGCATTCCGAAGTGCAATTCTTTCTACCTCATTTTGAGAGGGTGATATGTCATTCTTGACAATTTCTTTTCATGTTTCATGATTCACAAGTTATCAAGAATGAGATATTTAAACCCATCACATTTTCTTCGTTCATGGTATCTTTTCAACCCAACAATTTGTTTGTTGATGTTATCTTGGTATAGATTTCACCTATAGCCTTCCCTAAGGATTGTTGCTATTTGTGGTGCTTATCAATGACCCAAGTTCTTCATTTATCCTCTTGGTGAAATAAATTTCTCATCTCCTTGTTTATATCCATCCAATCTATTGTTTTCGTTAGTGGCAGGATTTAACCTCATAATTTTGAGAAGTTTTCCTTAAGCCCACTACAAGCTTATTCGTTTCGTTGTTGGTTTTCCAACAACTCTGTTATAACCTTCTTGGAAGGATGCTTCCCAAGCTCATTTGTGGCAGAAGTTGTCATTTTCTTCTCCATTCCTTTATTCCAATGATCTATCTTCTATTTTTTATTCCGGAGGCATGGTGATGTTGCTCTCTTCACTCATCATCTCGATTTGTGAGGATCGTGTTCTTGTCATGCTTACCATTTAACCGGAGTGTTGTGTCATCTCCTCAATTTCTTTTCATCTTATCAAGTTTTCCTTCTCTTTTTCAATAGTTCCGGAGGCAGAGTGTTGTTGATTTCATCAAGTATCATCCCATCTTCTCAAGTTCATGTTAATTCCTTCCATTCTCTATCGGAGTGCTGTCCAAATTATGTCATTCTTGTTTCTTGTTTCTCTTTTCTACCGGTGTGCTTTCATATTAATTTTGATCCGTTAAGCTCTTGTTTCATATTCTTCAACCTACAAAGGTTCTCGCAATGTTCCTTGCTCCTCTTTGATAACGGAGTGTTTTAAATTTTGTTCACCTATGTCGTGTCATTTCTTCAAGCTTTGCGACCTCTCAACGTTCTTTGGTTTCACTCGTTTGTCAAGAAGCAATTTGTTTTACCTGTTCCCTTTCCGTTTCTCTCCGGTGCCATCCTAGATCTCGGGACGAGATCCTCTTGTAGTGGTGGAGTGTTGTAACGCCCCGAGACCGACGCTCCAGACGCCTTCCATATATTTCGTGATCGCCGTGTGTTTCTTTTGCTTGCTCTATTTATTTTGCATTGCATCATGTCAGCATGCCATCATGTCATTTAATTTTTTTAAACTCAACTAAGTAAATTGCATGGATCTTCGATCCATTTAAATCGAGGGAAATGCACATGGTGATTTCTCTTTACAACATTTAAAATCTCCCAATATTATTAGGGAGCTATATTAAAATATTCCATTCTTTGGGAATCACCATAACACACGTGCAAAATTAATCCTATGCCTTTTCTGCTTTGAGTCGATCTCTCTAACCTTGCCAATAATTCTTTTCCCATTTATCGAGGCTCTTCCTAAATTCCCAACATTTTGGACTCCTCAATACCTTGAACTTATTCAAACCATTTGAATTAAATTCAAATGAATTTGAATTTAGATCTTTCAATCATGGCCTTTTCTATTTTCTCGGCACAAGCACATTTTTGTGAGTCCGGAAACATTACCCCCATGCGCAAAATCTTTCCCTAACCCCTCTCTTTCTTTTCTTCTCTCTATTTCTTTTCTGTTAAAGGAAGTATGAGATAGAGAGAGAGAGGAGAGAGATAGCCTAGGCCGGCCTGCTTCCCCGCAGCCTTTTGGCCCAAGGCCCAGCTCCGGCGCCCTTACCCTAGCCTCCCTTCTCTCGATTCCATCTACCTCCAGCGCCGTCAAGACCCCGATCCCCTCGCCCTCCTGCTCGATCCCCATCTCCCCCTCTCGATCCCGCGCGCCTCCCCCTCCTGCTGCCGGCTCCACCACCAGATCAGGCTGGCCTTCGCCGCCCTTGCCCGTCCCCAGCCGGACCCCTCCAGCAGGGCCCCGTCCCCACCTCCGGCGCGCCAAGCTCGCCGCCTCTCTGCCATGGCCGCGTGGCGCCCGACCTCCTCCTCGCCGCCCTTGGTGCCGCGCCACTGGACCTCCCCGTCGCCCTCGTCAACGACCAGCGCTGCCCCTGTAGCCTCCCCTCCTTCGCGTCGTCGCCTCCCCATGGCGCCGCCCCTGGCCCCCCGCACCACTACCATCTCCAGCCGCGGCCGGCTTCTACGCTGCTGCTCTGCTCCGCTCCGCCGCCCTTGCTCGGTCCAGCAAGCGCGCCGCCACTGCCCTCCTCTGTTCCGCCTCTGTTGCGCCAAGGCACCCCGGCCATCTCCTGCTCCTCGCTGGCCTTCGTTGTGCACGCCGCCGCTTCCCTGCTTCAGGCCAAGGCCGACGCCGGCCACTTCTTCTAGCCGCGGCTCGGCCACACACCAACAACCAGCAGCTCGAGCTGCCTCCATGCATCTCCGGTGACCTCCCGAGGCAGAGCCGTGCAAGTCCCTCGATGCCCCTTCAGTTCATCAAGACCGCCAAGTCCAGTGATGCGTCAAGTTCCTCTCCGATGCGTGTACGGCTACAGTTTCCCTGGATTCGTCAAGTTCCTCTTCGACACTGTGTACCACTACCGCTGCCCGAACATCTACAGAACGTGTACCACAACCAGCGCTGAAGAACCGTGAACGACTACCGATGACCCTCCAAGTTCGTCCACAATTGCCATGTACAACTACCGTCGACCCCCGAAGACCCCGGGGACGTCAAGTTCCTCGCCCTGACCCCGAACATCTACGGAACATGAACGACTACTTCCTCTTCGACTCGTGAACCACTACTTCCACTACGCTGCCACGTGTGCCACTACTTCCCACGACGACCCGTGAAGAACTACCTCCACTTCGAACCGTCCGCCCCGAAACGTATGCTTCGAAGGTATACCGCCGAGAATGACCGCCCGTGGACGAATGCATATGTTGCATGAAATGCTCGCATTTGCAACATGCCTGACGTGTTTCTTGCATGTTCCCGTTGCCATGGCATCGACCCATGGGAACCCGGTTGCCGGGATCACCCACCATCTTGCATGACCCGCTCACGCCACTCTTCCTTTTGCACCGGTATCTCCATGAGCTACCGGAACCGATATGTTGCCGTGGCATCATTTTCGGATTCATTGTCGTGGCACCCCTCTCTTCCACCACGGTGACAAATGCTTCATAACATGCTCATGTCAATATTTTCATTAAATTGCATAAAAACTTGCATTGTCATCCGCATCATGATAACAACATTTAAAAATGTTTCTTATTGTTGTTTCCTTTAAATTGCTATTGATGCATATGAGGATTTTCAGGAATTGTTGTTTATTATTTCCGGCCTCATTTAACTTGCTTAAATAGGTAGTTTACTTATGCTTCACCTCTTGCCATGTTAATCAACATTTAATATTGTTGGGTACATAAACGAGAGAGAACTAAATAATTGATGTGGTGCTTCGTCAATATGCAACTTGTTACATATTGAGCTCCACTTAATTTGTAGTATTTTTTGTGCACTTTACCATACCTTGCCTCATTAAACCGGACATGCATCATACTTGTTTGTGCATCATACCATGTGTATGTGGTGGTTGTTTACTATGTTGTTTGCTTCTTTCCGGGTTGCTTCTCTCGTTACCTTCGGTTTCGTTCCGGAGTTGTGAGGATTCGTTCGACTACATCCGTTTGTCTTCTTCATAGACTCGTTCTTCTTCCTTGCGGGATCTCAGGCAAGATGATCATACCCTCGAAATCACTTCTATCTTTGCTTTCTAGTTGTCCATTCTATTGCTATGTCGCGCAACCTACCACTTGCTATATCATGCCTCCCATATTGCCATGTCAAGCCTCTAACCCACCTTTCCTAGCAAACCGTTGTTTGGCTATGTTACCGCTTTTGCTCAGCCCCTCTTATAGCGTTGCTAGTTGCAGGTGAAGATGAAGATTGCTCCATGTTGGATTATGTTTATGTTGGGATATCACAATATCTCTTATTTATTTAATGCATCTATATACTTGGTAAAGGGTAGAAGGCTCGGCCTTATGCCTGGTGTTTTGTTCCACTCTTGCCGCCCTAGTTTCCGTCATACCGGTGTTATGTTCCTTGATTTGCGTTCCTTACGCGGTTGGGTGATTTATGGGACCCCCTTGACAGTTCGCTTTGAATAAAACTCCTCCAGCAAGGCCCAACCTTGGTTTTAACATTTGTCACCTAACCCTTTTTCCCTTGGGTTCTGCAGACTCAAGGGTCATCTTTATTTAAACCCCCGGGTCAGTGTTCCTCTGAGTGCTGGTCCAAACTAGAGCACCGTGCGGGACAGTCCCTTGGCAACTTGGGTTACGTTGGTACCTGTACGCTTCGCTTATCCGGTGTGCCCTGAGAACGAGATATGTGCAGCTCCTATCGGGATTTGTCGGCACATTCGGGTGGCCTTGCTAGTCTTGTTTTACCATTGTCTAAATGTCTTGTAAACCGGGATTCCGAGACTGGTCGGGTCTTCCTGGGAGAAGGTTTATCCTTCGTTGACCGTGAGAGCTTATAATGGGCTAAGTTGGGACACCCCTGCAGGGTATAAACTTTCGAGAGCCGTGCCCGCGGTTATGTGGCAGATGGGAATTTGTTAATATCCGGTTGTAGAGAACTTGACACTCGACTTAATTGAAATACATCAACCGCGTGTGTAGCCGTGATGGTTTCTTTTCGGCGGAGTCCGGGAAGTGAACACGGCTTTTGAGTTATGTTTGACGTAAGTAGGAGTTCAGGATCACTTCTTGATCATTACTAGTTGACGACCGTTCCGTTGCTCCTCTTCTCGCTCTTATTTGCGTATGTTAGCCACCATATATGCTAGTGCTGGCTGCAGCTCCACCTCACTACCCTTTCCTACCCTTAAGCTCAAATAGTCTTGATCTCGCGGGTGTGAGATTGCTGAGTCCTCATGACTCACAGATACTTCCAAAACAGTTGCAAGTGCCGATGATGCCAGTGCAGGTGAGGCTACCGAGCTCAACTGGGAGCTCGATGAGGACTTGGTCGTTACTATGTTTTGTTTCCTGTTGATCAGTAGTGGAGCCCAGTTGGGACGATCAGGGATCTAGCAGTTGGGTTATCTTGTTTTCTTTTGGCTTTGACCGTAGACGGTCTATGTGTGTACTCTGATTGATGTATGATTTATTTATGTATTGTGTGAAGTGGCGATTGTAAGCCAACTCTTTATCCCATTCTTGCTCATCACATGGGATGTGTGAAGATGACCCTTCTTGTGACAAAACCACAATGCGGTTATGCCTCTAAGTCGTTCCTCCACACGTGGGAGATATAGCCGCATCGTGGGCATTACAAGTTGGTAATCAGAGCCATCCCCGACTTAGGAGCCCCCTGCTTGATCGAATCGCTGACGTTGTTAAGTCTAGAACAAAAATGTTTTGAGTCTTAGGATTATATATATCGGAGAGTAGGATTCTTTTTACTCCTCAGTCCCTTCGTCGCTCTGGTGAGGCCTCCTGTCGTAGAAGTTTTGATTTTTCTCTCATCAAATTTCACTAAAAAAAATTTAGGATCACGCGGGTATCTTGGAATCGTTCCGATGGTTTTGTGACGAGAACATTGTTCTTGGTGCCTCCTGACATTTAGGGGTATTGGCAGTGTCCCGGGGAGTTGAGCTCCGAGGTGTTGTCGTCACAATTTTATCGTTGCAGTTCTGGAATACCTGAGTTTCGCCGACATCGAAAATCTCTTTTATGCAGTTGTTGGTGAGATCACCTCGACGCCACCCAGTACTGGGGCGGGAGTTCGGGAGTATTGCCATAACTCGTATAACGGATGCTTTTCGAAGGTTGAGGTAAATGATTTCCGAAGGTTTCTTGGTTATGTGTTGAAGGATGGATACAGCTGGATCTAGGTATTGTTAGTTTGGGTGATATATTTTGTGTCCCCTGTATCCCCAACACCTGATTGCATAACCAGAAAGTTTCGGGAGTTTATAAGTGGGAATTCAAGTAGCTCCTAGGATATCTTTCCGACAGATGCATGATATGAGATTGGGGTTCGATGTCTAGTGGTCCGCCTTTCCATGGTTGGTTTTACAGTGGTCTCGTAGTGTCTTAAAGAGTCCTTGGCTATGCCGACTCGGGGACGCTTCGTATGTCATGTGCACTGCCTTGTACATGATGGTGTTGTACGATCGAGCCCATGTGGGCCCCACCACGAAAACTTCGGACGAAATCTCTATCATATGTTTGTTCCGGCTTATTTTGCAAGCCAAATCCTTTGTTTTTTTGTTTTGTTTTGTGGTATTCGAGTTGCTTCAATGACAAGTGTTGATTCCATACCTTCCCTAAGTGGTGTTCTCATATTTCTATGTGGATACTAAGCCTTCTTGATCATCAAGATTGTCATGCCAATTCTTTTCCAACTGACTTGATCTTTTTCAAGTGGATCCGATCATTTCAACATTCGCGAGATCAATTCTCAGTTCTTTGCAACGGTGTTTGCTTCATCCGTCCCAAGTTGTCTTTGTTTTCCCCGCCCTCCCACCCTTTTTCTTCAAGGACTCAGATTTCTTAATCAAGTATCCATTTTATTCATGTGAAGTCCCTTCATTTTTTTTCAATCAATGTTCTGATCCGATGATTTCCCATGAAGATACTAACGAAGCTTCAAGTTCATCATCCTTCGTTGTTATTTCTTCTCCGGTGGATTCAAATCAAGCTGTCAGTGTTGATCATATTCCTTTCCTCGCTTCAATGCTTTCTCATACCGGTGCACCTCTCACTATTTTCATTGGTTCCGGAGTGTACAAGATATCTCAGAAGATTCACATTTCCATTCCCAATCCGTTCAAGCCATCTCGAGGTTGTTATCTCTTTTGAGCCATTTAATTCGACCGGCGCAATCTTTCTTTTAAATCATTCCAACGGTGTTTCTTTTGAGTGGGCCCTAACCCACAGGTATTTTCCAAGGATCCTACCTGACTCTTCTAATTTTCCCGAAGCTATTCCTAAATTCTTTTTGAAGTTTGACGTAAGAATGAATTATCATCAGTCAAATGTCTTTCTCCAAGATCTTTCAAATTCTTTCATCGTTGGTTCAACCTTCTATTCTTCATTCCGGAGTGCCAACAATTCATGGTGGTGTTTCTCATCGTCATTCTCAACATTTGAAGACCGAAGAAGAGTTTCTCTTAAATCTTGCTCCATTCTCTTCAAGATTCATGGTTCTAGCTTGATGCCATCCTCTCATAATTGTTTTTGATTGTGAGAATTCTTTTCACCCATCCGGAGCATTTCAGGAGTCTTTTCAGTTTGATTCTCCGAAGGCCATCATTTCATAAGATTTCTTCGTTCTAAGTTTTCAGCCTCGTTCTCCAATTATTCTAAATTGATGTCTCTTCGTTCATCTCCATATTCTTCCGGTGCATCGTTCAAATATCCTCTAATCAGTTCATGATCTTTTCGTTCTCATGTGTCTAAATTCTGTCAAGTATCTTTATTCGTTTTCTAATTCTTCCCGATGAATTGCACCTTTGCTACTTTCATTTCCAATTCTTACGGTGGTTCGTTCAAGAGTTCTCTTTTCTTGGTTATCATATCAATTTATTCGTTGTTTCAATCCTACCGGTGGTTCGTTGAAGACTTCTCTCAAGTTTGCGCCATATCTATCTTAATCCTTTCTATGAGAATAAGTAGTATGCCAAATCCGTTGCTTGTCATCAATCTAAATTGGTGAAGGATACGCGTAATGTAATTCTTATTCTTGTTTCCTCCAAGTGATTAATTCCTTCTTCCGGAGTTCGTTCATGATATCAAATTCTCGGTTCCAAGTTGTTCATCTTTTCTTTCCGGATTTCCAAGTTATTTCAATTATATCATTTCAAAGCTTCATCTAATCATTGCAAGGCTTCTCCCGGAGTTCTTTTCAACTTTCCCTTTCGTTTGATCATTCTTTTATTATCGGAGTTCTTCATGGAGGATCAACATGGTGGCTCATCAAGGATTCCTTTCATTCTTCAATTGTTCTTCAAGAATTCTCTCGAAGTTATGATCCGCCAAGCTATACTCTTAAATAAACATGGTGCTCAACACATGTGTTGTTTTGAGGAGTTCAAGCATTCTTCATCTTGCATTCCGAAGTGCAATTCTTTCTACCTCATTTTGAGAGGGTGATATGTCATTCTTGACAATTTCTTTTCATGTTTCATGATTCACAAGTTATCAAGAATGAGATATTTAAACCCATCACATTTTCTTCGTTCATGGTATCTTTTCAACCCAACAATTTGTTTGTTGATGTTATCTTGGTATAGATTTCACCTATAGCCTTCCCTAAGGATTGTTGCTATTTGTGGTGCTTATCAATGACCCAAGTTCTTCATTTATCCTCTTGGTGAAATAAATTTCTCATCTCCTTGTTTATATCCATCCAATCTATTGTTTTCGTTAGTGGCAGGATTTAACCTCATAATTTTGAGAAGTTTTCCTTAAGCCCACTACAAGCTTATTCGTTTCGTTGTTGGTTTTCCAACAACTCTGTTATAACCTTCTTGGAAGGATGCTTCCCAAGCTCATTTGTGGCAGAAGTTGTCATTTTCTTCTCCATTCCTTTATTCCAATGATCTATCTTCTATTTTTTATTCCGGAGGCATGGTGATGTTGCTCTCTTCACTCATCATCTCGATTTGTGAGGATCGTGTTCTTGTCATGCTTACCATTTAACCGGAGTGTTGTGTCATCTCCTCAATTTCTTTTCATCTTATCAAGTTTTCCTTCTCTTTTTCAATAGTTCCGGAGGCAGAGTGTTGTTGATTTCATCAAGTATCATCCCATCTTCTCAAGTTCATGTTAATTCCTTCCATTCTCTATCGGAGTGCTGTCCAAATTATGTCATTCTTGTTTCTTGTTTCTCTTTTCTACCGGTGTGCTTTCATATTAATTTTGATCCGTTAAGCTCTTGTTTCATATTCTTCAACCTACAAAGGTTCTCGCAATGTTCCTTGCTCCTCTTTGATAACGGAGTGTTTTAAATTTTGTTCACCTATGTCGTGTCATTTCTTCAAGCTTTGCGACCTCTCAACGTTCTTTGGTTTCACTCGTTTGTCAAGAAGCAATTTGTTTTACCTGTTCCCTTTCCGTTTCTCTCCGGTGCCATCCTAGATCTCGGGACGAGATCCTCTTGTAGTGGTGGAGTGTTGTAACGCCCCGAGACCGACGCTCCAGACGCCTTCCATATATTTCGTGATCGCCGTGTGTTTCTTTTGCTTGCTCTATTTATTTTGCATTGCATCATGTCAGCATGCCATCATGTCATTTAATTTTTTTAAACTCAACTAAGTAAATTGCATGGATCTTCGATCCATTTAAATCGAGGGAAATGCACATGGTGATTTCTCTTTACAACATTTAAAATCTCCCAATATTATTAGGGAGCTATATTAAAATATTCCATTCTTTGGGAATCACCATAACACACGTGCAAAATTAATCCTATGCCTTTTCTGCTTTGAGTCGATCTCTCTAACCTTGCCAATAATTCTTTTCCCATTTATCGAGGCTCTTCCTAAATTCCCAACATTTTGGACTCCTCAATACCTTGAACTTATTCAAACCATTTGAATTAAATTCAAATGAATTTGAATTTAGATCTTTCAATCATGGCCTTTTCTATTTTCTCGGCACAAGCACATTTTTGTGAGTCCGGAAACATTACCCCCATGCGCAAAATCTTTCCCTAACCCCTCTCTTTCTTTTCTTCTCTCTATTTCTTTTCTGTTAAAGGAAGTATGAGATAGAGAGAGAGAGGAGAGAGATAGCCTAGGCCGGCCTGCTTCCCCGCAGCCTTTTGGCCCAAGGCCCAGCTCCGGCGCCCTTACCCTAGCCTCCCTTCTCTCGATTCCATCTACCTCCAGCGCCGTCAAGACCCCGATCCCCTCGCCCTCCTGCTCGATCCCCATCTCCCCCTCTCGATCCCGCGCGCCTCCCCCTCCTGCTGCCGGCTCCACCACCAGATCAGGCTGGCCTCCGCCGCCCTTGCCCGTCCCCAGCCGGACCCCTCCAGCAGGGCCCCGTCCCCACCTCCGGCGCGCCAAGCTCGCCGCCTCTCTGCCATGGCCGCGTGGCGCCCGACCTCCTCCTCGCCGCCCTTGGTGCCGCGCCACTGGACCTCCCCGTCGCCCTCGTCAACGACCAGCGCTGCCCCTGTAGCCTCCCCTCCTTCGCGTCGTCGCCTCCCCATGGCGCCGCCCCTGGCCCCCCGCACCACTACCATCTCCAGCCGCGGCCGGCTTCTACGCTGCTGCTCTGCTCCGCTCCGCCGCCCTTGCTCGGTCCAGCAAGCGCGCCGCCACTGCCCTCCTCTGTTCCGCCTTTGTTGCGCCAAGGCACCCCGGCCATCTCCTGCTCCTCGCTGGCCTTCGTTGTGCACGCCGCCGCTTCCCTGCTTCAGGCCAAGGCCGACGCCGGCCACTTCTTCTAGCCGCGGCTCGGCCACACACCAACAACCAGCAGCTCGAGCTGCCTCCATGCATCTCCGGTGACCTCCCGAGGCAGAGCCGTGCAAGTCCCTCGATGCCCCTTCAGTTCATCAAGACCGCCAAGTCCAGTGATGCGTCAAGTTCCTCTCCGATGCGTGTACGGCTACAGTTTCCCTGGATTCGTCAAGTTCCTCTTCGACACTGTGTACCACTACCGCTGCCCGAACATCTACAGAACGTGTACCACAACCAGCGCTGAAGAACCGTGAACGACTACCGATGACCCTCCAAGTTCGTCCACAATTGCCATGTACAACTACCGTCGACCCCCGAAGACCCCGGGGACGTCAAGTTCCTCGCCCTGACCCCGAACATCTACGGAACATGAACGACTACTTCCTCTTCGACTCGTGAACCACTACTTCCACTACGCTGCCACGTGTGCCACTACTTCCCACGACGACCCGTGAAGAACTACCTCCACTTCGAACCGTCCGCCCCGAAACGTATGCTTCGAAGGTATACCGCCGAGAATGACCGCCCGTGGACGAATGCATATGTTGCATGAAATGCTCGCATTTGCAACATGCCTGACGTGTTTCTTGCATGTTCCCGTTGCCATGGCATCGACCCATGGGAACCCGGTTGCCGGGATCACCCACCATCTTGCATGACCCGCTCACGCCACTCTTCCTTTTGCACCGGTATCTCCATGAGCTACCGGAACCGATATGTTGCCGTGGCATCATTTTCGGATTCATTGTCGTGGCACCCCTCTCTTCCACCACGGTGACAAATGCTTCATAACATGCTCATGTCAATATTTTCATTAAATTGCATAAAAACTTGCATTGTCATCCGCATCATGATAACAACATTTAAAAATGTTTCTTATTGTTGTTTCCTTTAAATTGCTATTGATGCATATGAGGATTTTCAGGAATTGTTGTTTATTATTTCCGGCCTCATTTAACTTGCTTAAATAGGTAGTTTACTTATGCTTCACCTCTTGCCATGTTAATCAACATTTAATATTGTTGGGTACATAAACGAGAGAGAACTAAATAATTGATGTGGTGCTTCGTCAATATGCAACTTGTTACATATTGAGCTCCACTTAATTTGTAGTATTTTTTGTGCACTTTACCATACCTTGCCTCATTAAACCGGACATGCATCATACTTGTTTGTGCATCATACCATGTGTATGTGGTGGTTGTTTACTATGTTGTTTGCTTCTTTCCGGGTTGCTTCTCTCGTTACCTTCGGTTTCGTTCCGGAGTTGTGAGGATTCGTTCGACTACATCCGTTTGTCTTCTTCATAGACTCGTTCTTCTTCCTTGCGGGATCTCAGGCAAGATGATCATACCCTCGAAATCACTTCTATCTTTGCTTTCTAGTTGTCCATTCTATTGCTATGTCGCGCAACCTACCACTTGCTATATCATGCCTCCCATATTGCCATGTCAAGCCTCTAACCCACCTTTCCTAGCAAACCGTTGTTTGGCTATGTTACCGCTTTTGCTCAGCCCCTCTTATAGCGTTGCTAGTTGCAGGTGAAGATGAAGATTGCTCCATGTTGGATTATGTTTATGTTGGGATATCACAATATCTCTTATTTATTTAATGCATCTATATACTTGGTAAAGGGTAGAAGGCTCGGCCTTATGCCTGGTGTTTTGTTCCACTCTTGCCGCCCTAGTTTCCGTCATACCGGTGTTATGTTCCTTGATTTGCGTTCCTTACGCGGTTGGGTGATTTATGGGACCCCCTTGACAGTTCGCTTTGAATAAAACTCCTCCAGCAAGGCCCAACCTTGGTTTTAACATTTGTCACCTAACCCTTTTTCCCTTGGGTTCTGCAGACTCAAGGGTCATCTTTATTTAAACCCCCGGGTCAGTGTTCCTCTGAGTGCTGGTCCAAACTAGAGCACCGTGCGGGACAGTCCCTTGGCAACTTGGGTTACGTTGGTACCTGTACGCTTCGCTTATCCGGTGTGCCCTGAGAACGAGATATGTGCAGCTCCTATCGGGATTTGTCGGCACATTCGGGTGGCCTTGCTAGTCTTGTTTTACCATTGTCTAAATGTCTTGTAAACCGGGATTCCGAGACTGGTCGGGTCTTCCTGGGAGAAGGTTTATCCTTCGTTGACCGTGAGAGCTTATAATGGGCTAAGTTGGGACACCCCTGCAGGGTATAAACTTTCGAGAGCCGTGCCCGCGGTTATGTGGCAGATGGGAATTTGTTAATATCCGGTTGTAGAGAACTTGACACTCGACTTAATTGAAATACATCAACCGCGTGTGTAGCCGTGATGGTTTCTTTTCGGCGGAGTCCGGGAAGTGAACACGGCTTTTGAGTTATGTTTGACGTAAGTAGGAGTTCAGGATCACTTCTTGATCATTACTAGTTGACGACCGTTCCGTTGCTCCTCTTCTCGCTCTTATTTGCGTATGTTAGCCACCATATATGCTAGTGCTGGCTGCAGCTCCACCTCACTACCCTTTCCTACCCTTAAGCTTAAATAGTCTTGATCTCGCGGGTGTGAGATTGCTGAGTCCTCATGACTCACAGATACTTCCAAAACAGTTGCAGGTGCCGATGATGCCAGTGCAGGTGAGGCTACCGAGCTCAAGTGGGAGCTCGATGAGGACTTGGTCGTTACTATGTTTCGTTTCCTGTTGATCTTCAAGGACCAGCCGTAGTCAAATTTGATTCAACTAAAGTAGGAGAAACAGACACCCGCCAACCACCTTTATGCAAAACAAGTTGCATGTCAGTCGGTGGAACCGGTCTCATGTGCGTGGACATGTAAGGTTGGTCCGGGACGCTTCATCCCACAATACCGTCGAATCAAAATAAGACGTTGGTGGTAAGCAATATGACTATCACCGCCCACAACTCTTTGTGTTCTACTCGTGCATATCATCTACGCATAGACCTGGCTCGGATGCCACTGTTGGGGAACGTTGCATGGAAACAAAAAAAATTCTATGCACACGCAAGATCTATCCATGGAGATGCATAGCAACGTGAGGGGAGGGTGTATCTACGTACCCTTGTAGAGCATAGGCAGAAGCGTTTAGTAACGCGGTTGATGTAGTCGAACTTCTTCGCGATCCAACCGATTGAGTACCGAACGTACGACACTTCCGCGTTCAGCACATGTTCAGCTCGGTGACATCCTCGCCTTCTTGATCCAACAAGACGGGCGAAGTAGTAGATGAGTTCCGGCAGCACGACGGCGTGGTGACGGTGGTGATGCAACTATTTTCGCAGGGCTTCGCCGAGCACTACGAAAATATGACTGGGGACGAACTAGAGGGAGAGGGGCGCCGCACACGGCTAGGGAATGTGGTGTGTGTTGCCCCTCTCCCTCTCTCATATATATATATGGAGGGGAGGGGAGGCAGCCCCTAGGGTGCCCCAAGTGGCCGGCGGCTGCCCTAGGGCGCCTGCCATGGCCAAATCCCCGCCTTCCATATTTGCGCATGGGGGGGGGAGGAAATGGGGGATGTCTGCCTTTGGGGCACCTCCTCCTTCCTTCCCTCCCTCTTTGGTGCGTGGGCAAGGGGTGGAGGGGGCGCACCAGCCCCCTTGTGGGCTGGTGTACTCCCCCTTTGGCCCATAAGGCCCACCGCTTGCCGGTTGCCTCCCGAAACCCCTTCCGACACTCCGATAAAATACCCGGTACTTCCGAAACCTTTCCGGTGACCAAATACTATCGTCGTACGTATCAATCTTTACCTCCGGACCATTCCGGAGCTCCTCCTGTTGTCCGTGATCTCACCTGGGACTCCAAACAACATTCGGTCTGAAGGAAATATGCCCTAGAGGCAATAATAAAGTTATTATTTATTTCCTTATTTCATGATAAATGTTTATTATTCATGCTAGAATTGTATTAACCGGAAACTTGATACATGTGTGAATACATAGACAAACATAGTGTCACTAGTATGCCTCTACTTGACTAGCTCGTTAATCAAAGATGGTTGAGTTTCCTAGCCATAGACATGAGTTGTCATTTGAGTAACGGGATCACATCATTAGGAGAATGATGTGATTGACTTGACCCATTCCGTTAGCTTAGCACTTGATCGTTTAGTATGTTGCTATTGCTTTCTTCATGACTTATACATGTTCCTTTGACTATGAGATTATGCAACTCCCGTTTACCGGAGGAACACTTTGTGTGCTACCAAACGTCACAACGTAACTGGGTGATTATAAAGGTGCTCTACAGGTGTCTCCGGAGGTACTTGTTGGGTTGTCGTATTTCGAGATTAGGATTTGTCAATCCGAATGTCGGAGAGGTATCTCTGGGCCCACTCAGTAATGCACATCACTATAAGCCTTGCAAGCATTGTAACTAATGAGTTAGCTACGGGATGATGTATTACGGAACGAGTAAAGAGACTTGCCGGTAATGATATTGAACTAGGTATTGAGATACCGACGATCGAATCTCGGGCAAGTAACATACCGATGACAAAGGGAACAACGTATGTTGTTATGCGGTTTGACAGATAAAGATCTTCGTAGAATATGTGGGAGCCAATATGAGCATCCAGGTTCCACTATTGGTTATTGACCGGAGACTTGTCTCGGTCATGTCTATATTGTTCTCGAACCCGTAGGGTCCGCACGCTTAAAGTTCGATGACGGTTATATTATGAGTTTATGTGTTTTGATGTACCGAAAGTAGTTCGGAGTCCCGGATGAGATCGGGGACATGACAAGGAGTCTTGAAATGGTCGAGACGTAAAGATCGATATATTGGACGACTATATTCGGACATCGGAAAGGTTCCGAGTGATTCGGGGATTTTTCGGAGTACCGGAGAGTTACGGGAATTCGCCGGGGAGTATATGGGCCTTATTGGGCTTTAGGGGAAAGAGAGAGGAGAGGCTGGGCACCCCCCAAGGCCTAGTCCGAATTGGACTAGGGGGAGGGGCTGCGCCCCCTCCTTCCTTCTCTTCTCTCTCCCCTTTCCTTGACTCCTACTCCTACTACTTGGAAGGAGGGGTGGGAGTAGGACTCCTCCTAGGGCGCGCCATAGAGAGGGCCGGCCCTCCCCCTCCTCCACTCCTTTATATACGGGGAGGGGGGCACCCCTTGGCGACACAACAATTGATCCCTTGGATCTCTTAGCCGTGGGAGGTGCCCCCCTCCACCATAATCCACCTCGGTCATATCGTAGCAGTGCTTAGGCGAAGCCCTGCGTCGGTAGAACATCATCATCGTCACCACGCCGTCGTGCTGACGGAACTCTCCCTCAAAGCTCGGCTGGATCGGAGTTCGAGGGACGTCATTGAGTTGAACGTGTGCTGAACTCGGAGGTGCCGTGCGTTCGATACTTGATCGGTCGGATCGTGAAGACGTACGACTACATCAACCGCGTTGTGCTAATGCTTTCGCTTTCGGTCTACGAGGGTACATGGACACACTCTCCCCTCTCGTTGCTATGCATCACCATGATCTTGCGTGTGCGTAGGATTTTTTTTGAAATTACTACGTTCCCCAACACGGTCATCAACTCACATAACTCATACAATACTATATCGTCAATGAACGTTAAGCGTGCGGACCCTACGGGTTCGAGAATGATGTGGACATGACTGGGACACCTCTTCGGTCAATAACCAATAGCGGAACCTGGATGCCCATATTGGTTCCTACATATTCCACGAAGATCTTTATCGGTTGAACCTTATGTCAACATACGTAATTCCCTATGTCTGTCGGTATGTTAGTTGCCCGAGATTCGATCTTCGGTATCTTCATACCTAGTTCAATCTCGTTACCGGCAAGTCTCTTTACTCGTTATGTAATACATCATCTCGTAACTAACTCCTTAGTCACTTTGCTTGCAATCTTCTTGTGATGTGTATTACCAGGAGGGCCCAGAGATACCTCTCCGATACTCGGAGTGACAAATCCTAATCTTGATCCATGCCAACTCAACATACACCTCCGGAGATACCTGTAGAGCATCTTTATGATCACCCAGTTATGTTGTGACGTTTGATAGCACACAAGGTATTCCTCCGGTACCCGGGAGTTGCATGATCTCATAGTCGAAGGAATATGTATTTGACATTAAGAAAGCAATAGCAATAAACAGAACGATCATATACTAAGCTAACGGATGGGTCTTGTCCATCACATCATTCTCCTAATGATGTGATCCTATTATCAAATGACAACTCATGTCTATGGTTAGGAAATCTTAACCATCTTTTATCAACGAGCTAGTCTAGTAGAGGCTTAGTAGGGACACGGTATTTGTTTATGTATTCACACATGTATTTAAGTTTCCGATCAATACAATTCTAGCATGAATAATAAACATTATCATGAATAAGGAAATATAAAATAACAACTTTATTATTGCCTCTAGGGCATATTTCCTTCAGGCCGCGTATCACACACATCTTGTTAAGTTGAACCGTTTTTGTTGTATTGCCTAATCGCAAACAGTTCATCAGAATGAAATGTATGCCGTATATCTCACACACATTCATCTGGTCGCAAACAGATCATGCAAGTGAACTGTGTGCCACGTATCGCACACACACCTATAATCTGAAACGTGTTTGATATATCTGCCATCACAAACGTTTCGTATCATTTTTGACGGTTTTCTTACGCTATCATTTACGATTAATGCATCGCACACAGTTTCCTCGAAGGGTCTCTTGTAGTGTCACATTAGCAGCATCCTGTAGTAGTGAGTGCTACTTCTCCAGCATAGCAGTGGCGGGTGTTATAGTGGGTCGCCACTCATTTGAGTTCACCTGTAAGCCCTTTCCCAGCAGAGGGAGGTTGGGGACGACCCTGACAGGTGGGGCCCCCTGTCAGTGAGTGAGGGAGAGAGAGGGAGAGAGAGGTGCGGGTGCTGGACTGCGGCGTGTGCTAGCTGGGATGGCTAGGTTTAGGTTTTTCTTTTTCTTTATTTCCTTTTCTATTTTTCTTTTATCATTTTAATTCGATTTTGAAATTGATTTTTCTTTCAAAAACAAACATTCCCTAAATTCATATGGGAGTATTTCTGTTTGTGTGAGCATTTTATTTTGCCCCTTTGGACAAATAATTTCTGCCACTTTATTTTCCTTTTGAATTTCAATTTTGTTTCAAACCCCAAATATGTTTCTAATCCAATTTGGGAAATTAACAGAAAGTCAAGCGTATTGCTTGGACTTATGAAATTCACTTTCTTGCCAAAATAAATGCAAAACCCCTTCTTAATAACTTCCCTTGATTTTTGAATTGATTCCAAACCAATCCATTTTAATCATATAGGAAAATTTTATTAGGGTTTGAATCTCATTTGGGACTTATTAGGGATAGTCTTATGCATAAATAAATATTTTAATTATTCACCCTATTTGGGATTTCAAAATTATTCCCAAAACTTTTAGGATTCATTCTATTTTCCCAAGTTTCAAAGAAGGGATCCAAATATGGCCATAGGGTCCTTACCCTCTTGGGTGAATCAAACAGGGCAACAAGTCAATCAACAAGCAATCCTAGGCAATGTTAATTGACTAGCAAGCAAACAAGGTAATTTCAACCAATGCAATCATTGTCAAACAAATATTTGAAAAAAAATCCCTGTGAAATTTTCAACATACCAGATTTGGGAAAAATTGGGATGTGACACCCGACTAGGGTTTCGACCGGAGACAGCGTCATCGCCACCAGCACAACACTCGGCAACGAGGGAGAGCCGCAAGAGGGGAGATTGGAGGACGACGAAGCAGGAGAGGATGGAATCAGACCAAGAATCCCCAAGTCCGGAGAACGGGAGGCAATCTTACCAGATTTCCAGGCACGAGGAGCGACGAGCGACCAACCTGGATCCACCATATTCACAGACGAAGAGCGCACCGGGCACGACCACGACCACCCAGAGCAAACTTGTGGCTCTGTTGGTCCCCGCGCAACATAGGAAGTGTCGGCACAGGCACGGTGCTACCAACGACAACGTCCTCCTCGGAGTCAGACTCGGTCTCATACTGCAGTGCCCAAAACCGACTACCGAGCAACGACGCCACCGCCGGAGATCCAACACATGGGAAGAGGAGCGTCGGCGACGGTAGAGAGGAGGGTGAGGGAGGGAGAGGACGACTCGAGGGAGCCACCGAGGAAGGCGGTGACCGGAGGGAGAGGGAAGAAGGGAGGAGGGGAAGCGGAGGGGGAGGTAGGGGGGGGAGGAGAGCCATCGGGGTAGCCTTTGGATTGTAGTATTTATTTTATTTTGTTCATCAATCAGTTATACCTGGTTAGTTTATATATAATAAGAGAAACTTAGAGGCGCAAAGAGGAAATAAACAACGATCCCATTGGCTTTGCTCATCCAGCGTTGCGATTGCTAAGTAGAAGTCCAGCCATTAGCCACTCACCAAGCTGATTATATAGATAGCACCGGTCGCCTATCCCCTCGCCTCATCTTATCCCCCTCCGTCCCCGCTTCCTCCTCCTCTTCCTCCCGCTCACTCCCGAAGCGAAGCCTCGAGAGCTCCCAATGGCTTCCACCACGTTCTCCTCCGCCTTCTCCATCCTCTCTCTCCCCTCTTCCTCACCATCCCCCTCCGCCTCGGCCCCCAGGACCCTCCCCGTCGCCAACCGCCGCCGCCGCGCCGTCGCCGTCGCCTCCACCGTCACTGAGTCCCCGAAGGTCCTTGAGCTCGGCGACGCCATTGCCGGGCTCACCCTTGAGGAGGCTCGCAACCTTGTCGACCATCTCCAAGAACGTCTTGGCGTCTCTGCCGCCTCCTTCGCTCCCGCTGCCGCGGTCGCGGCTCCCGCCGCGGCGGCGGCCGAGGAGGCACCGGTCGAGAAGACGGAGTTCGACGTGGTCATCGAGGAGGTGCCCAGCAGCGCGCGTATCGCAACCATCAAGGTTGTGCGCGCACTGACCAACCTGGCGCTGAAGGAGGCCAAGGATCTTATCGAGGGGCTCCCAAAGAAGCTCAAGGAGGCAGTGAGCAAGGACGAGGCCGAGGAGGCCAAGAAGCAGCTCGAGGGAGTCGGCGCCAAGGTGTCCATAGCGTGAGACTAGGTATACTAGGCTCCTTTTTTCTCCCATTACATTTTATGTTTCATATCAACCTTTTGTATTCCTCTTGTAATTGCCGTGGACTGTTGTTTCATATGAGATTAGTGCGCGTGTGGAATTATTAGTTCATGTTCGTGTGTTGTATTCAGTCTTGTATAATTACTGGATGTTGCATTCTTTAGATTCCTAATGGGTACTATTGGTTTTGGAAATGATACTGTCATGTTTGTAGAGATTATGCATTGCCAGTTTTAGAGTTTGTATTGGAGCAATAGAGCGGCATATCTCTCGTTTTGATCTTTGAGTCTGTAATAGCTCTCAGTTTATAATTGCCCGTGAGATTTGTTATCAAGACTCGGAAGTGTAGAAGTGCATGCTCTAGCCAATGCAACCAAAAAAC
This sequence comes from Aegilops tauschii subsp. strangulata, assembly GCF_002575655.3. Taxonomy (NCBI): domain Eukaryota; kingdom Viridiplantae; phylum Streptophyta; class Magnoliopsida; order Poales; family Poaceae; genus Aegilops; species Aegilops tauschii. The sequence continues at coordinate 343,549,665 of NC_053037.3, forward strand.
CGATCTGATGGAAGAGACTAGGCAGCACATTATACGTCAACACTTCCCCTCACGTGTGGCTTCCTCAGGCCTAAACGTGGACCGAAAGTGGGCTTCAATTTAATTGCGCCAGCCGGGTCTTGAACTCAAGACCTCTTGGCTCCGATACCATGTAGAAGTGCATGCTCTAGCCAATGCAACCAAAAAACCGATCTGATGGAAGAGACTAGGCAACACATTATACGTCAACAGAAAGTATCTCCAGAGAAAGAAGACTCAGAAATAGTTCATACATGAACTCTGTATTTAGTCAAGGTCAATTCGGACTATAACTTCCGCGCAGGATGTTGCCAATCATTACATTACATTATTTAACAATGCTACATCATATTGTGCTACATTGTTCAAGAATGTTACTACATGACATTACTCTCCAGGGTCTTACAGAATAGACAGTAATGTGACATGGTGGAAAGTGTTCCCTTTTTCCCCCATGGAGCAATGTGTGTTTATGTTTATTTGTATATACACTTGATAACATGTACAGTCAGTATGTATAATGAATAATTGATTGGTGTGCTGTTAAGCTACCGCTGATCTAGGAAAATACTATACTATCAATTTATCTACCCTTGATTTGCCCACTGTTCTGGAGAACTTCAGGCTTCAACACTGGATTGATGCCTCTGCGCATACTAAAACATATTCCTGATATGTTTTTCTTTATTTTGAACAAGGAATCTTAGTTATTTTGTATTTCCACTAAGAAATTCATGATGTCGCTAGACCTTCTGAATATTGAAGTATAATGCCACACAAATGAACAATTTAAAATCTATGCTTTGAGCTGTACCTTTGCAGTCAGCTCAGCAGTGTGTAGATGTTGTTTGTCTAAATTATCTTTCAGGTGGTATGCATTTACATATCACCCAAACCAAGATGAGCATATGTTAGTAAAGGTATTTAGCTAGCGGATATGGAATATAGATGATCGATTCTTCCCACGGTGTGATGTTGCTAGATCTTTGCGTAGTTTGTCCAACAATATTGTTAAATAGTAGATGTAATATTCAGAGCTTGTGCACACACTGGGATCTCAGTACTTTTTTTGTTGTTGTGGAAAACTAGGCCGAAAACCGCACAAACAACAAGGTCTTGGATCTCAGTACATTATGCAGGTTGATGGCTCGTGTCAGTTAGCTTGTTCTGAGAGTTAGCTCAATTTTAGTTCCCCATTTCTATATTTAAGCTACGTATAATTTGCCTTTAAGATGAGAATTCATCCAGTGCTTCCTTCATTATTATATGGTATTTACAGAAATAAACCTCCATTTTCTTATTTTGATATAATTTATCTCCCTTCTCTGCAGAACAATGTGAGTATTACCTTGGACATGGCATGTGAGTTTGGGTAGTTGAAGAACACGGACTCCCCAGATGCAGATATATGTGTGGCGCTGACACTGGGAAGTTCTCTGAAAATATTGTGTGTTGTTTCTCTAGAGTATTTTGTTTTCCCCCGTGATTCGAATCTATCGAAGCCGTTGAATGTTTCTTTACGCCCACTTTGTATTTCTGAATCTCTAGTTCTGCTTTCCAAGTGTAATCGGGTGATGCTGTTGCACCCTTGATGTTACCCATCCACAAGGATCAAGTAAGCCAACGGAAAGAGTTTCACTTTCGCCTCTCGCTTTGGTACGTGTATATTGGTAGGCATCACCGCATCAGCCATATTTGGCGGGAGAAACCTTGCAAACAAAGTACTCCCTCTTAAAAAATTATAAGAGCGACTAGATCACTACTTTAGTGATATATAAACGCTCTTATACTTCCTCTGATCCAAAATAAGTGTCTCAGCTTTGTACTAGTTGTAAGGTCGAGACACTTATGAGATGAAGGGAGTACATCTCATGTTACATCATTATTAACCTGGATTTGAGACTGACGTGCCGAATGAAGTGTGTATCCATTGTAGGAAAAGACAGGTACTCCAGCAGAAACAATCTGGAGTTGGTGCAGTCGAGCTCAACTCTGCAGTTGAGAGCTCCATTTGATGTACTCCCTGACTGCACCTGCCCGATCGCAATTCCAGTGTGCTTTTTTGTTTTTATCTTTGAAGGGTTTTCCTTTTCTTTAATAATTACCGGGGCGAGAGGATCCCCACCTGAAATTGGAACAATATAGAGCATCTACAGCGGCAATGCCCTTCGCTCCACCTGAAATTGGAACAATAGAGCATCTACATCGGCAATGCCCTAATTTGACCCCTACACGTTCATGGACGCGCATCCTGTCACCTCTCCCCTTATTTGGCCGCGTCCACGGTTGTTTCCCACATATCCGAGCCCTCAAATCCATGCAACCCCATGGATAGAAAAATTGAGGGTAGCACCTAGATAAATTGAACATAGCATATATCATAAATTGAAAATAGCAAGTTTAATTTACAACCGGACATAGCATACAAGTTCACAAAAGATCGGACATAGCAAGTTTAATTGGACATATTGCAGAAGATCCCACGATAGATAAGATAGAGCAAGGGGGCGCCGGACTCCACTTCATCGCTGGTCCCTTCCCCTTGCGGTCTCCGGAGCAGTGGCAGTATTCCGCGGTGTAGGCGTCGGCAGCCAGAGGGGCATAGTCGTCATCGGTAGTGGTGTTGCCGTATGGAGGAGGACGAGGAGGGGAGCCAAGCCAGACATCAAGCGGCGTGGGCCTGCTCCTTGTCGAGGCGCTAAGCCTTCGCCTCGCCGGCCGCCCTCTGCGGGGTTAGCCACTCGGACTCCTCGATGCCGAGTCGCGATTTCTTGCGTTTCTGCGGCGGCGAAGGTGGGCGTCCGTCTCCACCTGTGAAGGATCAATGGATGACGTCGCGGAGGTCGTCGGTGGGCGGCAGTGGCTCGAGCGCGGACCTGCATGACCCGCAGCCAGACCGGCTGTATTCGGCCTGCGATGCTCTCTACCTCATGCAACGAGCGGCCCACGCCTCCGACTCGGGTAGCCGCGGCCGCGGGCCCAGCTGTGCGGGCACAAGCACCCCAACATCCTCCAGGAGGAGCAGGGGCTGGAGGTGTTCGGCACCATCCCCTCCCCCACCCCTAACCGGGGAGTGCGCGAAGCGTGGTGGGTCGACGTGGAGCTGCTGCTACCCCTATGGGCCACCGAGGAGGCCGCGGAGCTCCCGCGGTCTCGCCCATGTCCTTCTGCGATCGACAGAGCGCGAGCTCCTCGTCGTCCTGGGCAGACGTTGATTCCTTCTTGAGGAGTACCTGCCAGTCAACGGGGTCGGACTTTGCCGGATCTGTTGCCGAAGTTGGCCATGGTGGTGCTAGGAGGGGAAAGGGCGAGGAGGGGAGAATACAGACAGTGGAGCGCAGCTGAGCGGTCAAGAGTATTGACTATGGGCTAGGATTTGGTCCAGGGTAGGGTATATGTAGGGTCAGACACTGGGCCAGCCTGGGACGGTCCAAGGTGGCGGCCGCTTGCAAACCACTCGATATCCACGCACACATAGGATGAGTTTGGGGGTGCTAGACGCTTAGACATTTGGGCTGGCTATGAGGGGTCTGGTTGAGTGGCTTTTTTCGATTCGAGCTGACAACCCTATATCTGCCTCACATATGAAGTGGCTCTGGGGTGCTAGATGGTTCAGACGTCCTTTTTCCGGTCCGAGCAGCTTGAACATTTAGGGATTGTTCAAGGGGTCCGGTTGTAGATCCCCTTACCAAGTTGGAAATGCTTCACAGTCACACTCGACGATTTTATATTGCTGGGAGCGGCTCAGACCGCGCGAGGAGCGGAGTTAGCTGACGGGAGAGATTCCGAACACCCCCTAAATTGGGCTTCAGCCCCTAGTGGGTTAACTGCCTCATGGAGCACACACGTCTCCAGGAAGCAGCCGGCCTGAGTCTCTGATCGGCAAACATGGCATCACACAGAAAAATCAAAGCGTAGATTAGCAACCTGCAGACAAGTTCAACAAAATAACCAGCAATATAGAACCGAATATTTTTTAGAACGGGCAAATGACATCAAGTGTACTTTTAAGACTTCCAAGCAGTTGCTATACATGCACAAATTTTCTTAGCAGCTGCTATACATGCACAACTTCTCCTAACATGACATCACATTTATTTCAAGTTGTTCGTGTTCATCCTTATGATACATGCTACAACACTGGAGTTTGTCAACATTGCACACCATTTCTCACCCTCATAGAACAGAAGCATATATCATGTTCATGCTTCGGCAGCCTTCTCTGCAGGGCTGTCTCCCAGCTTCGCCTTCTTTGATTCATAATCTTTCACGGCAGCTTTAATTGCATCTTCAGCAAGCATACTGCAATGGAGCTTTACTGGTGGAAGTGACAAGTGCTTTGCAATCTCACTGAAAACAGAGCATTGGAGCTTGTTATTGTTTTTAAAAGGGCTTGTTAATAGTTTTATATATTGAACAATAAACAGCATTTTGAAGACATTGAGTCATCAGCAGCCGCATTGCAATTATAGCAAAAAGAAGGAAATGGGTTGATATATTGAACAATAAACAGCATTTTGAAGACATTGAGTCATCAGCAGCCGCATTGCAATTATAGCAAAAAGAAGGAAATGGGTTGATTCATCTGATGAGATTAAGACCATGAGCTGTAGCTTTCCCCTGATGTGATTAGCATCAATATTCATTTGCAAATATACACAGCCAAACAATTAGTGTTAACAGTCATATAAAGCCTCTAAAGACAGAGACCAGCTTGTACTACTATAACAAGCTCATTAAACATGTAACCAAAAGCAACACCCAGTACAATCGCCAATTAAAACTAAGCTGGTTGTTTTTAGCAACTCAAGAAGACCATGTTATTAGTAACTTGGAAAGACCTTGACAATGTAATGAAATGCCAGTAAGCAGATCTACAGCATGCAGGTTTAATGCATTCTCAAACATTTTTTGCTTCTCAAAATTCTTCAAAAACAATCAAATGCCACAACAAAAACTTGAATACTACTCCCTCCGTCCTGAATTAATTGTCTTAGATATGTATCTAGACACGTTTTAGTGCTAGGTACATCCGTATCTCGACAAACCTAAGACAACTAATTTGGAACGGAGGTAATAGATGGTTATCGTAAAATAATCAAGAGTGAATGAAGTAGGCCAATCCAATCTCCCATATATTAATACTGGTAGAGTACAGAATTGCAAAGGAAACTATGTATCAGGACCTTTGTTACAGAGCTACCACAAGAGTAGTAGCCATAGTTCAAAATGGCGCGCTTAAGCGCTGGGCGTTGGCCTAACGCCCCACTTTGGCTCAAAAAAGCGTCTGGCGAGAAATCAGCCTTTCCGGCGAGGAATCAATGTTTCTCAGGCGAGAAATCAATCTCCACCGCAAGGATTTCACCTCCCCAGCGAGGATTCATCCTTGCCGATGAGGATTAAACCACTCCGACGACAAATCGACTGATTCCGGCGAGGGATCGAGCTTCTCCAGCAAGAAATCGAGCTTCACTGGCCTTCCCATCCGTGTAGCAAGGGAGAGAGAGGAAGAGGGATAGAGGCGACATCATGCAGCAAGAGAGAGAGGACAAGGGGGAGAGGCGGCGTGAGGAGGATACCTAGATTTCTGTCGACTGTGCACATACGGGAGCTTTAGTAGTAGAAGAATAGGAAGATGGGCCTGTGGTTTAATTAGCTTATTTCTTCACCCTACAGTACTACCGCCTAATTGCGCCTAATCACGCCTAACCTAGAAAAGAGCAAGTAGGTGGCCAAACGCATAACTAACGCCTAGCGCTTTTTTGAACTTTAATAGATACGCCTGTTCAGTGAATGCAGAGTAAACAACAATACGAAAATGACAAACAGAAGGCCAACACTAAATGTTCAGGGAAGACAGGAACACCCGTTAAAATAATGTAATGGATCAAGAATATCTGGGAGAACTTACGTGTTCTTGATACTCACTACTTCCTCCATTTGCTTTCCCTTCACCCATTCAGTAGCTGCAAGGACAATGGTGGGGTCAAGAATTGACTTCAGCACTTAAGATTTGCTAATGTAGGTATCATACATCTTGCAGGGAAATAGAAGCATAGGAGTACATCAGAAAAATGAACACAAACTGCCTCAGCCCAATTGTCAGACTATCAACTACTAGCAGCAATAGTGTTGAGACCCTTTTGTTTTGGGGCATGATCTACAAAAATAAATACTTCCAAATAATAAACAAACCTTTTCAAAGGTGTCTATTCAGCATTACAGAACACTCATTTCTAACTTGGATAAGCAACTATCAATTCTAGAAACTGAAAATGAACTAGAGCCATCATTGTTCTATGAGATAAACATCCCTATACAAAGCCTAGAAAAATCGGAAACTAAGAAGGCAAATAGATCAAAGACCACTTATACCAGCAATAGCATAGCATCCACAAGCCTGGCGAATGGACCGTGTCCTAAGCAAATTCTTAAGATGAACTGTGCTCCATGCATGAACTTCCTATCATATTCATACAGCTTGTATGAATAGGTCTGCGAGCCAAACTTTAGTTGTGCCGACAGTAAACATCAAACAAAATTAAATGCCACAGGGCAATTCAACAGCAAGCAACTAAAATAGACCCAGAGAAAGCGCAATATCCAATCAATAACATTGGCACTAGAGCTCCTATCTTTCTTCTAATCTAATCAGATTCGGCACCCACTAATCATCTCTTCTGGCGATGTTTCACAGTCAGAATCGTCCTTACAAACATCCTATCATCTAATAAGTAGGGATTCGACGATAGGTCATTGTCAATTGGCCAGGCCCAATCAAATTAAATCGATTACAAATCAGTAAAGAAAATCTCATCCTTAAAAATTCCCCTCCCTATTCGAAATAAATGCACCACTATAGCAACCAATCAACAAATTATCTTCCTCGATACAATTCGCAGAAGCTAACCACCTCTAAAGATTGCAACGAATATAATAGAACAAGTCGCCAGCGGGAGAAAAGGTGGGGAAAGGGGACGGGGGAGCGGTTTGAGGGCTCACCGACGGAGGACGACGCGATTGCGGAGCCGCAGCCGAAGGTCTTGAAGCAGGCGTCGACTATCTTCCCGGTGCCTTCGTCGACACGGATCTGCAGCTTCATGACGTCGCCGCAGGCCGGCGCGCCGACGAGCCCGGTGCCGACGTTGGGGTCGTCCTTGTCGAAGGACCCGACGTTCCGCGGGTTGTTGTAGTGGTCCACCACCCGCTCGTGGTACGCCCTCGCCCCCGCCGCCGCCAGCCCCGGCGCAGCCCTCTCGCCGGCGTCCGGGCCGAGGAGACGCCGGAGTCCGGGGGCGACGAGCCGGCTTCCTCCCGCGCGCAACATCGCCAACAAACTCGGAGGTGCCTCTGGATTCTTCTGACGTTCTCCGGCTCCGGATGGGTTGTTTAACCTGGGGAAAGAGGGGAGGCAAATTTGTGGAGTTGTGGTTTCGACAGTTTATGCGGCCGCGGAAGAGGTGGCGATCCGGTGCGCGGTAAGGGGCTAGGGCAAACCTGGCTCTGTGACTTGATTTGAGACGTGGCGTGCTATTTGTGGAGAAGACCTGGCGGTTGCTGTTTTGAGTGGTGGGTGTAGGAGATCCGCGCCGATGAGAAGCGCAGGCCGCATGGACGGATAAACATCAGGCAGGCTGGGCCTTGGCTTTTCACTGGGCCTTAGGTCAACCAGCATCAAGCCCTAAAAAAAGTACAACCAGAATTAGTTTTCTCAAAAACTAATGTTTTCTTCCACCTCTCTGTGGCCTGGTTGATCAATCTTCATCAGGCAAGGGAAAGTGGTGTAGGATGTCCTAGTGTAATCACCATTGGCTTGAGTATAGCGCTAAGCCAATGATGATTACACTAATGGGAATTATATCCTTTATGTGTGTCTACATATACCTCCCCCACAGACACACACGCAGGCACTCTTGCCTCAAATGCGGGCACAACAGGCACTCTCGCATCCACGTTTGTGAATAAGGGTGAGCAAACGCAGTAGTCAATACCATGTAAAGTTTCATGCACCAACTATTCACCCAAAAGTCCAAACTGATGGAGAACATTGGGCATTCTACATATACTTCAATAGTAAGTATATATTACATTGCAAGGATATTCACAAATATGGCATTTTCTTTCGTGTACACAAACTGCATTTCCGGCAACAGATTGTCAACAAAATTTTGGCACTTTGTAGATGATAACAATGTCCGCACTATCCACGGGAGATGGCAAATGTGTGGGTTCTTCCTACAAATCGAGGAGGGGAAGAGATCCAATAACATTTACTACAAGACGACGAAACCATCGAGTGGAAGTCATGGTTTCCGGGGGAACTTTGAGAAATCAGGGCGTCGTCGTTCCATGTACGCATTCTTTCCTTCTTTGGCCTCTTCAGTACCGTAGAAGATCAATGTCGCATTCCCGCCGAGCTCCTGCAGCACAAGTCCCATTACATTATTAGTTACAAGGACATAGTATGTGTGTATGTGACATACAGGAACATCCCATCACCAGTTGAACAAGACCATGATTCGTTTGACTTTTTGACACTCCACAAATTAATACCTGAAGACCAGCATGACCATCATCAGCTGCATTGAGTGCAGATTTCAACACCCGAATGGCTGTGGGACTGTTCCTTAAGATTTGCCGGCACCATTTCACAGTTTCGCGTTCCAAATCAGCAAGCTGCATATGCAAAGGATATATCAAGTACATGGTTTCATAAGCACCTTAGCTGGGGCATATTGCAACCTGCATCCTAGATGAAAGTAGCAGACAACTGCCTAATAAGTAGTTTTATTTTCTGCAATCAATAATTCGGGCACTCACTGGTACAACTACATTGACGAGTCCCATTCTCTCTGCTTCTTCAGCGGCATAGAACCGTGACAGAAACCACATCTCGCGGGCTTTCTTTGGTCCAACCTGTCCACAAGAGATAAAATGAGATAGAAAGCACTGCTGCTATTTTCTAAAAGTGACCAAAATTGTTCCACGGTAGTAATGGTCGTGCTTGACGTAGAGTTCACTCCCCACTTGGCAGCTAGCGTGGGGCATAATTGTTGTATGTTCTTAACAAGAACAAAGGGAATGGGCATCTCAATTGATCACTAGTCAAACATGAAGCAACCAGATTAGTATGGTAGCTTACCAATCGAGACATGATGGAAGAGCCATAGCCAGCATCAAAGCTTCCAACCTGTCATGCAAATCACAGAGGGAAAATGTGAAGTAAGCTACGTGTAAACTTTAAACTGGTAGTGTTTATAGAAAGGAAAAAAAAGGAACATGAATGAACAGGAGAAGAAGAAGAAGAAGCTGAAATCAATATGTTATACTTATGTTAACCTGTGAGCACGCATTTCTTAAACTTTAATGTTTCCTATTAAAGTAATACACCTTCAGGACAAAAGGAAATATAATCAAATTTGAATAGAGGAAGCCATAGAAAAATGCGTGCATAACACCTGTTAGAGTGGCACGCCAAGTCATTCTACATATATGATATATCACAAATCAAAACCTGATTATAAATCATTAAAATGGGCTTCAGTGAAGCAAAATAATTTATCTATTCATTTATTATACAACCAGGTTCATAAGTAAACGGTAACCACATTCAATAGCTTTGACTTCCCCCGAGCAATTCAAGAATAAATTTAGTTGAACTCTGAGTAAGACTACAAAAGGTGGATTACTGATTTTTATCCAAATATGCTATTGTGAAGACAAAGTTGTCAGTCTTGACGTTGTTTTATTTTACCAGAAATTGACGTTGGTTATGTTCTGTCAGAACTCACTAGAAGTGCACCCATGGTATCAGGGGTGCATAAAAAAGCGTTGTATTAGATGCTAAGGTTGTGTGGAGAAAATCATGTTGCACACTAGCAAGCAAAACTCCTTGCAAAAAGAAGGCAAGCAAGTTCCACATGTATAAACTTCAAAAGGAGACTGCTCTTTCATACAGGATTTAAAACTGGCAACAATATAATTTACTATGTAAAATCTACAATTTCAATTTGCATACTAGGAAGCAAGAAGCAAGCTTGGCCAGAGAAACACCTTTGGACCAGTCTGCCCAAATATCGCGTTGTCAGCTGCAATTGTTAGATCACACACCATGTGCAGAACATGTCCACCACCAACTGCATAACCAGCAACCTGATAGCATACTCAACAGGACCAATATGTTGGATAATAAAAGAAAACCGATTATGAAATAATAGCGAAGGCAATGCTCATACCATTGCTATAACTGGCTTTGGAAGGCGCCTAATTTGTACCTGGAGAAATGATTTAGCTGATGTGCTCAGAGTTAAAAATCATTTGATACAAAAATGACGCTGAACAGTACAACACTAACACACCAATAGGCCATAGCATAACAATTCGTCTGTACCGTAAGCAAGTAGGTCACTCTGTGCAAAATGTCAGAGGAATGCATATCTGACCTGGAGGTCTAGAACGTTGAGCCGGCCAAAGCTATCAAAGTCAACATACCCATCAGAATCCCTCAAGGCTTGGTCGCCGCCGCTACAGAATGCCTTGGATCCCTGTGCACCAAAAAGATCAAAGTAAGATTCCGTCCACATCGTACACATACAACACACCATGACCAGACGTATAAACGGTTAAATTTTGCTGTTCCTCTAGCAGAACGGGCAAGCCTTACATTCCCTGTCAGTATGACAACTCCAATCGAACTATCATCTCTAGCATCGCTGAAGGCACGCATCAGCTCTTTGACAGTCAGTGGTCTGAATGCGTTTCTCCTATCAGGACGGTTGATTGTGATCTTGAACAAGAAATGCAATAAGTCAAATAATTAGATACGATAATGTAGTGCTGGAATGGTACTAGAGACTAGTCAAGAAACAAGCTTCGATTCGCCGGCTGGTGTTTACTTGGAACCCAAAATTTTACAAGGGTGTTGGTAGGAGCGAAATGATTGACCTTGGCGATGCCCTCTCCGACGGACTTCTCGTAGATGATGTCGACGAATCCCTTTCCATCCTCGTCCGTCGCGGCGCGCCACTCCGGAGGCTCCGACGAGACATCGCCGTGTACGCGCCGGTAGCTATCTCCGGCGGGCGACGACGACCCAGCAGCGGGGGACGGCGCGAGGAGAGGGGCAGAGGCGAGCGGGAGGGAGGAGGGCAGGAGGTGAGCCGTGACGCGAGCTAGCCTCCTCTCCGCCGCGTCCATGCTGAGAGCCGAGAGACAGGCGGGCGTGGCGCGCGGTGCGTTGTGGTCTGGTTGGTCGATTCCGTATTCCGGATGAGAGTGAGATTTTCGGGATGCAGACCGGGCCCACAGTGCCACGATGGCTTTTTCACCGGACCAACCTCACGAGTGCCTACTGTAGAGGTCGTTGGGTGGCGAAGGGTTGAGAGGGCCCAAGGGAGGTAGTGGCCGCTGCACAGTTGTGACCCCGCTGGCCGCCGACCACCAGCGTGGAACGCAATTACGCAAGGGAGCCGTACGTCAGCGGCGAGGCCAGCCTAAAGTATCTATGGGTCAATGGAATGTTTTGAATTTTTTTCTTCAGTATGAACAATAACTGAACAGTGTTTTTAGGCTTGTTTTCTAAAAAGCTGTGGGGTCAACTGACCCCACAGACTTACACGTAGCTTCGCCGCTGCCGTACGTCAGAGGATCCTGCTCCGGGAATAGGTGGTGGAGAAATATTTGAGAGAGAAGGAAGGTCTTCCCCCCTCGCCGGGCATCGTCCTCTCGGGCAGAGGCCCCGGCGGGCAAAGCCTGGGTTGGCGGGGCGTCCCACCTCGGCCTCTACTCTCCGTCCTCCCCTCTTCCCTCAAACCAAGCCTGCATCGCCGCTGGTGGGGCGCCTCTTGTGCGCCGTCGTGGTTGTGCCGAGCCGGGGATGGCTGCCATGTCAGGAGGGTCGACACCTCCCTCTGCCTTGGTCGGGTGCTTCCTGCCCGGGAGCCCGTCTGGGCTAGATCTGGGTGCGACGGGGTCCGAGACTTGTCGCAGTGACTCAGCCAGGGGGGATGCAGCTGTCGTCGACCTCGTGGTGTGGGGCGGCCTGGGGGGCGGCGACCACCTCGCCCGACCGTGGGTCGGTGACGGTGTCATGCACCGGGGGTGACTCACCCAAGGGAGCCCGGCCTCAGGTCACCAGGGGCCCAGAAGGCCCAGGACAAAGGAAAATCCCTAAGGGGTGAATGCCATGGACCTTCTTGCCCTCCAAGGCAAGGTCGGCGGCGACTTAGATCTCATCTACCCCTCTGTAAACCCTAGACCTCCATCGCCTATACAAGGGGAGGCCAGGGAACCCTCATTCGCATCTACTCTCAGATAGAAACTCTCGGTAGCAACATCATACACCATTGTAACCTCTCGCATGAGGTATCTCTCTACCATGAATAATCAAAACAAGCAGGTTGTAGGGTATTACTCTTCGGAGGCCCGAACCTGGTTAAAACCTGATGGGGCCACCCAGGGACGGAGCCAGGATTTGAGTATTGGGGAGAGGGGGGGGCAAGCCAAGTAGAAAAAAAGTATGCAATACAGACAATCTTTAAGTTCAACTTAAGGAGAAAAAAATGTAATAATAGGAACTCCTACAAGATAATTTGCATCACAATTACGATAATAGGAACCATGCTCTTAAATAACACACTATAACGTTTAAAAGCGGTCCTGCATTAAGGGACTTTGATCCAAACATATAAACAAACATTTTAAATAGCACGCTATAGCACCCCTATAGCATTTAGAAGAGGTCCGCTACTACGAGCCTTAGCGCGCTATAGCACCGCTATAACATCTAGAAGAGGTCCGCTGCTACGAGCCTTAGCGCGTTATTTAAAACTATGATATGAACTCTTCATAGAATCGTAGCGTCACAGATGATATAATCAAACAACAAAATCTTATGCATAACAGCATAAATTCGATACTGATGCAATATGAAAATTGAGAGAGATTAATATATACTAATCCAGCCAAAAAATACTAATGTGATATGTTAAACCTTGGCTAGTTCGCTAATTGGAACCTGAAGAATCGACATGGAAGATCCTAAGCAGCAGGGCAGAGAGAAGAGGCGGGTGGATGGTAGAACGGAAACGACTAATTTTGTGCACACTAATCCCATGTACACACTAATTACGGGAGAATGCAACCCCAAGCCAATCGTTTAATCTGGCCCGATGGGCTTCTTACATGGTTTTTTTTCCTTTTGCCAAAATTGACGTTCAGATGGGGGGAGACGTGTGTACGTGTGATCGTATCGCTAATTCCATAGTCATTGTTTTCTCTTCGCTCGATCGATGGGGGGGGGGGGGGCTGGCCCCTGCTTGTCCCCCTGGCTCCGCCACTATGGTCAATGCAACTTCTTGAGCTTGCGTTGATTTTTCCCTTGAAGAGAAAAGGGTGATGCAGAAAATTAGAGATAAGTAGTTCCCTCAGTTGAGAACCAGGGTATCAATCCAGTAGGAGCCACAAGCAAGTCCCCAATATATGCACCTGCACAAATGTCACGCCCAAGATGCGACCCTATCCTAAAGGAACACGATGGTCCCACCAAGGATAGAAGCGCATCTTGAAGACGCTTTTGCAAGGTGGATATCATTACATCAACATTACATAATATTTGGGGATACATACAAGGCATACAAATGCCGCAAGAATACATCAATATATGAGAACAACATCCGACTACGGATGAAACATAAACAGAAACTCAACGACATCCACCCTGCTAACCCAGGCTGCCGACCTGGAACCTATCCCCTGATCGAAGAAGAAGCAGAAGAAGAACTCCAAAACAGGAAACATCGCTCTCGCGTCATGATCGTCGCAAAACTTGTACCTGCAACTAGTGTTGTAGTAATCTGTGAGCCACGAGGACTCAGCAATCCCATTACCATGGGTGTCAAGACTAGCAAAGCTTAATGGGAAAGGAAGGGGTAAAGTGGTGAGGTTGCAGCAGCGACTAAGCATGTATGGTGGCTAACTTACGCAAATAAGAGCGAGAAAAGAAGCAAAGGAACGGTCGTGAAACTAGCAATGATCAAGAAGTGATCCTGAACTCCTACTTACGCCAAACATAACCCAGAAACCGTGTTCACTTCCTGGACACCGCCGAGAAGAGACCATCACGGCTACACACGCGGTTGATGCGTTTTAATTAAGGTCAAGTGTCAAGTTCTCTACAACCGGATATTAACAAATTCCCATCTGCCACATAACCGCGGGCACGACTCTCGAAAGTTTATACCCTCCAGGGGTGTCCCAACTTAGCCCATTATAAGCTCTCACGGTCAAAGAAGGATATTCCTTCTCCCGGGAAGACCCGATCAGTCTCGGAATCCCGGTTACAAGACATTTCGACAATGGTAAAACAAGACCAGCAAAGCCGCCCGATGTGCCGACAAATCCCGATAGGAGCTGCACATATCTCGTTCTCAGGGCAACACCGGATGAGACATCCTACGAGTAAAACCAGACCTCGAGTTTCCACGAGGTGGCCCCGCAGTCTACTCAGTTCGGACCAACACTCGAAGGAGCACTGGCCCGGGGGGGTTAAAATAAGATGACCCTCGAGAGAGCGACTCCCTAGGTGTCAGGGATATACCCCGCGGAATGACCCGGCCGGAAGTATGACCCGGCCGGACTTGGCGCTTCACCATGACCCGCCGGAGGACTGGCGACTCACGGGTCTGGCGGCTCACTGCCAGACGACTCACGAGCCAGACGACTCACGGATGACCCCGACGGCGGGTCAGATAGAAGACTAGGCCCAAGGCCCAGAAGGCCGGCTCATGTGATGGTGGGCCGGCTTAAAAGGAAAGGGATGACGAATATTTCCTTTACAAGGAAGCAAGACCCGGACTTGTAATTAACTTGTAAGAGAAGATAGACTAGTCCTAGTCCTACTAGGACTCCACATGTAACCCGCCCCTCTAGCTTATATAAGGAGGGGTAGGGCACCCCAAAGAGGGACAAGCAACAAGAAACGATCTCTAGGCTAGACACCGAGAGCCGGTTCCCGGCGACTCTCCCGTGATCATAATGAGACCTAGCCTCAAACAGCATGTAGGGTTGTTACCGGATGATGTTTTCCGGGGCCCGAAGCTGTCTAAATCCTTGTCTTGTGTTGCGTCTCTCGATTCCGCTCAACCCCTCTCAAGCTACCACATAGATGCGTTGGCCTCACGACTAAGTCCTGACACTAAGGACATCTGCCGTGACAATTCCACGACAGTTGGCGCCCACCGTGGGGCAAGGCGCACGGTGGTGTTGAATTCTTCGAGGGATTTCTCAAGGGATCGAGAAGCTCGCGATGTGTTGGATGAAGAAGAGCTGGCGCGGGACACATCATCACCGATGGACATTCAAAATAAACATTCATGCGTTTGCAAGAACGATATGATTTTCTAAGGCGGCTGCAGATGTTGCAGACGTTTTTTCTGTTAGAGTCACCGAAGTTGTTGTCTCTGATCAAGTCAAAAAGTGCAGACGAGCGCATTGTTTCCATCGCATCAAGCATCAACCCTGGTGATTCCAAATACTAGTACGTCACTAGAAGACAAGAAGAATACGTTTTGGATCAGTACGTCATTAGAGGCCAAGTTAGTACAAGGAAGCTACGACGAGGTTAATTCCAGAATTAAGAAGGGAAAAGTTACCAAGTTGGATTGACCCTTGATTACCAAAAAGAAGGAAAAAAGGGATAAGACTACGACTCGGCGTGGATTCATCCAAACCGGCCGCAACTCGGTCATGGGGATGGACGCGGTTTCGGCCGCGGTGGCCTCACTTCGCGGGTGACTCTCCGCTGTTGCGCCGGGGTCCAGCCGCCCCGTTTTCGGCCGGGCCTTGTATGGCTTCCGCTGCCGTTGAGCCGCCCCGGCCGATGAGTTGCCTCCGCCTCTGCCGCGAGCTGTTCACCACAAGCCGCCGCTGCTGTCACGTCTTGCCTCATTAGCCGCAGCAGTAGGAAGTCAGCGTCGCCGTCAACTCCGAGCTGCCCCGTCTTGACCGGCCTCTGGGTGACCCCTCGGCCGGCTTACTGAACAAGGGCAGGAATGGATCAGTTACAACAACATCTACAAAACATCCTTACTGAACATCTCCAAAATATGCATGGATCTCTCTGTAGCATCAAGTTTACATGGCAACAAAATAACAGCAGACAAAGACTTAGAGAAATTACCAAGTCTCTGAAATCAGAAACATTACGGGGCCTAGTTTGCATGCTTGTGCTAGTCACCACAGAGATCACAAAAATACATGGCATACACCACTGGAAAGATGGCATGGCATACAACAAAACACATGTAGAGCTCATACTCACAAGATGCACAGATTAAAAGATACAAAAATAACAAATCACCAAGTTCTGATAAGAACCAGTAGATAACAGCAACTAGCACTCTTGCAACAGAGATTTGGGCATCAAGATGACCTCTAATGAATATGGTGCAATGAAACAAAATGTAGGGCATCACGAGACGAACATTTCGATATATTACACGCGCGAAACGGAGCTATATGCATGGAGTTACGATGCAGAGAACGGGGGCATGTGATGCAAAATAAAAATGACTTGGAATATTTCGGGGGAGTCTCGGGAAAAAGTCAACCTCGGGCTCTCGATCGGATCTGGATCGCGAGGTCGCCGGAGCTCCGGCCGAGGGAGGAGGAGGAGGAGGACGGGGCCGGATGGGCGATGAGGAAGGAGGCGCCGGCGGGCGGGCTCCGCGGCGGCGGCGGCCGAGGTCGTCGGGCAGCGAGGAGGCGGCGCCGGCGGGATGCAAGATGGCGGCGGGGACGGTGATGCAGGACGCCGGCGGCGAGGCGGCGTGAGGAGGCGCGGGGCAAGCCGGCGGGCGGCGCGCGGTGGTGGCCGGCTGGAGGCGGCGGGGAACGCCTGGCGGCGGCGGCCGGAGGACGCGGCGGCTCGGGCGAGGCGGCGGCGAGGTCGAGGCGGCCGGCGAGCGGCGGGCTCGGGCGGCGAGGCGGCGGGCGGGCGCGGGGTTGGGCCCGCGCGGGCCCCGGATGGGCTCCGCGGGCCGCGGCGGCGGTGGAACGGCGGCGGGTGATGTGTCGCGACGGGAGAGGCTGGGAGCGGCGGCGGGGTCTCGTCCGGTCCGGGACGGACATGTCCGGCGCGGTGAGGGAGGAAAATTAGGGTTTCGTCTGCGAATTTTCGGGGGAGAGGGAAAATATATAGGCAGAGGGAGCTAGGAGAGTCCAAACGAGGTGCGGTTTTTGCCCACGCGATCGTGATCGAACGACCGAGAGCCTGGCGGAGACTTCGAGGTGTTTTGGGGGTGTTTGAAGGGGGGTTATGCTGCAACACACAAACGGACTTTGCGGTTGCCCGGTTAACCGTTGGAGTACCAAACGACCTCCAAATGGAACGAAACTTGACCGGTGGTCTCCCGGTGGTATACCAAGGCGACTTGACAAGCTTCGGCCATTCCGAGAACGTTCAACACTCGCTCACGAAAAGAAGGCAAGAGGGGCGCCGGGTGACAACGGAGTGCCGGGTTGCAAAACGGACAACGGGGAAAATGCTCGGATGCATGAGACGAACTCGTATGCAAATGCAATGCACATGATGACATGATATGAAATGCAGATGATGACATGGCAAAATGCAACACGCAAGCAAATGACATGGCAACGACAGCGAATAATTGGGTGACACCTGGCGCATCGGATCCGGGGCGTTACAACAAACTAACAAACACTTGCACACAACGCAAAAAGGGGTTGTCAATCCCTTCACGGCCGTGAACAAAAGTTAGATCTAATAGAGATAGGTATAAAAGATAAATAAAAGAACAAACTAAAGTAATTATAAATAAAGTGCAGCAAGGTATTTTTGGGTTTTTTGGTTTATAGATCTGAAAATATATGATAGAAAATAGACTCGGGGGCCATAGGTTTCACTAGAGGCTTCTCTCTTGAAAGAAAACATACGGTGGGTAAACAAATTGTTGTTGAGAAATTGATAGAAAAGCGCATAGTTATGACGATATCTAAGGCAATGATCATGAATATAGGCATCACGTCCGTGACAAGTCGACCGACTCCTGCCTGCATCTACTACTATTACTCCACACATCCACCGCTATCCAGCATGCATATAGAGTAATTAAGTTCATAAGAACGGAGTAACGCTTTAAGTAAGATGACATGATGTAGAGGGATAAACTCAAGCATTATGATATAAACCCCATCTTTTTATCCTTGATGGCAACAATACAATACGTGCCTCGCTACCCCTTCTATCACTGGGTGAGGACACTGTAAGATTGAACCCAAAACTAAGCACCTCTCCCATTGCAAGAAAAACCAATCTAGTTGGCCAAACCAAACCGATAGTTCGAAGAGAAATACAAAGATATCTTAATCATGCATAAAAGAGTTTAGAGAAGACTCAAATAATATTCATAGATAATTTGATCATAAATCTACAATTCATCAGATCTCAACAAACGCATCGCAAAAGAACATTACATCGGATAGAACTCTAAGAACATCGAGGAGAACATTGTATTGAAGATCAAAGAGAGAGAAGAAGCCATCTAGCTACTAGGTATGGACCCGTAGGTCTGTGGTAAACTACTCACGCTTCATCGAATGGCAGCAAGGTTGATGTAGAGTCCCTCCGTGATCGAATCCCCCTCCGGCAGGGTGCCGAAAAAGGCCCCAATATGGGATCTCACGGGAACAGAGGCTTGCGATGGCGGAAAAGTATTTTGGTGGATGCTTCTGATGTTGGCGGAATATTTGAGAATATATAGCGCTGGAATTAGGGTTGGAGGACTCCCGAGGGGCCCACAAGCCCTCAGGGCGCCCCCCTAGGGCGCGCCCTAGAGGCTTGTGGCCTCCTCGGGACTCTTCTGGCCCTCTCTCCAAGTCATGTAGGTGCTTCTGGTCCAAGAAAAATCATCATAAAGTTTTATTCCGTTTGGACTCCGTTTGATATTCCTTTTCTGTAAAACTCAAAAATAAGGAAAAAAACATAAACTGGCACTGGGATCTGGGTTAATAAGTTAGTCCCAAAAATAATATAAAATAGCATATTAATGCAGATAAAACATCTAAAATAGATAATATAATAGCATGGAACAATAAAAAATTATAGATACGTTGGAGACGTATCAAGCATCCCCAAGCTTAATTCCTGCTCGTCCTCGAGTAGGTAAATGATAAAAACAGAATTTTTGATGTGGAATGCTACATAACATATTTATCAATGCAATCTTTTTTATTGTGGCAAGAATATTCAGATCCATAAGATTCAAAACAAAAGTTTAATATTGACATAAAAACAATAATACTTCAAGCATACTAATAAAGCAATCATGTCTTCTCAAAATAACATGGCCAAAGAAAGTTATCCCTACAAAATCATATAGTCTGGCTACTCCGTCTTCATCACACAAAGTATTTCATCATGCACAACCCCGATGACAAGCCAAGCAATTTTTTCATACTTTTGATGTTCTCAAACTTTTTCAACTTTCACGCAATACATGAGCATGAGCCATGGATATAACACTATAGGTGGAATAGAATATGGTGGTTGTGGAGAAGAGAAAAAGAAGGAGAAAGTCTCACATCAACTAGGCAAATCAATGGACTATGGAGATGCCCATCAATTGATATTGATGCAAGTGAGTAGGGATTGCCATGCAATGGATGCACTAGAGCTATAAGTGTATGAAAGCTCAAAAATAAACTAAGTTGGTGTGCATCCAACTTGCTTGCTCACGAAGACCTAGGGCAATTTGAGGAAGCCCATCATTGGAATATACAAGCCAAGTTCTATAATGAAAAATTCCCACTAGTATATGAAAGTGACAAAATAGGAGACTCTCTATCATGAAGAACATGGTGCTACTTTGAAGCACAAGTGTGGAAAAAGGATAGTAACATTGTCCCTTCTCTCTTTTCTCTCATTCTTTTATTTTTTTTGTTTGGGCTTCTTTGGCCTTTTTTATATTTGGGCTTCTTTGGCCTCTTGTATTTTTTTATAAAGTCTGAATACTCATCCCAACTTGTGAGGGAATCATAGCTTCCATCATCCTTTGCTCACATGGGACAATGCTCTAATAATGATGATCATCCCACTTTTATTTACTCACAACTCAAGAATTACAACTCGATACTATAACAAAATATGACTCTATATGAATTCCTCCGGCGGTGTACCGGGATGTGCAATGATCAAGAGTGACATGTATAAAAAAATATGAACGGTGGCCTTGCCACAAATACTATGCCAACTACATGATCATGCAAAGCAATATGATAATGATGGTATGTGTCATAATAAACGGAACGGTGGAAGTTGCATGACAATATATCTCAGAATGGCTATGAAATTCCATAATAGTTAGGTATGGTGGCTATTTTGAGGAAGGTATATGGTGGGTTTAATGCATCGGTGAAAGTTGCCTGGTACTATGGTAGAAGGGTTAGAGTGCGTATAATCCATGGACTCAACATTAGTCATAAATAACTCACATACTTATTGCAAAAAATTATTAGCCATCAAAATAAAGTACTACACGCATGCTCCTACACTACAGGAATCAGGCACTTTGCCATCTGCCATGGCGGACGGCAAAGGCATGCCTGGTGGATGGCAAACGCCTTTGCTGTCCGCCAACAGATGACAATAGGTCCGGCTGAATAAGCTACGGCAAAGGGCTCTTTGCCGTCAGCTAGCGGACGACAAATATGAAATGGTCTTTGCCGTCCGCCAGCGGATGGCAAAGAGCCTGGACAGTACACGTGGCATGTTAGGTCCGTTAGGGGGTTAACGACGTGCTTTGCCATCGGCTGGCAGACGGCAAAGACCTTTGCATCTTTGCCGTCTGCCAGCGGACGGCAAAGTGCACAAATATGCCAGTCCAGATGCCCCCCAGGTAGCTGCCACGTGGCAAGCTATGACGTCTGCTGGCAGACGACAAAGATGCCAAGGTCTTTGCCGTCCGCCAGCAGATGGCAAAGCTGCCAAATAGGCCAGCCCAGTGCACCCCATGTTGCACAGGTAGCTGCCACGTGGCAGCTTTGTTGTCTGCTGGCTGATGGCAAAGCTCTTTGCCGTCTACCAGTAGACAGCAAAGAGCATGTACAGCCCCTGTGTTTTCTGTTTTTTTCTTAAATTCATTCAATTTCACAGAATTTCACAGATATATACACGCACACTGTCGGATGTGGGGTTCCGGCAAACCCTTAAGGTTCGAACACTGGGGTGCGCGCGAAGTCTTTCCCTCCTACCGATCTACGCCCTAGCTCGCTAAGATCTCGCGGACGAACTCGACAAACTCGCAACACAGAGAGACACGAGATTTATACTAGTTCAGGCCACCGTTGTGGTCTAATACCCTACTCCAGTGTGGTGGTGGTGGATTGCCTCTTGGGCTGATGATGAACAGTACAGAGGGAAGAACGACCTCCTGAGGTTGAGGTGTTCTTGTGCTTGGTGACTTAGCGGGGGAGAGCTGGTTGGACTGCTCGATGCCCCCTACTGTGGTGGCTAGCTCTACTTATATAGGCCCTGGTCCTCTTCCCAAATATTGAGCGGGAAGGGAGCCAACAACGGCGGGCAAATTTGAAGGGGGACAGCTAGTACAAGCTATCCTGACAAAAGTGGTCTTCGCCTGCGAAAGGCTCTGGTGGTGACGCCGTCTTGGGCTCCACGATGACCTCCGTCTTGCCGTCCTCCTGATCTTGGTCTCGTTGCACCGATATAGCAACCTTTGCCTGATGCCTTGGTACTCCTCGCCTGCGCTGGCCTCCTTAGCACCAAAGAGGAAACAAGGACGCTGTGTGCGCTGCCGCCCGCCTGGTACCGATCGTCATGGCTCACGTCACGAGAGCCTCGTGAGGTTTGCCTTGCCTTGATATCTCCACTCCTCGTGAGCCTGCCTGACTAGGCCACTCCCGAGGAGGTCTTGCGTCACCCGCCTCGCGAGGCTTGGCCCCTCGCGAGGGTCTTGGATGCCTTGTTGATGAAGATGGGCCGTACGGCCTGCTGGCTTAGCCACGCAGCGTGCCGCATGCACGCAAGTCTGGGGACCCTAGTTCCCAGAACGCCGACAGTAGCCCTCGGGCCCAAGGTGCGCTCGGGCTTGGCTTCGCGACGAAGCCAAGGGTCAAGTACGGAGCACCGCGGGCCCCAAAAGCCTGCGGCCTCGATTGACGTGTGGCGGTTGATTGGACGTGGGCGTCTCCGCTTCCCCACGCTGCCTTGGCAACTGCTTGACCTGACAAAAGGCTGGCGCAGGCAGCACTTACCTTCATTGCTTCTTCCTTGCCTCGCTCCAGATCCCCTTTCCTCCTCCTTGCCACCGCTACCTCCAGATCCACTCCAATCTCATCCTGCATCGCCAATCCATGGCGCCGCACAAGATCAAGACTTCCTCAGCGCCGGCTTGGTATGAGCCGGCCCTCGAGGCGCCCACCGTCACGGAGAAGAGCCTCGCTTCCGTGCTCCTGCTGATGGCGGGTGAGAGCAATGAATGGTGGGAGACCGAGCTCTGGCTCGCCTCCGACGTGCCGGAGCCCGAGGAAAGCACCTTCTTCCCCTTCTTCTCAAGCAGTGTTGCCGTCGGGTTGGTTCCTCCCTTCTCTGATTTCTTTTATGAAGTCCTCGACCACTACGGGCTGCAGGCGTTGCATCTCCATCCCAACTCTGTCCTCCTCCTGTCCATCTTCGCCTACTACTGTGAGGTGTACCTGGGCGTGATGCCGTCCGTGGCACTCATGCGCCATTTCTTCTTCCTCCGTGTCAGCGAGACGCACATCTCCGGGTGCGCTAATTTTGTCGCCTGCGGCAAGGCCAACTCGATCTCGAGCACCGGGAAGAGGGCCGACAACATTCGGTCCAAATGGGTTATGATGGACGCCAAGCGCGCCGACCCGCGTCTGGCGTTGCCTATGGCGGCGCCCTCTTCCAACGGGGGGTGGCCCAAGGCAGAGCTTGCCGATGAGCGGACATCGCTAGTGTTGGGGCAGATGATGACCGACTTGAAGCCGGGCAACGCGAGGGCGGCCAAGGTGATGGGGGTCGTGCTCCTGAGGGAGTTCTTGACGCTGTGAGTTGCCCTGCTCCAGGCGCGCGCGCCCCCTGTGGGAGCTTGAAGAAGAAGGAAACAAGACCCGCTTGAGGCCGTGGGCCCTGCCTGACGATGAATTGGCCGCTGTTCTGCGTCTCATAGTTGGGGACAACCAGGAGTATCCTCCAAGTGCCTTCGTTCCCATGTTCCAACGCAGGGACCGGGAGGAATTTGTCGCCTCCAGGCCGACCTTTGACGCGCGCGGGCTGGTGCCGCCGGCGCTCTCGGGGGCCCCTGCACCGCCGAAACCGGTAGAGGTGTCCTCTGATGAGTCCCACGGGGAGGGGGGAGAGGAGGTGGACTCGGAGAAGACTCTGGAAGAGGTGGGGGAGACTTCCCCTCTGAGCAAGGCCGAGATCCTCCGCGCCTTGCCTGACGACGCCGAGGTCGACGCCCACCAGGAGGTGAGGGAGAAACTCCTCATCCCGACCAGGGGCAGGTCGTCGCTAGTGTCTCGCGATGCCGCCTCCGCCCCAAGGCCTCCTGGGGCTAGCTCCGGCCCTTCCGCTGCTCCGCCTGCTTCCGCCGAAGCCCGCACGCCTACTCCCCAGGTCCCGACGCTTTCAGGCTTCAAGCTCCCCAAGCAGAGGGTGGAGTACTTCGCGGTGGACCGGTAGGTGTCTCGAGCTTCGCCTTATCCCTGCTGGTACTCATTATTTCCTGACGCTCGCCATTGATTGATCAGGCCGGCGCCTTCGGCGAAGAAGAGGAAGGAGGATACGGCGGCCGTGCCTCCCTCCGCCGAGAGAGGGGGTAGCAGCGCCCGTATCTCCCCAGCCCGGTCGTCTTCATGAGGCCAGGAGGAACATCGTCGTGTGGAGTCAACCCCCGTGGCCCCGTTGGCTCCAGAAGCGCCAGTGTCTGGCGCAGTTGATGAGATCCCAGCTGCTCCGGAACCTGCAATCGCCCGCGGCCTGGTGACGGTGTCGCCTCCTTCCGCTGCTGTGCCCCTGCTTCCTGGTTCTTCTGCCTCTGCTTCCGTCTTGGAGCATGCCCTTTCGGAGATGACCCAGCTGCAGGCAGATCTCCTGAGCGCGGACCCGTGCCTGGTGGTCGGGCGCCTGGAGCTGGCCTCTGGCTGGCTTCACTCCTATTTGGCGGTACGCGCGACGCTGAGTCAGGCCACAGCATCCTCCGAAAAGGAGAAGCAGAACGCTGCTACTGCAGCGGCCGGCCGCGAAGCGACACTGAAGGACGCCAAGGCCGCCCTCGACCGCTGCCGAGAGCTGGAGGACGAGCTGATGAGCCTGCGCAACAAGCACGCTGAGGAAGCACGCTGTCGCCAAGCAAAGGAGGAGGAGGTGAAGGCCCAGGAGGAAGCCGTCAAGAACCGTGATGCAGAGCTGGCGGAGTTGGGGAGGACGCAGGCCGTTGAGCACAACCGGTTGGAAGAGCTGGAGCGGAAGGCGAAGACGAGGGAAGCCAATCTCGACGCCAAGGCACGAGTCCTGACCGAAGACCGCACGGCTTGTGCCGACCTCGAGAAGAGATCTCGCAAGGCGCTGAAGACGCTCTACGAGCACGGCCTGGAGAAGTCGCTGGCCACTGATGAGGACGGACCCGCCCGGCTACTTCCTCTCTTGGTGAAGGCGCTTGAGGAGGTCGTTGATGGCCTCGGTCCCATGGCGGAGGCAGAAGCTCGCGTCCTGTCTTCAGCTGCATTGACCCGCGTCTTCAGCCACCTGCACCTTCGTGACCCCAACGCTTGTCTTGACGAGCTGCTGGAGCCTCTGGCTGAAGACCAATACGAGGCCACTGCCGCTGCTGTGCAAGGTCAAGTGGAGGCCTTGCCGAAGAAGTTCTGTGGCTTCGTCTCTGCTCCTCTGTCCGGCGATGTCGCCGATCCTGCAGCTGGTGGTGAAGGAGAAGACGATGTCGCTCACGAAGTGGCACCTTCCGCAGGTGATGGCGTTGCTCGGGAGTGACCCGCGGCTATTCTCCCGCTTTGTTCCTGCAGCATGCATTAGGCCTCATGGAGGCGTTTAGACTTTTCATTTGATATCGTGAGGACAATGTGTTTGTAATATTTGCTTCGAGATTTTGCGATTTCCTTCCTATTTGCTTTGTGTTCTGCGTCGGCAGAGCCCGGCCCCGCGCATACCTCGACCGCCATTGAGATGACCGGAGACCAGGACGGACCAAGGAGTGAGGGGCTACGTGACCAGTTAGGCTCCTGAGTTGCGATGCTCAGGAGTCCCCCTTGACGCGCAAACAACACATAGGGAGAGTTCGTGAGGACAGATTAATGTTCTACATCGGCAGAGCCCGGCCCCGCGCATACCTTAACCGCCATTGAGCCGACCGGAGACCAGGACGGAACAAGGAGTGAGGGGCTACGTGCCCAGTTAGGCTCCTGAGTCGCGATGCTCAGGAGTCCCCCTTGACGTGCAAACAATTTCCATACCTGCCCTCGCCGAGGCCTCGGGAGGGGCGTGCGACGCCCAGGTCCGGGAGACCTGGTTGGGTGGCGTGTGCTTGGGCGTGACCCGAGGGCAGCCCCCGTGCCCAGCCCCCTCGTGCGGCTCTCTCGAGGGGAGGCGTTGCGGTGAGGCTGGGTGCTGAGCTCTGGGCTCCCTGAGGTTGGTACGACCGTGGGGCCGCCCTCAGTTGTTTATCACCAGCACGGAGCATAGTGCTTCCGCTTGTGCACGGGCATAGCCGCTCCTCGGCAGTGTCGACAGCCAGCGCGGAGCATGGTGCTTCCACTTGGGCGTGGGATGGCGGCCCCCTCCGGGAGGAGCCCCCGGGGCGTGTACAACCCCGCCCTGACACGTGGCTTGCACGGCAGGGCTGCGAGGTGTATCTGGGCACTCGTGAGCCAGCGCGGGACTCACGAGGCCCTACCTCAAGGCGGGTTGCGCCTGGTCTTGAGTCTTGGTGACTGTATGTTCCTGCAAGGCGGTTAGATGCAAGCACTCTATGTCCTCAGGTCCCGGCCCTCGAGCTTGCTCAGCCGCCACTGGTATGCCAGGTCGCGATGCCATGGTCAAGGCCAGGGGGTGAGGGCTGGAGAGCTAGTAAGAGCTCCTGAGTCGCGATGCTCAGGAGCCCCCCTTTTAACGCGCAAGCGAATTGCATAGGATGAACAGACACGTGATGGGCGGCGATCGAGCGGCGACAGCCGTGGGCAGGTTAAGTACAGAAAGCAGATCAACTTAGGTAAATGCAGGAAGATACATGCCACTGGGTCCGTCCCGAGGGACTTGGGGATGATGCAGCCCGAGGGGCGCCCCCAGCAAGGTAAGCTAAAGACATAAGCAAAGGGATACATGCCACAGGGACGGACCCATGTGGCCTGGGAATGATGCAGCTCGAGGGGCGCTCCCAGCTAGACGAGCTTGGAAGATGTCACCTGGTTCTGTAGACGAAGTAGAGTTGGTGCAGCTGAAGGCGAGCGTCGAAGGAATGGCCCTTCATGAGCCACCGGGGCCCTGAGCCTCGGGAGGCTCTGGGGGCTCGAGAGGTTCCCTGAAGGCCGTCTCCATCTCCTCCACGACGGCGTGGTACCTGGCCTCCTGAGCCGCTAGGACACGCCGCATGTTGCGGTGATAGGCTGACACCACGCTCGGCAAGCCGAAGGACATGCGAACGTAGCTGTGTGGCGGGCCCTCGCAGCAGCGCACACGCGAAGGCCAGAAGCGCTCCTGAGATGCGGCCTTGTTGAGCCCTGGGACGTCGATGCAGACACGCAGCCCAGCATCCTCGCCTGGATGGGGCGCTGCGCCTCGTGAGCGGCCGTCGCCACGCATGGCTCTTGCGTCTTACAGCTCCTGAGTGGTCTTGGTGATGAACTCTTGAGTGGTGGGCACTCCTTGCCCTGTGCTCTCCTGTGGGACACGTGCCGCGAAGCACGCCTCCAAGTGGTGCCCAAGCGCCTCCCTCGTGAGGTTGGCAAGGTCTGAAGCCCTCCAGAAGAGAGCCCCCGAGCCCTGCCCGAGGAGGGCGCTGGGCGCGCCTTCCTATGCGATGGAGGGAGGCGCCCCCGGGACGGACGCTGATCCTGATGAGGCTCCTACCGCGACGCCATCCTCCTGAGGTCCTGCGCGGCGCAGCTACTTCTTTTTGGGGATGGCCTCCGGAGGGCCCTCGCTCCTGCTGTCGGGGTCATCGATTGCTGCAGCTTGGAAGGCGCGCTCGAGGGAGGACACTGCGTCCCTCTCTTCACATGGGACCGTGATGATTCCTCCGCTTCCCGGTATCTTGAGGACGTTGTAGCCGTGGTGGGTGACTGCCATGAACTTGGCCAGGGCCGGATACCCGAGGATGGCGTTGTACGGTAGGCGGATGTGCGCGACGTCGAAGTCGATGAGCTCGGTGCGGTAGTTCTTGCGCTCTCCAAAGGTGACAGGCAGGCGGACCTGCCCTATCGGTGTGGTGGAACCGTCGGTCACTCCTGAGAAAGGTTTGGTAGGCTGGAGCTGCTCATATGGCACTTGGAGGTTGCCGAACGTGTCGACGGACAGGACGTTGAGCCCTGCGCCGCCGTCGATGAGGGTCTTGGTAACCTGCACATTGCTGATGACTGGGGAGCACAACATCGGGAGGGCGCCAGCGGTGGCCGCGCACTTGAGCTGATCTGCCGAGTTGAAAGTGATGGCGCATTGGGACCACCTGAGCGGGCGCGTGGCCTTGAGCTTGGGCAGCACCGCGTTCACCTCACGAGTGAACTATTTGAAGATGCGTTGAGAGGCTGGGGCCTGGGCGCCGCCCAAGATGCAGGCGATTGCACGCGGCTCCTGGAAGCCCCCAGCCCCCTCGTCCTGATGGTGGTCGTCGTTCCTTCTTGGTGGCGGCAGTGGGGGAAGACCGGCGTTGCCTTGGGGGTGATCCTCATGAGGCGGGTCCCTCTAGGCCCCCTCGCGAGGATGATCCTACCAGCGGTCCTCACGAGGCATGTCGCGCCATTCCTGGCGCGGGCCACGGTCGTCCCAGCGTCCGGCTCTACGTCCTCCTCAACGGCCGTAGCCCCGGTCGTTGCGCCCGGGGTGTCGACCAAAGCGTCCTTCCTGTATGGCTCTGAGCTCTTGACTGTCACTGGTGTTGTGGGTGTTTAGGTTGTGGAAGGTGCAGAACGGTCGACCGTTCTTGGATGACTCGGGCTGATCTCTGCCCCACTTGGTGTCGGGCTCTGCTGCGAGCACCACTGCCTCCTTGTGCTTCATGTCCTTGGCCTTGGCCTTCTTCTCCTCTGCGCCTGCGGTTGGCAGCTCGAGGAGAGAGAGGCGCCCCTCCTCAGCTCTTGCACACTTGGTCGCCAGGTTGAACAACTCCTAAGATGTGCAGAGCTCCTCATGGATAGCGAGCTCTTCCTTCATCTTGACGTCACGGACGCCGTCGGAGAACGCGGAGATGATGGCCTCGTCCGTGACCTTGGGGATCTTGAGGCGAGTGTTGTTGAAGTGCTGGATGTACTTCTGGAGGGTCTCTCCCGGTTGTTGCTTGATGCGGCGCAGGTCGCCCGCGGCCGGCGGGCGGCCACGAGTACCCTGGAAGTTGGCGACGAAGCGGTCACGCATCTCGTCCCAGGAGGAGATCGAGCCGTGCTGCAGGTTCAGGAGCCAGGAGCGGGCCCCATTCTTGAGAGCCATGGGAAACCAGTTCGCCATGACTTTCTCATCGCTGTTGGCTGCTTCGATGCTCAGCTCATAGAGCTGCAGGAACTCCGTGGGGTCGGCGGTGCCGTCGTAGCGAGGAGGCAGATCTGGCTTGAACTTGCCTGGCCAAGCAACGCTACGCAGCTTGGGGGTGAAAGCGCGGCAGCCAGCCGTGGTTGCTGGTGCCCGCCTTGGAGGTGGAGCTTGGTCTTGACGAGGTCCGCGCGGCGCCGCTGCGGGCGGTGCGCGGTCTTGATGAGGCGGCGCGGGAAGCGCGGGTGCAGGTTCTCGCGGCCGCGGGATTTCTTGGCAGCTTCTCTCTTCGTGCGCGGGCACCGGACGCGGCGGATCACGTCGCGGGGCCGTGCGCCTTGGTGCCAAGGCACCGTCTTGGGGTAGAGGTGGTGGAGGCGCGCCATGAGCCTGATCGCCCGTGGCTGGCTGAGGGTGAGGCAGAGATAGGGACGGGGCCGAGGAGCCCCCTGTGGCGCGGACGAGCTCGGGGATGCGGTCGAGCCACTCCTCGTAGAGGTCGTCGACTATGCGGTAGCGCAGGAGTTCGTTTGCGGCGAGGAGCGCGTCCCGCGCCTCCATGGGAGCGCGGCGTGCGTGAGACGAAGAACCGTCCGGGGTCAGCGATGGAGTGGCGGTGCGGCTGTCTTGCCGCACCGATGGATGCAGCGAGGACACCTGCTGCTCATTCCCCGCCGGGCCGGTGGCAGCGTTGGCGGTGGGAGACGGAGAACGACGAGGTGGTCCGCCGACGGGGGGCGTCTAAGCAACGCGGGCAGTGAGGGCAGCCCGACGCTCAGCTCGAGCACGGCGTCCGTCCGTCATGGAGACGACGGAGCGATAGAGTGACTGATCGACGAGAGGGAGGCTACGGCGCGCCCCTACCTGGCGCGCCAAATGTCAGATGTGGGGTTCCGGCAAACCCTTAAGGTTCGAACACTGGGGTGCGCGCGAAGTCTTTCCCT
This sequence comes from Aegilops tauschii subsp. strangulata, assembly GCF_002575655.3. Classification (NCBI taxonomy): domain Eukaryota; kingdom Viridiplantae; phylum Streptophyta; class Magnoliopsida; order Poales; family Poaceae; genus Aegilops; species Aegilops tauschii. The sequence continues at coordinate 343,579,362 of NC_053037.3, forward strand.
CCTACCGATCTACGCCCTAGCTCGCTAAGATCTCGCGGACGAACTCGATGAACTCGCAACACGGAGAGACACGAGATTTATACTAGTTCGGGCCACCGTTGTGGTGTAATACCCTACTCGAGTGTGGTGGTGGTGGATTGCTTCTTGGGGTGATGATGAACAGTACAGAGGGAAGAACGACCTCCTGAGGTTGAGGTGTTCTTGTGCTTGGTGACTTAGCGGGGGAGAGCTGGGTGGACTGCTCGATGCCCCCTACTGTGGTGGCTAGCTCTACTTATATAGGCCCTGGTCCTCTTCCCAAATATTGAACGGGAAGGGAGCCAACAACGGCGAGCAAATTTGAAGGGGGACAGCTAGTACAAGCTATCCTGACAAAAGTGGTCTTCGCCTGCGAAAGGCTCTGGTGGTGACGTCGTCTTGGGCTCCACGATGACCCCCGTCTTGCCGTCCTCCTGGTCTTGGTCTCGTTGCACCGATTAGCAACCTTTTTTTAAGGTTAGACAGTAGGAAAGGCTCCTACTGCAAAAATATATTAATAAAAAACGTTTAGATATTACATGTGGGGGAGGGGGGTCTATACAAGATCATAAGAATTTACAAAACGTGACTCAGAGGGAGACTATGCTATGGAGTCTAGGAAGTCAGCAATCAGATGTTTCTTGTGGACAGGCAGTCTGTGAGCAATGTTGGAGAAATCAGCTATGAACCTGGCCCTCCAAGAAGAGAAGGAGGGTGTCATTTGCCGGAAGAAGTTATTGTTCCTTTCTTTCCAGAGACTCCTAGTGGCCACAAGGAAAACGTCCATGAGCATTTTTTGATGATATCTGGCTTTCAAGTGGGTCATCATATCTAAGCGGTCTCCAACAGTCCGCCAGGTTATGTTGAGTTCGCACCAGCAGCGCTTACTGAATGTGCAATGGAAGAAAAGGTGCTCAACTATTTCCTCAATATGTTCCCCACAGAGCAAGCAGTCCAGATTACTCCCGATGTTATAATGCCTACGCTTCAGCATGTTACGAGTGTTAAGGCGATCAACCAGGAGGAACCACCCAAAATCCTTGATCTTAGGAGTACTTTTGGCTTTCCATAACCATCCAAAGGCTGCGTGAGCATTTACCTCGTGGAAGAAGAACTTATAATAGTCTATGGTTTTAAAGAGCTGTGCTCCCCACGTGCAAATCCAAACGTCTTTGCCCTCAGAGAGGGTGACGGAGCTGACATCCTATTGGAGGGCTCGGAGTTCTTCATGAGCTTAAACACAGAGGGGTAGGTGAAACGCCTCCCGTATGTTTGAGATCGAGAGCATTTTTTGGACCGAGGCATCTTCTGTGGTGGTGTAGGAAAACGCTCGAGGAAAAGTTTCCTCGAGGACATGTTGGTTCCAATCATCTTTCCAGAACAGGGTTGACCTACCATCATTGATCAAGACTTTCGTTACCCCACGGTAAGTCGGCATGAGTTTCACAAGCTCACGCCACCAGAAGGAGCCGCAAGGGGCCATTGCATGCGGGATCGCATCCGAGTAGTATGTGTCCCAGATGAGTTTCACCCAAGGCGTGTCAATTTGATTATAGAACTTGTGGAGCATCTTAAGCAGCATCGCATCATTTTGGACTTTAAGATTGAGCACTCCGAGGCCTCCATTCTTTTTTGGACGGCACACCATGTCCCAAGCTCCCAGAGAGTTAGATTTGTCACCAGTCTTGGTTTTCTTCTTCCAAAGTCCATGTCTTCTGATTTTACCAAGCTGTTCAATAATTTTAGGTGGCAGACGCAGCACTCCCATGGGATAAATAGCCAGGGAAGTGACTAGTGAATTCATAAGCGCCAGTTTCCCAGCGTATGACATGAGAGACATAGCCTCAGTGATCCTTCCTTCGGCTTTGCATATCCAGGGAGTCATATCCAGCACCGAAGGTTTAGTGGTTCCAAGGGGGAGGCCAAGGTACGTGAATGGCATGCAGGCCGTGATGCACCAAAAGATAGCAGCTAGTTCCTGGCATTTGTCATCCGGAGTGTTGATGGGTATCAACGTTGATTTATGAAAGTTGATGTGTAGACCCACAGAGGCAGCATAGTCGGTAAGGATTTTTTTCATGATCGCCGCTTGTGTTGCGCACGCCGGCATGATAATTATTGTATCGTCGGCGTATTGGATCACAGGAAATTTGGTCATGTTGGGGGAAGGAATAGGCAGTTGCAGGCGATTTTCCTCCAAAGCCTCATTGATAGCTGTCTGAAGCAAGTCCGCGGCAAGAACATATATGAGGGGAGAAAGAGGGTCCCCTTGTCGCACCCCGCATTTGCACCAAAATTGCTTACCAGGGACCCCGTTAAGCAAGACAGAGGATTTACCCGAAGAGGAAAGGCTCGTGATCCAGGAAATCCATTTATCATTGAACCCCATGCTTCTCATAATTTGGATGATGGCATCATGTTCCACAGTATCGAATGCCTTGGCAAAGTCTAGTTTGAGAAGGATAATTCCACGTTTAGAAGCTTGGCATTGATGTATGTATTCGAAGGCCCATGCAAGGCAGTCATGGATGGATCTCCCCTTCAAAAACCCATACTGATTATTGTGTACAATTTTTAGGATCACTCTTTGAAGTTGGTTGGCTAGAATCTTGGTGATAAGTTTGAGACAGTAGTTAAGCAACGTGATGGGCCGAAAGTCGTTGACAGTTTCTAGGGCTCTGATTTTAGGTATGAGTGTGATGTACCCGTAGTTTAGGCTTTCAAGGTTTAGACTACGACTGTGGAATTCCTCGCATAGAAGATAAAAATCTTCCTTGATTATAGGCCAACAAGCTTTAAGGAACGCGCCATTGAAGCCGCCAGGGCCCGGAGCACGATCAGGAGGCATTTCTTTAATGACATCATCAATCTCTTTATGCGTAAAGGGCACAGTTAAGCTGTCAAAATCCACTTCCGCACGAATCATACAGGACAAATTGAATCGCATTTGAGAAGTGTTCTTTGTGCCGAGGCGTTTTTTGAAGGCTTCGAACAGGATAGATTCTTTGCTGGAGTGATCATCCACCTGTAACCCATCATCAGTTTTCAGACTGGAGATGCAATTTTTTCTATATCTTTCCGTGGCCGCAGTTTGGAAGAACTTAGAGTTCTCATCACCAAACTTGATCCATCGTATGGTGCAGCGTTTCTTCCAGTACTCTTTTTGATATCACAGGAGCCGGAGCAGATGAGATCAAAGAATGCGTTGGAAATTCCCCTCGGGGATGGTTAAGTCACGTTTATCCTCAATATTATCCAATTCCAGGAGAGCTTTATTAGTGTTCTCAATTGCTATTTTCAACCGTGAGATGCTTTTGCTCCAGATGGTGAGATCATGCCTGAGGTTTTTAAGTTTCTGACAAAGTCTGGAAGCAGCATTGTTATTCTTCCCATGACAGATGGGTTTATTCCATGCAGACTTGACCACATCTAAGAAGCCAGGATGTGCAATCCAATAAGTTTCAAAATGGAACAACTTGCATTTAGGAATGGTAGTTTGGATGACTACATTGCAAGGAATATGACCAGAGATTGGTTTTCCCATAGGAGTAACAAGGGTATTTGGAAAAGTGGTCGTCCAGTTAAGCGTCGTGAAAAACCAGTCAAGCTGTTCAAGAAGGTGATTTTGTTGCATATTGGACCAGGTGTAGTTTCTACCTTTGATGGGTAGTTCAGTAAGGTTTTGATCCCTAATAAAATCATTGAAAGTGAACATATCGTTGACATCACCACCTGGTTTGTTGCGATTCTCTGGTGCCCTTATAAAGTTAAAATCTCCAAGAATGAGCCAATCTTCAGAAGATGGAATATTCACATCAAAGAGCCAATCGGTGAATGATGTCCGTGCATCACCTTGACAAGGGCCATAGACATTTACAAGTTTCCAACGATGTGGTGACTACCGGTAGGAAAATTCAACACCGAGAGCAAATTGTTCCGATAAGAAAACCGTGCCATCGAAAACATTACTACACCAGATCGTGATGATACCACCCGAGGCTCCTACCGCAGGTACGAACGCAAAGGAATCAAAACGTCATGGGTATATCAATTTAAGCGTACTAGCGTCAAAGGACAGCATTTTGGATTCCTGAATACATATGACCATGCAGCCTGACGAGTTGATCGCATTCATAAGAGCTAAATGTTTGTCGGGCGAGTTTAAACCACGTATGTTCCAACAAAGAACGTTCCAAGTTTGCAAAAGGACCATGAAAAACTAAAAGGGAAATAGCTTAAATGGACTCTGAATTCGAGCCACCATTCCTGTCAGAAAGGATCTCATCACTGAGCTCTTCAGCAGGGATAGCACAGAGCTGCATACCAATGTTCTGCATGGTGCTGACTGGAGTTGGAGGGGCCACTGTCTCATCAGTGGTGTTAACTGTATTCTCCTCCATCTCCTTAGTGCAGGGGAGAGTAGATGGTAGCAGACGGGGCTTCACTTTGGACTTGGTGGTCCGAGACTCTGTGAGCAAATTGGTGCGAAAACCATCATATTTGTTTGACCTGTTGCTGCGTCTGAGAGTGGCAGTGTCAATTGGAGCCTGACTTTTGCCCTTACGAAGCTTGTGCTCGTGCATAGTACTACTTGCACCCATAAGAGCAGGACCAGCAGATAGTTGAAGCATAGGAGCAGTATCAACTTGATAATCAGATGGTGGCAGAAGTGCAGCAGTCTCAGCAGACGTATCAGGCGCGGGCAAAGCAAGCAAGTCCAGCTGCGGCTGAATGTTCTCCAAAGTGTCATTCTGAGCGCCAACAGCAGGTGCAGAAATATGGAGAGCAGCAACATCAGAAATCTCCTGACCAAGACTGGGTGGGTGATAAACCAGAATGGCCGAATCAGTGAAAGGAGTGGACTCAGGCTGAAGAGCATCTGTCTCCTCCTCGTCAGGCAGTTTCTGAATAAGGACAAAGGAGGTAGGAGCCAGACTGCTGGCTGCTAGGGACAGAGACAAACTGCAGTCCATCTTCCCCCACAAAAACCTGTATCTCAACACGGAAATGAGCATCTCTCATCCCATAGCCGTGTGTCCAGGGGCCCATGGTGGCCAACAGAGGACACATAGCATGGTAAATAGAAGTGTTGAGTTGCTGCCTAGGATGGGATCCGTCAGGAGAAGATTCATAAGCTGATTACCTTGGTTTGAGAGACCAAAACTCATTCCCTGATTGTGAACATCAATAGTGACCATCAGTAACTCACTTGTAGCAGCCATAGCAGCTTGGGCATCAAAGGCAGAGGTGTGATTATCCACAATCAGAAAAGCCAGCGCAGAATCAGAGCTAGTGCTATCAGAGACCGTGACAGAATCATTCCAGGCATTGGCTGCATTATCAACAATGTTGTTTTCAGCTGCTATGCCAGCTTCAAAAGTGAGACCCTGAGCCGCCAGCCAAGCTTGAAAGTTCATTAGGTGCGGGGGCATCAACGCAGGAGGAGGAGGGGGAGGGGCAGGATCAGCTGGCCATTCTCCCCAATTTGCATTGTTCTGAGCCGGAGCAGGGGCGTCAGCGTGAGGTGCGGCATTCAGCATGAGATATAGCAACCTTTGCCTGATGCCTCGGTACTCCTCGCCTGCGCTGGCCTCCTTAGCACCAAAGAGGAAACAAGGACGCTGTGCGCGCTAGCGCCCGCCTGGTACCGATCGTCATGGCTCACGTCACGAGAGCCTCGTGAGGTTTGCCTCGCCTTGATATCTCCGCTCCTCGTGAGCCTGCCTGACTAGGACACTCCCGAGGAGGTCTTGCGTCGCCCGCCTCGCGAGGCTTGGCCCCTCGCGAGGGTCTTGGATGCCTTGTTGATGAAGATGGGCCGTACGGCCTGCTGGCTTAGCCATGCAGCGTGCCGCATGCACGCAAGTCTGGGGACCCCAGTTCCCAGAACGCCGACAGTAGCCCCCGGGCCCAAGGTGCGCTCGGGCGTGGCTTCGCGGCGAAGCCAAGGGTCGAGTATGGAGCACCACGGGCCCCAAAAGCCTGCGGCCTCGATTGACGCGTGGCGGTTGATTGGACATGGGCGTCTCCGCTTCCCCATGCTGCCTCGGCAACTGCTTGACCTGACAAAAGGCTGGCGCAGGCAGCACTTACCTTCATTGCTTCTTCCTTGCCTCGCTCCAGATCCCCTTTCCTGCTCCTTGCCACCGCTACCTCTAGATCCGCTCCAATCTCATCCTGCATCGCCAATCCATGGCGCCGCGCAAGATCAAGACTTCCTCAGCGCCGGCTTGGTATGAGCCGGCCCTCGAGGCGCCCACCGTCAAGGAGAAGAGCCTCGCTTCCGTGCGCCTGCTGATGGCGGGTGAGAGCAATGAATGGTGGGAGACCGAGCTCCGGCTCGCCTCCGACGTGCCGGAGCCCGAGGAAAGCACCTTCTTCCCCTTCTTCTCAAGCAGTGTTGCCGTCGGGTTGGTTCCTCCCTTCTCTGATTTCTTTTATGAAGTCCTCGACCACTACGGGCTGCAGGCGTTGCATCTCCATCCCAACTCTGTCCTCCTCCTGTCCATCTTCGCCTACTACTGTGAGGTGTACCTGGGCGTGATGCCGTCCGTGGCGCTCCTGCGCCATTTCTTCTTCCTTCGTGTCAGCGAGACGCACATCTCCGGGTGCGCTAATTTCGTCGCCTGCGGCAAGGCCAACTCGATCTCGAGCACCGGGAAGAGGGCCGACAACATTCGGTCCAAATGGGTTATGATGGACCCCAAGCGCGCCGACCCGCGTCTGGCGTTGCCTATGGCGGCGCCCTCTTCCAACGGGGGGTGGCCCAAGGCAGAGCTTGCCGATGAGCGGGCATCGCTAGTGTTGGGGCAGATGATGACCGACTTGAAGCCGGGCAACGCGAGGGCGGCCAAGGTGATGGGGGTCGTGCTCCTGAGGGAGTTCTTGACGCTGTGAGTTGCCCCGCTCCAGGCGCGCGCGCCCCCTGTGGGATCTTGAAGAAGAAGGAAACAAGACCCGCTTGAGGCCGTGGGCCCTGCCTGACGATGAATTGGCCGCTGTTCTGCGTCTCATAGTTGGGGACAACCAGGAGTATCCTCCAAGTGCCTTCGTTCCCATGTTCCAACGCAGGGACCGGGAGGAATTTGTCGCCTCCAGGCCGACCTTTGACGCGCGCGGGCTGGTGCCGCCGGCGCTCTCTGGGGCCCCTGCACCGCCGAAACCGGTAGAGGTGTCCTCTGATGAGTCCCACGGGGAGGGGGAAGAGGAGGTGGACTCCGAGAAGACTCTGGAAGAGGTGGGGGAGACTTCCCCTCTGAGCAAGGCCGAGATCCTCCGCGCCTTGCCTGACGACGCCGAGGTCGACGCCCACCAGGAGGTGAGGGAGAAACTCCTCATCCCGACCAGGGGCAGGTCATCGCTAGTGTCTCGCGATGCCGCCTCCGCCCCGACGCCTCTTGGGGCTGGCTCTGGCCCTGCCGCTGCTTCGCTTGCTGCCGCCGAAGCCCGCACACCTACTCCCCAGGTCCCGACGCTTTCAGGCTTCAAGCTCCCCAAGAGGAGGGTGGAGTACTTCGCGGTGGACCGGTAGGTGTCTCGAGCTTCGCCTTATCCCTGCTGGTACTCGTTATTTCCTGACGCTCACCCTTGATTGATCAGGCCGGCGCCTTCGGCGAAGAAGAGGAAGGAGGATACGGCAGCCGTGCCTCCCTCCGCCGAGAGAGAGGGTAGCAGCGCCCGTATCTCCCCAGCCCGGTCGTCTTCGCGAGGCCAGGAGGAACATCGTCGTGTGGAGTCAGCCCCCGTGGCCCCGCTGTCTCCAGAAGCGCCAGCGTCTGGCACAGCTGATGAGATCCCAGCTGCTCCGGAACCTGCAATCTCATGCGGCCTGGTGACGGTGTCGCCTCCTTCCGCTGCTGTGCCCCTGCTTCCTGGTTCTTCTGCCTCTGCTTCCGTCTTGGAGCGTGCCCTTTCGGAGATGACCCAGCTGCAGGCAGATCTCCTGAGCGCGGACCCGTGCGTGGTGGCCAGGCGCCTGGAGCAGGCCTCTGGCTGGCTTCACTCTGATTTGGCGGTACGCGCGACGCTGAGTCAGGCCGCGGCGTCCTCCAAAATGGAGAAGCAGAACGCTGCTACTGCAGCGGCTGGCCGCGACGCGGCACTGAAGGACGCCAAGGCCGCCCTCGACCGCTACCGAGAGCTGGAGGACGAGTTGATGAGCCTGCACAACAAGCACGCCGAGGAATCATGCTGTTGCCAAGCGAAGGAGGAGGAGGTGAAGGCCTGGGAGGAAGCCGTCAAGAACCATGTTGGGGAGGACGCAGGCCGCTGAGCGCAACCGGTTGGAAGAACTGGAGCGGAAGGCAAAGACGAGGGAGGCCGATCTCGACGCCAAGGCGCGAGTCCTGACCGAAGAATGCGCGGATTTTGCCGACCTCGAGAAGAGATCTCACAAGGCGCTGAAGACGCTCTACGAGCACGGCCTGGAGAAGTCGCTAGCCACTGATGAGGACGGCCCCGCCCGGTTGCTTCCTCTCTTGGTGAAGGCGCTTCAGGAGGTCGTTGATGGCCTCGATCCCATGGCGGAGGCAGAAGCTCGCGTCCTGTCTTCAGCTGCATTGACCGGCATCTTTAGCCACCTGCACCTTCGTGACGCCAACGCTTGTCTTGACGAGCTGCTGGAGCCTGTCGCTGAAGACCAATACGAGGCCGCTGCCGCAGCCGTGCAAGGTCAAGTGGAGGCCTTGCTGAAGAAGTTCCGCGGCTTTGTCTCCGCTCCTCTGTTCGGCGATGTCGCCGATCCTACAGCTGGTGGTGAAGGAGAAGACGACGTCGCTCACGAAGTGGCACCTTCCGCAGGTGATGGCGTTGCTCGGGAGTGACCCGCGGCTATTCTCCCGCTTTGTTCCTGCAGCATGCATTAGGCCTCGTGGAGGCGTTTAGACTTTTCATTTGATATCGTGAGGACAATGTGTTTGTAATATTTGCTTCGAGATTTTGCGATTTCCTTCCTATTTGCTTTGTGTTCTGCGTCGGCAGAGCCCGACCCCGCGCATACCTCAACCGCCATTGAGCCGATCGGAGACCAGGATGGACCAAGGAGTGAGGGGCTACGTGACCAGTTAGGCTCCTGAGTTGCGATGCTCAGGAGTCCCCCTTGACGCGCAAACAACATATAGGGAGAGTTCGTGAGGATAGATTAATGTTCTACATCGGCAGAGCCTGGCCCTGCGCATACCTCAACCGCCATTGAGCCGACCGGAGACCAGGACGGACCAAGGAGTGAGGGGCTACGTGATCAGTTAGGCTCCTGAGTCGCGATGCTCAGGAGTCCCCCTTGACGTGCAAACAATTTCCATACCTGCCCTCGCCGAGGCCTCGGGAGGGGCGCGCGACGCCCAGGTCCGGGAGACCTAGTTGGGTGGCGTGCGCTTGGGCGTGACCCGAGCGCAGCCCCCGTGCCCAGCCCCCTCGTGCGGCTCTCCCGAGGGGAGGCGTTGCGGTGAGGCTGGGCGTTGAGCTCTGGGCTCCCTGAGGTTGGTACGACCGTGGGGCCGCCCTCAGTTGTTTATCACTAGCGCGGAGCATAGTGCTTCCGCTTGTGCACGGGAATAGCCGCTCCTCGGCAGTGTCGACAGCCAGCGCGGAGCATGGTGCTTCCACTTGGGCGTGGGATGGGGCCCCCCTCCGGGAGGAGCCCCCAGGGTGTGTACAGCCCCGCCCTGACACGTGGCTTGCACGGCAGGGCTGCGAGGTGTATCTGGGCACTCGTGAGCCAGCGCGGGACTCACGAGGCCCTACCTCAAGGCGGGTTGCGCCTGGTCTTGAGTCTTGGTGACTGTATGTTCCTGCAAGGCGGTTAGATGCAAGCACTCTTTGTCCTCAGGTCCCGGCCCTCGAGCGAGCTCAGCCGCCACTGGTATGCCAGGTCGCGATGCCATGGTCAATGCCAGGGGGTGAGGGCTGGAGAGCCAGTAAGAGCTCCTGAGTCGCGATGCTCAGGAGCCCCCCTTTTAACGCGCAAGCGAATTGCATAGGATGAACAGACCAGTGATGGGCGGGGATCGAGCGGCGACAGCCGTGGGCAGGTTAAGTACGGAAAGCAGATCAACTTAGGTAAATGCAGGAAGATACATGCCACTGGGTCTGGCCCGAGCGACTTGGGGATGATGCAGCCCGAGGGGCGCCCCCAGCAAGGTAAGCTAAAGACATAAGCAAAGGGATACATGCCACAGGGACGGACCCATGTGGCCTGGGAATGATGTAGCCCGAGGGTCGCTCCCAGCTAGATGAGCTTGGAAGATGTCACCTGGTTCTGTAGATGAAGTAGAGTTGGTGCAGCTGAAGGTGAGCGTCGAAGGAATGGCCCTTCATGAGCCACCGGGGCCCTGAGCCTCGGGAGGTTCCCCGAAGACCGTCTCCATCTCCTCCAGGACGACGTGGTACTTGGCGTCCTGAGCCGCCAGGACACGCCGCATGTTGTGGTGATAGGCTGACACCATGCTCGGCAAGCCGAAGGGCATGTGAACGTAGCTGTGTGGCGGGCCCTCACAGCGGCCCACACGCGAAGGCCAGAAGCACTCCTGAGATGCGGCCGTGTTGAGCCCTGGGACGTCGATGCAGACACGCAGCCCAGCATCCTCGCCTGGATGGGGAGCTACGCCTCGTGAGCGGCCATCGCCGCGCATGGCTCTTGCGTCTTGCATCTCCTAAGTGGTCTTGGTGATGAACTCTTGAGTGGTGGGCACTCCTTGCCCTGTGCTCTCCTGAGGGATACGTGATGCGAAGCACGCCTCCAAGTGGTGCCCAAGCGCCTCCCTCATGAGGTTGGCAAGGTCTGAGGCCCTCCAGAAGAGAGCCCCCGAGCCCTGCCCGAGGAGGGTGCTGGGCGCGCCTTCCTATGCGATGGAGGGAGGCGCCCCCGGCACGGACGCTGATCCTGACGAGGCTCCTGCCGCGACGCCATCCTCCTGAGGTCCTGCGCGGCGCAGCTTCTTCTTTTTGGGGATGGCCTCCGGAGGGCCCTCGCTCCTGCTGTCGGGGTCGTCGATTGCTGGAGCTTGGAAGGCGCGCTCGAGGGAGCACACCGCGTCCCTCTCTTCACATGGGACCGTGATGATTCCTCCGCTTCCCGGCATCTTGAGGACATTGTAGCCGTGGTGGGTGACTGCCATGAATTTGGCCAGGGCCGGATACCCGAGGATGGCGTTGTACGACAGGCGGATGTGCGCGACGTCGAAGTCGATGAGCTCGGTGCGGTAGTTCTTGCGCTCTCCGAAGGTGACAGGCAGGCGGACCTGCCCTATCAGTGCGGTGGAACCGTCGGTCACTCCTGAGAAAGGTTTGGTAGGCTGGAGCTGCTCATATGGCACTTGGAGGTTGTCGAACGTGTCGACGGACAGGACGTTGAGCCCTGCGCCGCCGTCGATGAGGGTCTTGGTAACCTGCACATTGCTGATGACTGGGGAGGACAACATCGGGAGGGCGCCAGCGGTGGCCGCACACTTGAGCTGATCTGCCAAGTTGAAAGTGATGGCGCATTGGGACCACCTGAGCGGGCGCGTGGCCTCGAGCTTGGGCAGCACCGCGTTCACCTCACGAGCGAACTATTTGAAGATGCATTGAGAGGCTGGGACCTGGGCGCCGCCCAAGATGCAGGCGATTGCACGCGGCTCCTGGAAGCCCCCAGCCCCCTCGTCCTGATGGTGGTCATCGTTCCATCTTGGCGGCGGCAGTGGGGGAAGACCGGCGTTGCCTTGGGGGCGATCCTCATGAGGCGGGTCCCTCCAGGCCCCCTCGCGAGGATGATCCTGCCAGCGGTCCTCACGAGGCCTGTCGCGCCATTCCTGGCGCGGGCCAAGGTCGTCCCAACGTCCGCCTCCACGTCCTCCTCCACGGCCGTAGCCCCGGTCGTTGCGCCCGGGGTGTTGACCGAAGCGTCCTTCCCGTATGGCTTTGAGCTCTTGACAGCCGCTGGTGTTGTGGGTGTTCAGGTTGTGGAAGGCGTAGAACGGTCGACCGTTCTTGGATGACTCGGGCTGATCTCTGCCCCGCTTGGTGTCGGGCTCTGCTGCGAGCACCATTGCCTCCTTGCGCTTCACGTCCTTGGCCTTGGCCTTCTTCTCCTCTGCGCCTGCGGCTGGCAGCTCGAGGAGAGAGAGGCGCCCCTCCTCAGCTGATGCCCACTTGGTCGCCAGGTTGAACAACTCCTGAGATGTGCAGAGCTCCTCGTGGATGGCGAGCTCTTCCTTCATCTTGACGTCGCGGACGCCGTCGGAGAACGGGGAGATGATGGCCTCATCCGTGACCTTGGGGATCTTGAGGCGAGTGTTGTTGAAGTGCTGGATGTACTTCTGGAGGGTCTCTCCCGGTTGTTGCTTGATGCGGCGCAGGTCGCCCGCGGCCGGCGGGCGGCCACGAGTACCCTGGAAGTTGGCGACGAAGCGGTCACGCATCTCGTCCCAGGAGGGGATCAAGCCGTGCTACAGGTTCAGGAGCCAGGAGCGGGCCCCATCCTTGAGAGCCATGGGAAACCAGTTCGCCATGACTTTCTCATCGCTGTTGGCTGCTTCGATGCTCAGCTCATAGAGCTGCAGGAACTCCGTGGGGTCGGCGGTGCCGTCATAGCGAGGAGGCAGATCTGGCTTGAACTTGCCTGGCCAAGCAACGCTACGCAGCTCGGGGGTGAAAGCGCGGCAGCCAGTCGTGGTTGCTGGTGCCCGCCTTGGAGGTGGAGCTTGGTCTTGACGAGGTCCGCGCGGCGCCGCTGCGGGCGGTGCGCGGTCTTGACGAGGCGGCGCGGGAAGCGCGGGTGCAGGTTCTCGCGGCCGCGGGATTTCTTGGCAGCTTCTCTCTTCGTGCGCGGGCACCTGGCGTGGCGGATCACGTCGTGGGGCCGCGTGCCTTGGTGCCAAGGCACCGTCTTGGGGTAGAGGTGATGGAGGCGCGCTATGAGCCTCATCGCCCGTGGCTGGTTGAGGGTGAGGCAGAGAGAGGGACGGGGCCGGGTAGCCCCCTGCGGCGCGGACGAGCTCGGCGACGCGGTTGAGCCACTCCTCGTAGAGGTCGTCGACTGGGCGGTAGCGCAGGAGTTCGTTTGCGGCGAGGAGCGCGGCCCGCGCCTCCATGGGTGCGCGGCGTGCGTGAGACAAAGAACCTGCCGGGGTCAGCAACGGAGTGGCGGTGCGGCCGTCTTGCCGCACCGATGGATGCAGCGAGGACGCCTGCTGCTCGTTCCCCGCCGGGCAGGTGGCAGCGTTGGCGGTGGGAGACGGAGAACGATGAGGTGGCCCGCCGACGGGGGTCGTCTGAGCAACGCGGGCAGTGAGGGCAGCCCGACGCTCAGCTCGAGCACGGCGTGCGTCCGCCATGGAGACGACGGAGCGACGGAGCGACTGATCAACGAGAGGGAGGCTACGGCGCACCCCTACCTGGCGCGCCAAATGTCGGATGTGGGGTTCCGGCAAACCCTTAAGGTTCAAACACTGGGGTGCGCGCGAAGTCTTTCCCTCCTACCAATCTACGCCCTAGCTCGCTAAGATCTCGTGGACGAACTCGCAACACAGAGAGACACGAGATTTATACTAGTTCAGGCCACCATTGTGGTGTAATACCCTACTCGAGTGTGGTGGTGGTGGATTGCCTCTTGGGCTGATGATGAACAGTACAGAGGGAAGAATGACCTCCTGAGGTTGAGGTGTTCTTGTGCTTGGTGACTTAGCGGGGGAGAGCTGGGTGGACTGCTCGATGCCCCGTACTGTGGTGGCTAGCTCTACTTATATAGGACCTGGTCCTCTTCCCAAATATTGAGCGGAAAGGGAGCCAACAACGGCGGGCAAATTTGAAGGGGGACAGCTAGTACAAGCTATCCTGACAAAAGTGGTCTTCGCCTGCGAAAGGCTCTGGTGGTGACGCCGTCTTGGGCTCCACGATGACCTCCGTCTTGCCGTCCTCCTGGTCTTGGTCTCGTTGCACCGATATAGCAACCTTTGCCTGATGCCTCGGTACTCCTCGCCTGCGCTGGCCTCCTTAGCACCAAAGAGGAAACAAGGACGCTGTGCGCGCTGGCGCCCGCCTGGTACCGATCGTCATGGCTCACGTCACGAGAGCCTCGTGAGGTTTGCCCCGCCTTGATATCTCCGCTCCTCGTGAGCCTGCCTGACTAGGCCACTCCCGGGGAGGTCTTGCATCGCCCGCCTCACGAGGCTTGGCCCCTCGCGTGGGTCTTGGATGCCTTGTTGATGAAGATGGGCCGTATGGCCTGCTGGCTTAGCCACGCAGCGGGCCGCAGGCAGGCAAGTCTGGGGACTCCCATTCCCAGAATGCCGACACATACACATTTTAAAATACTTTCAACAAGCATAACAACACATACACATACCAAATCAAATGCCCATATGCAACATATATAGCTAGCCAATATATCCAACAACAAGCATACAAGGTTTCATCCATACATACATATATAGGTAGCAAGTTTCACACTGTTCATCCTACAAAATCAAAACAAAAAGGAAGCACAAGGAGAAGAGTAGACTCCATCAACGCAAGCTTCCTCATCTAAAGCAAATCCGCAAATTGGAAAAGAAGAAAGTTAGAAGAAGAAGGAGAAGACTAGAAGAAGAAGACTAGCTAGAAGAAGAAGAAGAACAAGAACAAGAATTTTTCTTCTCTTTCTTTTTCTCCTCTCCTCTTCTTTATCTTCTTCTTCTTCTAACTAAGGTAGGTAAAATGCCATTTTTTAGCTAAGCTAGGTAAAAATGCTAAGCTAGGTCATTTTAGAGCTAAGCTAGGTAAATAGGTCATTTTGGAGCTTAGTAAGGTTATTATGTCATTTTTGTGGAAAATAAGCTAAGTCCATGTCATTTTGGAGGTAACAAAGATTACATGCCATTTTTGACCTAAGTATGCTAAGTATGTCATAAATGAACCGAAGAAGCTAAGTATAGGTAATTTTTGAGCTAACCTAGGTAGTTATGCCATTTTTTACATAAGTAAGCTAATTATGTCATACATGAACTAGGTAAGCTAGGTATAGATTATTATTGAGCTATCCTAGGTAGTTATGCCATTTTTTAGCTAACTAAGCATATTAAGTCATTTAGGAGGAAAACAAAATGCTAAGTACAGGTCATTTTATAGCTATCCTAGGTAAAGTATAGGTCAACTAAGCTTATTATGTCAATTTGGAGAAAAATAAGGTAAGTATAGGTCATTTTTGTGGTAACCTAGGTGACGATGCCATTTTTGAGCCAACTTACGTAAGTATAGCTCATTTTTTATCTAACTTAGGTAATTATGCCATTTAGGAGGAAAATAAGCTAAGTATGCATTTGTTAAGCAAAACACTAGAGAAAACTTACCCTCATCACAACAAATGCGATGAAGATCGCAACTAAGGTAACAATTGATCCAACGGCATAATGATACCAAGCCTCATTATCAATGGCATATTTTCTAATCTTGTTAAGCTTCAGGCGCATTGCATCCATCTTCAAGTGCATTGCATTCATCTTCATCTTGTGATCATCGATGACATCAGCAACATACAACTCCAATGTCATCTTCTCTTCTTCAATTCTTTTAATTTTTTCTTTCAAATACTCATTTTCTTTTTCAACTAAATTTAACTTCTTGACAAGAGGGTCGGTTTCAAATTCCGGCTCACAGACCTCCTAGATGAAAATATCTCTATGTCAACTTGATGGCCATAATTGTCATAAATGTGAAATGCAACAAATAGTTATAAAAGAGAATTTACCACATCCGAAGCATAAAGCCTAGATATTCTCATAAGTATGCGCTTTTCTATCAATTGCTCGATAGTAATTGGTTCACCCACCGTAATATATTATATCATGAGAGAAGCCACTAGTGAAACCTATTGAAGGAAATATGCCCTAGAGGCAATAATAAAGTTTTATTTATATTTCCTTATATCATGATAAATGTTTATTATTCATGCTAGAATTGTATTAACCGGAAACTTAGTACATGTGTGAATACATAGACAAACAAAGTGTCACTAGTATGCCTCTACTTGACTAGCTCGTTGAATCAAAGATGGTTAAGTTTCCTAGCCATAGACATGAGTTGTCATTTGATTAGGATCACATCATTAGAGAATGATGTGATTGACTTGACCCATTCCGTTAGCTTAGCATTTGATCGTTTAGTATATTGCTACTGCTTTCTTCATGACTTATACATGTTCCTATGACTATGAGATTATGCAACTCCCGAATACCAGAGGAATACTTTGTGTGCTACCAAACGTCACAACGTAACTGGGTGATTATAAAGGTGCTCTACAGGTGTCTCCAATGGTGCTTGTTGAGTTGGCATAGATCAAGATTAGGATTTGTCACTCCGATTGTTAGAGAGGTATCTCTGGGCCCTCTCGGTAATGCACATCACTATAAGCCTTGCAAGCAATGTAACTAATGAGTTAGTTGCGGGATGATGCATTACGGAACGAGTAAAGAGACTTGCCGGAAACGAGATTGAACTAGGTATTGAGATACCGACGATCGAATCTCGGGCAAGTAACATACCGATGACAAAGGGAACAACGTATGTTGTTATGCGGTTTGACCGATAAAGATCTTCGTAGAATATGTAGGAGCCAATATGAGCATCGAGGTTCCACTATTGGTTATTGACCGGAGACGTGTCTCGGTCATGTGTACATAGTTCTCGAACCCGTAGGGTCTGCACGCTTAACGTTCGGTGACGATCGGTATTATGAGTTCATGTGTTTTGATGTACCGAAGGTAGTACGGAGTCCCGGATGAGATCGGGGACATGACGAGGAGTCTCGAAATGGTCGAGATGTAAAGATCGATATATTGGACGACTATATTCGGACATTGGAAAGGTTCCGAGTGATTCGGGTATTTATCGGAGTACCGGAGAGTTACGGGAATTCGCCGGGGAGTATATGGGTGATAACCCACAAGTATAGGGGATCAATTGTAGCCTCTTTCGATAAGTAAGAGTGTCGAACCCAACGAGGAGCTAAAGGTAGAACAAATATTCCCTCAAGTTCTATCGACCACCGATACAACTCTACGCACGCTTGACGTTCGCTTTACCTAGAACAAGTATGAAACTAGAAGTGCTTTGTAGGTGTTGTTGGATAGGTTTGCAAGAAAATAAAGAGCGCGTAAATAAAAATTAGGGCTGTTTAGATAAAGACACGACTAAATTAGTTTTAGTAGAGTGCTTTTTGTTACGAGAAAGTTATTTGTCCCTAGGCAATCGATAACTAGACCGGTAATCATTATTGCAATTTTATTTGAGGGAGAGGCATAAGCTAACATACTTTCTCTACTTGGATCATATGCACTTATGATTGGAACTCTAGCAATCATCCGCAACTACTAAAGATCATTAAGGTAAAACCCAACCATAGCATTAAAGCATCAAGTCCTCTTTATCCCATACACAAACAACCTACTTACTCGGGTCTGTGCTTCTGTCACTCACGCCACCCACCATAAGCAAATCATGAACATACTGCAAACCCTACAGCGGGAATCCCTCATGCTTGCGCGACACGGAGAGCACCATAGGACAGCACCAATAATAAAACATGCAACTCAAACCAATCACGATCATCAAATAGCCCATAGGACAAAACGGATCTACTCAAACATCATAGGATAGCCATACATCATTGGGAAATAATATATAGCGTTGAGCACCATGTTTAAGTAGAGATTACAGCCGGTAAGAGAGAGGTTACACCGCTGCATAGAGGGGGGAAGAGTTGGTGATGATGGCGGTGAAGTTGTTGGTGAAGAGTGCGGTGATGATGATGGCCACGACAGCGTTCCGGCGCCACCGGAAGAGAAGGGGAGAGGGGGCCCCTTCGTCTTCTTCTTCCTTGACCTCCTCCCTAGATGGGAGAAGGGTTTCCCCTCTGGTCCTTGGCCTCCATGGCGTGGGAGGGGCGAGAGCCCCTCCGGGATTGGATCTGTCTCTCTGTCTCTCTCTGTTTCTACGTTCTCCTCTGCTGCCCTTTCACCGTTTCTTTTATATCTGGAGATCCGTAACTCCGATTGGGTTGAATCTTTCGCGCAGATTTTTCTCATAAAATTAGCTTTCTTGCGGCAAAAGAAGAGCGTCAACCGCCTTACGGGGTGCCCACGAGGGTCCAGGGCGCGCCTGCCCCCCTGGGGCGCCCCTGCCTCGTGGCCCCCTCGGGCACCGTCTCGCGTTGATTTTACTTCCCCAAAATCATAAATATTCCAAAATAATTCTCCGTCCGTTTTTATCCCGTTTGGACTCTGTTTGATATTGGGTTTCTGCGAAACATAAAACATGCAACAAACAGGAACTGGCACTGGGCCCCGGATCAATATGTTAGTCCCAAAAATAATATAAAAAGTTGCCAAAAGTATACGAAAGTTGAATAATATTGGCATGAAACAATAAAAAATTATAGATACGACGGAGACGTATCAGCATCCCCAAGCTTAATTCCTGCTCGTCCTCGAGTAGGTAAATGATAAAAAAGATAATTTTTGATGTGGAATGCTACCTAGCATAATCTTGATCATATGTCTAATCATGGCATGAATATTAAGACACGAGTGATTCAAGGCAATAGTATGTCATTTGACATAAAAACAATAATACTTCAAGCCTACTAATAAAGCAATCATGTCTTTTTCAAAATAACATGGCCAAAGAAAGTTATCCCTACAAAATCATATAGTCTAGCTATGCTCCATATTCACCACACAAAATATTCACATCATGCACAACCCCGATGACAAGCCAAGTAATTGTTTCATACTTTTGATGTTCTCAAACCTTTTCAACTTTCACGCAATACATGAGCGTGAGCCATGGACATAGCACTATAGGTGGAATAGATTATGATGGGGGTTATGTGGAGAAGACAAAAAGGAGAAAGTCTCACATCGACGCGGCTAATCAACGGGCTATGGAGATGCCCATCAATTGATGTCAACGTGAGGAGTAGGGATTGCCATGCAACGGATGCACTGGAGCTATAAGTGTATGAAAGCTCAAACTGAAACTATGTGGGTGTGCATCCAACTTGCTTGCTCATGAAGACCTAGGGCATTTGAGGAAGCCCATCGTTGGAATATACAAGCCAAGTTCTATAATGAAAATTCCCACTAGTATATGAAAGTGATAACGCAAGAGACTCTCTATATGAAGAACATGGTGCTACTTTGAAGCACAAGTGTGGTAAAAGGATAGTAACATTGTCCCTTCTCTCTTTTTCTCTCATTATTTTTGTTTTTCTCTTTATTTTTATTTTTTTGGGGCCTTCTCTTTTTTTGGCCTTTCTCATTTTTTTCGTCCGGAGTCTCATCCCGACTTGTGGGGGAATCATAGTCTCCATCATCCTTTCCTCACTGGGGAATTTCTCTAATAATGATGATCATCACACTTCTATTTACTTACAACTCAATATTACAACTCGATACTAGAACAAAGATATGACTCTATATGAATGCCTCCGGCGGTGTACCGGGATGTGCAATGATCTAGCGTAGCAATGAAATAAAAAAATGGACAAGCCATGCAAACATCATGCTAGCTATCTTACGATCATGCAAAGCAATATGACAATGAATGCTCAAGTCATGTATATGATGATGATGGAAGTTGCATGGCAATATATCTCAAATGGCTATGGAAATGCCATGGTAGGTAGGTATGGTGGCTGTTTTGAGGAAGATATAATGAGGCTTATGTGTGATAGAGCGTATCGTATAATGAGGCTTATGTGTGAGGACAATGCACGGTACCGAAGAGGCTAGCAATGATGGAAGGGTGAGAGTGCGTATAATCCATGGACTCAACATTAGTCATAAAGAACTCACGTACTTATTGCAAAAATCTATTAGTCATCGAAACAAAGTACTATGCACATGCTCCTAGGGGGATAGATTGGTAGGAAAAGACCATCGCTCGTCCCCGACCGCCACTCATAAGGAAGACAATCAATAAATAAATCATGCTTTGACTTCATCACAGAACGGTTCACCATACTTGCATGCTACAGGAATCACAAACTTCAACACAAGTATTTCTACAATCCACAACTACCCACTAGCATGACTCTAATATCACCATCTTTATATCGCAAAACTATTGCAAGGAATCAAACATATCATATTCAGTGATCTACAAGTTTATGTAGGATTTTATGACTAACCATGTGAATGACCAATTCCTGTCATCTCTCTAAATAGATATAAGTGAAGCAAGAGAGTTTAATTCTTTCTACAAAAGATATGCCCACGCTCTAACAAATATAAGTGAAGCAAAAGAGCATTCTACAAATGGCGGTTTTCTTATGTGAAGAGAAACATGCAATCCAAACTTCAAATGATATAAGTGAAGCACATGAAGCATTCTATAAAGCCATACTCAAAAGATAAAAGCGAAGTGCAATGAGAATTCTATAAATAAACCAAGGACTATCTCATACCAGCATGGTGCATAAAAGAAAAATGAAAAACTAAATGCAAAAGACGCTCCAAGATTGCACATATCGTATGAACGAAACAAATCCGAAAACATATCGATACTTGTTGAAGAAAGAGGGGATGCCTTCCGGGGCATCCCCAAGCTTAGACGCTTGAGTCTCCTTGAATATTTACTTGGATTGCCTTGGGAATCCACAAGCTTGAGCTCTTGCCTCTCCTTCTTCTCCTCACATCGAGACCTTCTCGATCATCGAACACTTCATCCACACAAAACTTCAACAGAAAACTCGGTAAGATCCGTTAGTATAATAAAGCAAATCACTACTCTAAGTACTATTGAAAACCAATTCATATTTTGTTTTTGCATTGTGTCTGCTGTAATATAACTTTTTCATGTCCTAATCCACTGATATAAATCGATAGTTTCATCAAAACAAGCAAACTATGCATCAAAAACAGAATCTGTCTAAAACAGAACAATCTGTAATAATCTGAACATTCACCATACTTCTGATACTTGAAAAATTCTGCCAAAATTAGGAAAAATAAACAATTTGTATATAAAGACAGTGCAAAAATAATCAGAACCGATTGACATTCCAGTAATAACATTAAAAATCGCGCAATACAGCCAAAGTTTCTGTCCTGCACCATACAAACCAACAAGCATTGTAAACATCCTAAAGGCAAACCTTGGCACATTATTTTTATAATACAATGGAATTGTACAAGGGGATAATTATTTTTGTTGAAAAGTTTCTGTAATCAAGATTCACAAAGTTTCCGTGAGCATGAACAAAGTTCAAGGCTAGCTCCCACTTCAACAATGCTTGTCTCTCTCACTTTCACTTTCCTTTTCGAAAAAGTTTTGGGTTCCCCTCTTTATTTTTGTTGTTTAAACTATATGAAAGAACTCAACAAAAATAAATGACTCTCTAAAACTTCCGGGTTGTCTCCCTGGCAGCGCTTTCTTTAAAGCCATTAAGCTAGGCATAAGGTGCTCAAGTAATGAATCCACCCGGATCCCAAGGTATATCAAAGCCAATTTTAATTAACAATGATTTGGCATTTAGTGGAGAGCACAAGGCAACATATATCATGCAACAACAAAGTCTAACTCTCTTCCTATGCATCGACATGTCATAAAAGAACAATGCATGCACACAAAGTAAAGGCCAATGCATAATATAAACAGTTTCTTGCAATTTTATCGTGTTGGAAACATAGAGAGGTGGAGATATAGTTCCTCTGTCATAATAATTGCAAGTAGGAGCAGCAAGCACATGCATATTATATCCATAAAAATCATCATGTGTAGTAGTAAAAGGCAACCCATCAATATAATCCTTAATAAGCACAAACTTCTCCGATATAGTGTAGCTTGGAGAATTCAAAAAGATAATAGGACTATCATGTGTGGGTGCAATAGCAACAATTTCATGTTTAACAATAGGAACTATAGCAAGTTCATCTCCATAAGCATAATTCATATTGGCATCTTGGCCACAAGCATAGCAAGCATCATCAAAAAGGGATATTTCAAAAGAATCAACGGGATCATAATAGTCATCATAGTAATCAGCCTTCGGTAAGCACGAAGGGAAATTAAACAATGTATGAGTTGAAGAGTTACTCTCATTAGAAGGTGGGAACGGGTAGCTAATCCGCTCTTCCTCCTTTTGTTCTTCGCTCTCCTCATCATCTTTTTCATCCAATGAGCTCACAGTTTCATCAATTTCTTCTTCCGTAGATTCCTGCAAAATATTAGTCTCTTCTTGGACACCGGAGACTTTCTCAATAAGTGCATTAATATAGGAATTATATTCATAATTGTCATAGAAATATTTCAATATAGAAAAAATTTCAGGCCTATAAACATCATCATCAAAAGCTTCATACTTTTCAAACAAAGATTCAATTTCATAAGCACCCTTAAAAGCAACAAATTCTTCTATTTGTTCCACATCATAGTAATCATATATACCTCTAGCATAAGAAGCTAAGGTTTCATTATCATTAAATTTGCATGAAAAGGGAAGGTGTGGAGCCTTCATCCTAGAGCAACAAGTATAATCATAACTCAAGCATACTTGCCGAGCATACCACTTCAATATATAAATTTGATCCCATAATAGTTTCCCTTTTTGAGTCAAGCGATAATCCCTAAAGTATTCACGTTGATCCAATGTGTCTCCCATTACCAAATTGAATGGGGTTTTCTCAGGATTATCAAAGTAGTACATAATATCTGTCACATAACAAGCATCGAGGGTTTTTGGAGGTTCCCCATCTCCATGAGTAGCAAGTAAACCTAATTTTTTGGTATTTCATGTTCCATATCCATAACTAAAGATACAGAACAACTAAGAATAGCAAAAAATTACTTAGTGATAAAGCAAACAAGCACACACGAGAATATTCACCCCACGCTATTGCTCCCCGGCAACGGCACCAGAAAAATTTCTTGATAACCCACAAGTATAGGGGATCAATTGTAGCCTCTTTCGATAAGTAAGAGTGTCGAACCCAACGAGGAGCTAAAGTTAGAACAAATATTCCCTCAAGTTCTATCGACCACCGATACAACTCTACGCACGCTTGACGTTCGCTTTACCTAGAACAAGTATGAAACTAGAAGTGCTTTGTAGGTGTTGTTGGATAGGTTTGCAAGAAAATAAAGAGCGCGTAAATAAAAAGTAGGGGCTGTTTAGATAAAGACACGACTAAATTAGTTTTAGTAGAGAGCTTTTTGTTACGAGAAAGTTATTTGTCCCTAGGCAATCGATAACTAGACCGGTAATCATTATTGCAATTTTATTTGAGGGAGAGGCATAAGCTAACATACTTTCTCTACTTGGATCATATGCACTTATGATTGGAACTCTAGCAAGCATCCGCAACTACTAAAGATCATTAAGGTAAAACCCAACCATAGCATTAAAGCATCAAGTCCTCTTTATCCCATACGCAAACAACCTACTTACTCGGGTCTGTGCTTCTGTCACTCACGCCACCCACCATAAGCAAATCATGAACATACTGCAAACCCTACAGCGGGAATCCCTCATGCTTGCGCGACACGGAGAGAACCATAGGACAGCAGCAATAATAAAACATGCAACTCAAACCAATCACGACCATCAAATAGCCCATAGGACAAAACGGATCTACTCAAACATCATAGGATAGCCATACATCATTGGGAAATAATATATAGCATTGAGCACCATGTTTAAGTAGAGATTACAGCCGGTAAGAGAGAGGTTACACCGCTGCGTAGAGGGGGGAAGAGTTGGTGATGATGGCGGTCAAGTTGTTGGTGAAGAGTGCGGTGATGATAATGGCCAGAGCAGCGTTCCGGCGGCACCGGAAGAGAAGGGGAGAGGGGGCCCCTTCGTCTTCTTCTTCCTTGACCTCCTCCCTAGATGGGAGAAGGGTTTCCCCTCTGGTCCTTGGCCTCCATGGCGTGGGAGGGGCGAGAGCCCCTCCGGGATTAGATCTGTCTCTCTCTGTTTCTGCGTTCTCCTCTGCTGCCCTTTCACCGTTTCTTTTATATCCGGAGATCCGTAACTCCGACTGGGTTGAATCTTTCGCCCAAATTTTTCTAATAAAATTAGCTTTATTGCGGCAAAAGAAGAGCGTCAACCGCCTTACGGGGTGCCCACGAGGGTCCAGGGCGGCCCTGCCCCCCTGGGGCGCGCCCCTTGCCTCGTGGCCCCCTCGGGCACCGTCTCACATTGATTTTACTTCCCAAAAATCATAAATATTCCAAAATAATTCTTCGTCCATTTTTATCCCGTTTGGACTCTGTTTGATATTGGGTTTCTGCGAAACATAAAACATGCAACAAACAGGAACTGGCACTGGGCCCTGGATCAATATGTTAGTCCCAAAAATAATATAAAAAGTTGCCAAAAGTATACGTAATATTGGCATGAAACAATAAAAAATTATAGATACAACGGAGACGTATCAATGGGCCTTATTGGGCTTTAGGGGGGAGAGAGAGAGGGGCTGCCTAGGGCAGGCCGCGCACCCCCCAAGGCCTAGTCCGAATTGGACTAGGGGGAGGGGCGGCGCCCCCTCCTTCCTTCTCTCCTACTCCTACTACTTGGAAGGGGAGGAATCCTACTCCCGGTGGGAGTAGGACTCGCCAGGGCGCGCCATAGTAGAGGGCCGACCCTCCCCCTCCTCCACTCCTTTATATACGGGGGAGGGGGGCACCCCATAGACACACAAGTTGATCATTGATCTTTTAGCCGTGTGCGGTGCCCCCCTCCACCATAATCCACCTCGGTCATATCGTAGCGGTGCTTAGGCGAAGCCCTACGTCGGTAGCATCATCATCACCATCATCACGCCGTCGTGTTGACGGAACTCTCCCTCGAAGCTCTGCTGGATCGTGAGTTCGTGGGATGTCACCGAGCTGAATGTGTGCTGAACTCGGAGGTGCCGTGCGTTCGGTACTTGGATCGGTCGGATCGTGAAGACGTACGACTACATCAACCGCGTTTTCATAACGCTTCCGCTTACGGTCTACGAGGGTATGTGGACGACACTCTCCCTTCTCCTTGCTATGCATCACCATGATCTTGCGTGTGCGTAGGATTTTTTTTTGAAATTACTACGTTCCCCAACAGTGGCATCCGAGCCAGGTTTATGCGTAGATGTTATATGCACGAGTAGAACACAAGTGAGTTGTGGGCGATACAAGTCATACTGCTTACCAGCATGTCATACTTTGATTCGGCGGTATTGTTGGATGAAGCGGCCCGGACTGACATTACGCGTACGCTTACGCGAGACTGGTTCTACTGACGTGCTTCGCACACAGGTGGCTGTCGGGTGTCAGTTTCTCCAACTTTAGTTGAATCGAGTGTGGCTACGCCCGGTCCTTGTGAAGGTTAAAACATCACATACTTGACGAAATATCGTTGTGGTTTTGATGCGTAGGTAAGAACGGTTCTTGCTCAGCCCGTAGCAGCCACGTAAAACTTGCAACAACAAAGTAGAGGACATCTTACTTGTTTTTGCATGGCATGTTGTGATGTGATATGGTCAAGACATGATGCTAAATTTTATTGTATGAGATGATCATGTTTTGTAACAGAGTTATCGGCAACTGGTAGGAGCCATATGGTTGTTGCTTTATTGTATGAAATGCAATCGCCATGTAATTGCTTTACTTTATCACTAAGCGGTAGCGATAGTCGTAGAAGCAATAGTTGGCGAGACGACAACGATGCTACGATGGAGATCAAGGTGTCGCGCCGGTGACGATGGTGATCATGACGGTGCCTTGGAGATGGAGATCAAAGGCACAAGATGATGATGGCCATATCATATCACTTATATTGATTGCATGTGATGTTTATCCTTTATGCATCTTATTTTGCTTAGTTAGATGGTAGCATTATAAGATGATCTCTCACTAAATTTCAAGGTACAATTGTTCTCCCTGAGTATGCACCGTTGCGACAGTTCTTCGTGCTGAGACACCACGTGATGATCGGGTGTGAGAAGCTCTACGTTCACATACAACGGGTGCAAGCCAGTTTTGCACACGCAGAATACTCGGGTTAAACTTGACGAGCCTAGCATATGCAGATATGGCCTCGGAACACTGGAGACCGAAAGGTCCAGCGTGAATCATATAGAAGATATAACATAGTGATGTTCACCATTGAAACTACTCCATCTCACGTGATGATCGGACATGGTTTAGTTGATATGGATCATGTGATCACTTAGATGATTAGAGAGATGTCTATCTAAGTGGGAGTTCTTAAGTAATTGATTAATTTAACTTTAATTTATCATGAACTCAGTCCTGGTAGTATTAGCATATCTATGTTGTAGATCAATAGCTCGCGTTTAGCTCCCCTGTTTTATTTTTTTATATGTTCCTAGAGAAAACTAAGTTGAAAGATGTTAGTAGCAATGATGCGGATTGGATCCGTGATCTGAGGATTATCCTCATTGCTGCACAGAAGAATTATGTCCTTGATGCACCGCTAGGTGACAGACCAATTGCAGGAGCAAATGCAGACGTTATGAACGTTTGGCAAGCTCGATATGATGGCTACTTGATATTTTAGTGCACCATGCTTTACAGCTTAGAATCGGGGCTTCAAAGACGTTTTTGAAACGCCACGGAGCATATGAGATGTTCCAATAGTTGAAATTAGTATTTCAGACTCATGCCCATGTCGAAAGGTATGAGACCATTAACAAGTACTTTGCCTACAAGATGGAGGAGAATAGCTCAGCTAGTGAGCATGTGCTCAGAATGTCTGAGTACTACAATCACTTGAATCAAGTGGGAATTAATCTTCCAGATAAGATAGTGATTGACAGAGTTCTCTAGTCACTATCACCAAGTTACTAGAACTTCGTGATGAACTATAATATGCAAGGGATAACGGAAACGATTCCCAAGCTCTTCGTGATGCTGAAATCAACGAAGGTAGAAATCAAGAAAAGCATCAAGTGTTGATGGTTGACA
The DNA here is from genome assembly GCF_002575655.3 of Aegilops tauschii subsp. strangulata. Classification (NCBI taxonomy): domain Eukaryota; kingdom Viridiplantae; phylum Streptophyta; class Magnoliopsida; order Poales; family Poaceae; genus Aegilops; species Aegilops tauschii. The sequence continues at coordinate 343,606,299 of NC_053037.3, forward strand.
AGACCACTAGTTTCAAGAAAAGGGCAAAGGGAAGAAGGGGAACTTCAAAAAGAACGGCAAGCAAGTTGCTGCTCCCGTGAAGAAGCCCAAAGCTAGACCCAAGCCTGAAACTAAGTGCTTTTACTGCAAAGGAAATGGTCACTGGAAGTGGAACTGCCCTAGATACTTGGCGGATAAGAAGGATGGCAAAGTGAACAAAGGTATATTGGATATACATGTTATTGATGTGTACTTTACTAGTGTTTATAGCAACCCGTCGGCATTTGATACTGGTTCAGTTACTAAGAGTAGTAACTCAAAACGGGAGTTGCAGAATGAACAGAAACTAGTTAAGGGCGAGGTGACGATGTGTGTTGGAAGTAGTTACAAGATTGATATAATCATCATCACACACTCCCTATACTTTCGGGATTAGTGTTGAACCTAAATAAGTGTTATTTGGTGTTTGCGTTGAGCATGAATATGATCTGATCATGTTTATTGCAATACGGTTATTCATTTAAGTTAGAGAATAATTGTTGTTCTGTTTACATGAATAAAATCTTCTATGGTCATACACCCAATGAAAATGGTTTGTTGGATCTCGATAGTAGTGATACACATATTTATAATATTGAAGCCAAAAGATGCAGAGTTGATAATGATAGTGCAACATATTTGTGGCATTGCCGTTTGGGTCATATTGGTGTAAAGCGCATGAAGAAACTCCATTACGATGGAATTTTGGAATCACTTGATTATGAATCACTTGGTACTTGCGAACCATGCCTCATGGGCAAGATGACTAAAACTCCATTCTCTGGAACAATGGAGCGAGCAACAGATTTGTTGGAAATCATACATACTGATGTATGTGGTCCGATGAATATTGAGGCTCGCGGCGGGTATCGTTATTTTCTCACCTTCATAGATGATTTGAGCAGATATGGGTATATCTACTTGATGAAACATAAGTCTGAAACATTTCAGAGTGAAGTGGAAAATCATCGTAACAAGAAAATAAAGTTTCTACGATCTAATCGTGCAGGAGAATATTTGAGTTACGAGTTTGGTCTTCATTTGAAACAATGCGGAATAGTTTCGCAATTCACGCCACCTAGAACACCACAGCGTAATGGTGTGTCCGAACAACGTAACCGTACTTTATTAGATACACTACAAAAAAAGACACATCCGTGACATTTTGGGCCGAACGAATTTTTTTCCTGTCATACTTATGACACTTCTATGACGATAATTGTGATAAAACCCGGTATCATCATAGATGTGGTGGGCTCCTACTTCTATGACACAAAATCATGATAGAAAATGGGATTTTCGTCCTAGCCGGCCGGAGACGCAGCTGCATGACATTCTTTGGGCCGTCTATGACAAAAAAAACTGTGGTAGAAGCGAGGGCGAGGAAAATATCGGGGTGTTCCCGGTTACGGTGGGTGGTCGGGGCCGAGCGATGCGCGTTTCACTCGTACACGCATGCGCGTGGGTGCGAGGCGTTGGGCTCTAACTGAACCCGAGCGAGGCATTGGGCTCTAACTGAACCCGAGCGATTGCACTACAGGCTACGCGTTACTGACCCGAGCGATCGATCGATGGCTGTTAACTGAACCCAATCGAGCGATTCCTTCACTACTGCTGCTAATTGAAGCCGATCGATGTTGCCTCTGGGTGAACAGTGAGTGTTGCTGGGGGGGTTTGGATGAACAGTTCCCGGTGGGGGTGGATGAACAGGACCCCGTGGTGTTGCCTCTGGATGAACAGGACCCCGATCGATCGAGCCGGTTGGGGCTGGATGAATAGGAGCCCATGGAGGGCTGGATGAACAGGACCACCCTGTGGAGGGCTGGATGAACAGTAGACGATGGAGGGCTGGATGAATAGTAGCCCGTGGAGGGGTGGTTGAACAGGAGCCCATGGAGAGGGCTGGTTGAACAGTAGCCGGTGGAGTAGCGCGCGGTGGAGGCTGGATGAACAGGAGCCCGTGGATGAACAGTCGCAGGTGTAGGCTGGAGGAGGTCGATGGTGGATGAACAGTAGCCCGTGGAGGTTGGAGGGGGTCGACGGTGGAGATGAACAGTATCCCGTGGAGTCCCGTTTTGCGGTACGCCACACCCCTCCCGATGAATAGGACCCCCGTTTCGACCGTAGCGCTCCAACACCAGTCCTTTTCCTCCGTTTTGCGGTACGCCACACCCCCCGATCAGCAGGACCCCTGTTTCGACCATAGGAGGTCCGTTTCCTCCGTTTTGTGGTACGCCAGACCCCTCCCGATGAACAGGATCCCGTTTCGAACGTGGCCGGTCGAACACAAGGACATTTCCTCCGTTCTGCGGTACGCCAGGCTTCGTTTCCATCGGCTGTTCCGTCCAAGCCGGTTGGCTCCCACGCGTTCCGTTGCCTCCCGATGAACACGACGCATTCCGTTGCCTCCCCATGAACACGACGATGATGTTTTTTTTTGCGGGCGACGACGACGCTGTTTCTCCGTTCCGACCCAGCCATGTACACGAGCCCTGGCCATACTTATGCGCGAGTAGGCATTCGAGACCCCGCCCGTATGTACGTACGTGGCCGTATTTTCTTTCTTGCACACTGGCCACTGTACGTACGTGTACATGCTACGTGCGCGCCTCTACATCGACCAGCATGTACGTACACGTTCACGACCAGAATGACAACGCTACGTACGCTTCGACCAGGTGGGTCCTGACTGTCAGGCACTTCCTTGCGTGCGAAGATGTAGCTGGTGGGTCCCAGCAGTCAGGGGGGCGAATCATTTTTTTTCCGGACGCACTGCCTTGCGTGCGAAGATGTAGCTGGTAGGTCCCAGCAGTCAGGGGGAAATGTTTTTTTCGCGAAATACGGTTGCCCGTCCGGTGGGTCCCTGCTGTCAGGTAGAGGAATCATTATTTTCCGCATAATAAGGAGGCACTTCCTTGCTGCGGCCGTGGACCCAGCTGTCAGCCTCTCCACGTACAGTCCACGCCCGATGGAAGCCGTTCCTTGACCACGTTGACCATGCCGCGCCGAGAGCACTAGGGCAGTGGACGACGGTGAGGCCTAGGAAGGGGACGATGCGGAGCCGGGGAAGACGCGGCAGTGGATGCCCACGCGTAGAGGAGTATGAGGGTTCACTGGTTCGCTGTGGTGTGAGGCTGCCGTCGCCGCAGAATAACAGGGGGTGTGGGTGAGTAGAGGGATGGCCTAGCCAGTGGTGGGAGTAGTAGGGGGCGGTGAGGCCTCCGCGGCATCGCAGCCGGCCACGGGAGGCAGGAGCACGAGGCACGACCGGCGCTGGTTTGGGCGGCTGGAGCAAGAAGACCAGAGGTTGAAGAAGCACTACGGCCGTTGGATGGACATCGTACGGTCACTTGAGCTAGAATCGTGCATATTGACTAAGTTGACAAAGCCCCCCGTCCCCGTCAACTTAGTAGGCCCACAAGTCAGCCTCCCACTATACTAGGTCCCAGCTAGCAGGGGAGTATTCATTTTTTTGTGCGTAATAAGGAGGCACTTCCTTGCGTGCGAAGATATAGCTGGTGGGTCCGAGCTGTCAGCGGCGGTAACATTTTTTTCACAAAATACAGAGGCCCTTTCGGTGGGTCCTAGATGTCATGTGGAGGAATCATTATTTTGCACATAATAAGGAGGCATTTCCTTGCGTGCAGCCGTGGACCCAGCTGTTAGCCTCTCCACATACAGTCCACTTCAGATGCATGTCGGACGTTGACCATGTTGACCAGGCCGCGCCGAGAGCACCAGGGCGGTGGACGACGGCGAGGCCTAGGAAGGGAACGACACGGAGGCAGGGAAGACTTGGTAGTTGTTTCCCACGCGGAGGGGAGTACGACTGTACGAGGGTTTACTTGTTCGTCTGCCGTCGCCGGAGAATAACAGCAGGTGTGGGTGAGTAGAGGGATGGCTAGGCCAGCGATGGGAGTACGGTGGGGCGGTGAGGCCTACGCGGCAGCACAACCGGCCGCGGGGAGGAGGGAGCAGGCAGTCCCGCCGGCGCTTGTTTGAGCGGCTGGAGCAGGAAGAGCAGAGATTGAAGAAGCACGATGGCCGTTGGATGGACATCCAACAGTCACTGCTTGTGCGTCAACCTTTTTTTAGGAAAGCCTCAAATCTATGGAAAACAGCATACAACCCATCTGCCATTATTTCTAATAATTTACAGCCCATTTGCTAATTCTTAAGGTTTTTTTGGAGCCCATATTCTTTTTGTTAGCATTACAGCCCATATTGTGGCCACGGTTAAAAAGTTATACGAAATTTTGCATATTTCGGTGCGGTCCGAACTGTTTTTAATCCCAAAATTTCGAGTCACATTCAAACTGATTTTAAAAATAAATGTATATCAATATAAAATCCAACAAATTGTCCATGCATAAAAATCAATGCAATTTAAAATCTCGAAATGAAAAAAAGAAATTTGAAACTAATTGCCGGTTTGATGTGTTTAAAAAATGTACAACCCATTTGTCATTACTGATAGGCCATTTTCTCGGCCAGCCGAATGAAGATCTCCTCGTCTTGAAAGATTTGCAGCCCAACAGGCCTGACAAAGCGACTTAGTTGGCAAATACAAAAAAACTGGGCTAGCCATTTTCAGAAAGAAAAAAAAACTACTGGGTTAGTTTGTGCTAAACATAAAAGAGAAGGCTGTCTAGACAGGCCAGAGTGCCCCGCACAGCCCAGTTGACAACCTGCTTCCGTCTCAAGAACAAATTAGATAAATGCCACTCCAATTATGGCAATTCATAAAAATGCCACTACAATTTCCAAACTTTGAAAAATGCCACTGCAATTTTTGCAAACTTTGGAAAACGCCACTTCAATTTGCAAACTTTGAAAAACGCCACTCCAGACTTCGAAAAATGCCACTGGAAATGGCATGAAATGGCATTTTTCAAAGTTTGGAAATTGCATTGGCATTTCTCGGAAACACCAGATTTGGAGTGACATTTATCAAATTGACCCAAAACAAAAATAACTGGGCGAGCTGCTGGGTCCCTGGTGTCAGCCACTCGTTGTGCAATTCTCTCGTTTATTGACTACGTTGACAATGGCATGGGACCCAGATGTCAGAAATCCATTAGGAGGAGTCATTTTTTATTGGCTTGAAATATGGTGGCACTTGCTTGCGTACTGCCATGACCTTGGCGGGTCCCTGCTGTCATCCTCTCCACGTACAATCATCTCCTGATTGTGTACGCGTCAACTTGGTAGGCCCACAAGTCAGCCTCTAAACCCGTGGAGGACAAATACAACCCATTTAAAAAAATAACAGCCCATTCCATACATTCAAACGGAAAGTTCAACATTCAGAGCAAAGTAACAGGTCTGATCCACATATAGAGTACTGAACTTCCACGTTGACAACCATCATAGCCAAGTTAACTATCTACTCCCACTAATACTCTAGTAGCATACAAGTACTAACTTACTCTTAGCTAACTAGACGATGCCGGCTGCCATCTGCGGTAGACGCTAAACGCCGGCACCGGCGTCCTCCGCCTCGCCTCGTACTTGCTAGAGGTGTGATAGGGCATGTTGTTCGCGCGCGTTGGCCCTTTCCGTGCCGGCGTGGTCCACCGAAGCTTCGGCTTCTAAGCGGGAAACCCACTTGACGAGCTGGTAGTAAAAATCGGCGTCGCGAACGCGTGCGTGCCCGACAGCCTCCAGGGCTATTTGCCGGGCGCCGGCCTCCATGTAGTTGGCCCAGTTGCGGGCGCTCTGCTCGCGACTCAGAGCGTTGGTGCGCTGCTGCTCCATGTCCCGCTGGCGGCGCAAATCGGCAATACGCTGCTCCTCCGCCAGGCAGTCGCGCTCCAACAACTCCTCATAGTCCGCATTGCCATCTAAAGACCAATAGAATGCCTCCTCCCTCCGTCTGCCTTCCGGTGAAAAATCGAACACTAGTTCCGACGGTGACCGCCTCTGGTGTCGCCTATCACGGACGGGCAGGGGCATGGCGGACGTGGCGAGAGCAAGGATAAGTGGCGAGCGACGTCGGGCCGGTGGGGGCTTATGAGGATAGGGCGAGTTGGGTGATGGTGCCACCGGAAAAGCCCGGGAAACAGTAATTATAGGCGGAAGGCAGGCGAACTAGCGTGTCGCGGGAAACGCGATGGTCATCGCGGTCATCGGAATTCAATGCATAAGCAGGCATGGCTTAGCACACCAGCTTGCCGTGGAAAACTAGAAAAACTGAAATTATGACTGTGCCGTCCCGTCCCGTCAGTGGTGCGTCCCGTCCGTGCTGGGTCGCACGCCGGCATGACGGTCAAACGAGTGCACTCGAATCATCCAGATGAGGTACTCCCTCCTTGTCAAAAATGATTCCACCACTCATCATCTACCTTGGTTGGTTAGATTTTTGAATTAAGCCCTGCAAACCGGAAAGGAGGTAGTACGTTTGTGATCCGCTATTTATTCGTGTAGGATCGAGTAGGTCATTTTTTGAATTGAGCCCTGCAAACCGGAAAGGAGGTAGTACCTGCGTGATCCGCTATTTATCCGTGTAGGATCTAGTAGGTCGGATAGTGTACGTGTAGGATCGAGTAGGTCGGATGGTGTACGTGTACGATCGCATTAGCTGATGAACGTTCGCTGGGAGATAAGGCATTTGCCAACGTTTTTGCTGGCAGTTTCTTCAGATTCGCATGGCATTTTCTTCAGAGCAGCTTGTCAGTTTCTTCAGAGGTAGGCATTTTTATTCAAAAAACTACCACTTCGGATCTTGCGTCGGAACTAAAACTGCCAGGAGCGCATTAATAGGCTAGCTAGTGATCGATCAATAACTTGTAAACACTGAGCGAACATAAATAAGGAACTGTTGGTAACTTGTAAACACTGAGAACACAGAAATAAGGATCATGCTGTGCACAACAGTAAGAGCCGATCCGTTCAAAATGTTCACACGAGACTCACAGGCCTGGCATTGTAATATGTTCACATTAGTAGCCCAAATTCAAAACCAACTAGTACGATGCCCATACATAAGATCAACATGTTAATGCATCTCAATGATTCACAGATCATATATAAATATGTAGCTCCAAAAGCAAAGATCTAGAAAAAACATCTGTTCTTCCTACTAACATGGATGCTTCTCTTGGCCAACATTCAATACAGACTGAAAGACAAATTTGTTTGTGAAGTCTACAATTCCTCTTGGAAAGTAAGTGGTTTCACCAACAGCTGGAACCATGAGAATGAACCACACATGATGGAGGAACATCCACTGCAATATGATTTGGTCTTCTCTCGATCACACGGCGAGACTATTTTCGGAATACAAACTTTAACTTAGGCAAAATGATGCCCATTGTATAATAACACTAAAGCAATGAAGCACCTAGTGTTGGCCAATAAATAGTATAGTACTACTTTTCTGCAGTCCATGAAGTGACTATCCAATCTTTCTATGTCTATTTTCAAATGGCACTGCATGTAGTGACTATACTATTCTCTTGTGCAGTTCAACCAAAATTGCGGTCACTTTGTGTGTTTGCCAAATAGCAACGGGTAGACATCTCTGTCTGCACAAATATCAAGCAGCTAGTAAACATATACCCCACCTTGTATTTTTGGTTTAAACATGTCTCTTCCGCTTAGCATCTGTCATGTTTTGCACTGGACAATTTGATACAGTCATGTTTTGCCCTGGACAATTTCATACTGAATTGATTTGCTGGTTCAGAGCAGAAATATAGCGCCTATTCTTCATCAGACCAAGAATATCCATGTTCGCAGTGATGGAAGAGGTGAAATCGATACAACCGAAATTGAGCATCCAATCATTGAATCCTGTCGTGCACCTCCAATGTAGGTCCACCCTGCCAATAAATTCACATGCAAACCACTAGTATTACTATCTAATGACAGTACAAAAAGAGTAGCAAGTTAGTAGCAAACCATGTACCTTCGTAATGAACAGCTCATAGTGCCACCAATTGGATATAAAGGTTTGGAAGAAAACATGCTCCTAATGTTGAACCAGTTGGACTTTTTGTGCAGTTCCACTAAAATCGAGCATCCCTGTTTCCATAGATATTGAAAGTGTGATTACTATAAAAGTGGCACTAGTTGAAGCATAGACTCACAAATATAAGCATTCCAATTTCTTAATGGGAAAAGGCAGCAAGACTGTTTCTAACCACCTGTTTGAAGGAATAAATAAGGCAACAGCGGCTGATGTCAGAAAGGCATATATAGTTCTTTCTAAAAGAATGATCGATTCCTGACCTTTCCTCTTCTTTTAAGCATATTTTGTGCAGTTCAACTAAAATAAAATGCCATCACCGCCTTGACAATTCAGTGACACTGTACAAAAGGAAATGACTTAAAATTGCATCATGATGTCAGGTATGTAGTCGACAGGCATTAGAGACAAACATACAGACCTCCTCCGATAACATAATGAACATTAATTTTAACAAAGGTGTGACTAGCTTTACCGGGATAATTTGAGTGAACTCTACACCCTCTGTTCCTTAATATAAGACGTTTTCGCAGTTCAATTTAAAGTACCCAAACATCGAGTATTTAGAAAAACAGGTAGTAGTTTTCTTGAGCACATATCTGGGAAAGCTTGGCACACTTTATATATGTCCATACGCTAATGCAACACCATTCGAATAGTACAAATATACACTAATCCAGTTTGCTAGTGCAACAGTAGAGTAGTTATTTTATTACAGGGTACAGTACAATGGTTTTACTGAACAGATTTCCATAAGCTCTAGCACTGGAAGATTTCTATAAGAATTAACAATACAAAATGTAAAGGTAACAAGTTTCAGCATTGGTATAATAGCTGTGCAAGAGCATTAAACCAAATACAAAAGTCTGAAGGTAACTAGCATTATTAACTAATGACAGTATTAAAAAATTGCAAACCATGTACCTTCAAGGTAAATATCATTTCGAACTCGAGTGGGCATGAAAAATTGCTATCCCAATCTTGATAATCGATCAAACATAAAAACTTGATCGAACGAATCAATACAATAGCCAAAGGAGGAGGTGCCCACTCTTGACCTTTCCTCTTGTCTTCATAATTTTTTGTGCAGTTTAACCAAAATAAAATGACATCAACGCCTTGGCATTTTGGTGACACTGTACAAAAAAATTGACTTATCTCATGAAAGTGAGGTATGTAATTTATAAGCATTAACAGTGCAAAAATCTGAAGGTAGTAACAAGTTTCATCGTTGGTATACTGGCTGTGCAACAACATTAGAATGCCTTAGCTGAAAAATCTTTAATACATCCACAATCAACAGCTAACCCTGAAATAATCCAGAGACATTAAATGGCATTGCTTAAATTTATCGGTGGCATTAGACTGAGTGCGGCATTAGTTAAATGTGGCATCACTTTAGCAGTAGCATTGGTTGACTTTACCGCTGGCGTTATACTAATAGCAAAAATTGGCAATAAGAGCATGGGAGACCCATTCGGACAGTGGCGCACCAGTACGATGTACCTCCACGGACGCATAGAGTGGTGAGGGAGGTATGGTTGCCCAGAGCAACAAATATCCATGCGGCATATGTGGATTACGTCCCATTTTTGTTCTCTTTAGCCACCTTTTTCCTATGTGAGGACAACAAACCGATCGACCTGGTCATTCTCTATTGCGTTGTCATGCCTTTCTACCCTTCTTCAACCAAGAGACACGAGACTCGTTCCTTAGCTACCGATTTTCCCCTTTTCAACCTAGATGCGGGTTCGATGCCTACTCTCTTGGACAGTACAGTCTCCCTTCCTTTCCTTATTCAACCCAGACATGGATTAGTCTGCATGAAGTAGGGTTTCCTTTAATAGTGTAAATTAAGGTTTTCGTCTGCGTGACCAGCAGAGCAGAGGATAGGAAATTGGGAAGATGGTGGAGTGGAAAAAGATCCACATGCAGTGACGTGGCAGATGGGGCAATAGAACAAGGGTATGGTTCGAAAAGAGGTAGCATACCTGAGGGTCGGCGGGAAGTGGCTTCGCTCATGGTCGTCGTCCTCTGCACGCACTACGGCAGCGAGCTTGGGGACGGAGGCCATCCCGCGCGGGCGCTAGGTCTGAGAGGACGACCTTGTCGTCAGTGCGTGACCTCGCTCGCCGACGACGAGTGCGTCAATGCTGCACGTCCTTTTCTTCCCCGGCGGATCTGTGGCCACCGGTGAGGAGGGAAGAGGCCGTCTTTTTAGATCTGGAGAGAGGGTGATAGTGTGAGAAGCATGTGGGCAGCCCTTAGCAAGAAAGCTCTGAAGCTCCAGCCTATATATCTTTTTTATACTACTAGTACTAGAGGTGGAGTAGTGGTAGAGTAGTTTATATTTTCTCTGCAAACAGTAGTCGTGCTTCAAAACTGAACGACACGCCATTAAAAAAATAAAGGTCGATAACTAATGCGGCACCTCGGGCCAACGCGGCCAGATCGCATTTTGCACGAGAAATTACACACCATGTTTCGTTGAACGTAAGCAAAAGGATGAACAAAGCTCATGTCTTAGACGAAAGAGTGGAAGAATATAGATACCCGACGACCGAGAAGGAGCAACAAACCTCGGGGTGGAGCGTCTGCACTCATAATATTTTATATTATTCAGTGATATAAAATCAACCAAACCTCTCCACGTTCCTATACCATGCTATAGTATGAGAATAACTTTGAACGTAAGCCATTGATTCACTCTATCCAATGGTCATAGTTGGAAAATCCAAACAAAACCAAGCATTGGATCAACTCTTTTTTCGAGATCAACTCTTTTAGCACTTAGATTGTTGCCGCCTGCCCACCTAGCCCACCTATATATCCGCTCACGTGTGATGACCACGGGAGCTATCCACTCAGATTGTATGTTAAAAAAATAAAGGTCGATAACTAATGCGGCACCTCGGGCCAACGCGACCAGATCGCATTTTGCACAAGAAATTACACACCATGTTTCGTTGACATGTGGTCCCGTTCCAACATGTCAGTGAGACGACGGCGAGTCCTTTTGTACAATTTCCGAAAGGACGTGTAGGCCGGGGTGCCTCTTCGTGTACCGTGGCAAATTGGCAACTGTCCACCGACTCTTCGCCTTTCCCTCTCGATTTGGAACTGCTGTCGCACGCTCTTCCTCCCTCCTCCATTTGCCTTCACCCTTCCTTCTGCCATTGTTCGATCATCTTCTCCATGGAGGGAACAAGCCGGAAATGACCCCGTTATTCTTGCCCCGATCTGAAAGATGACGTGGCGGGGGAACTCATTGATCGGTGCGACGTCATCACCTCGGCTAGCATGGCAGGTTCGTTCAAGACCATTCTCGACTCAACTAATAACATCATTACAAGGAACCCAAGGGTCCAGGAGTGGTTTGATCTCCCTTATCTACTTCGCTATAAGCCTGTTCGCATGGGCGCGGACGACGGAGGCCTCGCCTTGTGCAAGTTGATGCCGCTTGATAATGATACGTGTGATGTCAAGATGCCATCGCTTAAGGGTAAGGCCTGGGCTGGCGCAAATGGAGATTGGGTTGTTTATATTGGGTACAATTGCAAGTGGGAACTTGTGAATGTGTACACTCGTCAACGGATTCCACTTCCAATAATCTCAGAGTGCCCTGAGGTTGAGCATACAGATGATCTACCTACGTTCAAATATGATCATGGTGGCTGTCATCTACGGAAGATAGCAATTTGTTGAGTTACCAACCGCTCTTGGAATTACAAGAACTATGAAGTTGTTGCTATCTTCCACAAGCTTGTTGCCGTCCTTCGTGGTTCGACTGGATGGATATTGCTCAAAAATCAGTTTCTATACACGGATCACTACTGTGATGCAATTCAATACGAGGGTCTTGTGTTTGCTGCCACCACTCGTGGCACTATTTTTGCATGGGATCCTCGTAGTTTTGGTACGTTTGTCTTCCACCGTAATTATAATTGTTTCATCCACATGCATGTGAGTTAGCAAGTTTCCCTTCTCTACTAATTAACCTTCGTCTTGTGTTTCCAAGGTCCTATGAACATCCCACCACCTATACTTGAAAATTTTTATAACCAAGGGGGAGATGATGATGGTGATGATCACGAGCATGAGGACGAGCAGGGCCCATATACTCAGTGGCGGCTGGCAACTAATTCCGATGGATCACCCCTTCTTGTCTGTATACAACCCACTGCCGATGTTACTACTAAGGAAGCAGGTGTTGTCTCCCATGGTCGCACTCTCCGGACCTATTCCAACACCCGTTGCATGGTATTCGGGATGGATACTAGTGTGCTAGCGCCAACACCTTCTCCCTGGTACATTATTGATAGTCTTGGAGAAAACTCGCTCTTCCTTGGACAAAACTATCCAATGATGGTGAAAGGCGATCCAACTGCTGTTGACACAACGCTACTACTACCATTTGTGAGAAGCAACTGTATCTATACGTCGGACATTGCGGTGGTTCCCTACCCTGGTCGTGATATAGTAGGTCGCTTCAGCCTGGATGATCAGTCCTGCGTTGGTCTCGAGATTGACAGTAGCTGGGCCTTCCCAGAGAATCACTTGTGGTTCAAAGCAAGCGTTTCCAACGCCGAGGAATGGTTGAGTTGAAGTTCATTTCATTGCTTGTTATTTGTTGTGTGATGAAAACTTTAGTATTTATAATGTATCCTCATTGTCGTTGTGGGTTGATGACCTGTTGTACGTAATAAAATGATATGCTTGTGATAAACTTACTAAATTTATGAATGGCTTTCGAGTCGCTTCTCTGAGTGGGTGCTGCGACGAGGCAAAAATATATTTTCTGAATACATAATTGTACGTGCATTGCAACAGGTTATGGATGAGGCCAATCAACAATAGTACACTATTTGTACTAGCTTCACATGCTGCGCTATCTCTACGTCTACGTACGTAATACAACAAGTTTTAAACTTGAGACCAGCCACCCATCCTCACAAAGAACACTTTTTAACCTAGCACAGACTCCAGGAAATTTGGCCACAGTGTGAGGTGGGCCATATGTTAATGTGTTCGCTGTACATAACCAGCACCTCGAATCCTCGATACTACTACTATAAGTAGTATGAGTAGTAGGGTGGCATGGGCAAGAACAAGCATTCACGTCCAGGAGTACGACACACGCCACCAGCACGACTTCCATCTGACACCATATTTGTTGGAGTCCGTGCTACAACAATCTCTTCAACCTCATCATTTCTCTAACTCAGCCATTGCGCGGCGGGCAAGGTGGGGGTTTGCCGAGAGTCGGTTTCCTCAACTGCGGTCCCACTTGTAAGGCCAACTCCGACGCACGACCCCAAACGGACCTCCGTTTTGCCCGGATTCTGTCCGTTTGGGTAGGGCAATGGGGTCGTGTCCGGGCCATTTCTCGGATGCGGTGGCCGTGCGCCGAACGCGCGGACGCATCCCGGCCGCGTACATTTTTCTTTGCAAACACATATCTTTTTTCATCATTGATTTTTTGGTACATGGAAATAAATCACCAAAATTTTGACTAGAAAAGCAAGACCAAAGAAAACAAGAACCACAAGATTACATTTTAGAAGATATCCAACTTCCATAACTGCTCCTGTAAGTTGGATTAGTGCCTTCTCGATGCATTCATTGTTGATCTGCGGAGGCTCGATCTTGCGTGCTTCTTTCTTCTTCGAGTGTAAAGAAGTAGACGTGTCTAGTCTCTATTCTATCAACAAGTGCACTAGTCTCATCTCTAGCCTCTATGCTAGCTAAAAGTGCTAGAACATCTACTAAATTGCGCTCTATCAATATATCGTTGTACTCTTCTTCCCAATACCAAAACTTGCATCCATTCTACACAATAAAATTTTAAGTTAGTACAACTAGTCTAATCCAGAGCACAACCGAAGATTTGGCCGAGTTCTTCCTCCTTTTGCCGACACGTGGGACATCCAGCATCCAGGTCATGTCATGCAAGAAAATAGAGTGGTAGTTGAAGCCACTTGATGTGCATCTTGGGTTAAACTGTAAATAGAATCTCACTACTCTTGAGTAACTCCAAAAGCGGCCACCGAAGATATTTATTGGATTTGTTTTTCGTCACCAGCACGTCGAGGTGAAAGATGTGCAGGTTCAGTGGGTCCTCTTGCGTTTTCACTGACATGTGGGACCGCATATGAGCAAACAGACGATGGGCTCCGCGCGTCTGCTGGCTGGCTGAGAAGAGAGATAGAGGAGGGCTAAGCACGGACTCCAGGAAATTTGTTCTACGTAACCAGCACCTCGATATAGTGGGGTGGCATGGGCCATAACTAGCATTCATGTCTAGCAGTACGGCACATGCCACCCACACGAGTCCCATCCGACACCAATTTTCTTGGAGTCCGTGCTACAGCCATCTCTTCTCCCTCCTGTTTTCTCAACCATCGCGCGATGGGCGGGGTGGGGGTTTGCTGATAGTCGGTTTGCTCAACTGCGGCCCCACTTGTAAGTGAAAATGCAACACAGCACGCATTCCCCCTTGAGCGGCGTGCCGGACCAACCGTGTGGGGGTGCGACGCGAACACTGCAGCCTTTTCCTTTTGAAATTGTAACTTGTAAAATTTGGTTCTGCTCCATGGCGCGACCGATAGATAGAAATAATGATTTTCCCTAGAGTAATGAGAAGTTTGGTTCTGGCACGGTTCATGCATGGAGTACGTATGAAAATTATGAAGTTGATGCGAAAGGTAAGATAATTACTAGTAGTACCATATACTACTACATGGATTTGACGGAAAGATAAAGATACATACGGATCCATCAACGACATCCTCACGCCCTAGTGCACCGGGTCACCAACCGACGTGTGAGGAGCAGCGGCGTTGGCGGCAAGCTCAACGTGCTTCTGAACAATGCCGTCCAAGTTGCCCTGCGGTCCAAGAAGGCCAGTGTCCTATCGTCCTCCTCTTGCATGTAGTAGTCCTTGTGGACGATTTGCGCGTAGAAGTGGGTGATTATGTTGATGGTGTCTTGCTGCACCAGGCGCTGCGCGGCGAGCGCGACCTCGAGGTGGACATTCTCCGGCGCGACGGCGGGCAGTCGCAGGGCCACCAGTGCGTCGAAGAGGTTGTCACCATAGAGGCCGTTGAGGGTGGCAGGCATCACAGAGCCTAGGCGCGTGGGCTGGAGGCGTACGTCAAGGTCGTCCGCGAGCTTCTTGACGATGGTGAACTTGTCGAGGAAGCCGACTAGGACCTCGTCGAACAAGGAGACAAAGCTGTTGTCCAAGCGGCCCTCACCCTGACGGCCTCAAGCACTACCTGGAGACGTTCCTCGGTGCCGGGCCGCAGGCCGGCGTCGTGGACCATCTGGCACAGCCGGCTGATGCTCGCGCTCATCGCCTCCATGGGTCTAGCTTGGTGTCAACTGATCTTGCGATTGGAGTGATCACTCTTGCCCTTGGGTGCGTAGGTGCGTAGGATTTCGTAGATTGGATTGGCGGGAGCCTTTATATGAGAAGTGCAGACTACGTTGAATTCACATGCATGTTGGCCATCTACTCCTCGCCCCTCTACTGCACTCGCCTTTGGCTGTATGACAGGTTGGCCATCCACCCGTTGGGCCCACGTGTCATACAACCAAAGGCAGGTGCAGTAAGTCAATGAAGCTGCGTCCCCCTCCATGCCGGTGCAGTATAGTCATCTCACCGGACCTCTAGTTGGGGCCAAACGAGAGAACTTTGATGTTTACTGGTTTATTGGTCCCCTTTGCATTTTGCGCCAAGTTTTGACCTTTGATTTAACTAATAAAATGTTAATGCATGTAACAAAAAATGTTGTGTAAGTCACCTTACGAAAACCAAATAATCCCAAAACATTTAGGCATGGTACATTAACTCCCTCCTCGTTTCTTATTGCGTGACATATCAACCAATGAGAGATGTGGGCCGTGCATGCTTTCAATGACTTGAGACCACCAAACATCACATGCGATGGTTAGTTCATTGCATGTAATCCTATTAAGTAGCAAAAGGACATTAAGTTATCTCGCCGATAGGAGTAAAACAATACACCATGTATTTATTTACAGAGGGAGTAGTACATTTTTTGTGACATGCATTACTAGATATTGCTAGTCAAATACTAAATCCAGATGGACGTGGTAGTACTACTAAATCCAGATGGTGGTGCTAGTACTAGTAGTAGTACTACCAATGTACTAGTAGCACTGTACTACCCGTTGGTCAAATTATTACGTTCTGCTCCTCACAGTGAAGTGACAAGACCCTACGCCGGAGATGACACCTGAGTATAGGCGCCGTGTTCGGCATACCATAGTCAGCCTCAGCGTCTGCAGTCACTATCATCATGGCTGTAGACCTAGCCTACTTACAACTAGCCGTGTTCGACATAATTTCCCGTGCGTAGATGCCCGTGCATTGCACGAAACACCAAGATTGCGGGGTGGACAGCACCGGCAGCGGCCATCGCGCCAGATTTTTCCATGGCCTTCTAGATGTGGTGGGGAGGAGATAAGGCTGATTGTGAGAGACAAGGAGTTGTTTGTAAATAGGGAACAAGTGTGGGCATCTTTTTGCAAAACTGGAGAAGTTTGGTTTGTATGCGTCAGATCTAGATCCGACGGCTATTGGTGAAAGATGGCAGGCACAACATCATCACCAACTCAGGACCTGTTTGATTCGTAGGATTTTGAAAACGCAGGAATAGGGCACGGCAATATTACAAGTTTCAAACTGATATTACAAATGTTAGGAGTAATGCTGCACCTATGAAGAGGGAATTACTAGGAAGTTTACGTAAGAACTTTTGTTACTTCAGGTGGATGCAGCATTATCGTACACACTAAAATCCACCGCCCTAACAAGTCACTAATGGGCAAATAAGTTTTCGAGTCTCTGGCCACTAGATGTTTCAAAAACAAATTCAGCTTCTGCGGAGACTTTGTCATTTAGGCTTAGACGCTTGCGGTGATCAGCACGCCATTCATTGTTGCGCCAGAGAATGCCAAACCTTATTACCTTGAGCACACTTGCCTCCAGAACAAAGAACCTGGCCAATTTAATCTCAGATGTGCTGCCTCGGTAGTTGATCAAATCAATTTCTGTAAGATGGAGATCAAGGCATTCGATGAGATTGTTATAGTGCAGCACATTTTTCACTTTCGGGTCTTTTTTTATCTGCAAAAGAAGAGAACATATTAGAGCAGCTGGCTGTATAAGATTGTCATGTCATCAAGAGGTACCAATATCATTCGCTCATACGATAGGGTTGGCTGGCTAGTGATATTTTTTCACTCTCTCTCTCTCTCTCTCTCTCTTTCTCTTTCTCTTTCTTCTCATTTACCTAGGAGTATGTGAAGAGCTTGGGCATTTGTTGCCTTCCACTATGTGGCCGATGCCATATTTCGCAAAAGTATGCCACATAACACGCATCAATGTCAAATCAAAAGATTTTGGCACCGCTCTCACGATGTGGGAGAGTTGGCACCGCTGTGCACACAGACCCACATGTATAAACAAATCAATCAAACCAACTACACCAGCCTCTCACTCTCCCAAACAAGTGTTTTTTATTGCCTCAGTCCTCTCTCTCTCCCACGCAAGTGTTTTTTCATTGCGTGAGTTAATCTGGCACCGAAGCAAAGTAGGTGATCCAGATTGGGGCACCAAGTGAGCAATGGAGGGGCATCGATGCCAAATGCATCACAAGTAAATTTGGCATGTGTTTTGGCCTACATAGTGGAGGGCCGTTATAGCCCACTTTTGTACTACCTCTTATTTAGTATAATATTTTGACCATATATTTACGTTAGAAAATGCCAATGCATGTCACTAAAAATTACACCATTTGAAATTATGTTCAAATACGAATCCAACGATATAGTTCTTCGTGACATGCATTAACATTTTGTCAGTTAAATCTATGGTCAAATTTTGATACTACAAAATAGGAAGAGTAAACCAGGACGGAGGTAGTACTTGCTCTTAGGGTAACCATATAGTTGTTGGAGTAGTCTAAGTTACTTTCCACTATGACTAGCCTAGGCTACTATAGTAGTACAACAACAAAACGATGCAGGTGATGACGTGAGAAAAAAATACTAAAAACATTTCTTTTGGTGCAGTGCGTAGATGCAGTTTTGAACACTACACTTGTCATCGTAATTTGGGAAAATTACGAAAAAATTGAGCTACGTTGTGATTATCGTTTACTAATAGGAAAGAAGTTTCACCTCGATGAGTAGCTTCTCCGTGCACGGAAAGCATGTAAGGAATCCAACAACTTGATCCAGATTGGGGCCGATAGATTTTATTGCCAAGATCTTCACTGTGCGCATAGACTAGGTCAAGCTTGTGGGAATCATTTTCTGGATGGCGATCGTGAATACATCAAGAAGAAATTTAAAAATGTGAATTTCAAGAAGACAGAGAAGAAGATGAGTGCTGTTGTCGGAGTTCTGGGAACGGGGGTCCCCAGACTTGCCTGCCTGCGGCCCACGGCGTGGCTGTGCTAGCAGGCCCGTACGGCCCATCTTCATCAACAAGGCATCGAAGACCCTCGCGAGGGGCCAAGCCTCGCGAGGCGGACGACATAAGACCTCCTCGGGAGCGGCCTCACCAGGTTGGCTCGCGAGGAGCGGAGAGATCAAGGCAGGGCAAACCTCGCGAGGTTCTCGTGACGTGAGCCATGACGATCGAGACCAGGCGGGCGCCAGCGCGCGCAGTGTCCTTGTTTCCTCTTTGGTGCTAAGGGGGCAAGCGCAGGCGCAGAGTACCGAGGCATCAAGCAAAGGTTTCCATATCAGTGCAACGAGACCAAGACCAGTGGGACGGCAAGACGGAGGTCACCATGGAGCCCAAGGCGGCGTCACCACCAGAGCCTTTTGCAGGCAAAGACTACTTTTGTCAGGATAAGCTGTACTAGCTGTCCCCTTTCAAATTAGCCGTTGTTGGCTCCCTTCCCACTCAATATTTGGGAAGAGGACCAGGGCCTATATAAGTAGAACTAGCCACCACCGTAGGAGAACTCATTCGGAGTCATCTCACTTGATCCCTAGCCAATCCTAGCCACACACCAAGCACAAGAACACCCCAACCTCAGGAGGCTGTTCTTCCCCTTGTACTGTTCATCATCATCAGCCCAAGAGGCCATCCACCACCACCACACTGGAGTAGGGTATTACACCACAACGGTGGCCCGAACCAGTATAAATATCGTGTCTTTGTGTTGTGAGTTCGTCGAGTTCGTCCGCGAGATCTTAGAGAGCTAGGGCGTGGATCGGTAGGGAGGAAAGAACTTCGCGCGCACCCCAGAGTTCGAACCTTAAGGGTTTTGCCGGAACCCATGATCCGACATTTGGCACGCCAGGTAGGAGTGCGCCGAAGCTTCCTTTCTATCGCTCCGCATCCAGTTGCTCCATCGTCTCCATGGAGGACGCTCGCCGTGCTCGTGCTGAGCGCCAGGCTGCCCTCGCCACCCGCGTCGCTCAGATGGCTCCGTTCGGCGGGCCACCTCGTCGTTCCCCGTCGCCTGCCGCCAACGCCGCTACTGACCCGACGGGGAACGAGCAGCAAGCATCCTCGCTGCACCCCTCGGTGCGGCGGGACGGCCGCACCGCCACCCCATCGCCGACTCCCGCTGGTTCGTCATCCCACGCTCGTCGCGCTCCCATGTACGTGCGGGCCGCGCTCCTCATGGTGCACAAGCTCCTGCG
This sequence comes from Aegilops tauschii subsp. strangulata, assembly GCF_002575655.3. NCBI lineage: Eukaryota > Viridiplantae > Streptophyta > Magnoliopsida > Poales > Poaceae > Aegilops > Aegilops tauschii. The sequence goes on from NC_053037.3 coordinate 343,625,977, forward strand.
CTACCGCCCGGTCGACGACCTCTACAAGGACTGGCTCGACCGCATCGTCGAGCTTGTCCGCGCCACAGGGGGCTCCCCCCCGCCGTCCCTCTCTCTGCCTCGCCCTCCGCCAGCTACAGACGACGTAGCTCACAAAGCACCTCCTCCACTTCTGCCCCAAGACGGCGCCAAGGCGCGCGCCTCCACGACGTGATCCACCGCGTCCGGCGCCCGCGCCTGAAGAAAGAAGCTATCAAGAAGTCCCTCGGCCGCAAGGGAATGCTCCACCGCTCCTCCCACCGCCGCGCCAGGATCGTCTGCCGCGGCCAGGCCCCGCGCAGCTTGCCGAAGTCGCGCGTGGGCGTCAAGACCAAGCTCCGCCTCCAAGACGGCCCCCGGCGACCACGGCTGGCTGCCACGCCTTCACTCCCGAGCTGCGTAGCGTCGCCTGGCCGGGCAAATTCAAGCCAGATCTGCCTCCTCGCTACGACGGCACCCCGACCCCGTGGAGTTCCTGCAGCTCTACGAGCTGAGCATCGAGGCGGCCAACAACGACGAGAAAGTCATGGCGAACTGGTTCCCTATGGCGCTCAAAGACGGCGCCCGTTCGTGGCTCCTGAACCTGCCTCCCGGCTCGATCTCCTCCTGGGGCGAGATGCGCGACCGCTTCGTCGCCAACTTCCAGGGCACTCGCGACCGTCCTCCGGCCATGGGAGACCTGCGTCGCGTCAAGCAACAGCTAGGAGAGACCCTCTAGAAGTACATCCAGCGCTTCAACAACGTTCGTCTCAAGATCCCCAAGGTCACGAACGAGGCCATCATCTCCGCATTCTCTGATGGTGTCCGCGACGTCAAGATGAAGGTGGAGCTCGCTATCCACGAGGAGCTATGCACATCTCAGGAGCTGTTCAACCTGGCGACCAAGTGCGCAAGAGATGAGGAAGGGCGCCTCTCCCTCCTTGAGCTCCCGGCTGTGGACACGGAGGAGAAGAAAGCCAAGGTCAAGGACGTGAAGCGCAAGCGAGCAGCCGTGCTCGCGGCGGAGCCGGACACCAAGCGCGGCAGAGATCAACCCGAGTCATCCAAGAGCAGCCGACCGTTCTGCGCCTTCCACAACCTGCACACCCACAACACCAGCGACTGTCAAGAGCTCAGAGCCATTCGAGAAGGACGCTACGGTCGATGCCCCGAACGCAGTGACCGGGGCTACGGCCGAGGAGGAGGACGTGGTGGCGGACGCTGGGACGACCGTGGCCCGCGCCAGGAGTGGCGCGACCGGCCTCGTGATGACCGCTGGCAGGATCAGCCTCGCGAGGGCGCCTGGAGGGACCAGTCTCGTGAGGATCATCCTCAGGGCAACGCTGGCCTTCCTTCGTTGCCGCCACCGCCAGAAGGAATGACGACCATCATCAGGACAAGGGGGCTGGGGGCTTCCAGGAGCCACGTGCCATCGCCTGCATCTTGGGTGGAGCACAGTCCCCAGCCTCGCAGCGTATCTTCAAACAGTTTGCTTGTGAAGTGAATGCAGTCCTCCCCAAGCTTGAGGCCACACACCCGCTCAGGTGGTCCCAGTGTGCCATCACATTCAGTTTGGCGGATCAGCTCAAGTGCGCGGCCACCGTAGGCGCCCTCCCGATGCTTTGCTCCCCAGTCATCACCAACGTGCAAGTCACCAAAACCCTCATCGACGGCGGCACAGGGCTCAACATCCTGTCCGTCGACACATTCGACAACCTCCAAGTGCCGTATGATCAGCTTCAGCCTACCAAGCCTTTCTCAGGAGTGACCGACGGCTCCACCACACCGATAGGGCAGGTCCGCCTCCCTGTCACCTTCGAAGAACGCAAGAACTACCGCACCGAGCTCATCGACTTCGATGTCGCACACATCCATCTGCCATACAACGCCATCCTCGGGTATCCAGCCCTGGCCAAGTTCATGGCAGTGACCGATCACGGCTACAATGACCTCAAGATGCCGGGCAGCGGTGGAATCATCATGGTTCCATGTGAAGAAAGAGATGCGGTGTGCTCCCTCGAGCGTGCCTTTCAAGCAGCAGCAATCGACGACCCCGACAGCAAGAGCGAGGGCCCTCCTGAGGCCATCCCCAAGAAGAAGAAGTAGCTGCACCGTGCAGGATCTCAGGAGGATGGCGTCGCGACTGGAACCTCGTCAGGATCAGCGCCCGCTCTAGGGGCGCCTCCCTCCATCGCATACGAAGGCGCGCCCGGCGCCCTTCTCGGGCAGGGCTCGGGGGCTCTCTTCTAGAGGGCCTCAGACCTTGCCAACATCACGAGGGAGGCGCTCGAGCACCACTTGGAGGCGTGCTTCATGGCACGTTTCCCTCAGGGGGACACAGGGCGAGGAGCGCCCACCGCTCAGGAGTTCATCACCAAGACCACTTAGGAACTGCAAGATGCAAGGGCCATGCGCGGCGACCGCCGCTCACCAGGTGCAGCTCCCCATCCAGGCGAGGATGCCGGGCTGCGCGTCTGCATCGACGTCCCAGGGCTCAATAGGGCCGCATCTCAGGAGCCCTATTGGCCTTCACGCATGGGCCGCTGTGAGGGTCCACCGCACAGCTACGTTCGCATGCCTTTTGGCCTGCCGAGCGTGTCGACCACCTATCAGCGTAACTTGCGGCGCATCCTGGCGACTCAGGAGGCCCGACACCATGTTGTCCCGGCGGAGATGGAGAAGGTCCTCAAGGAATTGCCTAGGCCCCCAGAGCCTCCCGAGGCTCAGGACCCCGATGGCTCGTGAGGAGCGACCCCTCCACCGCGTACCTTCAGCTGCCCCGACACCCCTTCATCGACAGAACCAGGTGACATTTTCCAAGTTTACTTAGCTGGGAGCGCCTCTCGGGCTGCATCATTCCCAGGCCACGTCGGAGAAGAACCGCGGGAAGCGTATCCATGTGCGCGGAGGCATCGGCGCCCATAGCACGAGCTTGCGCGAGGAATCAGCGGCGTGGATTCTGATAACCCACAAGTATAGGGGATCAATTGTAGCCTCTTTCGATAAGTAAGAGTGTCGAACCCAACAAGGATCTAAAGGTAGAACAAATATTCCCTCAAGTTCTACTGACCACCGATACAGCTCTACGTACGCTTGACGTTCGCTTTACGTAGAACAAGTATAAAACTAGAAAGTACTTTGTAGGTGTTTTTGGATAGGTTTGCAAGAATATAAAGAGTACATAAATAAAAAGTAGGGGCTGTTTAGATAAAGACACAATAAAGTAAATATAGCGAGTGTGGAAAAGTGGTGGTAGGAATTGCGAAATTGTCCCTAAGCAATTGACTACTTTACTAGACCGATAGCAAGTTTTATGTGGGAGAGGCCACTGCTAGCATGTCATCCCTGACTTGGAATTCTATGCACTTATGATTGGAACTATTAGCAAGCATCCGCAACTACTAACGTTCATTAAGGTAAAACCCAACCATAGCATTAAGATATATTGGTCCCCCTTTAATCCCGTATGCATCAATTTCTATGCTAGGTAGAAGCTTCTGTCACTCTTGCCCTCCAATACATAGTCCTATCAACATACAACTAACCCTATGGTGTGATCCACGCGCCCGCTCATATGATGGGCACCAAAGGACAGCAACATAACCATAGGCAAATTAAATTAATCATAGCAATTCATCAACCATCGATAGGACAACGAAAATCTACTCAGACATCATAGGATGGCAACACATCATTGGATAATAATATGAAGCATAAAGCACCATGTTCAAGTAGAGGGTACAATGGGTTGTGGGAGAGTGGACCGCTATAGATAGAGGGTGGAAGGTGATGGAGATGTTGGTGAAGATGGCGGAGGTGTTGGTGAAGATCGCGGTGATGATGATGGTGGCCACGGCAGCGTTCCGGCGCCACCGGAAGAGAAGGGGAGAGGGGGCCCCTTCTTCTTCTTCTTCTTCTTCCTTGACCTCCTCCCTAGATGGGAGAAGGGTTTCCCCTCTGGTCCTTGGCCTCCATGGCATGGGTGGGGAGAAAGCCCCTCCGAGATTGGATCTGTCTCTCTGTCTCTCTCTGTTTCTACGTTCTTGGTGTTCTGCCCATTTCACTGTTTCGTATATATATGGAGATCCGTAACTCCGATTGGATTGAGACCTTCGCCCAGATTTTTCTCCGAAAATTAGCTTTCTTGCGGCCAAAGAAGAGCAGCAACCGCCTTACAGGGGGCCCAAGAGGGTCAGAGGCGCGCCCAGGGGGGTGGGGCGCGCCCCCCTGCCTCGTGCCCCCCTCGGGCACCGTCTCATGTTGATTCTTCTTCCCATATTTTCCAAATATTCCAAAAATATTCTCCGTCCGTTTTTATCGTGTTTGGATTCCGTTTGATATGGGGTTTCTGTGAAACATAAAACATGCAACAAACAGGAACTGGCACTAGGCACTGGATCAATATGTTAGTCCCAAAAATAGTATAAAAAGTTGCCAAAAGTACATGAAAGTTGTATAATATTGGCATGGAACAATCAAAAATTATAGATACGACGGAGACGTATTAGCATCCCCAAGCTTAATTCCTGCTCGTCCTCGAGTAGGTAAATGATAAAAGATAATTTTTGATGTGGAATGCTACCTAGCATAATCTTGATCATGTATCTAATAGTGGCATGAATATTAAGACACGAGTGATTCAAAGCAATAGTCTATCATTTGACATAAAAACAATAATACTTCAAGCCTACTAATAAAGCAATCATGTCTTTTCAAAATAACAAGGCCAAAGAAAGTTATCCCTACAAAATCATATAGTCTGGCTATGCTCCATCTTCACCACACAAAATATTCAAATCATGCACAACCCCGATGACAAGCCAGGCAATTGTTTCATATTTTTGATGTTCTCAAACCTTTTCAACTTTCACGCAATACATGAGCATGAGCCATGGACATATCACTATAGGTGGAATAGAATATGATGGTGGAGGTTGTGTGGAGAAGACAAAAAGGAGAAAGTCTCACATCAACGCGGCTAATCAACGGGCTATGGAGATGTCCATCGATTGATGTCAATGTGAGGAGTAGGGATTGCCATGCAACAAATGCACTAGAGCTATAAGTGTATGAAAGCTCAAACTAAAACTAAGTGGGTGTGCATCCAACTTGCTTGCTCATCAAGACCTCAGGCATTTGAGGAAGCCCATCATCGGAATATACAAGCCAAGTTCTATAATGAAAATTCCCACTAGTATATGAAAGTGATAACTCAAGAGACTCTCTATATGAAGAACATGGTGCTACTCTGAAGCACAAGTGTGGTAAAAGGATAGTAACATTGCCCCTTCTCTCTTTTTCTCTCTCTTTTTTTATTTTCCCTTTTTTGTTTTTTGGTGGGCTTCTTTGGCCTCTTTTTTTATTTGGGCTTCTTTGGCCTATTTTTTTATTTGATAAAGTCCGGAGTCTCATCCCGACTTGTGGGGGAATCATAGTCTCCATCATCCTTTCCTCACTGGGGCAATGCTCTAATAATGATGATCATCACAATTTTATTTACTTACAACTCAATATTACAACTCGATACTAGAACAAAGATATGACTCTATATGAATGCCTCCGGCGGTGTACCGGGATGTGCAATGATCTAGCGTAGCAATGAAATAAAAAAATGGACAAGCCATGTAAACATCATGCTAGCTATCTTACGATCATGCAAAGCAATATGACAATAAATGCTCAAGTCATGTATATGATGATCATGGAAGTTGCATGGCAATATATCTCGGAATGGCTATGGAAATGCCATAGTAGGTAGGTATGGTGGCTGTTTTGAGGAAGATATAATGAGGCTTATGTGTGATAGAGCGTATTGTATCATGGGGTTTGGATGCACCGGCGAAGTTTGCACCAACTCTCGAGGTGAGAAAGGACAATGCACGGTACCGAAGAGGCTAGCAATGATGGAAGGGTGAGAGTGCGTATAATCCATGGACTCAACATTAGTCATAAAGAACTCACGTACTTATTGCAAAAATCTATTAGTCATCGAAACAAAGTACTACGCGCATGCTCCTAGGGGGATAGATTGGTAGGAAAAGACCATCGCTCGTCCCCGACCACCACTCATAAGGAAGACAATCAATAAATAAATCATGCTTTGACTTCATCACAGAACGGTTCACCATACGTGCATGCTACAGGAATCACAAACTTCAACACAAGTATTTCTACAATCCACAACTACCCACTAGCATGACTCTAATATCACCATCTTTATATCGCAAAACTATTGCAAGGAATCAAACATATCATATTCAGTGATCTACAAGTTTTATGTAGGATTTTATGACTAACCATGTGAATGACCAGTTCCTGTCATCTCTCTAAATAGATATAAGTGAAGCAAGAGAGTTTAATTATTTCTACAAAAGATATGCCCACGCTCTAACAAATATAAGTGAAGCAAAAGAGCATTCTACAAATGGCGGTTTTCTATGTGAAGAGAAACAGGCAATCCAAACTTCAAATGATATAAGTGAAGCACATGAAGCATTCTATAAAGCCATACTCAAAGAATATAAGTGAAGTGCAAAGAGCATTCTATAAATCAACCAAGGACTATCTCATACCAGCATGGTGCATAAAATAAAATAGAAAACTAAATGCAAAAGACGCTCCAAGATTGCACATATCGCATGAACGAAACGAACCCGAAAACATACCGATACTTGTTGAAGAAAGAGGGGATGCCTTCCGGGGCATCCCCAAGCTTAGAAGCTTGAGTCTCATTGAATATTTACTTGGGGTGCCTTGGGCATCCCCAAGCTTGAACTCTTGCCTCTCTTCCTTCTTCTCACATCGAGACCTTCTCGATCATCGAACACTTCATCCACACAAAACTTCAACAGAAAACTCGGTAAGATCCGTTAGTATAATAAAGCAAATCACTACTCTAAGTACTGTTGCAAACCAATTCATATTTTTTTTTGAATTGTAGCTACTGTAGTATAACTTTTCCATGTCTTAATCCACTGATATAAATTGATAGTTTCATCAAAATAAGCAAACTATGCATCAAAAACAGAATCTGTCTAAAACAGAACAGTCTGTAATAATCTGAACATTCACCATACTTCTGATACTTGAAAAATTCTGCCAAAATTAGGAAAAATAAAAAATTTGTATAGAAAGACAGTGCAAAAACAAATCAGAACCATTTGACATTCCAGTAAAAAATGTAAAATCGCGCACTACAGCCGAAGTTTCTGTCCTGCACCGCACAAACCAACAAGCATTGTAAACATCCTAGAGGCAAACCTTGGCACATTATTTTTATAATACAATGGAATTGTATAAGGGGATAATTTTTTTGTTGAAAAGTTTCTGTAATTAAGATTCACAAAGTTTCCATGGGCATGAACAAAGTTCAAGGACGTCCCCCACTTTCACAATGCTCGTCTATCTCACTTTCACTTTTCTTTTTGAAAAGTTTTAGGTTCCCCTATTTATTTTTTTGTTTTTAAACTATATAAAAGCACACAACAGAAATAAATGACTCTCTAAAACTTCTGGGTTGTCTCCCTCGCAGCGCTTTCTTTAAAGCCATTAAGGTAGGCATATAGTGCTCAAGTAGTGAATCCACCCGGATCCCAAGGTATATCAAAGCCAATTTTAATTAGTAATGATTTGGCATTTAGTAGTGAGCACAAAGCAACATATATCAAGCAAAGACGAAGCCTAACTCTCTTCCTATGCATCGGCATGTCATACAAGAACAATTCATGGACACATAGTAAAGGCCAATGCATAGTATAAACAGTTTCTTGCAATTTTATCATGTGAGAAACATAGAGAGGTGGAGATATAGTTCCTCTCTCATAATAATTGCGAGTAGGAGCAGCAAGCACATGCATATTATATCTATCAAAATCATCATGTGCAACGGTAAAATGCAACCCATCAACATAATCCTTAATAAGGGCAAACTTCCCCGATATAGTGTAGTTTGGAGAATTCAAAAAGATAATAGGACTATCATGTGTGGGTGCAATAGCAACAATTTCATGTTTAATATAAGGAACTATAGCAAGTTCATCTCCATGAGCATAATTCATATTGGCTTCATGGCCACAAGCATAGCAAGCATCATCAAAAAGGGGTATTTCAAGAGAATCAACGGGATCATAACAATCATCATAGCAATCATCCTTCGGTAAACACGAAGGGAAATAAAACAATGTATGAGTTGAAGAGTTACTCTCATTAGAAGGTGGGCACGGGTAGCTAATCCGCTCTTCCTCCTTTTGTTCTTCGCTCTCCTCATCATCTTTTTCATCCAATGAGCTCACAGTTTCATCAATTTCTCCTTCCATAGACTCCTGCAAAATATTAATCTCTTCTTGGACAGCGGAGACTTTCTCAATAAATGCATCAATATTGGAATTGAATTCATAATTGGCATAGCAATATTTAAAGATAGCTAAATTTTCAGGTCTATAAACAGCATCATAAAGATTTTCAAACTCTTTGAACATAGATTCAATTTCATAAGCACCCATAAAAGCAACAAATTCTTCTATTTGTTCCACATCATAGTAATCATATATACCTCTAGCATAAGAAGCGAAGGTTTCATTATCATTAAATTCGCAAGAAAAGGGAAGGTGTGGAGCCTTCATCCTAGAGCAACAAGTATAATCATATCTCGAGCATACTTGCCTAGCATACCGATACAACATATAAATTTGATCCCATAATAGTTTCACTTTTTGAGTCAAGCGATAATCCTTAAAGTATTCACGTTGATCCAACGTTACTCCCATTATAAATTTGAATGGGGTTTCTCAGGATTATCAAAGTAGTACATAATATCTTTCACATAATGATCATCGAGGGTTTTAGGAGGTTCCCCATCTCCATGAGTAGCAAGTAAACCTATTTTTTTGGTATTTCGTGTTCCATATCCATAACTAAAGATAGAGAGCAACTAAGAACAGAAAATAAAAATTACTTAGTGATAAAGCAAACAAGCACACACGAGAATATTCACCCCACGCTATAACTCCCCGGCAACGCCGCCAGAAAAAGGTCTTGATAACCCACAAGTATAGGGGATCAATTGTAGCCTCTTTCGATAAGTAAGAGTGTCGAACCCAACAAGGATCTAAAGGTAGAACAAATATTCCATCAAGTTCTATCGACCACCGATACAACTCTACGTATGCTTGACGTTCGCTTTACCTAGAACAAGTATAAAACTAGAAGTACTTTGTAGGTGTTTTTGGATAGGTTTGCAAGAATATAAAGAGTACGTAAATAAAAAGTAGGGGCTGTTTAGATAAAGACACAATAAAGTAAATATAGCAAGTGTGGAAAAGTGGTGGTAGGAATTGCGAAATTTTCCCTAAGCAATTGACTACTTTACTAGACCGATAGCAAGTTTTATGTGGGAGAGGCCACTGCTAGCATGTTATCCCTGACTTGGAATTCTATGCACTTATGATTGGAACTATTATCAAGCATCCGCAACTACTAACGTTCATTAAGGTAAAACCCAACCATAGCATTAAGATATATTGGTCCCCCTTCAATCCCGTATGCATCAATTTCTATGCTAGGTAGAAGCTTCTATCACACTTGCCCTCCAATACATAGTCCTATCAACATACAACTAACCCTATGGTGTGATCCACGTGCGCGCTCATATGATGGGCACCAAAGGACAACAACATAACCACAAGAAAATTAAATCAATCATAGCAATTCATCAACCACCGATAGGACAACGAAAATCTACTCAGACATCATAGGATGGCAACACATCATTGGATAATAATATGAAGCATAAAGCACCATGTTCAAGTAGAGGGTAGAGCGGGTTGCGGGAGAGTGGACCGCTGTAGATAGAGGGGGGAAGGTGATTGAGATGTTGGTGAAGATGGCGGAGGTGTTGGTGAAGATCGTGGTGATGATGATGGAGGCCACGGCAGCGTTCCGGCGCCACCGGAAGAGAAGGGGAGAGGGGGCCCCTTCTTCTTCTTCTTCCTTGACCTCCTCCCTAGATGGGAGAAGGGTTTCCCCTCTGGTCCTTGGCCTCCATGGTATGCGAGGGGCGAAAGCCCCTCCGAGATTGGATCTATCACTCTGTCTCTCTCTCTGTTTCTGCGTTCTCGGTGTTCTGCCCTTTCACCGTTTCGTATATATATGGAGATCCCTAAATCCGATTGGATTGAAACCTTCGCCCAGATTTTTCTCCAAAAATTAGCTTTCTTGCGGCCAAAGAAGAGCAGCAACCGCCGTACGGGGGGAGCCACGAGGGTCAGAGGCGCGCCCAGGGGGGTGGGGCGCGCCCCCTGCCTCGTCCCCCGTGAGGGAGTCCTGGATTAGGGAGTCCTCGGACAGCCGGACTATATCCTTTGGCCGGACTGTTGGACTATGAAGATACAAGATTGAAGTCTTCGTCCCGTGTCCGGATGGGACTCTCCTTGGCGTGGAAGGCAAGCTTGGCGATATGGATATGTAGGTCTCCTGCCTTGTAACCGACTCTGTGTAACCCTAGCCCCCTCCGGTGTCTATATAAACCGGAGGGTTTAGTCCGTAGGACAAGAACACTCATACCATAGGCTAGCTTCTAGGGTTTAGCCTCTACGATATCGTGGTAGATCAACTCTTGTAATACTCATATCATCAAGATCAATCAAGCAGGAAGTAGGGTATTACCTCCATCGAGAGGGCCCGAACCAGGGTAAACATTGTGTCCCCCGCCTCCTGTTACCATCCTCCTTAGACGCACAGTTCGGGACCCCCTACCCGAGATCCGCCGGTTTTGACACCGACATTGGTGCTTTCATTGAGAGTTCCACTGTGCCGTCACCGTAAGGCTTGATGGCTGCTTCAATCATCGGCAACGATGCGATCCAGGGTGAGGTTTTCCTCCCCGGACAGATCTTCGTATTCAGCGGCTTCGTACTGCGGGATAACTCGCTTGGCCATCTGGAGCAGATCGATAGCTATGCCCCTGGCCATCAGGTCAGGTTTGGAAACTTGAATTATACTACCGACATCCGCGGAGACTTGATCTTCGACGGATTCGAGCTCATGTCAGGTGCAGCGCACAATCACGACGAGCATGATTTAGCTCTGTCATCGGACTGTGTTCGAGAGATCACACCTGCAACTACTCCGGCCCTCAATCGGGAACAAATTGCGCCATCTATGGACGGGTGGATGGACCCCGCCACGGAGGCCGCACACTCAGTGGCGATAGAGCCGAATACTGACTTCACCTCCCACGAGACCCGTGTTGCCGAATCATTGGATTCGTCCCCGGCCACGGACTCCTAGCCGCTTGTGTCCGTGCTCATCAAATCCGATTGGGCACCGATCATGGAGTTTACCTCCGTGGATATCTTTCAACACTCGCCTTTTGGCGACGTACTAAACTCGTTGAAGTCTCTCTCCCTGTCGGGAGACCCTTGGCCGAACTATGTCCGGCTAGAATGGGATGCGGACGACGAAGAAATTTGCGCCCCACCCACCACCCACTTAGTAGCCACTGTCAACGATTTAACCGACTTGCTCAACTTCGGCTCCGAAGACATCGATGGTTTGGACGACGATGTAGTAGACGGACAAGAACCACCGCCCACAGGGCGCTGGACTGCCACCTCATCGTATGACATATACATGGTGGACACCCCCAAAGAAGGGGATGGTGACAAGACAATGGAGGATAATCCCTCCAAGAAGCAACCCAAGCACCGACGTCAGCGGCGCCGCTCTAAGTCTCGCCATAGCAAAAGCACCGATACCGGCACAAGAGACAATAATGCTCTGGATAGTGCCGAAGACGACGATAATTCCCTCCAGCCAGACCTCGAGCGGGAGGATGAACAAGCTAGCCCTCCGGAACAGGCAACAAACGGAGAATCAGAGGATGACAATCACATGCCTCTCTCCGAAGATGAAGTGAGCCTCGGCGACGAAGAATTTGTCGTGCCTGAGGATCCCGTCGAGCAGGAGCGGTTCAAGCGCTGGCTTATAGCCACAACAAAGAGCCTGAAGAAAAAGCAACAACAGCTTCGAGCTGATCAAGATCTGCTAGCGGATAGATGGACCGAAGTCCTGGCAGCCGAGGAATACGAACTCGAGCGCCCAACTAAGAGTTATCCAAAGCGCAGGTTGCTACCTCAACTTGAGGAGGAAGCATTGAAACCTACATCACCAGCGTATGATGCGGCTGATCGGCCACCTCGTGGCCGAGACAGAGAGGCATTTCAGCCTGAAGTCCAGCCCGCACCCCGCCGCCAATCAAACAAAAATACCAAGGCCCGGAGCAACACGCGGGACCTGCGAGACGTATTGGAAAACAAGGCAAAACATGCAAGATCGATCTACGGATCACGGGGGCGTGCACCAACGCGGGACGATGACCGTCACGCCGGATACACTAAAAGCAAATCCGGCCGGGCCGAATACAGCAGACAAGACTCATATGAACTGCGTCGTGATATAGCCAGGCACAGAGGCGCCGCACACCCCCTATGCTTCACTGATGAAGTAATGGATCACGAATTCCCAGAGGGTTTTAAACCCGTAAATATTGAATCATATGATGGTAAAACAGACCCCGCGGTATGGATCGAGGATTTCCTCCTCCACATCCACATGGCTCGCGGTGATGATTTACATGCCATTAAGTACTTCCCACTAAAACTCAAAGGACCAGCTCGGCATTGGCTGAATAGCTTGCCAGCAGACTCCGTTGGCAGTTGGGAGGATTTGGAAGATGCATTCCTTGACAACTTCCAGGGCACTTATGTGCGACCACCGGACGCTGATGACTTGAGCCATATAACTCAGCAGCCAGGGGAATCGGCCAGGCAATTCTGGATCCGGTTCCTAACTAAGAAAAACCAGATTGTCGACTGTCCGGATGCAGAGGCCTTAGCGGCATTTAAGCATAACATCCGTGACGAGTGGCTCGCCCGGCACCTCGACCAGGAGAAGCCGAAGTCTATGGCAGCCCTCACGACACTCATGACCCGCTTTTGGGCGGGCGAAAACAGCTGGCTGGCTCGCAGCAACAACACATCAAGAAGTCATGGCACTTCAGATACAAAGGATACTAACGGCAGACCGCGTCGTAACAGACACAAGCGCCGCAACAACGGCGACAACGCCGAGGACACGGCAGTCAATGCCGGATTCAGCGGCTCTAAATCCGGTCAGCGGAAGAAACCGTTCAAAAGAAGCAATCCGGGCCCGTCCAGTTTGGACCGCATACTCGATCGCTCGTGTCAAATTCACGGCACCCCCGATAAGCCAGCCAATCACACCAACAGAGAATGCTGGGTGTTCAAGCAGGACGGCAAGTTGAATGCCGAAAACAGGGACAAGGGGCTGCATAGCGACGACGAGGAGGGGCCCCGGCCACCTAACACAGGAGGACAGAAGAGGTTCCCTCCACAAGTGAAAACGGTGAACATGATATACGCAACCCACATTCCTAAGAGGGAACGGAAACGTGCACTAAGGGACATCTATGCGATGGAGCCAGTCGCCCCAAAGTTCAACCCATGGTCCTCTTGTCCGATAACCTTCGATCGCAGGGACCACCCCACTAGTATCCATCATGGCAGATCTGCCGCATTGGTCCTTGACCCCATCATCGACAGATTTCACCTCACCCGAGTCCTTATGGACGGTGGTAGCAGCCTGAACCTGCTCTATCAGGATACAGTGCGCAAAATGGGCATAGACCCCTCGAGGATCAAACCCACTAAAACCACCTTTAAAGGTGTCATCCCAGGTGTAGATGCCAATTGCACGGGCTCAATCACACTGGAAGTGGTCTTCGGATCTCCGGACAACTTCCGAAGCGAGGAGTTAATCTTCGATATCGTCCCATTCCGCAGTGGCTATCAAGCACTGCTCGGGCGAACCGCATTTGCCAGATTCAATGCGGTACGGCACTATGCATACCTCAAGCTCAAAATGCCAGGACCTCGTGGGGTTATAACAGTCAATGGAAACACAGAACGCTCGCTCCGAACGGAGGAGCACACTGCGGCCCTCGCAGTTGAGGCACAAAGCAGCCTTTTAAGGCAAACCGCTAATTCGGCGATAAAGCCCCCGAACACCTTCAAGCGAGTCTGGAGTAACCTGCAGCAGGATCGCCTGGCACATTCAGAAATCGCCTAGCAATTCGGCCTCCATCCTAGTCCCGGTCAAGCGACGAAACCTGTGCCGCGCGTACATAATTACGCACTAAAAATACCATGGGCATAGGCGGAGGCACGGCCAGGACACGTCCCACAATGCGGTTCAACCGCCCTAGGGGCTGTATACCTCTATCATTTTCTCTCTTTCAGGACCTTACTCTCTGGAAGCCCTTTCCGGTAGTCTCACTGCTGGACGCATTACGGGAAGGAAACGCCAAGGAGGCAACAAGGTAAGACGTACAAGGGAATCCCCAGGTGGTCTCTAATAACGATCGAAGTACCCGTTTTAAATACCCATACGCAACTTGCCCTTGGATAGGTATGTCAAATAGTCCTATTTTTTGCTTAGCACTACTTGTATCAGTACGCTTTGACGTATTATTTCAATAACAATGCACATCATTAGTCTATTATTGCATTACCCTTCTTTTTTCTTATTTGTTTATTTATGACAACTTGCACCCGTACATTCTAGTACGACCAGTATGCCAGGGGCTTCAGTATACCCCATAATACGGCGTGAGAAGTCCGAACACTTTCGACAGTGCGGCACCCCGAACTTATAGCATTGTATGCATCAGCTCTGAATCATGTCTTGGGTCAATAGTTGGGTTTTCCCGGCTCCCATGTTTTGGTACCTTACTTTCCGCAATATCGGCTAAGGTAGCGCTGGGAGAACTACTGCGATTGTGTCCCGGTTCTTCCGAACGAACACCTCAGTAGAGAAAGCCGAAAACTGACTGTGATGATAAGGCGAGAGCTGGTCACTGTTCGAGAGGTCTCAAGTCCTTAAAGACTTTTTCCGCTTCGGGCGAGGAGTCGGCCTTGCCCGACTTAGGCATATATAGCACCCCAAATTCGGCCTTCCGAATACTAGGGGCTTCGCCAAAATTTAAAATTGTAGACTTCTATGGCTAAGTGAGAGTGATAAAGCCTTATAGTCCGATTGCCTGGTTCGTTGTGCCGAACACCTCCCTCGAAGGACCCAAAATTGGGATAAAGAGTGCTCAGGTCTATCCCGAACACCTCAGTACTAGTTACATGGGGGCAGAAGCCGACGGCTGGCCAACTCTCAGATTTATAAACGACCGCACAGAAGGTAATATTTTAAATTCACAAGCGTTGCATAGCACAAATGAACTCGTTTCATATTACAGGATCGCATGAGTACATTCATTCGAATATTACATCCTTAGTACATTCCTCCGCCACAAGGCGAGAACCCTTCAGGACACTGTTATAATACATCTCGGGGTGGCGATGCTCCTTGCCTTCTGGCGGCCCCTCCTTCACCAGCTTCTCGGCGTCCAGCTTCGCCCAGTGCACCTTTGCGCGGGCAAAAGCCCTGCGCGCGCCCTTGATGCAGACGGACCGCTTTATGACTTCAAGCCGTGGGCAGGCATTCACAAGCCGCCTCACCAGGCCGAAGTAGCTATCGGGCAGGGGATCGCCAGGCCACATCCGGACTATAAGACCCTTCATGGCCTGTTCGGCTGCCTTGTGGAGCTAGACCAGTTGCTTCAGCTGGTCGCTCAATGGCATGGGGTGTTCGGTCCCAGTATACTGAGACCAGAACAACTTCTCCGTCGAGCTCCCCTCCTCGGCCCAGTAGAACTCCACGACATCTGACATACTGCGGGGCAGATCTGCGAAAGCTCCTGGAGAGCTCCGAACTCGGGTAAGTAAAAGGAAATTTTCTTTCACATGCTTGCTTTGCATAATGAATGCCTTACCCGCCGCTATCTTCTTAACTACCTCAATTTCCTGGAGGGCCTTTTGGGCTTCGACCTTGGCGTGTTGTGCGCTTTCGAGGGCCTTCGCAAGCTCGGACTCTCGCGTCTTAGAGTCAAGCTCCAAGGACTCGTGTTTTTTGACGAGAGCCTGGAGCTCTTGCTGCACCTCGCCCACCCGGGCCTCTTGTTTTTCTTGCTCAATGCGCTCCTTGGCCGCCTTGTCCTCGGCCTTGGACAGTGCCTTCTTCAGGGTCGCCACTTCGGTCGTGGCCCCTAGCAAAATTCATGACGATCCTATGATCTAAGCAACCACCCTTGTTTTTTCTTATCAATGTATAGACGGGGTATAACTTACCTTTGTTCCCTTCGAGCTGCCTTTTGGCAAGGCCGAGCTCGTTCTTGGACCGCTCAAGGTCCCGTTTCAGTGCGGCGACCTCCGCAGTACGTGCGGCAGCGGCTAGCAGTGAAGCCTACATATACACATAGACATATTTCGATTAGACTCCTGCGGTTATTATTTGATCCTCTATTCGGCCTTTCTTCGCAAACGCAAACAGAGCATCAGGGGCTAGTGTCTATGCGGTAACATTCTCTTATAATCTAGTTACTTACCTCAAAGCCTGTTAGGAGGCTGGCACAGGCTTCAGTCAGTCCGCTCTTGGCGGACTGAACTTTCTTGACCACCGCACTCATGATAGTGCGGTGTTCTTCGTCGATGGAAGCGCTGCGAAGCGCTTCCAGCAAGTTGTCCGATGCCTCTGGATGGACAGAGGCCATCGGCACAGGCGGCTTGCCCCTCTTAGGGAGGGGTTGCCTAACAGAGTCCAGAACCACTGGTGGTTCCGGCACAGTATTCGGCTGGCGGCCGAATTTGCTGCCCCCATTATCAGAGCCCATGGGAGTCTTGCTCCCCTTGCGCCCAGCATCCGGAAGGTCGCCGTGAGGCGCCTCCAGGACTACCTCCCCTCGGCTCGGTGCCCTTTGAGACAACACTTCGATGTTGTCCGTAGGGCGAGGGGAGGAGGCGGTCAGAAGTGAATCACTGTTCAGATCCGACGGGTCCAAAGAACCATCCGATGAAGATACGTCGATATGGGCTCGGGACGGACTGCATAATCATGTTCGGCGTGATGAGAAGCAGTTCAATAAAACATACCAAGAACTATTATGATATTCGGATACTTACGACTTCGCCAGGGGCTTGTCCCTGGGCAACCACTCCTCTTCGCTGAAGGCGGCGGTGGCGGAGTTGTCCGGAAGAAGGGTTCTTCCCTTCTTGGACCCTTCGGCTGCCCCGGACGGGGCGGCCTTCCTTTTCTTGCCTCCCCCGGCTGGGGGGGGGGGGAGAACCTTCCTCTTCCTCCTCCTCGTTTTCGTGGGAGGAGTGCGCCTCGGTGCTCTCGAACGAGGAGTCCGATATCACCCTGCGCCGGAGACCCTTCCTGGTCCCCGTGGCCTTCTTCTCCGGCACCTCATAAGGTGCCGGAACCAGCATCTCCGTTAGGAGAGCATCTGCTGGATGTTCGGGCAGGGGGGCTAGACAATCGATCTGCTCCGCTGTCTCGACCCAGTCCTGGAAAATGGCGTGGGGGCTTAGATGCCACGCATGGTCAAACTGGGGAAAATGAACATCTTATAAGATATAAAAGACATACCGGATTTGCAGGGCGCTTTGCGCTGAGTCCGTGGTCCTCGGTAAGGGGAGGTGGTACCTCGGCGCCCTTGAACAGCACCTTCCAGACGTCCTTGTGCATCGTGTCGAAGAGCTCTTGCAGTGTCTGGTGCTCGACCGGGTCGAACTCCCACAAGGTGAATGCCTGTCTTTGACACGGGAGAATCCGGCGGAAGAGCATGACTTGGACCACGTTGACGAGCTTGATTTTCTTGCTCATCATGTTTCTGATACATGTCTGGAGTCCGGTCAGCTCTACCGGGGAACCCCAGGACATGCCCTTCTCTTTCCAGGAGGTGAGCCGCATGGGGATTCCGGATCAAAATTTGGGGGCCGCCACCCAGTTGGTGTCGCGCGGCTCGGTGATGTAGAACCACCGCGATTGCCACCCCTTTATGGTCTCCACATAGGAGCCTTCGAGCCAGGTGACGTTAGGCATTTTGCCCACCATGGCACCTCCGCACTCCGCTTGCTGGCTGACCACCACCTTCGGTTTAACATTGAAGGTCTTCAGCCACAGGCCGAAATGTGGTTGGATGCGGAGGAAGGCCTCGCACACGACGATAAACGCCGAGATGTTGAGGATGAAATTTGGGGCCAAATCGTGAAAGTCCAGCCCGTAGTAGACCATGAGCCCGCGAACAAACGGGTGGAGGGGAAATCCCAGTCCGCGGATGAAGTGGGTAAGGAAAACCACCCTCTCATGGGGTTCTGGAGTAGGGATGATTTGCCCTGCATCTGGCAGCCGGTGCGCGATATCCGCGGCCAGGTATCCGGCTCCCCGCAGCTTTGTGACGTTCTCCTCCATAACGGAGGAGACCATCCACTTTCTTCCCGCTCCGGACATGCTTAGAGTGGTTTGAGGAGAAAAATGCGAACTTGGGCGCTGGAGCTCGAGTGCGCAAGAACGGACGAGCTAGGAGGAAGAAGACGTAGGTGAAAAGGGTGAATCCTTGTCCCTTTATAAGGGCGGAAGAGGCGATGCGCCTCCCCACTCACCTGGTAAAATTGCTTATTCCCCAAGCGCTGTAATTGATGACGCGGTTGGGTTACCCATACCCGTATTGATGAGAATCCCGTGATAAGGGGACACGATCTCTGCTTCAACAAGACGTGCCAAGGAAACCGCCTCGCGATATGTGCAGTGGCTGGTTGCGAAAAACGGTTTGAATAATGACCGGGCCATGGTGTGATGTCATGCTGCAAAATGCGTCAGCAGATTAGATTTGTCGAAATATTATTCTCTCTACGGTGGTATGTGGAACTTGTTTTGCAGAGCCGGACACTGTCCTTGTGTTCAAAATCTTCTATGGAGTATTCGGAGGAGGAACCCGCCTTGCAATGCAGAAGACAATCTGCGCGCCGGACTCATCGTCATTGAAGCCTGGTTGAGGGGCTATTGAGGGAGTCCTGGATTAGGGGGTCCTCGGACAACCGGACTATATCCTTTGGCCGGACTATTGGACTATGAAGATACAAGATTGAAGACTTCGTCCCGTGTCCAGATGGGACTCTCCTTGGCGTGGAAGGCAAGCTTGGCGATATGGATATGTAGATCTCCTCCCTTGTAACCGACTCTGTGTAACCCTAGCCCCCTCCGGTGTCTATATAAACCGGAGGGTTTAGTCCATAGGACAAGAACAGTCATACCATAGGCTAGCTTCTAGGGTTTAGCCTCTACGATCTCGTGGTAGATCAACTCTTGTAATACTCATATCATCAAGATCAATCAAGCAGGAAGTAGGGTATTATCTCCATCGAGAGGGCCCGAACCTGGGAAAACATTGTGTCCCCCGCCTCATGTTACCATCCGCCTTAGACGCACAGTTCGGGACCCCCTACCTGAGATCCGCCGGTTTTGACACCGACACCCCCCTCGGGCACCGGCTCGCGTTGATTCTTCTTCCCATATTTTCCAAATATTCCAAAAATATTCTCCGTCCGTTTTTATCCCGTTTGGATTCCGTTTGATATGGGGTTTCTGTGAAACATAAAACATGCAACAAACAGGAACTAGCACTGGGCACTGGATCAATATGTTAGTCCCAAAAATAGTATAAGAAGTTGCCAAAAGTATATGAAAGTTGTATAATATTGGCATGGAACAATAAAAAATTATAGATACGACGGAGACGTATCAGATTCTAGGGGCGACGACGCGTGTCGCCATCGCACGGCGACCGCGGACACGGCGCGGGCGGCGCCGCTCGACGCTCCTTCCTCCTGAGCCCTCGGCTTGGGCGTACAAGGGCAGCGGATACCCTGGAGGCGGCCGTTCGCACCAGGGCCTCGTCACCTCCGCCCGCACGACAACATCGCGGCGGTGGTCCGGCCTCTTCTTCGGCGGGAGCGGCCCTAGATCATCACGAGGAGCCTTTCCCTTCTCTTCAGCGGAGAACCTTTGGATTGGCGCCATCGGAGTTGCTACTGGCAGAGGGACAAGGAGGAAGAAGAAAGCAGACTGCGAAGAGATGGCGACGGGGGCTCTGCCCCCTCCCCATTTCTAGCGGGGGAAGGCCAATCGGCGCCTCCCATGATCACAGGTAATGATGGTTTTCCTTGCATGTCGCATGGACTTGTCAAGTCAGGCAGTTGCCGAGGCAGCGTGGGGAAGCGGAGACGCCCACGTCCAATCAACCGCCACGTGTCGACCAAGGCCGCAGGCTTTTGGGGCCTGCGGTGCTCCGTACTTCACCTTTGGCTTCGCCTCGAAGCGAAGCCCGAGCGCGCCTTGGGCCCGGGGGCTACTGTCGGCGTTCTGGGAACGGGGGTCCCCAGACTTGCCTGCCTGCGGTCCACGGCGTGGCTGTGCTAGCAGGCCCGTACGGCCCATCTTCATCAACAAGGCATACAAGACCCTCGCGAGGCGAACGATATAAGACCTCCTCGGGAGCGGCCTCACCAGGTTGGCTCGCGAGGAGCGGAGAGATCAAGGCAGGGCAAACCTCGCGAGGTTCTCGTGACGTGAGCCATGACGATCGAGAACAGGCAGGCGCCAGCGCGTGCAGTGTCCTTGTTTCCTCTTTGGTGCTAAGGGGGCAAGCGCAGACGCAGAGTACTGAGGTATCAAGCAAAGGTTTCCATATCAGTGCAACGAGACCAAGACCAGCGGGACGACAAGACGGAGGTCACCATGGAGCCCAAGGCGGCGTCACCACCAGAGCCTTTTGCAGGCGAAGACTACTTTTGTCAGGATAAGCTATACTAGCTGTCCCCTTTCAAATTAGCCATTGTTGGCTCCCTTTCCGCTCAATATTTGGGAAGAGGACCAGGGCCTATATAAGAAGAACTAGCCACCACCGTAGGAGAACTCATTCGGAGGCATCTCACCTAATCCCTAGCCAATCCTAGCCACACACCAAGCACAAGAACACCCCAACCTCAGGAGGCTGTTCTTCCCCTTGTACTGTTCATCATCATCAGCCCAAGAGGCAATACACCACCACCACACTGGAGTAGGGTATTACACAACGGTGGCCCGAACCAGTATAAATCTCGTGTATTTGTGTTGTGAGTTCGTCGAGTTCGTCCGCGAGATCTTAGAGAGCTAGGGTGTGGATCGGTAGGGAGGAAAAAACTTTGCGCGCACCCCAGAATTCGAACCTTAAGGGTTTTGCCAGAACCCGTGATCCGACATTTGGCGCGCCAAGTAGGGGTGCGCCGAAGCTTCCTTTCCATCGCTCCGCATCCAGTTGCTCCGTCGTCTCCATGGTGGACGCTCGCCGTGCTTGTGCTGAGCGCCGGGCTGCCCTCGCCACCCGCGTCGCTCAGACGGCTCCCATCGATGGGCCACCTCGTCGTGCCCCGTCGCCTGCCGCCAACGCTGCTACCGGCCCGGCGGGGAACGAGCAGCAAGCATCCTCGCTGCACCCCTCGGTGCGGTGGGACGGTCGCACCGCCACCCCATCGCCGACTCCCGCTGGTTCGCCGTCCCACACTCATCACGCTCCCATGGACGCGCGGGCCGCGCTCCTCAGGCGCACGAGCTCCTGCGCTACCGCCCGATCGACGACCTCTACGAGGACTGGCTCGACCGCATTGCCGAGCTTGTCCGTGCCACAGGGGGCTCCCCCGCGCCGTCCCTCTCTCTGCCTCGCCCTCCGCCAGCTACGGACGACGTAGCTCACGGAGCACCTCCGCCACTTCTGCCCCAAGACGGCGCCCTGGCGCCAAGGCGCGCCTCCATGACGTGACCCACCGCGTTCGGCGCCCACGCGTGAAGAAAGAAGCTGTCAAGAAGTCCCTCGACCGCAAGGGAACGCTCCACCGCTCCGCCCACCGCCGCGCCAGGATTGTCTGCCGCGGCCAGGCCCCGCGCAGCTTGCCGAAGCGGCGCGTGGGCATCAAGACCACTCGAGCAGATCTAGGGCGGGGGATAAGAACCACTCGTCGAACTTGGGTTGGACCTTGCAGTTGGTACTGAACATGCGGATGTCAAGGCGTCTGGCTGGCCCAGGGTGCGATGAAAGGATCTTGGAGACTGCGGCCATGCGTTTGCAATCCCCGTCGCAGAGGCAGCTGTCGACGGTGAGGTTGAGGGGGACGCGGCACCAGAGGGGCCGCCACCGCCGGGAGAGCAGGGCGGTCCACACGGAGGATTTGGTGGGGAGGAGGCCGATGATGACGAGCAGCATGTCGTCGAGGAGGCTGCTGATGAAGTCCAGGCTCGCCGGATGCGGTTTTGGCTCGAGCCGCCTCCGCTTGTTGGCTGCCTCGCCGTCCATCTCAATCGGCGGCGACGCCGGTGTACACGTGTGCTGGTGTGTGTTGTGTGCTGGGTGTGTGCGAGTGCGTCTTTCTGTGCATGCCGCCGCGTAGTGGTGAATTGTGCGCGAGTGCGTCCTTCATGCGGAAGAAGTGCGTCCTCAATGCGCCCTCAATTTACTAGCGTGCGGGGTGCTACCCCGAGTGGTTTCAACTTTGTTTACTTCTCTGCTAAAAAAACTTTGTTTACTTCACCGCGTGTCAGATGGGCCTCTAGTTTACTTATTTTCACCCACTGGCACATGGGCCAGCACACGAAGATACAGAACACGAGCTGACAAGGCAGCATGTGGACTGGTTGACCGGTCAACTAAACAATATATGGGGCTATACGCTGACACAGTGAGCGTATAATCCGTCGGTATAGAGTGTTCGAGTGAGAGGGGAGGCCCGTGAGAGATAACAGAGAGAGAGAAAGAGCTACTCCCTCCGTTCGATAATGTAGTTCCAACATTTTTTTAAAAGTCAAACTTTTGAAACTTTGACCAAGTTTATAAAGAAATTACTTATATCTACAATACCAAAGATAAATGATAGTATGAAGTAAGTACATGTTGTGATGAATCTGATGATCGTTCCAGATGTAAATGTTTTTCTCCACATATACCTGGTCAAACTCTTCTGAGGTTTGACTTTTCAAAACATCCATATGCTTATGGACGTGAGAGAGTCCCTAACTAGAGAGAGAGAGTGAAATAGAAAGAGTGAGTGAAAAAGTGTGTGTGCGTGTGTGAAAGAGACATGGACAACACTCGATAAAAGTCGAGAAAAAACGTGTGTGTCTTATGCAAACATATCACACATGCATCTTTGACAACGGAAGCAAGGTGAGGAGATAGTGTGTGGTTGTTTGCAACCGAGAGAGCAAGACCCCTAGCACGTGGCCAAGAGGGGTCTGACAAACAAGCGAGAGAGGTCGAGAGAGACGTACGGAGAAAATGCAGACATGGGGAGGAGAGAGTGTATGTTTGTCATAGAGAGATCCCCTGGAGATCGTGATGGGACTACATGGGTGGGAGATCAAGTGACAAGGTGTGTGCGCGATAGAAGATACCCCGAGAGATATCAATATAGACGTATGGATGGAAGGAGACAATACGTGTGTTCCTGATGGCTAGTGAGAGATAATCATACTCAGGGGGGAGCGCTTGCGCCTATGATGGAGTGAGGGATTATGGTACTTATTAGGGGGGTGCATGTCACATAAAGAGAGAACAAGGGCGGAGAGTGTTGGATGGGTCTATATGTATAGCGCGAGCGAGACATGTGTATGTGTGAACCAGGGAGATATAAAGTTTGAGAGAGATTGAGGAGCCCCGATAAGGCTGTGTGGTGCGTCAGATAGCTGAGAGGGGGAAAGAGATATTCCATCCGCTCGATAATGCAGTGCATGTAAATTAATTAGAAGTCAAACTTTGATCAGGTTTACGCAAATGTTATTTATATCTACAATGCCAAATATACATCATACGAAACTACATCTCATGGTGAATCTAATGGTATATGTTTGCCGTTCTAGATGTAATTGTTTTTCTCCACGTACATGGTCAAACTTTGTGATGTTTAACTTTTCAACAAATCAATATGCTATGGATAGAGGAGAGTGCCTAAGTCGAGAGAGATCAAGTGCGTGTGAAGGAGAATGAGTAAGTGTGCAAAAATAGTATGTGTGTGAAAGAGAAAGTGACAACAAACGATAAATTAGAGAGAGAGAGAGTGTGTGTTTTTTCGTTTCTTAGGAGAACATCTCACGCATGCATCTCCGAGATAGAAAAGCGAGGCGAGGAGATACACGAAGATAGCTAGTGTGTGATTGTTTGCAATGGAGAGAGACACCCCTATAGCACATGTCCAATAGAGGTCTGGCCAACAAGGAACAAAGGTCGAGAGGGACACATGGAGAACATGGACGCATGGGGAGGGCGAGAGGGTGTGTTTGTGATAGAGAGATCACCTCGAGATCGTGAGGGGACTATACGGGTGGGAGATCGAGGGAGGTGCGTGCGCGATAGAAAGATGCCCCGAGAGAAATCGAGATAGACCATGCACATCTTTGTGATGGAGACTAAGATTAGCTAGTCATATACATATAGGGGGGACTGCGTGTGCCTACAATTGAGTGAGAGACCATCATACTTGGCTAGCTTGGCATGAGATTGTGTGTGTGAGAGAGAGATGGAGAGAGAACGAGGGAGAGAGATAGAGTTTTAGATGGGCCTATCGAGTGCGAGTGAGATATGCATGTGTATGTGTGACCCAGGTAGATGGAGAGTTTGAGAGAGAGGGGGGAGAGCTCCGAGACGACAGAGTTGTGCGTGAGAGAGTTACGGGCAACAAGCCAAGGAATTTGTGTGCGTACGATGAGTGCACCCAAGATATCTAGCTTGGACTAGAGAATCATACATAGTGTGTGAGAGAGACCTATAGATGGAGTATATATGCATGCGAACTAGAATGACCCCCCACACACACACAAAGAGAGAGAGAGATGGAGAGACAGCGAGAGGGACCAACAAGGTTTGTGTGTTGGATGCGTGCGACAGAATTGAAGATTGTCGGAGAGAGAGAGAGAGAGAGAGAGAGAGAGAGAGAAAGAGAGAGAGAGAGCAAGAGTCCGGGAGAGGGGGAGGTCGCTTTTTATGCATCAAAGACTGATATAAACCATGTTTCAATATAAACTTGCATTCAAATATTTAAATTGGAGAACATGTTGTCTGCAATCCACACATGAATGGATATATGCGTATATCAAACAAGTTCATTAATTTGACTTTCAACATGTTCATGGAGTACTATAATACTGTACAACATGCTACTCGATTGAGGTGTTCAATTTTGGATTTAGTTCACTATTTTGACCTAGTGAACGAGCTATTTAATTGAATCGAGATATTTCATTTTGGGTTTGATTCCCGTTTTTGAGTGGGTCAACTATTTGTCATATAGTAAATCGCTAGCAATGAGCATGTAAAAACACATTACTCCCGAGCATCATCTCCCCATCTAAAAAAGAAGTGGCAAGCTAATATTTCAAAATTTGATTCGAATCGACTTGGTAAGGTAGACGTGGATGCTCGTTCTCCTAAATTTTGAACGAACTATTAAACATCCTCTGCTTGGTGGAATTCGCCGGAGCAAATAAATGGGAGACGCGAAATTACCGTCCTATGTGGGACACGCATTAATTGGCCCGTTGTACATCGGGTAGGTTCGTAACTTCATCCAAGCGCGCCTTCTCCTCGGCCGAAATGACATGTGCTGAATAATTCATAAACTATGGTCGGCAAAACACGCTCTCCTCGCCCGAAATAGCTCGCGCCCACTATTTCAAAACACGCTCTCCTCGCCCGAAATCGCTCGCGCCCACTATATTTCAAAACACGCCCTCCTCGCCCGAAATCGCTCCCGCCCACTATTTGGGGAGAAGCAAAGTTACTCTACTATCCCCGACCCTTAGTACACAGACCCAAGCCGAGAAGCCTAAAGGCAGGGGTAGAACTGTAACTCCCCCTCACATTTCAGACAAATGCGTCCGTAAAACATGGTTCCACTCCCCTCCCAATCCCCCCCATTCATACCTCGTGGGCGCCAAATCACCTTCTCCCCGGAAGCTCCCTTCTCCCGAGCCGCGAAACCTCAGCCCCTCCTCCATGGTGCCCCCAATGCACCAATTTCACAGCCGCCCTCCTCCCTAATGCTGGAGACACTGTCCATTTGCCGTCGTGCACTGGGCCGTGTGCCTCTTACTCCGTGCTGCTGGAGCTGCCTCGACGACGGCCGCGTGAACCGTTCCGGAGCCGATTCACCCCCGCCGTTGTTCACGATGCCGGAGTGGCTCCAACTTCGGATCCGTCCAGAGTCCCGGCGCTGCTTCCCCGTAGCCGTCGACCGTCATGACATCGCTGTTTCCCTGCCGCGGTCGCCACCGCAACCGCGCCGACCTCACCGACTCGGCAGCTGTACCTGCCTACTTCACCATGCTGCCAGATAGGTCGCACCCTCATCTCAAATCACTTTATTTAGGCGTCAGTTGTCTGAATATTTATTCCGGGCCAATCGATTCCCAATGGGAAGCAGCACCCCTCGAGGCGGCGGAGATCCTAGGCTGCCGGTTGGCTCGTGTCTAACATAAGGGTGCGGGGCCGCAAGTTCGCCGCGGAAGCAGCGCTTAGATGGCTATCTTAGAGTTGCGTGGGTTGAAGGTACTGCCGCCGCCGGATTTGGATGATGGGGAGTCTTTGTGGATTGGCCCGGGGGCGGCGTAACCACGACAGTACGGTGGGGCGGGGAGCGGGGTTTTGGCCGGGGCCACGAACGGTGGAGGTAGGCTGCTCTGCCGTTGGTTGCTGGCTCTTCGTTGAAGATTCCTAACAGTGTCAGCCGGGAGGCACAAGATGGCCATCAAGCCATCCGACGTAGATCCAACAGTACCAAAATAAAATAAAATCGTGTGACCCCAATTTAGTCTTCAGTCAACATACGTGTGACCACTCTCGTACCTTGCTGTTGATCTCTTAGTGTATTTCTTCAGATCAAAGAGATGTGTCGTTCTTAACATTATGCGTTATCTGCATCTTCAGCCACACCGTCTTCCGACTCACCGCAGCTGCTCCAACAAGGGAAGCATACACCAGAAGGGAGCTATAGTCCCCACTCAACAGTTCCCTGCATCGAATGCGCGTGCCCGACATGGACAACCACAACAACTGTAGGGCCATCGACAAGTCAGCACATGATGCTCACTCCTATGGATGGCGGCCAGATAGGTTGTACCCTCATCTTACTTGTGTGCAACATTTATGGCTTTGTTATTCATCTAATCATGGAAAATAGATTATCACATTTCACTGTATATTCATGTTGATCTCTTACGGGTCTTGTTCAGGAGTTAACGCTGTTCCGTAGTTCAGCTAAGATACTTGTTCTTTAGGTAACGCTGTTCCATAGTTATCATCCATCAGCCAATGCTATCCCATAGGCTGGTGATTATAGTATTATACCACTTCTAGTATTACCTATGTTGTTCTTTAGTACTTTTGTGTGCCATCTAGTTAATCTCGGGTACAAATGATGCATATTCTGTAGCTTTCATGTGTGTTCTCCCTTTAGTTTTTGAGACCTGTTGCTGCTAGTTAACCCCAGTCCTACTATTTATGTCGTCTCCTACAGGCACTCATTACATAAATCTAACTACTAGTTGTCTTCCATGCATGTCAAATATAATTGCACACATTGATATATCCACAAGAACCTCACGGAGCAATGTAAAGGCCAATAAACTTGATGTCAATGATACCCAATATGATGGAACATGTAAAGGCAGTTCTTCAGAAGACTTGCAGAAAGATGTTGAATCCTCTTCACCCCACAAGGTCCTTGCTCTAACTTGGCCCGTGATATGGGTACAACATGCATATAATGTCCTGGAGTGTATCTACTCTGTTGCAATGCCATGTGCTTAGCATGCTGATCATGCATGTAAATATGTCATTCCTTCCTGTTTTTCAGTACCTATTCCATTCATGAGAACATGTTTTCAAATTCAAGTACTGTCATTCTACTCTATCGCAATGCCATCTGCTTAATTCGGATACCATGCTTCTGAATATCTTATGCATTGTTATTCATCAGTATGTACTTCATCTGTCTACCATACCATGTTTTTTTACATTGAAGTGCTGTTCTAGTGCTCTGTTGCAATGCCATCTTAGTTTCCCAATCATACACGTGTATGTTGCCTTAGTTTTTTCTATACGTATTCCGCTAGCATACAGTTTTACATTCAACTAGTGTTTTTTATTGTGTTGTCCTGTCGTATCCCTAGCTCTTACACCATACTCCCTCCGTCCGGATTACATGTTGTCGAAATGGATAAAAAAGGATGTATCTAGAACTGAAATACGCCTAGACCCATCCATTTTTTTCCGGATGGAGGTAATACATGTCAATATGTCATGCCTTTCTATTCTTCAGTACCTATTCCATCTCTCTACTGTAGCATGTTTTATAATTGAAGCACCATTCTTCTATACAAGGCATGCAAGGGGAAGACGACTATGTTAGAATCTGAAGGGTTACAAACCAGGTATTTGCAAAAGATCCAAACGCCAGGAGATAATAAACCAACTCCAGTTTTTATAGATACTGCTCCAGCACAGAGAAACCCAACTCCTACTGATAATAAGCAGATTCCAGTGGCCAAAGAACTAGCCCGCTCCAGTCCAGAAAAAATATGTCAACTCCATTCTAAGAAGCGTGTGCGTATCCTTGCATCATGAAATTTTATAGCATGCTGATCATATTTTCTACATGTTCTCACCCATCTCTCTTTTAGAAAATAAGCTTAACAGATAGAAGAATTTCTGCACTAGTATCGTCTGTGAGGAAAGATTCTTGCAGGAATTCTCTGTGCTCCAATGCAGATGTAAGTACCTGTTGTATATCACTATATTTTTACATCAGCATGTATTTTGTTAATCGGCATGAATCCAACCTTTATCTGATCTAAATTTAGTTGTAGCAAAATGTATGATTAGAGGCCACAATGTTGATTTTTGTAAGGAAAACTGCCTGGTAGTTTTGCATCCTGAGATGCATGAGTGTACTATGTCATATCAGTGGGTTTGATTACTTTGGTTCTACAGTGGGTTTTTAGTGTTTTTTTACTGTGTTGTCCTGTCGTATCCCTAGCTCTTACATCATACTCCCTCCGCCCGGATTACATGTTGCAGAAATGGATAAAACTTGATGTATCTAGAACTGAAATACGCCTAGACCCATCGATTTATTTCCGGATGGAGGGAATACATGTCAATATGTCATGCCTTTCTATTCTTCAGTACCTATTCCATCTCTGCTGTAGCATGTTTTATAATTGAAGCACCATTCTTCTATATAAGGCATATAAGGGGAAGATGGCTATGTTAGAATCTGAAGGGTTACAAACCAGGTCTTTGCAAAAGATCCAAAGGCCAGGAGATAATAAACCAACTCCATTTTTCATAGATACTACTCCAGCACAGAGAAACCCAACTCCCACTGATAATAAGCAGATTCCAGTGGCCAAAGAACTAGTACACTCCAGTCCAGCAAAAGAATGTCAACTCCATTCTAAGAAGCGTGTGCGTATCCTCGCATCATGAAATTTTATAGCATTCTGATCATATTTTCTACATGTTTCTTACCCATCTCTCTTTTATAAAATAAGGTTAAATGATAGAAGACTTCCTTCATTGGGATTGTATTCGAGGAAAATATCTTGCGGGAATTCTCTGTGCTCCAATGCTGATGTAAGTACGTGTTGTATATCACTATATTTTTACATCAGCATGTATTTTGTTAATCGGCGTGAATCCAACCTTTATCTGATCTAAAATTAGTTGTAGCAAAATGTTAAAGGCGCGAATGTTGATTTTTGTAAAGAAAACTGCCTGGTAGTTTTGCATACTGAGCTGCATGTGTGTACTATCTCACATCATGCACATTACTGAATTGTAGTGCTGCTCTGGTTGCCCATTCATTCATTCATTGTGTCAATGTTGCTTTCGTATTACCTTACCTGGCAGATGATAGCTGTGCCATATTGTGTTAATTTGGTGTTGGCTAGTTGCCCAAACGTTCGTTGTGCCAATGTTGCTTTCCTATTATCTGACTTGGCCAATGATAGCAATGCTAGTGTCTTAATTTGGTGCAGGCTACTGAAGATAAGAAGACAAACTCTGAAAACAGCAAGGCAACCCCATTGTTTCTTTCCTATAAATCTAGGCCAGGTAATATGCTAATAACTCATGATTAATCTGTTCGGTTCCCCTCCTAATTTATGTTATGATGTAGTGATCGAGACACTCTCCACTATCAATAATACAAGCCTGCCAAAATCGCCATCAGAATCTGTTCAGTATCCTCTGTCTCGAATGCAACGGAAAAAATGTATGTTTGTGAACCAATTAATGGCTGAAGGAATGATGGAAATGGTGGAGGAATCTGAGGTGCAGAGTCGTGCGACAGAACAACTGATCAATGTTTTCAGAGACAGTGTAGCAAAGCAGCAAGAACTTGCCCACATGCTTATGGGCGTCATGTGTGCTGAGGTTGTAGATTGTGACATTGTAGATCGTTAGGTTCTGTTCATTTATTTGCACTGGCATCAATCTTTGATTGCCCGTAATTTCCTGTAATATATGCTGGATGTGCAACGGATTTCCCTGTATGTCGTACCTTTGCTTGATCGGTTTTGGTCCCGTGCATAATTGCTCATCGTAATGGGCTCAAATTATCTAATTTGGCCTAAAGACATGTACGAACTTTAGTGGGCCCATTAAGTTAATGGGCCGTTACCAGGCCGAAAGTTAATGGTCGGCACTCTTAACTCCCGGGGTCGTTAACAGGCCGACATCGAAGCGGGCAACAGGTGGGCCCAATTGATTTCAAGGGCCGTTAACAGGCCATTACGAAGTTCGGGCTACATATGGCCCAACTATACTGTGGGCCTTTAGCAGGCCGAAAGAGACAGCGGGCTTGTATTGGACCATGAAGAGCATGGGCCGCTAAGAGGCCGAAAGTCAGGTCGTATAGTAAATGGCCCAACTGTGTTGTGGGCCTTTAGCAGGCCAAAAGAGAAACCGGGCTGGTATTGGACCATGAAGGGCATGGGCCGTTAAAAGGCCAAAACTTAGGTCCGACTACAAATGGCCCAACTCATTTATGGTCCGTTAACAGGCTGAAAGGCACACAGGGCCGGGAATTGGCCCAACACTTAAATGGGTCGCTAAAAGGCCAAAACTCAGGTCCGACTACAAATGGCCCAACAGATATATGGGCCGTCACCAGGCTGAAAGACACACCGGGCCGGAAATTGGCCCAACACTTAAATGGGTCGCTAAAAGGCCGAAACTCAGGTCCGACTACAAATGGCCCAACTAATTTATGGGCCGTCAACAGGCTGAAAGACACACCGGGCCGGAAATTAGCCCAACATTTAAATGGGTCGCTAAAAGGCCGAAAGATGTACATCGTGAAAATTGGCCCATCCACTGAATGGGCCGTTAACAGGCCGAAATCTCATCGGGCCGATATTGAGCCCAAATATATAGCGGGCTGTTAACGGCTCAAACTGACGATGGGCTGCAATGGTGTCAAATATTTAACGGGCCGTTGCTGGGCCAAATTGGCACATCTCGTATGGGCCGTGGGCTTAAATGGACCTGACACAAGTAGGCCTTATATGGGCCGGCCTGCTAATTTTTACTGGGCCGGCCTTTTTCACCGGAATGGGCCACTGTTGGGCCATGCCACATGTCGACCTATCATAGGCGCCTCCTGTCCAATGAGTGGATGACATCTGTCCCAACGGTGAGGCAACACGTGTTTCCTCCAACCAATGATGGTTTTACACGTGGAAAATCCCCATTGGTCCGGGCTATTAACAGGTTATCCGATCCAAAACCGGACCCGATAGCTTAACGGCGTTCGTTACGGTGGATGCCATGTGTCGGTCACCCTTGACGAAAGCACTTTTGTGCCACGCGATTTATCGTCATGGAAGTGGACACTTCCGTGATGATAATTTTGGTAATGTCATGGAACACTTCTACGACAACACAGGTATGACTATCTTGATTCTGTCATAAAATTGTCATGGATGTACATGCATGACAAAAAACGCGACCTATTGTGACAAACACGTATCATCACGGAAGTGTATTTTTTTTGCAGTGATATGGTGAAATCTATGATGTCTCTTACCGATTTACCACTATCGTTTTGGGGTTATGCATTAGAGACAGCTGCATTCACGTTAAATAGGGCACCATCTAAATCCATTGAGACGACACTGTGGTTTGGCCCAGATTCCACGAAATAGCTTGAGGCCATGAAATCTGAGATGGGATCCATGTGTCAAAACAAAGTGTGGACTTTGGTTGACTTGCCCAATGATCGGCAAGCCATAGAAAATAAATGGATCTTCATGAGGAACATGGACGCTGATAGTAGTGTTACTATCTACAAAGCTAGACTTGTTGAAAAAGGTTTTGACAAAGTTCAAGGTGTTGACTACGATGAGATTTTCTCACTCGTAGCGATGCTTAAGTCTGTCCGAATCATGTTAGCAAATTGCCACATTTTATGAAATCTGGCAAATGGATGTCAAAACTACATTCCTTAATGGATTTCTGAAAGAAGAGTTGTATATGATGCAACCAGAAGGTTTTGTCGAACCTAAAGGTGCTAACAAAATGTGCAAGCTCCAGCGATCCATCTATGGACTGGTGCAAGCATCTCGGAGTTGGAATATACACTTTGATGAGTTCATCAAAGCATATAGTTTTATACAGACTTAAAGTGAAGCCTGTATTTACAAGAAAGTGAGTGGGAGCACTACAACATTTCTGATAAGTATATGTGAACGACATATTATTGATTGGAAATAATTTAGAATTTTATGGAAAGCATAAAGGAGTATTGGAAAGGAGTTTTTCAAAGAAAGACCTCGGTGAAGCTGCTTACACATTGAGCATCAAGATCTATAGAGATAGATCAAGACGCTTGATAAGTTTTTTCAATGAGTACATACCTTGACAAGATTTTGAAGTAGTTCAAAATGGAACAGTCAAAGAAAGAGTTCTTGCCTGTGTTGCAAGGTGTGAAATTGAGTAAGACTCAAAGCCCGACCACGGCAGAAGATAGAAAGAGAATGAAAGTCATTCCCTATGCCTCATCCATAGGTTCTATAAAGTATGCCATGCTGTGTACCAGATCTATTGTATACCTTACACTAAGTTTGGAAAGGGATTACAATAGTGATCTAGGAGTAGATCACTGGACAACGGTCAAAATTATCCTTAGAGGACTAAGGAAATATTTCTCGGTTATGGAGGTGATAAAGAGTTTGTCCTAAAGAGTTACGTCGATGCAAGCTTTGACACCGATCTGGATAACTCTAAGTCAAAATCCGGGTACATATTGAAAGTGGGAGCAATTTGCTAAAGTAGCTCCGTGCAGAGCATTGTAGACATAGAAATTTGCAAAATACATACGGATCTGAATGTGGCAGACCCATTGACTAAACCTCTCTCACAAGCAAAACATGATCACACCTTAGTACTCTTTGGGTGTTAATCACATAGCGATGTGAACTAGATTATTGACTCTAGTAAACCCTTTGGGTGTTGGTCACATGACGATGTGAACTATTGGTGTTAAATCACATGACGATGTGAACTAGATTATTGACTCTAGTGCAAGTGGGAGACTGAAGGAAATATGCCCTAGAGGCAATAATAAAGTTGTTATTTATATTTCCTTATATCATGATAAATGTTTATTATTCATGCTAGAATTGTATTAACCGGAAACTTAGTACATTTGTGAATACATAGACAAACAAAGTGTCACTAGTATGCCTCTACTTGACTAGCTCGTTGAATCAAAGATGGTTAAGTTTCCTAGACATAGACATGAGTTGTCATTTGATTAATGGGATCACATCATTAGAGAATGATGTGATTGACTTGACCCATTCCGTTAGCTTAGCATTTGATCGTTTAGTATATTGCTATTGCTTTCTTCATGACTTATACATGTTCCTATGACTATGAGATTATGCAACTCCCGAATACCGGAGGAACACTTTGTGTGCTACCAAACGTCGCAACGTAACTGTGTGATTATAAAGGTGCTCTACAGGTGTCTCCAATGGTACTTGTTGAGTTGGCATAGATCAAGATTAGGATTTGTCACTCCGATTGTCAGAGAGGTATCTCTGGACCCTCTCAGTAATGCACATCACTATAAGCCTTGCAAGCAATGTAACTAATGAGTTAGTTGCGGGATGATGCATTACGGAACGAGTAAAGAGACTTGCCGGTAACAAGATTGAACTAGGTATTGAGATACCGACGATGGAATCTCGGGCAAGTAACATACCGATGACAAAGGGAACAACGTATGTTGTTATGCAGTTTGACCGATAAAGATCTTCGTAGAATATGTAGGAGCCAATATGAGCATCCGGGTTCCACTATTGGTTATTGACCGGAGACGTGTCTCGGTCATGTCTACATAGTTCTCGAACCTGTAGGGTCCGCACGCTTAACGTTCGGTGACGATCGGTATTATGAGTTTATGTGTTTTGATGTACCGAAGGTAGTCTGGAGTCCCGGATGAGATCGGGGACATGACGAGGAGTCTCGAAATGGTCGAGACATAAAGATCGATATATTGGGCGACTATATTCAGACATCAGAAAGGTTCCGAGTGATTCGGGTATTTATCGGAGTACCGGAGAGTTACGGGAATTCGCCGGGGAGTATATGGGCCTTATTCGGCTTTAGGGGAGAGAGAGTGGGGCTACCTAGGTCAGGCCGCGCGCCCCCCCAAGGCCTAGTCCGAATTGGACTAGGGGGAGGGGCGGCGCCCCCTCCTTCCTTCTCTTCTCTCTTCCCCTTCCTTCTCTCCTACTCCTACTACTTGGAACGGGAGGAATCCTACTCCCGGTGGGAGTAGGACTCCCCAGGGCGCGCCATAGTAGAGGGCCGGCCCTCCCCCTCCTCCACTCCTTTATATATGGGGGAGGGGGGCACCCCATAGACACACAAGTTGATCATTGATCTTTTAGCCATGTGCGGTGCCCCCCTCCACCATAATCCACCTCGGTCATATCGTAGCGGTGCTTAGGCGAAGCCCTGCGTCGGTAGCATCATCATCACCATCATCATGCCGTCGTGCTGACCGAACTCTCCCGTGAAGCTCTGCTGGATCGTGAGTTCGTGGGACGTCACCGATCTGAACGTGTGCTGAACTCGGAGGTGCCGTGCGTTCGGTACTTGGATCGGTCGGATCGTGAAGACGTATGACTACATCAACCGCGTTGTCATAACGCTTCCACTTACGGTCTACAAGGGTATGTGGATGACACTCTCCCCTCTCATTGCTATGCATCACCATGATCTTGCGTGTGCGTAGGATTTTTTTTGAAATTACTACGTTCCCCAACACCTATGGCCCCTGGGTCTATTTTACATCATATTAGTTTCCCGTCAACTTGCCAATTTCTATCGCCGTTTATTATGCAATCTTTACTTTCCAATCTATACAACAAAAATACCAAAAATATTTACTTTACAATCTTTATTAGATCTCACTTTTGCGAGTGACCGTGAAGGGATTGACAACCACTTTATCGCGTTGGTTGCAGGGTTCTTGATTTTTTGTGCAGGTACTAGGTGACTTGCGTGTAATCTCCAACTGGATACCTTGGTTCTCAAAAACTGAGGGAAATACTTACGCTACTTTGCTGCATCACCCTTTCCTCTTCAAGGGAAAACCAACGCATGCTCAAGAGGTAGCAAGAAGGATTTCTGGCGCCATTGCCGGGGAGATCTACGCTCAAGTCAAGACATACCAAGTACCCGTCATAAACTCTTCTCCCTTGCATTACATTATTTGCCATTCGCCTCTCGTTTTCCTCTCCCCCACTTCTAAAATGATTTTCAAAATCCTTTGTCTTTTCTTCGCCCTCCTTCCGTTCGATCTTGTGTTTCCATGTGCCTTCTATTTGCGTGCATGTTCGCTTGCTAAAAATCTATTGATATGGATCCTCGTCCACTTGATAATGTTTTTAAAAGATCCAATTATGATGAACCAATTTCTAGTGAGTTGAGTGCACTAGATTATCTTTATGAGGTTTTGCTTGAAATTCATGAATCTAAAAATTCTGATGAAGTGTTGAAAGAAGAAATTTATGAAGTGATTCACGATAGCTCCTTGAATGAAAAGCATGATTGCAATGATATTATTATAAATTCTATTGATGTTAATTGTGTTAATGATATGAAAAAGGCTAAGCTTGGGGATGCTAGTTTTTCTATGTCTACTACTTCTTGCAATGATCATGATTGGGGTGATTCTTCTTATGATCTTGAAAATTTATTTAAGCCCCATGAAGAATATGAGATTGATAATAGTGTTTGCAATAATATTGAAAGTGGGCTTGGAAGAGTGTCAACTTTAGATCCCACATATTTGGAGGATTTTCAATCTTATGAATTTTTTGATAAAAGTGGGTTTGGAGAGGCCATGACTTTAGTTAATGTTAATCCCACTATTTTGGAAGAGTGTCAACTTTGCATGCATGTGGTTCATAAAGAGAATATTTTATGTGCTAGCTATGTTGTTGAATTTTCTTATGATCCTACATGTAATTATTATGAGAGAGTAAAATATGGTTGTAGAAATTTTCATGTTACTAAATTACCTCTCTTCATGTTGAGAATGCTATCGTCTCTTTCTTCTTCCTTGCATATGCTAGTTTTTGCTTCCCTTGAAAATTTGTTTTCTTACAAAATGCCTATGCATAGTAAGTATGTTAGACTTATATCTGTTTGTCATGTGCTTTATGATTCTCTCTTTGTGCTTTAATTCTTGTATTTGATGTGAGCATCATTAAAATTACCAATGCCTAGCTAAAAAGGCTTTAAAGAAAAGCGCTTGTTGGGAGGCAACCCAATTTTATTTTTGTTTTTTGTTTTTTGTTCCTATTTAGTAATATATAATTCATCTAGCCTCTGGTTAGATGTGGTTTTATGTTTTAATTAGTGTTTGTGCCAAGTAGAACCTTTGGGAAGACTTGGGTGAAGTCTTTGCAATCTTGCTGTAAAAAAACAGAAACTTTTGCGCTCACGAGATTAGATTCCGTTTTTTTACTGGAGAGTGATTTTAGGTTGATTCTTTTTGAAGATGATTAATAGACTCATTCCTCACGTCCAACAATTTATTTCAGAATTTTTAGAGTTTCAGAAGTATTAGTTTGATATAGATTGCTACAGACTGTTCTGTTTTGACAGATTCTGTTTTTCGTGTGTTGTTTGCTTATTTTGATGAATCTATGAGTAGTATCGGGGGGTACGAACCATAGATAAGTTGGAATACATTAGGTTTAACACCAATATAAATAAAGAATGAGTTCATTACAGTACCTTAAAGTGGTGGTTTATTTTCTTATACTAACGGAGCTCATGAGATTTTCTGTTTAAGTTTTGTGTTGTGAAGTTTTCAAGTTTTGAGTAATGATTTGATGGATTTTGGAATAAGTAGTGGCAAGAGCCTAAGCTTGGGGATTCCCAAATCACCCCAAGGTAAAATTCAAGGACAACCAAAAGCCTAAGCTTGGTGATGCCCCGGAAGGCATCCCCTCTTTCGTCTTCGTCTATCGGTAACTTTACTTGAGGCTATATTTTTATTCACCACATGATATGTGTTTTGCTTGGAGGGTCTTGTATGATTAGAGTCTTTGCTTTTTAGTTTACCACAATCATACTTGCTGTACACACCTTTTGGAGAGACACGCATAAATTGGAATTTATTAGAATACTCTATGTGCTTCACTTATATCTTTTGAGCTAGATAATTTTGCTCTAGTGCTTCACTTATATCTTTTTAGAGCACGGTGGTGGTTTTATTTCATAGAAATTATTGATCTCTCATGCTTCACTTATATTATTTTGAGAGTCTTTTAGAACAGCATGGTAATTTTCTTTGGCTATAAAAATTAGTCCTAATATGATGAACATCCAAGATGGGTATAATACAAACTATCATATAAAGTGCATTGAATACTATGTGAAGTCTGATTCCTTATGATTGTTTTGAGATATGAAGATGGTGATATTAGAGTCATGCTAGTTGAGTAGTTGTGAATTTGAGAGATACTTGTGTTAAAGTTTGTGATTCCCATAGCATGCACGTATGGTGAACCGTTATGTGATGAAGTCGGAGCATGATTTATTTATTGATTTTATTCCTTATGTGTGGCGGTCAGGGACGAGCGATGGTCTTTTCCTACCAATCTACCCCCCTAGGAGTATGCGCGTAGTACTTCGTTTCGATAACTAATATAATTTTGCAATAAGTATGTGAGTTCTTTATGACTAATGTTGAGTCCATGGATTATACGCACTCTCACCCTTCCACCATTGCTAGCCTCTCTAACACCGCGCACCTTTCGCCGGTATCATACACCCACCATATACCTTCCTCAAAACAACCACCATACCTACCTATTATGGCATTTCCATAGCCATTCTGACATATATTGCCATGCAACTTTCCACCGTTCCGTTTATTATGACACGCTCCATCATTGTCATCTTGCTTTGCATGATCATGTAGTTGACATCATATTTGTGGCAAAGCCGCCGTTCATAATTTTTCATACATGTCACTCTTGAATCATTGCACATCCCGGTACACCGCCGGAGGCATACACATAGAGTCATATTTTGTTCTAAGTATTGAGTTGTAATTCTTGAGTTGTAAGTAAATAAAAGTGTGATGATCATCATTATTAGAGCATTGTCCCAGTGAGGAAAGGAGGATGGAGACTATGATTCCCCCACAAGTCGGGATGAGACTCCGGACGAAAAAAAATAAAAAAAAAGAGGCCATAAAAAAGAGAGAAAGGCCCAAATAAAAAAATATGAGAGAAAAAAAGAGAAGGACAATGCTACTATCCTTTTACCACACTTGTGCTTCAAAGTAGCACCATGATCTTCATGATAGAGAGTCTCCTATGTTGTCACTATACTAGTGGAAATTTTACATTATAGAACTTGGCTTGTATATGCCAATGATGTGCTTCCTCAAATTGCCCTAGGTCTTCGTGAGCAAGCAAGTTGGATGCACACCTACTTAGTTCTTTTGTTGAGCTTTCATACACTTATAGATCTAGTGCATCCGTTGCATGGCAATCCCTACTCACTCACATTGATATCTATTGATGGGCATCTCCATAGCCCGTTGATACGCCTAGTTGATGCGAGACTATCTTCTCCTTTTTGTATTCTCCACAACCACCATTCTATTCCACCTATAGTGCTATGTCCATGGCTCACTCTCATGTATTGCGTGAAGATTGAAAAAGTTTGAGAACATCAAAAGTATGAAACAATTGATTGGCTTGTCATCGGGGAGCGGGAGCGACCAGCGCATGCGTGGAGGCCGGGATGGTGGGGGCGGCGACCCGGAGCCGACATGGGCCGGGCGCGACGTGAAGGAGCAGGATGACCCCGGCGCTGCTTTTGCTGTTGCGGCGAGGCGAGGGCCTCGGACACTGTGGAATGGTCAAAAATTCCACATCAAAAATTCTGTTTTTATCATTCACCTACTCGAGGACGAGCAGGAATTAAGCTTGGGGATGCTTGATACGTCTCCAATGTATCTATAATTTTTGATTGTTCCATGCAATTATATTATCTGTTTTGGATGTTTAATGGGCTTTAATATGCTCTTTTATATTATTTTTGGGACTAACCTATTAACGCAAGGCCCAGTGCTAGTTTCTGTTTTTTTTGCCTATTTCAGTGTTTCGCAGAAAAGGAATATCGAACGGAATGAAACCTTCGCGATGATCTTTCTTGGACCGAAAGCAAACCAGGAGACTTGGAGATGAAGTCGGAGACGCAACGAGGCGGCCACGAGGCAGGAGGGCGCGCTTAGTGGGGGTAGGCGCGCCCCCACACTCGTGGGCCCCTCGTAGCTCTACCGACGTACTTCTTTCGCCTATATATACTCTTATACCCTAAAAACATCAGGGGGAGCCATGAAACCACTTTTCCACCGCCGCAACCTTCTGTACACGTGAGATCCCATCTTGGGGCCTTTTCCGGCGATCTGCCGGAGGGGGAATCGATCACGGAGGGCTTCTACATCAACGCCATAGCCTCTCCGATGAAGCGTGAGTATTTTACCACACCCCTTCAGGTCCATAGTTATTATCTAGATGGCTTCTTCTCTCTCTTTGGTTCTCAATACAAAGTTCTCATCGATGTTCTTGGTGATCTATTCGATGTAATACTCTTTTGCGGTGTGTTTGCCCAGATCCGATGAATTGTGGATTTATGATCAAAATTATCTATGAATAATATTTAGTTCTTCTTTGAATTCTTATATGCATGATTTGATATCTTTGCAAGTCCCTTCGAATTATCGGTTTAGTTTGGCCTACTAGATTGATCTTTCTTGCAATGGGAGAAGTGCTTAGCTTTGGGTTCAATCTTGCGGTGTCCTTTCCCAGTGACAGTAGGGGCAGCAAGGCACGTATTGTATTGTTGCCATCGAGGATAAAAAGATGGGGTTTATATCATATTGCTTGAGTTTATCCCTCTACATCATGTCATCTTGCTTAATGTGTTACTCTGTTCTTATGAACTTAATACTCTAGATGCTTGCTGGATAGCGGTTGATGTGTGGAGTAATAGTAGTAGATGCAGAATCATTTCGGTCTACTTGACATGGACGTGATGCCTATATTCATGATCATTGCCTAGATATTCTCATAACTATGCGCTTTTCTATCAATTGCTCGGCAGTAATTTGTTCACCCACCGTAATACATGCTATCTTGAGAGAAGCCACTAGTGAAACCTATGGCCCCCGGGTCTCTTTCTTATTATATTGCATCTCTTTTATTTACATCGCATCTCATTTTACTATTTTGCAATCTTTACTTTCCAATCTATACAACAAAAATACCAAAAATATTTATCTTATTATCTTTATTAGATCTCACTTTTGCGAGTGACCTTGAAGGGATTGACAACCCCTTTATCGCGTTGGTTGCAAGGTTCTTGATTGTTTGTGCAGGTACTAGGTGACTTGCGTGTAATCTACTACTGGATTGATACCTTGGTTCTCAAAAACTGAGGGAAATACTTACGCTACTTTGCTGTATCACCCTTTCCTCTTCAAGTGAAAACCAACGCATGCTCAAGAGGTAGCAAGAAGGATTTCTGGCGCCGTTGCTGGGGAGATTTGCGCCAAGTCAAGTCAAGATTTGATCTCCCTTCAACTAGCCATTTTTGGCGCCGTTGCCGGGGAGATCTACGGTCAAGTCAAGACATACCAAGTACCCATCACAAACTCTTGTCCCTCGCATTACATTATTTGCCATTCGCCTCTCGTTTTCCTCTCCCCCACTTCTAAAACGATTTT
Source organism: Aegilops tauschii subsp. strangulata (assembly GCF_002575655.3). Lineage (NCBI taxonomy): Eukaryota > Viridiplantae > Streptophyta > Magnoliopsida > Poales > Poaceae > Aegilops > Aegilops tauschii. The sequence goes on from NC_053037.3 coordinate 343,667,295, forward strand.
TGAAAACCCTTTGCCTTTTTCTTTGCCTCTTTTCCGTTCGCTTCTTTTTGCTTGCCTCTTATGTGTTTGTGTGTTGGATTGATTGTTTGTCACGATGGCTCAAGATAATACTAAATTGTGTGACTTTTCCAATACCAACAACAATGATTTTATTAGCACTCCAATTGCTCCTATTACCGATGCTAAATCTTATGAAATTTATGCCGCTTTCTTGAATCTTGTCATGAAAGATCAATTTTCTGGCCTTCCTAGTGAAGATGCCGCTACCCATCTAAACAACTTTGTTGATTTGTGTGATATGCAAAAGAACAAATATGTGGATAATGATATTGTTAAATTGAAGTTATTTCCGTTTTCGCTTAGAGATCGTGCTAAAACTTGGTTCTCTTCTTTGCCTAAAAATAGTATTGATTCATGGAATAAGTGCAAAGATGCTTTTATCTCTAAGTATTTTCCTCCCGCTAAGATCATCTCTCTTAGGAACAATATTATGAATTTTAAGCAACTTGATCATGAGCATGTTGCACAAGCTTGGGAGAGAATGAAATTAATGATACATAATTGCCCTACACATGGTTTGAATTTGTGGATGATTATACAAAACTTTTATGCCAGATTGAATTTTGCTTCTAGAAATCTTTTAGATTCGGCCGCGGGAGGCACTTTTATGGAAATCACTTTAGGAGAAACTACTAAACTCCTAGATAATATTATGGTTAATTATTCTCAATGGCACACCGAAAGGTCCACTAGTAAAAAGGTTCATGCGATTGAAGAGATTAATGTTTTGAGTGGAAAGATGGATGAACTTATGAAATTGTTTGCTAATAAGAGTGTTTCTTCTGATCCTAATGACATGCCTTTGTCCACTTTGATTTAGAATAATAATGAATCTATGGATGTGAATTTTGTTGGTAGGAACAATTTTGGTAACAACGCGTATAGAGGAGACTTTAATTCTAGGCAGTTCCCTAGTAATTCCTCTAATAATTATGGTAATTCCTACAACAACTCTTATGGAAATTTTAATAAGATGCCCTCTGATTTTGAGACTAGTGTTAAAGAATTTATGAATTCTCAAAAGAATTTCAATGCTTTGGTTGAAGAAAAATTGCTTAAGATTGATGAGTTGGCTAGGAACGTGGATAGAATTTCTCTTGATGTTGATTCTTTGAAACTTAGATATATTCCACCTAAGCATGATATCATTAAGTCTCTCAAAGCCATGCGAATTTTCATTGATGAGTGCAAAGAAAGAACCGCTAGGATGCGTGCTAAAAAAGATTGCTTTGTGAAAGCGTATTCTTCTAGTTTTCATGATAATGATGAAGATCTAAAAGTGATTGATGTGACTCCTATTAAATCTTTGTTTTCCAATATGAATCTTGATAAAGAAGGGCTCGAGATGAGTCAACTTTAGTTAAAAGGCGTCCCAATGATTCAGAGTTTTTAGATCTTGATGCTAAAAATAATAAAAGTGGGATTGAAGAGATCAAAACTTTACATAGCAATGAACCCACTATTTTGGATTTCAAGGAATTTAATTATGATAATTGCTCTTTGATAGATTGTATTTCCTTGTTGCAATCCGTGTTGAATTCTCCTCATGCTTATAATCAGAATAAAGCTTTTACTGAACATATCGTTGATGCTTTAATGCAATCTTATGAAGAAAATCTTGAACTAGAAGTTTCTATAACTAGAAAACTTTATGATGAGTGGGAACCTACAATTAAAATTAAGATTAAAGATCATGAATGCTATGCTTTATGTGATTTGGGTGCTAGAGTTTCCACGATTCCAAAAACTTTGTGTGATGTGTTAGGTTTCCGTGAATTTGATGATTGTTCTTTAAATTTTCATCTCGCGGATTCCACCATTAAGAAACCTATGGGAAGGATTAATGATGTTCTTATTTTTGCAAATAGGAATTATGTGCCCGTAGATTTCATTGTTCTTGATATAGATTGCAATCCTACATGTCCTATTATTCTTGGTAGACCTTTCCTTAGAACGATTGGTGCAATTATTGACATGAAAGAAAGAAATATTATATTCCAATTTCCGTTAAGGAAAGGCATGGAACACTTTCCAAGAAATAAAATTAAATTTCCTTATGAATCAATTATGAGAGCCACTTATGGATTGCATACCAAAGATGACAATACCTACATCTATTCATGTTTTTATGCCTAGCTAGGGGCGTTAAACGATAGCGCTTGTTGGGAGGCAACCCAATTTTATTTTTGTTTCTTGCTTTTTGTTACTGTTTAGTAATAAATAATTCATCTAGCCTCTGTTTAGATGTGGTTTTATGTTTTAATTAGTGTTTGTTCCAATTAGAACATTTGGGAAGACATGGGTGAAGTCTGTGCAATCTTGTTGTAAAAAACAGAAACTTTTGCGCTCACGAGATTAGATGCCTGTTTTTACTGGAGAGTGCTTTTAGGTTGATTCTTTTTGAAGATGATTAACAGACATATTCCTCACGTCCAAAAAGTTTATTTCAGAATTTTTGGAGTTCCATAAGTATTCGTTTGAGACAGATTGCTACAGACTGTTCTGTTTTGACAGATTCTATTTTTCGTGTGTTGTTTGCTTATTTTGATGAATCTATGAGTAGTATCGGGGGGTACGAACCATAGAGAAGTTGGAAAACAGTAGGTTTAACACCAATATAAATATAGAATGAGTTCATTATAGTATCTTAAAGTGGTGGTTTATTTTCTTATACTAACGGAGCTCATAAGATTTTCTGTTTAAGTTTTGTGTTCTGAAGTTTTCAAATTTTGAGTAAAGATTTGATGGATTTTGGAATAAGGAGTGGTAAGATCCTAAGCTTGGGGATGCCCAAGGCACCCCAAGGTAAAATTCAAGGACAACCAAAAGCCTAAGCTTGGTGATGCCCCGGAAGGCATCCCCTCTTTCGTCTTCGTCTATCGGTAACTTTACTTGAGGCTATATTTTTATTCACCACATGATATGTGTTTTGCTTGGAGGGTCTTGTATGATTAGAGTCTTTGCTTTTTAGTTTACCACAATCATACTTGCTGTACACACCTTTTGGAGAGACACGCATAAATCGGAATTTATTAGAATACTCTATGTGCTTCACATATATCTTTTGAGCTAGATAATTTTGCTCTAGTGCTTCACTTATATATTTTTAGAGCACGGTGGTGGTTTTATTTTATAGAAATTATTTATCTCTCATGCTTCACTTATATTATTTTGAGAGTCTTTTAGAACAGCATGGTAATTTGTTTTGGCTATAAAATTAGTCCTAATATGATGAACATCCAAGATGGGTATAATAAAAACTATCATATAAAGTGCATTGAATACTATGAGAAGTTTGATTCCTTATGATTGTTTTGAGATATGAAGATGGTGATATTAGAGTCATGCTAGTTGAGTAGTTGTGAATTTGAGAGATACTTGTGTTAAAGTTTGTGATTCCCGTAGCATGCACGTATGGTGAACCGTTATGTGATGAAGTCGGAGCATGATTTATTTATTGATTGTCTTCCTTACGAGTGGCGGTCGGGGACGAGCGATGGTCTTTTCCTACCAATCTATCCCCCTAGGAGCATGCATGTAGTACTTCGTTTCGATTACTCATATAATTTTGCAATAAGTATGTGAGTTCTTTATGACTAATGTTGAGTCTATGGATTATACACACTCTCACCCTTCCACCATTGCTAGCCTCTCTAATACCGCGCACTTTCGCCGGTATCATACACCCACCATATACCTTCCTCAAAATAGCCACCATACCTACCTATTGTGGCATTTCCGTAGCCATTCCGAGATATATTGCCATGCAACTTTCCACCGTTACGTTTATTATGACACGCTCCATCATTGTCATATTGCTTTGCATGATCATGTAGTTGACATCGTATTAGTGGCAAGGCCACCGTTCATAATTTTTCATACATGTCACTCTTGAATCATTGCACATCCCGGTACACCACCGGAGGCATTCACATAGTCATATTTTGTTCTAAGTATTGAGTTGTAATTCTTGAGTTGTAAGTAAATAAAAGTGTGATGATCATCATTATTAGAGCATTGTCCCAGTGAGGAAAGGATGATGGAGACTATGATTCCCCCACAAGTCGGGATGAGACTCTAGACGAAAAAATAAAAAAAGAGGCAGAGAAAGACCCAAATAAAAAATATGAGAGAAAAAGAGAGAAGGGACAATGCTACTATCCTTTTACCACGCTTGTGCTTCAAAGTAGCACCATGATCTTCATGATAGAGAGTCTCCTATGTTGTCACTTTCATATACTAGTGGGAATTTTACATTATAGAACTTGGCTTGTATATTCCAATGATGGGCTTCCTCAAATTTCCCTAGGTCTTCGTAAGCAAGCAAGTTGGATGCACACCCACTTAGTTTCTTTTGTTGAGCTTTCATACACTTATAGCTCTAGTGCATCCGTTGCATGGCAATCCCTACTCACTCACATTGATATCTATTGATGGGCATCTCCATAGCCCGTTGATACGCCTAGTTGATGTGAGACTATCTTCTCCTTTTTGTCTTCTCCACAACCACCATTCTATTCCACCTATAGTGCTATGTCCATGGCTCACGCTCATGTATTGCGTGAAGATTGAAAAAGTTTGAGAACATCAACAATATGAAACAATTGCTTGCCTTGTCATCGGGGTTGTGCATGATTAAATACTTTGTGTGATGAAGATAGAGCATAGCCAGACTATATGATTTTGTAGGGATAACTTTCTTTGGCCATGTTATTTTGAGACGACATGATTGCTTTATTAGTATGCTTGAAGTATTATTATTTTTATGTCAATATTAATCTTTTATTTTGAATCTTATGGATCTGAACATTCATGCCACAGTAAAGAGAATTACATTGAAAATTATGTTAGGTAGCATTCCACATCAAAAATTCCGTTTTTATCACTTACCTACTCGAGGACGAGCAAGAATTAAGCTTGGGGATGCTTGATACGTCTCCAACGTATCTATAATTTTTTATTGTTCCATGCTATTATATTATTTGTTTTGGATGTTTAATGGGCTTTAATATGCTCTTTTTTATTATTTTTGGGACTAAGCTATTAACTGAAGGCCCAGTGCCAGTTTCTGTTTTTTTACCTATTTCAGTGTTCCGCAGAAAAGGAATATCAAACGGAATCCAAACGGAATGAAACCTTCGCAATGATCTTTCTTGGACCGAAAGCAAACCAGGAGACTTGGGAATGAAGTCCGAGATGCAACGAGGCGTCCACGAGGCAGGAGGGCGCACCCAGGGGGCAGGCGCGCCCCCACCCTCGTGGGCCCCTCGTAGCTCCACCGACGTACTTCTTTCGCCTATATATACTCTTATACCCTAAAACATCAGGGAGAGCCATGAAACCACTTTTCCACCGCCGCAACCTTCTGTACCCGTGAGATCCCATCTTGGGGCCTTTTCTGGCGATCTACCAGAGGGGGAATCGACCACGGAGGGCTTCTACATCAACACCATAGCCTCTCCAATGAAGCGTGAGTAGTTTACCACAGACCTTTGGGTCCATAGTTATTAGCTAGATGGCTTATTCTCTCTCTTTGGCTCTCAATACAAAGTTCTCCTCGATGTTCTTGGAGATCTATTCGATGTAATACTTTTTGCGGTGTGTTTGCCGAGATCCGATGAATTGTGGATTTATGATCAAGATTATCTATGAATAATATTTGGTTCTTCTTTGAATTCTTATATGCATGATTTGATATCTTTCCAAGTCTCTTTGAATTATCGGTTTAGTTTGGCCTACTAGATTGATCTTTCTTGCAATGGGAGAACTGCTTAGCTTTGGGTTCAATCTTGCGGTGTCCTTTCCCAGTGACAGTAGGGGTAGCAAGGCACGTATTGTATTGTTGCCATCGAGGATAAAAAGATGGGGTTTATATCATATTGCTTGAGTTTATCCCTCTACATCATGTCATCTTGCTTAATGCGTTACTCCGTTCTTATGAACTTAATACTCTAGATGCATGCTAGATAGCGGTCGATGTGTGGAGTAATAGTAGTAGATGCAGAATCATTTCGGTCTACTTGACACGGACGTGATGCCTATATTCATGATCATTGCCTAGATATTCTCATAACTATGCGCTTTTCTATCAATTGCTCGGCAGTAATTTGTTCACCCACCGTAATACATGCTATCTTGAGAGAAGCCACTAGTGAAACCTATGGCCCCCGGGTCTCTTTCTTATTATATTGCATCTCTTTTATTTACATGGCATCTCGTTTTACTATTTTGCAATCTTTACTTTCCAATCTATACAACAAAAATACCAAAAATATTTATCTTATTATCTTTATTAGATCTCACTTTTGCGAGTGACCGTGAAGGGATTGACAACCCCTTTATCGCGTTGGTTGCAAGGTTCTTGATTGTTTGTGCAGGTACTAGGTGACTTGTGTGTAATCTCTTACTGGATTAATAGCTTGGTTCTCAAAAGCTGAGGGAAATACTTATGCTACTTTGCTGCATCACCCTTTCCTCTTCAAGGGAAAACCAACGCATGCTCAAGAGGTATCACAACTCAGCTCTGGCACGTTGGGCAGACTCGCCATGAAATGTCCACACCATACAATCTGGCATAAAACCCCTCTTCTGCAGGTGTTTGCCCATTTCATGCTCTGTCCTCTTATGCCAATTGTTGCACCCGGCATAGGGGCACCATGTTGTCCTCTGGCCATTTGCAAATGCGGCACTCAGAAAGCCCTTGGTTTTTGTTAACCATTCAATGGTCATGTCTTTCTGACTAGTGTGACTGGTGTACATCCATGCACGATCACTCATATTGCCTAGCTACTGGACACATAAGATATATATATATATATATAAAAATCAACATGTAAATATTCATGTGTTAATGGAGTTTGTCACTTTTATTACGTCCATGCAACTGTTGGGGAACGTAGTAATTTCAAAAAAATTCCTACACACACGCAAGATCATGGTGATGCATAGCAACGAGAGGGGAGAGTGTCGTCCACATACCCTCGTAGACCGTAAGCGGAAGTGTTATGACAACACGGTTGATGTAGTCGTACGTCTTCACGATCCGAGCGATTCAAGTACCAAACACACGGCACCTCAGAGTTCAGCACACGTTCAGCTCGGTGACGTCCCACGAACTCACGATCCAGCAGAGCTTCGCGGCAGAGTTCCATCAGCACGATGACGTGATGATGGTGATGATGTTGCTACCGACGCAGGGCTTCACCTAAGCACCTCTACGATATGACCGAGGTGGATTATGGTTGAGGGGTGCACCGCACATGACTAAAAGATCAACTGATCAACTTGTGTGTTCTAGGGTGCCCCCTGCCCCCGTATATAAAGGAGCAAGGGGGGAGGCCGGCCTGGCCTTGGGGCGCACCAAGGAGAGGGGGAGTCCTCCTCCTAGTGGGAGTAGGACTCCCCTTTCCTAGTCCAACTAAGAAGGAGGAAGGGGGAAGGAAGGAGAGGGAGAGAGGGAGGAAAGAGGGGGCGCCGCCCCCCTCCTTGTCCAATTCGGACTCCCAAGGGGGGGGGGCTGCCAGCCCTAGGCCCTCTCCTCTCTCTCCCACAAGGCCCATGTTGGCCTAATAGATCCCTCGGGGCTTCCGATAACCCCCTGGCACTCCGTAAATATCCGGTGACCTCCCGGACTCATCCGGTGTCCGAATATAGTTGTCCGATATATCGATCTTTATGTCTCGACCATTTCGAGACTCCGCGTCATGTCCGTGATCATATCCGGGACTCTGAACTACCTTCAGTACATCAAAACACATAAACTCATATTACCGATCGTCACCGAACGTTAAGGGTGCGGACCCTACGGTTCGAGAACTATGTAGACATGACCGAGACTCGTTTCCAGTCAATAACCAATAGCGTGAACTTGGATGCTCATATTGGCTCCTACATATTCTACGAAGATCTTTATTGGTCAAACCGCATAACAACATACGTTGTTCCTTTTGTCATCGGTATGTTACTTTCCTGAGATTCGATCATCGGTATCTCAATACCTAGTTCAATCTCGTTACCAGCAAGTCTCTTTACTCGTTCCGTAATACATCATCCCGCAACTAACTCATTAGTTGCATTGCTTGCAAGGCTTATAGTGATGTGCATTACCGATAGGGCCCAGAGATACCTCTCCAACAATCATAGTGACAAATCCTAATCTCGATCTATGCCAACTCAACAAGTACCATCGGAGACACATGTAGAGCACCTTTATAATCACCCAATTACGTTGTGACGTTTGGTAGCACACAAAGTGTTCCTCCGGTATTTTGGAGTTGCATAATCTCATAGTCATAGGAACATGTATAAGTCATGAAGAAAGCAATAGCAATATACTAAACGATCGAATGCTAAGCTAACAGAATGGGTCAAGTCAATCACATCATTCTCTAATGATGTGATCCCGTTAATTAAATGACAACTCATGTCTATGGCTAGGAAACTTAACCATCTTTGATTCAATGAGCTAGTCAAGTAGAGGCATACTAGTGACACTCTGTTTGTCTATGTATTCACACATGTACTAAGATTCCAGTTAATACAATTCTAGCATGAATAATAAACATTTATCATGATATAAGGAAATATAAATAACAACTTTATTATTGCCTCTGGGGCATATTTCTTTCAGCAACCTAGGCGTTAATAGGTAAATATAGGTCCTAATCCCACCCGAGTATGTGTATATTGGGTTCGTTTTCCCATGCTCTGCTCCGGATCCGACGCAAAATTTTGGCAGCACCTCACCGCTATTCTACTGATACACGTCTCAGCAATAAGCAGAGAGGATGTGTACCCGGAGAACAACAGGGAGGCACTGACGAAATTCTGCATCGGATCCGGAGCAGAGCATATGGGAAAACGAACCCAATCTACACATACTCGGGCTGTCCATGGATAACGTTGGACAATCTGAAATAATCACAGTTATAAATATGCAAATGCATGCATATTTATAGATGTAACCCTTTCGAATAGGAGACGCGTAGTGGTCGCGCATACTGATGATTGGAGTCACCTATAGCTAGCAAGTTTCATCAGCATGAAGACCGAAATAGAGCAAATGAAGGGGGAGGAGCAGATGTCATTTCTGCTCACCCACGAACGCAGGGGCGGAGCTCGTCGAACACTAGACCCTCCCAACGACGAAAAAACTGCACATTTAAATCGAAACATGAGTAACATAGCAATATTGTTTTTTCCGTCAACCTAACTATTTACAATAGGACTGTAACACCCACGATGCGGCTATATCTCCCACGTGTCGAGGCACGACTTAGAGGCATAACCGCATTGTAGTTTTGTCGCAAGAAGGGTCATCTTCACACAATCCCATGTAATGAACAAGAATGGGATAAAGAGTTGGCTTACAATCGCCACTTCACACAATACATAAATAAATCATACATCAATCAGAGTACACACATAGGTCCGACTACAGAACCAAAATAAAAGAAGACAACCCCAAATGCTAGATCCCTGATCGTCCCAACTGGGCTCCACTACTGATCAACAGGAAACGAAACAACACAACGAACAAGATCTTCATCGAGCTCCCACTTGAGCTCAGTTGCGTCACCTGCACTGGTATCATCGGCACCTGCAACTGTTTGGAAGAATCTGTGAGTCACGAGGACTCAGCAATCTCACACCCGTGAGATCAAGACTATTTAAGCTTATAGGAAGGAAAGGGTAGTGAGGTGGTGCTGCAGCAAGCACTAAGCATATATGGTGGCTAACATACGCAAATAAGAGCGAGAAGAGAAGCAACGGAATGGTCGTCAACTAGTAATGATCAAGAAGTGATCCTGAACTCCTACTTACGTCAAACATAACTCAAAAGCCGTGTTCACTTCCCGGACTCCGCCGAAAAGAGACCATCACGGCTACACACACGGTTGATGCATTTTAATTAAGTCGAGTGTCAAGTTCTCTACAACCGGATATTAACAAATTCCCATCTGCCACATAACCGCGGGCACGGCTCTCGAAAGTTTATACCCTGCAGGGGTGTCCCAACTTAGCCCATTATAAGCTCTCACGGTCAACGAAGGATATTCCTTCTCCCGGGAAGACCCGATCAGTCTCGGAATCCCGGTTACAAGACATTTCGACAATGGTAAAACAAGACCAGCAAGACCACCCACTGTGCCGACAAATCCCGATAGGAGCTGCACATATCTCGTTCTCAGGGCACACCAGATAAGCGAAGCGTACAGGTACCAATGTAACCCAAGTTGCCAAGGGACGGTCCCGCACGGTGCTCTAGTTTGGACCAGCACTCAGAGGAACACTGGCCCGGGGGTTTAAATAAAGATGACCCTTGAGTCTGCAGAACCCAAGGGAAAAAGGCTTAGGTAGGCAAATGGTAAAACCAAGGTTGGGCCTTGCTGGAGGAGTTTTATTCAAAGCGAACTATCAAGGGGGTCCCATAAATCACCCAACCGCGTAAGGAACGGAAAATCAAGGAACATAACACCGGTATGATGGAAACTAGGGGCGGCAAGAGTGGAACAAAACACCAGGCATAAGGCCGAGCCTTCCACCCTTTACCAAGTATATAGATGCATTAATTAAATAAGAGATATTGTGATATCCCAAGAATGCCCATGTTCCAACAAGGAACAACCTTCATCTTCACCTGCAACTAGCAACGCTATAAGAGGGGCTGAGCAAAAGCAGTAACATAGCCAAACAACGATTTGCTAGGAAAGGTGGGTTAGAGGCTTGACATGGCAATATGGGAGGCATGATATAGCAAGTGGTAGGTAGCGCGGCATAGCAATAGAGCGAACAACTAGCAAGCAAAGATAGAAGTGATTTTGAGGGTATGGTCATCTTGCCTGAAATCCCGCTAGGAAGAAGAACGAGTCCATGAAGAAGACAAACGGACGTAGTCGAACGAATCCTCACAACTCCGGAACGAAACCAAAGCTAACGAGAGAAGCAACCCAGAAAGAAACAAACAACATGGTAAACAACCATCACATAAACATGACATGATGCACAAACAAGTATGATGCATGCCCGGTTTAATGAGGCATGGCATGGCAAAATGCAACAAACAATACTACAAATTCAGTGGAGCTCAATATGCAACGAGTTGCATATTGACAAAACACCACATCAATTATTTAGTTCTCTCTCGGTTATGTACCCAACAATATTAAATGTTGATTAACATGGCAAGAGGTGAGGCATAAGAAATCTACACATTTTAGGCAATTTAAATGGGGCCGGAAACATCAAACAACAATTCCGGAAAATCCTCATATGCATATTTTGGATTTGGTACTGTTCTTCTATAAACACAATTTTAATGTTGTTAAACAGCAAAATAAAGTGCACCATGTTAAACTAGGCATTTTTCTATCCCATTTACATATAAAGTTTATTTAAATCCGAGCTACGGTTATTTAGTTATGATATAAATCATTTTAACATGGCATGTATGCAAATTTAATCAAACAGCAAGTTTAAACATTTTAAACATGGATGAGGGTGACATATTATGAAACTAGATAAAATTCTAAGCACTTTTCATATATAAATTATTTACATAAGATGCACGATTGTGGAGTTATTAGATGCATGAAGTCTAGGGGTTTTTCTGTAAATCAGTCGTTCACTGGATAATGCTAAAATCGCTGAAACAGGAAAAAAACGTAACGGGCTGAAACTACACAGAACATGGGCTAAACAGAGGAGGGGCTGTGGGCGCTCACCCATGGGCCAAGCCCAAGATGGTGAGGAGGGAGAGGCTGAGGCTGGCTGGCTTCGGCTGGGCCTGGCGCTGGCTGCGGGCCACGGAGGCACATCGAGGCGAGGCAGGGCGCGGTCAACGCTCGGGACGAGCGAGCCGCTACTGCTCTCGTCTCTGAAGAATATAAACAGCAGCAGGGGAGGCCGGCGATGAGGGCTTGGGGAGGTCGATCCGGACCGGATCCGGTCGCCTCCGAGGCTTGGGCCCGCCGGAGTTTCGAGCTGGAGGCGGCGGACGGCATCCATGGCCATGACAGCTCCCTTGGCGGTGGAGGAGATGCTCGGGACCCTCCTGGTCCAGATCGAGCGAGGAAGGGCTCGGGTTGCAGCCATGGCGATGCAGCACGAGGACGGTGGCGTCGAAGCCCTGTCCATAGCAACAGAGAGGGAGCAGAGAGATTAGGGAGGTGGAGAAGGACGGAGGAAAAGGAGAAGGGCGACGGGGGCTGGCCTTGTCGCGGTGGTCTCCATGGCTGACGGCTCTCCGGCGAGTCGAGCGGGGTCGAGGGCGACGAGTTCGAGGTCCGGAGCAGGGCGCCGGGGTGGCTCGAGGAGGCTGATGACGGGGATCCTCCGGATCTCGAGCTGGACGAGGCGCGCGAGGTGATGACGACTCGGGCAGCGCAGCGGCTACGGGTTGGAGCTGGGGCCTCCATGGTGGCGCTACGAGGACAACAGAGAGAGAGAGAGCAGCGAGCAGAGGGATGAGCAGAGGGAGAGGAAACCAGAGAGGGAAAAGAAGGAGAAAGGGAACGGACAAGGACCTGGCTAGACGACTCCGGCGACGGGATCCTGGTGGCTTTGGCCGCTCCGCTTCCGTTCGCGCGGGAGCGAGCGAGCAGAGGCAGGGCAGAGGAAGTGGAGGGACGACAAGGCAGCGGCCTGGTGGTGTTGGGATCGATGGAGATGAATCGGGAGGAGAGGTGGAGGCTACCATTTGGGTGGATGGGGAAAACGAGGTGGATCTCGCGGCTGGCGGCGGGACGGGACTGATGGGACAAGCTCCCTAGGTTTTAGGGTAGGGGTTAACGCGATCCGTCCGATCGTAATCGGGCGGTCGAGAATAAGTAGGCTTAAGGCGTTCAATTAAGAAAATGGAGATGTTTTGTAGATGTTAGGAGATGATCTGAATGCAACGGTGATGACTGAGCGGGTCGGGTTCGGGACAGGTTTCGGACGCGCGCGAGAAGGGGTTTTGTGCATTGTGCAGAGAGGCTCAGACGGTCGGACAACAAAAGAATGGTTGGACTGAGAAAGGTCAACAGAGGCGAGGAGGGACGCGGCAACTACGAACAGATGCAAACTTTATGAAAACATGCAGATGCAAAGTGCATGATGCTATGATGAAATGCAACAAACAAAAATAACACGCGGCAACAATGCAAAACATGGAAAGCGTCTGGAGCATCGGTCTCGGGGCGTTACAAGGACGAGCGGGATAGGGGGTTCCTCGGCGTCGATGGAACCCTAAATAGCAAGTATCATCGGTGCGAGATACATGTGGTGCTCGGCGTTGAACAATAGATCCACATCCCACAAGTGACGCCGGTGCCCGGCGTCCCGCGCGCAGCAATAGTTCTGGGGGCTGATGACGGTTGAACACCTTGGCGAATTTGTCTCGCAGCTTCTGTGATGAGGGTGAAAGCCAAGTTTTGAAACTTCAAACAACCAAACCGACTTGAGTCAGTTTGGGTGTTTCAAGTTTCAACACTTGGCTTTTAATCGTCATCGCAGAGGCTGCAAGACAAATTCGCAAAGGTGTTCGACCGCCATCGACCCCGAGAACTATTGCCGCGGGACGTCGGACGCTGGCGTCACTTGAGGAAAGTGGATGTAGTGTTCGACACCGACGGCAACATGTATCTCGCACAGACGATACTTGCTATTTAGGGTTCCATCAACGTCGAGGAACCCCCTAACCCGCTCGTCCCCGGGCGCCCCTTTTCCTACTTCTTTTTTTCATCTTCTACTTCTACTTCTTTTTTCATCATCTTATTATTATTATTATTATTATTATTATTATTATTATTATTATTATTATTATTATTATTCTACATATTGTTCTTTTTTTATCTTCTTCTTCCTCCTCTTCTTCTTTCTCTTCCTCTTCTTCTTTTACTTCTTTTTTCATCTTTCTTGTTTATTCCTAAAAAACGGAAAAAAACCTAAACAAAACTATAAACTAAATGTAACCTAAAATAAACTAAATTAACCTAAACTAACCTAACCTAACCTAAACTAAACTAAACTAAACTAACCTAAACCAATCAAACATAAACTAAATCTAAAAAAATAGAAAAAAACTCACCACGAGGAGGGGCGGGGCGACGACGGGGCGGGGCGACCGGCGACGGGGGTGGCGCGGGGTGGCGACGGCTTGGGTACGGGGGCGGGGCGGCCGGTGACGGGGGGTGGCGCGGGGCGGCCGGGTGGGGCGGCCGGCGATGGGGGTGGCGCGGGGCGGTCGCGGCGGCTCGGGACGGGGGCGGGGCGGCCGGCGAAGGGGGTGGCGCGGGCAGGCCGGCCGGCGACGGGAGTGGCGCGGGGCGGCGGTGGCTCGGGCACCGGGGCGGGGCGGCCAACGACGGGGGCGGCGGCGCGGGTGAGGGGCGGTGTTGGCTCGGGCAGGGGAGAGAGAGCAGATAGAGAGAGGGGTGGGGCGCGCGCTGGCCGCGTTTTAGTTAGGTTACAACTCTTTGCCGTCTGCTAGCAGACAAAAAAGATCCTAGCTAACGGACGTTAGGTTGACCGCTTTCTTTGCCATCCGCTAGCAGACAGAAAAGAGGGAGGGTGGCCCACTAGCGAGAACCACCTAATGGCCACTTTCTTTGCCATCTGCTAGTGGACGACAAAGTTTCTATGTCGTCCGCTAGCTGACGGCAAACATGATCTTTGCCGTCAGCTCTTTCTTTGCCGTCAGCTTTCCTTTAGCTAATGGGAAAGACCTTCTTTGCCGTCAGCTAGCTGACGACAAAGAACTGGCTAACGGCAAAGATCCTGATTCCAGTAGTGCTAGGGGGATAGATTGGTAGGAAAAGACCATCGCTCGTCCCCGACCGCCACTCATAAGGAACACAATCACAAAATAAATCATGCTCCGACTTCATCACATAACGGTTCACCATACGTGCATGCTACGGGAATCACAAACTTTAACACAAGTATTTCTACCAATCCACAATTACTCACTAGCATGACTCTAATATCACCATCTTTATATCTCAAAACAAATGCAAGGAATCAAATTTCTCATATATTCAATGCTCTTTATACGAATGTTTTTTATTATATCCCTCTTGGATGCCCATCATATTAGGACTAAATTCATAACCTAAGCAAATTACCATGCTGTTTAAGACTCTAAAAATAATATAAGTGAAGCATGATAGTTCAACAATTTCTATAAAATTAAACCACCGCCGTGCTCTAAAAAGATATAAGTGAAGCACTAGAGCAAACTGCCTAGCTCAAAAGATATAAGTGAAGCACATAGAGTATTCTAATAAATCATGATTAATGCGTGTCCCTCTCAAAAGGTGTGTACAACAAGTATTATTTTGGCAAACTAAAAAGCAAAGACTCATATCATACAAGACACTCCAAGCAAAACACATATCATGTGGTGAATAAAAATATAGCCTCAAGTAAATTTACCAATGGATTGAAGACGAAAGAGAGGATGCCATCAAGGGCATCCCCGAGCTTAGATGCTTGGTTGTCCTTGAATATTACCTTGGGGTGCCTTGGGCATCCCCAAGGTTAGGCTCTTTCCACTCCTTATTCCATAGTCCATCAAATCTTTACCCAAATCTTGAAAACTTCACAACACAAAACTCAACAGAAAACTGTCACGACCGGTTTTTCAATAAAATATTTATTGAGAGACCAATCCCTTTTACGGAGCAGTAAAGAAGAACTCCTTCTCACTGGTAGACAATATCTTGGTCACAGAAGAAAAATACCAGGAGTACTGAATATTATACAAGGTTGAGCGGAGATTGCTCAACAATTTATTACATGAACGCCGATAAAACATAACGGCGGATAGGGTGGTATGACTACTAACTCACGATAACAACGGTGGTGGAAGTACCACCGCGAAGTGGGTGATATGGCTCCTGAAAACTACAGCTCTTCGAGCGTCGGAGTGAGGCTCGAGGAGACTTATTGCGGGTGGCGGAAGCGTATATAATACAAGTGACCAAAATCCAAGATCGCACAGGACTGACTGGGACTCCTCTAGGCGTCGGACGCACTATCAAACTCTTCATCCAAGAGATCGCCTTCGTCAACATCTGGCCAAATCAACAAGCCAGGTGAGTACTATGAAAGTACTCGCAAGACAATTTGGACATAAGATATAACAAATGTAAACATGAAGCGTATGAACAGATTAACCAGTGCGTTCAGACATAGAGATAATAATGCTTGGGAAAATAACAGAGAAGTCGGGCAGTAGTCCTCCCGAAATCCCAAAATTAAATACTGGGTGCCAAACAAGGGTCTGAATGACTCCTCGAGAGGAAACTGCAAGAATAGTAATACTGGTGCCAAACGAGGGTCTGAATGACTCCTCGAGAGGAAACTGCAAGAATAATAATGCTGGTGCCAAACGAGGGTCTGAATGACTCCTCGAGAGGAAACTGCAAGAATAATAATGCCGCAGTCGGGCGTCAGGGCGACACCACATAAAGGGCTTATAAAAGAAATAAAAGACAAACATGCCACAGTCGGACGTCTGAGCGACATCACATAAAGGGCTTATATTGTAGCTCAATAATTCAGTAGCTCGAGAACATAAATTATTACAAGTACGAGACGAAGGTAAGGTTAGTCCATCTGCAGGAATAACAATTAAACTGGGTTTACCACCAGAGCTTGTTCACCGGGGATAAAAATTCCACGAGGATAGATATGGATATACTGATCACGATACTTGACCATGGATACGATGACTTGGAAGGATTTGACTCTGCAGAGTTTGTACTTAACCACAGCCAACGGATTTCAGTAGTCACGGGGACTAGTTCCGTCTACGGTGTTTTGGAAGAAACACGTCTAACCAGTACACACCCATTCAACATTCCGAAGCCAGGGATCACCCTCGGCAACGTTCAAGAAAAACCTTGAGACGGGGAGGCTACAACCTCGCGTAGCATGGGATCAAATTTCTATACGCGCGCTCCAAGGGGGTGCCCCCCCTCTCGGTCCCAACCGGAAACACCCATGCCCCCTGACCGGATGACTGGCTTTAATCCAGGGCCATGGAACTGTGACATCCAAGTTTTTATTTGAATTTTTCAAAAAAGATTTTATTTGACTTGAAGGGAGTGATTTAAAAAATTTTCTTCAAGAAAACTCTCACTCTCAAATATTTTCTTTATGACAAATTTTTTAATTTGGATTCACCCAAGATCTGCCTTTGACCTTGGAGGTTCTTGCTTTTCTTTTGGACTCAAGACAAAATGGTTTTCATTTGGGAAAATAACTTTTGAAATATTTTTGAGAATGCACTATGGCTTTTGGAAAGTCCTTTGCCACTTTCAACAATTCCTTCTTGCCATGACATTAGTGCAAATCCTCTCTCCTAACCCTTCCCTCACCTTTGGATCATGATTTGCATCAAATCCAGCAAGTTGAACCTCCCCATGTATTTATTTCCATTCAAATTTCATTCAAACATTTTCTGCCTTCTATTCTACCTCTTGGAGATTTACAAAGGAACTCCTCTTTCTATTTTGATTTTTGGCCCCAAACTTCTTTCCCCTCCTAGTCCTTTGAACCCTCAACCTGGAACCATGAAGATCCACTGGTCTCCAGTTCAAAAATTTCAAACTACATCAGCTGCAAGTTTGGACCAGATTTGCCAAATTTGGTGAAATTCATTCAAAACTTTCTCCAAAAATTCCAAGTAAATTCATGCAGCCCCTGGGTGCTTTGAGTGATCATCTCACCAAGTTACAGCTCCAGAAAAAATTTATCTCTTTACCAAACCTACTGTCGAACACCTGCATTGCTTGGTCATGTCAAGTTTCAGTAAGTTCAGACAACACTGCAGTGCTCACTGTCGTTTTCTTCAGAGACGGGCGTCGATCTCGCCAGTGCCATCGCGTCGCCTTGCTCCTCGTCCTCGCCCTCTCGTCCCTGCACCGCACGAGTGCCTGGCATCTTGCGGGCATCGGCGACGAGCAGCAGAAGGTGCGCCGCCCCGTGACCGACGCCGGCGGCGGCTTTGCGGGCGCCAGCGGGAGACACGGCGCCGCCAACTCCACCCAGCGCCGCCCAAACCACTGGAGCCCGCCGCGTGGCCGTCCACTCCCCCGAACGCGCTGCCGCTCTTGTCGTGAACCCCAGGGCGCGGAGCGCGCTCTCTGCCGCCGTTGAGCCCGTGCGGTCACCTCACCGTGGACAGACGCCATTACGCCAAGAACAACCCCGTTCAGCTGCAAATCCAGTCCAGTAACATCCACTGATGCTGCCCGACCGCTCAAACCCTCTGCCAACCCACTGCTCCGCCGTAATCGCTCGCCGGAGATTCTCCGTTCACGGCTACCCCGTCGATCTGCCTATAAATAGAGGCCCCGAGCTTCAACTCGAGCACCCACCAGCCCTACACTTCCCCTAGAGCACGCCTAGCCACTGGAAGAGCCCCGAGGAGGTCTCCTTCCTCGACTCCGGCCGCCGCGATCCGCCACGGGATCCAGCCCGATTCGCCCCCGTGTGTGCTCCGCAGCCCCCATTCTCTTGCCAGTAGCTTCTCCTTGCATCACCCGTTCTGACCCGCGCCTCAATTCGTACTTTGCAGCCCTCCACCGGAGTTCCCCAACCTCACCCGAACCGCCGTCCGCCGGAGATAGTGTCGCCGTCGACGTAGTGCTCCCCGTTGGACGAGTCCACCACCCACCGACGCGGAAGAAGACACTGAAGCTCTTGGTACCCTCCGTTTCTCCTAACTCGCCGTGGTTCGACGCCGGCGTCCACCGCCGTCTTCGGGCGCCGGCGAGCTTTCAAACCTGACATGCGGGCCCCGCGTGTCAGCCTCTGTTTTATTTTCCCGAACCGTTTTCTGTTGGCACCTTCGGGCAAAATACGTTTTCCCTTTGCGCTTGCACATTCCCAGCCGAAGCGTTTTCTGTTTTCTCAGTTAAAACCCTGGAACTTTTCTGTTTCATTACAGAAAGGTCCCTGGACAGAAACCTTTATAACTTTTTAATAAAAAGGTATTTTTGAGTGATTCTTTTTCTGTCACTCTCCAAATTTTGTCTAGTTTTCTATGGGATTTATTTGAAAAATATTTGGCAAAGTTTCTGTGCATGTGTTGGTTTTCACGTTAGTACCCCGTTTCGTGATTGCCGTAGGTTCCGGGAGAGGGGACGGAGCCGCGAACTTCGCCGAGCTAGACTCTGACTTCTCCGAACCAGGCAAGCATGTTTGAACATTTGATATGGCAGATGTTTTGCATGTTCATGTGAAAGTTTGTGCGTGGCATATGAGTGTCGGTAAATACCTCGTTGCTTGGAAGGCAACGACCCGGTTGTTCCGAAGTTGCGATGACCTCTAATGAGAGGTGGCCTAATCATGTAGTGACATGAAGGGCAGCAAGGTGGTACTGTTGTAGCATGCCAGCCTTGCGCCATCCGACTTCCTTCGACGTTAACGTGGTTGGAGCCACGTTATCGATCTTTTCCCGCATGTTCCAAAGTTGCGATGACCTCTGATGAGAGGTGGCCTAATCATGTGGTGACATGAAGGGCAGCAAGGTGGTACTGTTGTAGCATGCCAGCCTTGTGTCATCCGACTTTTCCGACGTTAACATGGTTGGAGCCGTGTTATCGTCCCTTCCCCTTTCCGTGCTACCACATGTCTCATTGCCAGGATACGGTTTAGTAAGTTGGTAACCTCTTTCCGTGTACACACCAAACAGAGAGGCCGGGATGATGGTACCTTGGCCCAGGATTAAAGCCAGTCATTCGGTCAGGGGGCATGGGTGTTTCCGGTTGGGACCGAGAGGGGGGGCACCCCCTTATAGCGTGCGTATAGAAATTTGATCCCATGCTACGCGAGGTTGTAGCCTCCCCGACTCAGGGTTTTTCCTGAATGTTGCCGAGGGTGATCCCTGGCTTCGGATGGTTAAATTGGGTGTGTACTGGTTAGACGTGTTCCTTCCAGAACACCGTAGACGGAACTAGTCCCCGTGACTACTGAAATCCGTTGGCTGTGGTTAAGTACAAACTCTGCAGAGTCAATTCTTTCCAATCATCGTATCCATGATCAGTAATGTAGACGTTACATCCAAATCTATCCGTGTGAAAATCTTGCCCCCGGTGAACAAGCTCAAGTGGTAAATTCAATTTCTTTGTTATTCCTGTGGATGGACTAACTTTATTTCGTGTCTCATGCTTGTGATAATTTATGTCTCCGAGCTATTGTATTAATGAGTTGTGATATAAGCCCTTTATGTGACGTCGCGCAGACGTCCGACTGTGGCGTGTACTCGTTTCTCACTTCCGATATAAGCCCTTTATGTGATGTCGCTCAGACGTCCGACTGCGGCATGCACTGTCTTTACTTTCTGTTATAAGCCCTTTATGTGGTGTCGCCCCGACGCCCGACTGTGGCATTATTATTCCGCATTTTCCTCTCGAGGAGTCTTTCAGACACTCATTTGGCACCAGTATTATTATTCCGCATTTTCCGCTCGAGGAGTCTTTCAGACACTCGTTTGGCACCAGTATTATTATTCCGCATTCTCCGCTCGAGGAGTCTTTCAGACACTCGTTTGGCACCAGTATTATTATTCCGCATTTTCCGCTCGAGGAGTCTTTCAGACACTCGTTTGGCACCAGTATTACTATTCTGTAGTTTCCGCTCGAGGCGTCATTCAGACCCTCGCTTGGCACCCAGTATTTATTTTCTCTATGTCTGATCGCACTGGTTAACTTATTCATGTGCTTCATGTCTGCATTTGTTATACCTTATGTTCGAACTGTCTTGCGAGTACTTTCATAGTACTCACCTGGCTTGTTGATTTGGCCAGATGTTGACGAAGGCGATCTCTTGGATGAAGAGTTTGATAGCGCGTCCGACGCCTAGAGGAGTCCCAGTCAGTCCTGCGCGATCCCGGATATTGGTCACTTGTATCGTTTACGCTTCCACCACCCGCAATAAGTATTCTCGAGCCTCACTCCGACGCTCGAAGAGTTGTAGTACTCTGGAATCATGTCACTCGCTTCGCGATGATATTTCCACCACCGTTATTATCGTGAGTTAGAAGTTTGCCACCCTATTCACCGTATTGTTTTATCGGCGTGCATGTAATAAATTGTTGGGCAGTCTCTGCTCAACTTTGTATTATATTTAGTACTCCTGGTATTTTTCTTCTGTGACCAATGTATTGTCTACCAGTGAGAAGGAATTCTTCCTCGCTGGTCCGTAACAGGGATTGGTTTCTCAATAATTATTTTATTGAAAAACCGGTCGTGACAAGCTTGGTATCAGAGCCAGGCTGACTGTAGGAAGCCACTAGGTGCGATCGCTAATCGGTTATTAGCGTCTTTAGTGCTTCTTCAGCATTTTGCAATTGTAGCTATTTTCTGTTGGTCATCATAAATTTATGACATGACTACTCAGAATTTTTGCCTACTTTTGTAGATGGCTGGCAGCAGCTGTGAGAATCGAGTGTTCACCAACGTGCCTGAGGGGTTTGTCAAGCTCCTCGTCTCCATCACCAAGCTCGCGATCGGGCCAGTAGCTCGCCCGGAGTTCACCCTCTATCAGCACAAGCTCAGTGACGACGTGTCTATGCACCAGGCTGTGGTGCAGTTCAAGGGAGGACGTTCAGCTGCACGCCATTTCCGTTTTACGGGAAGGGCCATGCCTACGGAGAGGCATGCCATGCAGATGGCTGCCCGGGAGGCGATAGCTCGCCTTCGGGACATCCTTCCTACGATGAAGACTCATCGCTACCGCTACCTCCCATGCCATGTGCCTTACACCAGCCACTATGCGTTCGCCTGCCATCGGGGAGAGCGAGATGAAGCCATCGAGATGGTTGTGGAGTATCTCAAGGCTCTGGAGGAGTCCTTCGACAATCTCGTAGATGATCTTGTGGCTGCCCGCATGGACTTAGTCCGGGGCGGTCCTGCCAGTAGGAAGGAGCTTCTCCACACGGCGCCGCCTCTGACATTCGTCTCGTCTTCAGCCTCATATGCACCGGCCGTTTTGGCCACTGCTCGCCGTCTGCCTACCACTGAGGAGTTCGACAGAGTCATCGCTCCTACTCCAGTCAGAGCCGCACCGCCTGCCACACGCGCTCTACCACCAGTCGCCCCCGCACCATCACCGCAGCGCAGCGTCGCACGCCAGGAGCCAGCTAGAGAGGAGGAGGTTGATTCTCCTGGACCGCTGAGCCTTGCCATCGGCAAGGGGAAGGAGATCTTCACCATCTCCGACTGAGAGCACCGAGTAGCCGCGTGTTATGCCTGCTTGTATGATGTGTTGTTTTTATCTGTACGCTAGTTTGTGTTGGTGTGTTTGCTGCCTTCCGGAGTAGTACGCTAGTTTTTAATAACATGTCAGGATTGTGTACGCACAACCTGAGTGCTGTATCTTGTATTTCCTTTCGCATGTAAGTTTTGTGTTAAGCCCTTCTTCTCCGTGAAAATCATTTGTGTTTCTTGAAAACCTTAAAGCCTCTTTGATTATTGCCTTTGCAAGGGTTTTCCTGCGCTACACAACTTTTCTCATGGGTTTTGCAAATGATACCCCAGACTGGAAAAATGTCTCGCCCTTGGACTCGCTCTATGCCCAATCAGCCAGAAGAGGTTTACGGAACACAGACCAGCAACAATTTCACTCAGGGTCAGTCCAGCCAACAGGACAGCGAAGCGGCACTATCTCAAGTGTGCCGTCTCTTCGAGCAAAGCCAGCAACAGCACCAGGAGATGATGAACCATGTCATCAATATGGGAAACCACCGTGAACCCTATCAACCACATTCCAAGTTATCTGAGTTATAGAAGACTCGCCCCTCAACTTTTGCTCACACCGATAGGCCATTGGAAGCCGATGATTGGCTTCGCGAGATTGAAAGGAAACTGATTATCGCTCAATGCTCAGATCATGAGAAGGTGCTTTATGCGCCACACTACCTTACTGGAGCAGCCGCAGCATGGTGGGAAAACTTCCTACACATGCACCCCAGGGAACACAACATCACCTGGGAAGAATTCAAGGAAGGCTTCCGTGGGGCACACATCCCCAGGAGCATCCTAAAGATCAAGAAGAGAGAGTTTGATGACCTAAAGCAAAGAGGCATGACCGTCACAGAATACAACGGCCAGTTTACCCAACTGTCTCGTTATGCCTACGACGAGCACATGACAGAAAACAAGAAGATGGAAAAATTCCTGGACGGCCTGGCACCAGCATTAAGATGCCAACTGATTGTACACACCTTTCCGGATTTTAAGACGCTGGTGGACAAGGCCATCACCCTGGAGAATGAGCGCCGTAGTCTGGAAGATATCCGCAAGCAGAAGAGGGACAAGACGATTCTTGCCCACAGCAACCGAGGCAAGACTGAGGTCCCAAGGACAGACACGAGGACATCCACGACTACTGATCCAAGACCCGTCGGACAATTTCATGCCAGAGACAAGGAGTTCACATACCGTCCAGGGGTCACCTGCTATGCTTGTGGTCAACAAGGGCATTATGCTAAACAGTGCCCGAAGCCAAGAGACTCGGCACCCAAGCCGAACAATGGTGGAAACAATCCCGCCCCCAAGCGCAACAACTTCAATCCCAACAACAACCACAGGAAGGGTCACCTGAACCATGTGACCAGGGAAGAAGCGCAGAATGCCCCAGACATCGTGCTCGGTACGTTCCCTGTCAACACAGTACCTGCCACGGTTTTGTTTGATTCTGGAGCTTCCCATTCGTTTGTTTCGAAGAGTTTTGTTTCACAACACGGTTTTCCGATACTCCATTTGGAAAAAGCTATGATCATCAAGTCCCCCGGAAATAAGCAAATTGCTCAGGGTTACTGCCAAGGAGTGGTCATTGAGTTCGAAGGACTACCATTCCACGCGAATCTCATCGTGTTGGAAAGTAAAGGACTGGATGTCATTTTAGGAATGGACTGGTTGACCACCAACAAAGGATTCATCGAGTGTTTCAATCGGACAGTGATTCTCACTCACCATCACGGCAAGACTATAAGAGTTTCCGCCCAAGAAAGGCCACGGTCACAGAAACCAAAACTGAACAAAATGGACATTTCAGAATTAAGAAAAGTGCCAGTGGTATGCGAGTTCCCTGATGTGTTCCCGGAAGAACTACCAGGTATGCCACCAGACCGAGAGATCGAATTCAGCATTGAATTAGCACCTGGCACCGCTCCCATTTATAAGAAGCCGTATAGAATGGCACCCTCAGAATTGGTGGAGTTGAAGAAGCAGATAAAAGAATTATTGGACAAAGGATTTATACGAGCCAGCTCCTCGCCATGGGGTTCGCCCGTATTGTTCGCCAAGAAGAAGGATGGGACACTGAGACTATGCATAGACTATCGAGCCCTCAATATGGTCACCATCAAAAACAAATATCCGATGCCACGGATAAATGATTTGTTTGACCAGCTCGCACATGCTAAAGTATTTTCAAAGATTGATTTGAGATCAGGATACCATCAACTGAAGGTACGAACAGAGGATATCCCCAAGACAGCATTCACTTCCAGATATGGGTTATACGAGTTCACAGTGATGCCGTTTGGACTAACAAACGCCCCCGCATTTGTCGTCCACCTCATGAACAAAGTATTCATGAAATTCATGGACAAATTTGTGGTGGTATTCATTGACGACATTCTGGTCTACTCAAGGACACCAGAAGAACATGCTGAGCACCTCAGAATTGTTTTGGGAGAATTGAGGAAGCATCAGTTGTACGCCAAGTTTAGCAAATGCGAATTTTGGCTAAGACAAGTTGGTTTCTTGGGCCATATTTTGAACCAGGAAGGCGTGGCCGTAGACCCAGAAAAAGTCAAGGCCATACTGGACTGGAAGCCACCCGCGAATGTTACAGATGTGCGGAGTTTCCTAGGAATGGCCGGATATTAGAGGAGATTTATTGAAGGATTCTCCACTGTGGCAAAGCCTATGACCCAACTACTCAAGAAAGACAAGAAATTCGTATGGACGGAAGCATGTGAGCAGAGCTTCCAAGAACTCAAGAAAAAGCTGACAACCGCACCAGTCTTAACTGTGCCAGACATACACAAGAGTTTTGAAGTATATTGTGACGCGTCCCGAAAAGGTCTCGGATGTGTACTAATGCAAGACGGCAAAGTTGTCGCATATGCCTCCAGGCAACTGCGGAAGCATGAGGAAAATTACCCAACACATGACTTGGAACTAGCAGCAGTTATACATGCACTCAAGGAGTGGAGGCACTTTCTGTTGGGAAATCGCTGTGAAATATATACAGACCATAAGAGCCTCAAATATATTTTCACACAGCCAGAGCTGAATTTACGCCAACGACGCTGGTTGGAACTGGTCAAGGACTATGACGTCGGTATTCACTACCACCCAGGGAAGGAAAATGTAGTGGCCGATGCCCTTAGTCGAAACCCCAGCCCGGACAGTGACAGTCAGCAAAGTTTGAGGCCTGAGTTTCAGCGAGAGTTCACTCGGCTCAACATGATGTTAGCCTCTGAGGGCACCATATCGAACCTGGAGATACAACCCACCTTGGTGGAACAAATCAAGAAGGCTCAACAGGGACATCCCAGTATCGAAGGCATAAAGAAGAAAATGAACCGTAGTAAGACTTCAGAATTCGTCATGGACAGTGAAGGAACATTATGGTACCGGGACAGACTTTGCGTACCTAACATTGAGGAACTCAAGCAACAGATCTTGACGGAGAGCCACACCGCTCCATACTCGATACATCCTGGAGGGACCAAAATGTACAAGGATATTCAGGAGAGATTTTGGTGGCACGGTATGAAAAGAGATATAGCCACATTCGTTGCTTGTTGCGATTCATGTCAGCGCATCAAGGCCGAGCATCAAAAGCCAGCAGGGCTACTCCAGCCTAACAGGATACCGGAATGGAAATGGGATGAAATCGGAATGGACTTCATTGTCGGATTACCCCGATCACAGCGTGGAAATGACGCCATCTGGGTCATCACAGACCGGCTAACCAAGGTTGCACACTTCATCCCCGTGAAGACTACCTACTCCACACAAAGACTGGCAAAACTCTATCTCTCCCGTATAGTTTGCTTGCACGGAGTCCCAAAGACTATAATATCTGACCGAGGCACCCAATTTGTCTCCAAATTTTGGGAACACCTACAACAAGCTCTGGGCACGCAACTAGCTTTCAGTACAGCATACCACCCTCAGACAGATGGACAAACAGAGCGTGTAAACCAAATCCTAGAGGATATGCTAAGAGCCTGTGTGCTCACCTATGGATCCAGTTGGGAAGAGAGTTTGTCGTATGCCGAATTTGCGTACAACAACAGTTACCAAACCAGTTTGCAAATGGCACCCTTTGAAGCATTGTACGGACGGAGGTGTCGTACCCCATTGAATTGGTCAGAAACAGGTGACAGCCGTATCTTCGGCCCAGATATGCTTAAGGAGGTCGAGGAAAAAGTTAAACAAATCAGGGACAGACTCAAGACAGCATAGAGCCGGCAAAAGAGCTACTATGATCAGAAACATCGTGAGGTCAGCTTTGAACCTGGTGATTCCGTATACCTTCGAGTATCTCCTATGAGGGGTCTGCAATGGTTCAAAATAAAGGGGAAACTAGCCCCAAGGTTTATTGGACCATTTTGTGTAAAGGCACGAAGAGGCACGGTAGCCTACCAACTAGACCTACCCAAGGAGCTATCAGACGTCCATGACGTATTCCACGTCTCGTAGTTGAGGAAGTGTGTGAGTAACCCGGAGAAACATGTACCTCATGAGGACATTGATATGCAACCAGATCTCACCTACAGAGAAAGGCCAGTAAAGATTTTAGAAGAGTCCGAACGGAGGACCCATCAGAATACAACAAAGTTTTCAGGGTCCAGTGGAGCAACCACACCGAGGATGAAGCCACATGGGAAAGGGAAGATTTCCTCCGAGCAGAGTATCCATATCTATTTGAGGATCAGCAGAAATCTCGAGGACGAGATTTTTCCTAAGGGGGTAGGAGTTGTGACACCCAAGTTTTTATTTGAATTTTTCAAAAAAGATTTTATTTGACTTGAAGGGAGTGATTTAAAAAAATTTCTTCAAGAAAACTCTCACTCTCAAATATTTTCTTTATGACAAAATTTTTAATTTGGATTCACCCAAGATCTGCCTTTGACCTTGGAGGTTCTTGCTTTTCTTTTGGACTCAAGACAAAATGGTTTTCATTTGGGAAAATAACTTTTGAAATATTTTTGAGAATGCACTATGGCTTTTGGAAAGTCCTTTGCCACTTTCAACTATCCCTTCTTGCCATGACATTAGTGCAAATCCTCTCTCCTAACCCTTCCCTCACCTTTGGATCATGATTTGCATCAAATCCAGCAAGTTGAACCTCCCCATGTATTTATTTCCATTCAAATTTCATTCAAACATTTTCTGCCTTCTATTCTACCTCTTGGAGATTTACAAAGGAACTCCTCTTTCTATTTTGATTTTTGGCCCCAAACTTCTTTCCCCTCCTAGTCCTTTGAACCCTCAACCTGGAACCATGAAGATCCACTGGTCTCCAGTTCAAAAATTTCAAACTACATCAGCTGCAAGTTTGGACCAGATTTGCCAAATTTGGTGAAATTCATTCAAAACTTTCTCCAAAAATTCCAAGTAAATTCATGCAGCCCCTGGGTGCTTTGAGTGATCATCTCACCAAGTTACAGCTCCAGAAAAAATTTATCTCTTTACCAAACCTACTGTCGAACACCTGCATTGCTTGGTCATGTCAAGTTTCAGTAAGTTCAGACAACACTGCAGTGCTCACTGTCGTTTTCTTCAGAGACGGGCGTCGATCTCGCCAGTGCCATCGCGTCGCCTTGCTCCTCGTCCTCGCCCTCTCGTCCCTGCACCGCACGAGTGCCTGGCATCTTGCGGGCGTCGGCGACGAGCAGCAGAAGGTGCGCCGCCCCGTGACCGACGCCGGCGGCGGCTTTGCGGGCGCCAGCGGGAGACACGGCGCCGCCAACTCCACCCAGCGCCGCCCAAACCACTGGAGCCCGCCGCGTGGCCGTCCACTCCCCCGAACGCGCTGCCGCTCTCGTCGTGAACCCCAGGGCGCGGAGCGCGCTCTCTGCCGCCGTTGAGCCCGTGCGGTCACCTCACCGTGGACAGACGCCATTACGCCAAGAACAACCCCGTTCAGCTGCAAATCCAGTCCAGTAACATCCACTGATGCTGCCCGACCGCTCAAACCCTCTGCCAACCCACTGCTCCGCCGTAATCGCTCGCCGGAGATTCTCCGTTCACGGCTACCCCGTCGATCTGCCTATAAATAGAGGCCCCGAGCTTCAACTCGAGCACCCACCAGCCCTACACTTCCCCTAGAGCACGCCTAGCCACTGGAAGAGCCCCGAGGAGGTCTCCTTCCTCGACTCCGGCCGCCGCGATCCGCCACGGGATCCAGCCCGATTCGCCCCCGTGTGTGCTCCGCAGCCCCCATTCTCTTGCCAGTAGCTTCTCCTTGCATCACCCGTTCTGACCCGCGCCTCAATTCGTACTTTGCAGCCCTCCACCGGAGTTCCCCAACCTCACCCGAACCGCCGTCCGCCGGAGATAGTGTCGCCGTCGACGTAGTGCTCCCCGTTGGACAAGTCCACCACCCACCGACGCGGAAGAAGACACTGAAGCTCTTGGTACCCTCCGTTTCTCCTAACTCGCCGTGGTTCGACGCCGGCGTCCACCGCCGTCTTCGGGCGCCAGCGAGCTTTCAAACCTGACATGCGGGCCCCGCGTGTCAGCCTCTGTTTTATTTTCCCGAACCGTTTTCTGTTGGCACCTTCGGGCAAAATACGTTTTCCCTTTGCGCTTGCACATTCCCAGCCGAATCGTTTTCTGTTTTCTCAGTTAAAACCCTGGAACTTTTCTGTTTCATTACAGAAAGGTCCCTGGACAGAAACCTTTATAACTTTTTAATAAAAAGGTATTTTTGAGTGATTCTTTTTCTGTCACTCTCCAAATTTTGTCTAGTTTTCTATGGGATTTATTTGAAAAATATTTGGCAAAGTTTCTGTGCATGTGTTGGTTTTCACGTTAGTACCCCGTTTCGTGATTGCCGTAGGTTCCGGGAGAGGGGACGGAGCCGCGAACTTCGCCGAGCTAGACTCTGACTTCTCCGAACCAGGCAAGCATGTTTGAACATTTGATATGGCAGATGTTTTGCATGTTCATGTGAAAGTTTGTGCGTGGCATATGAGTGTCGGTAAATACCTCGTTGCTTGGAAGGCAACGACCCGGTTGTTCCGAAGTTGCGATGACCTCTAATGAGAGGTGGCCTAATCATGTAGTGACATGAAGGGCAGCAAGGTGGTACTGTTGTAGCATGCCAGCCTTGCGCCATCCGACTTCCTTCGACGTTAACGTGGTTGGAGCCACGTTATCGATCTTTTCCCGCATGTTCCAAAGTTGCGATGACCTCTGATGAGAGGTGGCCTAATCATGTGGTGACATGAAGGGCAGCAAGGTGGTACTGTTGTAGCATGCCAGCCTTGTGTCATCCGACTTTTCCGACGTTAACATGGTTGGAGCCGTGTTATCGTCCCTTCCCCTTTCCGTGCTACCACATGTCTCATTGCCAGGATACGGTTTAGTAAGTTGGTAACCTCTTTCCGTGTACACACCAAACAGAGAGGCCGGGATGATGGTACCTTGGCCCAGGATTAAAGCCAGTCATTCGGTCAGGGGGCATGGGTGTTTCCGGTTGGGACCGAGAGGGGGGGCACCCCCTTATAGCGTGCGTATAGAAATTTGATCCCATGCTACGCGAGGTTGTAGCCTCCCCGACTCAGGGTTTTTCCTGAATGTTGCCGAGGGTGATCCCTTGCTTCGGATGGTTAAATTGGGTGTGTACTGGTTAGACGTGTTCCTTCCAGAACACCGTAGACGGAACTAGTCCCCGTGACTACTGAAATCCGTTGGCTGTGGTTAAGTACAAACTCTGCAGAGTCAATTCTTTCCAATCATCGTATCCATGATCAGTAATGTAGACGTTACATCCAAATCTATCCGTGTGAAAATCTTGCCCCCGGTGAACAAGCTCAAGTGGTAAATTCAATTTCTTTGTTATTCCTATGGATGGACTAACTTTATTTCGTGTCTCATGCTTGTGATAATTTATGTCTCCGAGCTATTGTATTAATGAGTTGTGATATAAGCCCTTTATGTGACGTCGCGCAGACGTCCGACTATGGCGTGTACTCGTTTCTCACTTCCGATATAAGCCCTTTATGTGATGTCGCTCAGACGTCCGACTGCGGCATGCACTGTCTTTACTTTCTGTTATAAGCCCTTTATGTGGTGTCGCCCCGACGCCCGACTGTGGCATTATTATTCCGCATTTTCCTCTCGAGGAGTCTTTCAGACACTCATTTGGCACCAGTATTATTATTCCGCATTTTCCGCTCGAGGAGTCTTTCAGACACTCGTTTGGCACCAGTATTATTATTCCGCATTTTCCGCTCGAGGAGTCTTTCAGACACTCGTTTGGCACCAGTATTATTATTCCGCATTTTCCGCTCGAGGTGTCTTTCAGACACTCGTTTGGCACCAGTATTACTATTCTGCAGTTTCCGCTCGAGGCGTCATTCAGACCCTCGCTTGGCACCCAGTATTTATTTTCTCTATGTCTGATTGCACTGGTTAACTTATTCATGTGCTTCATGTCTGCATTTGTTATACCTTATGTCCGAACTGTCTTGCGAGTACTTTCATAGTACTCACCTGGCTTGTTGATTTGGCCAGATGTTGACGAAGGCGATCTCTTGGATGAAGAGTTTGATAGCGCGTCCGACGCCTAGAGGAGTCCCAGTCAGTCCTGCACGATCCCGGATATTGGTCACTTGTATCGTTTACGCTTCCGCCACCCGCAATAAGTATTCTCGAGCCTCACTCCGACGCTCAAAGAGTTGTAGTACTCTGGAATCATGTCACTCGCTTCGCGATGATATTTCCACCACCGTTATTATCGTGAGTTAGAAGTTTGCCACCCTATCCGCCGTATTGTTTTATCGGCGTGCATGTAATAAATTGTTGGGCAGTCTCTGCTCAACTTTGTATTATATTTAGTACTCCTGGTATTTTTCTTCTGTGACCAATGTATTGTCTACCAGTGAGAAGGAATTCTTCCTCGCTGGTCCGTAACAGGGATTGGTTTCTCAATAATTATTTTATTGAAAAACCGGTCGTGACAGGAACCATCATCCCAGCCCCTCTGTTTGGTGTGTACACGGAAAGAGGTTACCAACTTACTAAACCGCATCTTGGCAAAAGAAACATGTGGTAGCACGGAAGGGAAAAGAACGATAACGTGACTCCGTCCATGTTAACGTTGGAATTAGTCGGATAACGCAAGGCTGGTATGCTACAACAGTACCATCTTGCTGCCCTTCATGTCACCACATGATTAGGCCATCTCTCACCAGAGATCATCGCAACTTCGGAACATGCGGGTAGTTGCCTCACAAGCAACGAGGTACTCACCGACACTCATATGCCACGCACAAACTTACATGCAAACATGCAAAACACCTATCATATCAAAGGTTCAAACATGCTTGCCTGGTTCGGAGAAGTCGGAGTCTAGCTCGGCGAAGTTCGCGGCTCTGTCACCTGCTCCGGAACCTACGGCATAACAAAAACGGGTACTAACGTGAAAACCAACGCGTGCAGAAAAACTTCTCCAAATTTTTTCCAAATAAATCCCATAAAAAACTAGACAAAATTTTAAGACTGTCAGAAAAAGAATCACTCAAAAATCACTTTTTATTAAAAATTTATAAAGGTTTCTGTCCAGGGACTCATCTGTAATGAAACAGAAAAGTTCTAGGGGCTAAACTGAGAAAACAGAAAACGCTTCAGAAAGAAATGCGCCAGCTCAAAAAGGAAAATGTATTTTGCCCGAAGGCGCCAACAGAAAACGGTTCGAGGAAGGAGAGAATAGAGGCTGACATGGGGGTCCACATGTCAGGTTTAAAAAGCTCGCCGGCGCCCGAAGACTGCGGTGGTCGCCGGCGTCGAACCGCGGCGAGACAGGGAGATCGGAGTGTACCAAGAGCTTCAGCGTGTCCTTCCGCGTCGGTGGGTGGCGGACTCGATCGTCGGCGAGCACCACGTCGACGGCGACACTTTCTCCGGCGGACGGCGGCTCGGGCGATGGTGGAGAACTCCGGTGGGTGCTGCAAACTTCGAATTGAAGCGCGGGTCAGAAGGAGGGATGCACTAGAGGGCTACTGGCAAGAAATGGGAGGCAGAGGTGCACGCACGGGAGCAAATCGAGCTGGATCCCGTGGCGGGTCGTGGCGGCCGGAGTTGAGGAAGGAGACCTCCTCGGGGCTCTTCCAGTGGCTAGGCAGGGTCTTGGTGGAGTGCAGAGGTGGTGTGGGTTCGAGTTGAAGCTCGGGACCTCTATTTATAGGCGGATCGAGGGGGTGGCCGTGAACGGAGAATCTCCGGCGAGCAATTACGGCGATGTAGTGGGTTGGCAGGAGGTTTAGGTGGCCAGGCAGCATCAGTGGAAGTTACTGGTGTCGTTCCCCCGCAAATCCCGGCTGGTCTTGGCGTAATGGTGCCGGTCCACGGTGGGGTGGCCGCACGGGCACGGCGGCGGCAGAGAGCGCGCTCCGCGCCCAGCGGTTCACGACGAGGGTGGCAGCGCGCATGGGGGAGTGGAAGACCACGCGGCGACCTCCGGTGGCTTGGGCGGCGCTGGGCGGCGCCGTCTGCGCTGCGCCTCCCTTCTGACGGCCGCAAAGCCGCCGCTGGCGTCGGTCACGGGGCGGCGCACGTCCTCCAGCTCGTCGCCGACGTCCGCAAGGCTCCAGGCGCTCGTGCGGTGCAGGTACAAGGGGGAGGGGACGGGGAGCAAGGCGATATCGGGGCACTGTCGAGATCGACAACAAGTTCTGAAGAAAACGACAGTAGATCACTGAACTGTTCTCTGAATCTCTGAACTTGACATTGACACTGCACTTCAGGTGTTCGACAGAATGATTTGGCATGAAGAAAATTTTTCCTGGGGCTGGGGCTTGGTGAGGTGATCACTCAATGCACCCAGAGGCTGCCTGATTTTTCTCAGATTTTTAGGAGAAGGATTTGAATGAATTTCATCAAATTTGACAAATCTGGTCCAAACTTGCAGCAAGTGTAGTTTGAAAAATTTGAACTGAAGACCAGTGGATCTTCAGGGATCTTGGTTGAGGGTTCAAAGGACTAGGGAGGGGAATTGGTTTGGGGGCAAAAATCAAAGCAGAAAGAGTAGCTCCTTTGTAAACCTCCAAGGGCTAGAATAGAAGACAAAAATTGTTTTGATAAGATTTAAATGAAAAACCAACATATGGGGAGGTTCAACTTGCTGGATTTGATGTAAATCATGATCCAAAGATGAGGGAAGGTTTGGGAGAGTGGATTTGCACTAAGGCCATGGCAAGAGAGAATTGTTGAAAGTGGTAAAGGATTATTCCAAAAGTTATAGAGTATTTTCAAAGAAATTATCAAAAGACATTTTTTTCTCAAGTGAAAAGCATTTTGGTTTGGGTCCAAAATAAAAAGTAAGAACCTCCAAGACCAAAAGCAAGTCATGGGTGAATCCAAATAAAAACTCTTGCCATAAAAAATATTATTTTGAAAGGGAGGGTTCTTTTGAAGAAAAATTTAAATCACCTCCCTCAAGCCAAATAAAGTTTTTTTGAAAAATCCAAATAAACTTTTGGGTGTCACAAAAACTCATAAGATTCGTTAGTATAATAAAACAAATCACCAATTTTAGGTACTATTGTGAACTCATTCTAAATTTGTATTTGCGTAATATCTACTGTATTCCAACTTCTCCATGGTTCATACCCCCCAATACTACCCATAGTTTCATCAAAATAAGCAAACAACACATAGAAAACAGAATCTGTCAAAACAGAACAGTCTGTAGTTATCTCGAAACTTCATATACTTCTGTAGTCCAAAAATTCGGAAAATTAGGAGAACCTAGGAAATTTGTATATAAATCTTTTGTAAAAAATTCAGAATTTTATCACGCTTCTGTGAATTTAAACAATTCTGCTATTGGACGCAAAAGTCTCTGTTTTTCAGCAAGATCAAATCAACTATCACCATAGACCATCCCAAAGGTCTTACTTGGCACAAACACTAATTAAAAACACTAAAACACAATTACTACAGAGGTAATAATGTGTATTTATTGAAGAATAGTAGCGAAAAAATAGAAAAAAATTGGGTTGCCTCCCAACAAGCACTATTGTTTAACGCCCCTAGCTAGGCATAAAACATAGATCTAGGTGTTGTCATATTTGGTATGCAATCCATAAGTAGCCCTCATAATAGATTCATATGGCAATTTAATTTCTTTCTTGGAAAGTGTTCGATGCCCTTCCTCAATGGAAATTGAAATCTAATGTTTCCTTCTTTCATATCAATAATTGCACCAATCGTTCTAAGGAAAGGTCTGCCAAGAATAATAGGACCTATAAGATTGCAATCTATATCAAGCACAATAAAATCTATGGGCACATAATTCCTATTTAGAACAATAAGAACATCATTAATCCTTCCCATACATTTCTTAATAGTGGAATCCGCTAGATGTAAATTCAAAGAACAATCATCAAATTTATGGAAACCTAGCAAATCACATAAAGTTTTTGGAATCGTGGAAACGCTAGCACCCAAATCACGCAAAGCATTGCATTCATAATCTTTAATTTTAATCTTAATAGTAGGTTCCTACTCATCATAAAGCTTTCTAGGGATAGAAACTTGCAACTCAAGTTTTTCTTCAAATGATTTCATCATAGCATCAACAATATGTTTAGTAAAAGCTTTATTTTGATTATAAGCATGAGGTAAATTTAACATGGATTGTAACAAGGAAATAAAATATATGAAAGAACAATTATCATAATTAAAGTCCTTGAAATCCAAAAGAGTGGGTTCATCGCTACTTAAAGTTTTGACCTCTCCGATCCCACTTTTATCAATTTTTTATTAAGATCTTTAAACTCCAAATTATTGGGACACCTTCTAGCTAAAGTTGACTCATCTCCATTCCCATCTTAATCAAGATTTATATTAGCAAACAAAGATTCAATAGGAGTCACACCAATCACTTTAAGATCTTCATCATTATTATCACAAGACTCCGGTTTATTGGCCATCTTATTTACTAATGTAGTTTGTTTATCGGAGATCTGGCCTACTAAATTTTCAATATGAGCAAATTGAGATTTAAGACCATAAATTTCCTTAGTAACATCATCAAGATCTTTATTAATATACTCCCTCATAGTTTTTTGTTCTTTAATTTTGTTCCTAAAGAAGCTATTATGCTCGAATTGTAAGCGCATGAAACTTTTTGCATTGTTTTCAATTTCTTCCAACTCTCTATAGTAAGGATCAAGGCTGTTGGGTTGAGCCATGAAGGCAAGCAAGCAATCTAGCACACAAGCAAACGGGAAGCAAATAAAAAGACAAACTAAAGAAGGACGAATAAAAAGGCAAATATTTTTGCATTTTTCTGAAAACATTTTAGAAGTGGGGGAGAGGAAAATGAGAGGCAAATTGCAAATAATGTAAGTGGAAGAGATGAGAGTTATGATGGGTACTTTGTAGGCTTGATATAGAACCTCCCTAGCAATGACGCCAGATATTCTTCCTGCTACGTCTTGAGCTTGCGTTGATTTTTCCCTTGAAGAGGAAAGGGTGGTGCAGCAAAGTAGAGATCAGTATTTCCCTCAGTTAAGAACTGAGGTATCAATCCAGTAGGAGGCACAAGCAAGTCCCCAATATATGCACTTGCACAAACTAACAAACACTTGCAAACAACACGAAAAGGGGTTGTCAATCCGAGGGAGTCATGGACTAAGGGGTCCTCGGGGCGACGACCCATTGTACATGGGCCGGACTGGTGGAGCCGTATATTGACGGGAGATCTATGGAGCCGTGGTGTGCCCTCCAAGTCAAGTAGGCGCAGGATCTCTTTAAACCCTTATTGTAATCTATCTTCGGTAATCCTAACCCTACCAGTGTCTATATAAACCGAGGGTTTTTAGTCTTTAGGCCTAGAGCTACATTCATCACCTCATCTCCTTAGGGTTTAGCTCATGCTGATCTCGAGGTAGATCTACTCTGTAAACCACATCATAAATCCAATATAATCAAGCAGGACGTAGGGTATTACCTCTTCGAGGGGGCCCAAACCTAGGTAAACACTGTGTTCATCGTCCCTTGTTCCCCATCGACCCTAGATCCACAGCTCGGGACCCCCTACCCCGAGGTCTGCCGGTTTTGACACCGAAATTGGTGCTTTCGTTGAGAGTTCCGCTGTGGGTTCGCCAAAAGGATTGATGGCTCGCCTGATCATAGGACAAGGCATCGGGTCTAGGGTCTTCTTCATCCCCGGGCAACTCTTTGCGTTTGGAAGCATCATGATGCACGCCGACCCGACTGGCCGCCTGGGTCAGATCGACACCTTCGCTCCCGGACACCGAATTCGATTCGGTGGTCTGGAATACGTTGCAGACAAGCGGGGTGATCTGGCTTTTACCGGATTCACTTCCCCCTCCCGCACCTTCACCATGCCTGATCCGGAGTCCCCTTCTGTTTCAATCAGTGGATCGGCCTCGACGGCTTCGAGCCAAGAGAGCTCTGCTTCGAGCAAGGGCCAAGCTTCGCCTTCGTCCGGGCACATCATGGCCGCGGAGGACCTATCCTTGACCTTCGAGGTAGAATCAGGAGGCAGAGGCCAAGAGTCAACCTTGGTTGAACCTTCCTTTCACAACGCTCGCCTGGCCTTGAGCCCTTACAACAAAGTGGTAGCCAATGGCCAGAGGTCACCTCCAGCCCAAAGCAGCCCGATCTCAAAACCCGGCGGGGAAACCACACGCAAGGACCAAGGCCCGTCCCTGACCTCCAGTGACGATCTGGACCCCTTCAAGGATCTGGATCCGCACCCGAGCTTACCATGGCTAGCGGAAATCAAGGACCGGCCAGGGCACTGACTGCCCCCACTCGGTCACATCGGAATCTGGCCTGGAAACCTCAAGTTCAGCGACCCTCGCAATGCAAAACGAGGCGCTTAACCGAATTTAGAATATGACCATTCAGGAGGACCTGCCCTCCGTCTTCAATCATCAACCCTTCGAGGCGTACCATAGGGAATTTTGCATCCCACCCACCACCCATCTGGTAGCCAGTATCGACGATTTAACCGATATGCTTGACTATAATTCGGAGAATGCCGTGGTGTGCCCTCCAAGTCAAGTTGGACGAGGAGGACGGAGCCATGGCCAACGCCGATGTTGCCCCCCGTCACCGGCCGCTGGTCGGCCACATCCACCTACGACATTTACATGGTGGACACCCCCAAAGACGGCGACGATACTCCTGATTAGGACAGAGGCAAGCCTAGAGATGAGCCACCCAAATGCCGTACACATCGTCGTTGATCAAAGCCACGCCGGAGCCATGCGAGCAACATGGACTCTGCGGAGAATGACACTGTAAATAATACGGATGACCTCGCTGGAGACGTAGCCAACGAACATCATCAGGATGACCCCGCGGGACAGGAGGACCCGCTCAATACAGAAAACCTCGACGACTCTGAGGATAGCAATTACCTACCACTCACTGAAGAGGAGGTCAGTCTCGAGGAGGACGACTTCATCGTCCCCGAAGATCCACTGGAGCAAGAACAATTCAAGCGGAGGCTTTTAGCCACCGCCCGTAGCCTAAAGAAACGAAAACGCAAAATCAAAGCCGAACAGGACACCCTCAACGACCGATGGACTAAAGTCCTTGCTGCCAAAGAAGGGTATGGCCGTGAACAGCCAACCAAAAGTTATCCCAAGCAAAGACTCCTGCCGCAGTTTGACGATGAGGCTGTAGAGCCCACACGCCCGATATACACAACCGCCGAACAGCCAGACCACCCCCTAGAGGGCGGGACAGAGAAGCTGACGAGGCCAAACACCTAGCCGCACCACCTCGCCGTTACGGCAAGGATCAAGTGCGGCCCACTCACGAGTACTACCTCCGCCATGACCTAGACGCCCGTGGAGGCCGCACCAGGTCCATTTATGGACCCAGAGAAGACCCGCCTGCTTACCGGGAAGGATACTACGATCGGCTAAACCGAAACGATAGATTCCGGGAGCAGTAGAGGATTCGGAGGGCCGAAGACCTCCGACGCGATGTAGCCTGAGTTCGGGGCGCCGCACACCCCCTGTGCTTCACAGAGAGGGTAATGCAACACCAATTCCCGGAAGGCTTCAAGCCCGTGTATTTCGAATCATATGACGGAACCACAGATCCAGCCCTATGGATAGAGGATTTCCTCCTCCACATTCACATGGCTTGAGGAGACGATCTCCATGCCATCTAATATTTGCCGCTAAAGCTTAAAGGTCCAGCTCGACACTGGTTGAACAGCCTTTCGGAAGACTCTATAGGCTGCTGGGAAGAGCTTGAGGACGCTTTCCGAGCAAACTTTCAGGGCACCTATGTCCGGCCTCCGGATGCTAACGACCTAAATTGCATCACACAACAACCCGGAGAATCTGCCCGACAGTTCTGGAACCGATTCCTGACCAAGAAAAACTAGAGCGTTGACTGTCCGGATGCCGAAGCCTTGGCCGCCTGTAAGCATAGTGTCAAGGACGAATGGCTTGTACGGCAGCTCAGCCAGGACAAACCAAGAACCATGGCAGCGCTTACTTCCCTCATGACCCGCTTTTGCGTGGGTGAAGACAGTTGGCTTGCTCGCGAAAACACCAAGACACGACCGGTACCTCCGAGGTTCGGGACGGAAATGGAAAGACCCAACGCAACAAGAATAAACGTCGCCACAATGATGGCGAGGGCGAGGATACGACAGTAAATGCCGGATTCCAAAACCAGAAGTCCGGACCCCAAAAGAAAGCCCCTAAAGGCAACAACGATGGCCCGTCCAGACTGGACACAATTCTGGATAGGCCTTGTCAGATCCACGACACGTCAGAGAAGCCCGCCAACCACTCCAACCAAAATTGTTGGGTAATAAAACAGGCCGGCAAGCTCACGGCCGAAGACTCGGGCAAAAGCCCACGAAGCGAGGACGATGATGAGCCCCGCAGGCCAAACAGTGGAGGCCATAAACCTTTACCTTTCGAGGTCAAGATAGTAAACATGATCTACGCAACTGACATACTAAAGAAGGAGAGGAAACGGGCGCTACGGGACGTATATTCCGTTGAGCCAGTAGCGCTGAAGTTCAATCCATGGTCAGCCTGTCCAATCACGTGGATCACAGGGACCATCCGACCAACATACGGCATGGAGGGTCTGCAGCCTTAGTGCTCGACCCCATCATCGAGGGGTTCCACCTCACTAGAGTCCTGATGGACGGAGGCGGCTGTCTCAATTTAATATATGAAGATACAGTCAGGAAAATGGGGATCGATCCCTCAATGATCAAACCCGGTAACACCACCTTTAAGGGGGTCATTCCAGGAGTGGAGGCCCGCTGCACAAGCACCGTGACGCTTGAAGTAGTGTTCGGATCTCCGGATAATTTCTGAAGCAAAGACTTGATCTTCGACATAGCACCTTTTCGCAGCGGCTATCACGCCCTTCTCGGCCAAATAAAGTTCGCCAAATTCAATGCCGTCTCGCATTACGCATACCTCAAGCTGAAGATTCCTGGTTTCTCAAGCGTCATAACTATCAACGGCAACACAGAACGCTCACTTCAAACTGAAGAGCGGCCGAAGAATACACTGGCCCATATAGGCCCGGATGCCGACCCGCCGTAAAGGCCGGTGACTATAGTAAACGGGTTCGAACCCGTTCCACGTCATGGGAACCCACCTGTGTTCGCCATAAATAGGGATACGCGCCCCACGGCAGGCCCACATTCTTCACGCTCCACGTGCCAGCACAACTTCGCACTCAAAATACCATGGGCAGCCGTGGGCATACATTAATCTGAAGTGCATGTTCGGTTAAACCGAACTTCAGAATTACCTCGTCTTCGGACAACCCGGGGACCAATTCTGGATACCCCAAGCATAAAGCTTCATCGGTAGGGTCCTCACCCATCAAGGTCTCATCGAAGGTCCCAACCACCACCTATCAGAAGCAAAGGCGCACATGTGCAGCAGGGCACAATGAAAGCTTCAACTCACGCATCAAGGCCCTGTGTCAACCTTTACTCTGTAAACTTTCTTTTTCTTTCTCTCTTACAAGTACTTCCTTCGCAGTTCGAATTGTACGATTAAACATCCTGAGCTTACGAGAAATAATAAAAATACCCTTTATGGTGTTCGGATATCCGCATATTATGATTTGACTATTCCCTTTCCGATTCTCCCCTGGCTCTTCGAACAGCCCGGCATGAAAACACGATCGGTTATATAACCCAGAGCTCGATTTCTCTGTCAGCTCGACACACCAAGTCCAACACCGCTTATCGCTGAGTGTCCGCGTCCCGGATATTGCACTATATGCATCAAGTTCCGAACCATGTCTTAGGTCAATAGTTGGGTTTCCCGGCTCCTGTGCTTGCCCCTTATGTTCCGCATGTTCGGCTAAGAGGGCAAAGGGAGAACCCCTGCGATTGTACTTCTGGCTCGCCCTGTCAAGTACCTCAGGAGGAGAAAGCTGAAAACTATCCGTCATGGTAAGCGCGAACTAATCTACGATCCAACAACGAGGTTCGACTCTAAAAATCATTGGCGGTTTCACCGTGTCACACGAAGGGTTCGTTTAACACAAACCACGTGATCGGAAAGGGTAAGCGTTCAGCCCCAAGTACATCGCAACACACCGGGGCTAGTCCTTAGTCCCCACCGTCAAGCTCCTAAGGCTAAGTGAAAGCAGTAAGACCGAATAGTTTGATTGCCTAGTTTCGCTCCTGCACTACCGCCTCAGGGTACCAAAACATTGGCTAAGGGTAATAGTGCGGAGACAAAACACCCCTCGTGACATTCACTTGGGGGCTGAAGCCGATGACTGGTAGCTTTAAGACTGAACATACGGCCACACAAGGAGTCAAAATTAAATCATTAAAATATAAAACAAGTCCGGCAGACACATTATAAAGCACAAGGTCCACTTGGTACAAACTTAACACAATCACTCAAATATTACATCTTTCGAACACTGGCCCTCTATCGCCCACGCGCCATTCATCACCTGTGCCAAGTACTGCTCAGGGCGGCGATGCTCCTTTCCTTTGGGCGAAGGGCCAGTGGCCATGTCCATTGGATTGATCTTTAGCCAATGCACCATGGTCTTCGCGAAGGCAAGCCTCGCCCCCTCAAGGCACGCTGACCGCTTTACAGTGTCAATTAGGAGCGGCGCCTCCCGCAGATTTTGCACAAGGCCGAAGTAGGTGTCTGGAAGGGGTTCGGCAAGCCACAGACTGACATAGAGGTCCTTCACGGCCAGCTTAGACATCTGATGCATCTCCAGTAGTTGCTTCATCTGATCGATGAGGAGGGGAGGATGCTCGAAATCCAGAAACTGACCAGAAGAGCCGCTGCGTGGAGCCCTCCTCATGGCTGGCATAGTGCCTCACTGCGGCCGCCACATTCTTCGGAAGTTCGGCAAATACGCCTGCAGAGCGCCAGACCCAGTAGCAGGGCGAACCTATTGCCTCCGAACACACTCCACAGTTAGTATTTCTTACCATTTGCAATTTGCGTGACTTGGCGGAGCTCTTCCCGGA
Source organism: Aegilops tauschii subsp. strangulata (assembly GCF_002575655.3). NCBI lineage: Eukaryota > Viridiplantae > Streptophyta > Magnoliopsida > Poales > Poaceae > Aegilops > Aegilops tauschii. The sequence goes on from NC_053037.3 coordinate 343,709,085, forward strand.
CACCCCGCGCATCAGTCCTCGCCTCCTGGAGCTCCTTCTCTGCCTTGGATAGCCGGGAGGATTGCTCCTCCCACCCCTTCCCAAGGCCTCCAGCTTCTCGGCGGCATCCTGGAGCTCCACTTGCACTTCGGCCACTCGAGCCTGATACGTCTCCAATGTATCTACTTTTCCTAACACTTTTCCTCTTGTTTTGGACTCTAATTTGCATGATTTGAATGAAACTAACCCCAGACTGACGTTGTTTTCAGCAGAACTACCATGGTGTTGTTTTTGTGCAGAAATAAAAGTTCTCGGAATGGAACAAAACTTTGTGAGGATTTTTTATATCAATAATAAGAATTTCTAGAGCCAAGACCAGCTGGAGAGGGGCACCTGGGTGGGCACAACCCACCAGGGCATGCCCCCTCTCCTAGCGCGCCCAGGTGGGTTATCCCCACCTGGTGGCCCCGCTGACCCTAAAACCGATGCTATAAAATCCTATTTTTCCTGAAAAAATCAGGGAGAAAGAATTATGGCGATCCATGAGACGGAGCCGCCGTCCCCTCCTGTTCTTCAACGGGAGGCCATATCTGGAGTCCGTTTGGGGCTCCGGAGAGGGGGATCTTCGTTCTTCATCATCACCAACCCTTCTCCATCGCCAATTCCATGATGCTCCCCACCGGGAGTGAGTAATTCCTTCATAGGATCGCTGGTCGGTGAGGAGTTAAATGAGATTCATCATGTAATCGAGTTAGTTTTTTTAGGGCTTGATCCCTAGTATCCACTATGTTCTAAGATTGACGTTGCTATGAATTTGCCATGCTTAATGCTTGTCACTTTGGGACCAGGTGCCATGAACTCAGATCTGAACCGTTTATGTTATCACCATTATATCCATGTTCTAGATCCGATCTTGCAAGTTATAGTCACCTACTACGTGTTATGATCCGGTAACGCCGGAGTGACAGAAACCGGGACTTTTTCCGGTGATGACCGTAGTTTGAGGAGTTCATGTATTCACTATGTGTTAATGCTTTGTTCTGGTTCTCTATTAAAAGGAGGCCTTAATATCCCTTAGTTTCCAATATGGACCCTGCTGCCACGGGAGGGTAGGACAAAAGATGTCATGCAAGTTCTTTCCATAAGCACGTATGACTATTTACGGAATACATGCCTACATTATATTGACGAACTGGAGCTAGTGCCGTATCACCCTAGGTTATAACTGTCTCTTGATGAATATCCTCCAACAAGTCACTGATCCAATGCCTACGAATTTGTCTCATATTGTTCTTGCCAAGTTACTACTGCTATCATCACTGTTACACTTGCTACAAAATTACTGCTATCACTGTTATTGTTACCATTGCTGCTGTCACTACTATCAAAACTATCATATTACTTTGCTACTGATTACTTGCTGCAGATAATTAATCTCTAGGTGTGGTTGAATTGACAACTCAGCTGCTAATACCTTCAAATATTCTATGGCTCCCCTTGTGTCGAATCTATAAATTTGGGTTGAATACTCTACCCTCGAAAACTGTTGCGATCCCCTATACTTGTGGGTTATCAAGACCTTTTTCTGGCGCCGTTGCCGGGGAGCATAGCTACATTTTTTGAGTCACTTGGGATTATTATGAATTTATCACTATGAAGAATCCGAAGGATCCTAAGACTAAGATATTTCCCTCAAGAACGAGGGGAGGTAAGGAACTGCCATCCAGTTCTGCTTTAGATTCACCTTCTGTTATGAGTAAACTTGCAACACCACCACATGCTATTAATTCTGATATGTCGCAAGTTATTGATGATGCTAATTCTGCTATGGATAATGCTGATGATGATGCTAGTACCTTGCTTGATAATGATGATGTGCCACTTGGTGATTTTTTTGATGCACAAATTGCTAGAGTAATAAAACATGATGTTGTTGAATCTGATGATGAGCTTGAAACTGAATCTCCTGAAACACCTGCTAGAACTAGCCTTCCTAGATATGAATTGCCTATGTACCGGAAGGTTATGTTATGAATGAGGAGACAACTAGAGATAATCTTGCTTGTAAGGATAGAGATGATCTAGAGAAATTATTATGCAAGTATAAAGAGAAATCTTTGAATGCTAAAATGAAATGTGATCCTAAGTTTGCTACTTCACCTATCTTTATTGATGATAAGGATTATGCATTCTCTGTCGACCCAGAGTTAGTTACTTTGGTTGAATCTGATCCTTTTCATGGTTATGAAACTGAAACTGTTGTGGCACATCTTACTAAGTTGAATGATATAGCTACCCTTTTTACTCATGATGAGAAGACTCGCTATTACTTTATTCTCAAATTATTTCCATTCTCATTAAAGGGTGATGCTAAAGCTTGGTACAATACTCTTGCTCCTGGTTGTGTGCGTAGTCCCCAGGATATGATTTATTACTTCTCTGAAAGATATTTTCCTGCTCATAAGAAACAAGCTGCTTTACTGGAAATATTTAACTTTGTGCAAACTAAAGAAGAGAGTCTCCCACAAGCTTGGGGGAGGCTTTGCCAGTTAGTTAATGCTTTTCCTGATCATCCTCTTAAGAAAAATGAAATACTTGATATCTTCTATAATGTACTAACCGATGCTTCTAGGGATTTCCTAGATAGTTCTGCTGGTTGTGTTTTCAGGGAACGAACTGTTGGACAAGCTGAAGAATTATTGAATAATATATTGAAATATTATGATGATTGGACTCTTCCTGAACCACCGACTAAACCCACTCCGAAGAAGAGGGGTATATTATATCTTAGTCCTGAAGATATTCAAGAGGCAAAGAAATCTATGAAGGAAAAATGAATTAAAGCTGAGCATGTTAAAAATTTACCTCCTATTGAAGAAATACATGGGCTTAATACACCACCAATGCCTAAGGTGGTAGAGGTAAATTCTTTAATGAAGTTCAATGATAATGACAATCCTCACAATATGCATCCTAGCCAATGCCTTTATGAGTTTGAAAACTATATTAGAAAACAAGACCACTTCAATGCAAATGTTATGAAACAACTGAAATATAATTCTGATATGATTGCTCGCTTGAGTGACTTGTTATTTAGAATCTCAAATGATGTTAGAGGTGTTGGAAAGCATGCCTCTATGGTTCAAACTCAGTTAGAACAAGTTGCTAAATCTCAAAGAGAATTACTCAATGAAATGAATATAATATGCATGACTCTGCTGTTAGAGTTGCATCTAGAGGAGGTAAATTGACTCAGGAACCACTTTATCCTGAGGGACACCCAAAAAGAATTGAACAAGATTCATAGATAAATAACACTAGTGCACCTAGTCCTTCTAGAAAGAAAAAGAAAAAGAAAAATGATAGGACTTTGCATACTTCTAGTGAACCTGAAATAGAAAAACCTCCTGACAATAATAATGAAACTTCTATCTCTGATGCTGAAAATCAGTCTGGTAATGAAAAATCACCTAGTGATAATGAAAAAGATAATGATGAGGTTCATGAAGACTCTCAACCAAATGAAAAAGAACCAGATAATGACGTTGGGATAGAACCACTTTTTGATCTTGATAACCCACAACCTAAGAATAAAAGGTATGATAAAAGAGACTTTGTTGCTAGAAAACACGGTTAAGAAAGAGAACCATGGGTTTAAAAACCTATGCCTTTTCCACCAAAGTCAACTAAAGAGAAAGATGATGAAGAATTTGAACGCTTTGCTGAAATGCTGAGGCTAGTCTTTTTGCGTACTCGCTTGACTGATATCTTGAAGATGCCTCCTTATGCAAAGTTATGAAAGACATCATCACAAATAAGAAAAAAAATACCGGAAGCTAAAATCTCCACTATGCTTGCTAATTATACTTTTAAAGATGGAGTACCTAAAAAACTTAGAGATCCGGGAATACCAACTATACCTTGCTCTATCAAAAAGAATTATGTGAAAACTGCTTTGTGTGATTTAGGAGCTGGTGTTAGTGTTATGCCTTTCTCTTTATATAAAAGACTTGACTTGAATAAACTCACACCTACTAAAATATCTTTGCAGATGGCTGACAAATCAACTGCCATACCTATCGGTATTTGTGAGGATGTGCCCGTTGTTGTTGCTAATGTTACCATTTTGACTGACTTTGTTATACTTGAGATGGCCGAGGACGACAACATGTCGATCATCCTTGGTAGACCCTTCCTGAATACTGCAAGGGCTGTTATTGATTGCAATAAAAGCAAGGTCACCTTTCATATCAATGGTAATGAGCATACGGTGCACTTTCCGAAGAAACAATTCCAAGTGAATGGTATTATTGTTATTGAAAAATCTCCGACAATCACTATTGAAAGTGTTCAAATACCTCTACCTACTGTCAAAAAGAAATATGAAATGCTTATTGTTGGGGACATTCATATCCCCATTGAGGTAACTTAGTGATTTACGAAAGTTCTTCGGTTTCATGCTAATCGAAAGTGGTTGTTAATAAGAACTGATCAACCTTATTAATGAATTATTTTTGAGCGGTATGAAGTTGATGAATTTAGTAAGCACTACCTTCTGTCCTTACTTTTTATTCTCTGCTTTTATTAATTAAATAATATAAATGCAATGTTTTGTCTTCTGAATTCTCCATGCAATAAAAAATGACCCAAAAATAAAAGTTCTCAGGATGCCCTGAAATTTTAATACGATTTTTCTGAACATTTTTGAATTTCTGGTGCAAATAATATCAGAGGGAGGTGCACCAGGTGGGCAGAACCCACCTGGGCGCGCCAGGACCCCCAGGTGCGCCCTGGTGGGTTGTGGTCCCCACGTGGGCCCCCTCACTTATCTCTTTATCCCACATCATCACTTACCTCCAGAAAAAAACTCCATTGCTCTCTCTCCCGTGTTCTTGCTCTCAAACCCGTGGATTTCGATCTCTTTTCTCGAAGCTCCATTTCCGAAACTGTTTCGGGGGATTGTTGCTTGGTATGCGACTCCACCGTTTGTCCAATTAGTTTTTATTTTTATATTTTGAATAATTAGCTACTCTTGGTGCTACTGTAGATGAGCTTGCCTGTTGAATTCTTAGATTTCTAAGTAGTTTGAATGCTTGCTATGGCCTCTATGTATCCCTAGAGTAGTTGCTATCAATTTTATAAAGTTTTGTTGACAAATTTTTGTCACCCAAAATTTTTCAGAAAATTGTACGCGGACATGTATATCTTTAGGAAGTTTGGCTCTAAGAAGAATTCCAAGGGTGTTATTGGGAGTCATCTGACAGTGATCTCCATCCTCAGAGGTTGGCGGAGGTACAGCCGTGTGAATGGCCGCATACCCCATTCCTGGAAGAGGCTGTCCTTCAAGAGTTTACACAATATGCTGCTAATGCCGACCTCACCGAGTTCATCGCAACTGAGTATGACCAGCATCAAATCCTCACAAACATCTTTGTTCAAAGTTTCACTTTCCTGCCTAGGAATAGCCTCCCGAAGTGAGCTTTGATTTATATCCTGAAAACCATCAGATACCACTTACTGAATTTTGTGACATATGCATGATCCCCTCTGATGGGAACTTAACCGAGCCTAGGTCGGCTGGGTTTGAGGCCTTTTATCGCACTTTGACAGTGGGAGATGAGAGAGGGGTGTCAGCTACCACCGCCGCTAGCAGACACTTTCCTGCCATACATTATTTTGCTTTATTAGTTGGTAAGTGTTTGCTTGCTAGAGAGAAAGTAGGTGCTCTCAGTGCACCAGACTTTGCTGTTTTACGTCGCGCACTGGAGGGTGACAACACTTATAGCTTGGGGCTATTGTGGCTCGCCGCCTTCACCTTAATAAATCTCAGGGTAAAATACATGGTGGGATTTATGCTACTCGCTTGGCGGCCCACATTAATGTTGGGATACGCCCTCATGATTATCCTCTGACCAAGGTTTACCTAGACCATGCAGCCATGGATCACCACCATTTTACTGATGTCGAATCTCCTCACATCCCTATTCCATATAACCTGGTCTTTAGCGTTAAAACTCGTGATATTATTCCCTTGCCTACACCTGCTTTGTTTGATTCTGTTGCCAGGGGCGGATATAGGATTATGCCTGCGGACATCATCACCTACCGGAATGCTCAGGCTGCTGCAGAGGCAGAGGAGGAGCCTCAACAGTGGGAGGAGTGGATGCCTACTCCTCAGGATCCCTACTACCCTCCAGGCTACTGATTGATTACCAACTTAGGCCAAAAGCCTAAGCTTGGGGGAGTACGTGTTTCTCACCGACATTATATTCATGTTCAAACATATCATTCTATTTGTTGGTGTTCACACTTTTTCATTGTACCATCCATGCTTAGATTTATTTTCTTGCTTTCTTCTTGTGTGTTTGAAAAACTTTAGAAAAACCAAAAAAAAGTTGTAGTAGTTTACTTTCTATGCATGCTTAGTAGTAGGACAAAAAATAAAACCCAAAAAGATTTCCCTGTTCTTCTTTTGCTTGTTGGGAGCTTTCCCGTGTAAATAACTTTTCTTGATTTTTGCTTTTCTCTTTTATTTGCCTGTTCAAGAAAACCAAAAACTCCAAAAATATTTCACTATGTTTCTCTGAATTTCTTTTCTTTTCATTCGAGTCTTGTCGAGGAGAAGACCACAATGAAAATGTTGAGTGGCTCTCCTATAAATAGTTGTTGAACTTATAAAGAGCACATTTTACCTTGTCTTCTCCTTTTGAATAAAATGTTTGCAGATTCTAGCTTACTCCACGACACTCTTGCACTATTATTATTTTCATATCGTTCGGTCGTGCAAGTGAAAGGCAATAATGAGGATATTCGATGAACTGGCCGTGGCAGAGAGAAACTGGTATGAACTCGACTTGTTCTGTTTGTGTAAATATGTTTAGCCTAGTATCCATGATTCTGCCCATTATGATTAAACATGTTTGCAATGACAATTAGAGATTATCGTTTCTCATGACATGCACAAGTAGCTGGTAGTGGATAATGATTTATCTTGGATATCAACATTGCGTTAAGATGATTGAGATGTAGTATGATGATATGGTATCCTCCTCTGAATGTTCGAGTGGCTTGACTTGGCACATGTTTATGCATGTAGTTGAATCAAAACCAACATAGCCTCTATGATATTTATGTTCATGGTGTTCATATCCTACTCATGCTAGTGTCCAATGTTACTTATGCATAATGCATGGTTACGATCGTTGTTGCTCTCTAGCTGGCCGCTTCTCAATCTAATTGCTAGCCTTCGCCTGTACTAAGTGGGAATTCTGCTTGTACATCAAAAACCTTGAACCCAAAGTTATTCCAGATGAGTCCACCATACCTACCTATATACGGTATTACCCTACCGTCCTAAGTACATTTGCATGTGCCACCTCTAAAAACTTCTAAATAAATATCCTTTTTGTGTTCCTGGATCGTTCATGGAACGACAGGAGGTGATCGGTATCTTCCATGCTAAGCGGGTTATTCTTAGGTCGAGTGTTTATTCACTCACCATTGCACGAGAAAAGGGCGGTAATAGGGATGCCCAGTCCCAAACTGCAAACTAAAAAAGAGTTAATCTCTTAAATAATCAAACAAAAACTCCCAATGGAGACAAAACCTTTACTTTTATCGCTTGGGAACCGCCACTAGCGTGCTTAGCATGGAAGATATTGATAACTGATGGTCATGAAGTAAATGAGAAGGGTGCATGTCCCAAAGTATCATTTATCTCTGTTTTAAAAACTTGAGCTCTGGCACCTCTGCAAATCACTGCTTACCTCTGCGAAGGGACTATCTATTTACTTTTATGTTGTGTCATCACCTTCTAAAATAAGCGCTAGAACGTGAGAGCACAACTGTCATGACATATGCATTGTGTGTAGCTAATGTTGGGTCCATCATGACTGTATCTTTTCTACCATGAATTACAATGTTTAGTCGCTGCTTGAACTTTGGAGGTGCTTTGCATTTATGTTTTGCGGTATCAGAAAGGGCTAGCGAGATACCACTATTGTCATATTATATCATGGTTGTTTTGATAACGTGTTGCCGTTTGAGATATCTTATTTTTGCTCGCTAGCTGATTATGTCATTGATATGAGTCATTATAATCTTTAAGAGTTATTGTTGGCATGGTTAGTTATAATGTTGGTTGAAAAACTGGGTGCTGTTTAAGCTTATTTATGTAAACAAGAGCAAAAGAGTTTGTAAAAGTTTTTCTTTTTCACTTTCAGTTTATCAACTGAATTGCTTCAGGATGAGCAAAGGTTTAAGCTTGGGGGAGTTGATACGTCACCAACATATCTACTTTTCCTAACGCTTTTCCTCTTGTTTTGGACTCTAATTTGCATGATTTGAATGAAACTAACCCCGGACTGACGCTGTTTTCAGCAGAACTACCATGGTGTTGTTTTTGTGAAGAAATAAAAGTTCTCGGAATGGAACGAAACTTTGCGAGGATTTTTATATCAATAATAAGAATTTCTGGAGCCAAGACCGGCTAGAGAGGAGCACCTGGGTGGGCACAACCCACCAGGGCGCGCCCCCTCTCCTGGCGCGCCCAGGTGGGTTGTCCCCACCTGTTGGCCCCGCTGACCCTAAAACCGACGCTATAAAATCCTATTTTTCCTGAAAAAATCAGGGAGAAAGAATTATCGTGATCCACGAGACGGAGCCGCCGTCACCTCCTATTCTTCATCGGGAGGCCAGATCTGGAGTCCGTTTGGGGCTCCGGAGTGGGGGATCTTCGTTCTTCATCATCACCAACCCTTCTCCATCGCCAATTCCATGATGCTCCCCACCGGGAGTGAGTAATTCCTTCGTAGGCTCACTGGTCGGTGAGGAGTTGGATGAGATTCATCATGTAATCGAGTTAGTTCTATTAGGGCTTGATCCCTAGTATCCACTATGTTCTAAGATTGATGTTGCTATGACTTTGCCATGCTTAATGCTTGTCACTTTGGGCCCGGGTGCCATGAACTCAGATCTAAACAGTTTATGTTATCACCATTATATCCCTGTTCTAGATCCGATCTTGCAAGTTATAGTCACCTACTACGTGTTATGATCCGGTAACCCCGGAGTGACAGAAACCGAGACTTCTTCCGGTGATGACCCTAGTTTGAGGAGTTCATGTATTCACTATATGTTAATGCTTTGTTCCAGTTCTCTATTAAAAGGAGGCCTTAATATCCCTTAGTTTCCAATATGGACCCCGCTGCCACTGGAGGGTAGGACAAAAGATGTCATGCAAGTTCTTTCCATAAGCATGTATGACTATTTACGGAATACATGCCTACATTATATTGAGGAACTGGAGCTAGTGCCGTATCGCCCTAGGTTATAACTGTCTCATGATGAATATCATCCAACAAGTCACTGATCCAATGCCTATGAATTTTTCTCATATTGTTCTTGCTAAGTTACTACTGCTATCATCACTGTTACACTTGCTACAAAATTACTGCTATCACTGTTACTGTTACCATTGCTGTTGTCACTACTATCAAAACTATCATATTACTTTGCTACTGATTACTTGCTGCAGATAATTAATCTCCAGGTGTGGTTGAATTGACAACTCAGCTGCTAATACCTTCAAATATTCTTTGGCTCCCCATGTGCCGAATCTTTAAATTTGGGTTGAATACTCTACCCTCGAAAACTGTTGCGATCCCCTATACTTGTGGGTTATCATAGCCTCATGCCGCTCAGTAGAAATCTTGGCCTCCTCAAGGTCGGCCACCGCCTTCTCAGCGGCCGTCTTCTTCGTGGCCACCTCGGCCTCAACTTTCTTCAGGGCCTCCTTCAAGCCCTCTACCTCGGCGGCAGCAGCTACAGGATCATCAAGATAAAGGATCGTCATACAGTCCGGATCGTCAATATCCGACGCCAAGCAAGCACACATCTTTTAACAGGGCTTACCTTGCGCCTCGTCAAGCCGTTTCTTGACAAGGTCAAGCTTCTTATCGGAAAGCTTGAGCTTCTGATCCATCTCCTCTAACGCTGCGACATTAGCAGCCGCGGCCACGGAAGATGCCTGCGTCAACAAAAGAAATGTCGACATTATTAACTGGCCTACCGAATTTGATCCTCTGCAGGTCTCTCCAAGGTCCTGGTAGAGTCTCGGGGGATGCTATGTATATGGCCTACCCAAACTAACAATTACAACCGCATTATGAGGAAAGAGCATTACTTGGCTTACCTCAAATCCTGTTAGAAGGCCTTGGATAGTGTTGTTTAGTCCGGATTGGACGGACTGAACACCCTGCATAACCGCACTCATAAGAGTGCGGTGCCCATCAATGATGACGGAGTTGTCCACCAACTCCTTCAGCACGTCTGGCCAGCCAGCCGCCGCCTGTGTAGAGGTGTTCGACGCTGACGTTGGCTCCCCAGCCCCTTCCCTGCTGGGAGGAGACTGTGCCATCGAGGGCCTTGGGGGCTCGAGAGCGGTCGACAGATGGGGTCCTGACATTCCGGACTCCTTTCCCGCATCAGCCAGGAGGGACGCCCCCCTCCTGGTCTTCGGTGACCAAGGTGTTAACCTCGGCCATTACGGCGTCGGCTTCTCCCTCTGTGTTCGGAGGGGGAGGAGTCCTTTGGGACCGCATCTCCTCGACTTCTTTGGGGACCAGAGGGGGCGCGGAGTGCGCCATAGACCCACTGTCCGCCAGTTCAGCGGGCGGAGATGTCCCCTCTGAAGTCTACTCGATGGGGCGTTCACATGGGGGACTGCAATTCAGGAGGGTTAGTCTTCAACTAAAACAAATTACCAAAATAGGATAGCTGAAAATACCAACGCCTTACCTGCTGGCTGGGGGCTTGACTCTGGGCTCCTTTTCCGGAACCTTCTCGGACGCTTCGGACTCCTCATCGGAGTCCGAGCTGTCGGACAGGACCAGCTTAGGCCGGCATCGTCTCTTCGGGGCCGGGGAAGGTTGTACCTCCTCGACATCCTCGGACACTGCCCACTTTTTGGAGTGCGAGGAGGCTCTCTCCTCCTCGTCCTCATCCTCGTCCCCATCCTGTATGGATGAGGCCGCAGCGTCTCCGGACCGGTTGCCCGGACGAACCCTACAGCAGAGGACCTCCCTGGCCTTTGGTACTTCTTTCTTCTTGCCCTTCTTGATGGGCACCTTATAGGGCACTACGACCAGCAGCTTTTCTAGCTGCTCTGCTCGGGGCTCTTCTGGCAGTGGCGCGGGGCCGCTGATCTTCATGGCCTTAGCAAGCCAGCCCTGCAAAATCCGCATAACAAGGTCAGGCTGAATCAAGCATAGTATGAATGTCCGAACACTCCTTGAAGAAGAGTGCCACTCACTTCCTTTGGGGGGTTAGCAACGTTGAGGCCGATGCCCTTCCCCTCGGCCGGCCACTCCTTATGAGGCTGGAATAGTTGGCCCCATATTTTGTCCGGAGTCGTGCCGTAGAGGTATCGCACGGTAGCCGGATCCTCGGGCTCATGCTCCCACATAGGCTTGGCCCTCTCTTGACAAGGGAGGAGCCTGCGGTGGAGCATGATCTGGAACACATCAACCAGCTTCGCACCGGTCTCGATTATGTTGTCAACGCGCTTCTGCAACACCTTTGTGTGGGCAACGCACCCCCAGTCCGGGCCCTTGGTGGTCCATGAGGCCAGCCTGGTAGGGGGCCCGGACCTGAATGTAGGAGCCGCTTCCCAGGCAGCCTCCCTCGGCTCGGTGATATAAAATCACTCCTTTTGCCACATCCGGACAGTGTTGAAAAAGTGGCTGTCTGGCCACTGGACCCGCATCAGCTTACTAATCATGGCCCCTCCACAGTCCGCATCCTCGTCGCCGACCACCTTGGGCTTCATGTTGAACACCTTCAGCCATAAACCAAAGTGAGGTTGAACTCGAAGGAGCGCTTCGTAGAAGACGATGAAGGTCGAGATGTGGAGGAGGGAATTGGGGGCTAGATCATGAAAATCTAGCCCGTAAAAGAACATCAACCCCCTTACGAAGGGGTGCAGAGGAAATCCTAGTCTCCTAAGGAAATGGGGGAGGAACACGACCCTTTCGCCCGACCCAGGCGTGGGGATGACCCAGCCTTCTTCGAGGGCCCGATGAGCGATGTTAGCTGACAAATAGCCGGCCTCCTTCAGCTTCACGATGTCCTCCTCGGTGATGCTGGAGGCCTCCCACTTCCCATTGGCTCAAGATCCATCCATGGTCGAAGGAGGCAAAGAGGGATTTGCTGTGGAAGAAAAGAGAGAGGACGCTAGAGCTCTGAAGATCTGCATGAGCGGAAGGTGGAAGAGGGCATTGGATGCAGACTGTAGTAGCCCCCCTTTATCGACTGTTGACAAGCCAGGGGTTTCCTTTTCCCACGCCATTGGCTTCTCTGCTTCTCGATATCTTTGCAACATTATGTGCGGGGAGGGGAATCAAAATCATTAACCGTATCCCCCAAAAAGCGGGACACGATCTCCACCTCGAGGGGACGTGCCAAGCGTCGCGTCGGCCTCGAGCCGCCCTTCAAGAAATAGTAACTGCTCAGCGTTATGACCGGAGGCGACTCTTCGTTGAAAGAGGAGAAGTTGTTAGATGAAGAGATCATTTTCGCTTGAACGGTATTTTTTATTATTGCCTTCAGTGTTAAGTAAAACTGCCATTTCAGATTCCGGACATCACTTGGTTCCGAACATGGGTAAAACATACTGAAGAACTCGCCTCGCAAGCCGAATATTGGTTGGATGAGTAGATGCTGGATACAAGTCTTGGCGGCGTTGGAGGCAAGTTCGGGGCCTATTGAGGGAGTCATGGCTAAGGGGTCCTCGGGGCGATGGCCCATTATACATGGGCCAAACTAGTGGAGCCGTATATTGACAGGAGATCTACGGAGCCGTGGTGTGCCCACCAAGTCAAGTAGGCGCATGATCTCTTTAAACCCTTATTGTAATCTATCTTGGGTAACCCTAACCCTACCGGTGTCTATATAAACCGAGGGTTTTTAGTCTTTAGGGCTAGAGCTACATTCATCACCTCATCGCCTTAGGGTTTAGCTCATGCTGATCTCGAGGTCGATCTACTCTGTAAACCAAATCATACACTAAAGCAGGACATAGGGTATTACCTCTTCGAGAGGGCTTGAACCTGGGTAAACACTGTGTTCGTCGTCCCTTGTTCCCCATCGATCCTAGATCTAAAGCTCGGGACCCCTACCCCGAGGTCTGCCGGTTTTGACACCGACACAATCCCTTCACGGTGACGAACGAGAGTGAGATCTAATAGAGATAGGTATAAAAGATAAATAAAGAGCAAACTAAAGTAATTATAAATAAAGTGCAGCAAGGTATTTTTGGGGTTTTTGGTTTATATATCTGAAAATATATGATGGAAAATAGACACGGGGGCATAGGTTTCACTATAGGCTTTCTTGAAAGAAAACATACGGTGGGTAAAAAAATACTGTTGAGCAATTGATAGAAAAGCGCATAGTTATGACGATATCTAAGGCAATGATCATGAATATAGGCATCACGTCCGTGACAAGTAGACCGACTCCTGCATGCATCTACCACTATTAATCCACACATCGACCGCTATCCAGCATGCATCTAGAGTAATTAAGTTCATAAGAAAGGAGTAACGCTTTAATTAAGATGACATGATGTAGAGGGATAAACTCAAGCAATACGATATAAAACCCATCTTTTTATCCTTGATGTCAACAATACAATACATGCCTCGCTACCCCTTCTGTCAATGGGTGAGGACACCGCAAGATTGAACCCAAAACTAAGCACCTCTCCCATTGCAAGAATAACCAATCTAGTTGGCCAAACTAAACCAATAGTTCAAAGAGAAATACAAAGATATCTTAATGATGCATAAAGAGTTCAGAGAAGACTCAAATAATATTCATAGATATTTGTCGGCGTTCTGGGAACCAGGGTACCCAGACTTGCCTGCCTGCTGCCCATGGCGTGGCTTCATCGACGGCCTGATACGACCCTTCTACAACACCGCCAAGACAAGACCCTCGCGAGGTGGGCGACATCAAGACCTCCGGAGGGAGCGGCCTCCCCGGGCTGGCTCCTGAGGAGCAGAGATTTCTATGTAGGTGCCCACCTCATGAGGTTGAGGTGACGCAAGCCATGACGACCAAAGCCAGGTGGGCGCCAGCGAGCGCAGAGGAGCAGGTTTCCTCTTTGGTGCTAAGGAGGCAAGCGCAGGCGCAGGGTCCCGAGGAATCAGCCAAAGATTTCCATTCCCATGCAACGGGACCAAGACGCTAGGACGGCAGGGCGGATGTCATCACCGAACCCACCGCAGCGTCACGACTAGAGGCTTTGCAGGCGAAGACCACCTTTCGTCAGGATAAGATGTACTACCTGTTCCCCTTCAAATTGGCCACTGTGGGATCCCTTCCCACCTTCATTTTGGGGGAAGAGGACCGAGGCCACTATAAATATAGGTTAGCCACCATCGTAAGAAGGGGGCTCTCGCTGGATCAGATCCACAGCTCATCAACTCACACCCACACCAGAGCAGACCTCGTGAGGTTGTTCTTCCCTTGTACTAGTTCATCCTCATCAGCCCCTCGTGAGGCTAACCCACCACAAAGAAGGAGCAGGGTCTTACACCACATGGCGGCCCAAACCTAGGTAAACTGTTGTGTCCATCTTCTTCCTTGTTCATCGAGCTACGCCGTGGGGGTGACGAACTAGCTTGTTGGAGAGGTTGAGTTCTTCGCACACGCCCAGAGTTCGAACCTTTCTTGGGTCTGCGGAGCCCTGAATCTGACATTTGACGCACCAGGTAGGGGCGTGTCAAAGATCTGCTTCTTCATCAGCCATGCTCTGCCCGCGTCGCGTGGTTCCCATGGCAGGCGCTGCTCCACCCGCCGGGCTACCAGGCGCGTTCGGGGGCATTGCGGGCCTTCGAGCTTCCTCCCCCGCCTTGCGACAGGTGCAGTGGCCACTGAAGTTCAGGTCGGAGTTGCCGCTGCGGTACGACGTTGCGGGAGACCCAGCAGAGTTCCTCCAGGTGTACGCGGAGGCCATCTGGGCGGCGGGCGGCGATGACAAGGTCATGGCGAATTGGCTCCCTATGGCTCTCATGGGTGTGCCGCGCGCCTGGCTGCTCAACCTGCCAGAGTCTTCGGTGGCCTCCTGGGAGGAGCTGCGCGACCTGTTCATCACACACTTCGCGGCGCCGGCGCCCCACGCCGTTGTGGCCATCCTCGGCAGGTCGCAGGTGCCGGCCTTAAGCCGCCACATCAAGCAACTCTTCTGGCAGGTAGGGGCTGCCCGGATGCGGCAGGAGGCCCCTGCAGGTAGGACGGCGCGCGAGACCGACATCACCTTCGACTTCAGGGATCACCCCAAGACCACGACCGGCGCCGGTGTGCTCCCCATGCTCTGCGTGCCCACCATCAACAATGTTGCAGTCACCGGGACCCTCATCGATGGCGAAGCTGGCCTCAACATCCACTTCGTGGAAGCTTTCGATCAGCTTCATGTACCTTACGACCAGCTCGCCCCCACCAGGCCCTTCTCAGGGGTGGTCGACGGCTCCGTCGTTCCCCTGGGGCAGATCTGCCTCCCAGTCACCTTTGGCACGCGCGATAACTACCGCACCAAGCTCATTGACTTCTACGTCGCCCGCATCAGCCTCTTGTACAACGCCATCCTTGGGTACCCAGCTCTCGCCAAGTTCATGGCAGCGACGCACCCCGGCTACAACGTCGTCAAGATGCCGGGGAGGAGCCGCATCCTCACTATGGCGGGGGATGCCCGGGATGCGCTCCTGGTCCTCAAGCTCGCATACAAGGCTGTGGCGGCGGCGCGACCAGGCGCCAAAGGTGCTCCGGAGGTCCCAGAGGCCGCGCCCGCGAAGAAGAAGCAGTTGTTCTCTCAGGACCAGGCGGAGACGCCGTTCGTCGACGGGGGCTCTGGCCCCACCTTCACCATAGGCGCTGGTGTCCTCCCGGACCATGAGGAGGCGCTAGTAAGTTTCCTCCATGCGAACAAGGATGTGTTTGCATGGGAGGCGACGGATCTGGTCGGCGTCCCACGAGATGTGATCGAGCGCCACTTGATGGTGTGCCCCGGCGCGCACCCGATGAAGCAGAAGGCACGGCGACAAGCCCCGGAGAAGCAATCATTCATCGTCCAAGAGGTCCACAAGCTGCAAGAGGTCAGCATCATCCGAGAGGTGCGACATCCGGATTGGCTGGCAAATCCAGTTATCGTCCCAAGAAGGGCGGGAAAGAGTGCATGTGCGTCGACTTCACGACCCTCAGCAAAGCTTGTCCTTAGGACCCTTTCCCTCTTCCGCTCATCGACTAGATCGTCGACTCCATCGCCGAGTGTGATTTGCTGTGCTTCCTATACGCCCTTTCAGGCTACCACAAAATCAAGATGGCGGTGTAGGATGTCGAGAAGACAACTTTCCTGACCCCGTGCGGGGTGTACTACTACACCTGCATGCCGTTCGGGCTGCGCAATGCCGGCGCAACCTTCCAGCGATTGATGCACATCGCCCTAGGCCGGCAGCTCGGGAGGAACGCCGAGGCGTACGTCGATGACATAGTGCTCAAGTCGCGGGAGGCGAGGACCCTCGTCGAAGATTTGGAAGAAACGTTTGCCAACCTGGTAAACTTGCGGCTCAATCCAGAGAAGTGCATGTTCGGCGTCCCATCCGGCAAGCTTCTGGGCTTCCTGGTGTCGCACAGAGGAATTGAGGCTAACCCAGAGAAGATCAAGGCGATAGAAAGGATGAGCCCGCCGCAGACCCTCAAGGAGATGCAGAAGCTCGCGGCTGCGTAACTTAACTGGGGCGCTTCATCTCGAAGCTAGGCGAGCGTGCCCTCTTGTTCTTCAAACTGATGAAGAAGAAGGGCCCATTTGAATGGACTCCATAGGCCGAGGCGGCCTTCAAAGACCTCAAGAAGTACCTCATCAGCCCGCCAGTGATGGTGGCGCCTCGTCCTCTTGAGCCCCTAGTGCTTTACCTGGCCGCCACGCCCCACTCGGCCAACGCGGCACTCGTGGCGGTCCGGGAAGAGCGCGCGGATGCGGGCGTGCGGCGTAGCGCCCGCGCCCGACCACGTCACTGCAGCCTCAGGACGACGCCCCTGAGGCCCTGGCTGCCCCACCAGACGACAAGGCTCCCGGGGGCCCCTCGTCTCAAGAGGGGCATTACGCAGTCGACACCCCCACCTTCATCGAGCATCTCATGTACTTCGTCAGCACGGTGATGCGTGACGCGCACGCATGCTACCCCATGCAACAGAAGCTCCTGCTCGCGCTCCTCGTCGCCTCCAGTAAGCTGCGCCACTACTTCCAGCGCCACCCCATCAAGGTTGTGTCCGCATACCCCCTGGAGAAGGTGCTCCGGAGCCCCAACGTCGTAGGAAAGATTGCTGAGTGGAACATCAAGCTGTAGGCGTTCCAGTTGGAGTTCAGCACCACCAGAGTCATCAAGGGCGCGACCCTCGCTGACTTTGTGGCAGAGTGGACTGACGCCCCCGACCGAGGGATGGGCGAGTATCGTTCCATCACGCCCAGTGTAGGATCGAAAGTATGTCTAGAGGGGGGTGATTAGATTAATTGACCAAACGAAAATCTTGCCTTTTCCCAATTTTAAGTCTTAGCAGATTTTAGCAACTTAGCACTAGTCAAGCAACCAACCTACACATGCAAGTCTAAGAGTATAGCAGCGAAATGTAAAATATTGCACATGAAGGTAAAGGGAGGAGTTTGGAGGGAGCAAACGCAATGTAGACCCGGAGATTATTAGCGTGGTTCCGATAGGTGGTGCTATATGACATCCACGTTGATGGAGACTTCAACCCATGAAGGGTAACGGTTGCGCGAGTCCACGGAGGGCTCCACCCATGAAGGGTCCACGAAGAAGCAACCTTGTCTATCCCACCATGGCCGTTGCCCACGAATGATTTGCCTCACTCGGGTAGATCTTCATGAAGTAGGCGATCTCCTTGCCCTTACAAACTCCTTGGTTCAACTCCACAATATGGTCAGAGGCTCCCAAGTAACACCTAGCCAATCTAGGAGACACCACTCTCCAAGAAGTAACAAATGGTGTGTTGATGATGAACTCGTTGCTCTTGTGCTTCAAATGATAGTCTCCCCAACACTCAACTCTCTCTCATAGGATTGGATTTGGTAGAAAGAAGATTTGACTGGAAAGCAACTTGCGGAAAGCTAGAGATCAAGATTCATGTGGTTGGAATGGAATATCTTGACCTCAACACAAGTGTAGGTGGTTCTCTCTCAGAAAATATGTGTTGGAAGTGTAGGCATGTTCTGATGGCTCTCTCCACGAATGAAGAGTGGGTGGAGGGGTATATATAGCCTCCACACAAAATCTAACCGTTACACACAAATCACCAAACTCGGTGGGACCAAATAATGAAACTCGGTCAGACCGATTTAGTTCAAAATGTGAACGTTAGGATTTTCGGTGGGACCAACATGTCAACTCAGTGAGACCGATTTCATTAGGGTTAGGGCATAACGTAATCTCGGTGGGACCGATTACACAAACTCGGTGAGACCGACTTTGGTAATAAGCTAACCAAAGAGTTGGTCAGGCAAACTCGGTGGGACCGATTCACTCATCTCGGTTGGACTGAAACGTTACGAAGGGGAAATAGAGAGTTTGCATTGCGAACTTGGTGGGACCGATTGCTCATTTCGGTTGACTGAAACGTTACGAAGGGAAACAGAGAGTTTGCAATCCCATCTCGGTGCGACCGAGATCCCTATCGGTGAGACCAAAAAGACTAGGGTTTTGTGGCAGTGGCTATGTCAACTGAACTCGGTGGCGCCGGATAGAAAGTTTCGGTGGGGCCGAGTTTGACTTTTGGTTTGGGACAAATGTGGATATGAGAAAGTGGTTGAGGGTTTTTGGAGCATATCACTAAGCATTTCTAACAAGTAACCCATTAAGCAACACCTCATCCCCTTTTAATAGTATTGGCTTTTCCTATGGACTCAATGTGATCTTGGATCACTAAAAGTAAAATGTAGAGTCTTGAGCTTTAGAGCTTGAGCCAACCTTTTGTCCTTAGCATTTTGAGGGGTCCACATTTCTAATCCATGCCATGCCAACCATTGAGCTTTCCTTAAATATTTATCTTGAAATAGTATTAGCTCAATGAGCTATATGTTGTTTAGAATTACCAAAACCACCCAGGGATAGTTGCACTTTCAATCTCCCCCTTTTTGGTCATTGATGACAACATATAGATCAAAGCTTCGACAAATGATCATAAGATTGAAAGACATCGTCACTTTGAGAAGTATGTGATAAGCAAGAGCTCCCCCTAAATTTATGCATTATTTAAAATTTGCTTTTGAATGCAAATGCACAATCAATTAGGATCATGGGTCACTCTTCCATGTCACATACATATCGGTGGAGCGCTCAAAATGATAAAAAAATAAAAAAACATGCACTCATCACCAATCAAAGTGAGTGATCATATATTGAATATAAGTGATAACATCATCCAAGCAAGCATTAAGGTAGAATATGATCAATCACATGATCAAACAAGTATCTCACACAGACAAAGACATAGAGTATCAACCAAGCGCATAAAAGGTTCAACCAAAAGCAAGAGAGATAAAAGGCAAAACACTCTCTCTCGAAGCCTATGATCTATACATATTTCTCCCCCTTTGGCAACAAGTTCCCAAAAAGTTTGAAAATGCATAGTGCTATGCGTCTCTCAGGCTTGGTCTTCGGGAGGTGGTGTAGAGAGAACTCCAAGGACGAAGGCATCTGTTGATGTAGTTGGAGCTGGTGGAGTGGCTGCTGGAGGTGGCACTGAAGCTGTAGCTGCTGGTGCAGATGATGTAGCTCTAGAATCAGGTACAGGCACTACAGCAGACCTCTAACTCCTTGGCACTCGTTGAAAAGCATCAGTAGTTGCCTTACCTCTCCTCTCTTCTGCTTCCTCCTGGAGCTGCTCAACTGTTGTTTGGATCTCAGTAACCTTCAGATCAAGATCATAAAATTTTGTCTCTATGATCCTCTCCAGACTCTCCTGGTTTTGAGTCAGGATGGCCAAGCCCTTCTCAATCCTCAGTGTAGATTGGATCAGATATGCAAGCTGATCTTGCTTGCTCTTCAGGAAAACTTGAGATGCTTCCTCAACACTTGGCATCTTGGCAGCTCTCTCTGCTTTAGCTTTTGCTCTCATCTCTTGTGCTTGAGCCGACGATGGTTCATCCTCATGCATTACAACCTTGTTGTCTTCAAATTCAGGTAGAGAGGTAGATGCTCCTTGTCCAACAAGTATGTTCCTGTGCCCATCTTACCATTGATGAGCTCCTGAATATGTGGAGCATACCCACAACTTCTGTTTTGGTCAGCAGCTATCCTCTTGATTGTCTTTATAATCAGGCTAATGACCTTAAACTTTTGAGGGACATCAAACAGTTGTAGCAGGTTGATGGAATGTCCTCTAATCATCTTGTGATCTACTGACTTGGATAGCAATGTGTGTCTTAGGATTGTGTTGATGGTAGGTAGACTAGACAACAAGTAATGTACAGATCCAAGCTTGTGTGTCTCCAAAGCTTTATCTGGGATCTCTTTGTACATGTTTGCCATTGAGTTGTGGTCTTTCTTCTTCTTGGCATACACATCCAAGTCATCTTCATGTTCCTTTGCGGCATTGATCAGCTTGGCCCATTCTTCAACAGTGGATTGGTAGCTAGCACCTTCAGACATCCATATGATCTTCCCATCTGGGTAAAAGTGAGTAGTGGAAACTGCATGATCAGCTCATCATTCCATTTTGTGAGCTTATGCCCAACAAATTTGTCAACTCCACATGCTTTGAAGCTGTCATAGACTCCTGGGAAGTGATCTTCCTTCTCCTTGATGTATTCCCAATCAACCCATCTCATGTCACATACAATTGGCTTCTTGTCAAGCAAAATTGTCTCATAGAAGTCTTGCTGTTCTTTGGTATGAAATCTGTAATCAACTGCAGTCCTTCTCCTCACAGCATAGGGATCAGACTGTCTCCACAATCTCAGTCCGGCATCTTTTCTGATGTGCATGTCTTCAGCCACTGGATGAGCATCATTGTGGTATGGAATCTCGGGTTTCAGTTTTCTCAAAATAAGAGATTCATCATCCTCTTCTTCAACTTGAGGCACTGGGCCTTATTCTTCTCTTCTACAGGAATGCTCCTGTTGTTTCTCTTGGGCTTTGGGGGTTTCTGAGCTTGAGCTTTGGGAGCAGGCTTGGGCTTTGATGTTGCAGCCCCTGACTTAATAGCATCTCCCATGAGCTTATGAGCTTTGGGTGCTGGTGCAGCATCCTCTTCTTCTTCCTCTTCTTCAGAATCTCTTACCATAGTTGATTTTCCAAGAACTTTTGCAGTTGTGGTTCTTGCCCTCTTCTTTTTCTTGTCATCTCCTGCTGCTTCACCGGCATCTGATTCTATGGTGAATTTCATGGTTTCTCCTGTTGGAGCTTTCCTTGGCTTTGACATTGGGATTCTTCTGGCAGGTGCCTTCTTGTGCAACCCTGGCTTTGTTGCAGCAGTTGTGCCATATTCTTTCTTCAGCACTTTCTTCTTTGAGGTGGCTTCATCCTCAACAGCCACATAATCCTCATCCTCAGAGTCTGAGGTTCTCTTCTTCCTGGTTCTGGTGGCTGCCTTGGGCAAGTTGCTAGGTGTGCTTCTACTGCCCTCATCATAGCTGCTTGAGGGATCTGAACCCTCACTCAGTTGCACTTGTTCTTCAGATCTGTTCTGACTGTCACTCTGGTCAGACATCTTGGCAATCTTACTGACAGCAAACCCAGTGAATAGATGTAGATGAGGTAGAGTGGATGAGCATCACAAAGTGCAGAGTTTTTGCAAAATAGATGACTCAAAAACTTAGTTTTAGTTCTCCACAGAAAGCATTTCAGAGCTACCGATCTGTTAAACTCGGTGATAACGAAGCAATTTTGGAGCCTAAACTAGTGAACTCGGTCAGACCGAGTCACAGTTCGGTGGCACCGAGACTGCTAGGGTTTCACAGAGAGTCGAACTCGGTCGCACCGATGTGCAGTTTTCGGTCAGACCGAAAATGCATGTGCTATGGCCTAAGCCAAATCGGTGAGACCGATTTCTACAACTCGGTCGGTCCGAGATGAGTTCGGCGGAGACCTAACCCTAAATTTTCAAATCCAATCTATCCTAAAGGAAGTTTTCAGTAGATGGATTGTTTGCATACGTGGTCATGATCATGGCAAAGCAATGTGCTATGAATCAGAGTTAAAGGAATAACACATAGAGTCGAACCCATACCCTAGTTTGGCGGGAGTTCGCTACGGCAGTAACGGCGGAGCAGAAATCCGTTGACGGTGACGGAAACCAGCGGCGGGAGGTCACTGGCGGCGAGGAGACGATCCGGAGACTAGAGGAGGCAGAGCAGGACACACGCGCGGGCTGAGGAGTTTAAATAAATTTCCAAAATCTCACCCGTGGGTTTATATATCCCGACCCTGTCGGTGTGACCGAGTGGAACAACTCGTTGGCACCGACATGCAGAATCGCAAGCGGTTTCTGCAACTCGGTGTGACCGAAAAGTTCAAATCGGTTGCACCGAGATGGAAAACCTAGATCAATTTAGTGAACTCGGTGTAACCAAAGTGGATGACTCAGTCATACCGAAATGCACAAAGAGGTTTTGGAAGTTTAAGTCTATGATGAATCGGGGACTCCAAGTGCTCCTCACACAGAGTGGTTCGAAT
Organism: Aegilops tauschii subsp. strangulata; assembly: GCF_002575655.3. NCBI lineage: Eukaryota > Viridiplantae > Streptophyta > Magnoliopsida > Poales > Poaceae > Aegilops > Aegilops tauschii. The sequence continues at coordinate 343,731,812 of NC_053037.3, forward strand.
CTGACTTGATCAAACTTTGTGATGTAGCATGAATAGAGTTTGAGATGAGAAAAGCATAGATAGCTAGAGGGAGTTCTTAGGCATTCTTGTCCATCCATTTGGCAAAAGAGAAAAAGCCAAACAATCAAAACAACAAATGGATGTCCTCGAATGAGTAAAATATGCAATCAACATGCTCACACAATTAAATGGCAAATCAAATATGTGACAAAGCATGCACGAACATTCTAGCATCTATCAAGAAATTTGGCAATGACTAGGCCATCTATATATGAGTATATTGACTTAGGAGTCAAATGAGAACATTTGATCATAGGTCATACTCATCGTTTAAGGACAAGTGGGGTTACCACTTTTACGTAAAGCATTGTTGTGTTCACATCATTAGAGTTGCTTTAGCTCAATAGGTTAGAGTAAAGCTCCCCCTAGATGTGATATCCCCCCTTAGAGGGATGAACTAACCTTGGGTTTTGTCGATGATGACTTCATGTAGGTGTTGAAGATGTAGATGCTCAATGTTGATGTAGATCATTTGGAGCAATCCATTGGAGTGAGTTGCACTTTCAATACCTACATGGGTTAGTCCCACAAGGAACACACAAGGATATCCATAGACATAGAGTGATGTTCACATAATATGATGTCCATGTAAGCATTAGGTTACCTTGTCCCTTGTCTTACCAACAAGAGGGTTTGTGACTCCTTGAACTAGTGCAAGATATGGAAGTTGTTTGCACATGTCCTTGCCAAAATATATGAGTGAAGTATGTTGGCGGAGTCACCCTCAAAAACTCTCTAGATCTTTTTCTTCAGGATCCACACCATCTTGATGGGAATCCTTGGAGTTGTAGTCGTACTTGATGAAGTGGAACTTGATGTAGTCTTGGGAACCCAGTTGACCAAGGCCTTGGGAGCTTCTTCAAATGCATCAATCTCCTCTTGAAGCTTGTCCTTGCCTTTTTTGCTTGTAGTCTTGTGGTGGAAGATCAACTTGAGCTTGGGTTCCTTGGAAAGCAGTGGGATCATACTTCTCTTGTTGAGGAACAAACTTCGTCTTGGGGTATTGATCTTCTTCCCACTCAACTCCATTGGCATTGAACTTTCGTTCAAAACCAATTCCTTGATTCTTCCGGTGCCTTCCTTGCTTGCGTAAAATTTCCTCAAATTGATTACTTCCGGCAAGGCTCTTGTAAACACCTTTCTCTACAATTCCCTTCATTAAGTTATTTTCTTGCTCAAGAGTAACTTGGCTAAGAGAATCATTAGTGGAATCAAGAGAACTACTAGAAGCAACAATATTGGATTTAGCATGGTTATTGTTACTACTAGTTGAAGAATCTTTCTTACTCTTGTTGCTAGATTTTACTTGTGGCATGTAAGTAGACAAGATTAAATGCTTGGCAATGTAAGAAGAGCTTTTCTTGCGAAGATCATCATTGATTTCTTTTAAGAACTCATGCTCTTGCTCAAGGTTGAGCTTTTCAAAGCATAGCTTCTCATTAGTCTTTAAAAGGTCTCGATGGTCTTCCAAGGTAGATTCATGAGCTAACTTAAGCGTGTTTAGTTCTTTAGTTAGATGCTCAATCTCCTTCGTATCATCATCATTCGTTTTATCTTGATTATCATGATTACTAGCAAGTTTATCATAGTTTTCATAACTAGAGTTGTCAACAACCAAATCATCATCTCCTAGCAAATCATCTTCATCACTATTGAAATCAACATACTCGGGGTGTGTTACCTTTGGACCTTTAGCCATGAAGCATCTTCCAATTCCTTCATTTGGTGAGTCAAATATGTCGTAGGAGTTGGTTGACACAAGTGCTAGGCCGGCAACACCTTCATCTTGAGTATATTCGGAGTCGGAGTGATAACTTCTTTCAGAGTGATGGTCGGAGTCGGAGCCGGATACCCATTCACCAACATGAGCTTAATGTCTTCGTTTTGTGTAGCTCTTTGATGATTTGTCATTCCTTTCTGATTCCTTGTTTCTCCGGGAGGATCTATGTTCATAGCGATCATCTCTACTCCTTCTCTCTCTTGGTGGTGATTCTTCTCTTCTACTTCTTCTTTTGGGAGAATCTTCTCTTCTTTTGTAGGGAGCCGTATACTCATTGGAGTAGTGTCCGGGTCTTCCACAATTGTAGCAATTTCATTCACAACTTGAAGATCTTTTGTCATTGTAGGACCTTGACTTGGAACTTCTCTCCTTGCTTCTACTCTTGTAGAACATGTTGAAGTTCTTCACCATTAGGCTCAATTCTTCATTGAAGGCTTGTTTCTCACTTGATGATGTGGGAGCATCACAAGAGGCTTTGTAAGCACCACTTGACTTGTTGTGGAGCTCTTCCTTATCCTTAAGTGACATCTCATGAGCAACAATTCTTCCAATGACTTCCGTTGGCTTGAGATCTTTGTAATTAGGCATCATTTGGATCAATGTGCACACGGTATCACATTTTCTATCCAAGGCTCTTAGGATCTTCTTGATGATGAATCTACCGGTCATCTCTTCACTTCCTAAGCCGGCAATCTCATTTGTGATGAGAGCAAGCCTAGAGTACATTTCAGCGACACCTTCATCATCCTTCATTTTGAACTTGTCAAGTTGACTTTGAAGCACATCCAATTTGGATTCGTTGACGGAGTCGGAACCTTCGTGCATATCAATCAAAGTATCCCATATTTCCTTTGCATTCTCAAGACGGCTGATTTTGTTGAATTCTTCGGGGCACAATCCGTTGAAGAGAATATCACAAGCTTGAGCATTGTATTGCAGCATCTTCAACTCTTTCGCGATAGCTTCACGGTTCGGTTCTCTCCCATCAAAGAATTCACCTTGCAAGCCAATACACACAATAGCCAAAACGGCGGGGTTATGTCCAAGAATATGCATTTTCATCTTATGCTTCCAACTAGCAAAATTAGTACCATCAAAGTAAGGACCTCTAGGGTGGTAATTTCCCTCGCTAGACGCCATACTGTCCTAGGTTGTGAAACCAAGGCTATGATCACCAAAAGCTATGGAAATCAAGGCAAATGGAGACCAAGGCTCTGATACCACTTGTAGGATCGAAAGTATGTCTAGAGGGGGGGTGATTAGACTACTTGACCAAATGAAAATCTTGCCTTTTCCCAATTTTAAGTCTTGGCAGATTTTAGCAACTTAGCACTTGTCAAGCAACCAACCTACACATGCAAGTCTAAGAGTATAGCAGCGGAATGTAAAACATTGCACATGAAGGTAAAGGGAGGAGTTTGGAGGGAGCAAACGCAATGTAGGCACGGAGATTTTTGGCGTGGTTCCGATAGGTGGTGCTATCGTACATCCACGTTGATGGAGACTTCAACCCACGAAGGGTAACGGTTGCGCGAGTCCACGGAGGGCTCCACCCACGAAGGGTCCACGAAGAAGCAACCTTGTCTATCCCACCATGGCCATCACCCATGAAGGACTTGCCTCACTAGGGTAGATCTTCATGAAGTAGGCAATCTCTTTGCCCGTACAAACTTCTTGGTTCAACTCCACAATCTTGATGGAGGCTCCCAAGTGACACCTAACCAATCTAGGAGACACCACTCTCCAAAAGGTAAAAGATGGTGTGTTGATGATGAACGCCTTGCTCTTGTGCTTCAAATGATAGTCTCCCCAACACACAAATCTCTCACACAGATTTGGATTTGGTGGAAAGATTATTTGAGTGGATAGCAACTTGGAGAAGGCTACAAATCAAGATTCATATGGTTGGAATGGGATATCTTGATCTCAACACATGAGTAGGTGGTTCTCTCTCAGAAAATGTATGTTGGAAGTGTAGGCATGTTCTGATGGCTCTCACCATGAATGAAGAGTGGGTGGAGGGCTATATATAGCCTCCACACAAAATCTAACTGTTACACACAAATCACCAAACTGGGTGGGACCGAATAATGAAACTCGGTCAGACCGATTTAGTTCAAAATGTGAACGTTAGGATTTTTGGTGGGACGGACATGTCAACTCAGTGAGACCGATTTCATTAGGGTTAGGGCATAACGTAATCTCGGTGGGACCGATTACACAAACTCGGTGAGACCGACTTTGGTAATAAGCTAACCAGAGAGTTGGTCAGGCAAACTCGGTGGGACCGATTTGCTCATCTCGGTTGGACCGAAACGTTACAAAGGGCAAACCAAGAGTTTGCATTGCGAACTCGGTGGGACCGGTCGCTCATTTCGGTTTTACCGAAATGTTACGAAGGGAAACAGAGAGTTTGCAATCCCATCTCGGTGAGACCGAGATCCCTATCGGTGAGACCGAAAAGACTAGGGTTTTGTGGCAGTGGCTATGTCAAGTGGACTCGGTGGCGCCGGATAGAAAGTTTCGGTGGGGCCGAGTTTGACTTTTGGTTTGGGACAAATGTGGATATGAGAAAGTGGTTGAGGGTTTTTGGAGCATATCACTAAGCATTTTGTGCAAGTAACCCATTAATTAACATCTCATCCCCTTTTAGTAGTATTGGCTTTTCCTATGGACTCAATGTGATCTTGCATCACTAAAAGTAAAATGTAGAGTCTTGAGCTTTAGAGATTGAGCCAATCTTTTGTCCTTAGCATTTTGAGGGGTCCACATTTCTAATCCATCTCATGGCAATCATTGAGCTTTCCTGAAATATTTATCTTGAAATAGTATTAGCTCAATGAGCTATATGTTGTTAGGAATTACCAAAACCACCCAGGGATACTTGCACTTTCACCTGGAGATGAAGCACCAGATGGCTGGGTCATGTACTTTGATGGCGCGTTCGCACGCCAGGGCGCGGGTGAGGGAGTCCTGGATTAGGGGGTCCTCGGACAGCCGGACTATATCCTTTGGCGGGACTGTTGGACTATGAAGATACAAGATCGAAGACTTCGTCCCGTGTCCGGATGGGACTTTCCTTAGTGTGGAAGGCAAGCTTGGCAATACGGATATGTAGATCTCCTCCCTTGTAACCGACTCTGTGTAACCCTAGCCCCCTCCGGTGTCTATAGAAACCGGAGGGTTTAGTCCGTAGGACAACAACAATCATACCATAGGCTAGCTTCTAGGGTTTAGCCTCTACGATCTCGTGGTAGATCAACTCTTGTAATACTCATATCATCAAGATCAATCAAGCAGGAAGTAGGGTATTACCTCCATTGGGAGGGCCCGAACCTGGGTAAACATTGTGTCCCCCGCCTCCTGTTACCATCCGCCTTAGACGCACAGTTCGGGACCCCCTACCCGAGATCCGCCGGTTTTGACACCGACATTGGTGCTTTCATTGAGAGTTCCACTGTGCCGTCACCATAAGGCTTGATGGCCCCTTCGATCATCGGCAACGATGCGATCCAGGGTGAGGTTTTCCTCCCCAGACAGATCTTCGTATTCGGCAGCTTCGTACTGCGGGCCAACTCGCTTGGCCATCTGGAGCAGATCGATAGCTATGCCCCTGGCCATCAGATCAGGTTTGAAAACTTGAACTATACTGCTGACATCCGCGGGGACTTGATCTTCGACGGATTCGAGCCCATGTTAGGTGCGCCGCACAATCACGACGAGCATGATCTAGCTCTGTCGTCGGACAGTGTTCGGGAGATCACACCTGCAACAACTCCGGCCCTCAAGCAGGAACAAATTGCGCCATCTGTGGACGGGAGGATGGACCCCGCCACGGAGGCCGCACACTCAGTGGCGATAGCGTCGAATACCGACTTCACCTCCTACGAGACCCGTGCTGCAGAACCATTGGATTCGTCCCCGGCCATGGGCTCCGAGCCGCCCGCGTCCGCGCCTATCGAATCTGATTGGGCGCCGATCATGGAGTTTACCTCCGCGGATATCTTTCAGCACTTGCCTTTTGGCGATGTGCTAAATTCATTAAGGTCTCTCTACTTGTCAGGAGAACCTTGGCCGAACTATATCCGGCTAGAATGGGATGCGGACGACGAAGAAATTCGCTCCCCACCCACCACCCATTTAGTAGCCACTGTCGACAATTTAACCGACATGCTTGATTTCGGCTCTGAAGACATTGACGACATGGACGACGATGCAGGAAAGGAACAGGAACCATCGCCCACAGGGCACTGGACAGCCACTTCATCACATGACATATACATGGTTGATACACCCAAAGAAAACAATGACGAGGAACGGAAGGACGCAGCGAAGGATAGCTCCCTCGAGAAGCAACCAAAGCGTCGGCGTAGGCGCCGCTCCAAATCCCGCCTCGGCAAAAACAGCGATAACAGCGCAAGAGAAAATAACACCCAGTCGACTCCAGAGGAAACGACGACCACACTGACCCAGCGATAGAGCAGGATGAACATAGTACGGATCCGCTGTCCAAACACGGTGACCCCGAGGATAAAGCTCATCAACCTCCCTCCAGAGAGGAAAACAGTCCGGACGAGGATGCACACATCATCCCGGAAAGGCACTTGGAATAAGAGAACCTCCGCAGAAGGCCTATTGCCACCGTGAGGAGTCTGAAGAAGCAGAAGCAAAGGCTTAAGGCCGCGCAGAATACACTCAACAGTAGATGGAACAAAGTGCTCGACACTGAAAAAAGTATGGTGGTAGTTACCACACAAAGAGCTATCCAAAGCGCAAGCTGTTGCCTGAATTTGATGATGAGGCCTTAGAGCCCACACAACCGAAAAACAAAACGGCCAACCGGTCGGATCAACCACCTCGTGGCCGTGATAGAGCGGCTAACAAGGCCGCACACAAGTCAGCACACGATTCACGTGAGGACTTGCACCAGAAGACTGGCGTGACCAGATCCATCTACGGATCAAGGAAACGCGCTCCAGCGCACAACCAAAACCAAACACTACAACCGTCAGAACGCCATGACACATCCAAATACAGGGGTGCCGCACACCCCCTATGTTTCACCGATGAGGTGCTGGACCACGAATTTCTAGAAGGATTCAAACCCGTGAACATAGAGGCATACGACGGCACCATAGACCTGGGGTCTGGATTGAGGACTTTATCCTCCATATCCATATGGCTCGCGGAGATGATCTCCACGCCATCAAGTACTTGCCCCTCAAGCTGAAAGGACCAGCTCGACACTGGCTGAAGAGCCTCCCCGAAAACTCAATTGGCAGTTGGGAGAAGCTTGAGGATGCTTTTAGGGCTAATTTTCAAGGGACCTATGTCCGACCTCCGGATGCAGACGATTTAAGTCACATAATTAAACAGCTCGGAGAGTCAGCCCGAAAGCTTTGGAACAGATTTCTCACTAAGAAGAACCAAATCGTCGACTGCCCGGACGCCAAAGCCTTAGCAGCTTTCAAACACAGCGTCCGAGACGAATGGCTCGCCAGACACCTCGGCCAAGAAAAACCAAGAACAATGGCAGCTCTGACAAGCCTCATGACCCGCTTTTGCGCGCGTGAAGATAGCTGGCTAGCCCGTAGTAGGACCAGCGACCCAGGCACATCCGAAGTCAGGGATGGCAATGGAAAACCACGGCGCAGTAAAAGCAAGTGTCGAAATAACGAAGACAGCCCAGACAACACGGCGGTAAACGCCGGATTCAGGGGCTCTCGACCGGGTCAGCGGAAAAAGCCTTTCAAAGGCAGCAAAGATGGAGCTTCCAGCCTAAACAAGATTCTAGACAAATTATGTCAGATTCATGGCACCCCCGATAAACCTGCAAATCACACCCATAGAGAATGTTGGGTCTTCAAGCAGGCCGGTAAGCTAAACGCCGAACACAAGGGGAGGGAAACACCAGGTGAAGACGAGGACGAGCCTCGCCAGCAAAGCACTGGGGGACAGAAAAAATTCCCACCAGAGGTCAAAACAGTGAACATGATTCACATGACGAAGAGGAGAAGCAAACATGCACTCCGAGACACACGCGCCGTAGAGCCCGTCACCCCTAAGTTCAACCCCTGGTCGGCCTGCCCGATCACTTTTGATCGCAGGGATCACCTGACAAGTATCCGGCACGGAGGATTGGCTGCCCTGATGTTAGACCCAATAATAAATGGATACCATCTCACACGAGTTCTTATGGACGGCGGCAGTAGTCTTAATCTGATATATCAGGACACAGTCCGCAAAACGGGGATAGACCCGACAAGAATCGGCCACAGTAATACTACCTTTAAGGGCATAATACCAGGCCCAGAGGCCCGCTGCACGGGCTCTCTAGTACTAGAGGTTGTATTCGGTTCTCCTGACAACTTCCGAAGCGAAAGAGCAGCTTTTGCTCATTTTAATGCAATACCGCGTTACACTTTCTTAAGCTTAAGATGCCCGGTCCACGTGGCATCATCACAATTAGCGGAAATATCGAGCGTTCCTTATGTGCGGAAGAACGTGCGGCGGCTTTAGCAGCCAAACACTAAACTGCCTCTCCAACCAGAATAAATGATCGGTTGTCAAGACCGCGGACACGGCTAGACGAGTCCGGCACATCACTAGCTGTAACAGCTTAGATATACCTAAGATTGATTCAATGGGTTTACCCTCATAGGCGGTACCAGGGGCTTCCCGCATGTAAAAGGACTACAGTTCGGCTCGACCTTACTTATCTTGATTTATAATGGTTTATTGAGAATAACCAATTTTTTTGCACGACAACTTTCACCTAAGTTCTTCTCTTTTACAGATGGTAATCGTGCTACACCCTTCCAGGATACGGCACAACAGAGACACAGGCGCAGACGTGCAGCAGGGCCTCGCTCAAAGGCTTCTTTTTAGATTAAGACCTTGCGTAAACCTTTTTTACTGTCTGTTGTTGCTTCACATCCTCCGGATACTCAGCATAACCGAGAGCGATGCTGACGTTATTGGCATTTTGCCACGTCAGAACGATGCACGTACCTGGACACTCAGGGATCATCATCAAGGGCGTTATTCAGCCCGGCATATGTTGTAAAGACCGAATACCTTAGGGAGTGTTCGGCGTCGCGAGTTTGGCCTTATATGCATCAGCTCCGAATCATGTCTTTGGTCAAATGTTGGGTTTGCCTGGCTCCCGTGTTTTGCTACCTTACGTTCCGCTCTATCGGCTAAGGTGGCACCGGGAGAACTACTGCGATTGTGCCCTGGTTCACCCGGATGAGCACCTCAGTAGAGAAAGCCGAAAGCTGACTGTCATGATAAAGCGCGAGACTGGTCAACCACTCGATGACTTAGCAGAATCTTCGGGATTCCTCCACATTAACGAAGGGCCGTTTCCCGGTCATGTATGTACGCGCCCCGTATTCGGATGAGCGCGGAGGTACCAGGGGCTATATAGTAGTCCCACCGTCAAACTCCTATGGCTAAGTGAAAGTGTTAAAGCAAAATAGTCCGATTGCCTCGTTCGCTGAGCTATCACCTCCTTAATGGACCAAGACGTTGGATCAAGTGTGAATACGCGTTTTTTGCGAACACCCGCGGCCCGCATTATATGCGTGGGGGCTGAAGCCGACAACTGCAAACTTTCAGGTTATATACATATATACATAAACGGCCGCACAGGAGGCATCATAATACTTTCAAGCAAAAGTATAAAAACAGCCTTTATAATTTAATAAGCATTGTTCTTACAATTTAGATACATGTCACTAGAACATGATACGCTTCGAGCACTGAGCCTCTATTACACGAGCGCCTTCTAAGACTTCCTCAGAATAGTGCTCGGCCGATACCCGACCTACCGCCGAACTCTGGGATGCAATAGTGCTGGCCTCCATCTCTGCGCAGTATGTCTTGACACGGGCAAGAGCCATCTGCGCACCCTCTATGCACGCCGACCTCTTCACAGCGTCGATATGCGGCACAGCACCAAGGAATTGTTGCACTAGGCCAAAATAACTATTCGGCCTCGGTCCCTCCGGCCAAAGGTGATCCACGACGGACCTCATAGCAAGTCCGGACAACCTATGGAGCTCGGCCCACTCGGCCATTTGTTCATTTAACAGCAGCGGACGCGTTGGAGTGCAGAACTGCGACCAGTAAAACCTTTCCACTACATGATCCTTCTGATCTTTGAAAAACTTGGTCGCATCAGCAGCACTCGCTGCTAAATCCAAGTACGCGTCTGCAGAACTCCATAATTTATCCAGAGGGGCATACTTAGGGTCTCCAAACCTCGTCCGCAACAAAAAGGGCTTCCCAGCCGCAATATCTCCAGCTTGACGGAGTTCTTCCTTCACCGCTCTGATTTGCGAGCGGGTTTCCTTGGCCGCTTCCATGGCCTCCTTTAGTTCTGCCGCCTTCGCTTGGCTTTCCTTTTCAAGAAGCTCATACCGGTCGGCGGCATCTTTCAGCTCAATAGCCATCTTGGCTATTTTGTCTTTGCTCTGGCAATGGGCAGCCTGTTCGGCTCTTAGCTCTTCGACCGCCTTTAGGGCGGCCGCATCACTCTTCCTAGCTTGTTCCTTGGCTCGGGCAAGTTCTGCCCGAAGGGTCTCCACGGCGACAACTCCATCTGTAGTCACAGCATATTGCAGATACTAGCATCATGCTCCTCTTAATATGTATTGATCCTAGGAGAATACATACCCTGTGCCTCGTCAAGCCGCTTGTTTACAAGCACGATGTCGGCATCTGCCGCATCAAGTTGCCGCTTCAGTTCGACAAACTCACCAGTCCGGCTAGCCACCGGACCCGCAGCCACCTGCACATGAAAGCAGCACGGTTATTACCTGGGACTATGATCCTCTATTCACCATCTTTTTTTGACATCAACCAGAGTCTCAGGGGCTACTATCTGCATTGGCCACACCTAGCGTGTGCGGTATCGTCCAAAAAATATATATTACTTCACGGACCTCAAAGCCTTTCAGCAGACTCATAAAAGCTTCATGCAACCCGCGTTCGGCGGATTAAATCCTCTCAACCACCCTGCCCATTAGTGCATGATGTGTTTCTGAGATAGCCGTTTGCTCCAGAAGATTCATCAGTGCGTCTGATCGCACACCGGACGGTTCCAGACTCTTTCTGTTGCTCTCCTTAGGAGCCGAATACCCCGGACTTCGGTTGGCTGAAGTTTTACCTTCTGGCCTTGGCGGATCAGGAGAAATCTTCCGTGACGACACCTCAGGGTCGCCCGCTTCACGAGGCGGGGAGGCACGGGGAGGTGTTTCGCTCTCCATCATCTTCGAAAGAAGATCCCCCAAAGACGAACTCTGTCGAGAAGGGCTACGATCCGAACTACAAGATACACGCCTCAGTTATCGTTCTCGGAAATAAAGCAGGATATATTTACTATAAAGTACTTTCGTTTACTTACAGCTCGATAGAGGGCTGGTCCCCTTGCGGGTACTATGCGGTAAGGATGCCCTCTGGGGTAGGACCCTCCGATTCTTCCCTCGCTTGGAAACCATTACTTCCAAGTCTTCAGAGGTGGTCATCTTCCTTCCCCGGGGAGAGGGAATTTTAGATTCTTCCCCCCAGTTATCCTCCTTCGCGGAGGCACTAATTCCCTCGGTTTGGATGAATAGTGAGTGAGGCTTGCTCTCGGCTTCTTTGTTCCTCCCTTTACCTCCCCCTGATGGCGCTTGATAAGGTGCAAGCTCAAGCATCCTTGCTAGTACAGGATTCGGTGAGCCCTCGGGAAGGGGGGCCGGACACCTGATCATCTTTGCCTTTTTTATCCAGTCCTGGTTAAAAGGCGACTTTTCAGAATGATGTTGTGATAAATTAAAAGACAACGTGTTCGGCCGCGGAATTACTTACTTGAGTGTCTGGACGATTGCAGTTCAGACCCGCATCCTCGAAGGTGCCCGGACACTCTATTTGTGATCCGAAGAACGATCTGTACATCTCTTCGAGCGTCGCGCCGAAGAAGTGCTGAATAGTGCGCGGTCCTTCCGGGTTGAACTCCCACATACGGAGAGGTCGACGTTTGCAAGGCAGGGCTCGACGAACTAGCATAACTTGCATTACCTTAACAAGGCTGACATCTCTCTCGAGGAGATCTTGGATGCGGCTCTGCAATGTCGGCACATCATTTACTGGCCCCCAGTCCGGCCCCTTGTTGACCCATGACGCCAGTTGTGGTGGGGGGCCCAAGCGGAAGGCAGGGCGGCTACCCACTTAGTACCCCGGGGAGCTGTGATATAAAACCACTCCCATTGCCATAAACTGGACAGCTCCGGGAAGGAACCCTTTGGCCATGGAATATCAGCGCCTTTGCTTATTACGGCACCTCCGCACTCTGCGTGTCGCCCCTCAATCACCTTCGGCTTCACATTGAAGGTCTTGAGCCATAAGCCAAAGTGTGGGGTAATGCGGAGGAAGGCTTCACACACGACGATGAACGACGAGATGTGAAGGATGGAATCCGGAGCCAGATCATGGAAATCGCGCCCGTAGTAGAACATGAGCCCTCTTACAAAGGGATCTAGACTGAAACCTAGTCCTCGGAGGAAGTGGGAGACAAATACGACACTCTCGCAGGGTTCGGGAGTGGGAATGACCTGCCCTCGTGCAGGCAGCCTGTGCGAGATTTCGCCGGTCAAATACCTAGCTTCTCTTAGCTTCTTGATGTCCTCCTCTGTGACGGAGGAGGGCATCCACCGACCTTGAAGGTTGGATCCGGACAAGATTGAAGGTCCGAAGCGCCTAACCTGAGCATTGGGTGTTGGAACTCGAGGTGGGGGAAGGATTCAATTGAGTGCGAGAACAAGGGGACAGGCCTAGGCCTCTTTATAAAGGGGATGAATATCAAGCGTCCTCCGCGTGGCCGTTTGGGACTTGCCTAAAATCGAGGAGTCATACCAACATGCTCGATGGGGTTACCCCCTACCCGTATTGATGAGAATCCCGTGAAAAAAGGGACACGATCTCTGCTTCGACAGGAGGTGCCAATAAAACCGCCTCGCAACGCGTGCAATGACAGGCTCAGAAAAACGGTTCGTCATAACTAGTCCACGGCAGTACGTCACATTATGAAAAGCTATTATTCTCTCTACGGTGGTATGTGGAATTTGTTTTGCAGAGCCGGACACTATCCTTGTGTTCAAAATCTTCTATGGAGTATTCGGAGGAGGAACCCGCCTTGCAATGCCGAAGACAATCTGCGCACCGGACTCATCGTCATTGAAGCCTGGTTCAGGGGCTACTGAGGGAGTCCTGGATTAGGGGGTCCTCGGACAGCCGGACTATATCCTTTGGCCGGACTGTTGGACTATGAAGATACAAGATCGAAGACTTTGTCCCGTGTCCGGATGGGACTTTCCTTGGCGTGGAAGGCAAGCTTGGCAATACGGATATGTAGATCTCCTCCCTTGTAACTGACTCTGTGTAACCCTAGCCCCCTCCGGTGTCTATATAAACCGGAGGGTTTAGTCCGTAGGACAACAACAATCATACCATAGGCTAGCTTCTAGGGTTTAGCCTCTACGATCTCGTGGTAGATCAACTCTTGTAATACTCATATCATCAAGATCAATCAAGAAGGAAGTAGGGTATTACCTCCATCGAGAGGGCCCGAACCTGGGTAAACATTGTGTCCCCCGCCTCCTGTTACCATCCGCCTTAGACGCATAGTTCGGGACCCCCTACCCGAGATCCGTCGTTTTTGACAGCGACAGCGGGGGCTGGAGCCGCGATCATCTCACCTACCCAGGACAAGCTCTACTACGCCGTGCAACTCTGCTTTCAGCATGGCGAGAAGGTCTCCAACAACATCACTAAGTATGAAGGCCTAATCGCTGGCCTCAAGGCCGCAGCGGCTCTGGGGGTCAGGCGCCTCACCATTAAGGGCGACTCCCATCTCCTCGTCAACTTGTCCAATAAGGCGTACACGCGAAAAGACGAGCACATGGAGGCATACCTTAAAGAGGTACACAAAATTGAGAAACGATTCTTGGGCTTGGAATTGCAGCACGTACCGCGTGGCACGAACAAGGAGGCGGACGACATCGCCAAGAGGGTGTGCTGACACAAGCCCCGGAAGCCTGGCGTCTTCAAGGAGCGGTTCTTCAAGCCATCAGCGGCTCCCCCCACTGCAGGACCAGCGCTGCTTCGGGAGGAGCTGCCCATGGCACCCTCCTCGGGCGCCCCAGCCTGCGGCCCGACCTCGGGGGCCCGCCTGCTCCTCACGCTCGAACCTCAGGAGGGGTGTTGGACCGAGGAGTTCAAGGCGTAGCTGCTCCGAGGCACCTTGCCAGGGAAGAAGGAAGACGCAGAACGTGTGGCCCACCAGGCCACCGCGTACCACATCCAGGACGGCGAGCTCTACCGAAGGCGCCCAAACGACATCTCTCTGCGGTGCATCTCCATGGAGCAGGGGTGCGAGTTGGTGGCCAACATCCACAACAGGGACTGCGGGCATCACTCCTCGTTGCGCAGCCTCGTGGGAAAGGCATTTCACAGCGGGTTCTACTGGCTCATGGCGCTCAACGACGCCACTGAGATGGTGAGATCCTGCGAGGCATGTTAGTTCCATGCCAAACAGATCCACCAGCCCGCTCAGGACCTCCAGACCATCCCGCTCTCATGGTCGTTCACGGTCTGGGGGCTGGACATCCTGTGCCCGTTTCCCTGAGTAGCAGGGGGCTACGACTACCTCTACGTCGCCATCGACAAGTTCACCAAGTGGGTGGAGGTGGATCCCGTGCGCACCATCCCAGCTGGCTCGGCTGTCAAATTCATCAAGGGCCTCATGATCCACTTTGGGGTCCCCAACCCTATCATCACTGACAATGGCTCTCAGTTCACGAGCAAACTTTTCAAAACATATTGTGCTAACCTTGGAACGCATATATGCTATGCTTCGGTGGCATACCCATGAAGCAACGACCAAGCCGAGTGCGCTAACGCGGAGGTCCTGGGGGTCCTCAAGGTGAGGAGCTTCAAGAAGAAACTCGAGGCCTGCAGCAGGGGTTGGCTTGATGAGCTCCAGTCCGTGTTGTGGTCTATCCGCACCACCGCGACCAAGCCCACGGGCGAGACCCCATTTTTCCTCATCTACGGGGTTGAGCCAGTCCTTCCTCATGAGGTCAAACATCGCTCCCCACGAGTCTTGGCATTTGATGAGGCACGCCAGGACGCCTCGCGGGGGATGAACCTCGTGCTGGGGGAGGAGTGCTGCCGCCAAGCCTCGCTCCGTGCCGCGGGGTACCAGCAGGCGCTGCGGCGGTATCACTGCCGTAGCGTCCGCTCCAGGACCCTCGAGGTGGGTGACCTTGTCCTGAGGCAGGTGCTCTCCAGGGAGGGGCTTCACAAACTCTCGCCTATGTGGGAGGGCACGTTCAGGATCGCCCGTGTCTCCAGGCCTGACGCTGCACGCTTGGAGACGCAGGACGGGGTCCCCATCCAGAATGCATGGAACATCCAGCTCCTCCGGAAGTTCTATCCATGATCAAGGTCATGCTCCTCTCTAGTCTTCGCTCGTGACACTCTCATGTAATAATGAGTTGGGGTTGTACACGCCCCGGAGTCTCCTGAGTGCTGCCCCTGGGCCTCACGGGGGCTCCCACCCACGTACTAGTGGAGGCCCCATGCTCCGCGCTGGTGGGAAGACCAGAAGACTAGTGTAGGTAATACAAAAAAATACACTTCCGTGATGATACGTGTTTGTCACAGTAGATCACGTTTTCTGTCATGCATGTACATCCATGACAATTTTCTGACAGAATCAAGATAGTCATACCTGTGCTGTCGTAGAAGTGTTCCATGACATTACCAAAATTATCATCACAGAAGTGTTCACTTCCATGACGATAAATGCCGCGTCATGGAAGTGCTTTCGTCAAGGGTGACCGACACGTGGCATCCATCGTAATGGGTTGTAGTTAAGCTATCGGGTCCGGTTTTGGATCCGATAACTCGCTAACAGCCACGACCAATGCCGATTTTCCACGTGTAAAATTCTCATTGGCCAACAGAACGACGTGTCAGCTCCGCGTTGGCACAAGTGTCACTCATCCAATGGGCGAGATGCGCCTATGATATGTTGACACGTGGACCGGCCCAAAAGTTGCCCATAAAGATTAAATGGGCCGGCCCAACAAAAGTCTCACAAGATTTTGCGGACCATAATGGGCCGGCCTAGCTAAAGGCCCACAAGATTTTGCGGACCATAATGGGTCGACCCAGCTAAAGGCCCACAAGATTTTGCGGACCATAATGGGCCGGCCTAGATAAAGGCCCATGAGATTTTGCCGACCATAATGGGCCGGCCCAGCTAAAGGCCCACAAGATTTTGAGGACACTAGTGGGCCGGCCCATTCACAGGCTGCCATGGTTTGGGCCAAATGTCGGCCCATATTTGATCCAGTCCATTAACAGCCTGCCACGTCCCGGGCCTAATAAAGGCCAATATGAGATCCGGCCCGTTAAAAGCCTACCACGTTCTGGGCCAAATTATGGCCCAGATCAGATCCGGCCCTTTAAGAGGCTTTGGGCTAAACTATGGCCCATATCAGATTCGGCCCGTCAACTGGACGCTATGCTTTTGGGCCCACTTGCTAAAGGCCCATTTAGTAATTCGGCCTGATATTAGTTTCGGCCTATTAAAGGCCTATTTAACATTTCGGCCCTATATTTATTTCGGCCTGTTAAAAGACCGTCATATAGTTGGGCCTAACTACAGCCCGGTTTGCATCCGGCCTGCTCACAACCGATAATCTGATTGGGCTAAACAAGGACCGAGACAATTTTGGCATGTTAACAGCCTGTGATGTGATTGGCACAATCATGGGCCGGGGTCTATTTCGGCCTGCTGCCGGCCCGTGAGCTGTTTGGCACGTTTCAGGCCCAACCTACTTTTCAGCCTCCTAAAAGCCCATTGAGTTTTCTTGCGAAAATAGGGCCGGCGGTTTACTCGGCCTATTAAAGGCCCGAATCTACTTGTGGGCCAGTTTACATTTAGGCCTGTTAACGGACCAAGATGACTGGGCCCATGATGTGGATCATACATAGTGATTTGCATGACGGCCCGATTATGTACCATAATTTTACGGTTTGGTCGGTTTACTGCGAAGACTGGATATATATACAGTAAAATAGGTGTAGCATCCTGAATAAGAAAAAACCTAGACTATACAATAAAGAAACTACGGCATATTACATACACTGGGCATCAAAGTTCGCCACTATGATAATAAAGCACAAGCAGACAGCAGATTACATACACTGGGCATCAAAGATCGCCACTAGTGCGAATAAACATGCCGACAAAATAATATACAAAACCGTCAGCACTTCAATAGAGTTCAAGAAAGGTTAAACCTGCTCGGGAGCTGTGGCGCAAGCAGCTGAGCAAGCTGGTGAGACTGCGCTTGTTTGACACTTATATCCTCCTCACTCTGAAAGATAAACAAGCAGACAGATGACATGTTTTGCACATATAAGTATCAGCGCTGACAATTCATCGCATCTCTTACAGACGAATAAAGTGACACAGTTTAAAATAGCACTAACACAATATGGTATTGTTCAGGTCAAGACATGGCAGGAAATGACATTGTGAAGGAGTTGGCAGCTTCACGACACCACTGGATTACAGATCAAGAACTCATAAGTATCAATGGTTAGTGTGTTGTCCATTTATCCCATTTTAGTTTGGCAAATAAAGAGACGATTTAAATAATAGTAGAATGATATGACATTGTTCATAGTTAAGTCATTGCAGAATATGACATTGTGCTGTAGTGGGTAGGTTCACGACACCACTAGATTACGGATCAAGAACAGAAGCATACATGCAGTGCAAAAGAAGATCACTTGCTCTGTATAGTTTAATTTACATGGTATGAAGAAGGAACTTGGTTGTACAACTGAAAACTTAAATTGAGAAGGACAAACTTTTGTTTATGAACTACATAATAAACTTTAAACATGCAATTTGATGCAAACACCAAAAATAAACAGCTCTTGCAGTCATGCCTAACCAAATATACACAAAAAAGTTTGAAGGCTTGATAAGGACAAACTTACATTATTGGTGAAGACAGGCTCTATAAAGCCCTTGTCCATGCTGATGGGGGGGGGGCAATTCAAGAAGTTTACCACAAAATCTTCTTCATAAGCATTGCCTTTATTCTACATTTTATTAAGAGTAAATATAGATGTGATAATATAAGAAAAAATGGAGAATATTTAAGATAAGATGAAGAGTGATGCTACATAACCAAGTAGCTATAAATGTAACTACAGCGATACAGGCAAAAGGTACAACCAAGAGCAATGCAGAGCTAAACTTCTTCAGTACCATCGGTGTTATCCAACCTTATGGTAAGAGTAAATATAGATCTGATGTGTAGAAAATGGAGGGCGAAGGAAAATAAGCTACACTGTGATGGTACATGAACAACTACCTATCAATATAAGTACACTGATAAAGGACAGCAAGTACTTACAAGAACAATGCAGAGCTAAAAAAAATTCATTAGCATTGGATATATTCTATACGAATGTAAGCATTCATACAGATCAGATAATTTGGAGCGAACAATTGATAAGCAAGCTATCATGCATACTGATGTCACATAATGAACCAGGAATGTATGCAAGTATAGTGATACATGACAACAGGTACTAATAAGAACAAAGCAGCAGGCAGCATATTTGCGATATCTTGTTGTCCTTTTCAAACCGGAATTCTTGTTCGAGCAGATTTCCTGCAAAAAAGATCCGTAAGGCACATGCGGAAAAGTAGAAGTTCAAATTGTCATGTGATATCATAGACAATACCTCATCCTGGGAACGAGACCAGTGCATAACAAGGTTTTTCCATTCAATGTCTTCTAAATTTATCATAGGAGACTCCACCGGAAATTCGTTTATAGACTTGCCATCAAAGTGTGATTTCCACAGGTAACATTGATACTGCTGCAATGCTTCCTTGGAAAGCACAAGCAAGCTTTGCTCATCATGACTATCCAGATTGACCCTCACCTACTTACAACAATGTAATGTAAATCATTGATGTGTTCAATCAGCAGAAAACATGAAAATAATCACCATGAATAATAGCACTTACACGTAAGTGGGACAGGAAGATATGGAAATGGTGTTTGTATTCACTATAATCTTCCCATGATGGGAATATATGCACGTAGTCCCTAACAACATTCAAAGCATTGTCTTCTAAACCGGGAATAACTGGAATGGGGTTCCAATCTGCAGGAATTGACCGTCTATGCAGTTGGGATAGGTCTTCGGCCGGTGGACTTGCTGTACTTTTTGCTGGAGTGGGGTTTTTCTGTGGTACGGCTGGTGCTATGGCAACTGAAATCGGCATACCTTTTGCTGGAGTGCAGGTCCTGTGTGGTGGGGCTAGTGGTGTGGCCAGTGAAGTATGGGTACAGTCTGCTGGAGTCGGTCCTACGTTTTGTGTCACTGGTTGTAGAGCCAATATAAGTGGGGTGCTGTTTGATTTCTCCGGCACCACCACGTTTTTCAAGGACTTTGCCGGTGCTCCTTCAGGTTCGGCAATCACCCTCTTCCATTCTGATGTCTAACGCACAAGAACAACATTTGAGTAGAAAAACATGGTATGATAACAAATGGAATATGTATTGATAATGGATGGGCATGGCATCTTGACATATATGATGAGTAAACTAAGCAAATGGCGGTGCTACAAAGTAGAAGAAATGCAAGACAACTTATGAAAGATATGCACAATCAATAAAACCTTGCCAAGTTAGAATAGGCACCTTGATGGGTGAACAGGACAGGCCATTTGCCTATGAGTCCTCGAGGTCAGAATAGTCATTAAGATCATATTCTGAACAAGAATCTAAAGGTGGGGAGTGTATGAGTTTCATTGCATCCAGAATGGCACTCAATGCCTTGGTGCCAATTTTGTAAGTCGTTGCAGTGTTCCACAATATTCTTCTAATGCGTGGATTCTGATATTCACTGTGATTACGTATAATATCTGAGAAGCATGAAAACATAAATAGTAGTGAGATTATCTTTGTAATGCAGAGGATATTCTAATATAGGGGCGCCCCTGTAAACCCTTGTGTGCTATCACTGGACTCTGATGAGAGAGACCATGTGTGTTGTAATATGGTGCGTGCATTAATATAATTTGGCACAAGTACACAAAAAATAGGCTCCAGAAGTAAGGATAGTTGGCAGATGATAGGTTCATAATATACTGTATAGAGTTTATTGCCAAACCATGATAACAAGAGCACACAACAACTAGGCAGATCGTAGTGTACATAAAAGGGGTACACCATAACCAGGATATATAAATCAGGAAAGTGGAAATGGCTGGAAATTACGGTGTTGTATTGCCGCTACTAATTGAAAGCCTATCGATCACGTACAGGCCAGCTCTATCAGCTATTGACTGCAGATGTCCCTGCTCCCCTTTCTGACAAGGAACATACTGTACGTACTAAATACAGAATAACAAAAGAGTAACATGTTAAAGAACAGAAGAGGAAGCATATTCTTGAGGTTCCGCTTCATTGCATACAGTGTTGGTTGCCCACTCATGATGAATCACAGTGCCCGAAGAAATGCAATTCCATGCTGTCTCTCTATATGTGGCCACATGCATTTGGAAAATCAAGTGGGAGCATTACCTGACCAATTAAATGTGTGTCTGTTAACTAATATCAGTATCATATCACAATTCGTATTTGAAGAAGTAAGCTTTGGACTTATGATTGGTGTGTTGTTTAGCTTCAAGAGTGGATTGCTGCTAGTGCGACACAAAGCAGCTACGCAGATCATAGTGTAGATATAACGGGAAAACCGTAAGCATCACAAGTAAAATCAGCAAGGGGGAACTTGCTGGAATATATGTGCTATTATTGCCGGTACGGCTAGAAAGGCTTCGGATACCAGCTCTCTTCAACTGAAGGTGCGATACTGTTAATATCTATGTAACTCTCAAAGGCGACATAGCTCCCCACATTTCCTTGCTAATCTATTAGGATTCAAGTGGGCAGGCCACTACAATTCCTATTCCTATGTTTACAAAATCCTACGAATCAAAGAGGCCCGAAGAGTTCAAACTGTCCATCACAGCCGACCGTATAGACCTCTACACTGCAAATGTCCCTGCTCATCTTCACTACAAGGAACATACTGTACTACTATCATACTCCCTCCGTTCCAAAATATAAGTCTTTGTAGAGATTTCCACTATGGATCACATACAAATGTATACAGATACATTTTAAAGTGTAGATTCACTCATTTTGCTCCATATGTAGTCCATGGTGGAATCTATACAAAGACTTGTATTTAGGAATGGAGAGAGTACTTACTAAAGAAGAACGGAAGAGGAACATGCTAAAGAAGAGCAAGCAGATTTTGGATAATAAAATGTTCGTTGCACAGTGCCCACACATGATGAACCAGAGCGCATTAAGAATGCAACTCCCTGCTGTCTCTCTATATGTGGTGCACGTGCTTTTCGAAAGTAAAGTAGGAACATTAGCTGACCAATTAAATGTTATCTATTTTAGTAATATCAGCATCATATCACATTCGTATTTGAGCAACAAGTTTGGAATTATGAGTGGCACGTTGTTTAGCTTGATGGATTTGGGAGCAGTGCTAAGCAGGTACGATGATGGTACTGAATTTAAAGGCATGTCTGCATGCAAGTCGCGTGACTTTGTCAATTGGGTCAGTCAACCATTTCAGGCGGTTGGATGAAGATCCTACGTCTCATAACCCTTCTTCTTCCTCGTCTCTGATTCTTCCCATATAGAACACCGCACGGGCCGCTGGCTGAACCACCGGCCCCCACCACCTGTGTTCCTCCGCCACCCCACCCCCACCCGCGTCGAGTTTTCTTCGTTCGACGAGGCCCCGCCACCGCCCCCACAACCACCGTCCCCACCCGAGCCCCTTCCTTCGCACCGGCGAACTCTAGCGAGCTCTGAAAAATTGACTGACCCAATTTTGAAATTTAGTCTACTGTCATTTAACTAGTGTGGAATATAAAAGGGGAAAACCATAAGTATTGCGAGTATAGTGTTGAGCGTGCCATGGCGGATCTGAAGGTGCAAACCGGACAAAGGCAACTTCGCAAGCAATGTTTGCTTTCAACTAGCAAGTAAGTGATGGACAAGAAATCAGAGTAAAGAAGTGGCGATCTATTTTCTTGCTGCGATAAATAAGTTGAGTAGATACGAAAGAGTACCACCTCTGGTGCGGCGCCATGTATGCATCTGCTAAAATTTGAAGGTGTTGTAGTAGCGATGGCTGTCGGCGGCGTGGAAGCGGATCTAGGAGGGTAGACGGTGGCGGCGGGGCGCGGTGGACGAGACGGTCATAGGAGCGGCGCCGGCAAGGTGGACGACGGCGGGGATGAAGCGAGAGGACGGGATGCAAGGATCTCGGTCCGAAGCCGTGGATGAGAGAGGTCGATCTCTTGTAATGGCCGACGGCGTCAGGGTATCAGCTCCGGCATGGTGGAGGAGGACGGTGGTGCATGGGGTGGCAGACGGAGGAGGCTGGGGTGGAGAGGGTGGTTTGGCGCCCATGGAGTACGAATGGGGAAATGGAGGGAGAGAGGAAGGGAGGAACCATGTCTTCAGGGCGCGCTAGTCTCAAATGCGAGGAAATTTACAAACTTAGCCCCTGTTTAAAATTTCCTACATCACAGCAATATTAGTGAGTTGGGGATAGGATGGTAATCTTGCATACACCGAATTTTTTGCCGAAGAGAGTTTGTTTTTGGCGCCCACCGTGTATGAATCAGGGAGGGAGTCGATTTTGGCCGAGGAGACATTATGTTTTGGCGCCCACCGTATATGAAACCGGGTGAGAGGCGGTTATGTCATGTTTGAGTGAAATTACAAACCTACCCCTATCGAAACCTATAGAAATCGAGCCGATAGACTTTGCGTGGCAGGGATAGGCAGTAATTTCCATCTCGCAGATTTTGGTTTCGGGCGGTTACTGCGACTTTCCCCGCTTCATTCAAATTTTTGCAGAGCAAGAGTGCACGTTTACCGTGCCAACTCAATTCGAATCCAATATTCTATTTTTATTCGGGCATGATCCATTTTCGATTGGAATAAAATTCTATATACATCATTTTTTATATATACTTTCGAAAGCACAACCAAGAATTCTGCTCCTTTATATATAATATGATTTACAAATACAATGATCTCAAAATCATAAGGTTGAATTCAAAAAATTTAAACCAAAATATGTTCTACTAAAATGTATGGATCAGTAATATCTACATATTAAATAACATAGATGCGCGTGAATTCATATGAGTATGCATGTTTGATAGATCAATTTTGGTGCGAGTATGAATTACATGTATCATCATCTCAAATTCAAATATTTGAATCCCTTTTATGTTGACTCCTTTCACGCCCATCTCTCTCTCATGCAAGCTCCTTCATGTAGCTATCACTCTCTTTTCTCCAGCTCACCTGCACGCTCACTTCATGTTTCTCCAATCTTCGCAAACATGGTCTCTCGACGTCTCCCTTGAGAAATGTCACACTCTCCCTATCGTTATACATTACACGGTTTTCATTATCTCTCACATCTCTACCGTTCTCTGGTATCACTAGGTACCAAAGCTTTCTTTTTCACCACCACACACACACAGTCTCACTCGTCTTTCACTTTGTCTTTCTCTCTATGGGGTTCTCTCACACACCCTATATGTCTCTAGATATGACTCATACCACTAAAATTACTCTCTCCTGCAGACACAACATTTGTTGCGGTCTCCTTTCCGTCTCCATCACAGTTATAAAACTGGCATTATTCATTTGTTTACCGATCAGACAACCCCCCCTCTCTCTTTGTCACACACACACAACTCCTGCTTCCACTCCCCTTCCCGACTACCATCTCTCTCTCACACACACAAAACTCTCGCTTTCGCACCCCCGACTCGTATTTCTCTCACAAACATTTATCGACTAGCCTCTAGATTGGTTTATACACCCGCACACTCGTGCTTCCACTATCGCATACATGTCTCTCTCACGCTCCTTGAATCTATGTAGATTTTTCTTCCCTTCTTGAGACATGCCCTATCGATTGTGCACACACACACTATCGCCTCATTTTAAGCTGATACCTCTCACACACACACACTCTTTGTGTCTTTGTCACACATGCACTCCGTCCTCCTCCTCTCTCCCTCTCTCTCACACACATGGGCTTTTTGCAACAACTAGAAAGATGCCCATGCGTTGCACGAAACATCAAGATGCATTTGTATGAGTTGTTTATCTTGTGGGAGAAAAGGATGAACGAGGGAAGGCCTTATTTGCAAATGTGGAGAGGGGTGTGGGTATCTTTTTGCAAAATTGCCGTAGTTTCCTTCCTATCCGTCAGATATAAATTGGATGGCCTATATTGCAGGATGGCAGGCACACCATCATCACCAACTCTGATTTTTTATCTCTACTCTTATAAAAAGCATAGTCGGTGATGATGGTGTGCCCGCCATCCTGCAATATAGGCCGTCTGATCTATATCTAACGGATAGGAAGGAAACTATGGCAATTTACCCGCACTCCTCTCCACATTTGTAGATAAGGCCTTCCCCCGTTCATCCTTTTCTCCCACAAGATCTTGATGTTCCGTGCAACACACGGGCATCTTGCTAGTAAGAGTAGATATTAGACATATACCACTTCTCGAATCTTGAAACCAACAACATTCCTCCCTTATCTCATCAAAACCGCCAAAGGAATATATTTTGAGTGAACATCACCTATTTTTAGTGATATACGTATTTCAAAACTAGACTCTAGTTTCTATCAAATCGGTGAATATGTATTAATCAACTTTGATCGTGTGGCAACGCATTGGCACACTGCTAGTATTTATTACCACTGTATAATTTTTTGGACATCAGACAAACAGTGGAGTACATATACGAAGAGAAGAGGTGCACGCACGCAGTCGGTCTCTCGCTGTCTCGCACACATGAGAGTTACGCAAAGGCACCGTTAACAAATAAACCCTAAAACCCTAGGTGCACGATTGCTGCATGCGCGGGTACCGGGTACGTGGTAGAGTGCACCTTTGTGGGAATAGTCAGCTTGCGTAATAATTTGATCCATAGGAGTTGATGGCCGGGACCACAGGTGAACCACCTGGAGGCGTTGGCTCACCAGTTGCCACAGATCGAGTAGCCATGTTTAAAATATCATTTTTTTAGCAGGGTAAGAGTTCCGATTTTCAATGGCGCGTTATAGGTACTAAGTAGTTTTTAGAACGATTGGTATGGAGCGATAATGGAATTCATAACTACTACCTCCTTGGTGTATGGCTGTATGAGTTTATGTTGCGAGATGTTGAACCTGGTAGTTCTAGGGCAAATACTATGGTTTAGATGTTGGTTTTCAGTAATGAAAATCAGAAGGGGGAAACCCTTCTTTGATATAAAAAACTACTACCTCCGTTCTGGTTTACTAGTCCCCATCGTAGTTTGGGTTAATGTTTGTCCATGAATTTTACTTGTAAAATGTGAATGGAAAACAATTCTTTGTTATACCCAAACAAAAAAGGACCGGAGGGAGTGATTGCTCTGACACAGACATGACCTCTCATAGCGCAAGCATTGAACCGGCGCGCCGGCCAAGAGGGACCGACTCGCTGCAGGCCCGGCTGAACACGCCTCCTCGCCGCATGCAACCGGCTTCAGACTGCCCCGCCTGCCTCCATTGAATCCGCGTGTGTGCCGGCAACACGTCCTTCCGCGAGCCGGCCGGCATTTTAGAACACAAAAAATGACCAAAATATAATTAATTACGCATGGTCTTGACTTGTTGTGCTCGCAGTGGTAGCAGGAACTAGACGTTTTTCTTTATTTATAACTCTCCTCACTTTTTTTTGGCTTTGAAGTGAATCATGGTTGTGGACATTATCTATGAATGTGCAGATATCTGTGAACATGAGTTTGATGTAGAAGTTGAACTTGAAATGTCGGGCTTGCGCGTGAACTATACCATGTCCAATGCTTCGGCTGTTATTGTATGGAAAGTAATTGCTATTATTACATGACCCGAAAAATAATTATCTTGTGCCACATCAGTAGATGCATGGACATCACAACAGGCACACTGACTGGATAAACATTTGAACCTAGCTATTATGAAGGAAATTTGTATTGACAACAGTTTTAGATAGCAGGAGACGCCTAGCCTGCTCTGCCTCTGCTAGCTTATTTTTGGCTTCTTCCATCTCTTCTTTGGCTTGGGTGAAGAGAGCATCCGATTGCTCTTTTTGCTTCTTCAGGAACTCAACTACATTCTCAAGGGTTGTTGCACGCTTTCTTTCAGGCTTTACTAGAGCCACGAGGACACGAACAGCTGACGACTCCACCTGGCTTGTGTGTAATCCAGCATCATCTGGGAATTTGCACCTTGTGTCTAATCCAGGATCATTAGGGAACTGACACCTTGTGTGTAATCTAGCCTCATTTTGGAAACATGATCTCGAGGTTGACCATACTTCCCTCCTCACAGGAACTGCATCCTGACATGAAGTTACTTCTTTTTTAGATCAATACTCAGAGCAACCCAGATCCATTTAGTAGAAGCCAGATAAATAGGACTCGGAGAAGTGAATTCAAAAGGAAAAATATAAAAACAGACTACAAGGTGAGAACACCCACTTCCTACATCAAGCTAAAAACAAAAGCATTAGGACGATGACTCTTCTTATTACACATCGAAGGACACGAGGCTAAGAGAAACAGAAACTACAACATATACATTGAAGAAGAGGAGGCTAAACGAAAGTAATTGAAAGGGTGTTACTTCCCAAAGCTCGTTTTACAGGTTCGGTGCAGCTTCTCTTTAACTTTCCACGCTCCTTGAAGATGTCCCCAATATCCCGTGTTTGGTCTTCATTGCTCCTCTACATGTCCGCACTCGTGGTTTTAAAATCTCAACATGGCAAGAAAAATATACTACTAGTAATACTCACGCATCTTGTGGGCAACATTAAAGCACTCGTCTGCCATGTTAGAGCATCTCCAACAGAAGCGCAACGCGCGGCGCTTTAAAAAAGCGTTTACAGTGTTGAGATCGAGAAGTAGACATAGAGAGTAGAGAATAGAGAGTAGAGGATAGTTCTCAGCATAGATATAGCATAGATAGATAAAAAAATAGATAGTTCAACTACTCCTCGTCGTCCAACTCCTCCTCGGTGATGTCCTCCTCCGGCGTCTCAATGTAGGCGTGAAGATACCAATTGTCGTCGGATTCCCAGGGCGACGCTGCTCCTAGCCTCATGTTGAATTGAGCGTCCGCTTTTCGCGTACGCTTGTCCTCGCGATAGGCGGCTCGCTCCGCTCTCCTCTTCTCCCTCTCCGCCCTCCTTTGCACGTAGAACTCGCGCTCATTGATGATGTCCTGCGGGAAGCATTGGCGCCACAATGCCATGGCTTCCTCGTCCATCTCGGTGATGCTGAGACGGTGTTCTCGCCTCCGGTTGTCATGACGATCCTCGTTGGTGATAAGCTGCGGCAGAGGCGCGAGCTCCTGCGCCCGCTGCCGCGTCGGCACGTTGGGGAAGTTCAATGTTCTATGAGGCCACCGGATGCGCCACGCCGCCGCGTCATACGCGCGGGCCGCCTCTTTGGCGGATCTCGGCGGAGAAGCCGCCGGAGGGGCGCGCGCGGACGCCGCGGTATCCCCAAGTTTCCCGGCGATGCGGCGACATGGTGGCGCGGCGACGGCGAGGCGAGAAAGAGCGGGGAGAGAGCGGTGGCGAGGCACAGAGCGGGGAGAGAGCGGTGGCAAGGCACAGAGCGGGGAGAGAGCGGTGGCAAGGCACAGAGCGGTGGGAGGGCGTTGGATTTTATAAAGTGCGCGGGACGCCGCGCGCCAAAACTAGCGCGCGCTCGGCCGCTTTTCCCGCACGCGCGCGATTCTTTCCCACGTCCCTGCTATCTCTACTCTCTTCTCTACTGTTATATTTATTTTATATTTAATATTTATCTCTACTTCTCTACTCTCTACTCTTTTAAAAAACAGAGTTAGTGATGATGGTGTGCCTGCCATCGTGCAATATAGGTCGTCCGATTTATATCCGACGGATAGGAAGGAAACTATGGCAATTTTGCAGAAAGATACCCACACCCCTCTCCAGATTTGCAAATAAGGCCTTCCCTCATTCATCCATTTCTCCCACAAGATATACTACTCATACAAATGAATCTTGATGCGTGCAACGCATGGGCATCTTGCTAGTTCTAAAAAACTTTCCATCATTTGCCACACTACTGGTTGCAAAACCTACCCAAGCACAGCGCGATACAGGAGTGACACACAATTACAAGCTGATATTCTGTTGGATAATGGAGGCTCAATTACTTTTATGGGAACAATAGCAACCAGGAAATTTAAAGGGTAGGTATGAACAAAAATGGAACTGCACATGTACTGCTAAGTGATTCAATACACACATTACCAATCGAGGAGGAGAATGATGGTCGCGGCGGCCTCTGTGCATCATGGTCGGCAACGAGAGTCAGTTCATTGTCCATGACGGTGGTGCTTCTGCGCTTGGCATCAGCTTCCGGGAAGCAGATCCGAGACCGTGGAAGACGGTGCCGGGGAAGAGGCTCCGTGTATGACGACGACGGTGGACCAGCTCTAGTGCGGCGTACAAGGTCGTCGATGAGGCAGATGCGCTGCGGCGGACGAGTGTGCCGATGTAGAAGGGGAGGAGCACGAAGGTTGCAGTGCCGTGGAGAAGTCTATTTTGCGGTGGGTATATAAAATGGGGAGTATTCAGGTGTACTACTTTGGGTGCCGGGGTGGGGTTGGCTTGGTAGGGTGAACCTGAAGTTACGAAAACAACCCCCTACAAAGCGTCATCCGTAGGCCTGTTCCGAAGGCTATGATGGTAACTTCGCACTGCTCAAATCAGGGTCGCGGGAGATTTTCCCGCCGACCTCAAAATTTTGTGACACTGAACTCCCCGTGTGGCGTGCTGGGTGATTGGGCTAAGTAGTACTAGTAACTGCTAGTACTCCCTCTGTTTTTATTAACTTTGCATATTAGGTTTGACCAAAGTCAAACTTCCTAAAGTTTGACCAAGTTTATAGAAAAATATAAACATTTACCATAACAAATATGTATGATGTGAAAGTACATTCAATAATGAATCTAATGGTATTTATTTGTTACTGTATTGTATATGTTAATATTTTTTGTTATAAACTTTCTGAGAGTTTACAAAACTTGACTTTGACCAATGCTAATACGCGGACTTAAATAAAAACGGAGGGAGTACACATTTGTTTCCTTAGTTTGTAGTGAATTAATCATTTGTTGTAATTGTGAAATAAATATATTAGGCTACTGACTTCGAATGTAATGTTCTATATAATTCAGTAGTTAAAATCATTGTTGAATTCCAATATGTATACGAGGTCTATAGTGCTTCACAATATGCTCAAACTCACATAATCCCAGTCAAATGAGAATCTAAATGCATTTCATAGTTATTACTTTGTAGGATGTAACAAAACCAACCATAACTCTACATCATCCATTATAAAAGCAACATTTTGAACACATCCCAATGTGTGAATGAAATGTGTAGAGAGAGCTTGCGAAGATGGAGCAGATAGGGAGGGAAAGATTGTATGTATGTGGACGAGAGAGTAGGAGACAAACCTAACGAGACAGAGAGAGATAGAGAGAAAGAGAGAGGAAGAAGTTAGGTCTATGAGAAAGATGGAGACATGTAATATACGTGAGATGCGTGTGCATCCAGATTCTGTACACGTGGAAGGAGAAGAGAAAACAGGTTTGATGAGAGAGCTAGAAAAACATGGATGAGAGGGGAAGGATCTCATGGATTGAGGGATTGATATTTTTGTGCGGGGCAGAGAGGGATTGGTAATTTTGTGCAGGAGAGAGAGGGGGGGAGGAGTCAGTCAGCCGTCGTCACATCATCCTGCTTCCTAATGGCCCCACATTCTCTAGTGCAGTGTGGTCGCTGTCTTCGATCTCTTCGATGCCCTCTTTGAAGATTGAGGTGTTGTGCATGCTGGGGTGCAAAGAAGCACAAGTGAGAGTGGTCGCCATATAACCTTGGATGGGGATGAATTGTCTGCTCGGGGGAGGGGGTGTGTGTGTGCGGTGTGTGTGTGTGTGTGTGTCAGATATTGAGAGAAATCAAACCTATGGAGAGAAATGTGTGTGTATGTGACGGAAAGCTACATGCTAAATAGGGTTTTCATGAAGAGATTGTGCGTGCGAGATAGAGAGCGATATGGGGGCCTTGAGGTGGGCAGGGGCCGGGTGAGGGTGTCAAAATGTGTGCGTTGATGCATGTGTTACATGCGATTGTGCGAGGGACGGACGAATCGAGAGAGATGGTTGTTGTGTTACGGATGCTCCACTCTCTCTCTCTCTCTCACACACACACAAGTAAAATAGAAGACCGTTCTCTCATGTATACACAACGTATCGGCATCTGTCTATGTCTCACTCATGCAGATCATTTGCACATTCACACCTCTATGTCTCTATCACACGCACACCATCTCCACATTGCCCTTCCGCCACAACACACATATGGACACATACACACGTTCTCTCTCAGTCACACACACAAAATCAGTATTAAAAAAACTAGGGCGCACCTAAAACGTCCAAATCCAAATAAACACAAGCTGGAGCTAAATTCAAATATATGGAAATATTGTAGCGTCAAGAACTTTTCCAGGAAAAAAAATAAGTAATATTCGGGGATTGTGTTCACACACACAAAAAGGTTCGGTGGATGTCCTTCTAGCGCGACGCGGTGACGCACCGTTCGATCGACCGCACGGCCGCGGTACACACGCTTGCACAGGATTCCGTATCATGGCTATGGTAACTAATATAAGGGCTGCCTCAGTCTAATGTTTATGTGTACTAGTACGGTTTTCTTTTAAGTTTGACCAACCCTATATAAAACTAAACTAAGCTCCAATATGCGCACTCATCAATATGCCGCCGCCGTCGTTGCGCATGCCGGCGCCCGCCTGCTCCAGCCATTTCTTGCCCATCACCGCCGTGCGCCGCCATCCCTGTGCCATGAAGCCGAAGGCTCGCCCACTCACGTCGTCTGCAGTCCCTCGACGCGATGCCGCCGCACTGCCAAGCACGCAAGTAGCTGGTGGAGCCACGTCTATGCATGCAGCGTACAAAAAGGACGAGCGCCTGCTCCAGCATGCCGGCGAGGAGGAACTAGCATGTCATTGTCGTCTCCGCCTGCACGGAGGAGGCGCGCATGGTGGCTGTCGCGGCGGAAGTCGGTCATGCCCGCGCCGAGCCCGCAAACCGGGTGCGGATGCAGAATCTACCTTCAAGACCTTGAATTCCACGTGGATCCTGCAATCTGAAGGAGCAATTTGGGTCAGTCGACTCTTGTGAGCCGTTGGATGCAACATGGATGGCTAGAAGGGCTTATTCAACCTCTGAAATTGATGCACTGTTCATCTTCTCAGCCCGCCACATGCCTAACCGTCTGCCGCCGCCGCCCCACCCTCCCCTGAACCACCTGCCACCGCCATGCTCCCCCCACCCCCGCCATCCGGTTAACCCTGGGCACGATCCATTTTTTCCGGTGAAGTGCATTCCACACCCAACACTCATAAGATAGATCATGGGCACCCTGCCACCCTAATATAGATACTGGGGTAGCTTCTATGTCGTCTTCTTCCTTCGCTCCGTCGAACTTCTTTCACAAATTGACTGACCCAAATTATACTACTATTATGAACGTATTAAGTACAGTAGGAACACGAAGATACGAGCAGTAGTACCAACTGCAAGAAGAACAGTAGTAAGACATAGTACTAGTACTACTGTACGTATTAAAGAGTTCAAATAACGAGCAAGAACATAAAGTTCAAATAACGAGAAAGAACATAAACATAGTTCTGCTAGGGGCTCAGCACAACACACCCCTGAAATAAAACTAATCAACTAGTCCACTTGACACCGCAGTAGAACCAACATGAGCGACGGCACTGCCACCTTACTCGGAGTCCGAGTCCACGTCCTCGACTTCGTCCTCGTCCCTCTTCCTCTTCCTCTTCGCCGACGCTTCTTTGCTTGAACCAGAAACTGGGCTCTGCTTCTTCATCCAAACCTTGTAGATATTTAAACAAAGGTAGGCATCCATTGCTGCGTATAGGATGTGATCTTCATCTAATGTCTTCGACTCCCATGCATGATGAAACTCGTGGTGAGGTTTCTTTAGTTTAGCGTACGAAGGATCAATCATGGCTGCTGCCAGGGTCAGCATTGAAGGCTGAGAGGAGGACACCAGGCTTGCATTCTGGAGATCGAAGGGCTGGCCAACAACGAGGCCTATCCGACCCAGGACATCCATGTCGTTCCTAAAGTCTACAGTAACGAATTTAACTCTTTCGTCCTTGAGGAAGTTCTTAAAATCCTGGCACTCAACGTCGGCATGGCATGTGTGGTAGACCAAGCACACGTTATGTAAGCAAACCTGGATCATGGCAGGCTTCTTCTTCTCTGCCTCCTTTAGAATCTTCTCTCCTTCCAGGACTGTGGTGTACTCAACATCTAGCCCAGCGACCCACTCATCCTTTGAACTGTTGAACATGCGTAGGAAGCGAGCAAGGCGTGCTTTCACCGTCGTGGATCCACGTGTGTAGATGATGATGAACTCATTGCCGGTGATGGCTCTAACCTGGTACTCAACGGCGACCATGGAGATTTGGGAGGCAATGGATTTTGGAGGAGGGTAAGGAGAAGTTGAACTGGTGTGATGTGAAAGGACGGGTCGACTGGGAGTGAACTGTTGTAAGGTAGTAGTAGAAGACGGGGACGAGTAGGGCATGCGAACGGCATGGGGTTGTTGGCTTGCCCGGTGGATAAACGGCTGCAAGCCTCCAAAGAGTTCTCGAGTACTATGCGGGACCCACTAGATGTCATGTCTACTAGACCCATATCATAGGCCTGACGGTATAGCTTCTGCCTGTTCGCATGCCATGACGGCGCGTGGATGTAACTTCACTTAATTCGGTCAACCATCGCGCCTCCCACGACCTTCGCCTCCCTCGCGTGGTCGCACCCTATGAGACTTCGACCGGCTATAAATGAGCAATTTTTTTGCCTAGTCCGCATGCATGATACTCCCTCTGGTCCTTTTTACTTCCGTCAACCGTTTGCAAAGTGTTTGACCAAATTTATACTAAAAATATCAATATCTACAATACTGATTATAATGAGTATAAGAACTACGTTTCATAATGAGTATAAAAATATTGATTTGACATTGTGAATGTTGATACATTTTTCTATAAGTTTGGTCAAAGTAGAGGTACATTGACTTCAGACAAAACTTAAATGCACAATGCAGACTAGTTCCTCCGTCCAGGTGCGTGCCATGTCCTATATAATCATCACAACAAGGTTAGCTATTAGAGTACTACTACCACCCTTCTAGTTTAAAGGGCTCAATTCAAAAATTTCACCTACTCTTACCAAGATAGAGGCAGTGGAATAGTTTTTGTAGTATGCAAAATTACTCAACTAATGTTGTCGTCCTTCACAAAAAAATGTGTTTACCAATGCATTATCGCATTGCATGCATGGATGAACACTAGTTACTCTAACCCCCCTCTCTTCTTTAATTCTTTGCCACATCAGCATGTTTGCTATTCCCGTGTGCATGATACCAGCTAAGATACCACCATTATGGTCAGCCTTAATCATCGCATGTAATAATTTAGTGCACCTTGAAATATGAACATGTGTGGGCGTGTATGTTTTTAATGACTTGAAACTATACCTAGCCCGGCATGCAAGATGACTTATTATGCACCGTTCCCCATACCTGCAGGAAGCCCGTTCGTCTCCAAATCTTTTCCTCTCCATGTGTGAAAACAATATGCCTGCTTGACTCTCCTTCTCCCTCCGGTGATCCCACCACTCCACCCCGTGTGGAAAAAATCTGCGTGCTTGACTCTCCTCCC
Organism: Aegilops tauschii subsp. strangulata; assembly: GCF_002575655.3. NCBI lineage: Eukaryota > Viridiplantae > Streptophyta > Magnoliopsida > Poales > Poaceae > Aegilops > Aegilops tauschii. The sequence goes on from NC_053037.3 coordinate 343,765,708, forward strand.
GCTGCGCTCGTCCAATCCGCTGTGACCAGCAATATTTCCACCCCTTCCCTCCCCCGTAATTTACTCCAACAAATATGCCCACGTAGCTGTTATGTTAATCACGCAACATATCTTACGGGATGCTGCTTCAGTTACTTAACTGCAGGTGCATTGGGTCACTGACATATGGGCCCAACAGGGGTCCGGCCCACATGTCAGTGATGCAACTGGACCTGCAGTTAAGTCAGTGCAGCCCAGTCCATATCTTACATAGGTGTGCCATTGCTCGCTATAAATACTGCGCCTCCCACGGCATTCGGAAGAACACTCACGTTCATCGCTATCTCCTCCCCCTCCCTCTCATGTCGACCACCATGGCATCACCCCTCCCAAGCCCTAGGCGCCCCTCGCTGTACCGCGCGGACGGTCACGCGTCTGCGTTCCATTCCTCGCCGCCACTAGTCGAGGAGGACGCGTCGGTGTTCCCAATTTCGCTAGCACGCGCGTCGAAGGATGCGTCGGCTCCCCGCTATGAGGAGAACGCCGCGCCGCCCGCCAAGCCCCCCCCCCCCCCCAGCCTTAAGGAGCTTTGGAAAGAAATGGATGTCGCCTTGTGGGAGGCTTTGCCTCCGGTAGAGCGCGCCAAAATAGAGGTGGAGAAGAAGGCCGAGGAAGAGAAGCACGCCATGGGGCAAGCTTCCTGGCAGGCCTATGTCGCGTCCGAGAGAGTCAGGTAATTGGCTCTTTGGCAGAAGGCTCGTGTGAGGGCTATAAGGGTGGCGGAGGATGCCCGTGCCAAATCCTGAGTGCAGTCGGGCCCAAGCACCTCATCTACGCTTGGCGGTATGTGGACCGGGTGCACGCTTCTAGCGAGGAGGAGTACCTGTTGGCGCCGGATCACCACACCGGTGAGATCGCGCTCGCCCGCCGGCAAGCCGCCAATCAGCACCTCGCGAGTTGCAAGGCTGAGGAAGAGGCGTTGTGTCGGCGCGCTGGGAAACGGCCGCGCACCAGGGCACTCGTGGCGCGCCGCAAGCACTCCTGCGAGCACCGTGGCTTTTAGTAGGAGTATAATTTAGTTTCGTAAGGCGATCTGATTAGTTTTGGGACGCAAATGATAAATCCCGAACGTTCAGGAATTATTAGCATTCTTAATTAAGTATGTAAAAGGGAAAGTTTGGAAACCTTGTGTATCCGTACGCATTTTGTTAGTACGTGCATATAGCACAAACTTTACTATATACTATCGCACTACACGAATCTCTCTATATATGCTTGCACACTGTGCTACTCCCTCCGTCCAGGTGAATAAGTCATCTTTGGTTGTCCACCGTGACCAAGAAGGAGGGAATACTTATACACCTAGACGAGGGAGTACTACTATTACTTATGAATGTGCAAATGCACGTTTTAACATTATGATGCGGTTTTTGTAAAAGTAGAAAAACAGCACTAGTCAAGCTTGTGAAACGATTCAATGCAAAACAAATGCAAAAATTCTTGTTTGATTGTTTACTTTTAGCTTCCTGCTTTGTGGTTATTTCTCCGTCGTACTTTGTACGGAGTATCTCACTGGTCGGAAAGGCATGCAAATTCCCAAACCACTTCCTACACCCTGTATCGAATTTTTTGCCTAACAAGTTGTGTCGTGCAATTGGAATTCCAACTTGAGTACTACTACTAGTAGGAGTACCAGGGGCCAGTTCTTTTAGGCTTCTAGATTAGTAATCCCATAACTACTACCTCCGTCCTAGTTTATTGGTCCCCATTGTAATCTGTGTCAAATTTTGATCATAAATTTAACTAATGAAATGTTTGTGCATGTCACATGCACTAACATTTTATCAGTTAAATCTTTGGTCAAAATTTAGCACAAATTACAATGGTGACGAATAAACCAGGACGGTGGTACTAGAGTAGTTTAGAAGCCCAAATAAATGAGTGAGGCGCCTTAATGTTACTCTCCACTGTGACTAGTCTTATGGGAAAAGTTGGGGAAGAGACGGCTTATTTTTTAAGCCGCCAAAAGAACTAGCCCTAGGAGTAGTAGCTAGGGATCCTAGGAGTAGTAGCTAGGGATTGAGTGTGCGAGATGAACCGGAGAAAGTAAATGCAGAGAGTTGAAATGCAAAAAAATGGAGGGATGTGATGGTTTCTTGTCTGTTTATTTTACCAGGCTACTTATTACTGGGAGTAGTTGGGTTTTGAGATATGACGGCTTTACTGCCGTGCCACGAGCAGGGTGAGACTCCCGTGCAGCGCCGCCCTCTACACTAGTACTACATCGGTCGTGGTTTATTAGTCCCCCATTGAATTTGACTGGAGATTTGACTGACAAAATGTTAGTGCATGTCAACAAAAACAATATCATTGGATTCGTATTTGAACATAGTTTTCAATGATATAATTTTTGGTGACATGTATCAGCATTTATCATACTATATATAATGGTAGTTCAATTTTTGGTCGTACTAATCTATAGTAAGGTGCCCGTGCGTTGCACGGAAGAGTGAAATGCATTGATCAGGGAGTTGTTTATTTTGACAAAGGATGTGGGGGTCATCTCATGTGTAACGGGTATCGATAGGTTTCTTCGGATATTATTTCATCTCTAGAGCTCCCAAATATCTGGGTGAAATAGATAAAAAAGTATCTTTTGCAAACAAAAGCGTTCAACTGTTCAACCTGCATCCAAAAGTTGTGAAGAAATAACACTTATTGTGCTTTGCAATAAATGATCTTTATAATTAGTTTTTGAGTATCCATTGTTATACATGTTGGCTACAGATGACATGGCACTTTCTTATAGTCAATAGTTGGCTATACTATTAAGTACGAGTATTAACCATGCCCTTATACACCTAGATGGAGGGATTAAATACATGGAAGGGGGCAGAGGAGATGTAAGAAATGGTTCATCATAAGTCTTTCACCATACTGTAGTAAAAATTTCATACATGGAAGATTCTAGACTAAACCATAAATGGATACACTTCTATTCATGCGCGATACTCCAATAGAGCAAGATCATGCATGGAAGTCTCCACATTCTTAGACAGTGGATTACATTGAGCAAAGACTAATGATCAACATTTAACTTGGTAATGCAGATGTCCACGTGAACCTCCTTGGAGTCCCCGTGCACTATGTTGGGGGCCAAATTATACCATGCATCTTCCATGTCCACATCGGCAGGAAGATCCCAGCTCGGCACAGTCCTAGTCAGCTTGATGTAGCCTGTGTCGCCGCCCACGTACCTCCGAGGGGTAGTAACAGTGAGCACGCACCCATACATCGGCATCGTGTCAGTGTCAGCGTCAGCGGCATCGCCCCTGATGCACACTACAGAGACGGGGCGGCGGCCTGCGCAGGCCTCGCCGGTGCCCACGATCAAGAGGAATACGCTACCGTCCTCCTCCGAGACTAGCAGGCGGCGGTGATCCTCCAGCGACTCCGGCACGGTGAACGGGTAGCACCTCTCGTACTTGATGTTCTTCGCCGCGGGCCAGTAATGATAGACGGACGACTGCGTGAGGTGATGCACGAGGTCCGCCGGCAAGCCCCAAAATGGCATCGGGCACTCATAGAAGTAGACGAAGGGCTCCTTGGAGGCATCAACCAGGCCGTCCATGAAACGGGAGTGGCTGTAGGGGACGGTGCGCCCGTTGAATATATGAGCAACTTACTATGAGATTTAGTCCGAATAAGCACAAAATAAATCATGACAACTATACCAGAGATTAAACTAATCATGTGGACTAGCATAGTAGATGAACAGACCGAATCTAGGACACATAATAGAAACATGAATTCTACCACGATTTCAAACAGGAAGGACAGAAACACATACGGTGCAACAGGAGCAGCACCGTTGGCGTTGAGGTTGTCGCCCATGTCGTTGAGGAAGAGGTTGCCGAGGTCGGGGAACAAGTCGTCGTCGGTGAAGTCATCGCTGCCAGCAGTCGCGAGAGTGCACTCCCCAAATTTCAACAGCGCCCGCCGAATGGAGCGCAGGAGGGAGTGGCTGTAGGGGACGTTGCGGCCGCCGAATGGAGCGCAGGAGTAGCCCACGAAGCAGTAGATGGTGCTCCTCCCTAGTCTCTACTCTTATCTCTATCTCTACTACTCTTCTTTGTTTTTTATAATATACTAGTTATAGCTGTCAAATCGAATAGTACCGCGCCATCCGCTGCACGCCTGGCTGAACATGCCTCCTCGCCTCCATCAAACCCCTCCGTTAAACCCACATGCAAACCGAGAAACCTACTCCGGCCCATGGGAGGAAATTTGACGGTTGCCGTTGGAGAATAATAGTCACGTCCAATCCATTTGAGTTAATTGCGTGTATGATTCTCCCTCTATAAAAAGTTAATTGCATCCTTAATCTTGTATACTAAGTACTCTGTGGGTTCCACTGTGAGTACAGTGTACATGACTTGCAGGCTGGCTACAGATTCGTACAGAAAGTTAAAAAGAAACAAATCCATCCATAATCTTGTATTCTAAGTACTCTGTGGGTTCCACTGCCAGCACAGTAGCGAAAGAAGTATATATTAAAAAATATAAAAAGCTAAAGTTTAGGACATAATTCGAACTCAGGTCATCGCACTGCGAGCATCCGGCCTGGACCAGTACACTAGGTGTTCGTTGTGGACAATGCAAGAGATAAACCTTTATAACAATGAGCCCGTCCGTTGCAACGGATCCAAAGTAGAATAACACATATTCACAAATTTGAAAGAAAACAGTTTAGTTTTGATACACATATCACTAAAAATATCTTATGTTTCACTCCAAATATATTCTTTGGGCTGTTTTGATGAAGTAAGGGAGGAATGTGGTTGGTTTCAAGATACTAAGGGGTTTTGTGTAAACTGGAGCAGAGAAGTGGGAATTGTTGCAAAAGGCCACAACTTACATCACAGCCGTTAGATGCAGTCTAATGGTCAGAAATGGCGGATGGCAGACACACCATCATCACCAACTGAGTCTTTTATAGGAGTATGAGTAGAGAAAAAAGCGAGTTGGTGATGATGGTGTGCCTGCCATCTTATAATATAGACTGTCCGATCTATATCTGACGGATAGAAAGCAAACTATGACAATTTTACAAAAGATACCCGCAGCTCTCTCCACATTTACAGATAAGGCCTTGCCTCGTCCATCCTTATCTCCCACAACCTCATTGCTGAGCAATTAAAAAAGGAAGTCTCTGGAACAATCTGGCATGGTGGCCGCTGCCGGCGCCGTCCATCCCCATGCCTCCGCCCAGTCTGACCACCAATCACCACCACACCCCATTCCTCCTCACCTTATCTATCATCTTTCTCGAGATATCATTTTTTCGATGAAATGGTCGACATACCATTTTCCGATAAAATTCTCAAGGTATCATTAGTTTTTACACATGGGATTACACCTGCATGGGTAATTAACAATAGGTGTTTTGTAAGAAAATGCATCTTGATGTTCCGTGCAATGCAGGGTATCTTGCTAATTTTTTTGCATATAATTCCAAACACCACGTAGACATGGTCTTTGACCATTTTACGACTATGTTAGTATCATTGTTAGTGGTCAGCCGGTGCAAGTTATAGCCTTGGGTGTTTTAACCTTTTTTTAGTAATGATATCTGGCGATTGTTCGCCACGAGCTCAATCCCGGCGAATCCCACATAACCGTCAGATTTCTATCTGACAGTGGCCTGTTTTTAAGCCATAGTATTTGACAAAACCGCCACCCTTACACACGTACTGTAACTGCGTCGCGAGCGTTTGAAATTGGCATGTCTCCCAGCGAACGTTTGCTGGGGATTAGAGTTAGCACCGATGGCGGTTCGTAGTCATTCCACGCTCGGGCATTGAAGTTTGTAACAATTTTAGATTAGAATATAAACTCCTCCGGTGCTAGTAGTAGAGCAGAGTCCTACTCCACTACTACTCTACTCAAGCAAGTTAGGGCATAGTAGTAGGTACTGTAGGGAGTACCAGTACTGTGATCACTCAAGCAAGTTGTCTGGCATCGATATGACCCTATGTTGCTGGTATGTGTCTCGTAAGTCAAGAGGCCTGCTATAGTCATCATCACCCGTCCACTTCCCATAGCACATATTCGCTTCTCCGTCTTTGTCCGCACGTAATCTCGTACAATCTTCCAACCCCGCTAAGGCGCCTCCCCCCTCGTCCGAAACCCAAGCACTAACAATGGCAGAACCGAGCAGCGTTCGCCAAAAGAGTGGCTGGAATTCGCACCCCACAGAGGTAATCAAGCTCATTATTTCGCGTGTGGACAATCTCAGTACCATGCCGCTCGCCGCGTGCTCGTCGGGGCTGTACCGTTTACTCAAAGCCCTCGGGCTGGAGCTTTTTAAGCCAGCTCCTTGCTTGCTGATGTTGCCTGATCTTCAGAAACGGCGTGTCATGCAGCATAACGATCTTGACTGCGATCCGATCCCCGTCATCCTCAACTACATTAATGGTATGTACTGGGTTGGCATGAACACGTCTTGGATGGTGCTCGTCGACGGTCACGGCAGCTGGATGCTCGTGGAGGTCTACACTCGGCGATTGATCCCCTTTCCTTCTATTAACACTGCACTGCTTTGGCACCGCGGCCCAGAATACTCGGAATCTTACAGTAGCCAACATGATACCAAGTTTGGTTTGCTCAAGGTTGTAATCTACCAAGTGCCCACGAGATCTGCGAATTATAAAGACTTCAGGCTAATTGCGTTCTTCAACCGCGGTCTCGCCCATCTGACAGGTCACTGCGGTAAGTGGATAAATCTGCACATCCATCGCAGGATCATACATCCTCCATGGTTCTCTGATGCCATTGAACACAAGGGCTTCATTTACGCTGTCGACTCCTTCTATGGCTGGACGTATTGCTGGCCTACTCCGGTCATCGCTACAAACGGCTGTTACAGTAGTATGTTACTTTCCTATGATATCATGATGGCTTGCTTATATTACTGTCAACATTTACTGAAAAAATATTCACGCTCATAACATGCTGTTCTTAAGATTGACTACATTAAGAGCCCTTTTTTATTTGACTCCAACTTGATATGATGTTGTAGGCAGCCTGGTGTCCCTATCCTTCCTAATCCCAGAACATTTCAAAGAAAAGCGGCATGGCAGTTACAGGTGGTTCCTGGCTCGATCAGACGACGGCGAACGATTGATGATCGTTCGCACGTACCGGACGTGTTGTTTCGCGGAATACAATCACAGTCACTCCAAGGTCTTTGAGCAGGATCCCAGCTTCTCTGGGCCTTCAGGAATTTTTAACTGGAGGCTGGTAAGTAGCCTTGGTACACGCTCTCTGTTTCTCAGACTGAATTATCCGATTAACCAGGAGATAACCGATGACAAGGATCATGATGGCAGCGCGGTTTTGTTCATCAGGCAAAACTGTGTGTACACAGCATACCATGCATCTCTGCATGCACCATACCCTGGTATGTGCCGCCACGCTCTGCAGCACAAAGTAGGAGAGAGGGTCGCAAGTATCAGACTTCGACCTGCTGGCTAGAGTTTTCCCCGTCAGGCACCCATCTGGTTCAAGTCGTCAGCCAATCTCCACAACTTAATAAATAGTAACGTCTAACTGAGCCAGTTAGTTAGATGCGTACACTTGGTGTAGTAGGATCTTTATTTAGTTTGATGCATACACTTGATCTTTTTTGGTAGCCCTTTTGTAATGATGGCTGATGTTTGGTTTGGAAGAGAGAGCTGCGTCTTTACTCTTCTGGCCTGCTTACTGCTTCTGTTTTCAATGTACAATCAGTAGTATATTTTGTCTATTGGTTGAATACATGTGTTGTTAGAACTACAAACACAATGTTTTGGAAATCGTTGCACGGTCCGATCCTTTAGTGCCCCGTACCGTACGTAGCGCATACTATTTTTCGTACGGAACACATTTTCCACTTGTTGATAACATGCAGCCCATTGATGAAGGCCCAATAGAGGTGCCCATAATTAACTGGAAGGGAGGCTCTCACATGAATCCGACCCAGGTACATGATCATGGTCCCCTAAACATAAATAAGTAAGTAAATAAATAAATAAATAAAGCTAAGTGCTCATGCACCAGTTCTTTAAATTCACGATTTAACAGGAGGATATTATTTCCTATGATAGTGTCGTTACATTCAGTCGATATTATCCTTAGGCAAAGATAGCGACCAGTCTTCTTTCTCCCACCATTTTCTTCCTACAACCAGCGGACCCATGCAAATCATAGTCAACGTCGTAAATAGTTCCAGTCCATTTTTATTTTTCAATAAGAATGTCCAACCCAGCCCAGCACATTGGCGACAGCACTTTATCCTCCGCCTTGGTGCGCTCGCCGCGCCGCCGCCGTCCGGCCCTGTCAACATAGTGAATCTGGAGAGGACTGTAGTTGTGAGTATGACAGTACGGACCCACCAGGTCCACTCCCGAACACAAGCAAGCGCCTCTTTTACTACTCAGATTCACCCCTCGTTTTTTTACTCTAATCCACCCTGCTGATATCTGGGACCCACATCATTTTCAACGTATAGTCAATTAACGACAGCATTGCACAACTTTTTTTGAGTAGTAATTCGGAGGAGCAGGCTATAAACTGGGTTGTGCGGTCTCTGCGGCCCGTCTAACAACATGACCAGCCCGACAGTTTTTTCTTTGGGAAAATAGGTAGCCCAGTATTTCTTTTAGAAGAATACCCAAGCTAGGCCTATTTGTTTTCTCCAACTTACTGGGCTGCAAATCTTTCAAGACGAGGAGGGATGCATTCCGGCCTGGCCAAAGAGTATGGTCAGTGTCTGTTAAAAGTAATATCAGAGGCGTTGAAAATTCCAAAAAAATTATAGCAAATGGGAAATTAGTTTCTTTTTTTGTTTTTGTTCTTCACTGATATTTTATATTTCATTGGATTTAACATGACATAGTACTAATTTATTTTAGTATGGCTACTAATTTTTGGATTAAGAATATTTTGTTCCGCAACAAAAATTTGCGAATTTTCAAAAGTTCGCACATATTTAGTTCAATTTTTAACCCTGGTACTGACCAGAAAATGGGCAGCAATTCTAAAAATGGAAAATGGGCTGCAATAAATTCCATATGAATTAGAAAATGAGTAAAAATTATAAAAATAATAGCAAATGGGCTGTACATGCCACATATTTCGAGGCTGACTTGTTTACACAAGGCTTTGTGAGTCAAAACACGATTCTAGCAGCAGTGACTGTTGGATGTCCATCCAACGGCCGACGTGCTTCTTCAATCTCTGATCTTCCTGCTCCAGCCGCCTAAACTAGCGCCGGCGGGACTGCCTGCTCCCTCCTCTTGTGGCCTGCTGTGATGCTACGCAGGCTTCACCGGCCCACCCTACTCCCTCCGCTGGCCTGGCCGCACGCAATCAACTGCCTCCTTATTATGTGAAAAAAATGATTCATCCCACTGACATCTGGGGCGCACCGGTTGGGAGGCTGACCTGTGGGCCAGCGCTTGTCAACTTAGTCAACAAACGATTCTAGCAGCAGTGACCGTTGGATTTGAATCAAACGGTCCTCCTACTTCTTCAATCGCTGCTCTTCTTGCACCAGCCTCCCAAACCAGCGCCGGCGAGACCGCCTGCTCCTGCCTCTAGTGGCCGGCTGTGCTGCCGTTGAGGCCGCACCTCCCCCTACTACTCCCACCGTTGGCCAGGCCCTGTGGTGACGGCAGCCTCACACCGCAGCCGAACTAGTGAACCCTCGTACTCCTCTCCTCGTGGGCATCCACTGCCGCGTCTTCCCCGGCTCCGCGTCGTCCCCTTCCTAGGCCTCGCCGTCGTCCACCGCCCTGGTGCTCTCGGTGCGGCGTGGTCAACGTGGTCAAGGAACGACTTCCATCGGAAGAGTATTGTACATGGAGAGGTTGATAGTTGGGTCCACGGCCGCAGCAAGGAAGTGCCTCCTTATTACGCGGAAAATAATGATTCCTCCACCTGACATCGGGGACCCACCGGATGGGCCACCGTATTTCGCGAAAAAATGTTTCCCCCTGACTGCTGGGACCCACCAGCTACATCTTTGCACGCAAGGAAGTGCGGCCATATTACAGACAAAAAAATGATTCGCCCCCTGACTGCTGGGACCCACCAGCTACATCTTCGCACGCAAGGAAGTGTCTGACAGTCGGGACCCACCTGGTTGAAGTACATAGCGTTGTCATTCTAGTCGCGAACGTGTACGTACATACTGGTCGATCGGTCGCTTTGCAACGATGAACCAAGGCCGAGTAAGTAGCGGCACATGTCATAGTAGAGTCCCCCACGTAGCAGTTCAGGCTGTCCCGTCTAAACTTTGTACACGTACATACAGCCACACGCCAAAAAATATGGCCACGTACGTACATACGGGCGGGGTCTCGAACGTCTACTCACGCATACGTACGTCCAGGGCTCGTGTACATGGCTGGGTCGGAACGGAGAAACTGCATCGTCATCGTGTTCATGGGGAGCCAATCAGCTGGGTTGGAATGGAATGTGTCGTCGTGTTCATCGGGAGCCAACCGGCTTGGACGGAATAGCCGATGGAAACGAGGCCTGGCGTACCGCAGAACGGAGGAAACGACCTTGTGTTCGACCGACCACGGTCGAAATGGGATCCTGTTCATTGGGAGGGGTCTGGCGTACCGCAAAACAGTCAAAATGGGGTCCTGTTGATCGGGAGGGGTGTGGTGTACCGCAAAACGGAGGAAACGGACTTGTGTTGGAGTGCTACGGTCGAAACAGGGGTCTTGTTCATCGGGAGGGGTGTGGCGTACCACAAAACGAGACTCCATGGGATACTGTTCATCTCCACCGTCGACTGCCTCCACGGGTTACTGTTCATCCACCGTCGACCTCCTCCAGCCTCCACCTGCGACTGTTCATCCACGGGCTCCTGTTCATCCAGCCTCCACCACGCGCTCCTCCACCGGCTATTGTTCAACCAGCCCTCTCCACGGGGTCCTGTTCAACCACCCCTCCACGGGCTGCTGTTAATCCAGCCCTCCACCGGCTACTGTTCAACCAGCCCTCCACGGGGTCGTCCTGTTCATCCAGCCCTCCACGGGATCGTCCTGTTCATCCAGCCCTCCACCGGGTCCTGTTCATCCACCCCTCCATCGGCTCGATCGATCGGGGTCCTGTTCATCCAGCGGCAACACCACGGGTTTCTATTCATCCAACCCCCACCGGGAACTGTTCATCCAACCCCCCCCCCCAACAACGCTCACTGTACATCAAGGGAAGGAGGCAGCATGTTCGATCGGCTTCAGTTAGCAGCAGTAGCGAAGGAATTCCTCGGGTTCAGTTAACAGCAAGGGATCGATCGATCGCTCGGGTTTAGTAACGCGTAGCCTGCAGTGCAATCGCTTGGGTTCAGTTAGGCCAACGCCTCGCTCGGGTTCAGTTAGAGCCCAACGCCTCGCACCCACACGCGTACGTGTACGATAGAAACGCACATCGCTCAGCCCCCGACCACCCACCGTACCGGGAACTCCCCGATATTTTCTGCGCCCTCGCTTCTACCACGGTTTTTTCCGTCATGGACGGCCCAAAGAATGTCATGCAGGTGCGTCTCCGGCCCGCCCAGGACGAAAAGCCCATTTTCTGTCATGATTTCTTGTCATAGAAGTAGGAGCCCACCATATCGATGATGATACCGGGTTTTGTCACAATTATCGTCATAGAAGTGTCATAAGCATGACAGAAAAAAAATTCGTTTGGCCCAAAATGTCACGGATGTGTCTTTTTTTTGTAGTGAGGAGCCGGACGCGGCTGTTCTTTTGCTTGCTTTCTGTAGCTGATTTGCAACCTCTTGAAATGAAATTTGGAGCTTTTGCGTCTTTTATTTGAAAGGGTTGGGAATTTTTTCTCCTCACAACATTCGCTCTTCCAGGTCTTGCCTTGGGGAGAGTGACAGTTGCCCGTTGCTCTTCCTCACGCGTCGCACGCGTTGGCGCTGGGCACGGTGTGCGCGCCGGGGCCACCCGCAAACACACCTCGCCAAAGCCTTGGTACCCCAGCCTTTGGCGTCTTAATCCTCGCGCGACGCTCTCAAAGGAGCTTACGGGCACACACGCCCTATTGAGTCCGTGCCTCCGGGCATCGCGACGTGACGTACTACCCACGACCAGCCCACGCCCGGGGGCTCACACGAGGCGTGGCATCTCCGGCGGTTTCCTAACCCTGCAACCACAGGCTGCCTCCCGAGGCTTGACGACTTCCGAATCTTCAAGAATAAGGGAAGTGCGGGAAATCCAATCCCTAGAGAGGCAGACTCTCGTGGCACGGGAGTCTACCACAAGCACATTAAGCTAAGTCATCCCAATCATAATCAGCAGCAACACGAATATCACGGCGCAATATAAAAACGATAACATAATGGCACAAGCGCCATGGTTCACTACATGCCCCGACATGGCCTTCTACTTTTTTTATGTAGGAGAAAGAAAGAAACAAAAGCAACCGCGTGACTACAGTGGCTCCTGAGACCCGGCCCCAGCAGCATCCGAGATCAGTCGGAGTCTTCCTCCTGCTTCACCGGGGCGCGCCGGCGAGGCAGCTCGTCGCCCTCCCTGGTACGAGACCGGTGGCATGGCGGCTCATTGTAGTCACCGTCGCTCGTGCTCTCCCCAGAAGAGGAGACGGCGCTGCTAGAGACGGTGCGACCGTCACCAAGGGCAAGCTCTTCGCCAGCAATGATGCCGCCTCTCCAGGAAGCACCCCAGGCGCTGGCCATCTTCCCCGAAGACCCTGACGTGGAGGATCGCGGCGCCGTCATACGTGAAGTGGAGGGTGCACCTCCCTTGCAGGCCGCGCGTGCGGGCAAACGGCTGCCACCCACAGTTCAGGAACATGTTGCCGGCGGAGGTGACCTCGACCTCCACCCACGAGGCCCTGCTGCAGTAGCCATCTGCCTGCAGCCAGAGGCCGCCCCCCGGCCGGCAGCGCACCAGCTATGAAGCGTGGGAGCTGGAACTAGATGCCAGCGGCCCTCTCTACCCACACCACGAACTCCAAGGATGCGTTGGCCGAGTGGGATCGCGGACGCGACGGCCGAATGGCTGCCACATGTCCCCCCGTCATTGGGGCCACCCCGGCCGCAGCAACTTCCGCCGCGGGAATAAGCACCTCCTCGACTGCCAGAGGCAGCGCCAGTCTTCGAAGGGGTGCGCCCGCGCCCTCGATGAGCAACCGCTGGCTTCGCGCGTACTTTCGGGGACAACCGCGACCTCTCTTGGGCGGCGGCAAGCCCGGTCCTTCCTTGGGAGCCTTTCCCTTCTCAGCGGTAGAGAGCCTCCTCACTAGCGCCATGGACGCACTGGCAAGATGATGGGGCGAAGAGGAAGAAGGAGGAGCAAGTGGAGAGAGGATGAAGATGGGATAGGGGCTCTGCCCCTCCCCCATTTATAGCTGGAGGAAGACTAACCGCCGGCCACTCATGCTCCAAGCCATGATAGCCTTTCTGTACATGCTAGGCAGTTGTCAAGTCGGGCAGTTGCCGAGGCGGCATGGGGAAGTGGAGACACCCACGTCCCATCAAGCACCATGCGTCGACTCGGTCCGCAGGTGATTGGGGCCCATGGTGCTTCGCCCTTGCTCTTTGGCTTCGCCTCGAAGCCAAGTCCGAGCACGCCTTGGAGCCGGGGGCTACTGTCGCGTTCTAGGAACCAGGGTACCCAGACTTGCCTACCTGCGGCCCATGGCGTGGCTTCGTCGATGGCCTGGCACGGCCCTTCGACAACACCGCCAAGACAAGACCCTCGCGAGGGGCCAGGCCTCGCAAGGCGGGTGACATCAAGACCTCCGGAGGGAGCGGTCTCCCCGGGCTGGCTCATGAGGTTGAGATGATGCAAGGAAAAGACCATCGCTCGTCCCCGACCGCCACTCATAAGGAGGACAATCAAAGAAACACCTCATGCTTCAAATTTGTCACACAACGTTTACCATACGTGCATGCTACGGGACTTGCAAACTTCAACACAAGTATTTATCAAATTCACAATTACTCAACTAGCACGACTCTAATATTACCATCTTCATATCTCAAAACAATCATCAAGTATCAAAATTCTCATAGTATTCAATGCACTCTATATGAAAGTTTTTATTATACCCATCTTGGATGCCTATCATATTAGGACTAATTTTATAACCAAAGCAAATTACCATGTTGTTCTAAAAGACTCTCAAAATAATATAAGTGAAGCCTGAGAGATCAATAATTTCAATAAAATAAAACCACCACCGTGCTCTAAAAAGATATAAGCGAAGCACTAGAGCAAAAATTTCTAGCTCAAAAGATATAAGTGAAGCACATAGAGTATTCTAATAAATTCCGATTCATGTGTGTCTCTCCAAAAGGTGTGTACACAAAGGATGATTGTGGTAAACTAAAAAGCAAAGACTCAAATCATACAAGACGCTCCAAGCAAAACACATATCATGTGGTGAATAAAAATATAGCCTCAAGTAAAGTTACCGATACACGAAGACGAAAGAGGGGATGCCTTCCGGGGCATCCCCAAGATTAGGCTTTTGGTTGTCCTTGAATTTTCCTTGGGGTGCCTTGGGCATCCCCAAGCTTAGGCTCTTGCCACTCCTTATTCCATAATCCATCAAATCTTTACCCAAAACTTGAAAACTTCACAAGACAAAACTCAACAGAAAATCTCATGAGCTCCGTTAGTGTAAGAAAATAAATCACCACTTAGGTACTGTTGTGAACTCATTATAAATTCATATTGGTGTAATATCTACTGTATTCCAACTTCTCTATGGTTCATACCCTCCGATACTACTCATAGATTCATCAAAATAAGCAAACAACACATAGAAAACAGAATCTGTCAAAAAACAGAACAGTCTGTAGTAATCTGTATCAAACGTATACTTATGGAACTCCAGAAATTCTCAAATAAATTGGTGGACCTGGGAATTTGTCTATTAATCATCTTCAAAAAGAATCAACCTAAAATCACTCTCCGGTAAAAAATGGCAGCTAATCTCGTGAGCGCTAAAGTTTCTGTTTTTTACAGCAAGATCACAAAGACTTCACCCAAGTCTTCCCAAAGGTTCTACTTGGCACAAACACTAATTAAAACATAAAACAACATCTAAACATAGGCTATATTAATTATTTATTACTAAATAGGGGCAAAAAGCAAAGAACAAAAATAAAATTGGGTTGCCTCCCAACAAGCACTTATGTTTAACGCCCCTAGCTAGGCATGATGATTTCAATGATGCTCACATAAAAGATAAGAATTGAAACATAAAGAGAGCATAATGAAGAATATGACTAGCACATTTAAGTCTAACCCACTTCCTATGCATGGGGATTTTGTGAGCAAACAACTTATGGGAACATGAAATAACTAGCATAGGAAGGTAAAACAAGCAATTCTTCAAGATTTTCAACACATAGAGAGGAAACTTGATATTATTGCAATACCTACAAGCATATATTCCTCCCTCATAATAATTTTCAGTAGCACCATGAATGAATTCAATAATATAACTATCACATAAATCATTCTTTTCATGATCCACAAGCATAGAAATTTTATTACTCTCCACATAAGCAAATTTGTTCTCATGGATAGTAGTGGGAGCAAACTCAACAGAATAACTATCATGTGAAGCATAATCCAATTGAAAACTAAAATCATGATGACAAGTTTCATGGTTATCTTTATTCTTTATGGCATACGTGTCATCACAATAATCATCATAAATAGTTGGCATGCTTTCATCATAATAAATTTGCTCCTCAAAACATGAGGGACTAAACATATCATCTTCATCAAACATAGCATCCCCAAGCTTGTGGCTTTGCATATCATTAGCATCATGGGTATTCAAAGAATTAATACTAACAACATTGCAATCATGTTCATCATACAAAGATTTAGTGCCAAACATTCTAATGCATTCTTCTTCTAGCACTTGAGCACAATTTTCCTTTCCATCATTTTCACGAAAGACATTAAAAAGATAAAGCATATGAGGCAACCTTAATTACATTTTTTGTAGTTTTCTTTGATAAACTAACCTAGTGATAAAACAAGAACCTAAAAGATTCGATTACAAGATCTAAAGATATACCTTCAAGCACTCACCTCCCCGGCAACGGCGCCATAAACTGCTTGATGTCTACTACGCAACCTTCTTCTTGTAGACGTTGTTGGTCCTCCAAGTGCAGAGGTTTGTAGGACAGTAGAAAATTTCCCTCAAGTGGATGACCTAAGGTTTATCAATCCGTGGGAGGCGTAGGATGAAGATGGTCTCTCTCAAACAACCCTGCAACCAAATAACAAAGAGTCTCTTCTGTCCCCAACACACCCAATACAATGGTAAATTGTATAGGTGCACTAGTTCGGTGAAGAGATGGTGATACAAGTGCAATATGGATGGTAGATATAGGTTTTTGTAATCTGAAATTATAAAAACAGCAAGGTAACAAGCGATAAAAGTGAGCGTAAACGGTATTGCAATGCTAGGAAACAAGGCCTAGGGTTCATACTTTCACTAGTGTGAGTTCTCTCAACAATAATAACATAATTGGATCATATAACTATCCCTCAACATGCAACAAAGAGTCACTCCAAAGTCACTAATAGCGGAGAACAAATGAAGAGATTATTGTAAGGTACGAAACCACCTCAAAGTTATCCTTTCTGATTGATCTATTCAAGAGTCCATAGTAAAATAACACGAAGCTATTCTTTCCGTTCGATCTATCATAGAGTTCATAATAGAATAACACCTTAAGATACAAATAAACCAGAACCCTAATGTCACCTAGATACTCCAATGTCACCTCAAGTATCCGTGGGTATGATTATACGATATGCATCACACAATCTCAGATTCATCTATTCAACCAACACAAAGAACTTCAATGAGTGCCCCAAAGTTTCTACCGGAGAGTCAAGACGAAAACGTGTGCCAACCCCTATGCATAAGTTCACAAGGTCACTGAACCCGCAAGTTGATCACCAAAACATACATCAAGTAGATCACGTGAATATCCCATTGTCACCATAGATAAGCACATGCAAGACATACATCAAGTGTTCTCAAATCCTTAAAGACTCAATCCGATAAGATAACTTCAAAGGGAAAACTCAATCCATTACAAGAGATAGAGGGGGAGAAACATCATAAGACCCAACTATAATAGCAAAGCTCGCGGTACATCAAGATCGTGCCAAATCAAGAACACGAGAGAGAGAGAGATCAAACACATAGCTACTGTTACATACCTTCAGCCCCGTGGGTGAACTACTCCCTCCTCGTCATGGACATCGCCGGGATGATGAAGATGGCCACCGGTGAGGGATCCCCCCTCCGGCAGGGTGCCGGAACAGGGTCCCGATTGGTTTTTGGTGGCTACAGAGGCTTGCGACGGCGGAACTCCCGATCTAGGTTTCTTTCTTGGGGTTTCTGTATTTATAGGAATTTTTGGCGCTAGTTTCACGTCAGGGGGGTCTCCGAGTTGTCCACGTGATAGGGGCCCACGTGTAGGGGGTAGGGCGCGCCCTCCACCCGCGTGGATGGCTCGGGACTCTTCTGGCCCAACTGTTTTACTCCGGGGGCTTCTTTTGGTTCATAAAAAATCCACAAAAATTGGTAGGTCAATTGGACTCCGTTTGGTATTCCTTTTCTGTAAAACTCAAAAACAAGGAAAAACAGAAACTACCACTGGGCTCTAGGTTAATAGGTTAGTCCCAAAAATCATATAAAATAGCATATAAATGCATATGAAACATCCTAGATTGATAATATAATAGCATGGAACAATAAAAAAATATAGATACGTTGGAGACGTATCACTCCTCTCCTTCCCGCTGACCACCGTCACAAGCGTTCCGGACGCTCACGGCTCCAGCGCTGGATCAGGCACATTGTGGCCCTCCAGGCCACGACTGGGATGTGGCGGCACTCGAGCCTGACGATCCCGCGCTTGACCTTTTCGATGGACTCCGCAAAGACTCCGCTGATGAGTCTGAGTGCAAGAGTGTCGAGTCCACCGCCGACGTCCTCATGGCCGGCACGGAGCCGCGCATTACGCCAAGATACACAGATCCACATGATGGGCAAGTGGGCCCTTTGCAACAACGATAACCAGGGGGATGATCATTGCCCTCGCCATGAGCCGTATGTTCCCCAAGCTCTCACTCAGGAGCAGAGCGATGAGCTCCGACTGAACGAGTGGGCTCTGCACACTCCCATCATCGGGACGACTCCCAAGGCCCTAGCCATGGAGTTGCGCTTGGCCACCCTGGCCGAGCAAGACCGCCTGGAGTGGCTACAGAAGGAGTTGGATGACCGTTCCCGCCCACAGCCCAGTTCCAGTTAGCACAAGTACCGGTTGTTCCTGACTGATCAGTCTTAGAACTACCGAGTGCTCAACACCCCGCTGTAGAACTTAGCATCGGCAACCAGGATTGCGGATTCCATTCAGCCCTCCGGCTCAATGGCCGGCAAAGGCATCCTCTAGATCCGAGCTCTCCCGAAGACGGCCTTGACGTAGAACGCGACAGTGTCTCAGTGCCACGGTCGCATCCACAATGCGTCATTGCGCGCGGAGACGGTCCAGTCGGCTCAGCCCATTGGCTCCGGGAGGAGTCGGCCATCACCCCCCTCAAGAGATCAGTACGAAGATCGGAGGTGCAACCAAGTCGTTTCCCCCCAGTGGCATGATGATTACAATCGCACTCGGATGCCCCCCCACGGGGCGTCACATACGGGTGCCAACCTTATGATGACAGGCATCCATGTGAGGACGATTGGAGGGCGAGTCCTCCACGCCGTCCGGAGGGCCTCCGAGACCCGCGGTTCAATAGTAGATTCATTCTCGCCCAAAATCTGGTCGATAGAGGTAGGGGCCTGAGAGAAGGTATGGACACCAATGTTCCGAGGGGGTCCGCACCTTCCGGGCCCGAGTGCTTCAGTCGATACATTCGCGCTGCAGACACCCCAAACAACTTCACATTGGCAATAGCAATCAACAAGTTTACTAGCGAGTTGATGCCAGAGATTTGATTAAAGGATTACCGAGTGGCTGTCCAGATCGGCGGCGGGGACGGCAACATGGCCATGAAGCACTTGTCGCTGATGCTTGAAGGGCCGGCTAGAGCCTGCCTCAACCAGCTCCCACCCGACAATGTATACTATTGGGATGACCTTGCCCAAGTTTTTGTCAAGACATTTGATGTCTTGACCTTGCCCGAGTTTTCGTCAAGATGTTTGATGTCTACTATGCAACTTTTATTCTTGTAGACTCGGTTGGGCCTCCAAACGCAAAGTTTTGTTGGACAGGAGCAAATTTCCCTCAAGTGGATGACCTAAGGTTTATCAATCCATGGGAGGCATGGGATGAAGGTCTCTCTCAAACAACCCTGAAATCAAATACAAGAAATCTCTTGTGTCCACAACACACCCAATACAATGGTAAATTTTATAGGTGTACTAGTTCGGCGAAGAGATGGTGATACAAGTGTAGTATGGATGATAGATATATGTTTTTGTAATATGAAAATATAAAAACAACAAGACAACAAGTGATAAAATGGTATTGCAATGCTTGGAAACAAGGCCTAGGGTTCATACTTTCACTAGTGCAATCTCTCAACAGTGCTAACATAATTGAATGATATAACAATCCCTCAACGCGTGACAAAGAATCACTCCAAAGTTTCTATCAAAGAACATAGGTTGAAAACATGTATCAACCCCTATGCATAGATTACCTCAATGTCACCTTGGGAATCCGCAAGTTGATTACTGATATGTCCCTAAGGTATCTATAATTTTTGCTTGTTCCATGCTATTATATTATCTTCTTTGGATATTTTATATGCATTAATATGCTATTTTATATTATTTTTGGGACTAACTTATTAACCTAGAGCCCAGTGCCAGTGCCAGTTTCTGTTTTTTTCCTTGTGTTTGAGTTTCGCAAAAAACGAATATCAAACGGAGTCCAAATGGGATAAAACTTTCATGATGATTTTTCTTGGACTAGAAGATACACGTGGGACTTGGAGTCCAAGTCACAAGAGCCTCGAGGAGACGACAAGCCAGGGGGCCGCATCCCAGGGGGGCGCACCCCTAGGGCTTGTGGCCCCCTCGGGGACCTCTTGACCTCCTTCTTTGGCCTAGAAATTTAGATATGTCACTACTGCAGGATGCTGCTAACGCGACACTACGATCAGAGACCCTTCGACGAAATTGTGTGCGATGCAATAATCGCAAACGGTGGTGTAAAAAAACCATCAAAAAAGGTGCAAAACGTTTGCGATGACGCATGCATCAAACACGGTTCAGATTTTGGTTGCGTGTGTGATGCAGGGCATACGGTTCAGTTCAATGAACTATTTGCGATGAGGAAGAAGAACAGAAACGGGCAGCCTGATAAAGGCGTGTGCGATATAAGGCATATAGTTCACTCAGATTAACTGTTTGTGATGAGGCGGAACAATATAAACGGGCAGCTACATAAAGGTGTGTGCAATTGAGGGCATACGGTTCCGAAGGATTAACGGTTTACGATTAGGCAACAGAACAGAGACGGTCAGCCAGATCAAAGTGATTGCGATTGATCGCATACACTTCACATGGATGAACTATTTGCGATTAGCCACAACAAACAGAAACAGTTAGACAGATCAACGTGTGTGCGCTAGACGGGCACACATTCTAATTAAAAGAAGCGTGCGTGATGTTAAAAACATGCGCGACGGTAATAACGAGCGCGCACGGTTCTTGGAACAAGACGTGTGCTGACATTGCCTATTGCGGTGCACCGTATGGTGCTAACGCCACATATGCGGCCGAGAAAGCGTGCCCACGTTACGCCTTCCGGGAATAGTGCCACACTTAGAACCGTCAATAAATTTTGAGCCTGCGTCCCGTCACATTCCAAATTACTGCCACACGTTATTTAATTGCAAACCTGTTCACACCAATCAAAACCTAAACGGTTTCACACTTAGGAGCGTATTAGTACTTGTTTATAAATACTACTACTCCAAGATGACTGCACATTCCTCCTCAACTCCTCATCCACAAAAACAAACAAGTCATTCATGATCGTTCCATTGCGTCTGCCATGGCCAGCGTGAGTTCTAGGTCGAGAGATTGCCACCAGGGAGAGGCGAGCATGGAAGCGGAAGCACGAGAGATGTCCCGCCTCACCGCGAAAGCAGCCGGCATGTCCCGCCGCGCGGCCGTAGCAGCACAGAGGTACCGCCGCGCCGCCGAAGCAGCACGGAGGTCCCGCCACACCGTCGATGCAGCAGACTGGTCCCGCCGAGCCACGGAAGTAGAAGAGATGTCCCACCGCGCCGCAAATGCAGCAGAGATGTCCTCCCGCGCCGCGGCAGCCTGGGAAAATGTCTCGCGGGCAGGCAAGGACTCTTACAGGCGCATGCATGCGATTGTCCATAGCCAGATGGATCAGATCTCCGGCTGGGCGAGGTTGTAGGACGACATGAAAGCCTCTTTTGAACAGGCTACCGGCGTCATCCGACAACTAAATGAGAGCAATGTGAAGCTCCTGGCCGAGCGTGACCTGCTGAGGGCGAAGATCGTCGGAAGTGCGGAGCAGCAGCAGGAGACCACCGCCTTGCTGAAGAGGACCGGCGTCATTGTCGAGAAACTTATGGACGAGAATGCCATGCTACGCATCGAGCGTAGAAGGCTGGTGGAGGAATCCATGGATGCTCTCAAGTAGCATCTTGAGGACAAGAAAGAGCTCATCGCCGCTCGCCGCGGAGACTAGTTCCTGCGGCCTGCAGCAACTAATCAAGAAAGTAGAGATCAGCGAGCTAGATCGTTGTCTTCCTTCTTCTTTTGCCCTTGTGTATTTCGGGAGTTGCCGCATGTGGCTTTTTTAAATTATGTTCCTAAATATGTAAGACAATTATTATCCACTATCATCGTCCTTATATTCATCATGCATGCCATAAGTCGCAGTCGATGCTATATAGGTCCGTCGGATCTTACATCAAGATCTGTGCAAAACTTTCTTTTCAGATTTTCATTTTTCTCTCTTAAATCTCAGTCCAGTGAGACATAGCCACGCCGTGAAATAGGGGCTTGGGCACCATTAATGGAGACGTTGGGAGGGAGGTGCGTAGAGGATAGAGGTCAAAGGGCTCTCCTCCCGATGAGCATGCGTAGGGGTCTGATCGCACGCCTCCCGTACTCAAATAGCTACCCCGCACGACACCTCCTAGCCAATAAAAAAAAGGGGACGCGTGGCGGCACGTAATTAGTAAGTAGAACACTCACGGTTTCAATAATACTTGTGTTTTCGATTTGTAATGTGACAACACTTGTTCCAAAATGACTTTCTTAATTGTTAATGTGTGCGCCTTCGCAAATCGGAAAGAAAAATTACCACAGCATGTTGGTGCCATGTCATGACACCATGCCAAGTTTCATGATTTTCAGGCGTGTTTTGGATTTACAATTAATAAAAAAAACAAGTTTCTCAATCTTTCCGGCCGAGCCACGACGCCCAGATGTTTGAATTGCATTCCCATTTCTTGCATGGGACCTAGAAATTCACCCAAGGGCACACATGTGATTTTTAAACCAACTTTGGTGCACTGGAGCATGTGCTTGTAGTTCAAATTTGAATCATGCACATTAAATGCCCAGAAATTCAATTAATGTATAAAAAAGGCCAGGCGAACCCGGAATAATTCCAAAATTTAGCACGATACTTCTATGTGGTCTAATCTACCTGTGTAAAAAAATAAGGCGGGAGAAGGTAGTGCACGTATGTCATTTCGCACACAGAGGTGACACATTCCCTCTCCGAACCATGAGCCTTCTTGAGAGAAGCTCCAGTTTGCAAGAAGCTTATACCAAAGCTTGTCCCAATTCGGCCAAAAAAATTACCGCAGCATGTTCGTGCCATGTCATGACACCATGCCAAGTTTCATGATTTTCAGGCGTGTTTTGGATTTACATGAATTAAAAAACCAAGTTTCTCAATCTTTCCGGCCGAGCCACGACGCCCAGATTTTTGAATTTCATTCCCATTTCTTGCATGGGACCTAGAAATTCACCCAAGGACACACATGTGATTTTTCAACCAACTTTGGTGCACTGGAGCATGTGCTTGTAGTTCAAATTTGAATTATGCACATTAAATGCCCAGAAATTCAATTAATGTATAAAAAGGCCAAATGAACCCGGAATAATTCCAAAATTTAGCACGATACTTCTATTTGGTCTAATCTGCCTGTGTAAAAAAAATTACCACGACATGTTGATGCCGCTCGCTGATAGCATGCTAGTGTAAAAAAAATTACCACGGCATGTTGATGCCGCTCCATGATAGTGTGGCACCCCAGCTCAGAGAAACCGGTTTACCTTGCATTGTCAGCCCAGAGATCTAGTCTTCTGGAAACACACAACAACTTGGTACAGAAAACAATCGCTTTATTGATGCTAGCGGATACATAGGTCTGATATTACATCAAGTAGCGAGGCCAAGCGGCACACACGGTGCGGCTGTACAGTATGTAAATTATTTAATGAACACGAGTGGGCCTCGATCACGATAAGTACGCGGAAGCGGAACGACGACGAAGTGGAACTCCATAGCACAGGGACACCGATGTGTACACGATCTAGACGCGGGAAGCTCTCCGATCCGATACGACTTTCCTGAAATCTGGCATGACACGCCAGGTCAGTACATTGAATGTACTTGCAAGATCACAACAAACATAAGCATAATGGCAAAAAATATCATGACAATTAATCAGGTTAATGCAATGCAAATCATACTACTAATGCGGTGAAATCAACTTGTGCACCGAGTCACTCGGACTCTCTTACCAGATGGGTTACCTCGTAACCGAACAGTGATCATACCTGGATCACAAATGAAACCAACACTTTGGTTCCCACCACGATCATACTCATGATCTCACAAACCATCACATAATCAGTGTCAACAATAAACTTTTAGTGTGCAAGATTACTTGTTAATGTTGATCCATGGTGTGACTTACTCACGAGCTATGTCCGTAACCGAGAACGCGGCTATCGATATATTAAATACACTCTGCAGAGGTAGCGTACTTTACCCACATCACGGAATACATGGCCTCGTCTTCCCATTCGGGTGGACCAATGGCATTCCGACGAAACCCTCCCATTGCCATGACACTCTGCCGACCACTCCGACTAACTCCCCACCAGGCTAAGTCATGGGTGGCCCCGTGCCTACCAAAGGCATCAACAGCCACCGTCGTGGCAAAATGGTCCCAATCGGGGACAAGGTACCATAACAACAAACGGGCACACAAGGTTATGTATGCTTACCGGGCCAGGGTACCACACGCCCATAACCTTCCTTCGTTGGAGGTACCGACCAGAGGCATGACAACAGACCGAATCAATACCTTCCCATAAAGGCAAATGTGGTCGCACTAGGAAAAACTTGATTCAGTGGCACCATGACTCGATCAACGTTATGTTCAAGTTGGATTAACATCAGGTTTAACTTGAAAATAAAATAACTCGAGTCATGATATGCCATGATCATGCAACTATTCGACATGCAAAACATACCAATCAAGTAAACAGATCAACATCATCAAAATTTCATGCTTGCACTACTCATCATTTAAACTTTACTGGTTCTACTTTACTGGTTTTTATCACTCATCATTTTAATTGTATCATAATATATAAAAATCACTTTATCACATAAAGATACTACCATTATTCATAAAAGCATAATCACACAATGAGAATTCTTCTACTGCCTTAACTAGCTCATGCATTTAAACAATGTAATAACAAGGCAATTCAAGCATGACAAAATAACTAGCACTAAACCATATTCATTTAATTAATTAAATGCATGAAAATAACTCATATTCAAGTTGGAAAAATCATAGATATTGAAATGACACCATACAAATGTTGGTGTGGCTTGCCTTAGTGCAGAGGAGGTTCACACTCCTCCTGGTTATCTTCAAGACAAGCTTCTCCCTCTGAAAATATTTAAAAACTGCAAAATAAAATATCAAGAACCACTCTGAAAATCACCAGAAAATATAGACAACAAGGAAAAATCTCAATTTTGGTGTGCTGCTAGAACTTTTCAAAACAAACACAATGCAAAAATAATCAACTCATTTGGACTTATAGTTTAAGAGTTATGTCTGGTCAAAGTTCCTGGTCAAATATTTGAATTAAAAAGAAAACCCGGGGGGTGACGTCGATGGCATATTTTCAGAATACGCCTCCACTCGTACCGCTTCGGGCGCGAGTGGAGAGGCTGACAGCGGGCCCCACCGGTCAGGTGTGGAGAGAGGGGAAGAGAGACAGAGCAGCGGCGGCGCTTCGCTGGAGATCACGCCGGCGAGGAGGGGTTCTTGGCCGGATTCAGAGGGATAGAAAGAGAAAGGGGGCCGAGGCGCACCTGCTGTCGGTGTCAAAACCGGCGGATCTCGGGTAGGGGGTCCTGAACTGTGCGTCTAGGATCGATGGTAACAAGAGACAGGGGACACAATGTTTACCCAGGTTCGGGCCCTCTCTATGGAGGTAATACCCTACTTCCTGCTTGATTGATCTTGATGAATATGAGTGTTTACAAGAGTTGATCTACCACGAGATCGTAATGGTAAACCCTAAAAGTCTAGCCTATGAGTATATGGTAATGAATATGCCCTATCCGGACTACGCTCTCCGGTTTATATAGACACCGGAGAGATCTAGGGTTACATGAGGTCGGTTTACATAAGAGGGAATCTTCATAATTGGCCGCCAATCTTGCCTTCCACGCCAAGTAGAGTCCAATCCAGACACGGGTATAGTCTTCGGTCTTCGTGTCTTTCACAGCCCATCAGTCCAGCCCAATGAGTAACAGGCCAGACGCCCGAGGACCCCTTAGTCCAGGACTTCCTCAGTAGCCCCTGAACCTGGCTTCAATGACGATGTGTTCGGCTCTCGGATTGTCTTCGGCATTGCAAGGCGGGTTCCCCTTCTCCGAACTCCAAGATAGTCTTCGGATGTGATGATTGTACCCGGACCTGTGTATATAATTGCATAAAATACAATACTCCACGAGTCCAATCTGCTGACAACTGTTTATGACATTGCATCACGCCTGCCCGGTTATCATTTCCAACCGTTGGCTAGCCCGTCGCCCCACGTCTCGGGAAGCGGTTTTATTGGCACGTCTTGTCAAAGCAGAGATCGTGTCCCCTAATCCACGGGATTTTCAATAATGTAGGTATGGGTAACCCAACCGTCCCCTGGGTACAACTCTTTGAGGATAGGTAAGTTTCGAGACCCAGGAGGGGACGCTCGATATTCCGGGGCTTTATATAGGGACCCGGACCTGTCTTTCTCTCCTGCGCTTGCTTCTTCCTCAATCCCAGCCACATCGAGTTCTAGCCCTCGAGTTCCAATCACCACCAGCCCCAATCATGTCCGGGCTCAGCCGTTCAGGCTGGTGGGTGGCTTCTTCTGTCATGGAGGAGGATATCGCGAAACTCCCCGCGGCGAGGTATCTGTCCCCAGAAATCCTTCATCGGCTTCCCGCCGAGGGGTAGGTTATTCCCACCCCTAAATCCGGCAAGAGGGTAGTATTTGTGTCCCACTTCCTCCATGGGTTAGGGTTCGCGCTTAACACCTTCGTCCGGGGGCTCATGTTGTACTATGGATTGGATTTTCACGATTTGGCCCCGGACTCCATTCTTCTCATCTCGACATTCATCGTCACGTGTGAGGCCTTCCTCCGAAGTCCTCCGCACTTTGGTTTGTAGCTCAAGACCTTTGGCGTGAGGCCGCGGGTGGCGGAGGAGGAGCAGGCAGAGTGCGGCAGCGTTACAATAAGCAAGCTTGCCAGCGCAGTTTGGTTTGAAGGATCTTTCGCCGAGTCTTCCGACCTATGGCGGCGGGGGTGGTTTTATGTCAATGAGCCGCGGGGCTCCAAGTGGGTGGCTACGCCTGCTTTCCGACCCGGCCCTCCAATTCAGCTTGCTTCATGGATCAACAAGGGATTGGACTGGGGATCCATTAAGGAGGTGCAGACTCTGCAAAGTCACATCCGAAGCCTTACCGAGAAAGGCATCGAACTTGTGAATGTTGTTCAAGTAATGCTAGTCCGCCGGATCCTGCCATGTCAGCGGCGACCTCTCCGTATGTGGAGTTCAATCCAGAAGGGCAACGCACTCTTCAGCACTTCTTCGACATTACACACGAAGGAATGTGGAAGTTATATTTCGGGGAGCGGGAGCAATGGCCGGACACCACTGAAGACGTCGGCCTCGACTGCAATCATCCGGACACTTCGGTAAGTATTCAATCTCCGAACACTTTTTATCCCAACATCTTTTGACAAGATACTGAACAATCCGTCCCTACGCAGGACTGGATAAAGAAAGCGGTATTAATCTAGAGTCCGGCACCCCTTCCCGAGGATTCTGCGACCACTCTGGTGACGAGAATGCTGACTCCGACACCGTACCAGGTGTCCGCCGAGGGGGGCGAGAGCGTGGAGCCCAGTGGTGATGCCCGCCCCGAGGACGAATTAGACGCTGTGTTTGGGGGAACCGAAACCCCTTTGCCCAGGGGCAAAGGTGCAGAGGGGGCCCCTCATGGCAAGAAGAGGGCCGATTCCGGAGGTAGTAGGGGAAACCTTCCAAGAAAGGGAAGACGCCCTCGTCGGGCGGCTTGGGCCGAGCAAGCGATGTCTATGTAGAGCCTTGCGAGGAGGACAAACCTACGGTCAAACCGTAAGTGCGGTGGGGTATTTTGATCATACCCCATTCCCTTCTCGTTACTGAAGTAATCCTTCGATACATGTACATCCTTTCAGGTTAATGCCTGGTGCTTCTTCATCGTCTTCCTCCTCGGGAGATCTTCTTCCAGAGATAATGGAGAGTGAAACGCCTTCTCCGGCCTCCTCGCCCAACAGGGCGGATGATTCTGAAGTGTCGTCCCGAAGGGCCCCCTTGACCGGCAAGTGGCGCAACAAAAGAGGAGGGAGTTACCCGAAGGTGGTGCCTCTGTGACTCAGGGTTCGGGGATAAAAAATGACGGCCCCGAACTGTACGGTTTACAGCCGGAGGTTATGCTGGAGGCGGGTAAGCGGATTCCTTCCAAGGAATGTCGTGCTCTGGCAGCGGTGTCGAAGACCCAGGAGTGCCGGAGACGCTGACGGACATGCTGCGACGAGCGTCCGTTTTAGAGAAGCATCGTGCCTTAATGGTTACGGTGGTCGAAAAAGTTGTATCCTCGAAGAGTGGGTTGAACGAGGCCTTTACGAGCCTTCTGAGAGGTTTTGAGGTTTGTGATGTAATGTTGCCAATTGAACAATATTGACAGAACCCACCTGTTGTGTATGCAGTAGCCCCTGAGACTCGGATCGCCTTCCAAAGGAAGTGATCGGAGGATCGAAAAGATATTTTTAGGTACTAACCTTGGTTTAATTTGGAATGCAGGCTGTCTCCCCTCCTGCCGCTGCCCGAAATTCGGAGGTAACCGAACTGCTGCGAAAGCTGGATATTGCAGAGGATGACATTGCCTTGATCAACAGGCATCTTGACGACTCGCAAGGTATATATTTTCGAGCGTTCCTTACACCAGTGTGCTTATAATGTAAGCATGACTCTGAAGAGAGTTTGACATAAAATGTGCATCAATGCAGATGGTGCTGCCGCCGTGGAAGCCCTTCGGGCAGAGCTAGCCCGGGCCAAGGAACAGGCCCGGTTTAGTAATGCGGCTGCCGAAAAGGCATCGGTTGAATTGAAGGCCGAACAAGCCGCGCGGCGCCAGGACAAGGAGGCCATGTCCACCATGGCGTGCGAGTTAGAGAATGCGGCTGGCCGCTGTAAACTTCTGGAGAAGGAAAATGAAGCCAAAACGGCTGAACTTGAGAAGGCCTTACGAGAGGCGAGAGAGGCGCGGTCTAAATCCATAGCAGTCCGTGAGGAGATCCGGCAAGCTGGGGAGATTGTGGCTGGCAATCCCTTTTTGCTACAGGCTAAGTTCGGCGATCCGAACTATGCTCAGCTTAACCAGGTATGGAGTTCTCCGGACAAATTTTTAGACTTGCCGAAGAGTTCTTCCAATGCGGCGCAGTTTTATCAGGCGCAAGAGGGGTATGCAACGGAGAAGCTTTTCTGGTCGCAATTCGGCGCGTCGAAGCGCCCTCTGTTGCTGAATGAACAGATGTCCCAGTGGGCCGAGCTGCATAGGATGTCTGGCGACGCCTTGAAAAATGTCATAATCCGGTTGTGGCCAAGTGAGCCTGTTCCAAGTAGTTATTTTGGCCTGGTGCGGCGGCTTGTCCACGCGGTGCCACATATCGACGCTGTGAAGCGGTTGGCGTGCATTGAGGGTGCACGGATGGCCTTTGCCCGAGTCAAAACATTTTGGGGAAAGATGAAGGCCATCGATGTTGCGGCGAGGAGTCCACCCAAGGGCAAGGACCGTTATGAGACGGAGCACTATTTTGAAGACGTCTTAGAGGCCGCCCGCTTGGTAGAGGGTCAATGCTTGAAAGACATAATGTTCGAGTAATCTTTACCTAATAATAAAAGGGCTATTGCTTCTTCCTCCCTAATTTTGGTCCGCCATTACGAGATTTTCGTTCGTCCGTCGTTACATGATTTTCGTACATCATCAAAAACAGTTTGGCCTCTCTTTTTTCGCGTCTCGCGTACATGGGCCCGCTAGGGCCTCTGGCCGTCCATCAGCAGGCTACGTTGTGGCAGAATAACGAATCCAGTAAAAAATAGCTGCTGCTATCAGGGATCAAACTCATAACCTGCCATCAGTTTTCCTTACATAGATACAACTGGTCTAAATCATGCTTGTGTAAAGAAAGAGGATTCGTATATAGTATTATATAGTACCACCTCGCTTCTTTGCGTATAATTTCACCAACTTATATATGAGTACGAGTTAGAATCAATAAGTGCCTCAGGATTAATAAGGAGAGGGTAATAAGTGGCCGATGCATTTAGAATTAATGGAGAGGGAGAGATCCGGCCATTCATCAAGGAAATAGTTGGAAAGAACGATTAAATCGGCTGACACACAAGGGAGGAACGGAGGGATTAGTGGGAGAAAATGATGCGATTAAATCGGTGGCTGATTAGAGTTAATTAAGGGAGTCCATTAATTAATGGAAGATGGAGAGGGATTCCTGGAACATGCATGATGACGCCTTGATTAAATTAGTGAATTAATTAAATTAATTAATGAAGGCGAGGATTTGTGCAGAAGGATTCCAATCAGCATAGTGTGATTTCTCACTCCCGACGGTACATGATTTTCTCATATTGTACTGACTAAAAAATTATATTATGATTATGTTAATTCTCAGACCACTACTCGAGCAAATATACACACTAACTATTCACTTTTAATATGCTATAAAAAAGCTATTCACTTTTAATATAGTTTGTAGGTTTTTTTTGCATTGATATAACATATATAATTTCCCGCAAAAAAAACATGACGCACATACAAAAAATTGCGGGTGTCTATGGTCCGGCTCTATCACATTGGACGTCAAGGAGACCGTGGTGTAGGACCTAGAGACACACACTTGTTTCAACTACGGCGGGGCTCCGCCCGTCCGGGCTGTCACCATCAAGATAGAGGTCAGCATCATGGATGGCTATGGACGACTTATCTGATACGAGGAACCCCATCTCCCTCTCTTTGTCAATTGCATATCTAGCGTAGAGATCACATTTTGCGCTCGCAAAGGTTCCGGATTTTGCGTGGAAACTGGAATTTGATCAACTGGTCACATTATTACAAATGTTTTGTATAACTGGCCACCCACTATTGTTGAATAGATGGATAACTTGGTCACCGTTTGTGATGGCAGTAAAGATTAGAATTGACAACATGGATGGGTGGGGCGTGCAAGCATTTGTTTCTCCTGTTGCAATGCACGGGCACATTTGCTAGTTTGTATAATGGTTGTAACAGACAACTTTATAGTTAGTCTATTTATATTTTGTGTAAAAGCTTGAATTCCTCCTGTGCGGCCGTTTTAGTATAATCTGAAAGTTTTCCAGTCGTCGGCTTCAGCCCCCTCATAGGAAATACAGGGGTGTTCGGAAAAGCATTGAATCACTCTTTATCCAACGTCTTGGTCCGACAGAGTCCGTTGTATATGCAGTCCTGTCGGTCACCTGTTTATAATAATGGAAAATAAAGAAAATGGATAAAAAAGCGTTACGGGAATGTTTGCAGGGTTCTCCGTATTGTGCTTCCGCCGATGCCCATGGTATCTTCAGCGCGTAGTGATGTACGCGTGGTGTAAAACCTGCCGTCATAGTGGGTGGGTGGCGGAAGCCGAACTGCTATTTCCGCTCCGGTAGTCGTCGAACATCGGAAGGAAACTGCTTCTGGCCCCCGGTGTTCGGTTGGCGATCCTTGCCGTCGTCTTTATTGCTTGGTGGCCTTCTCCCCTTGTATTCGGTATTAAGCTTGCCTGCCTGCTTGAAGACCCAATAGTTTCTGTTGGTATGATTAGCTGGCTTATCAAGGTGGCCGTGAATCTGACAAGGTCAGTCCAATATCCTGTCAAGGGCGGATGGTCCGTCCTGTTTGGCCTTAAATGGCTTCTTCCATTGGCCATGTTTCGGATTGTGAAATCCGGCGTTGACCGCTATGTCATGCAATCTTTCGTTGTTGTTGCGACTGTTATGCTCGTTTAGTCGTGGCCTGCCGTTGCCGTCTCGGATTTCGGAAATGCCCGGGTCGCTGGCCGAATTGTTGCTTTTGCGAGTGAGCTAGTTGTCTTCTCCCACACAAAAGCGAGTCATTAGAGCGGTAAGGGCTGTCATGGATTTAGGTCCTTCCTAGCCGAGGTGACGTGCTAGCCATTCATCCCGGACGCTATGTTTGAAGGCCGCGAGGGCTTCCGCGTCCGGACATCGAAGATTTGGTTCTTTTTGACTAGGAACCTAGTCCAGAGTTCCCTGGCTGACTCGCCGGGTTGTTGGAAAATATGACTTAAGTCATCAACATCTGGTGGCCGGACATATGTTCCTTGGAAGTTGTCACGAAAGGCATCTTCCAAGTCTTCCCAGCTGCCAATAGAATTTTCTGGCAGACTGTTTAGCCAGTACCGTGCTGGCCCCTTAAGCTTGAGAGGCAGGTATTTAATGGCATGAAGGTCGTCTCCACGAGCCAGGTGGAGATGGAGGAGGTAATCCTCAATCCATACTGTGGGATCTGTTGTTCCATCGTATGATTTGATGTTGATGGGTTTAAACCTGTTTGGAAATTCAAGCTCCATTACCTCGTTGGTGAAGCAAAGAGGGTGTGCGGCTCCTCTATGTTGAGCCACACGATGAAGCACCTCCGGCGGACTCCGCTTACGGTTTTCAGATCGAGCGTGCTCGGGGTCTGTTGTGTCCGAATAGATAACCATTGTTACTGGCCGGGGCATGTCTCCGCAATCTGTGTGTTGATTTTGTGTGTCCTGTTCTACCCTCCAGGTCTTGTTGGATGTCGCGAGTGTTCCCCCGAGCTTCTTTATTCTTGCTTGGACGGCCGGATGGGTTGGTATGGTGCTCTTCTGGGGCTGCTGCTTTGCCCGCACCGAACTGTGGTCGGCCTACCGGCTTATTCGATGGTGGTGTGGGCTCCAAAGCTTTACCATCGTGTTGAGGGAGCCACCTACTGTTGCAGTGGCTTTTGTCTGGGATGCTAAGGCCGTATTCTTCGGCGGCCAGGACCTCGATCCATCTATCGTTGAGCAAATCTTGGCTTACTTGAAGCTGCAGCTGCTTCCTCCTTAGGCTCCTTGCAGTGGCTATGAGCCGGCGTTTAAAGCGCTCCTGTTCTAGAGGTTCCTCAGGCACGATGAATTCCTCGTTATCGAGGCTCTCTTCTTCCTCGGAGAGTGGAAGATAATTACTATCCTCCGAGTCTCTGTATGTGGCCTGTTCATCAGGGCTATCCTGCCCGCTTTCCTGGTCCTCCTGTTCAGATCCTGTCTCAACAGGGTCTTCGTTGTCCGGAGTATTATCACCTCCGATGCTGGTATTGTTTTCTCTTGGGCGCCCGTGTTCGGACTGTGTACCAGGAGGCTTATCCTCGACTGGATCCTCCTTGTCATCGTCGAGATCATCGTTGGGTGTGTCTACCATACACACGTCATACCAGGAAGTGGTCGCCCCGTGTCTAGCGAATAGTAAGCTCTGGCTTTGCCCCTCATCTTCATCCAGACCATCGATGTCTTTGGTGCAGGGGTCAGGCGTGTTGGTTGGGTCTTCGACTGTGGCTATGAAGTGGGTGGCGGGTGGGAAGCAAAATTCTCCATCATCTGCCGTAAGGTCGAACCGAACATAGTTCGGCGACGAGCCGTCTGCCAAGGATAGGTTTTTTAGTGAGTTTAGTAGGTCGCCCATGGGCGGGTGTTGGAAGATATCCGCGGCGCTGAACTTGAAGATCGATAGCCGATCGAGTTTGGTATCCGCGGGCTCGCAGGGTTCGGAACTCGATACCGGAGACAAGTCCGGGGTTTCGTTGATGCAAGTATCATACGAAGTGGAATCTACATGCGGCTCCAACGCCGCCGAATTGGTAGCCCCCATGATGGGGTTGAGTTTCCCATCTTCGGACGACTTGATCTGCTCCGGATCTAAGGCCAGAGTTGTTACAGGAGCTATCTCCTGGATGCGGCCCGATGACAGGTTTAAGCCACGTTCATCGGGGCGAAGGGGAGCGATTGCCGCGGTCTCGAATCCGTCGAAGATCA
Organism: Aegilops tauschii subsp. strangulata; assembly: GCF_002575655.3. Classification (NCBI taxonomy): domain Eukaryota; kingdom Viridiplantae; phylum Streptophyta; class Magnoliopsida; order Poales; family Poaceae; genus Aegilops; species Aegilops tauschii. The sequence goes on from NC_053037.3 coordinate 343,799,492, forward strand.
AGTCTCCACGGATGTCTGCGACGTAGTTCAGGCTTCCGAATCTGACCTGATGGCCAGGGGCGTAGCTATGGATCTGCTCCAGATGGCCAAGCGAATTGGCCCGCAGTACGAAGCCGCCGAATACAAAGATTTGTTCGGGGAGGAAGGTTTCTCCCTGGATCATGTCATCACTGACGATTGAAGGGGCCATCAAACCTTTCGTCGATGGCACAGTGGAACTCTCAATGGAAGCACCAATGTCGGTGTCAAAACCGGCGGATCTCGGGTAGGGGGTCCCGAACTGTGCGTCTAGGATCGATGGTAACATGAGACAGGGGACACAATGTTTACCCAGGTTCGGGCCCTCTCTATGGAGGTAATACCCTACTTCCTGCTTGATTGATCTTGATGAATATGAGTGTTTACAAGAGTTGATCTACCACAAGATCGTAATGGCTAAACCCTAAAAGTCTAGCCTATGAGTATATGGTAATGAATCTGTCCTATCCGGACTACGCTCTTCAGTTTATATAGACACCGGAGAGATCTAGGGTTACATGAGGTCAGTTTACATAAGAGGGAATCTTCATAATTGGCCGCCAAGCTTGCCTTCCACGCCAAGTAGAGTCCAATCCGGACACGGGTATAGTCTTCGGTCTTCGTGTCTTTCACAGCCCATCAGTCCGTCCCAATGAGTAATAGGCCAGACGCCCAAGGACCCCTTAGTCCAGGACTCCCTCACCTGCCTATACCCGTGGCTCGATGAGAGACGGCCGGAGCAGCTCGAAACCAAGCTCGCAAGCGGCGGCTGTGGTCGGGTCTCGCCGGAGAAGAGGAAGACGACGGAGAGGGGCGGTTCCAGGGGCTCCAACGTGTCCGGACGGCACCAGTGGACCACCAGGGGGTCACCTGAGTAGTTGCTCAAGCTCGAGGGGCACCGGAGCGAGGAGGAGGGGCTGTGCGGATCGCTGGTGAGCTCGGGTCAGGGACGGTGGCTAGAGGCCTGCCCGGCCGGCCTGCGGCTATGCTACGGGCCTCTGAAGGTTTGGTGGTGGGTTTTGAGTGCTCAGAGAGGCAAGAGGGGCACGAATTTATAGCTGGAGGGGAGAGGGGTACGTGGCTCCGCCAGAGCTCTCTGGAAGCCGGCGAGCGATGACGAGCAGTGTCAGCGAGGGGTGGAGGGGCTTAGCATTCATGCGGGGGCTTTGGAGCGTGCGGACGAGCAGAGGAGGCAGTGGAGAAAGAAGACAGAGGCACAGGGCGCACTATGGCTTTGGCGAAGAGACGGAGGTGGTGGCGTGGTGCGGCAGTCGTCGGCGAGCTCTGGATCGATCACGCGATGAACAAGCACTCGGGCGCAGCGCAGAGCGTGTCGGGCGCGTTGCCAGAGCCGTGTCTTCACGCGGACACCATGCTGGCATAGTCAAGACAACGCCCACTCGATGCCAAACTATGTCTAGGGTGTTGTTCGTGTAGTGTTAGGTCTAGGAAGGGTGATGGCACACTGCCAGGCCGACCAGATGAGACATGAGCTTGTTAGCAAGTTTCTGGTCAAAAACTTGGTCGCCAAGTTTGGAGGGCTTCTAGAAGGTGATTATGGCTGATTCTCTGGGGTTAAGGTTTAGCTAGGAGGGTAAACAAGCTCAAGAAAATTCAGCTCCATTAGAGCAAGGAAAAATACACTTGCTGTAGAAACTGGATTTTTAGGCCAGAATAGAAATGATTTTCTATAGCAAAAATATTCCAAATAAGTATGAAATATTTTTGCACAGGGAGGTGGGCCAAGGTGCAAAGAATATTTGAGAATTTCTCAGATTTTTGGAAGCAAGAAAAATGAGGGTTGCTTTGGAGCACAAGTCTCTGAATTGAATTTCAGAGAAGAAATTGAATATTTTTCTTTTATGAAAAATATTCCTTGGGTTATTTTGGGTTTTTCAGAGAAAGAATGTTGAATGAGAGATGAATGGGTCACTTGGGTGAAAATCAAGGACATTCCCTAGTGTTTAAGTCCATTTGAATTGATTCAAAAACCCAAAATTCAAAGCAGAAGCAAGTGAAGACCGGAAAAAGAGAGAAGGCAAAAACCAGGCTGTCTCAGATAGCATGCCAAGTTTCATGAATTTTAGACGAGTTTTGGATTTACTAGAATTTCAAAACAAGGTATCTCAACATTTTGCCGGGAATCAACAGTGCCCTGGTGTTTGAAATTCATTCCCATTTCTTGCATGGGACCTAAGCATGCACCAAAGGACAGAGATTTGATTTTTCAACCAATTTATATGCATTGGAGCATGTTCATGTATTTCAAATTGAAATTATGCACATAAAATGCCTAGAAAAACCAGTTAATGTATAAAAATGTCCAAATGAACCCCGAAAAATTCCAAAACTTAACACAACACTCCTGTTGTTCTATGTTGACACTAGAATTTTTTTGAAAGCAATTAGAGGCAACGGATATCTTTCCGTCCCCAAAGGTGGCACGTTCCCTACCGAAACCATCAGGCTTGTTATGAGAAGCTCTGGTTTGTGAATAGCTTATACCCAAACCTGCCCCAAATGGGATAAAAAATTTACCATGACATTTTGATGTTCCTCCATGATAGCATGCCAAGTTTCATGAATTTCAGGCGAGTTTTGGATTTACTAGAATTTAAAAACCAGGTATCTCAACATTTTGGCGGCAATCAATAGTGCCCTGGTGTTTGAAATTCATTCCCATTTCTTGCATGGGACCTAAGCATGCACCCAAGGACACAAATTTGTTTTTTCAACCAATTTATATGCACTGGAGCATGTGCATGTATTTCAAATTAGAATTATGCACATAAAATGCCTAGAAAACCCAGTTAATGTATAAAAATGTCCAAACGAACCCCGAAACATTCCAAAATTTAACACAACACTCCTGTTGTTCTATGTTGACAGTAGAATTTTTTTTAAAGCAATAAGAGGCAACAGATATCGTTTCGTCCCCAAAGGTGGCACGTTCCCTACCGAAACCATCAGGTTTGTTGTGAGAAGCTCTGGTTTGTGAGAAGCTTATAACCAAACCTGCCCCAAATGGGACAAAAAATTTACCACGGCATGTTGATGCCGCTCCATGATACCATGCCAAGTTTCATGAATTTCAGACAAGTTTTGGATTTACTAGAATTTAAAAACCAGATATCTCAACGTTTGCGGCCGAGTGACGGTGGCAGGGTGTTTGACATTCATTCCCATTTCTTGCATGGGATCTAAGCATGCAACCGAGGACACGGATTTGAAATTTCAACCAATTTATATGCATTAGAGCATGTGCATGTAGTTCAAACTTGAATTATGCACACAAATGCATTTAAAACTCAATTAATGTATAAAAATGTCCAAATGAACCCCAAAAAATTCCAAAAATTAACAGAACACTCCTGTTGTTCTATGTTGACACTAGGAAAATAATTGAAATCAAGAAGAGGCAATGGATATCGTTTCGTCCAGAACGGTGAAACGTTCCCTACCGAAACCATCACCCTTGTTGTGAGAAGCTCTGGTTTGCGAGAAGCTTAGGCCCAAACCTGCCCCAAATGGGATAATAATTTTACCACGGCATGTTGATGCCGCTCCATGATAGCATGCCAAATTTCATGAGTTTCGGATGACTTTTGGATTTACTAGAATTACAAAAACATGTATGTCGACGTTTGACGGAGAGCCACGGTGCCATGGTATTTGAAATTCATCCCCATTTCTTGCATGGGACATAAGCATAAACCCATGGACACATATATGATTTTACAACCCATGTTGGTGCACCGGAGCATGTGCATGTAGTTTAATTTTGAATTGTGCACCTGAAATGGCTAGAAAACCAATTTAATGTATAAAATGTCCAAACGAACCCTGAATAATTCCAATTCTTTTACGACACACATATAGTTGCATGTTCACTGCAGAAAAAACGTCTAGCAATTCAAACACCGTCCATTGCCGCTGTGACCCCATTATGTAATTCAAATCAAGATGAAAAATCAAGTAGATCCCACACAGTTTATTATCACCAACCGTGTGAGATGCAGTACAAAATATCCTGGAGCACCGTCGGTGTATAGTACGCCAATGGCTTACGCGAGAAGGTGCGTCGGCTACAGTCCACAGCCGGCGTGTCAAGCACACTAGCTCGCTCCCCAAATACTCCGCCTCTGCATCCCTCGCAATCTCGAAAATATTACTGCCTCATAATCTTGAAAATATCTACCGCCTGGAAGGTTTTAATATTTTATAGCACATGATTAGTATGTGCGGACCATGTGCGATGTCTGTTACTCCCGGCTGCTTCAGTCCCTTGATTCAAATTTTCCATAGCCCCAACATTTTACTCCCGCCTCTGCATCCCTCGCAATCTCAAAAATATCTGCTCACCCTTGATCCAAATTTTCAGTAGCCCCGCCTTGTTACTCTCGCCTAGTAAAATTTTCAGCTCCCACAGTATTTCCTCAAACACCACCTTTCCCCCCCTCCGCACACACCACACACTCCCCAAAACCTCTGCTCACACCGACACACACTACCCCTGAAACCATTGGTAGGTCGCCGCCATCGCCGCCGCCTCCATCCTCAACCTTTGCCTATGTGCCGGGGAGCTCGAGGAGCCAACGGCCAAAAAGAGGTTTATCACGGCCTTTTCACCCGACACCGGCGAGGTGGCCGCCGAGGTGTCCCCGTCATCCTCTGCGGGCTCGATCCGCCATCGCCGGTCCCCTGATCTGCCCGCCGCCGCGCCCCTACGCCGGTTCGAGGGCTTCCCTGTCCTCCCTCGCACCCGGCAGCCGACGAGGTCCTACCTCGGGGTCCGGCAGCAGCGGTGGGGGACGTGGGTCACCGAGATTACAGATCAGGCACCCGCCGGTGGCTCGGTAGCTTCCACACGGTCGAGCTCGCGGCCATGGAGTACGACCGCTGGCCGGTCCGCTATCACGGCGTGGCGGCTAGGCTCAATTTCCCCTTCGGCACACATCCGATCGACCTCGTTCCGCCGGAGCTAGGGGTGTTGAGCTCGGCTATGGCGCGGGAGGACCGCGAGGCGTGGGAGCGCCTCGAGGCGGAGGCCGCCGACGAGGCCTACATGCAAGACCTCCGCCAGCAACACCCAGAGCTCATGGAGGTGGGGCAGGCGATCTTTGCCGGCGCGGAGGGTGGCGAGGTTATCGCGCTCTCCTTCGATGACGAGGTCGAAGGCGGCGAGGACGGCGACGCAGAGGGTGGTGAGGTTATCGCGCTCTCCTCCGATGACGAGGTCAAAGGCGGCGAGGACGGCGGCGCGGAGGGCGTTGAGGTGGGCCCCGAGGACGAGGAGATCGACGTCGACGAGTGGAGGAGTGCCTTCCCTAATGACCCCGACGATGGCACCGGCCCGGACCCGGCTCGCGGCACACCGTACATGACGAGGAAGGATTGGCTCGACCTCTACTTCGACCGAAACTAGTTTAACTTAGTTTAAATTTATGTTTTATGTTCGGCTATGCAAAACTATCTATGTTTATGTTTGAATGCATGCTACTTTCAGTTGAACCTGCTTTGAACTTGATCAAATTGAAGTTTACAACGTTAAGTTTAGGGGATCGACTAGAAAAGGCCAAAAATTGCAGGAGTATATATATATACTAGATCATCGAAGGCACGCGTTGCCGCGCCCATCTGTTTTGTCAATAGGTTGATAGGAATTTCCATGAATATAAGGTGACAAGAGGTAAACATAATTGAAATATAAACTATTAAAAATTGTAAAATAGGCTTAAAAAAGTTGTTTGGCAAAAGTTTCTTTTGTCTTGAAAGAGATAGTACTACGTATAACCAAAACGATGATAATACTAAGCTGGACATGTTATACACATTTTAGTTTCATGTACACAATGTCTGTATGGCCATTTCTATCTGATGGCTACTTTCAAATGAAAATGTTTTTTAATGTAATAGCCTCTTTCTTCAACTTATACTTGACACTGGACTACTATGAGTATACTCGAAAACACATCTATAAGTTAATAGCCTTGATCAAGGAGCAATAGCTAACCTTCACTTAATAGAGTAACCGCATTAACCTGAGGGAAACCGCAAGAGTTATATAACTTCAGGAAATGGTGAAACATCAATGCACGGATTAACTCGGCCAAATCCCTTGGATGGAAGCTATGCTTTTTGTGAGTGATGCAGTACACAGTTCATGACATGTCAAATAATTGTTGAACCTGAGATTCATACTTGAATTGCTTTGTACGAAGAAAATAACACATGTATGCATCTCTGATGACTAAACATCATAATAATTTCCACACTGAAAGAAAACTACACACCTTCAAAAAAAACCCACACATGATTATTCTTCTTTCAGAAAAACCAAAGGTTTATACAAATGATTCACCTTTGGTTGTTAATGTCATCTTGGATTGACTCGCGTCTTTTCCTATGTCTTGCAAGTTGCAACTGTCCCTGCGGAGATGTGTGCAGTGTATCTGGTCAAATCATTTGTAGCCAAAAGACAAATAACTCATTAAATAGAGTATACAACATACATGGGATTAAAATGCAAGAAGGTGCATAAATAAAGTATCCAATATGCGCAGGAGTTCATGCAATGTTTTAGAGGTAAATATTAACTAAAATGAGAATAAATGAGCATTGCTTGACCTTTTGGCAGATGAAAACCTATATTATCTTTCTTCCACTCCTACTTGGATTGGTATTTAGTTCAACGCCTACAAAGCTACAGGCAACTGTACTTTCACGGATATTCACAAGCACTTGAAAATTAAGAAAACATGCATGTGATGTGAGCGTATACATGTAGTAGTTTCCAAAGATCACCCTTTTTGTAAGAAAGCTTCTGAATAACCTATGGTTTTCTAAATTTCTAATAAGATGTAGATCTATAATACTGCCCCAGGAAGAAATTTGTGGTTCAGTATAGCCTCCCCAATTGATCGATCGTTGGACCAAAAGTAAAATTACTAAATCAACAGTTCAGTTTATAGGTAATGTATTTACTGCAGTACCCATGCATCATCCACATAAGCTGAACTTAAGTTTAACTACGCATGATAGAAGTAAATCTGAAAGAACTCCTAGTCAGTACCATCACCGAAATATAGAAATTTTACAACTTAACAGTAACTGATGAGTCCTCATGAAACTTCGTACCTAGTTGTAAACTCTCTTTGACCTGACCTGTACAGAAACAAAAGAAAAATTAGAAGAAGATGGATGGGGATTGAGATGGAGTTGATCAGCAAAAAAAGACATACCTAGAATAAACTTAATTTCACACCTTCAGTTTTTCCCTTACCCCCCTTGCTGTTGATCTCCTGGCTACCATCAGCAGTAGCTCAGTTGCTTGTGTCCTTGTGATGCTGCAATGAGTCCTCCCCTTTATTTGAGAGGACCATCTGCACCCGCATCCGATTCTCTCGCATCAAATTGTGATCTGACTGTCAAGCATGTGGTCCTTCACTTATATTTCTTAAGAAAGAAATTCTACAACTATATCATCCCAATAGTGTTTCTAGTGAGTTAGAAAACAGACTTTACTTATTTCTTAAGCGAGAAAGTCTACAACTATATCATCCCAATAGTGTTTCTAGTGAGCTTAGAAAAGAGAAATAAAGACAGAGAAGGACACTGCGAGCAGGGACAACAATATAAAATACAACACAACTACACAAGCATGAAAAAAATGATCTACCGATGAATTACCTCAGTCCCGAAGTGGTTTGCAAACCTAAATTTATCTACAGCTCCAAATGACCTGAAAGAGGAAATTCATGATTAGAAGTTTTGCAGGGAGGGTAACAGAAGATGCCATGGGACAGGGGAAGAGAGGAGTTTCTGCTCGGTGGCATTTAGAGGCAGGGGAAGGGGAGATGGACGTGGGTGTCACTCACCTGCATCATATGATGGTGAGACCGAGAGCGGCGAGACAACGTCGCAGGGAGGGATGCAGGGAGTCGAGGTCGAAGAAGACGCAACTGAGGTCGCGGGAGAGTTGGAGATTTGCAGTGGTGTCCGATCAGTCGATGACGATAGGGGCTGCGAGATCGGAGAACATGGCGGCGGCGGCGAGGTTAGGTCGCGCGTGAGAGAATCTCGCCAGCCTCATGCGAGGGACCAAAGGAGTGTTGTTTTCTTTTGGATTGCACGTCTGGAGGCTATTACAGGCCCAGTAGGCCCAATTTAATCCGAGAGCTGAAAAATGCCACCAGAGTAGCGGCCCAAGAAGGGTTAGCGCTCATTAGGATCGAACGAAGCAACTTGGGGTGGGATTAAGAGACAATCGGATGGCTGAAAACACCCTTAAGTGATGATCCAACGGATACAAATGCTAATGGCCTCAGAGGGCAGGAAAGGTGCTCAGTTGTAATGTATCTAAATATCCACTAAGGGTTTTAGTCCGTTAACTCTTAAAGGATCGGCTAGAGATGGCCTTCTGACTTGTTTATTTCAGTTCTTCACAATGTGATGCTCTATATGTGCAACTATTTGCTGTGCAGTTCAATTTCATCAATAACAGTTTCAACAATACCACTATGAATTACGATATTTGGTTGCTGTTAAGGATATTGCAGTTAACATGCCTTTTCATTTTTTAACAATAACTAGTGTACTTTAGACCTGCACAATACCAGTTTGAATGACTATTTGCTTGTTTTTAAATGTTATGCCTGATGTAGTTAACACACCTTTCCACTTCTTGTTTTGCTTAACTAGCGTGCTTAAGCCTACACCTGAATCTACATAGCAACATGCATTGTACTGAAAGACTACATATGCAATCCCAGGCTACATAGCAACAAGGAAGAGTGTTACCTTAATGTTCTGATGATGTCTAGATATACATGTAATAAAATCTTATATCATGGGATGGAGGGAGTGTCATACTACATCATTTTGCAATTATTGTTTAGCTTCTAATATTCACTTGGTGCTTTTAGGTACATATGTCATTGCCAAAGATCCACACTTCAACCCTTTCTGCGTATGGGGCAATGAGATATTCATGAACCAGCATATAGTGAGGAAACTGATAAAGATTGTTACTAAAATGGATTAAAAGATGTCAATCGAACTATTTGTTTACAATTTATGCAAGACCACTGTGAACTGCAAGATCGTAAGTAAGAACCCTGTAGCCTTCTTTTTACTGCCCGTAATGAGTTGTGTTAGACGACAATGTCTGAATCTTTTTTTTCCTTTGAAGTGGATCCTGAAGCAGTTTACTCAAGATTACCTCTCAAACTACATGATTGGCGGCCGGCCATCACAAGGGGTTGGACTAGAGTCGTGCGTGCCTTCTACATCCAGGAGACCACAATAGGGCCATTCCGCTTCACCTTGTTCAGCAACCAGAATGTTTGTCGCCTCTTTCTTTTCCATCTGTAATAGTACAAGTATAGAACCCTGGTTCATCATTCTTTATTTGGTGCTTATGTAATTCTTAAACAAATGTACCTGTGAATTGAATAATGCATTGCTTGTTTCAGCCTGATGGATATGAATAAAGCTATAGCCTACTTTCAAGTTTAAATTATGTACAATTTTAAATAGCAGTTATTAAATTAGGGCGAAATTAAAGTGTGCAGGTCATTACGGCGCACACGGTTAATAAAGCACAACGTGTGCATTATACACCATAATCTGACACGGTTCACGAAGAGGAAACATGTGTAACAATGCATATAGTTGCCGTTTGCAAAGCATGTGTGACGTCAGACACTATCACATACGGTGCAGGGAAACTAAATGTGTGTGATTGTCTACCTATCATACACGGTTTATAATCATGAACTGTTTGTGATGTGCCACGCATCGTAAAACTCCCGTGCCTGGAATCTGCCTGGAAAACTCCCGTGCCTGAAATCTGCCTGGTTTTAGGTAAAACCACAAAACTCCGACTGCGATGGCAATGCAAGCACAAACGAGTAGCAAGGATGAAGCGTTTGGGATATTCGAGATATCGGAAACGGTTATATAGGGACAACTGTATGCATTAAGGCTCCATATCCCCGACGGTTTTTGGGTCGGGTGGGATGGACCCCCCTATCACCCACACTCACTTGGCGACGGTTCCAAATGCCATCGCGGGAAGGGGTTAAAAACGTTTGTATAGCACCGACGCATACCAGTGTATTCCCAAACCCTCAGAGAGAGCCACGAAAATACTTTTCTGTCGCCGCAACCTTCTATTCCCATGAGATCCCATCTTGGGACCTTTTCTGGCGATCTTCCGGAGGGGGATTCGATCACGGAGGGCATCTAGGTCAACCCTATTGCCCCTCCGATGAAGCGTGATTGTTTTACCTCAGACCTACGAGTCCATAGCTAGTAGCTAGATGGCTTCTTCTCTCTATTTGATTCTCAGTGCCATGTTCTCCTCGATGTTCTTGGAGATCTATCCGATGTAATCTTCTTTTGCGGTGTGTTTGTCGAGATCCAATGATTTATGGATTTATGATTAGATTATCTATGAATATTATTTGAATCTCCTCTAAATTCTTACATGAATGATTTGATATCTTTGTATTTCTCTTCGAATTATCGGTTTGGTTTGGACAACTAGATTGGTATTTCTTGCAATGGGAGAGGTGCTTAGTTTTGGGTTCAATCTTGCGGTGTCCTCACCCAAAGACATAGTAGGGGTAGCGAGGCACGTATTGTATTGTTCCCACTTACGATAAAAAGATGGGGTTTTCATCATATTGCTTGAGTTTATCCCTCTACATCATGTCATCTTACTTAAGGCGTTACTCCATTCTTTATGAACTTAATACTCTAGATGCATGCTGGATAGCGGTCGATGTGTGGAGTAATAGTAGTAGATGCAGAATCGTTTCAGTCTACTTGACAAGCATGTGATGCCTATATGCATAATCATTGCCTTGGATATCATCATAACTTTGCGCTTTTCTATCAATTGCTCGACAGTAATTTGTTCACCCACCATATTATTTTCCTTCATGAGGGAAGCCTCTAGTGAAACCTATGGCCCCCGGGTCTATTTTCCATCATATATTTTTCAGATCTATAAACCAAAAATTCCAAAAATACCTTGCTGCAATTTATTTACTTTTATTTAGTTTTACGTTCTAGCAATTATTTATACCTATCTCTATCAGATCTCACCTTTGCAATTGACCGTGGGATTGAGAACCCCTTTATCGCATTGGGTGCAAGTGTTTGATTGTTTGTGCAGGTGCATAGATTGGAGACTTTCTTGTACCTCCTACTGGATTGATACCTTGGTTCTCTAACTGAGGGAAATACTTATCTCTACTTTGCTGCATCAACCTTTCCTCTTCAAGGGAAAAACCAACGCAAGCTCAAGAAGTAGCAATTACCAAAACATACATCAAGTGACTCAATAGAATACCCCATTGTCAACACAGGTATCCACATGCAAGACATACATCAAGTGATCTCAAATCCAATATTCAATCCAACATAATGAAACCTCAAAGAGCAAAACTCAATTCATCACAACAAGATAGAGAGGGAAGAACGCCATATGATCCAACTATATTAACAAAGCTCGCGGTACATCAAGATCGTGCCAAATCAAGAACACGAGAGAGAGAGAGAGAGAGAGAGATCAAACACATAGCTACTAGTACATACCCTTATCCCTGAGGGTGAACTACTCCCTACTCGTCATGGAGACCGCCGGGATGATGAAGTTGGCCTCCGGTGATGATTTCCCCCTCCGTCAGGGTACCGAAAAAGGCCTCCAGATGGGATCTCATCGGAACAAAGGCTTGCAGCGGTGGAGTCAAAGTTCTAGGTTTATTTCTGGGGGGTTTTCTATTTATAAGAATTTTCAGCGTTTGGAATCACGCGAAAAGGGGTTACGTGGGGCCCACCCTCCGGGCTCACCGGGTTGCCTTGTCACCTCCTCGTTGGTCTTCTGGTCCTCCCACAAAGCTTCCAAGGTCTCTTATGTTCCATAAAAAATCATCAAAAAGTTTCGTCGCGTTTGGACTTTGTTTGGTATGGATTTTCTGGAAAACCAAAAACAAGCAGAAAACGGTTACTGCACTGGGCAATAGGTTAATATGTTAGTCCATGAAAATCATAAAAAGTCATATAAAAGTGCACCAAAACCATATAAAATTATTGCAAACATGGCATGAATACTTCATAAATCATAGATACATTGGAGATGTATCAATGTTTGAGGGCACATACAAGCGGCCAGGTGGATTGACCGAGCTTCAACATTGCGTGCAAAGGCAGAATGAAACTCTCTGAGAGTACATCCAGCGGTGGACCACTCTGCACAACACTGTGGAGAATGTCACCGAGCATCAGGCGATCTGCGCCTTCAAGGCCGGTATCAGGTACCGAGAGTTGAGCCTGAAATTCGGCCGGACTAAGATCCTGACTCTCAGTCGTGCAATGAAATAACCATTCGGTATGCCAATGATGAAGAGGAGGACCGACTGAGAAGTGGCAGGGGCCGAGCTGGAGATGCAAATCAGTTGGGAAACCATACCGGCGAGAAGCAGAAGCGGAAGGCCGAGGCGGCCGATAACGCTGAGGCTGCGGCCCTGGCTGACTAAAGCAAAGGCAAAGGCCAACGGAAACAAAAGAAGGAATGGGCGGGCAAGAAGAAAGTCGCCCCCAAAAGCGACATACTTGATCATCCCTGTCAGATTCACACGAAGAAGGACGAAGATGGCAGCCTGGTTCTGTTGAAGCATACCACTGGGGAGTGCCGACTTCTCAAGAAGGAGATGGCGCAAGATCCCTCAGAGGGCAAGGATGAGGAGGACGATGATGGGGGCAAAAACGCCTCTGGGTACCCCAACATGGAGAAGGTCCTAATGATCTTTGCTGACATCAAGACCAAGACCAAGAGCCGCCTTAACGTGATAAACCGAGAGGTCAATATGGCACTTCCGACTGTGACCAAATACCTCAACTGAGACAAGACTCCCATCACATTCAATCAGTCAGATCACCTGGCCCACATACCGGTCCCTGGGCGGTAGGCACTGGTGGTCGATCCTGCCGTTCGAGGAGTCCGACTGCGCAAGGTCCTCATGGATGGCCGTAGCGGGACGAACATCATTTACACCGATACTCTAGAGGCAATGGGCATTCCGATGTCCCGACTGAGCAAGAGCAGCATGTAGTTCCATGGGGTCATCCCAAGGAAGAAGGCGAGGTGTCAAATAGATCTCGATGTCGTATTTAGTAGAGAGAAAAACTTCAGGAAAGAGAGGTTGAGTTTCGAGGTGGTGGACTTCCGGAGTGCCTATCATGCCATCCTGGGTAGGCCCGCCTACGAACGATTCATGGCCAGACCATACTACGTGTATCTTAAACTTAAGATACCAGGGCCAAATGGCGTGATCACCATCACAGGAAACCAAAAAATAGCTAAAGAGTGCTTGCAGAAAGGCTCCTAGATTGCTGACGAGCAGATGGCATTGGCGTAGCTAGATGAGTACAAGAAAGCGGCAGATTCGAGTGATCTACTCAAATCCAAGAAGCTGATTGTGGAATCCGCTTTCCAGTCGGCCAGCAAAATGAAGCAGGTTCACGTCCACTCGGAGGACCCAAACGCCGCCCCAAACAACATCTCCACGACACTCGACAACAAATAGGAAGGCGAGCTAATCCAGTTCCTCCGTTAGAACTGGGACATCTTCTCGTGGAAGCCTTCTGACATGTCAGGTGTTCCCAGGGAACTGGCTGAGCATCGACTCTGTGTCGACCCAAAGATAAATTATGTCAAAGAGCACCTCTGTCACTCTTCCACCAAGAAGCGCAAGGCGATTGGCGAGGAGATTGCGCGGCTCTTAGCCGCCGAGTTCATCCGAGAGGTGTACCACTCTGAGTGTCTCGCCAACGTCGCCATGGTGCCAAAGAAGAATAACTCCCTCTGAATGTGTATTCACTTCAAACACATCAATCGGGCCTGCCCCAAGGACCACTTCCCTCTCCCCCGAATAGATCGGATAGTAGACTCTACTGCCGGGTATGACAGACTATCATTTCTGGATGCATACCCAGGGTACCACCCAATCCGAATGTATGGCCCAGATGAAATAAAAACAACATTCATCACCCCATTCGGGTGTTTTTGTTATATCATGATGCCATTCAGACTGAAAAATGTGGGTGCAACTTTGCAACACATGATTCAAAAATGCTTACAGAAGAAGATCAGTCGAACATGGAGGCCTACACGGACGACATCATGGTCAAGTCCAGGAAAGGTCCCAACCTCCTGACAGACCTCGCCGAGACCTTCACGAATCTGCTCTGTTTTGGGACGAAGCTCAATCCGGCTAAGTGCACTTTTGGGTTCCTAGCCGACAAGTTACTCAGTTTCCTCATTTCTGAACATGGGATCGATGCTAACCCTGAAAAGATCAGTGCTATAGTACGAATGAAACAACTAGAGCGTCTACATGATGTACAGAGACTCACGGGCAGCCCTAAGCAGATTCATTTCACAACTCAGTGAGAAAGCCATGTCTCTTTACTGACTCATGAAGAAATTAGACAAGTTGAGTGGACAACTGAAGCGCAGGACACATCCCAAGAACTCAAAGCCCTGCTCTCCACCAAGCCGGTGCTTGCTGCCCCGAGCAGCCAGGAGCCTTTGCTCTTATGCATCGCAGTCACGAGCCAAGCGGTTAGCACCGTGCTCACTGTGGAGTGTGAGGAACAAGGCAAAGCCTTCAAGACCCAACGACCAGTCTACTATATCTCAGAGGTTTTGACCCCCTCTAAGCAAAGGTATCCACACTACCAGAAGTCGGAGTACGTGATTTACCTGACTGCAAAGAAGGTAGCTCATTACTTTCAAGAGCACTCGGTCATAGTTCAGCACCGCTCCTCTGTCGGAAACATGAATAATAGAGATGCCACGGGTCGAGTGGCCAAATAGGCCATTGAACTCCTCCCTTTGGACATCAAGTTTGAGGCCAAGAAATTCATCAAGTCGCAAGACCTAGTGGATTTTCTAGCTGAGTGGGTCGAGCAGGAGCAGCCTACCCCGAGTCTCCCCGAGCATTTGACTACGTTCTGTGATGGCTCCAAGATGCTCAATGGCTCGGGGGGCGGAATGGTGCTAGTGTCCCCCAAAGGTGGCCGACTCAGCTATGTGCTTTAGAGTCACTTTCATAATGAGGCAGAGTATGAAGCTCTTCTGTATGGGTTGCATATGTCAATCTCTCTTGGTATTCGCCGACTGATGGTCTATGGTGACTTGGACTTGGTGGTGAATCAAGTAATGAAAGAGTGGGATATTTGGAGCCCAGCAAAGACAGGCTACTGTAGCGCCATCAGGAAGCTGGAAAAGAACTTTGAAGGACTGGGGCTGCACCACATCCCTTGACTAAAAAATCAGGCGGCTCATGACTTGGCCAAGATCGGTTCCACTCGGAAGGAGGTGCCGAGGAATGTGTTCCTGGAACACCTTCACTCTCCAACAATCAAGGAAGATCCTTTCATGGAAGAGCCACAACAACCAGTTGGTCCATCTAATCCTACTAAGGTTGACATCCCCGTGGTGATTGACTTGATCCAGGAGGTGCTCGTGATCACTCCTGAGTGGACCATGCTATACATTGCATACCTGCTTAGGCAGGAGCACCCGAAAAACAAAATAGAGGCTTGCCAGATCGTCCGCTGATCGAAGGCCTATACCGTTATGGGAGATCAGCTCTACAAGAAAAGTACCTCCGGAGTCACTCGGCGCTGCATTTCGCTGGAGGAAGGGTAGCTGATTTTGCAGGAGTTTCATTGGAACCTGTGAACATCATGAATCCTCTCAGACGCTAGTCGCCAAAGCGTTTCAGGAAGGGTTCTATTGGCCCAGAGCAAATGAGGCTACTCGAGACATCCTGGACCAGTGCGTCAGGTGCCAATTCTACACGAACCAGTCGCACTAGCCGGCTTTCACGCTGAAGACAATCCCGCTCACATGGCCATTCACCGTCTGGGGACTCGACATGATCGGTCCACTCCAGACAGGGGCCAGCAGGTTCACGCATTTGTTGGTGGAGGTGGACAAGTTTACCAAGTGGATCGAGGCAAAGCTCATAAAAAAGCTAGACTCGCCAACTGTGATCAAGTTCATCAAAGAGATAATCTTCAGGTTCAGGGCTAAACATAGCATCATCATGGATAATGGGTCAAACTTTGACTCAGACGAATTCCGCGAGTTTTGCTACTCTCAAGGCACTTGGGTCGACTACGCCTCCGTGGATCACCCGTAGACGAATGGTCAGGCAGAACGGGCGAATCGGATGATACTCCAACGGCTAAAGCCGCACCTCATGCATGACCTGACACATGCTGCAGGAGCTTGGGTCACTGAGCTGATGTTGGTCCTCTAGGGCTTGCGAACGACCCCGAATTGGTCCATGAACCGCACTCCTTTCTTCTTGGTGTACAGCTCAGAGGCTGTCTTGCCGAGTGACTTACTACACAACTCCCCTCGAGTGGATTTGTATTCGGAGGCAGAAGCTAAAGAAGCACATCAGGATGCCTTGACCTCCTTGAGGAAGAGAGTGAGCTGGCACTCATGAGGTCAACTGCATAACAGCAAGATCTGCGTCGTTATCACGACAGACACGTCAGAGGGTGTGCCTTCCAGGAAGGCGATCTTGTCCTCCGAATGGACCAACAGAAACCTCACAAGTTGGCACCCTCGTGGCAAGGACCCTTTGCAATATCGAAGGTCCTAAACAATGGGGCCTATCGACTCTACAACTTTAGCAAAGACATAGAAGAGCCCTGAGCTTGGAATGCGGATCTGCTCCACAAATTCTTCACTTAGAATAAGATTTTTCCATTGTAATAGTTTTCCGAGTGGAATTAGATGGATAAAAGTCTTACTTTTCCTGTATATCATCTAATTTGACCTAGTTCCATGTTCTCACTCCGGTGACTAACATCGTTCGGAAAACTAACACACCCCCAGCGGGTGAATGAACCAGATTTCGCATAAGTTAAAAATCATCCGGGTGCGGACATCCTCCACACTCGAGGGCAGTTAAAGATCATCTGAGTGCGGACATGCTCCACACTCAAGGGGCTTAGTTGCGAACCATATTTTTCCTAAGTTAAAAGACTATCCGAGTGTGGACATGCTTCACACTTGGGAGCTTAGCCGCGAACCAGATTTCGCCTAAGTTAAAATACTATCCCAGTGCAGACATGCTCCACACTCAGGGGCTTAGCCGCGAGCCAGACTCCGCCTAAGTTAAAAATCATCCGAGTGCGGACATGCTACACACTCGGGGGCTAAGGCGCGAACCAGATTTTGCCTAAGTTAAAAACTTTTCCGAGTGCTGATATGCTCCATGCTCAGGGGCTTAGCTGTGAACCAGTTTTGGCATAAGTCCAAAATCATCTGAGTGTGGACATGCACCACACTCGGAGGCTTAGCCGTAGACCATATTTCGCCTAAGCCAAGACACATCAGCAAACAAAACAAGGATCCAGTCATCCGATTAAACCTTGATCTGTTCAAGTGCTCAAAATAAAAGTTAGATAAATGAGCTCAAGGCCTATCAGAGTTTTACAGTTACAGCAACCACCCGGCATTCCGGGGCAAATCCATTAAAGAAGTTTTTTAGGCATCACGATGTGGGCTGGCCGGCTCGACAAAGGTGTCCAGATCAATGTTGTATGTGATCCGAGTGGCAGCCTCGATGAACGTCTCCATGAAGTTCTCGAACTAGAGCTTCTTCATTTTGGAAACCTTGAGGGACTTCACCTTCTCTTCATTCACGTCCTTGCAGTGGACATGCATGAGGGAGAGTGCCACGTCGGCTCCGCAATGAGCCACAAATTTCTTCCAGGCCTGCACTCGACGAGGAATCTCGTTCAAATGGGACATCATCGACTCCAAGTCATTCTGAACGGTCCCCTCGGGCTGTAGTTCCTCGTCGATCCTTCCCATCGCACTCCTCAGCCGAGCGACATAGCCCAAGGAGTTGTTGAGGCGATTTTCCAGACAGAGGAGAGCCAGAGCAGCCTTGTCATTGACGAGCTGCCTCGTGGGGTCCAGATCCCTCTTGATCCTTTCGGTCTTTGTTGGGGATATGACTATCGGGTATGACCCACCCAGGAGGGGTTGGGTCATCCCTATGGCAGTTCATCTCAATGAAGCCCAAGAGTATAATAACAATGGCGGTTCATAGATAGGCTTAGTAGAGGGCCCAAACCCGAAGGCAAAGGCCCACGAATATAAACCGCCATGTATATGTAGACTTGTATTGTAAGGCATGTAAGATAAGTCACCAAGCCGGACACGTTGTATGAGCCGGCCGAGACTCTGTAGGCCGGCAGGGCGTCAACCCGGGTATATAAGGGGATGACCCAGCGGCGGCTTAGGACAAGAAACAATAGATCGAGAGCCAGGCGAAGCGTATTCGCTCCCTGGTCATCGAAACCCTAGCAATACCACCTCAAGCTGGATTAGGGCTTTACCTTCACCGCAAGGGGCCGAACCAGTATAAACTCCTCATGTCCTTTGTACCGTTTAACCCCTTTAAGCCAACCTCGTCGCAATGGCTCCACAACTAAGTCCTTCCATGAGGACATTTGCCATGACAATCCCACGACAGTTGGCGCCCACCGTGGGGCTATCGCACGATGGTTTCAAGTTCTTAGAGGGTAACTTCGAAGGGATCAAGGGATACGCTATGGGCCGGATGACCAAGAGTCGTCGCGGCAAGCTCTACATCGATGACGCAGGCTGGAGCCCCGAGGCCAGCTCAATTGAGTATGTGTACCGGGTCCCCTTTGGCGGAATTCACGTTTTCATCGGCAAGATCGGCGAGCCAGGACCTGAGCCGGACATCTGCACCGACATCATCGACACGGCTCAGCATGCAAGACCCGACCGAGTTCAGCCTGCCATGAATCATGCCTTCGTGGGATTCATCCATGGAGCAGAATCTAAGGATAGATTGGTATCTGGTGATGAGACGGTCGTCTACTCTGACAGCGAGTCGTCCACCGGTGAGACCGAGTCGTTGTATCAACTGCAAGACGGCCAGCTTGGGGGCTGTTCCGCTGGCGACAGTATGCCGGACCCCTTTGAGCCGCCTAACCGGGTTGTGATCTTTATGGCTGGTACACAGCCCGTGCAGCACTTGTCGACTGCAACAGAGATGATTTCCGGGTCAGCAACGGCAACGGCTGCCGCGGCAGGAGGCCCTGTGCGCCTGCTGACTCAGGTCTTAACCGACTTGTTGGATAAGCTGACAGCATTGTTAACAACGGTGGTTAATCCGGCAGATCAGGATCAGCATAACATGGCGGTTGCAAAGTTGCGGGATGAGATACACTACAAAAAAATACACTTCCGCGATGATACGTGTTTGTCACAGGAGGTCGCGTTTTTTGTCATGCATGTACATCCATGACGATTTTATGACAGAATCAAGATAGTCATACCTGTGCTGTCGTAGAAGTGTTCCATGACATTACCAAAATTATCATCACGGAAGTGTCCACTTCCATGACGATAAATCGCGCGTTACAGAAGTGCTTTCATCAAGGGTGACCGACACGTGGCATCCACCGTAACGGAACGCCGTTAAGCTATCGAGTCGGGTTTTGGATCCGATAACCCGTTAACAGCCCCGACCAATGGGGATTTTCCACATGTAAAATCATCATTGGCTGGAGGAAACACGTGTCGGCTCACCGTTGGGACAGATGTCATCCGCTCATTGGACCGAAGGCGCCTATGATACGGCGACACGTGGCACGGCCCAACAGAGGCCCATTCCTATGAAAAGGCCGGCCCGTTTGACTTAGTCAAAAGGTGGCGGGCCGGCCCACGGAAAGCCTGTTAACGGCCTGTTCGCATATAGCCCATTTCCAACCCGCTAACCCAGGGCCCGTTATGCCCTATCCGAATTAGGCCTAGTAGCGTCATCTGGGCCGTCCAATATGATTTAGCCCGTTTTAACTTCCGGCCCATGTGTGGCCCATGACTTCTTTCGGCCCATATGAGGACCTTTGTAACTCTTGGCCCATTAACGGCCCGTGGTGAAACTGGCCCGTAATGAACAGTGTATCACTTTATACCCATTAACGGCCCGTTATTCCATTGGGCCGTTTCCAGCCCAAGTTATCTTTCGGCCTTCTCAGGGCACATTGATTCTTGGGCACATTTGCAGCATTCGGTTACATACGGCCCGTTACTGTCATTTTCTGCTTGTGGGCCAAATTGAGCCCGTCGTTATAGTCGGCCCGTTTGTGGACCGTTAATACGTTGGGCCGTTTTCATGTCAAAAAACCCGTTGGGCTGTTTTCATAGAGTTATCAAATACAACCTATTAATGGCCCGTTATGGTCCACGAATAGTAAGACCCATGATTGGCGAAATGATGATACGCCCCGTAGAAGGCCCATGGATCCTATGGCCCGTATCAGGCCCATGGATAGTACGGCCCTTAGAAGGCCCATGGATCGTACGGCCTGTAGAAGGCCCATGGACCCTATGGCCCGTAGAAGGCCCATGGACCCTAAGGCCCGTATAGAAAGCCGATGGATCCTACGGTCGGACGAAGGCCCATAGATCATACGGCCTGCAGGAGGCCCATGGTTACAACAGTCCGTGTGTTGCCATGATTATTTTGGCCTAGTTACCAAAAATAGGCTATTGTGGCCACTAGAAAAAACAGAAAAAGAACTGCAGTGACTACAAGCAAACAACTAAACAAGACAACAAGGAAATAAATAAGCAAGCAATTAACGCTAGCCTATTACCGCTATTACACATATTACATCCACTGGGCATCAAAGTTCGCCACCAGTGCAAATATAGGGAACAAAGCAGCACATTACATACACTGGCCGTCAAAATTGGCCACCAGTGCAAATAAACGCGGCAGCAAAACAAGAGCATAACTGAAACAACTTCAGAAGAGCTCAAGAAACGTTATCCTGGGTATCCACCATGCTGGCAATAAGCTTAGCAAGCTGATTAGCTTTGTCCTATTTGGCGCTAAAATCCTCCAACGCTTGCTGTTGCACCAGAAAGTATGCATCTGAATGCTCCAGGGACTTCCGCAGTCCTTCCGCTTCTTGTCGCAGCACAGCTGATCGATGTCTTTCAGCTTGTAGTTGAGACTCAAGAAACCGAACTGATTCAGACAGTGAGTTTGAATAGCTTGTGCAAGCGGTAGTGGCCAGTAACTCGAACACTAAACCAAGACAGGACTTTGGGGTTGTCTCGCTGTCTTCAAGATAGTCTTCCTTAGCTGTTTTATCAGCTTTGTTGGAGACCAACAAGGATGTGTCACTATCATGAACCTTATCTGCATTACTTCCTTTACCATTGCTTAATAAGGCACTCTTCCCCAATATTCTATCAGCATTCCAAAAGAAGAAACAAGCAGACACATAACAAGTTTAGCATGTACTAGTATATGAAACTCATTTCGGTGAACCAGTTCATTAGTAAGGTGGACAGGATTAAACTACCAAGTCTTCTATTGCCAAGTACTAGTACATAATAAAAGCATCAAACAAACATATATCTATGTTCTATGGCCACTGCATTGTCTTGCCAAATCAAAATAGAGACACGGTTCAAATCGTATCAGTTCAAGACAAAGCAGCAGTGAAAGAATACAAAGCGTGGGAAACTACGCGGCACAACAAGATTTCAGATGGGTACCACGGGTCTACATGTACAACAACACTATTGGCTCTGTTGTGATGCTAGTAATGTGCATGATATGAAAGTCAACTGTATACACAATTGAAATTGAAATCAACAGAGCTATTGATAAGAGCAAACCTGTTAAAGAAACATGCGTGAGCATACCTGCTGTGCCATTGGAGTTTCGATTGGATCCTTCAATTTAAAAATAAGTTTGTATGAGTAAATACAGTGATATAAGAGCAAAGTAATCATAGTTAAAAAAAGGCGCGCCTAGGCTCTAGGCGTTGGCAAAACGCATTGCGCATAACTACGCATAAGCATGCGCTTTGTTCAGTAAAGCACAAGGCGGTGGAAAAATGCACAATTAACGCCTAGCGCTTTTTTGAACTATGATAGCAATGGCATCTTAAATTAGAACAGTTGTTCTTCAGGTTTAGGCACTTGTTCTACATGAACAGAGTACAGTAAGACGCAAGAATATAATACTTAAAAATAAAAAATGAGCTCATAGACCTTACCACATTCTTGGTTCGGGACCAGTACAGAACAAGGCGTTCCCAGTCATCGTCCAGTAAATGTGTCTCAGGAGAACGTAAGGGAATTTGATGAGTTTCTTTGCCGGTGATGTACGTTTTCTTCAGGTAATTCCGATACGACCACCAAGCATTCTTGAAGATAGCAGAGGTATTAGCACAGGTTACCTCATCATGAGTTTCCAAATCGGTCCTTCTCTATAGAGAAAAATGGGAAAATTTGCTGTATTATAACCATCATGGAGGTAGGATGTATGGGACGAAGCAAAGTAATTGCCATGAATAACATTACTTACACATAACTCCTGGACAAACACCTGCAACTGGCATTTTCCTTCATCTTCAGTATAATATTTCCAAGATGGGAAGATACGCACATACGATTTAACAACATCAAATGCGATAGATGCTAAACTACGAGTAGCTGGTTGTGCTTCCTCCACAGGAAAAGGCGTACTAACTGGTGGAGTTGGGGTTTGCCGTGATAGTACTGGCCCTTTGGGCACTGGAGCTGCCTTACTAACTGCTCTTGTTTGGGAGCTCTGTGGTGGAGATGGTGCTGTGTCAACATGAACTGGGTTACTATCGGCTGGGGTTGGGGTTAGATTGGGTGAAGCTGGTTCTCTGTCCATCGCAGTAGGGATACAATCTGCGAGAGTTTGGGTTATGTGTGGTAGGGCTGGTTCTTGTGCATGTACAACCGGGGTGCTATCTCCACCAAGAGGTAGCACTATTTTATTTGAAGATCGTGTTTTTAGTCCACTAGATACTGGCATCACCCGCTCCAATTCAAATGGCTGATAAACAGGAAACATAGTTGAATGTACAGACATTGTATGAGAGATAGATGCAATAGATAGTGTGGAAAAAAGAGGGCATGAAATAGTTGACATGTATATTGTTTAACTAAAACGGATAGCATGACATAATTTCACATATATGATGTCTATCTAAACTGGATAGCATAGCATAACATAATTCAAAGATATGATGAATAACTAAACAGGATTGCATGACATAATTCACCTACATGTTATCTAAGTAATCAGGATCGCATCATTTAATTCACATATGTGATTTACATGCTAAACAGAGGGCATTCGATATGATGTCTGAACTAAGAACATGGTGTTGAATATTGTGTATATGATGTCTAAACTATGCAATGCAAGACACCGTATGCATGATATGAGTAGTATAACCGTGCCAAGTTAGAGCATACACCTCAGTGGGGGAATAGGACTGGTCATTTGTCTCTGAGTCCATCTCTGAGGAGCTATCGGGACCCAACAAGAGATCTGCTTCGACATGTAGCATTGTCTACTCTGAAGGCCTTGTTTTCACTCCAGATTTTTCCATCTCCCACCCAAATGGTTGATTCACAGGAAGAGTAGTTTAATGTACAAACATTGTCGACAAATGGAAATGTAATGAAGAAAAGGATGGGCAAGATATCATTCAAATATATGATGCCTGGTTAAACAGGATGGCATTGCACATTTCACATATATTATGGCTGGCTAAAAGACATGAGACTGCATAATTACCATATATGATGTAGAAACTAAACAGGTGGAATTACAGAACATGTCTAAACTAAGCAGATGACATATATGATGTCAAAAGTAGGCACTGCAAGGCAACATATGCATGATATGACTAACATCATCATGCCAAGGTAGAGCAAACACCTTGGGGGGTAAATAGGAGTGGTCAGCGGCGTCTGAATCCGCCTCAGAACAGATATCTTCCTCTGGATTACAATCTAGAGAGGGGTGGGGAGGGTTTGCCATTGAACCCACCATGGAGCGTTGTCTGCATTACATTGTATTGCCGCGCAAAACTCTTCTCTTTTTCTCTACATGTTCAGCATGACTGTGTACAATATCTGACATGCATACGAAAAAAATATGGTGAGATTATGTAAGGAGAGCATGCAGAAATTTAGAGTGATGGTAACAACCAGTGGATCGACGTTTTTCCGTTGAACCAAAATAGCCCTAATGGATCGACATGAATGTATAGTAATAAGTGATGCAACAAGTGTACAACCTCTTTGCCGTAGCCGTGTCGACCTCAGCATCATTGGGTTGGTCGCTGAAGCAGTTGGGGCAGTGGTGGCTGTCGGAGGTGTGGAGGAAGATCTAAGGAATCTATAGACGGCGTCCAGGGCACTGCTCTGTTGTGATGGATCGTTCTGTCGTTGGAGCAGCTCCGGTGAGCCGTAAGACGTCTCGGCTGAAGCAGCACAAGACAGACATCGTCAATCTCAAGTGGGATTCTAATAGCATCTCCAATAGATGATGTAAAATGGATGTAAAATTAACATCACCAAAACCACCTGACTACAACAGATGAGGTAAAAACTGTTGACTCTGAACTTAACTGTCGAAACTGAAATTTACTGTGGAATCTGAATGCTACTGTCGAAACTGAACGCAATGGTAGCAGAGAGGAACTTGACATGTAGTTTAGGGAGGGCCTGCAGTTCATCTTCAACCTGCACCCCCCTGAGCCGCCAGCCACCACCGGCCGAACAGCCGGCTCCAGCGCCGCCTCGCCGCCCCGAAACAACTCGCCACCGCCGCCCTGGCCAGCCCTCTAGGCCCCCCGCCCCCACCCTGAACCCTAAGATAGAGAGTGGGGTACCTCTCCGGCGAGCCCCCGTCCCTGCTGCAGGTGGTTCTTCCTTAACTCTGGCGAGCCCCCCAACCCCTGAAAATCGACTGACCCAAAAGTCGATTCAGTCGACTGAAGTGTGGCTTAATCGGAGCAGAGCAGCAGAACGAGCGAGGGGGAGAGCAGCAGCAGCAGCTGGGCGAGCGAGCGATCGAGCGAGAGCCGGAGCAGCAACAGCAGCGTGAGCGAGCGAGCGAGAGCCGGAGCAGCAGTAGCAGATCCGGCTGGTATGGACACCGCCGACGAAGGGGCCTCGCACTGGGGGAGAGCCGCCGCGGAGATGTCGCCCGCGGCGCCGGCTTCAAGGTAGCCACTCCATGGGGGTGCGGGATGGAGCACCGTCGGCGCCGGGAGGTCGAGTTAAGGAGAAGGTGCGATGCGATGAGTGTACAACCTCTTTGGTGGCGCCAAGTAGGCCTCGGCTTCGTCCGAGGAGTCGGTGAGGATGCTGCGGTTCGGGTGGAGCAGGTTAAGGCGGCACTGTGGGGATGGAGCAGCCACAATAGACGAGGCGATCGTCGGAGCAGCTCCTTGGAGGTGGAGGACGGGGCGGCTGAACCGGTGGGACGGCGAGATGGACGACGAATCCTCATCCGGGGAGGTGGACGAGGGACGTCGAGCTGTTGCGGTGGACGACGTCGTCGGGGAAGAGGCTCCGGCTGGGCAGCGGTGACGTGGCAGACGGAGGAGGGTGGGGCTTCGCGACTGGAGCAGAGAGGTTATGGCGGCCTGGGATTTCGAATGGCGAAAAGGGGGCGATGGGAGGGTGTGAAGCATGACTTAGGGACGCGCTTGTCCAAAATGTAGGGTGTGTTACAAAAGTACCCCCCCACCGATTTGAACTAGCGGCCCTTTCGGCTCAGGGTTAGAAGGGGGATTACGCATGTCGGGATTTGGCAGCTGGAGGGAGTTTTCGCGCGCGTTGTAATTTCGGGATAGCAAGGCGCGGGTTGTGAAGGCGCCAGTTTTGGGAGCACGATATCTGAATTTTCGGGATATAACAAGACGCGGGTTGAATTTTAGGGACAAGCCTAACGTGTAGTAATATTGTACTTGTACGTACCAAATCAATTCGCACTTCCCTCAACCAAAAAGAAAATGAAAAAATAAAACTATTCACACCACACAAAGAGAGAGTCTTGCCCCGTTTTACTATACAAATGCTATTCAAAGCTACTCCCTCCTTCCATCTATATAGGGCCTAATGCGTTTTTTGATGCTAACTTTGACCAAATATTAGAGCAATGATATATGACATGCAACTTACACAAAGCACACCGTTAAATTCGTCTGTGAAAGGTTCTTTCAATGATATAATTTTCACATTGTGCATGTCATGTACTATTAATCTTGTCAATAGTCAAAGGCGGTCTTAAAAATCTCATTACGCCCTATATAGATGGAAGGAGGGAGTATGAATCCATGTTATGTCCGATTAAATTTTTTCGCTTGCTGTATAATGCATGTAACCTACTCATACCAACATTTTAGTGCATTCCAAATGTCTATACTACCGCTGCAATTCGAACTAAATTTGAATTCGTTTCTCTATTTCAATAAGAATCTACAATCATGATTGTTGCCAACTTCAACCATCATCGTTTCCTTGCTATCCGCCAGATATAAATCGGACGGCCTATAATGCAGGATGGCAGGCACACCATCATCAACAACTCCTTTTTTTATAAGAGTAGAGATAAAATATATTAAATGTACTATAACATGTTCATAACCACACCATGTCTATCACCATTATATATATTCACACATGCGTCGGTTTGAAACACTATGATAAATTCTTCAAATATCCGAATTCGCTTTTTATAATGAAGTATATATGATGTCTATTCGTCTTTTACACCCACACAACCCTCTTATCTTTGTAGCTAGCGCTAACTTTCTCTTGTGCATGCACACGCCCGCATCCCTCTCACCCTCCCTCAGCATTCTCTAGCTCCATCGCGCAAATTCATCTTTTCACTTTAGGTCGTTCACCCATGGTGTGTGTAGGCCCCCCAGCTCCTTCTTTACGGCACACATCGATCGATATGCCTCTCTAGCCAGGTGTGCCTAGCACAAACACAAGCTTCCCCTCTTCTCTTGTGACCGTCCATGCCTCACTCCCACCACTCTTTTCATCGTTCTCGTACTCGCACACTCCTCCCCCTCGATATAGTATGCCTCTCGTACCACCTCCTACATGCATCCCTCTCTCTCTATCCTTCTCCGCGTGCCTCATTTGCTTCTAACACACACATGCATGTATACCGATCGATCTCCCAACATATACCTAGATCGACTTTAACTACCCCCCCCCATCGATCGACGTACCTCACAAGTTATGTCTCTCCTTCTCTAACAAAGGGCGATTGATCTTCCTATGTAGTTACGTCTGCTTACCACAGCTACATCGTCCCCCCTCATCATTCATGCATGCCTCCTGACCCGTCTCTCACACGCACGTGCACAGACAACAAGCAGCCATCTCCTCTCTTATTGATATTGCGGGCATGGCCTCCGTTTGTCTAGCAAGCCTATCCCACCATTTGTTAGAAGCAACTCCACTACCACCCCCTCCAACACTCTAGCTCTGTCTCTCTCCCAACCTTATTCCTCTCCTGCACATATGCATGGATGCCGATCGATCTCCCTTAATACATGACGCATATCGATCTCCTTAATAGATGAGGTAGGCCTCTCTCCTCCTCCACACATATACCAGCCATTGTACCTCTATAGTTAATTGGGCCTCCCTCTTCCCCCACCACACACCGATAGTCGAGCGCTGCAGGTAGGTATCCATGCCACAGAGACAAACTGCACATGTCCCATCTCACGTTCCAGTAGGCCAGCCACTCTATATCTTTGACGTGGGCACACACAAATTCGATGGCACTCTTTATCGATCGCGCGCGCGCACACACACACATCATCCCTCTCTTCGATTCTATGGACACCTCAAGCCGATGATACCTCCACTCTCTTCTCGTGGATCGCCCCGTCTATATATATGCTATATCCAGGACTCTATTTCACACACATTGCATATGTTACACTTTTTGATTGACCCCCCCCCCCAAAAAAATCTCAAGAACCCACACACTAAATCTCTCTAGGTTTGTATCTCTCTCACACAACCCCACGTAGGTGGTGTACGTATACAAGAAGAGAATAGGTACACCGTGCACGTACTCACGCTTCGTGCCCAGCCACACCCGCGCGGGTACACGGTGGAGCTCATTTCTTTACGAAATGGCAGCCCACGTGCTAATTTGAACGCCTGTAGCGGTTGTTTACCTAGGGAGGTCGTGTACCACGCGTGCACGAAACAAAGTTCGACTTGACGCGTTGTCGCGTTATTTTTAAATAAAGTTATAGCGCTCAATGGCACGTACACAGAATATAAAACGATTTTTATGGAGAAAAAGGTAGTCCGCTCACTATATACAATGGAGCCTGCCTGCCCGGTTTGTCGCTCTTTAGAGTATCTCACACAAGGCTGCGGTGGCCTCTCTCTCTCTCACCGTTGGTCACTGATCCGGCCGCATCCCGTCCGCCGGGGAAATGGAGTGCGGTGGCCTCACTCTCTCTCACCGCTGGTCACTTATCCGGCCGCATCCCGTCCGCCGGGGGAAAGGGAGGAAGTGCATCATTTCTCCGTTTGACGGCACCGAGGCAGCACGTCCCGATGTGCGGTACACGCCGTTCTCTCTGAGCAAGCTCCGGCGCAGCAGGGCCTACGCCACCTGCTCGCAGATTCCGCCTGCCGCTGCTCACCTAGTTACATCCCGACGACCTCCAAGTATCCCCTCCGGCCTTGCTCCACTGCCCGTCTTCCCACGTCGCTGCATGTGGATCTTCCATAGTTCTTTGCCCAAAACGTAGCTCGTCCGGCGTACTTTCCATATTGCATTCTCGTCCTCACACCGTTTTAGACAAACACAACCGTGTTGTTAACTTCCCTTAGGACAACGAATATGCTTCTTTTTTGTCGTCGCATGTGTCATCAACTGTTATTGGCCAGTAATTGTTTCCTTTCTACTCGTTGCTATTGCGACCTTTTGGTGAACTGCACAAATCACTTTTTCTTAAGAGTGTTTTGTGCAGTTGTACTAAAATGTCACACGGGCAACGTCTCTACATTTCAGTGCGACTGCACAAAGGGAGATTGGTTTTGCTCTATCCTCCTCATCCAACTCCGAGCCTAATCTTCTCCAACTAGTTAGTCTTAAGAGAGACTGCAAAGGTGACCGGCTTCTATTTGTGTGTTTATTGTTTCATCAGCAGACCGGAACAGGGATGCTCAGCTCTATTTTAGTGGAACTGCACAAAATGATCGGAATGTTGCATGCTCCAGACAGCTACTTTTTTCCCCAACATGCCTTGTTGATTTAGACAGAGCCGGGGGGACGCTGCTGCCAATGAAAGCATGGATCAATTTTAATTTAACACCTTCTCACAACTCTGTCTTCAGTTGTGATGCAATTATTAGCTCTGATCTGCTAATAATTGACATGCATTAGCAAGGAAGTTAGTTTTTTATTGTTTCCGAAAGAGCATCGATGGCAAGACACGTGAAACAAAAGCTGAAAGCTCACACCATTGTATAATTTCATGTCGCTGGAAAATTATTTGTATAGTACGTCAATTATGTAAACAAATGATGGAAGCTTGGTAGCATTGCCAGAAGCCTCTTCATCATCTGTTCCTAAATATTTGTCTTTTTACAAATTTCAAACGGGCATATTTTAGAGTGTAGATTCACTCATTTTGCTTCGTATGTGTACTCCCTCCGTTCCTAAATATTCTATTCATCTTTCTTGAGATTTCAACAAGTGACTACACACAGAGCAAAATGAGTGAATCATAAGCCCCACCTTTCCCACTGTAAGTTGCTCTGAAGAAGCAACCATCAATACGCTCTTCTTTGAATCCGTTCATACTACTCCATCCGTCACTGTTTATACAGCATGCTTTAGAAAACAGAAAAAAAAATCTGTGGGACCAAGGCGACTAGCGATCGGCCTGAAAAATAGCATTGGTAGTTATAGCACGGCGTCTATTACTGGAGGGAATAATGCGTACACACATGCATGCAGTGCTTCCACCCCGGGTACACACATGCATGCACTTACTCCACTCCGTAGTAGTACATTACATGGAGAGAAAATTATGGACTTGATTGCGGTTACCACGCCCTAATTAATTGAGCATTAAACCAAACGCGTCTAAAGTCTCTCTGGTGGTGGAAATGCATTGAGAGAAATGCATCATAATGAAGCGTGCCCTGTAAACTGTGACGGAAGGAGGAGTAGTATGAAGGTGCAAAACCAAGTATGCGTATGGCCAGTCGGTCAACGCACCTCCTCTTGGCATATCACTGACATGTTGGACAGGAGTGTGAGCAAACCGATCTCAATTGACGGCAAAGAGCCAACCCGCCGTTCCTTGAGAGAGACGAGGAGCGAGAACACACAGACGGGTTCGCACGGAGGCCAAGATATATTCGAGCATGGTTGGTTGATCGATATCATTCATTACATGTTGGGCTGCCGTTTTCCGCCCTTCTCTGGAATAAACGTGTACTTTATCAGAGATAAAAAAATAAGAGTACAGACGCTCCACCATGCGGTTCTAGTAGTAGTACTACTCGTATTACTGCGCTTGGCTCTTCGCCTCTTCGTGAAGTCGAACAATGATGGTACTCCGCATGTTGGGTACTACAGTGTATGCCTCTGACAATCTGACACCGAATGGACTGATGCATGTCCATCGAGGGTAGGTTGCATTAGTCAAAAGGCGTAAGCGAGCTTCACCTTTTCCTACAAGCTTCTCCACGTTCTGCGAGTTGACGGGACACACCAAAAAGTAGTGCTAGTCCATACTCCCTCCTTTCCGGTTAATATGGCTTAATCATTTTTGCGGGTAAATGAGAGAGCTTTATTCATATATAAGCATTCTTAGGACGATCAGCCAAGACACTGGTCACTAGGAAGCGAGGTACCCCGCAAAAAAAGAAGTAGGAAGCGAGGTGTTTCATCAAGCCAGCTCTCGGCCACATTCAAAGTGCAGCACGCACGGTTCGCACGAAGATGCGCCGCAAGGTTTGCTGACCTGTTTACATGCTGAATAACAAAAAAAGAGGAAATATTACCGAGCGCTACTATTTGTAACAGGATATGAGCCAGAATTAAGAGATAATTGTGGCGAGTGTTCCATGCAATCAACTTCCATTATCACATGCGAGAACCCTCAAAGAGAACCAAATGTGTTGAAGATTGCTTTATCACATTTTAAAATTATAATAAGAGTGCAGACGCTCCTCCATCCGGTTCCTAGTACTAGTATAGTACGTACCTTTATAGACTATAGTAGTAGTACTAGTAAACTTTGCGCTTGGCTGTTCGCCTATTCGGGAAGTCGAACAATAATAGCACTAGTAGTATAGTGTATGCTTCTGGCAATCTAACACCGAATTAACTGTTGCACGTCCACCGCCTGAGCGAGGGAGAGCTTGCATTAGTCAAAAGTTTCTCCTTGTCCTGCAAGCCACTGCGCGCAAGCTTCTCCCGTCCTGCAACCTTCTCCTCGTTCGGCAAGTTGACGGGACACAACAAAGTAATGCTAGTCCATACTTCCTCCTCTCCGGTTAATATGGCTTAATTTCAAACGAGATAAATACATTGTCTGTCACTGTATATTTGTAAAAATACGGTCAGTGGACTTCATAATACACTCATTGCGCTCAATATATATATTTTCCGGTGTTTATACGGTCACTAGCTCACCCTGACTGAGTATGTGTGTGCATGCACGTGTAGGTTGAGCACTTGAGCGTGACCGTGTGTGTTCCGTCGTGTGCTCGGACATGCATGCATTAGGGCGTCGCGTGCGTTTTTGCGTCCATGTGTACGTGTTACTGTTGCATACACGTAGGGGGAGTATGTGTAGGGGCCACTAAGGAGCAGTCAAATCACACAGTAAGTTAGTCGGAAGAAGCAACCATCATTTCACTCTTGAATGACACGTACGCAATATAAAATGGTTGATATGGAGAGAAAAAGAAAACCACTATATATACACTAGCAGGAGCCTAAGCTACAAGCCTGCTTGCTTAGGTTGCTCTCTTCACAAGCATAGAACGACGGGCCTGATCCCGCAGCTGGGGGAAGGGAACAATGTTCTGCGTAGACGCGGTCGACATCGGCAAGGGAGAAAACCCACAGTCGGTGCGTCCCAATTGGGGGTCACCGCGGTATGGGCCGATGTCGCGTCCCAACCGCCCTTCTAGCTATAGCCCAACGTCCCAGGTAGTCCATCTTCCTTTTGGAGCCGGCTTGCTCCACTGCCGTAGCTCCATCTCCATGTTGATCTTCTCTACTTCTACCGGCTTGTACTTGTGATGAGTTTATGTCTCATGAACTAGTGCCAGTACTATTATTCTAATCACACTTCTTCAATATCTTTGCCATCAGGGATGCTCAGGTCGATTTTAGTGGAACTGCACAAAAGCATCGTATGATCCGAGGGTGCTAGCCATCTTTCCTTCAACAGGTTCTACCTGGCCAGGAAATTAAATCATGTTTAGGGTTTAGGGTTTAAGTCGTAGTGACCCCATTGGTAGTTTTTCTTTCGTACACGCTCTCACAACTTTTTTCTTTAGTTGTGAAGTAAATATTGGCTATGATCTGTGAATCTTGAGATGCATCAGCATGCGTGTTAGTTTTCCTTTGTATTTGATGGAATGTTGTAACGGGGCAACCTTGGAATAGGAATGAAAATGGAGTGGAAAGTTTCCGTTTTTCCGGAGAAAAATGGAAACGGAGAGAAACCAATGTTTCGTTTTGTTGGATCGCGCCATCGAGCAAAACCAACGTTTAAATCATGTCTGTCATGTTCGTGCCTCACCCTCCTCCACGGCTCGACCCCACACGGTCGCTCGGCATGCCACTCACCGCAAACCGAGTATACGATAACTTTCCCGCCTGCTTGTCGATGGATCGCGCCATGGAGTACTAGCACTACTGGAAGAGATTGATGAGTTGGGGGAGGATAGCTAGCTGTAGCACGGACTCCCAAGAACTTTTTACATGCATGTTGTAGCCGGCTATTGCGACCTTTGAACGCGGAGCAGCCGCGTGCACCCGGAAGCGGCGCGGGCGACGCTCTCTCGGCCGGCGCGCCGCTTCAATGCCGGCGCCAGTGAGAGGTCGCGTCCGCTCTGGCCGGGCATGAATGCGGCACTGACCGTTTCAGGCGGGAAGCACGCGCGGGTGATGAAGAGGGTTCGGGTTGGTCAGGACTGGCCGTGGCAGCGGTCCGGACGTGCGCAAACAAGAGATGTTGTACGTTAATATTGCTGCGTATATAATTAACAACGTAAATAATGTGCCAGTTGGAAAAATATGATTGGAGATGGAGATGGAAATGGAATTTTACGTAAACACGGAAATGCAGGTCTATGTCTATGTGTGTGTGCGCGACGACTCTCACGACCTGCAAGCGGGGGCGTGTTTTTGGTCGAGTTTTCTTTCTTGGTACGTTAGAAAATCAATTTGTCTAATTCACATCTAGATGTTATTTAAGGATATCACATCTAAGCTTCCACAAGTATATAATGTAGCAACAAGAAACAAAAAAAAACTAGGAAAAAAATAGACCACAAACAGAGTGGACATCAACTTAGATGTGACATAACTATGTCACATCTAGATGTGTCCTAGACAGACCCTTAAAAAATTGTCCGCCAGTTTTCGTTTCTTTTTTCCGGGAACTATGTCACATCTAGATGTGTCCTAGACAGACCCTTAAAAAATTGTCCGCCAGTTTTCGTTTCTTTTTTCCGGGAACGCGCGTATTCTATTTAAAACCACTGCTATGGAGAGATTCCTTTACTCCATTATAGCCTCTTGTTTGATAGAGTTTCTCGCGTCTCGCTCTCTCACCCTCTCCATATCAAAACAAGATGATAGTGTCCACTCTATCTCTCTCCTCACCGGTGGTCACAGATCCGGCCGAATCCCGTCCGCTGTGGGAGGTGAGGAGGTGCAGCGTTGACGGTGTCGCCGTCGGCGACGGAGGAAGCCGAGGCGCACCGTCCTCTCGGAGCCGGCGCTGGCGCGGACGAAGATCCTTCGCAACTTTGTGCGCTGCTGTCGCGTGGGCAGATCCCGCCCGCCTGCCTAAACGACATCTCGCCCACCTGAGGTATAACTTCTTGTACTGGTCCAGCTCCCCAGGTCGCTGCATGCGGGTTTTCTTCTATGCGACTACTCCCCAACTCCCCATGCATAGTAGCTAGGGTTCGTCGGCTGGTCCAACATCACCTACTAGTACTATTATAGAGGAAATGCCACTCAAAAAGTTGTCCTGATTTATGCCTCGGTGGAGGTATACATGTTGTTTCGACAAAAAGTACATGGCGGTTGTGTGGTCATTGTCCATATGGTGGTAGTACTATCACTGGTTAAATGAAGAAATGCTTTTTTTCTCGGGTATCCTGGTTTAGTTCCCATCAAGATAATTATGATGCTTCTGTTTGTTGGTGTACTTTTCATTAATTCTTATTGACAATTGAGATGTCGTTGCTAACCCTTTTTTATATTTTTGGAAACAGCGATGCGTGTCTCCATACCCGGGCATGTCTTCCTCAATTTTAGTGGAACTGCACAAAATTGGATGGCCATTGTTGTTCCGCCTCACTGTCCCCTGCCACGTGGTTCTTCCTTCCTCGAGCTTGATTACTGAGAAGAAACAGACCACAGTGAGGATTTGTCGAACTTCATAGGTGCCTCACCCAAACTTGATGTCAAATGGATGATGCATCACCACGATGACCTATCGATGCTCATGGTTGCGCCTCATGGTTGCGTCGGCTGGGGAAGCTGATCGATTTTCAATGAAAAACAAGCTGTCTTCCATCAGTGCTCTTTGCTTGTTACACAAAGATGATATCCTTCGTCAGTTCACCTTGGTTGCGTTGGAGACGCAGTTGTCTTTCACGTTGGTGCAATTTTATCACACAATTGGCTATGAACCAAATGTTTCCTCGAAGAAGGATCAATGTTGGTACTAAGAGCATAAGTTCTGTATTGATTTCTAAGCCTTCTCACAACTTTGTCTCTAGCTCCCCTGTAATTTTATTTGTCCAGCTATTAACTTTGATTTAAAAAATTGTGTGGACTAAAAACCCGGATGGACATAGTAGCCCTCCATTTTTATTTACTCCGCATATTAGATTTGACTGAAGTCAAACGTTGTAATACTCTCAAATCTTTCCAATAATTGAAATTAAAATTCTTTATTTGTACACACTCTCACACATTTTCGATAATTTGGCGCATGTGTGGTTGTTCACTTAAGGGAGGGTAGTGTACCACACGTGAAGGACAGGAAGTGCGACCAGGACGCGTGGGCGTGGATCGTTAGTTCATCGGAAGTAGTACTAGTTTTCTTCATTGTACATTAAATAAAGAGTTTCGTTTCGTACTTACACAATTTAAAACGATTGTTATGGAGAGAATAAGAAAACCACTCCACTATATATTAGTCGTATACACGAGAGTACTATATGGACGCAGCTTCATTGACTTAGTGCACCTGCCTTTGGATTTATGACAGGTGGGCCCAAAATGTGGCTGGCTCACCTGTCATACAGCAAAAAGCTGGTGCAGTGAAGGCACCGGAGCTCAGTCCATACTACAGTAGTATATATATAAGCGGGAGCCTCAGCGCTTGTTCGCTAGGGTTTGCACTCTCCACACGCTCGCCACACTACATATATGTTACACGCTGGAGGCTCAGCGTTCATTTGCTAGGGTTTGCTATATTCACAGTCTCTCACCCTCTCTTCACCAGATCTAAACAAGACTGCATTGGCCTCTTGTCTCTCTCTCCCCCTCACAGCTGGTGAAGGAGGCGTCCGTATCCCGTCGCACCGGGAAGGGGAGGAGGTGCAGCGTTCACTCTATCGCCTTCGGCGAGGGAGGCAATCCACTGCCGGCTGCGCTGTTCTCTTTCACCCAGCGCCTGTGCGGGAGGGACACCGACCCCTTCTTCCTCGCTGCCGTACGTAGTGTGGGCAGATCCGGCCTCCCGCCGCACGCCTAGCCACATCCCGACGACCCAAAGGTATAAGTTTCTTTGAAACCGTCGTTGCTCTAGCTGCATGTGGATCTTTTTTGATCTGTAGTCGAATCTAGGTCTTGGTTCAAAGAGGAAAGAAGGGTGCGGTGGGCTGGAGCAAGAATCTAGGACGTGGTTCAATGAGGAAAGGAGGGGCGGAAAGTAGTATAGACTGGCTATCCAGCCGCTTTGTAGGTCGAAAAGGGAAAAAGGGGGTAACCCATTACACACATCTGTAAGGAACCGATCTCTTTGTTGAAAAGGGAAAGAAACTGGGGGGTTGGGTAGTTTGTGCAGGACTAGATTTGCTGCCCTCACATAGGAAGAAGGTTCAAAGAGAACAAATATGGGACCAGTGCATATATGCTGCTTGGCTACATACTCTGCATCACCCATTTATACGTGTGGACGCACATGGTGCTGGCATGTCCCATACAGCTATTTTGCTGTTGTTAATCTAAGAATGCCGCCGGAAAATTGAAGCAATGCCACTGTTAAAAGTAAATTACATTTTTTAACGAATGTTGTTTCAAGAGAATGTCTCTGTTAATATGAATCAATGCAACCATTTTAGAAATGCTACTATCCTACTTTGTTTTCCATCCAAGATAAGTTAGATGCTTCTTTCTGTCACCGTTTGTTTCATCCTCCTTTATCGGCAAGTAATTGTTTCCTTTTTTGCCTCTGTTAAAACAGGGCTATCGATTCAACTTGTTGCTATTGCGACATTTTGCTTCGCTACTCGAAACACTTATGTTTTAAGAGTGTTTTGTGCAGTTCAACTTGAATGTCACACTGGTGACTTTGCTTAATTTTGGTGGAACTGCACAAAAGGAGATCGAGATTTGTTTCCAGTCTTTGTGGCGAGTTCTTTCAAATCTTGGTCTCAACCACATGATGTGCAGTGTGCTTTGAGATGTTGTGCTACTTGTTTTGGTACTGTTTTAAATAAATGTTGAATTGAAGCTATTGTATTGCTCTCTTTTCCCATTAAGTAGTGAACAAAAATGAGACCAACCCAGACATGATGCTTGTTGCTTTGTTACAACAAATTCAGCATCACCCCCTTTATAAGCCAGTAATTGATGCCACTCTTAGAATTAACTACTGAATCTTATTTCAAAACTGCAACACTTGTTAGGGATTGGCGGGATTACCATTTTTGTGGCCACATGTTTCATCCTCCTTTATTATCTAGTAATTGATTCCTTTTTTGCCTCTGTTTAAACAGGTATATCTATTCAACTTGTTGCTATTGCGACATTTTGCTTCGCTACGCGAAACACTTTGCTTGATTTCAGTGCAACTGCACAAAACGAGATTGGATTTCCTATTTGTGTTGGCAGATTCGTATTTTATCTTGTCCGTCTCATGAAAGGTCAGTACAGGCCTTCATCCACATGATTGTGCGGTGTGCTTTGAGATGTTGTGCTACCTGTATTGGTACTGTTTTAAATAAATGTTGAATTGAAGCTATTGTATTTCTGTCTTTTCCCATTAAGTAGTGAACAAAAATGGGACCAACCCAGACATGATGCTTGTTGCTTTGTTACAACAAACTCTGCATCACCCCCTTTATAAGTAGATGGAACCACATGCTGTTGTTGCGCCCACTCTCCCCTGGAACTGTTTATGCTTTTCGTTAATCTAATGCCGCTGGTAAAATTAAGCAATGCCACTCTCAGAATTAATTAACTACTGAATCTTAGTTCAAAACTGCAACACTTGTTAGGAATGGTACTATCCTGCTTTGTAGTTCTTTCTACATGTTTAACCAAGGTATTGTTAAGATAATGTCTCTGTTAAAATGAATCAGTTGCATTATTTTAGGAATGGTACATTTCTGCTTTGTCGTTCTTTATACATGTTGAAACAAGGCATTGTTAAGATAATGCCTCAGTCAATATGAATGAATCACACTGATGGAGAATTGCTACTCTCCTGCTTTGTTTCCCATTAAGATAAAGTAGATCAGTAGATGCTTTCCTTCTGGGGGTACAAGTCATCAACCGTTATTTCTCAGTAATTGTTTCCCTTATACCTATTGTTGCTTACAGGGATATCAAAATTAAAGCTCGGTTTTATTCCGACTTCGATTTTAGTTGAACTGCACAAAAGGAGCCAATGTGTCCAAGGCAAACTGCTGCATTACTGGGTCCAGTTGGTCGTTCCACTTTGCAGAAAGAAGCAGTCACTGTTTGCACTACATTACAGAAGGAATGACCGAGAGACTTTACAGAGTATTATTAGACACCGGTGACATGACTAGTCTGCAGAGACCATTGGCAATTTAACAACACGTGGAGTGCCCTGGGCAAAAAGTGCCCAAACAAGTGCAAGAAGCTATGACAGGACTCCACGATCATAGGCATTACATATTTTGAATGGGAAAAGCTTTTCAAAGTTTAATCATTGATGTTAGCAAGAAGACGATAGTTTAATATATTGGAATTGGAAAACCTTGTCAAAATTTGCTCATTGATGTTAGCCAGAAGACATGCATTTGATATTTTTGAGTGGGACGCCCTTGCTGTGAGCAGCGTCGAGTGTTTTTTCCTATTCCTGTGTTCATTTTAGAAGTAAATAGTTACTCTGCTGAGATATTCCTGTGTTAAGAGTTTGTTCTGAATATTGTCTACGTAATGCCGGGCCTTGTGTTTGATTGCAAAGTTGAGCTTGGAATGTTGTGGCATGCGGCATCACGAGCTGTTCACCGTGTCTCCTGAGAATAATGCTTCGTATTGTTTTGCATGTCGATCTAATGCCAGTGATTTGCTTGTTAAGAAGATCATCCTCTTCTGTTGTTTCCGTGCTTAAGAAGTTCATCGTCTGATGTTTCATTCATAGCCTATACGACAAGTCGGGTAGGTTAGACGTGAAACCATATGATCTTCCGACCAACTCATGATATTAGGCCGTGATTGGATCGTCGTTTTCCAACCAAAACCGCTTGTAAAACTAACGCTTGTAAATTAAAGCAGATGGTCTCGGGCGAAGGCGCTTGGTTGGTCGATTTCGACTAGTAAAATATCAGAAGTACTTCACACACGATAAAAACGCTGAACGACACTCGGACGATTGCTAATCCAGCCGTTAGTTGCTGTTTCAGCCTTGCCCATGGATGGCATGATACGCACGTCGTGCATGTATTGTCTGGTAATGTCGTCCATATAGCAGTGCTCGTAAAATATACACTGGTCTCTCAAATTACACGCGTAACCCGCCGGTTTTACTTACAGACCTCGGGCCCTCGGTTTCATTATGCCTGTATTTTACGCGTTGTTTCCGATGACGAGTAAATTACACTTGTATGTTAATACAGGTTTGAAATAAACCAGAGCTCCCAAGCGCAGCCTTACTATTTCATGCCGTCTCAGTTTCTCGAATGTGCTCATAGGTGTCCGATGATCCTGGCTTCCTGAATGAGCAGCGGGCGCTGTATCAGACCATCCGTAGGGCCCGCGAGGCCCTCTCCGTTGTCCTTCGAGTTGTTGCGCTCGCCGTGGCGCCGAGCATTGTTAACATCGTCAACGAACTTGAGGATTCAGGAGATGACTTTATTTTGACTGGATGACACTAGGGACCCACTAGGGCCATAGCCGTACATACGCAAGTGCCTCCTTATTATGTACAACTATATTTTTTTTGCTTTCTCCTGGTTTCCTGACATCAGGGTCCCACACCATTGTCAACCTATGTAGTCAATATAAACGAGAGAATTGCACAAGGTGCAGCCGACAGCTGGGACCAAGCAGCTTGAGCAGTATTTGTGTTTTTGAGGCGTGAGCACTGCAGAGTTTTTCTTGGCGATGATTTCGTTGTTGTTCAGAGGAGAGCAGGGTATTAACTGGGTGGGCTGTGGCCCGTCTAGCCCAGGCCAGATATCCAGCCTAGATACTAATTTTTTCAAGATGAAAATGGCTAGCCCAGCAATACGTCTTTTTGAGGAATACCCATGCAAGGTCAACTTGTTATTCCCCGCCCCGATGGGCTGCAAATCTTTCCTAGGAGGGATGCATTAGTCTTAATAGGAAAATGGGCTTTAAAAAATAATAAATGGGATGTAATTATAAAAACTGGGCAGTAACTATAAAAAAATGCACCAAACATGAAATTAGTTTATAAAATATTATATATGGATTTTGAAAATCTTAAATTTTCATTGTTGTGCGCGCAATGTTTCGTTGGATTTTTACGTAATACAAATTTATATTTAATCTGACTAGAAATTTCGGGATAAAAATATTTCGGATCCCATCAAAATGTGGGAAATTTTATTGAATTCTGTCTTCAACGGTTGGTCGAAATTATTAATCGTTGTCCTAGCTAGAAAATGGGTTGTACTTTTAACAAACTGTAAATGGGCTATTGTAAATTCCATTAGAATTCAAAAAAGGGCTGTACATTCTTACAAAACGCAAATGGGCTATAAGTTCTCTGCCACACACTTGTGGGCCTACTAAGTGACGCGTCCCCTAATAAAATAAGTTGACGCGTATGCAAGGCTTTGTCAACTTATTATAGTCAACACACGGTTCTAGCAGCAGTGGCCGTTGGATGTCTATCCAACGGATGTCATGCTTCTTCTTCAATCTCGGATATTCTTAGCTTCGGCCGCCCAAAAAATGATTCCTCCCCCTGACATCTGGGGCGCACCATTTCGGAGGCTGACCTGTGGGCCTACTAAGTTGGAGCGTACCAAGGGCTTTGTCAACTTAGTCAATATAAACGATTCTAGCTTCAGTGACCGTACGATGTCCATCCAACGGCCGTAGTGCTTCTTCAACCTCTGGTCTTCTTGGTCCAGCCACCCAAAGCAGCGCCGGTCGTGCCGCCTGCTCCTGCCTCCCGTGGCCGGCTGTGCTACCGCGGAGGCCTCACCGCCCCCATACTACTCCCACCGCTGGCCAGGCCATCCCTCCACTCACCCACACCCCCTGTTATTCTGCGGCGACGGCAGCCTCACACCGCAGCCGAACTAGTGAATCCTCGTACTCCTCTCCACGTGGGCTTCCACTGCTACGTCTTCCCCGGCTCCGCGTCGTCCCCTTCCTAGGCCTCGCCGTCGTGCACTGCTCTGGTGCTCTTGGCGCGGC
Source organism: Aegilops tauschii subsp. strangulata (assembly GCF_002575655.3). Taxonomy (NCBI): domain Eukaryota; kingdom Viridiplantae; phylum Streptophyta; class Magnoliopsida; order Poales; family Poaceae; genus Aegilops; species Aegilops tauschii. The sequence continues at coordinate 343,840,579 of NC_053037.3, forward strand.
GTGGTCAACATGGTCAACGACCGACTTCCATCGGAAGAGTACTGTACGTGGAGAGGCTGACAGCTGGGTCCACGGCGGCCGCAAGGAAGTGCTTCCTTATTACTCGCAAAATAATTATTCCTCCACCTGACAGCGGGGACCCACCGGACGGGCCACCTTATTTCACGAAAAAATGTTTCCCCCTCGCTGCTGGGACCCACCGGACGGGCCACCGTATTTCGCGAAAAACACATTCCCCCCGCTGTCAGCTCGGACCCACCGGAAGTGCCTCCTTATTACGCACAAAAAAATGAATACCCCCTGCTAGCTGGGACCCACCTTGGTGGGAAGCTGACTTGTGGGCCTACTAAGTTGACGGGGACGGAGGGCTTTGTCAACTTAGTCAATATGAACGATTCTAGCTCCAGTGACCGTACGATGTCCATCCAACGGCCGTAGTGCTTCTTCAACCTCTGGTCTTCTTGCTCCAGCCGCCCAAAGCAGCGCCGATCGTCCCGCCTGCTCCTGCCTCCCGTGGCCGGCTGTGCTGCCGCAGAGGCCTCACCGCCCCCTACTATTCCCACCGCTGGCCAGGCCCTGCGGCGACGGCAGCCTCACACCGCAGCCGAACGAGTGAACCCTCATACTCCTCTCCGCGTGGGCATCCACTACCGCGTCTTCACCGGCTCCGCGTCGTCCCCTTCCTAGGCCTTGCCGTCGTCCACCGCCCTGGTGCTCTTGGTGCGGCGTGGTCAACGTGGTCAAGGAACGACTTCCATCGGACGTGGACTGTACGTGGAGAGGCTGACAGCTGGGTCCACGGCGGCAGCAAGGAAGTGCCTCCTTATTACGCAGAAAATAATGATTCCTCCACCTGACAGTAGGGACCCACCAGACGGGCCATCGTATTTCGCGAAAAAAATGTTTCCCCCCTGACTGCTGGGACCCACCAGCTACACCTTCGCATGCAAGGAAGTGCGTCGGGGCAAAAAAAAAAACGATTCGCCCCCCTGACTGCTGGGACCCACCAGCTACATCTTCGCTCGCAAGGAAGTGCGCCCGAGAAAAAAAACCAAAACGATTCGCCCCCCTGACTGCTGGGACCCACCAGCTACATCTTCGTAGGCAAGGAAGTGCCTAACAGTCGGGACCCACCTGGTCGAAGCGTACGTAGCGTTGTCATTCTGGTCGCGAACGTGTACGTACATATATACTGGTCGATGTAGAGGCGCGCACGTGCCGTAGTAGAGGCGCGTACGAGTCATAGTAGAGGCGCGCACGTAGCATGTACATGTACGTACAGCGGCCAGGGTGCAAGAAAGAAAATACGGCCATACGGGCAGGGTCTCGAACGCCTACTCGCGCATACGTACGGCGAGGGCTCGTGTACATGGCTGGGTCGGAACGGAGAAACAGCGCCGTCGTCGTGTTCATGGGGAGGCAACGGAATGTGTCATGTTCATGGGGAGGCAATGGAATGCGTCATGTTCATGGGGAGGGGTGTGGCGTACCGCAAAACGGAGGAAACGGACCTCCTACGGTCGAAACGGGGGTCCTGTTGATCGGGAGGAGTGTGGCGTACCGCAAAACGGAGGAAACGGACCTCCTACGGTCAAAACGGGGGTCCTCTTGATCGGGAGGGGTGTGGCGTACCGCAAAACGGAGGAAACGGACCTCCTACGGTCGAAACGGGGGTCCTGTTGATCGGGAGGGGTGTGGCGTCGAGCTCCTCCAGCCTCCACGGGCTACCGTCGACCTCCTCTAGCCTCCACGGGCTCCTGTTCATCCAGCCTCCACCGCACGCTACTCCACCGGCTACTGTTCAACCACCCCTCCACCATCTACTGTTCATCCAGCCCTCCACACCACGGGGTCCTGTTCAACCACCCCTCCACAGGCACCCCTCCACCGTCTACTGTTCATCCAGCCCTCCACACCATGGGGTCCTGTTCATCCAGAGGCAACGCCACTGCTCACTGTTCATCCAAACCCCCACCCACCCCGCAACGCTCACTATTCATCCAATCGATCGGCTTCAGTTAGTAGCAGTAGCGAAGGAATCGCTCGATCGGGTTCAGTTAACAGCCATCGATCGATCGCTCGGGTTCAGTTAGAGCCCAACGCCTCGCTCGGGTTCATTTAGAGCCAACGCCTCGCACACACGCGTGTACATGTACGAGAGAAACGTGCATCGCTCGCCCCCGACCTCCCACCGTAACCGGGAAATCCCCGAAATTTTCCTCCCCTTTGCTTCTACCATGGTTTTTTCCGTCATGGACGGCCCAAAGAATGTCATGCAGCTGCGTCTCTGGCCCGCCCAGGACGAAAATCCCATTTTCTGTCATGATTTTTTGTCATAGAAGTAGGAGCCCACCACATCTATGATGATACCGGGTTTTGTCACAATTATCGTCATAGAAGTGTCATATGTATGACAGAAAAAAAATTCGTTTGGCCCAAAATGTCACGGATGTGTCTTTTTTTTGTAGTGATAGCACAGGCCAAGGAAGAGCTGAACGCAGAAAATACTAGGATGGCCGAGGAGCGGGCTGCTTTGGATGCTCAGGCACAGCGGATTCAGTCAGAGTCCTTCCGGCTCATGCTAGATCAGAATGCTTCAAACAACGTCATGAGGAGGAGGCATCAGCCTCGCCTGCCTCCGGTTTACGAGGCGAGAAATCTCTTTAACACACCCGGAGCAGGGACTAGTAACCAGCCAGCGGTAAACCGGGTTGAAATGCTTGGAACGAGAGCGCCGGTTCAGCCATGCACGACGGACCCGCCTCGTCAATACAATATCCCACCGCAGCACGTGCCGACGCCACCGGGTCATTATTCTAACCCCTTGGATAACATGATCGTTGCCGCATCACGATTGGCGGCTCTCCCGGTTGAAGGCGACTCTCCAACAGCAGTTCAGACGTGAAGGGCTAGAGAGCTTCTTCAGACGACTTTGGTTCACTAGCAGGCTTATTCTTACAGTCGTGAGAGGATTCATTCAACCCCTCGCCCAAGCCGGAGTTATAGCAGGCATATTGAGGAACCGGCCGTGTCAAGCAGTGGACGGAACCGTAACCCACCCCGTGGACATAACCCGGCAGGTGGTGGGGTTAATGCCCAGAACGTCGTGGATCAAGGAAGAGCGCGTCGGGAGGCCGAGCTGGCGGCTCAGTATGCGGCTCATCAGCATTCCCCGATTCGTCCGACAACCTCGGTGGAGACAGGTGAGACTTTTAGGACTTTGGGTGTGCCGTGTTTGGCTCCGGCTCTATGTAACATACGATTTCCCAAAGATTTCAAAGATCCCCGTAAGGTGCCCAACTACACTGCTGACTTACCCCCTGAAACATGGGTTGAGAGTTGTCAGATGGCGATGGAACTGCTGGATGTTGACGATGCTGCATGTGCTAAGTACTTCACCATGATGTTGGAAGGGACGGCTCGTACTTGGTTGAAGGGGTTGCCAGCCACCTCCATTGGATCATGGGCCGAGTTAAAAGCCCGGTTTATCCAGAATTTTAAAGATACGTGAAAGCAGCCCATGTCAATCGTGGATTCGGCCTCCTGTGTCCAAGAAGAAGGTGAGTCAACAACCCATTGGGTGCACCGGGTTTCAACAATCCTGCACTCGTCGGATCGCATCAATGCCCATTCAGCAGTCTTAATGTTGGAGAACAATTGTCTTTCACGCCCCTAAAGCAGAAATTAGGGAGGCTCAAACATCACTGCAATGACATGGGGACACTCATGGCGGCTCTGGTTAAGTATGCTGACTCTGATGGTACCAAGGACCCCAAGTCTCATGATGAAAAGCCGGGAAAGGGAAAGAAGAGCAGCAGCACCAGGGGGCAGCAGCATAACCCGGCGAGCCATGGAAACAACGGTAAGCGCAAAGCTGATAATAGTTTGGACTTTGTGGCTAACACTAATATGCAGAATAATGGTCAGCGTCGTAAGGGTAAACCGCCCCCACGGACTGGAGGGTCAGGCTTCAATCTTGAGCAGCTGCTAAATCAGCCCTGCCCAAGACATGGGACGCGGGAAAGACCGCCTGGCCACCTCTGGAAGGATTGCTTCATTATGAAGGAGTACAAAAATTCCAATCTTTTTCAAGACGATCATGGACCGGGTGGTGGCTCAGGATCCGGCTCTCATGGACCGGGTTACGGCGGTGGCGGTTCTAACTCTGGGTTTCAAGGAAATCAAGGCAATCACGGCAACCAGGGTGGTTACAATTAGCAGAGTAATCAGGGGAGTCAACAGCACCAACAGTCTGGTTATTAGAGCAACCCAAAGCAATTGAATAGTGGACAGTATCATCTTCACCACTAGCTTATGTAAGCGTGACTAGAAGCTTCTTAAGAGGGCAGTCAATGTTGTTGAGCCGGCGGTTCCCCATTACTTGTGTTGGTCTGAGCAGCCCATTGTGTGGAGCCAGGAAGATCACCCGCCCCGGGTTGATAATCCGGGTCACTTGGCTCTGGTGGTCGCATCGCAGGTCGGAGGATATAAGTTCACCAAGGTACTCATGGACGGAGGGAGCACATCAATATCCTTTATTATGAAACTTTTCGCCGCATGGGGTTGACTGATAAAAATCTTAAGTCGTCAAACACTGTTTTCCATGGCGTGATGCCTGGTAAGTCGGCCTACCAGGTTGGTAAGATAGCTCTGGAAGTTGCTTTTGGAGATGATCATGACTCTAGATCGGAGACATTGACCTTTGAAGTGGTCAAGATCCACAGCCCATACCACGCTCTGTTTGGACGGCCAGCTTATGCCAAGTTCATTGCGCAGCCTTGTTATGTATATCTGTAGCTCAAGATGCCGAGTGACAAGGGAACCATCACGGTGCATGGAAGCCGGAAGATAGCCTTGGAGTGTGAGGAAGGTGACGCTGCCTATGCTGAGTCTGCTTGTGCAACTAAGGAGTTGAAGTTTTATAAGAATAATGTTGACCCAGCGGACATGACGTCTTTGAAGAACCCAACTACAGAGCATGATCCTTCTCTCAAATTTAAGTCGGCAGATGACACTAAGATGGTTGATTTCGTTCCTGGCGACTCATCGAAGCAGTTCAATATCAGTGCCAATCTGGAGCCGAAATAGGAAAGCGCCCTCATCGAGTTCATCCGTGAGAACCGGGACATCTTTGCATGGAAGCCTTCAGACATGCCGGGTGTACCGAGGGAACTCGCTGAGCATTCTCTTAATATTGATCCGAAATTTAAGGCGGTCAAGCAGTTTCTTCGCCGATTTAATGAGGAGAGGTGGAAGGCCATTGGAGAGGAAGTGGCCCGGCTCTTGGCAGCCGGGTTTATTGTCGAAGTTTTCCATCCTGAGTGGTTGGCTAACCCGGTGCTGGTACTCAAGAAGAATGGCACTAGGCGGATGTGTGTGGATTACACGGACTTGAACAAGGCTTGTCCGGCTGATCCGTTTGCTCTCCCTCGTATTGGTCAAATCATTGATACTACGGTGGGTTGTGAGCGTTTGAGTTTTTTGGATGCTTATTCTGGTTATCATCAAATCAATATGGCAGTTAAGGACCAGGAGAAAACAACTTTCATTACTTCGTTTGGAGCCTTATGCTATGTGTCTATGCCATTTCGCCTCAAGAGTGCCCAGGCGACTTATCAGCGATTGAAAGTGCGTTATATCGACTAGAGGGGGGTGAATAGGCGATTTTTATAAATTCTTCACTGAGGAATTTGTGGGTGAGGAAATTCCTTAGCGAAGAACTACTTGCAGCGGAATAAGTACTCAAGAGTAATCATAGCAGAACATAGGCATGGTCATCATGATGAAATGAAGACAAACACAGAGTACAGAAAGCGTAAACACATGATAGCATAGGATGAAGACAAACAGACTGAAGAAATTGAACTGAGGAAATTGAGAAAGTCTTCACTCAAAGTCTTCAAACACAGATATGAACAAGCATACAACACGGTAATGAGGAAATGAAAGAGTTGAGGAAATAGAACCAATTGGCTTGGTGAAGACAATGATTTGGTAGACCAGTTTCAACTGCTGTCTCAGTTGTACGTCTGGTTGGAGCGGCCAGGTATTTAAACCTGAGGACACCCAGTCCCGGACACACAGTCCTCACCATATTCTCCTTGAGCTAAGGTCACACAGACCTTGCCCAATCACTCGTGGTAAGTCTTCAGGTGACTTCCAAACCTTCACAAACTCGGTCACTCGGCGATCCACAATTTCCTCTTGGATGCTCTAGACCATGACGCCTAACCGTCTGGAAGAAGCACAGTCTTCAAAGGTAACAAGCGTCGGGTCCACGCAGGATCAATCTCTTCAGTGATCCTCAATCACTTTGGGTTTGTAGGTGTTTGGGTTTGGGGTTTTCCTCACTTGATGATTTTCACTCAAAGTCCTCAGAGGATGGGATGCTCACAATTGACAAGTGTGAGTTTCTCTCAGAGAAGCCAACCAGCTAGTGGTTGTAGGGGGCGTCTATTTATAGCCTAGGGAGCAGCCCGACATGATAAGACATAAATGCCCTTGAATGATATGACCGTTAGGTGGATAAGATATTTTGGGCCAGCTGGCGCGCAGCACATCAACGGTCGGAAATTTGAGGTTCAAATTCCTCAGGGCTATCATGTTCCTCACTGTGTAGGCAATGCGCACTGGCAAATTCCTAACTCCTCAGTCAGAACAAATTCCTCAGAGACCAGAAGAACTTCGTCTCTGTCACTGAAGAATATGACTGAACTGTATGAGATTTCCAATGGCTTCACTCGAAGGGATTGGTAGGTGTAGGATTTTGAGTTGAGCATCACATGGAAATTTTTCCTTAGTATTTCCTCGACCCCCTTTAACAGTACGGTGTTTCCTATGACTCAAGAAAGAGAAAATGAAACTATGAAAACAAAAGTCTTCACGCTTCATGTTCCTCAAATGATTACCAAGTCTTCAAGGTCACACCAATTTCTTCACTTTCGAAGTCTTCAGAAAGTCTTCAGAAATCCAAAGTCTTCAGTCGAAGAACTTCATTTTTAGGGGTCGAGTTTCTCTGTAAATATCAAACTCCTCATCGACTTATAGACCTGTGTACACTCACAAACACATTAGTCCCTTAACCTATAAGTCTTCAATACACCAAAATCACTAAGGGGCACTAGATGCACTTACAATCTCCCCCTTTTTGGTGATTGATGACAATATAGGTTAAGTTTTCAATGGGGATAAACATATGAAGTGTAAATACTGATATTGAGGAATTTGATTGCAAGATATAGAAGAACTCCCCCTAAAGATGTGCATAGTGAGGAATTTGCTTTTGAAGCAATGCACACTTTGAAGAATTGAATCCTGGAGATCTCCCCCTATATCTGGTAATTCATACACGCATTTGACATAATATATGAAGAATTTGAAATGCATGATGAAATATGGTGTCTGATGTAATTCAGCATGCGTGCAATAATATTAACGAGGAATAAGCATGCAGAAGAAAAAACAAAAAAAGTATCAGGCCACTATAGAGTTTAAGTTTACAACTCGATCCAGCAAAGTCTTCAAAAGAACGAGAATTGCAACTTAGAAAAAAACGCCCATATAAGATAGACCCGCTTGAATACTAACTCAAATTTCTCCCCCTTTGTCATCAAATGACCAAAAGGGTCGAAAATGAGGACTAACGGCCCTGAAGAATATCAAGGTGATGAAGGAGCGCCAGCGTTGTTGGGGTCGTTTGTTGGAGTAGGGCCTGCCGCAGTGCCGTTCAAATCTTCATCTTCATCAGTGTCACGTGATGAAGAATAGGAGCTGGCCACCAAGGAAGGAACCTTGACCTTCTTGTACTTCTTCGGAGGAGTTGCAGCCCAGTCAAGATCGTCCTTGAGACCCATTGTCTTCAGATCTTCTTCACTATAGACTTGACATAGAACAACCCAGGTGCGGTTGAGGATTTCATGAAGGTAGTAGTGGTTTTTCTTCACTGCATTGTGAGTAGCAGTCATGTTGTGAAGAATGGAACCAAACTGACGCTTGACCCATTTATGATTGCGATCATCCTTCTGGTGAAGACTGAGGAGAAGCTCACGGTCAGTCATCACCCTAGGTGCTATGCCTTGAGGATTTTGCTTGGGCGCGTTGGCGGCAGAGTCATGGGTGGCAGAGTCATCATTGGTGGAGTAGGACGCAGCCTTGCGAAATTGTCCATCCAATGGACGAATGCCTTCATCAATTACAACAGTGGCCTTGCCCTTTTCATCAGCTGAGGAAAATGTCCGTTTGAGGACTTCAATTGGGGGCAAGTAGCTGCAGTGGTTCAGTGTATCAGCCTTATAGTTGAGTGAAGACCTTGTCCTGATGAATCTCATAATCCAAGGTGCATAAGGCTTCAGCTCAAACGGTGCATGGCGACATTGGCCAGAGTCCTCATGAAGAAATCATGGAACTTGATGGGAATGCCATGAATGATATTGAAAAGCAGATTCTTCATGATGCCAACGACTTCTTCATTTGAGTCGTGTCCCTTGATTGGACTCAATGTCTTCGTCAGAATGCGATAGACAGTCCGAGGCACATACAGCAATTCCTTCACAAGGAATTTTGTTCTTGGGGTCTGACCTGGCTTCAAAGGCTTCATCAGCACTTGCATGTAGTGATCAGTTAGCTTAGATTCATTGTAGACACAGCAAGCACCTTCAAGGGGCGGACTGAGAGGTAAGGCACGGAGCAATTCAGTGGCTGGTGCCTTGTAGTGAGTGTTTTCAGACATCAAGTCCAGCACCCATGAATTCACATCTTCAGAATTTCCGGTGATGTGCAGCGTTGCATAGAATTGAAGAATAAGTTATTCATTCCAATCACAGATGTCAGTGCAGAAATTTAGCAGCCCAGCATTGTGAAGAACACTGAGGATTGGCTCGAAGCACGGCAGAGTTTCCATGTCCAGAAGCACTGAAGAATAAGTTCTTCATGATCGAAGACTTTGTCTTTGTCGAACAGCACTAAAGAATAGAAATTTGCCTGGCTGGCTGTCCAGAAGCACCTCTTCCTTATGCGAGCAGAGTCATAAGTGTTGTAATCAGTGAAGAATACATGCTCGCCAAAGAAGGCATCAGTCTTGAATTTCTGCTTCCTGGAGAATTGATCCTTTGGCTTGGGCAGAGGGGTGTCAGTGAGTTGCATCACAACCTCAAGAATCGCAATCTCAGGTTCTTCAGGCTGAGGAATTTCTGGTTCCTCCTCAGTGGCAGCCTGGTTCTTGAATTCTTCATTTTCTATTTCTTCAGCACTAGCGGCTGGAATGTCTTCATGAGCTTCATCAGATCCCATTTGAACTGTCGTGACTAGGGACTGAGGAATTTGCTGCAGTGGAGTGAAGAGTGGAGAATTGGGGTGCTGACTTTCCCAAAAGTCATCATTCATCACTGGTGTGGTACATCCAATGTCCACATCTTCATCTTCAATTTCTTCAACGCCGGCCTCTTCAGCTGTGAACTGAGGCATAGGCGAGGAAATAACTGGGGTTAAAGGGATTTCATCCACTTCAATTTCTTCATCCATCTGCTCTGACGTAGCAGCAGAAGGAGTTCTTCATCAGATCCGCTAGGGATCACATATTCTTCACCAAAAGGAACAAGGTCCTTTGATGGCATGGAGGAAACTGGAACAACATCAATTGGATTTGCAAACGAGCTGGTCAATTTCTTCATCTTCTTCGGTGCTGAAGAATCTGAAGGAGTTGATGCTTTCCTTTTCTTTACAGCTGCACGCTCTACAGCCTTGGTCTTCTTCGCATGTGATGCAGATGGAATGATTGGAGTTGGAGTAGACGCAGGAGGAGCAGAGGAATTTGGTGCAGTTTCTTCAGGCACAACCGATGCAGTTGCCCTAACCTCTTCATTTTCTTCAGGCGCACCACTAGTGGGTGCCCTGGGAATTTCTTCAGTGGCTGCAATGCAGTCATCAGCCTTGGAACTCACATTTTCATCAGCAGCCTGATTTTCATCAGCGGTGCTGGCATGTTCTTCAGTTTGCTGAGCAGATGCTTCAGCCTGAGTGACTTCAATGTGCACAGGGGCAGCGGCACTTGAAGTGAGTGTCTTCGTCAGATTGACGAACCTGACCTTGGCTCCTTTCCAATCAGCATAATAAGCGTTGAAATCATCGCTGAGGACTTTGATTTCAGACTGGAGCTTTACAAGTTCATCAGTTGTCATAGAGACAACGTTGTTCTTCAGGAACTTCTCCTTCCTGTACTCTGCTTTCTTGAGTTGCCTGGCCTTCTCATATTTCGATTTTTCTTCACTGATGAAATGGGTCAGCATGTGACTTTGGCCAGGTGTCAACTTGAAATCAGGCATAGGAGTGGTTGGGTCCTTGTGCCAGAGATCAATATAGTTGAGGATCAGCTTTGGATCCAAAAGCAGTGGTACTTCTGTGCCCTTGGCTCTAGCGGCCCTAACTTGCCTGTCTCTGATGATTTCAGCAAGTTCTTAATCATCAGCTTCGTCTTCTTCGGACGGTACTTGGAAAGCGACCTGCTTCTTCTGAGGACTTGGGCAAGTGCCTCGTCCAGCAGTGGTATTAGTCTTCAGCAGAGAGGGTCCTGTTGAAGAATGTGGTGCAGCTGAGGAACTAGCTGAAGCTCCTGAGGCAATGGAGATGCCTGTAGTCCTTTGGCACGTGGCAAGATGCACAGGTGCTGAGGATTTTGTCGAGCAGCTGAGGACTTGGGAGGAGCAGGAGCGGCTTGAGGAAATGGCCGTGAGGGCTTGGCTGAGGAAATTGGCCATGAGGGCATTGAAGAAGAGGCACTTGGTTTGTGCGCAGACTTCTTTGCCATGGATTTCTTCGGCCTTAGAGAGGCGTCAGCAGCAGCGGCAGTGGAATCTGCGTTGAATTTCTTCACTGCATCTTTTGCCTGTTTGGCCAACTTGGCCTGGCGCTTGGCCCATTCTTTAGGAAATTCCTCACCGCGCTTGATGCTAGTGGGATCTGCCTCTTGGCCAGGTGCCAATGGAGGTCTTGAGCATGGAGGAGTAACAGCGAATTTCTTCATGTATTTTGGAGTCACATACATGTACTCCTTCCACTCTTTTGCCGATCTCCGTTCTATCCTCTGAATGCGCACCTTGCGCTGGTTTTTATCTTCCTCAGGGGGTGTGCAGTACCCAGCATAAATGTCCTCAGGTATTTCAAAAGCAGTATTGACCTCAGGCCTCTTTCCTCCTTTCTGTGACCTCTTTCACTAGCCATTTTCTTTAGTTGAGGAATTTGAATAATTGAACTCTCTGAAGAAGTATGCAACTTTTCTTCAAGGAACGCTGTAAATGAGTTAAGTTGATGAGAACCTAGTGATTCAGTAGCGGACATGAGTACCTGTGAACAGAGTATAGTTGCGAGGAATTTGGAGAGGTCATATGCGTTCTCAGAAGGTTTTTCAAAAAGAACAAGTTTGAGGAATTTGACCAGATGAGTCTTGAAGAATTTCACTAAGCGTTCTTTGTCTTAGGTTCCAGAGTTGTATAGATCGAAGATCCACACAATTGAGGAATCTTGAAGAAAAATTATTTCTTAGAGAAACGAATCAAGAACAGATTACATGTGAGGTGTTTACTGTGTGAAAAATTTGAGGAATAAACACCTTTGAAGATTTTGTAGAAGTCATTTGGATCAAACAGGGTAGTAAAAGTAACTTTTAATTACCCTGAATGAAGAACACGACGAACTGGGATGAGGAGAAGTGAAGCTCGTATGTGCAGATCTTCCATGCCCTAACTTGGCGGAGGAAGACGGCTACGGCGGCGGCGGAGTGAAGATTTCCGCAGCCGGCGTGAGTACGGCAGCGACGAGGTCGAGGCAGTGAAGCTCTTCCTCGCCGGCGATGATGATGTAGCGGCGGCATTAGGGTTTGAGAAGCTCGAGTGGGAGAGAGGTCGAGCGGAGTAAAAGAAGTGAGGAAGGGGAGAGGGGGTATTTATAGCCACGGTGAAAAATGGTTCGCCCGAAGAAATTGGACGAACGTGCCCCTGACCCCTTCACATTCGCTTGACATGTGTCACCCACGTACTGAGAAGTGGAGATCGTGTTAGATCGTGGGTGAATAGATAAGTATATCGTGGGAAGCGGAACGGTTTGAGCGGCAAAGCCGAAAATTTTGGATAAGATAAGTTAAAAGTTCCGTTCGCAAATTCTTCAGCTGACAAGGACACAGTGAAGACTTTGAACGAGTTTCAAATAGAACGCACATGAAGAATTTGTGAATAGATTGGGTTGAGTATAGCATAGAGGGGGAAGGGTCCGATCACATTCACTTAGCAGAAAACCAACTTGAAGAATTAGCCATAAGTGAATGCTGTAGAGGACATAAACTCATATACATATATAGCCAATGAAGAAAAACGACGGAAACAGTGAAGATTTTGCAAAGTTGAAGAATATGAACAACCGAGGAATTTCAAAGCTGAGGAAAAACTCAAATTGAAGATTTTCAACTTTTGTGGTGGCGTGACCCACCGTATAAGAATGATGATTTCAGACACCGCGTACAATTGTCGTAGGGTTCTGAGAATCAAATTCTTCATCAATTTCTTCACACTTAGAGTGTTATTCTTCATTGATTGAAGAAAAACGTTTCTTCATGTGTTGCACATCTAAGTCATCAATTTTGCATAAGTGTTAGGATGAGTGTCCTTTTCAAAGAACATTCGAAGATTCTAAGATATTTAGCTCACACCGCAACTTGCTAAATCTCTTCTCATCCAAGGGCTTTGTGAAGATATCGGCTAGCTGTTCTTCAGTCTTCACATGCTCAATAGAAATGTCGCCCTTCAACACATGATCGCGAAGAAAATGATGACGAATCTGAATGTGCTTTGTCTTCGAGTGCTGAACTGGGTTGTGAGCAATCTTGATGGCACTCTCATTGTCACAGAAGAGAGGCACATTCTTCACGTTGACGCCGTAGTCCTTGAGAGTTTGCTTCAAGCACAGCAATTGAGCACAGCAAGAACCAGCAGCAATGTACTCAGCTTCAGCAGTAGACAGTGATATGCAGTTCTGCTTCTTCGAGGACCAACAGACCAAAGATCGTCTGAGGAAATGACATGTACCAGATGTTGACTTGCGATCCACACTATCACTAGCATAGTCAGAGTCAGAATATCCAACGAGATCAAAAGCCGAGCCCTTGGGGTACCATAATCCTAGTGTTGGTGTGTGAGCTAGATATCGAAGAATATGCTTCACAGCCTTATGGTGTGATTCCTTCGGTGTAGCTTGAAATCGGGCACACATGCAAACACTAAGCATAATATCTGGCCTAGATGCGCATAAGTACAATAAAGAACCAATCATGGAGCGGTATACCTTTTGATCAAAGTCAATACCATTTTCATCTGTGCACAGATGGCCATTTGTGGGCATAGGAATTTTGACACCTTTGCAATCTTGCATGCCGAATTTCCTCAGTACATCCTTGAGCTATTTCTCCTGAGATATGAATATGCCATTGCGCTGTTGACGAATTTGAAGACATAAGAAGAATTTCAACTCTCCCATCATAGACATTTGATATTCTTCACTCATCATATAGGCAAATTCATCACTATAACGTTGGTCGGTATAGCCAAAGATGATATCATCAACATATATTTGGCATACAAACAATTCATCATCATATGATTTAGTTAAAAGAGTAGGGTCGAGTGAACCGGGTTTGAAGCCTTTCTTCATGAGGAATTCCTTCAAAGTATCATACCACGCCCGAGGGGCCTGCTTGAGGCCATAGAGGGCCTTATTTAGTCTGAAGACTTTGTCAGGATGCTTAGGATCTTCAAAACCTAGGGGTTGAGCAACATATACTTCTTCCTCAAGCTTACCATTGAGGAATAAACTTTTCACATCCATTTGATATAAAGTGATATCATGATGGTTAGCATAAGCAAGTAATATGCGAATAGCTTCAAGTCTAGCAACAGGTGCAAAAGTTTTATCGAAATCAATTCCTTCAACCCGTGTGTAGCCTTGAGCTACTAGTCGTGCCTTATTCCTCACCACAAGGCCATTTTCATCTTGCTTGTTGCGGTAGATCCACTTTGTGCCAATGATATTGTGTTTGCGAGGATCTGGACGATTGACCAGTTCCCAAATATTGTTGAGCTCGAACTGATGTAATTCTTCTTGCATGGCCTGAATCCACTCAGGCTCCAGAAATGCTTCATCTACCTTAGTGGGCTCTGTGATAGAGACAAAAGCATAGTGCCCACAAAAGTTAGATAAATGTGAAGCTTTTGAGCGTGTGAGAGGACCTGGTGCTTCAATGTCACCGATGATCTTCTCAACTTGCACTTCTTTCGCAACGCGAGGATGAGTAGGTTGTCGTCGAGGAATTTGATAAGCATTTTCTTCAGCACCATTTTCTTCAGCAATTTCTTCAGGTGCATCAGCTCGACGTTCTTCATGTTCTGGAATGAATTCTTCAGGAGATTCTTTGGTAGGAATGACATCCTCAGTAGCCTTGAACTTGATAGTTTCCTCAGGTGCTGGTTCATCTATCACAGAGGGTAGGTGCTCTCTTTGCGAGCCATTTGTTTCATCGAAATGCACATCTACAGTTTCAACAACCTTGTGAAGAACGGTGTTGAAGACTCTATAGGTGTGCGAGTCCTTTCCGTAACCAAGCATAAAACCTTCATGTGCTTTCGATGCCAATTTAGCATTGTGATGAGGATCTCTAATCCAGTATTTAGCACCGAAGACTTTGAAATAACTCACATTGGGTTTCTTGTCAGTGAGGAGTTCATATGCAGTCTTCTTGAAGAATTTGTGAAGATATACCCTGTTGATGATGTGGCACGCAGTATAAATTGCCTCAATCCAGAAGTGGCGAGGCGTCTTGTACTCATCAAGCATAGGCGAGCCATCTCAACAAGAGTTCTGTTATTGCGCTCCACGACGCCATTTTGTTGAGGAGTGTAAGGAGCAGATAACTCATGAGTAATACCAAGTTCATCAAGATAGTCATCAAGACCAGAATTCTTGAACTCAGTTCCATTGTCACTTCTGATGTGCTTGATCTTCACACCAAAGTTGGTTGAAGCCCTCGAGGAAAATCGTTTGAAGACTTCCTGCACTTCATGTTTGTAAGTAACAATGTGTACCCAAGTGTAACGAGAGTAATCATCAACAATAACAAGGCCATAGAGAGATGCGTCATTTGTGACAGCTGAGTAATGGTTAGGACCAAAGAGGTCCATGTGAAGCAATTCGAATGGTCAAGTAGTGGTCATGATAGTCTTCGCTGGATGCTTAGCCTTGGTCATCTTTCCAGCTTCACAAGCTCCACACAAGTGATCCTTGAGGAATTTGACATTCTCAATGCCAATGACATGCTTCTTCTTCGCAAGCATGTGCAAATTCCTCATGCCTGCATGACCAAGTGGTCGATGCCATAGCCAACCTTCTGAAGCTTTTGCAAGTAGGCACACGGCTGGTTGCGGTCCTGTAGAGAAATCAACAATATACAAGTCTCCTCTCCTAAAGCCTTCGAAGACTTTGGAATTGTCAGCTTCTATAACCACAACACAACGAAACTTGCCAAAGATAACTACCATATCAAGATCACAAAGCATTGAGACAGACATGAGGTTGTATCCTAAGGACTCGACAAGCATGACTTTGTCCATGTGTCGATCCTTTGTGATCGCAACCTTACCTAGACCCAATACCTGGCTTTTGCCTTTGTCGGCGAAGATGATATGCTTGAGATGCGATGGTGATAAGGGAGCATCAACCAATAGATTCTTGTCACTAGTCATGTGATTTGTACATCCACTATCAAGGACCCACTCAGTTGCTTTGGGTTGATCATCCTGCAGATGAATTAGTGCAGCTTACGAGCTTCATATACTCCATCAGTGAAGAATATGACATCAATTCATCAGACAAATTTCATCAAGCAATAAAACAGATAAAGCAGTATGAGGACGTGAGAAATGAAAGTTCATTTCTTCATGATTAGCCTGCGTCCTTTCAGGCACTCTTTAGGTCTCCAGCAAATTCTTCAGACGTTCAAGTGCGTCTGGAGACCTGACCCTGCAGAAGAGATTAGTTCTTTTTCTTCACCACCCACATCTGAAGGGGTGGAAAAAAGTTCATCACTCTGCGTGCTCCATATGAGAAAGGTGGCATAGAAGACAACCCATTTCGTTTCACATAAGATAAGTTAGGGTAAGCATATGAATAAGTAGAGAAATTCTTCGAGGACATATGAACATAATGATTAGAAGAATAATGCTCATATTCATAGGCCTTGGCTTTTCCCTGCGAAACAGAGATGTTAGCACGATGATGTTCATGTGAGGACTTTGATCCTTTTGAGGAATTTGATCCATGTGAGGAATTTGGTCCGTATGAGGACTTGGATCCATATGAAGAATTTGGTCCATATGAAGAATTTGATCTGGGGTTCCTATTCTTGACAGGTGGTGTCATGAGGACATTCACCTGAAGACTTTCAAGGCATCTTTTGGGAACCCAGATTTTCTTCATAGGGGAACCGTTCCTGCAGTTAGTGCCAACATATCTAGCAAATACTTCACCATTCTGATTTTTGAACAGTTTATAGTTGGAGTCAAATGAATCATCAGAAGAATGAGGAGATTCACATGTGAATCCAGATAAGTTAGATGGATCAACTGGAGGTCCCTTTGCAGCAACCCATGAGGTTTTGGGGTACTGCTCAGGCTTCCAATATGTACCATCAGCATTGAGTTACCTCTCAAAGGCAATACCCTCTTTCCTAGGGTTCCTGTTGAGGATCTGCTTTTTAAGCACATCACAAAGATTCTGATGCCCTTTGAGGCTTTTGTACATGCCTGTCATGTATAATTCCTTCAGCCCTGCATCGTTAGTGATACTAGCAATGTCCTCAGATGAGGAATTAATGACAGCAAAGACAGTTGAGGAATTTGTAGCATTAAAAGCATTTGAACATTCAGGTGAAGAATTAGCAGATTCACGTTCAATGCATTTCAAACATGGAGGAACAAATATTTCCTGAGCAGTGCTGATTTGTTGAGCAAGTAATGAATCGCGCTCCTTCTGAAGATCTTCATAACTCACTCTTAGCTTCTCAAGATCTTGCTTTCTTTGAAGAAATTCATAAGAAAGCTTCTCATGATCAGACAAAAGAGTGTTATGATGACCTTGAAGGGTGTCATACTTAGTATGAAGTCTCTGAAGACTTTCAGCCAAAGCTTTTGACTGATCCATTTCTTCACCCAACATATCATCGCTCTTACTAAGCATGTTTTGAACCTTTTCCAAAGATCTTTGTTGTTTAGCAGCAAGGGAAACAAGTTTGACATAACTGGGTCCTAATTCATCATCAGATTCCTCATCACTAGATTCAGACAGATAGCATTCAGTTACCTTTTCACCATTAGCCATAAGGCATGGTGAGGAGGATGATGATTCTGGTTCAAAAGTCATTGATTTGAGAGATTCCTTGAAGTCCTCAAACCAAGAATCATGACGGGTTCGATGACCTACATAGACATCAGAGAGACGGTCCCAGATAAGCTTCGCTTGATCGAGATGCATGACGTTCCTCAACTGATTTTGAGACAGACAGGAGCAGATGACGCCCTTCGTCGTGAGCTTGTGAAGAGTGTACTTGCGAATGTCATCAGCTTCCGCCGTCTTGCACAGATCGGTAAGACCAATCTCAGTGACGGTCCACAGTTCGTTGTTCATCGCCATGAGGCGCTTTTTCATCATGGCCTTCCACTTGGGATAATCGTGACCGTCAAAGATGGGACATGTCCCTTTCTTCATACCTGCGGTCGACTTAACTAAAACTCCAGGCGGTTAAACCAAAATCACATAGAACAAGGAAGTACCTTGCTCTGATACCAATTAAAAGTGCGTTATATCGACTAGAGGGGGGTGAATAGGCGATTTTTATAAATTCTTCACTGAGGAATTTGTGGGTGAGGAAATTCCTTAGCGAAGAACTACTTGCAGCGGAATAAGTACTCAAAAGTAAGCATAGCAGAACATAAGCATAGTCATCATGATGAAATGAAAACAAGCACAGAGTACAGAAAGCGTAAACACAGGATAACACAGGATGAAGACAAACAGACTGAAGAAATTGAACTGAGGAAATTGAGAAAGTCTTTAGTCAAAGTCTTCAAACACAGATATGAACAAGCATACAACACAGTAACGAGGAAATGAAAGAGTTGAGGAAATAGAACCAATTGGCTTGGTGAAGACAATGATTTGGTAGACCAGTTCCAACTGCTGTCTCAGTTGTACGTCTGGTTGGAGGGGCCAGGTATTTAAACCTGAGGACACCCAGTCCCGGACACACAGTCCTCACCGTATTCTCCTTGAGCTAAGGTCACACAGACCTCGCCCAATCACTCGTGGTAAGTCTTCAGGTGACATCCAAACCTTCACATACTCGGTCACTCGGCGATCCACAATTTCCTCTTGGATGCTCTAGACCATGACGCCTAACCGTCTGGAAGAAGAACAGTCTTCAAAGGTAACAAGCGTCGGATCCACGCAGGATCAATCTCTTCAGTGATGCTCAATCACTTTGGGTTTGTAGGTGTTTGGGTTTGGGGTTTTCCTCACTTGATGATTTTCACTCAAAGTCCTCAGAGGATGGGATGCTCACAATTGACAAGTGTCAAATTCTCTTGGAGCAGCCAACCAGCTAGTGGTTGTAGGGGGCGTCTATTTATAGCCTAGGGAGCAGCCCGACATGATAAGACATAAATGCCCTTCAATGATATGACCGTTGGGTGGATAAGATATTTTGGGACAGCTGGCGCGCAGCACAGCAACGGTCGGAAATTTGAGGTTCAAATTCCTCAGGGCTATCATGTTCCTCACTGTGTAGGCAATGCGCACTGGCGAATTCCTAACTCCTCAGTCAGAACAAATTCCTCAGAGACCAGAAGAACTTTGTCTCTGTCACTGAAGAATATGACTGAACTGTATGAGATTTCCAATGGCTTCACTCGAAGGGATTGGTAGGTGTAGGATTTTGAGTTGAGCATCACATGGAAATTTTTCCTTAGTATTTCCTCGACCCCCTTTAACAGTACGGTGTTTCCTATGACTCAAGAAAGAGAAAATGAAACTACGAAAACAAAAGTCTTCATGCTTCATGTTCCTCAAATGATTACCAAGTCTTCAAGGTCACACCAATTTCTTCACTTTCAAAGTCTTCAGAAAGTCTTCAGAAATCCAAAGTCTTCAGTCGAAGAACTTCATTTTTAGGGGTCGACTTTCTCTGTAAATATCAAACTCCTCATAGACTTATAGACCTGTGTACACTCACAAACACATTAGTCCTTAACCTATAAGTCTTCAATACACCAAAATCACTAAGGGGCACTAGATGCACTTACAGCAATGTGTGCAAAATTGCCTTCACAATAAAATTGGGCGCAATGTTCATGCTTATGTAGATGACATTGTGGTGAAGTCAAGAAAGAAGGAGACCCTGGTTGATGATTTGGAGGAGACGTTTGACAATCTTCGGGTCAACAAGATGATGCTTAATCCGGCTAAATGTGTCTTTGGTGTGCCAGTAGGCAAGCTCTTGGGTTTCTTGGTTTCTAATAGAGGCATTGAAGCTAACCCGGAGAAAATCAAGGCCATTACTTCATTGGCTAAGATGGCGGGTCGTATTGCGGCTCTGAGCCGGTTCATAAGCCGGCTGGGTGAGAAGGCTATCCCCCATTATCAGATGATGATGAAGAAGACGGATCATTTTGTTTGGAGCGATGCTACTAACCAAGCGTTTGAGGATCTGAAGAAACAATTGGCTGAACCGCCCGTGCTTGCTGCCCCTGTTGATAAAGAGCCCCTGTTGTTATATGTGGCAGCTAATAGTCGGGCCGTCAGTGTAGCCATCGTGGTGGAAAGGAAGGAGGCAGGCAAGGAATATCTGGTTCAACGGCCGGTTTATTATATCAGTGAAGTGCTTATTGAGTCCAAACAGAGATACCCACATTGGCAGAAGCTTGTGTATGGGGTTTTCATGGCAAGCCGGAAGCTTAAGCAATATTTTCAGGGTCATCCCATCACAGTGGTTAGCTCTGCTCCTTTGGGAGATATCATCCAAAACAGGGAAGCAACTGGCCGGGTTGCTAAGTGGGCCATTGAGCTTGGACCTCACCGTTTTAAGTATGTGCCTCGTACGGCTATCAAGTCCCAAGCGCTTGTGGATTTCGTCAATTATTGGACAGAGTTGCACGCACCGGAGGAAAAGCCAGATAACACATATTGGACTATTCACTTTGATGGATCTAGATAGCTGGACGGCTCGGGGGCTGGAGTTTCTTGACTTCCCCACGAGGTGATAAATTTTCTTATGTCTTCCGGCTAATGTTCCCTTGTACTAATAATGCAGCTGAGTATGAGGCCCTGCTCCATGGTCTTCGGATGGCTGAGGAGATGAATTTAAGCCGGGTACGATGCTTTGGCGATTCAGATTTGGTGGCCCAAGAGCTTTCTGGTACTTGGGATTCTAAGGATCTGCTTATGGCGGCTTATCGTCGAGAGATCGATGCCATTGCAGGTCACTTCAAGGGTTACCAAGTTGAACATATTGATCGAAGGAAGAATGAGGTAGCTGACAACTTGAGCCGGCTAGGCTCTCAGTGTCGGCGTTCTGGGAACGGGGGTCCCCAGACTTGCCTGCCTGCGGCCCACGGCGAGGCGGTGCTAGCGGGCCTGTACGGCCCATCTTCATCAGCAAGACATTCAAGGCCCTCGCGAGGGCCAAGCCTCGCGAGGCAGAAGACGCAAGACCTCCTCAGGAGCGGCCTCACCAGGCTGCCTCACGAGGAGCGGAGATATCAAGGCGGGGCAAACCTCGCGAGGCTCTCGTGACGTGAGCCATGATGATCGACACCAGGCGGGCGCCAGCGCGCGCAGCGTCCTTGTTCCCTGTTTGGAGCCAAGGGGGCAAGCGCAGGCGCAGAGTATCGAGGCATCAGGCAAAGGTTTCCATATCGGTGCAACGAGACCAAGACTAGAAGGACGGCAAGACGGAGGTCACCGTGGAGCCCAAGGCGAGGTCACCTCCAGGGCCTTTTGCAGGCGAAGACCGCTTTTGTCAGGATAGCTTGTACTAGTTGTCCCCTTTCAAATTGCCCGCCGTTGTTGGCTCCCTTCCCGCTCAATATTTGGGAAGAGGACCAGGGCCTATATAAGTAGAACTAGTCACCACCAAAGGGGGCAGCTGGATCAGATCAGATCGAGTTCTCACCCACAAGTTCACAGAGCACAAGAACACCTCAACCTCAGGAGGCTGTTCTTCCCCTTGTACTGTTCATCATCAGCCCAAGAGGCAATCCACCACCACCACACTGGAGTAGGGTATTACACCACAACGGTGGCCCAAACCAGTATAAATCTCATGTTTTTCCGTGTTGCGAGTTCGTCGAGTTCGTCCACGAGATCTTAGCGAGCTAGGGCGTAGATCCGTAGGAGGGAAAGAACTTCGCGCCCACCCCAGAGTTTGAACCTTAAGGGTTTTGTCGGAACCCCCGATCCGACATTTGGCACGCTAGGTAGGGGTGCACGGGAGCCTCTTCCCCGCCGATCGATCCATCGACGCTCCGCGCCCCAATGTCCGGCAACCCAAGGCCAGACTCCGACCGCTGGGCAGCTTGGCCAGCCCGAGCGGTGTCACCTACCCATGAGGACCTCGACCCCGCGCTCCAAGCTGCGGGGCGCGGGCGGCGCAGCCAGGCGTCGTCCACCCCCACTCCACGACAAATGCGAGCCGCCGCAAGGGCGGCAAGCCAAACCGCAGCAACGACGCCACACTCATGGCGGGAGCAGGCAAACATGCGGGCAGCGCTCACGGTGGTGCCAGAGCTGCTGCGGTGCCGACTGATGGAGAGCGGCCGGGACGCACTGCTGGAGCACGTTGCCGAGCTGCTGGATGCAACAGCGTCGGGAGTGCCGCCCTTCTGCTATCAGCTTCCTCCTTAGGACACTACGGGGTCTCACGGCGGGCCTCGCCGCGACCACGCGCCATCGGGTGTGCCTGGGGGCTTCGTCAACACCAGCACGACCGGCGGCGCCGGGGGATCCACCGCCCCCATGCCGCCCGCGGCAAGCGTGGGCACAAGCGTTGCCTCCCATGGTCCCAGTGAGATGCCTCGCTACCATCCTCAAGACGCCACGATGGGCCGAGCAACATGGAGTGTGGGGCACTACGGCTAGGTGTTCGGGGTAACGGCCCCAGAAGCCTACGTGCCCCGCATGATGGACCAGGAGTACGCACCGGAGGACAACCCTGGCTCGTTCCTCGGAGAAGATTGGGAAGAAGAGACGCTAGAAGTTGAAGCCTTCCAGGAACCAATGGAGAACCACAACGACCACGCCAGCAACAACAACTACAGGGTACCACTAATCTCTCAGGAGCAGGCGTATGCTAACCATGGGCTGCAGGTGAATCAGGTCACAGCATCGGTCGACGACCCCGGCGCAGCAGCATCCCGTCCGCCGGGGGAAGCACACTGGGGGCCACGAGGAGGGAGCCAGGAGCAAGGCCCCTCCCCACTTCACATGAAGCCAGGCAACGCTCGAAGGTAGGCCCTCTCCCGGGGAGGTGCCGGCGAGCCTTCCCCCGGCAGAGGACCCGTGGTCGCCGAGGGCACCGCTGGCGTCCCCTTTCCCACCTTTGTGTCGTCTAGGTTGCCGGTCGGCTCAAAGTTTGTCGAGGGTGGCGCAAGGCAGGCCCTCGTCTGGCGACATGAAGCAAGGCCGGTTCCTGTGAAGAAGGCCTAGTGCCTATGAAGCTCGCTGCCCGTGACACCTCATGTAATAATGAGTGGGTCTGTACACGCCCCGGAGTCTCAGGGGTGCCGGCCTCAGGCCCTTGAGCTCCCTCCCACGCCTAGTGGCAGCACTTAGCTCCGTGCTGGTGAGAAGACTCGAAGGCCAGAAGACTAGACTAGGCGCCGGACGCGGCCATTTGCTTTGGATCTTTTCTTCTGTAGCCTTGCTTTTTGGATTTGGATTTAAGTTGAAGTCAAGCTTTTATCAATGCGTGCGGGGGGTGCATTTTCTCGTTCAAGCAATTTCTTGCCATCTGGTTCTTGCCTGGTTCTGGAACTCACGCTAGCCGCCTCCCCCTCGCGGGCACCTCGCGAGCGGGGCTGGGCACAGCATGCGCGCTGCGCGCGCCGATCGGCACAGGAACCTAGCGAGGCCCTCTCGGGCGGGTTAGCAGACCCTTCAGGAGCCCCGTGGTGACCCTCGACCTTATAACCCGATTCAGGGCCCGCTCCAGCTAAGGTAAGCTGCAGCGGCAAAACTTGCCGTCAGACTCATGACCGACCAAAACGCACCCTCAGTGCGGCACAAAGGAATAGAAACCACGATTTGCTTACATGAGGGGCTCCCCCTCCCAAAATGCTCTCACAATCTTTAAGGGCCATGCCCGAGTTTTTGCATACAGGATGAAGCAGTAAAGAGATCAGGAATTAGCCAGATATGTCGCTCGCCGCGTCCTCCGCGTCATCTTCGGACGCGCCGCTCGCGTCACTGTCACCATCATTGACATCGCCGCCACTGTCACCAGCGCCGACGTCTCCATCATCGACCACGTCGTCGCCGTCTATAGAGACCACCACCGCGTCGTCCTCTGAAGTAAAGGCCTTGACCAACGCGTCCATGTTGTCCTCTACCCACCTCGCCAGGTCGTCCCGGACGACCGTAGGTACGGGGGCGATGGAGGCGTCGAAATCGAAGTCGGGGTTGGCATTCAAGAGATGGCTGAAGACACGGGAGAAAGCGTGCTCGAGCAGGCCGCGACTCCTCTCTTCCATGAGCCTGTGAGCTTCGTTAGATCGGGCCTCCAAGCGTGTCACCACGTCGGTGAAGAAGCAGAGGTGACTGGCGTAGTCATTCACCTGAGGATGGGGGGCGTTCGCGTCACAGACATGGCCCAGGGCAGTATTGGCCCTGTTCCGAAGACCCTGAAGCATGGGAGCGTGGACGCGCTCCAGCGTCCGCCTCTCCAGCACCTCCTCCTGACTCTGCCGCACGATGGACTCGGCGTCATCAACCCGCCTCCGGAGGGAGAGCAATTCGGCGCGGGCGGAGGCCAGCTCCGCCTGCGCCGCGGCCAAGTCGACGGTCGTGGCCTCCGCGCGCCTCTCTGCATCAGCGAGCCTGGGCCTGAGGGCGGCGGCCCTGCCCGCGTCCTCCATCCCTGCGAGCATCAACTTCAAGTCATACCTACCCTCTAGATCTGCGCGAACCTCGGCCACCCGGCGGTCGACTTCCTCCTGGACCATGGCCTCGCGAACCCCAATGGCATCTTTTGCTTGAGCATCTTGACGCTCCCTCGTCTCCAGTTGCTCGAGCTCAAGGCTGCGTTCCACGGCTTCCAGAGCCAGCACCTCCTCGCGCTTCCGGACCTCCTCTTCCTCGGCAGGCGTCCCCCTCAGCGACGCAAGGGCGGCTCTGCGCGCCTCCACCTGCTGCTCGAGGGACGCACTCCAGGCCTGGAGCTCCCACGCGTGCTTCTCCGCAGCCTCGCGACGGTGGTCAGCCTCGCGAGCCTCCTCCAAGGCTCGGGAGCAAGCTTCGCGGGAAACCTTGAGGGACGCCTCGGCCTTCGCACTGTCAAGATCGCGCTGGTAGCAGCCATGGTTGATATCCACCCTCAGCTTACGCCGTTCCTCCACCAGCCGAAGACCCTCAGCCTCAAGGCGCGAGTCGTCACCCGCGAGCTCTTCACCAAGTCGGCTCATTGCGCCCATCGCCTCCTGGAAGAGCTCCTAACGAACTACGCTCCGCCCGCGCTCGAACTCCAATGCGCGTCCCACCTCGTCCTCCGCCACGGGGGCTGCAGGCGGGACGTGAGGCGGCACACCCCCTCTCAGCAGGGCGCTGGGGGCTGGTGCCGCTCCAGGTGCCGGCCCGACCTCACGACGGTCCCCGGCCAATCGGGGACCACTGCTTGAAGAGGAGCTGAATGCCGAAGCCAACCAGCCGCCGTCCATGACCAGAGGAGGAGCCCGGGGGATGCCTGCCAAGCTCCAAACCAGACCGTGGAGGAAGGGAAACGAAGCCGCGGGCTCAAGACACCAAGAAAGCGAGCGCACCCCCTCGGCCGGCCCCGCTCCGGGCGCGGTGGGCAGGCTCGGGGTACTCAAGGCCAACGGGGGTGCCGAAGAAGGCGGGTATTGCTTCACGAGGGACCCAATAGCCCTGGCAGGAGGGATCCTGAAGAACTAGCGTCCGGAAGGAAAGCAGCAATCAAGAAATCACAAGGTGCAGTACTTACTCGTCGACAGCGAAGTACTTTCGCCGCTTCAGCGGCCTGAAGATGTTGTTGCCGCTCTGGGATCCTTTCCTCTTGCGGAGCTCCTCGAAGTCCACACGAAGCCGACGAAGTGCTGGACGTGGCGGCCAGCGCGGGGCGGGGCCGAGGAGGAGCCTGGAGGGACAACTTCAGGGGCGCTCGGCTGCGGTGAACAGTCGGGCGCCATCTCACCACGACCTCTCGAGGCTTCCGGGGCTTTGACCTCGGGAACCGCATGCCGCGTCGCCTTAGTAACCGACGCCCTAGGGGAGGGATCGCGAGCTCCCGAGGACGACGCCCCAGGATCACCACGCGGCATGTGCTCCTCAGCAATTGGGCTACCGGCCTCCGTCGGAGCTTGCCCTCCTGCACCCTCACTTGGGGCGAGCTTGGCACCGGCGGCGAGGAAGGGAACCACGTGAATGGGGTTCTCGCGGGGCCCCTCCAGGCCAATCTGGCGCAACCCCCATTCATCAAAGGAGGGCATGCGTTCGGCAAATTCAGCTTTGTTCTGCGGTACAGCAAAAAGCTCTTCCTGGGCATGTCGCCCGGCAAAGGAGCACCCGTCAGGATCGCAAGCACCGTTTGCCGCGTCTTAAGATGAAGGCCCTCCTCCTGAAACCTCATATGGTCCTGACTGCTGAGCAAGGTCCACATCGGGCGGGAATGGCGCTGAGGCAGAGCGACTCGGCGCTTGACGAACTCCTTCACCACCATAGGCGCAGTCACGCCGCGGTCCTTCAACCACCTCAGCCTGAGCCAGACGGGAATGAGATGGGGGCTCGCGAGCTTCTGGTGGTCCCAACCGGAGTTGGGAACAGCAGGCCCTGGTCGAGCATGGAGCAGGGGGCTGAGCACACCGGCGTCAACAAACACCCATCGTGTCCGAAACTCACTCGTAGATGGAGGAAGCTCAAAGTCGATCCCAGCGCCCGCTGTCGCGGCCACGGCCTGGAAGCTCGCGCACCCCGAGCTCTGCCGAGGGTCAGTCAGATGCAAGGAGAAGAAATGGCAAAAGAGGGCCACCGAAGGGGCGTTGCCCACAATGGCTTCGCACACAAAGGCGAAGACAGCGAGAAGAGTCACAGATTGAGGGTTGAGATGCAGCATGTGGATCTGATAATGCTCGAGCACCGCGTTGAAAAAGTCGGAGATGGGAGGAATCAGGCCAGCCCAAAGGGCGTCGATGAAGATTGGAACCTCGGTGGCTGCCCGGGCAATGCGAGTGCGAGACGCTAGCCAAGCCACCGTCTCCCCCCACTCGTTGAAACGGGAAGCAAGCATGGGACACCTTGTCCATGGCCTCGTCGTTGAGCACCAGGGGTCGGCCGAGCGTAGGCTCGAAGGACGGAGGTGCACTTGGCGAAAGCAGGGGCTTCTTCCCCTTGTCTGCTCGTCCTGGCGTCATAGCGACGAGGCAAGCAGGGCGCAAATCAGATTGGAGGGGAGGAGCAGAGTCTACAGAAAGCAGAGAGATTGGGGAAGCCAGGCGTGGGTGAAGGAAGAATAACTGTGTAGGCTTCGGGGGCCGCATAGCCAGGCAGATTCAAAGGCAGCGTGGGGAAGCGGAGGCGCCCACATCCAATCAACTGCCACGCGTCGACCAAGGCCGTAGGCTTTTGGGGCCCGCGGCGCTCCGTACTTGACCTTTGGCTTCGCTGCGAAGCCAAGCCAGAGCGCACCTTGGGCCCCGGGGCTACTTTCAGCATTCTGGGAACGGGGGTCCCCAGACTTGCCTGCCTGCGGCCCACGGCGAGGCTGTGCTAGCGGGCCTGTACGGCCCATCTTCATCAGGAAGACATTCAAGACCCTCGCGAGGGGCCAAGCCTCGCGAGGCGGATGATGCAAGACCTCCTGAGGAGCGGCCTCACCTGGCTGCCTCACGAGGAGCGGAGATATCAAGGCGGGGGAAACCTCGCGAGGCTCTCGTGACGTGAGCCATGATGATCGACACCATGCGGGCGCCAGCGCACGCAGCGTCCTTGTTCCCTCTTTGGCGCCAAGGGGGCAAGCGCAGGCGCAGAGTACCGAGGCATCAGGCAAAGGTTTCCATATTGGTGCAACGAGACCAAGACTAGAAGGACGGCAAGACGGAGGTCACCGTGGAGCCCAAGGCGACGTCACCGCCAGGGCCTTTTGCAGGCGAAGACCGCTTTTGTCAGGATAGCTTGTACTAGCTGCCCCCTTTCAAATTGTCTGCCGTTGTTGGCTACCTTCCCGCTCAATATTTCGGAAGAGGACCAGGGCCTATATAAGTAGAACTAGCCACCACCAAAGGGGGCAGCTGGATCAGATCAGATCGAGTTCTCACCCACAAGTTCACAGAGCACAAAAACACCTCAACCTCAGGAGGCTGTTCTTCCCCTTGTACTGCTCATCATCAGCCCAAGAGGCAATCCACCACCACCACACTAGAGTAGGGTATTACACCACAACGGTGGCCCGAACCAGTATAAATCTCGTGTTTTTCCGTGTTGCGAGTTCGTCGAGTTCGTCCGTGAGATCTTAGCGCGCACCCCAGAGTTCGAACCTTAAGGGTTTTCCCGGAACCCCCGATCCGACACTCAGCATAAGTCGGTACCACCTAATACGTTCCTGGATGTTCTCCTCAACGCTTCGGTCAAGTTGCCTACGGAAGAGGACCTTGCTGTTCCTGACCCGGAAGCACAATTGGTGGCGGCTCTTCATGCTACTCCTGATTGGACAGTGCCATATTTGGCTTACATAACCCGAGGTGAGTTACCAGAGCATGAGACCTTGGCAAGGCAGATAACCCGACGGTCCAAGTCCATGACAATTGTCAATGGGGAGCTGCACCATTGCAGTGTTACAGGGGCGTTTCAGCGTTGCGTTTCTCCTGAGGAAGGCTGTGAGATTCTACGTGAGATTCACGAAGGAGATTGTGGTCATCATGCCGGCTCTAAATCTCTTGTAGCCAAGGCTTTTCGTCACGGTTTCTATTGGCTGACAGCTCATGCTGATGCTGAGGACTTGGTCAGAAAATGTGACGGTTGTGAGAAGTTTTCACGTCGAGCTCATGTTCTGGCTCAGGAGTTGAGGATGATTCCAATCACTTGGCCGCTTGCGACTTGGGGGCTTGATATGGTTGGATCTTTTAAGAGGTCCAAGGATAAGAAAACCCACCTTTTGGTGGCGGTTGATAAGTTCACTAAGTGGGTCGAGCCAGAGCCGGTCAGTAAGTGTGATGCGGCAACGGCGGTTCAATTCATGAAGAAGGTGATCTTCCGCTTTGGCTTTCCACACAGCATTATAACAGATAATGGCACTAATCTCTCCAAGGGTGCTATGAAAGAATTTTGTCAACGTGAGCATATCCGGATTGATGTATCGTCAGTGGCTCACCCCCAATCCAATGGTCAAGCTGAGAGAGCCAATCAAGAGATCCTGAGAGGCATCAAGCCCCGGCTTATGGTTCCCTTACAGAGGACGCCGGGTTGTTGGGTGGAGGAGTTACCTTCCGTGTTATGGAGCATCAATACCACCCCCAACAGATCTACGGGTTACACGCCTTTCTTCATGGTTTACGGAGCAGAGGCGGTTCTCCCTAGTGACATACGTCACGATTCGCCTCGTGTGGCGGCTTATGTTGAAGCTGGCAATGAAAAAGCACGTCAAGAAGCACTTGACCTGTTGGATGAGGAGCGTGACATCGCGGTGGCTTGTTCGGTGATTTACCAGCAAGATCTGCGCCGTTACCATAGCCACCGGGTTAAAACCAGAACTTTTCAAGAGGGCGATCTGGTGCTCCGGCTTATCCAGGATCAAACTGATATGCACAAGTTATCCCCACCTTGGAAAGGACCTTTTGTGGTCAGTAAGAATCTCAACAATGGGTCCTACTACCTTATCGATGTTCGAGAGCACAAAGACTCACGTAAGTCGGAGGAGGAGACCCACCGGCCATGGAATATTGCTCATCTTCGGCCTTACTACACTTGAGCCACTGGCACTTCTGATGTACATATTTTGACAATGTATGTATTATGATCAATATAATACAGCCGGCATCCCTGTTAAAGCAGGGCCTCTGTCGTTTTCTCTTTAAATAACGAGTTTTTGGTCAGATGGGGGCTTCTGCTTTATAAAGCAAAGTTATGATTACCCTTTGTTCCGGCTTATAGGCCATATATATATATATATAAACTTGGGGGCTTGCTACCCAGGTTAAAGGGACCAAAGAGAGTCTGTAGCAAAAGCACAACTCAAACATAGGCGCCCATTGAGCACAACTCAAAAATATTGCTTGGGGGCTCTTTGTTCTAAAGGACAAGAGTTTTTATGACCCTTGTAATAGGCTTAAAAGCCAGGCTTGGAAGCCAGGTGTATTCACCTAAAACCCCGGGTTATCCTGCCTTTTTAAGTCTGCCACTCCGCCCAGGTAATCCTGGAACGGCCCACCGTTCTTTTGACAAGTCAATCTTATACAGACCCTGAACTTGTCAAAGTTAAAACAACGATTAGTTGTGTGAGGTCCGGCTTATAAGGTTTGAATGAAGGTTTAACTTAGTGGCTATGCGGCCCATGAAAGCACTTGAGTTTTAGGCCTGGCCGCCTATGAAAGCCTTGATTTTTTGTTGTTTGATTTGAACATTTTTTGAGGTTTATCTAATGAGCCTTATAATGGTTTCTGATTATAATTCATCCGGTGTTTATTAACCCGGCCTGGCTTTTGACTATAAGTCGCTGGTATGAGATCAGATAACATCCGGTGTTTATTAACCCGGCCTGGCTTTATTCATAAGCCGGCAATATATGATAATTACCAGTGTTCAAGTTTTGGGTTATCACCCTTACTCTGCTGGTTTGGTAAACCAACAGTGTGATCAAATATCACAGGTATGACATATTTTGTTATAATTGAGCCAGTCCTGGTATTAAACTATTTTAGTTTCCAGTGATTATATATTGGGCATTATGACCCGTCCTGCGGTAAACCGGGGGACACTTGTGATCTGTTTTGCATACAGGAACATACTCAAGAAAGCTGATATTATAAGCATCAGTGGCAGATCTTCAGTTGGCAGCTCAATAGTTTCATGCAAAGCAGAACGTGCACGATGGCACGGCAGATTCAAAGTTTTACTACCCTATTACATGCCTCTATGGGCCGAATGAGATCAAAGTGTTTTTCAAAAGATCAAGTGTTTAGAACCACCCGACGGTTCAATCTTCTTGGCCTTGCTCGCCAGAGTTTTCTGCGTCATCCTTTGCCGGCTCTTCGTCTTCCTCCGCCGTCTGAAAAGTTGGTGATGACCAATCGATGCCAGATAAAGCTTCAAATTCAGCCTCATCATCTATAAGCTCAGACGGATCGACTTCAGGGGCAAAGGTGTGCTTACAAATTGGCGGGATTAATTCCATCACTTTGTAAGCCGGAGTCGGCATCTTTTGATTCTCCTGGTTATAAGCCGGATGATACTTGGAAAGGTCCGAGTCATTGGTAATCAGAGTGGCCATTGGACAAATTTCCTTTATGCAAGCCGAGTCTTTCTGATCAAAAGGTGTACCATCTTCTTTTACGCTTGGGTAACCAGTGGCTACCTCAGACGGGTCAAGCTCTGGTACCCATGCCTTGGCCCGGCTCAGAGCCGTTATAGCGCCGGCTCTTGTAGATGACCGTTTTATCTCATCAAATCTTACAGGCAGCACAGAGAGTTTCTTCAAAACATCTATCAGCATAGTTGGTGCTTGACCTGTTGGTGAAATGGCGGCTAATGCACGTTGAGCTCCGGTGTACAACTGCTCAACAAGTGTATAGACAGCTTTAAGCTTCACAAGCATGTCTTGATTGAGGTTGCTACTCCTGGGACCTGGATATATCGCAGATTGATTAAATGGCGGGTTATATGATCACAATAATAATTCACTTTTGATGACTGGCAAGGCGGCTCACCAAAGATAGCTGAAACCATCTGAGTTGGTGTTTTAAGCTGGTGAGCTCAGTGGTCACCTCTTGAAGCGCTGCCTCTGCTTTCTCAGCATGTTGTGTTAAAGCCGTCTTTTCTTTCACCCAAGTCTTTTTCTCTACCTCAAAACAGGTCTTCAGTTTTTCGACTCAGCCACGCTAAACTGGAATTTTGACTCAGCTTTCCGGGTCTCAGTTTCCTGAGTCGCCAGCCGGGTCTTTGCATCATTCAATTGAGACTCCAGTTCAGCGGTGGCAGCCTATATAAAGTATAGAGTTATCAACATTTATATCAAGATACCAAGAATACAAGTCCCTAGTCTTTTGCCAGCAATAACACTTGACACTTGGGGGCTAATGTCTATCAAAGAAATTTTTCAAGACAACAGCTCTTGTGAATAAAGTCCCCAGTACTTTGGAAGCAAGACTACTTGGCACTTGGGGGCTAATGCATATTGCTTGTATCTTCTTCATACTGAGTCGGATATGATGTACAGAGTCCCAACCGGCTCATGGGGGCTATGCAGTTAAGCTCTCCTTTTTTACACAATGATAAATAGGACCGACTCATTCATGCTGATTAAACCGGCCCTTGGGGACTACGGACGCAAAGCTAAACTACTCAAATATCTGGTTTAATTTTAAACCGGACTTGGCGGGATTCTATGACAGAAACTCTTGGATTCTTCTAAGTCCACAGCCTATTCAATCACATTATAGTCAGTAGACTTGGGGGCTGGTAGGATATACATAAATTACTCATAGTTGAAAATCATACCTCATACTTTTGGTGCATTTGTTTCACCATATCAACTTCAAGATCGCGGCTGGAGTGTACTTGGGTGAGATAACCAGAGAGGATCTCACTGCTGCTCAGCTGTGCATAATGGGAGACGTCAAACTTCGTCTTCCGCCTTTGAATAACCTCTTGCTTAGAAGTATGTTTAGCCAAAGCTATTGGATTTCCCGGTTCTACAAAGCCGGTGCCAGTAATCAACACATCATCATCATGAGTTTCCGACGGCTTAAGTGAGCTTGAGGGTGCAGGATTGGAGGGATTAATAGCAGTGTTATCAACACTGAAATCTGGAATCTCAGGCGGAGTGACAGTAACAGGTTCTTCCGGCTGTTTGTCAGAAGCTTCAGGAACAGAGACTTGTGGGTCCGGCTCAGTAGTTTTCGGTGCTTCAGTTAGTTTGTTCACCTTCGGCTTCTTGTTGGGCTTTGCTTGACCACTACGCGGATTATGACAAGTTAAGTGTAAATATAAGGGTATGAAGAATTGCAGTGTAAAATCAATTGCTTTTACCCAGGGGCAGTTTTGAAAGCCAGCAACTTAGTTTGCGATGAGTCGCCAGAGGAAAATGGGCAAGTTCCTGATTAAGGGTTATCAACAGAGTTAGAAGGTAAGAAGATAAAATCCGCCAAACAGATAAAGAGAGTAATTAAAAAGGAACCTCGTTTCGACGTTTTTGAGGGGCAGGAGTGTACGGTAAGCCAGAGGATAACTCGTCACCTACACTGGTCCGGGTCTGGCGGCGATTCTCATGTTGCTGTTGCTTCAAAAGAAAGTGAGGATCTAAATAAGCCAAGGGGTGTGAAAACCTTACTTTCCGGGTTACTTGTCGAAGTTTCTGTCTTGGCAAAGGGTCTGAGCCGGAGGAAATAATAGTTACCTCTTCTTCAGCTGCTTGGCTGGCTCCCGTGTCATCCTGATAATAGTCAGTGTCAATAAGATGATTGAAAAATGAGCCAAGAGAGTCAAGGGCTACCTCCGACTCAGAGGTGTCGTCCAGTTTGAGCAGGTCAGAGGCGCTCGGATTTTTCTTCTTCTTGGTGGTCTTCAAGGCGGTTTTCCTAGCGGCCTTTTTGGCAGCCCTAGCCTTCTTAGTAGCCTCGCGATCATACTCCACTTTCCAAAAATCAGACTTAGCCTACACAGGTTATTAAGGGTCAAGTTAATAAAGTATTCAAATGATGAGGTGAAGATAAGTAAGTTCAGAGGCTTACATTTGGTGGCGGATTAAGCTTGCAGAAAGGGGCCAGACCCACTTTAACACAATCTTCCGGGTCTTCATTCAGAAGAGACTTAACCATTTCATTTATTGCTTCATCAGTTAATGGTGCGGAGCTGTGGCGCAATGAATCTTTTTCACCACCAGTGTAAGTACACATTAAGCCGGTACAGCGGCTTAACGGAATGATCCGCCAGGAAACCCAACACCTGACTAAATCAATGCCAGTTAGCCCCTTTCCTAGCAGAGCTTTGACCTTCACAATGGTAGGTGCAATTTTCTTCCGTTCAGCAGCAGTAAGTTTTTCAGGAAGGTTATGTTTTGGATCCAGGCGCTCAACACGATAACCCAGCAGTGGATTCTCGTCAGCCGAAGAAGTATCTTTGCAATAAAACCATGTCTGGTTCCAATCTTTTGGGTGACTCGGCAAGCAGGAATAAGGAAAGATGGCGTCTCTTCTGCGTTGAATTGATACTCTGCCGAGCTCCAAGCTAGGACCGTTTGTGAACTCAGTCTGGTGGTTTAAGTAAAAATACTCTCTAAAGAGGTCAACACTGGGCTCCTCTTGAAGGTATACTTCATAGAAGACTTGAAAGTTGCAGATATTTGACACGGAATTGGGTCCGATGTCTTGAGAGTGGAGCTGAAAAAAGTGCAGAACGTCTCGGAAGAATTTAGAGCCGGGCGGTGAAAAGCCCCGGTTCATCTGGTCAGTAAAAACGATGATTTCGCCGTCTTTCGGCTGAGGTCTTTCTTCGCCCGGGTCAGGAGTACGGTAATGCATCACACTCTTGGCGGGCAGATACCCGACTTTGAAAAATTCTTTAAAAGTGCCCTCGGTGACGATGGAGGGGACCCAGTTGCATGTGTAGACTATTTTTGGCAGCATTGTGAAAGAATGAAAGCCTAAAGGAAAGAAAAATTTGCTGGTTCAAGTCAATTGGTGAAATCAAAGGTTAAGCGCTGACAGTATACATTCAGAATGGCGGCTTAAGTGAGGACTAATGGTATATGAATAATTGTAAGCCGGACGTGTAAGCCGCCATGAAAGGTACAGGTATTCAAAATCTGACAAAGAGAAAAATTCTACTAAGTGTTGGACAAACAGGTTTCATAGATTAAAGTTATAGATTTGGATCTGCGACTGTTCAGAAAAAGGGAATAAATTTGAAACCTACAGAGGCGACAGTGGAAAAGGAGAGGTGCCCTAGAGGAGATCTGTTGCGAGGAGGATATATTCTAGTATCAAAAACAGGTGCTAAAATTACTACCGTGCAAGATTCATGTGGTTTTTGGATCTAATCCATGGATCTAAACAAGGGTAAAGAAGGGCGGCGACGAACACCGATGAATACTGAAACCCTAATGACAAATCTATGGTGAAGGAAAAGAGGACTTACTGATGCTGATGGGACAGCGGAGAGGCGCCGCAGTTTTCTGGTCCGTTCAGGGTGATGCAGCGGTCGGAGTTGAGGTCGAAGATGAAGGTCGACGGCGGCGGAGCTCGTGCGGGTTGGTGTGTCGCGAGGACGAAGAAGAAAGTGAGAAGGAAAGGGGGAGAATGAGAGGAGAGTCCGAGGTCTTATTTATAAGACTAGAAGGACAAACAACATGCGCGAGAATCGAGGAGGCAGAAAATGGATAAGCGACGGCGCGGGTGCCTCGATTATCGGAGGGACAGTAAAGAAAGAGATTTATTAAGATTTGGGTTCTGTGAAGCATTAATGGCAGGTCACGTCATGACAGGTTACCGAAAATTCCGGAGATGACGTCATGGCGGGTTACAATAATTCACAGTAAGATGAGGAAGGATTTTTCTAAGTATTGAAGATTGACATGAACAAGTTCAAATCAACCTGGGGCCTAATGTTGGGGATATGACTATCGAGTATGACCCGCCCAGGAGGGGCTGGGTCATCCCTATGGCAGTTCATCTCAATGAAGCCCAAGAGTATAATAACAATGGCGGTTCATAGATAGGCTTAGTAGGGGGCCCAAACCCGAAGGCGGCTTAAGGCCCATGAATATAAACCGCCATGTATATGTAGACTTGTATTGTAAGGCATGTAAGATAAGTCACCGAGCCGGACACGTTCTATGAGCCGGCCGGGACTCTGTAGGCCAGAAGGGCATCAACCTGGGTATATAAGGGGACGACCCAGCGGCGGCTTAGGACAAGAAACAACAGATCAAGAGCCAGGCTAAGCGTATTCGCTCCCTGGTCATCGAAACCCTAGCAATACCACCTCAAACTGGATTAGGCCTTTACCTTCACCACAAGGGGCCGAACCAGTATAAACTCCTTGTGTCCTTTGTCCCATTTAATCCCTTTAAGCCAACCTCGTCGCAATGTCTCCACAACTAAGTCCTTCCCTGAGGACATCTGCCGTGACAATCCCACGATAGTCTCCAACTCCACATTGGAACATTATCCTGCTAGCGAAAAACAACATGCGAGTCAGCAATTGCAAAAATCCAGGAGCAGACAAGATCCACTCAGGCGAAAGGATTACCTGCGAGTTTCTCATTCATCTCTGCGGCGAAGTCCTCGATATATTGTTGAAGTGCTGCTTTCTTCTCGAGGAGCTGAGTGACCTTCTCGTCCAGATTCTTCTTATCCTGCTCAAAACCACTCACCTGAGTGTTATACTTTGTCCCCCACTCAGCGTAGTGATACGTACATTTTGCATCATGCTTTTATATCGACATTTATTGCATTATGGGATGTTATTACAAGTTATGTCACAATCTTATGCCTATTCTCTCTTATTTTACAAGGTTTACATGAAGAGGGAGAATGCCGGCAGCTGGAATTCTGGGCTGGAAAAGGAGCAAATATTAGAGACCTATTCTGCATAACTCCAAAAGTCCTGAAACTCCACGGAAGTCATTTTTGGAATTAATGAAAAATACTGAGCGAAGAAAATACCAGAGGGGGCCCACACCCTGGCCACGAGGGCGGGGGGCGCGCCCTACCCCCCTGGGCGCGCCCTACCCCCCTGGGCGCGCCCCCTGCCTCGTGGGCCCCCTGGCAGGCCTCCGGTGTCCATCTTTGGCTATACTGTGTCTTCTAACCTGGAAAAAATCAAAAGCAAGCTTTCGGGAAGAAACTCGGCCGCCACGAGGCGGAACCTTGGCGGAACCAATCTAGGGCTCCGGCAGAGCTGTTCTGCCAGGGAAACTTCCGTCTGGGAGGGGGAAATCATCACCATCGTCATCACCAACGATCCTCTCATCAGGAGGGGGTCAATCTCCATCAACATCTTCACCATCACCATCTCCTCTCAAACCCTAGTTCATCTCTTGTATCCAATCTTTGTCCCAAAGCCTCAGATTGGTACCTGTGGGTTGCTAGTAGTGTTGATTACTCCTTGTAGTTGATGCTAGTTGGTTTATTTGGTGGAAGATCATATGTTCAGATCCATTATGCATATTAATACCCCTCTGATTATGAACATGAATATGATTTGTGAGTAGTTACGTTTGTTCCAGAGGACATGGGACAAGTCTTGCTATTAGTAGTCATGTGAATTTGGTATTCATTCGATATTTTGATGAGATGTATGTTGTCTTTCCTCTAGTGGTGTTATGTGAACGTAGACTACATGACACTTCACCATTGTTTGGGACTAGAGGAAGGCATTGGGAAGTAATAAGTAGATGATGGGTTGCTAGAGTGACAGAAGCTTAAACCCTAGTTTATGAGTTGCTTCGTAAGGGACTGATTTGGATCCATATGTTTCATGCTATGGTTAGGTTTACCTTAATACTTCTTTTGTAGTTGCGGATGCTTGCAATAGGGGTTAATCATAAGTGGGATGCTTGTCCAAGAAAGGACAGCACCCAAGCACCGGTCCACCCACATACCAAATTATCAAAGTAACAAACGCGAATCTTATGAGCATTATGGAAACTAGCTTGACGATAATTCCCATGTGTCCTCGGGAGCGCTTTTCTCTATATAAGAGTTTGTCTAGGCTTGTACTTTGATACAAAAAGGATTGGGCCATCTTGCTGCACTTTATTGACACTTGTTACTTGTTACCCGTTACAAATTACCTTATCACAAAACTATCTGTTACCGATAATTTCAGTGCTTGCAGAGAATACCTTACTGAAAACTGCTTATCATTTCCTTCTGCTCCTCGTTGGGTTTGACACTCTTACTTATCGAAAGGACTAAGATAGATACCCTACACTTGTGGGTCATCGAGACTCTTTTCTGGCGCCGTTGCCGGGGAGTGAAGTGCCTTTGGTAGGTGGAATTTGGTAAGGAAAAATTTATATAGTGTGCTGAAATTTACTGTCACTTGTTACTACGGAAAGTAATCCTTTGAGGGGCTTGTTCGGGGTATCTTCACCCCGACCAGTAGAGCAAAGAGTTGCTCCTCAACCTACTGAACCTACTGAAAATGTTTACTTTGAAATTCCTTCGGGTTTGATAGAGAAACTGCTAGCTAATCCTTTTGCAGGAGATGGACCATTGCATCCCGATTTACACCTAATCTATGTGGATGAAGTTTGTGGATTTTTTAAGATTGCAGGTATGCCCGATGATGTTATCAAGAAGAAGGTCTTCCCTTTATCTTTGAAGGGAGAGGAATTGACATGGTATAGGCTATGTGATGATATGGGATCATGGGACTACAAGCGATTGAAATTGGAATTTCATCAAAAGTTTTATCCAATGCATCTTGTTCATCGTGATCGTAATTATATATATAATTTTTGGCCTCACAAAGGAGAAAGCATCGCCCAAGCTTGGGGGAGGCTTAAGTCAACGTTATATTCATGCCCCAATCATGAGCTCTCAAGAGAAATAATTATTCACAAAATTTATGCTCGGCTTTCTGACAACAATCGCTCCATACTCGATACTTCTTGTACTGGTTCTTTTATGATGAAGACTATTGAATTCAGATGGGATTTATTGGAGAGAATTAAACGCAACTCTGAAGATTGGGATCTAGACGAAGGTAAAGAGTCAGGTATAACACCTAAGTTTGATTGTGTTAAATCTTTTATGGATGATGTTTTCCGCAAGTTTAGCACTAAATATGGACTTGACTTTGAGATAGTAGCTTCTTTCTGTGAATCATTCACTACTCATGTTGATCTCCCTAAGGAGAAGTGGTTTAAATATAATCCTCCCATTGAAGTAAAAGTAGTTCCACCTATTAAAGTTGAAGAAAAGACTATCATGTATAATGATCCTATTGTTCCTACCGCTTATGTTGAGAAACCACCTTTCCCTGTTAGAATAAAGGATCATGCTAAAGCTTCAACTATAGTCAACAAAAGTAATATTAGGACACCCAAACCCCCTGAGCAAATTAAAGTTGAACCTAATATTGCTATGGTTAAAGATCTCTTGGCTGATAATATTGATGGGCATGTTATTTATTTCTGTGAGGAAACTGCTAGAATTGCTAAACCTCGTGCTAAAGATAAACATCGACCTGTTGTAGGCATGCCTGTTATTTCTGTTAAAATAGGAGATCATTGTTATCATGGCTTATGTGACATGGGTGCTAGTGCAAGTGCAATACCTCATTCCTTATACAAAGAAATTATGCATGAGATTGCACCAGCTGAGATAGAAGAAACTGATGTTACAATTAAGCTTGCCAATAGAGATACTATTTCACCGATTGGGATTGTTAGAGATGTTGAAGTCTTGTGTGGGAAGGTTAAATATCCTGCTGATTTTCTTGTTCTTGGTTCTCCACAAGATAGTTTTTGTCCCATTATATTTGGTAGACCCTTCTTGAACACTGTTAATGCTAGGATAGACTGCGAAAAGGATGTTGTTACTATTGGTCTAGGGGATATGTCTCATGAGTTTAACTTTGCTAAATTCCGTAGTCAACCCCGCGATGAAGAATTGCCTAGTTGTCACGTCCCTAGTTCTGGTATGACCTAGACTAGCTAGTCATGTGTGCATCATGTTTAAATTTCATTTAAAATTGAAATGGGGATTCGTGAAACCCTCAGAAATCATTTCTGGAAATGACCCAGATAAAAATTGCTCCAAAAAGGTCCAAGAAAATGTTCATGTTACTCTCTGAAAATATTGGACAGAGATAAAAATCAAACCAATATTTTCAGGAGCTCATAAGTATTTATTTTTGCCATTTGGAATTAATGCATAATTATTTGCTTTGGGTATATATTTGCTATATATATAATATATGTCCAAAAATTCTGTTAATTGGTGAGGAGTTTTGGAGCAATCCAACTAGTTCCTACAAAAATTGACAGAAGTAAATAAAATGATTTAGT
The DNA here is from genome assembly GCF_002575655.3 of Aegilops tauschii subsp. strangulata. Classification (NCBI taxonomy): domain Eukaryota; kingdom Viridiplantae; phylum Streptophyta; class Magnoliopsida; order Poales; family Poaceae; genus Aegilops; species Aegilops tauschii. Next base: position 343,880,117 of record NC_053037.3, read on the forward strand.
GTTTAAAACTAAATCAAAACAAATTATAGAAAACAAAAATAGAAAGAAAGGAAGAAAACCCACCTGCACTTACCTCCCTGTGCAGCCCGTCACTGTGCAGCCTGGCCTGGCCCAGCGGCCCAGCAGGCCGGCCCAGCCAGCTGGCCGTGCCAGTCGTCCCCTTCCTCGCGCCAGGAGGACGATGGGCACGCGCTCGCCACCCGGGCGCATGCGCGCCACCTCCTGCTTCTCCCTCTCGTCGCCTGGAACGCCTGGACGTCGCCACGCGACCCCCCAAGCCTCTCTCACTCTCTCCCGTTTTCCCTCCTCCCCGGGTTCTCTCTCTCTCTCGACCCGGCCGAACGCCACCGTCGCCGCCGCTCGCTGCTGCCGCAGCCACCGCCGTCCCCTCGCACCTCCGTCGTGCCCAAAAGCTCCGCCACGTCGCCGACTACCTCTCCGTCGAGCCACGCGCCTCGGGAGGCCCTGGAGCGCCTCCATCGCCGTCGTCTTCATCTCCGGCCGCCGGAGAACGTCTTCGCTGCCCCACCGTCTCCAGTGCGTCCCCGAGCTCTCTGACGACGCCGTCGAGTCCACCGTGAGCTCCTGCCCCGTTCCCCTCTCTCCGTTTCTCCGTTCCAACGCTGTAGCCCCGACCCCCACCATGGCCATAGCTCCTCGCCGCTGTCCATGTCGCCGCCGTCGCCCTGGCCACCGCAGGCCGCAACCGAGCGCGTCACTGTGCTCCTGGTGACGCCAGGAGGCCGTAGAGCCTCTCCGCTCACTCCCCGGTTCCCCGCAGCACCTCACCGCACCTGGCCGTGCTCCGGCGCCGCCGCAAGCTCCGCTCCGGCGAGCTCCTCCGCCCCCGCAGCCTCTCACTGGCTCCCCTGGATGCGCGGGAGCGCGGGCAACCCCCTGGTGCCCCCAGCCGCCGCTCCCGTGGCGTCCAGTGGGGACTCCGCCGTGGCCAGTGGTCGCCGGCGATGAGCCCCGTCGCCTGAGTCCTGCCACGTGGGTCCGGCCTGTCAGGTGATTAGGTTAGTGCTAATCACCACCTAAACTAACCCCTGACACTGACCAGTGGGCCCCAGCGCCACTAACACTGTAATTAGGATAAACTAACCCCCTGTTTAACCCTGTGTCACTGACGTGTGGACCCCACACGTCAGGTTTGACCTGGTCAGCCATGGTTGACTCGCTGACGTCATGCCACCGTCATGCTGATACAGTTATTCATTTTCTGGATTTAAATTAAATCAGGAAATTCCAGAAAATGATATAAACTTCAAAAATTCATAGAAATTCAACCGTAGCTCAGATTTAAATAATTTATATATGAAAAATGATCAGAAAAATTCAATCTATCCATCTGTGCCATTTTCATGCATGACAAACCAACCTATACATGCTGTATATCTGAAAACACACTTATGGCATTTAAAGGGACTTATATTAGAGTTGCATTTGAACCTTTGGTTCAAATGGATCTCATCCAAGTTGAATGCTAAATGCATTGGCTCAAAACACATCACATATTCATGCATCATATTGTTGCATATGATTGCGTTTTGATTGTCGACACCGTTCCTTCTCGATAGGTCCTGCTCCGAAGAGTGCTCGAGAGTACCTGCCTGTGAAGCAGTGCCTCCTCTGTTGATCTACCAGGAAAGCAAACCCCCTTGTTCATTCCGATACAATCCTATTCTCTCGCTCCTACTCTCTTTTATGCATTAGGACAACAATGATTCAACTGCTACTTTATGCTGCGGTAGTTGAACCCATTCCTCTGCATGACCTGTCATTGCCACAGTAAATAGTTGAAACCCACTAGCATGTGTAGGAGTTGATTGAGCCATGTTGTGTTCCTACCATGCCATGCCTGCTATTCCTTACAGTTGTGTCAGGTCTGGTTCATTGGGAATGAATTGGAGTGTTACGATATGTTCTGGTGCCGAGAGTTAAGCGTGTGAACACGATTGGTAAAGGTAGCGGTGAGAGGCCATGTAGGTGTACATGGTGGGTTGTCTCATTGGGACCGTCCTTAAGAACCGAGTTCTGTGTAAGTTGTCCAATGACTAGCTACTACCACACATTGGGCTCCGGGCGCTCCAAGCTCTCTCGACTTATTAACCGCCTTGATCTCTGTCCAGGAGTTGCAAATAGTTTCTGGTGTTTGTAGGTAGTGCTATTTTTCTACCGAGTGGCACCCGGCAGGGTGGGCTTGGGACAGACTAGGCACACGTGGCCCGGTGTACCGAGTGGCACCTGGATGGTGGGCTCGGGAACCCTGCACACATCGTTTGGGGCCGTGAGCAACACCCCGGCCGGATCTCCTTGCGGATGGAACCCGAATAGGCGATAAACCTGAACTAGAGTCTTGTGTGGTTAGTCAGGTCGTGGCCGACACCCTCGCCAGGCTTCCGCTTGAAGGTTGCCGAGGTACCTGACGTGTACATGGCGGTAAGTGGCGAGAGCGTGTGTGAAGCAGTACACCCCTGCAGGGTTATCATGATCTATTCGAATAGCCGTGTCCTCGGTTATGGACCTCTTGGATGCTTACGTGGTACATAGACAACTTGAAGTGGATACTCTAAAATGCTCAAGATAAGTGTGTGTGCTATGGATGTCTTCTCGTAGTGAGACGGGAATGAATCCATAGTGGTGTATTGAGGTGGTGATTAGTGGACTCGTGTGCGCCTTCTTACCTCAAAGAAGTTTCTCGTAGTCGTAGAACAGGATAGCCACTGAGTCAAAGCTGGCTTGCTGCAACTAAACCCCACACTACCTTCTTGATACAAATGCATGTATGATAGGATCTGATATAAGTCTTGCTGAGTACCTTTGTACTCATGTTGCTTTATTTATGTTTTTGCAGCGGAGACTTCAGTCTTATTAGTAGTTCCGCTTGGACTTCGACGAGTAGCTTGTACCTCAGCTACGATCTTGTACCCTTGGGAGGGGCTTGTAGATAGTCAGGCTTCTCGCCCTTTTCTTTTGTAGTTGTCTGTACTCAGACATGTAATGCTTCCGTTGCTTGTATGCTCTGAATGATGGGTCATGTGACCCCTGTTTGTACTTAATGCTATGTGGCCCTTCTGGGCCTTTTATCTATATGAGTTTGCGTTATGTTGTGATGCCATGTTGTACAGCACATACTTGCATGTTATGCGTACGTGTAACGTGTATTGCTATGTGTGGGATCCGACAACCTAGTTGTCTATCCTTGGTAGCCTCTCTTATGGGGAAATGTAGTCTAGTGCTTCCACTGAGCCATGGTAGTCCGCTACAACCCGGTTTACCGGAGTCCTGCTAGCCCAGCACTACTGCTCCGAAACACTTAGACTGGCCGGCATGTGATTCACTTCGTTCCTGTGTCTGTCACTTCGGGGAAATGTCACGCGGTGACATCCGGAGTCCTGCCTAGCCTGCTACAGCCCGGGTTCCCGGAGTCCTGTTAGCCCAGTTGCTACAGCCCGGATTCACACGCTGCTGACCGACATGCTCGATGTTGTTTCATGTATGCCTGTCCCCATAAGTTAGTGCCACTTTGGGTTCACGACTAGTCATGTCGGCCTAGGTTCTTTGTCATATGGATGCTAGCGACACTATCATATACGTGAGCCAAAAGGCGCAAACGGTCCCGGCCATGGTAAGGCGACACCCGTGGGAATACCGTGTGTGAGGCCGCAAAGTGATATGAGGTGTTACATGCTAGATCGGTGTGACTTAGAATCGGGGTCCCGACACTAGTAAGGATGAAATTATTGGTCTTGCTTCTATTGGCGTGCCCCCTAATGATCCTTTAGAACAATATTTGCTCGACCATGAAAATGATATGTTTATGAATGAAAGAAGGGAAATAGATGAAGTATTCTTTAAACAGGGACCTATTCTGAAACACAACTTGCCTGTTGAAATCCTAGGGGATCCTCCTCCACCCAAGGGTGGTCCCGTGTTTGAGCTTAAACCATTACCTGATACTCTTAAATATGCTTATCTTGATGAAAAGAAGATATATCCTGTTATTATTAGTGCTAATCTTTTAGAGAAGGTGGAAGAGAAATTATTGAAAACTCTGAAGAAGCACCGTGCTGCTATTGGATATACTCTTAAAGGCATTATTCCCACTCTATGTCAACACAAAATAAATTTGGAGAAAGACGCCAAACCAGTTATCGATCATCAACGTCGGCTAAATCCTAAGATGAAAGAAGTGGTAAGAAAGGAAATATTAAAGCTCCTTGAGGCGGGTATAATTTATCCCGTTGCTGATAGTCAGTGGGTAAGTCCTGTCCACTGTGTCCCTAAGAAGGGAGGTATTACTATCGTTCCCAATGATAAAGATGAATTGATCCTGCAAAGAATTATTACAGGCTATAGGATGGTAATTGATTTCCGCAAATTAAATAAAGCTACTAAAAAAGATCATTACCCTTTGCCTTTTATTGATCAAATGCTAGAAAGATTATCCAAACATACACATTTTTGCTTTCTAGATGGTTACTCTGGTTTCTCTCAACTACCTGTGTCAGCTGAGGATCAAGAAAAGACCAGTTTTACTTGCCCTTTCGGTACTTTTGCTTATAGACGTATGCCTTTTGGTTTATGTAATGCTCCTGCTACCTTTCAAAGATGCATGATGGCTATAATCTCTGACTTTTGTGAAAAGATTTGTCAGGTTTTCATGGATGATTTCTCTGTTTATGGATCCTCTTTTGATGATTGCTTGAGCAACCTTGATGGAGTTTTGCAGAGATGTGAAGAAACTAATCTTGTCTTGAATTGGGAGAAGTGCCACTTTATGGTTAATGAAGGTATTGTCTTGGGGCATAAAATTTCTGAAAGAGGCATTGAAGTTAATAAAGCTAAAGTTGATGCTATTGAAAAGATGTTGTGTCCTAAAGACATCAAAGGTATAAGAAGTTTTCTAGGTCATGCCAGTTTTTATAGGAGGTTCATTAAGGACTTCTCAAAAATTTCTCGGCCTCTAACTAATCTATTACAAAAAGATATTCCTTTTGTCTTTGATGATGATTGTGTAGAGGCATTTGAAATACTTAAGAAAGCTTTGATTTCTGCACCTATTGTTCAGCCACCTGATTGGAATTTACCCTTTGAAATTATGTGTGATGCTAGTGATTATGTTGTAAGTGCTGTTTTAGGGCAAAGAGTTGATAAGAAATTAAATGTTATTCAATATGCTAGTAAAACTCTAGACAATGCCCAGAGAAATTATGCTACTACTGAAAAATCATTTTTAGGAGTTGTTTTTTCTTGTGATAAGTTCAGACCTTATATTGTTGATTCTAAAGTAACTATTCACACTGATCATGCTGCTATTAAATACCTTATGGAAAACAAGGATGCTAAACCTAGACTTATTAGATGGGTTCTCTTGCTACAAGAATTTGATTTACATATTATTGATAGAAAGGGAGCTGAGAACCCCGTTGCAGACAACTTGTCTAGGTTAGAGAATATTCTTGATGACCCACTACCTATTGATGGTAGCTTTCCTGATGAACAATTAGCTATCATAAATGCTTCTCGAACTGCTCCATGGTATGCTGATTATGCTAATTACATTGTTGCTAAATTTATACCACCGAGTTTCACATACCAGCAAAAGAAAATGTTTTTCGATGATTTGAGACATTACTTTTGGGATGACCCACATCTTTATAAAGAAGGAGTAGATGGTGTTATTAGACGTTGTGTACCTGAGCATGAATAGGAACGGATCCTACGCAAGTGTCACTCTGAGGCTTATGGAGGGCACTATGCTGGAGATAGAACTGCACATAAGGTATTGCAATCCGGTTTTTATTGGCCTACTCTCTTCAAGGATGCCCATAAGTTTGTCTTATCTTGTGATGAATGTCAAAGAATTGGTAATATTAGTAGACGTCAAGAAATGCCTATGAATTATTCACTTGTTATTGAACCATTTGATGTTTGGGGCTTTGATTATATGGGACCTTTTCCTTCCTCTAATGGATATACACATATTTTAGTTGTTGTTGATTACGTTACCAAGTGGTAGAAGCTATTCCAACTAGTAGTGCTGATCATAACACCTCTATTAAGATGCTTAAAGAAGTTATTTTTCCGAGTTTTGGAGTCCCTAGATATTTAGTGACTGATGGTGGTTCACACTTTATTCATGGTGCTTTTCGTAAGATGCTTGCTAAGTATGATGTTAATCATAGAATTGCATCCCCTTATCACCCACAGTCTAGTGGTCAAGTAGAATTGAGTAATAGAGAGCTCAAATTAATTTTGCAAAAGACTGTTAATAGATCTAGAAAGAATTGGTCAAAGAAACTCGATGATGCATTATGGGCTTATAGAACTGCATATAAAAATCCTATGCGTATGTCTCCGTATAAAATGGTTTATGGAAAAGCATGTCACTTACCTCTCGAACTAGAACATAAGGCATATTGGGCCATTAAAGAGCTCAATTATGATTTCAAACTTGCCGGTGAAAAGAGGCTATTTGACATTAGCTCACTTGATGAGTGGAGAACCCAGGCCTACGAGAACGCCAAACTGTTTAAAGAAAAGGTTAAAAGATGGCATGACAAAAGGATACAAAAACGTGAGTTCAATATAGGTGATTATGTGTTGCTATACAACTACTCTCGTTTATGATTTTTTGCAGGAAAACTTCTCTCTAAATGGGAAGTTCCTTACGTTATCGAGGAGGTCTATAATTCTGGTGCCATAAAAATCAACAACTTCGAAAGACACAAATCCAAAGGTGGTGAACGGTCAAAGAATCAAACATTATATCTCAGGTAATCCTATAAATTTTGAAATTAATGTTATTGAAACCGTAACCCCGGAGGAATACATAAGAGACACTTTCCAGAGCGTTTCAAACTCCGAAAAGGAATAGGTACGTGGTACGGTAAGTAAACCGACTCCAAAACAGTTCTGATGGCAATTTTTCTCTGTTTTGGAGTATTTAAGAAAATAGGAAAATAAGAAGTAGTCCGGGAAGGACACGAGGCTTCCACGAGGGTGGGAGGCGCGCCCTACCCACCTGGGCGCGCCCCCTGCCTCGTGGGCACCTCGTGTGCTCTCCGGACTCCGTTTTCTTGCACGATACTTCTTTTGGTCAGTAAAAATTCATTATATAATCCCCCGAAGGTTTTGACCACCGTACCACACAAATATCCTTTGTTTTTGTTTCGAGCTGTTTTCTGCCGCAGATTTGGAGCAAGATGTCATCTCAGGATTCTGATGGAGAGAGCTATGTCTCACACCTCATTGCTGACCCAAAGACCTATGGGGATCTATCTCCTTGTGGTCGAACTACGGATGAGGAGGAGGATGCTCATTTGATGAGGATCAACGATTCAAGCTCAGAGCAGGAGGATGTCCCTCTACCTCAACCTGGGGATATGCATGTGAAGTTCTAGAAGTCTAGTCTCTCTAAGAGGGCTAAACTATCTAACAATCGATCTATTCCTTCTTGTTTTTGGCAGAAAAGCAAAGGAGAACTAAGTATTGGGTATGGGCACTCCCCTTGGCAACTGCCAGGCTTGGGGGAGGTGCCCCGGTATCGTATCACCATCACACTCCTATCTTTACCGTTTTTCTTAGTTCGATCCTTTTAGTAACATCTTGATCTAGTAGAATAAAGTTTTAGTATGATTTAGTTTTGAGCTTTGCTTTATGATCCTTCTATGTAATCGAGTCCGTGAGCTATATATAATAAAGATTAGTGTTGAGTCAAGGGCTTGATTATCTTGCTATGATCTTGAGTGAATAAAAGAAAAAGAAAGAATAAAAAGAAACAAAGAGATCATATTGATCTTATGGAGAGTAATGACTTCACATATAAAGAGTGTGATGATTAAAAGTTGTTGAGAGTTGACAAACTTAGTTTTGGTCATCGTTGCAATTAATAGGAAGTAATAAAGAAAGAGAGGTTTTCACATATCAATACACTATCTTGGACATCTTTTATGATTGTGAGCACTCATTAAAGTATGACATGCTAAAGAGTTGATGTTGGACAAGGAAGACAACGTAATGGGTTATGTTTTCTTATATCTGAAATAAAGTATATTGTCATGGATATTCCAACATGTTGAGCTTGCCTTTCCCTCTCATGCTAGCCAAATTCTTTGCACCAAGTAGAGATACTACTTGTGCTTCCGAATACCCTCAAAACCATTTTGCCATGAGTGTCCACGATATCTACCTATGGATTGAGTAAGATCCTTCAAGTAAGTTGTCCTCGGTGCAAGCAATAAAAATTGCTCTCTAAATATGTATGATTTATTAGTGTGGAGAAAATAAGTTTTATACGATCTTGTGATGTGGAAGAAATAAAAGCGACGGACTGCATAATAAAGGTCCATATCACAAGTGGCAATATAAAGTGACGTTCTTTTGCATTAAGATTTCGTACATCCAACCATGAAAGCGCATAACAACCTCTGCTTCCCTCTGCGAAGGGCCTATCTTTTACTTTTACCTTCTACCCTTATGCAAGAGTCATGGTGGTTTTCACCTTTCCTTTTTACATTTTATCCTTGGCAAGCACATTGTGTTGGAAAGATCCTGATATATATATCCAATTGGATGTAAGTTAACATGAATTATTATTGTTGACATTACCCTTGAGGTAAAAGGTTGGGAGGCAACACTATAATCCCCTATCTTTCTCTGTGTCCGATTAAAACTCCATACCCATAAGTATTGCGTGAGTGTTAGCAATTGTGAAAGACTAAATGATAGTTGAGTATGTGGACTTGCTGAAAAGCTCTTATATTGACTCTTTCCGATGTTATGATAAATTGCAATTGCTTCAATGACTGAGTATAGTTTGTTAGTTCTCAATGAAGTTTCCGATTCATACTTTACATTGTGAATAGATTATTACTTGAGCATAAGAAATCATATGACAATATATATATGTTGTTGTTATAAGAATGATCATGATGCCCTCATGTCCGTATTTTATTTTATCGACACCTCTATCTCTAAATATGTGGACATATTTATCATTATCGGCTTCCGCTCGAGGACAAGCGAGGTCTAAGCTTGGGGGAGTTGATACGTCCATTTTGCATCATGCTTTTATATCGATATTTATTGCATTATGGGTTGTTATTACAAGTTATGTCACAATACTTATGCCTATTGTCGGTGTCAAAACCGGCGGATCTCGGGTAGGGGGTCCCGAACTGTGCGTCTAAGGCGGATGGTAACAGGAGGCGAGGGACACAATGTTCACCCAGGTTCGGGCCCTCTCGATGGAGGTAATACCCTACTTCCTGCTTGATTGATCTTGATGATATGAGTTTTACAAGAGTTGATCTACCACGAGATCGTAGAGGCTAAACCCTAGAAGCTAGCCTATGGTATGATTGTTGTCGTCCTACGGACTAAGCCCTCCGGTTTATATAGACACCGGAGGGGCCCAGGGTTACACAGAGTCGGTTACAAGGGAGGAGATCTACATATCCATATTGCCAAGCTTGCCTTCCACGCCAAGGAGAGTCCCATCCGGACACGGGATGAAGTCTTCAATCTTGTATCTTCATAGTCCAACAGTCCGGCCAAAGGATATAGTCTGGCTGTCCGAGGACCCCCTAATCCAGGACTCCCTTGGTAGCCCCTGAACCAGGCTTCAATGACGATGAGTCCGGCGCACAGATTGTCTTCGGCATTGCAAGGCGGGTTCCTACTCCGAATACTCCATAGAAGATTTTGAACACAAGGATAGTATCCGGCTCTGCAAAACAAATTCCACATACCACCGTAGAGAGAATAATATTTCCACAAATCCAATCTGCCGACCGCTTTTCATAATGTGACGTATTGCCGTGGTCTGGTCATGACGAACCGTTTTTCCGAGCCTACCACTGCACGTCCTGTCTAAGCAAAGATCGTGTCCCTTTTTTCACGGGATTCTCATCAATACGGGTATAGTTAACCTAATCGTGCCCGTTGGTATGACTCCTCGATTTAGTCAAGTCCCAAAAGGCCACGAGGAGGACGCTTGATATTCATCCCCTTTATAAAGAGGCCTAGGCCAGTCTCCTTCCTCTCGCGCTCAATCGAATCCTCCCCACACCTCGAGTTCCAACACCCAAGGTTCAGGCTAGCCGCTTCGCACCTTCAATCATGTCCGGATCCAACCCTCAAGGTCGGTGGGTGCCCTCCTCCGTCATAGAGGAGGACATAATGAAAGTGCGTTATATCGACTAGAGGGAGGGTGAATAGGCGATTTTTATGAATTCTTCACTAAGGAATTTGTGGGTGAGGAAATTCCTTAGCGAAGAACTACTTGCAGTGGAATAAGTACTCAAGAGTAAGCATAGCAGAACATAGGCATGGTCATCATGATGAAATGAAGACAAACACAGAGTACAGAAAGCGTAAACACAGGATAGCACAGGATGAAGACAAACAGACTGAAGAAATTGAACTGAGGAAATTGAGAAAGTCTTCAGTCAAAGTCTTCAAACACAGATATGACAAGAACACAACACAGTAATGAGGACATGAAAGAGTTGAGGAAATAGAACCAGTTGGCTTGGTGAAGACAATGATTTGGTAGACCAGTTCCAACTGCTGTCTCAGTTGTACATCTGGTTAGGGCGGCTAGGTATTTAAACCTGAGGACACATAGTCCCGGACACCCAGTCCTGAACACGCAATCCAGGACACTTAGTCCTCACCGTATTCCCCTTGAGCTAAGGTCACACAGACCTCGCCCAATCACTCGTGGTAAGTCTTCACGTGACTTCCGAACCTTCACAAACTCGGTCACTCGGCGATCCACAATTTCCTCTTGGATGCTCTAGACCATGACGCCTAACCATCTGGAAGAAGCACAATCTTCAAAGGTAACAAGCGTCGGATCCACGCAGGATCAATCTCTTCAGTGATGCTCAATCACTTTGGGTTTGTAGGTGTTTGGGTTTGGGTTTTCCTCACTCGATGATTTTCGCTCAAAGTCCTCGGAGGATGGGATGCTCTCAAATGACAAGTGTCAGTTTCTCTCGGAGTAGCCAACCAGCTAGTGGTTGTAGGGGGCGGCTATTTATAGCCTAGGGAGCAGCCCGACATGATAAGACATAAATGCCCTTCAATGATATGACCGTTAGGTGGGTAGATATTTTGGGACAGCTGGCGCATAGCACAGCAACGGTCGGAAATTTGAGTACCAAATTCCTTAGGGCTATCATGTTCCTCACTGTGTAGGCAATCCGCACTGGAGAATTCCTAACTCCTCAGTCAGAACAAATTCCTCAGAGACCAGAAGAACTTCGTCTCTGTCACTGAAGAATATGACTGAACTATATGAGATTTCCAATGGCTTCACTCGAAGGGATTGGTAGGTGTAGGATTTTGAGTTGAGCATCACATGGAAATTTTTCCTTAGTATTTCCTTGACCCCCTTTAACAGTACGGTGTTTCCTATGACTCAAGAAAGAGAAAATGAAACTACGAAAACAAAAGTCTTCACGCTTCATGTTCCTCAAATGAATACCAAGTCTTCAAGGTCACACCAATTTCTTCACTTTCAAAGTCTTCAGAAATCCAAAGTCTTCAGTCGAAGAACTTCATTTTTAGGGGTCGACTTTCTCTGTAAATATCAAACTCCTCATAGACTTATAGACTTGTGTACACTCATAAACACATTAGTCCCTTAACCTATAAGTCTTCAATACACCAAAATCACTAAGGGGCACTAGATGCACTTACAATCTCCCCCTTTTTGGTGATTGATGACAATATAGGTTAAGTTTTCAACGGGGATAAACATATCAAGGTAAATACTGATATTGAGGAATTTGATTGCAAGATATAGAAGAACTCCCCCTGAAGATGTCCATAGTGAGGAATTTGCTTTTGAAGCAATGCACACTTGAAGAGTTGAATCATGGAGATCCCCCCCTATATCTTGTAATTCATACACGCATTTGACATAATATATGAAGAATTTGAAATGCATGATGAAATATGGTGACTGATGTAATTCAGCATGCGTCCAATAACATTAATGAGGAATAAGCATGCAGAAGAAACAACAAAAGTATCAGGCCACCATAGAGTTTTAAGTTTACAACTCGATCCAACAAAGTCATCAGAAGAACGAGAGTTGTAACTTAGTCTTAGAACGCCCATATAAGATAGACCCGCTTGAACACTAACTCAAATTTCTCCCCCTTTGTCATCGAATGGCCAAAAGGTTCGAAAATGAGGACTAACGCCCCTAAAGAATATCAAGTTGAAGAAGGAGCGCCAGCGTTGTTGGGGTCGTTTGTTGATGTAGGGCCTGCCACAGTGTCGTCCAAGTCTTCATGCTCGTCAGTTTCGCGCGATGAAGAATAGGAGCTGGCCACCAAGGACGGAACCTTGACCTTCTTGTATTTCTTCGGTGGAGGAGCAGACCAGTCAAAATCTTCCTTGAGACCCATTTTCTTCAGATCTTCTGCGCTATAAATGTGAGACATAATAGCCCAGGTACGGTTGAAGGTTTCATGGAGGTAGTAATGGTTTTTCTTCACTGCATTGTGGGTAGCAGTCATGTTGTGAAGAATTGAACCAAAATGACACTTGACCCATTTGTGATTGCGATCAACCTTCTGGTGAAGACTGAGGAGAAGCTCACGGTCAGTCATCACCCTGGGAGCTGTGCCTTGAGGATTTGGCTTGGTTGCATTGGCGGCGGAGTCATGGGTGGCAGAGTCATCATTGGTGGAGTAGGATGCAGCTTTGCGAAATTGACCATCCAATGGACGAATGCCTTCATCAATAACAGCAGTAGCCTTGCCCTTTTCATCAGCTGAGGAAAATGTCCGTTTGAGGACTTCAATCGGGGGCAAGTAGCTGCAATGGTTTAGTGTATCAGCTTTGTAGTTGAGTGAAGACCTTGTTCTGATGAATCTCATAATCCAAGGTGCATAAGGCTTCAACTCAAACGGTGACATTGCGACATTGGCCAGAGTCCTCATGAAGAAATCATGGAAGTTGACGGGAACGCCATGAATGATATTGAAAAGCAGATTCTTCATGATGCCAACGACTTCTTCTTCATTCGAGTCGTGGCCCTTGATAGGACTCAATGTCTTCGTCAGAATGCGATAGACAGTCTGAGGCACATATAACAATTCCTTCACAAGGAATTTAGTTCTTGGGGCCTGACCTGGCTTCAATGGCTTCATCAGCACTTGCATATAGTGATCTGTAAGCTCAGGTTCACTGTAGACGCAACGAGCAGCTTCAAGGGGAGGACTGAGAGGCAATGCACGAAGCAATTCAGTAGCTGGTGCCTTGTAGTGAGTATTTTCAGACATCCAGTCCAGCACCCATGAATTCACATCTTCAGAGTCTCCGGTGATGTGCAGAGTTCCGTAAAATTGAAGAATGAGTTCTTCATTCCAATCACATATATCAGTGCAGAAATTTAACAGTCCAGCGTCATGAACAACACTGAGGACTGGCATGAAGCATGGCAGAGATTCCATATCCACGTGAGGAATGTGCTCATGATCGAAGACTTTGTCTTTGTTGAACAACACTGAGGAATAGAAATCTGCCTGGCTGGCAGTCCAGAAACGCCTCTTCCTAATGCGAGCAGAGTCATAGGGATTGTAATCAGTGAAGAATACGTGCTCGCCGAAGAAATCATTAGCCTTGAATTTTTGCTTCCTTGAGAATGGATCCTTTGGTTTGGGCAGAGGAGTGTCAGTCAGTTGCATTACAACCTCAAGAATCGCAATCTTAGGTTCTTCAGGCTGAGGAATTTCTGGTTCCTCTTCAGTGGCAGTCTGTGTCTTCAGTGATTCAGCAGCAGCAGTTTCTTCAGCACTAGTGACTGGAATTTCTTCATGGACAGATGGGGTTGCACGAGCTTCATCAGATCCCATTTGTACTTCAGTAGCAACAGGGGACTGAGGAGAGTTGGGGTGCTGACTTTCCCAAAAGTCATCATTCAGCATAGGTGTGGTACAGCCAATGTCCACGTGTTCATCTTCTATTTCTTCAACGCCGGCCTCTTCAGGAGTAAACTGAGGCATAGGCGAGGAAATAGCTGGAGTTGAAGGGATTTCATCCACTTCAATTTCTTCATCCATCTGCTCTGACGAAGCAGCAGAAGGATTTTCTTCATCAGATCCGCTAGGGATCACATATTCTTCATCAAAAGGAACAAGGTCCTTTGATGGCATGGTTGAGATCGGAACAGCATCAATGGGGTTTGCAACTGAGCTGGTCAATTTCTTCATCTTCTTCGGAGCTGAAGAATCTGATGAAGCTGATGCTTTCCTTTTCTTCACTGCTGCATGCTCTGCAGCCTTGGTCTTCTTCACATCTGATGCAGATGGAAGAATTGGAGTTGGGGTAGGCGCAGGAGGAGCAAAGGAATGTGGTTGGTTTTCTTCAGTCACAACTGATGCAGTTGCCCTGTCCTCTTCATTTTCTTCTGGCGCACCACTAGTGGATGCCCTGGCAATTTCATCAACGGCTAGAATGCAGTCATCAGCCCTGGAAGTCACATTTTCTTCAGCAGCCTGAATGTCATCAGCGGTGCTGGCATGTTCTTCAGTTGGTGAGCAGATGCTTCAGTCTAAGGAATTTCTTGTTGCGATGGGGCTGCAACATTGGAGGTGAACTTCTCAGTCAGTTTAACAAACCTGACCTTGGCTCCTTGCCAATCAGCATAGTAACATTGAAATCATCGCTGAGGACTTTGATTTCAGACTGGATCTTCACAAGATCATCAGTTGTCATAGAGACAACGTTGTTCTTCAGGAATTTCTCCTTCCTGTGCTGCGCTTTCTTGATCTGCCTGGCCTTCTCGAATTTCCATTTCTCTTCTTGTATGAAAGCAGTCAGCATATGATTTTGGCCAGGAGTCAGCTTGAAGTCAGGCATAGGAGTGTTTGGGTCCTTGTGCCAGAGATCAATGTAATCGAGGATCAACTTGGGATCCAAAAGCAGAGGCACATTTGTGCCCTTGGCTCTAGCGGTCCTGACTTGCCTATCTCTGATGATTTCAGCAAGTTCTTCATCATCAGCTTCGTCTTCTTCAGACGGCACTTGGAAGGCGACCTGCTTCTTGTGAGGACTTGGGCGAGAGCCTCGTCCAGCAGTGGTCTTTGTCTTCAGCAGAGAGGGTCATGTTGAAGAATTTGGAGCAGCTGAGGAACTAGCTGAAGCTCCAGAGGCAATAGAGATGCCTGTAGTCCTTTGGCATGTGGCAAGATGCACAGGTGCTGAGGACTTGGTTGGAGCAGCTGAGGACTTTGGAGGTGGAGGAGCAGCGTGAGGAATTGGCCGTGAGGGCTTTGAGGATTCTGGCCGTGAGGGCATTGCTGAGGAACTTGGCCTTGAGGGCATTGAAAGTGAAGCACTTGACTTACGTGCAGGCTTCTTTGCCATGGATTTCTTCGGCTTTACAGAGGCCTCAGTGGCGGCAGTAGCAGCAGAGTCTTCATTGAATTTCCTCACTGCTTCTCTGGCTTGTCTAGCCAGCTTGGCCTGGCGCTTGGCCCATTCATCAGGATAATCCTCACCACGCTTGAGGCTGGTGAGATCAGCTTCTTGGCCAGGTGCCAACGAAGGTCTTGGGCATGGAGGATTGAGTGCGAATTTCTTCATTACTTGGGAGTCACATACCTGTACTCCCTCCACTCTCTTGCCCATCTCCTCTCTATCTTCTGAATGCGCACCTTGCGCTGATTTTTATCTTCCTTAGGGGGTGTGCACTACCCAGCATAGATGTCCTCAGGGATTTCAAATGCAGTATTGACCTCAGGCCTCTTTCCTCATTTCTGTGGCTTCTTTCCATCAGCCATTTTCTTCAGATGAGGAATTTAAACAATTGAATTCTCTGAAGAAGTATGCAACTTTTCTTCGAGGAACGCTGCAAATGAGTTAAGTTGATGAGAACCTAGAGATTCAGCAGCGGACATGAGTACCTGTGAACAGAGTATAGTTGCGAGGAATTTGGAGAGGTCATATGCGTTCTCAGAAGGTTTTTCAAAACGAACAAGTTTGAGGTATTTGACCAGATGAGTGTTGAAGAATTTCACTAAGCGTTCTTTGTCTTAGGTTCCAGAGTTGTACAGATCGAGGATCCACACAATTGAGGAATCTTGAAGAAAAATTATTGCTTAGGGAAATGAATCAAGAACAGATGACATGTGAGGTGTTTAGTGTGTGAAGAATTTGAAGAATAAACACCTTTGAATATTTTGAAGAAATCATTTGAATCAAGGAGGGCAGTAAAAGTAACTTTTAATTACCCTGAACAAAGAACACGACAAACTGGGATGTGGAGATGTGAAGTTCGTCAGTGCAGATCTTCCACGCCCTAACTTGGCGGAGGAAGACAGCTACGGCGGCGGCAGAGTGAAGATTTCCGCAGCCGGTGCGAGTACGGCGGCGACGAGGTTGAGGCAGTGAAGCTCTTCCTCACCGGCGACGATGAAGTAGCGGCGGCACTAGGGTTTGAGAAGCTCGAGCTGGAGAGAGGTCAAGCGGAGTAAAGGAAGTGAGGAAGGGGAGAGGGGGTATTTATAGCCATGGTGACAAACTGTTCGCCCGAAGAATTTGGACGAACGTGCCCCTTACCCTTCTCATTCGCTTGACATGTGTCACCCACGTACTGAGAAGTGGAGATCGTGTTAGATCGTGGGTGAATAAATAAGTATTTCGTGGGATGCAGAATGGTTTGAGCGGTAAAGCCGAAAATTTGGATAAGATAAGTTAAAAGTTCCGTTTGTAAATTCTTCAGCTGACAAGGACACAGTGAAGATTTTGAACGAGTTTCAAATAGAACGCACATGAAGAATTTGTGAATAGATTGGGTTGAGTTTAGCATAGAGGGGGAACGGTCCGATCACATTCACTTAGCAGAAAAAAGCAACTTGAAGAATTAGCCATAAGTGAATGCTGTAGAGGACATAAACTCACATATGTATATATATATATATATATATATATATATATAGCCGATGAAGAAAAACGACAGAGAAGGTGAAGACAATGCAAAGTTGAAGAACATGAACAACTAAGGAATTTCAAAAACCGAGGAAAACTCAAATTGAAGATTTTCAACTTTTGTGGTGGCGTGACCCACCGTATAAGAATGATGATTTCAGACACCGCGTACAATTGTCGTAGGGCTCTAAGAATCAAATTCTTCATTAATTTCTTCACACTTAGAGTGTTATTCTTCATTGATTGAAGAAAAACGTTTCTTCATGCGTCGAACATCTAAGTCATCAATTTTGCATAAGTGTTAGGATGAGTGTCCTTTTCAAAGAACATTCGAAGATTCTAAGATATTTAGCTCACACCGCAACTTGCTAAATCTCTTCTCATCCAAGGGCTTTGTGAAGATATCGGCTAGATGTTCTTTAGTCTTCACATGCTCAAAAGAAATGTCTCCCTTCAACACATGATCGCGAAGAAAATGATGACGAATCTGAATGTGCTTTGTCTTCGAGTGCTGAACTGGGTTGTGAGCAATCTTGATGGCACTCTCATTGTCACAGTAGATAGGCACATTCTTCATGTTGACGCTGTAGTCCTTGAGAGTTTGCTTCATATACAGCAACTGAGCACAGCAAGAACCAGCAGCAATGTACTCAGCTTCAGCAGTAGACAGTGATACACAGTTCTGTTTCTTCGAGGACCAACAGACCAAAGATCGTCCGAGGAAATGACATGTACCAGATGTTGACTTGTGGTCCACACGATCACCAGCATAGTGAGAGTTGGAATATCCAATGAGATCAAAAGCCGAGCCCTTGGGGTACCATAATCCAAGTGTTGGTGTGTGAGCTAGATATCGAAGAATATGCTTCACAGCCTTATGGTGTGATTCCTTTGGTGTAGCTTGAAATTGGGCACACATGCAAACACTAAGCATAATATCTGGCCTAGATGCACATAAATACAATAAAGAACCAATCATGGAGCGGTATACCTTTTGATCGAAGTCAATACCATTTTCATCAGTGCACAGATGGGCATTTGTGGGCATCGGAATTTTGACGCCTTTGCAATCTTGCATGCCGAATTTCCTCAGTACATCCTTGAGGTATTTCTCTTGAGATATGAATATGCCATTCTGCTGTTGACGAATTTGAAGACCTAAGAAGAATTTCAATTCTCCCATCATAGACATTTGATATTCTTCACTCATCATATAGGCAAATTTGTCACTATAACGTTGGTCAGTACAGCCAAAGATAATATCATCAACATATATTTGGCACACAAACAATTCACCATCATAAGATTTAGTGAAAAGTGTAGGGTCGAGTGAACCGGGTTTGAAGCCTTTCTTCATGAGGAATTCCTTCAAAGTATCATACCATGCCCGAGGGGCCTGCTTGAGGCCATAGAGGGCCTTATTGAGTCTGAAGACTTTGTCAGGTTAGCATAAGCAAGTAATATGCGAATAGCCTCAAGTCTAGCAACATGTGCAAAAGTTTCTTTGTGGTAGATCCACTTTGTGTAGCCTTGAGCCTGTGTGTAGCCTTGAGCTACAAGTCGTGCCTTATTCCTCACCACAAGGCCATTTTCATCTTGCTTGTTGTGGTAGATCCACTTTGTGCCAATGATATTGTGTTTGCAAGGATCTGGACCTTTGACCAGTTCCCAGACGTTGTTGAGCTCGAACTGATGTAATTCTTCTTGCATGGCCTGAATCCACTCAGGCTCCAGAAATGCTTCATCTACCTTAGTGGGCTCTGTGATAGAGACAAAAGCATAGTGCCCACAAAAGTTAGATAAATGTGAAGCTTTTGAGCGTGTGAGAGGACCTGGTGCTTCAATGTCATCGATGATCTTTTCAACTTGCACTTCTTTTGCAACGCGAGGATGAGTTGGTTGTCGTCGAGGATTTTGATCAGCATTTTCTTCAGCACCATTTTCTTCAGCATTTTCTTCAGGTGCATTAGCTCGACGTTCTTCACGTTCTGGAATGAATTCTTCAGCAGATTCTTCAGTAGGAATGACATCCTCAGTAGCCTTGAACTTGATAGTTTCCTCAGGTGCTGGTTCATCTATCACAGAATGTAGGTGCTCTCTTTGCGAGCCTTTAGTTTCATCGAACCGCACATCTACAGTTTCAACAACCTTGTGAAGAACGTTGTTGAAGACTCTGTAGGTGTGCGAATCCTTTCCGTAACCAAGCATAAAACCTTCATGTGCTTTTGGTGCAAATTTAGCATTGTGATGAGGATCTCTAATCCAACATTTAACACCGACGACTTTGAAATAACTCGCATTGGGTTTCTTGTCAGTGAGGAGTTCATAGGCAGTCTTCTTGAAGAATTTGTGAAGATATACCTTGTTGATGATGTGGCACGCAGTATAAATTGCCTCAATCCAGAAGTGACGAGGCGTCTTGTACTCATCAAGCATAGTGCGAGCCATCTCAACAAGAGTTCTGTTCTTGCGCTCCACAACGCCATTCTGCTGAGGAGTGTAAGGAGCAAATAACTCATGAGTAATACCAAGTTAATCAACATAGTCATCAAGACCAAAATTCTTGAACTCAGTTCCATTGTCACTTCTGATGTGCTTGATTTTCACACCGAAGTTGGTTGAAGCCCTCGAGGAAAATCGTTTGAAGACTTCCTGCACTTCATGGTTGTAAGTGACAATATGTACCCAAGTGTAACGGGAGTAATCATCAACAATAACAAAGCCATAGAGAGATGCATCATTTGTGACAGCTGAGTAATGATTAGGACCAAAGAGGTCCATGTGAAGCAATTCGAATAGTCGAGTAGTGGTCATGATAGTCTTTGCTGGATGCTTAGCCTTGGTCATCTTTCCAGCTTCACAGGCTCCGCATAAGTGATCCTTGAGGAATTTGACATTCTCAATGCCAATGACATGCTTCTTCTTCGCAAGCGTGTGCAAATTCCTCATGTCTGCATGACCAAGTCGTCGATGCCAGAGCCAGCCTTCTGAAGCTTTTGCAAGTAGGCACACGGCTGGTTGCGGTCCTGTAGAGAAATCAACAATATACAAGTCTCATCTCCTAAAGCCTTCGAAGACTTTGGAATTGTTAGCTTCCATAACCACAACACAACGATACTTGCCAAAGACAACAACCATATCAAGATCACAAAGCATTGAGACAGACATAAGGTTGTATCCTAAGGACTCGACAAGCATGACTTTGTCCATGTGTCGATCCTTTGTGATCGCAACCTTACCTAGACCCAATACCTGACTTTTGCCTTTGTCAGCGAAGATGATATGCTTCAGATGCGATGGTGATAAGGGAGAATCCATCAATAGATTCTTGTCACCAGTCATGTGATTTGTACATCCACTATCGAGGACCCACTCAGTGGCTTTGGGTTGATCATCCTGCAGATGAATTAGTGCAGCTTACGAACTTCATATACTTCATCAGTGAAGAATATGACATCACAATTCATCAGACCAATTTCACCAAGCAATGCAACAGTTAAAACAGTATGAGGACGTGAGAAATGAAAGTTCATTTCTTCATGATCAGCCTGCGTCCTTTCAGGCACTTTTCAGGTCTCCAGCAAATTCTTCAGACGTTTGAGCACGTCTGGAGACCTAACCCTGCATAAGAGAATAGTTCTTTTTCTTCACCACCCACATCTAAAGGGGTGGCAAAGAGTTCATCACTCTGCAAGCTCCATACGAGAAAGGTGGCATAGAAGCCAATCCATTTTGTTTCACATAAGAGGAGTTAGGGTAAGCATATGAATAAGCAGAGAAATTCTTCGAGGACTTATAAACATAATGATTAGAAGAATAATGCTCATATTCATAGCCCTTAGCTATTCCCTGCAAAACAAAGTTGTTAGCACGATGATGTTCATATGAGGACTTTGATCCTTTTGAGGAATATGATCCACGTGAGGAATTCGATCCGTATGAGGAGTTGGATCCATATGAAGAATTTGATCTGGGGTTCCTTTTCTTCACAGGAGGTGTCATGAGGACATTCACCTGAAGACTTTCAAGGCACCTTTTGGGAACCCAGATTTTCTTCATAGGGGAACCGTTCCTACAGTTAGTGCCAACATATCTAGCAAATACTTCGCCATTCTGATTTTTGAACAGTTTATAGTTGGAGTCAAATGACTCATCAGAAGAATGAGGAGATTCACATGTAAAGCCAGATAGATTAGATGGATCAACTGGAGGTCCCTTTGCAGCAACCCATGAGGTTTTGGGGTAATGCTCAGGCTTCCAATATGTACCATCAGCATTGAGTTTCCTCTCAAAGGCAATACCCTCTTTCCTAGGGTTCCTGTTTACGATCTGCTTTTTAAGCACATCACAAAGAGTCTGATGCCCTTTGAGGCTTTTGTACATGCCTGTCATGTACAATTCCTTTAGCCCTGCATCGTCCGTGATACTAGCAATGTCCTCAGATGAGGAATTAGTGATAGCAGAGACAGTTGAAGAATTTGTAGCACTAGAAGCATTTGAACATTCAGGTGAAGAATTAGCAGATTCACGTTCAATGCATTTCAAACATGGAGGAACAAATTCTTCCTGAGCAGCGCTGATTTGTTGAGCAAGTAATGAATCGCGCTCCTTCTGAAGATCTTCATAACTCACTCTTAGCTTCTCAAGATCTTGCTTTATTTGAAGAAATTCATAAGAAAGCTTCTCATGATCAGATAAGAGAGTGTTATGTTGATCTTGAAGGGTGTCATACTTAGTATGAAGTCTCTGAAGACTTTCAGCCAAAGCTTTTGACTGATCCATTTCTTCACTCAACATATCATTGCTCTTACTAAGCATGTTTTGAACCTTTTCCAAAGCTGTTTGTTGTTTAGTGGCAAGGGAAGAAAGTTTGACATAACTAGGTCCAAATTCATCACCAGATTCATCATCACTGGATTCAGACAGATAGCATTCAGTTACCTTTTCACCATCTGCCATAAGGCATGGTGAGGTGGATGATGATTCTGGTTTGAATGTCATTGATTTGAGAGATTCCTTGAAGTCCTCAAACCAAGGAACATGATAGGTTTGATGACCTTCATAGACATCAGAGAGACGGTCCCAGATAAGCTTCGCATGATCGAGATGCATAATGTTCCTGAACTGATTTTGAGACAGACAGGAGCAGATGACGTCCTTCGCCGTGAGGTTGATAAGAGTGTACTTGCGAATGTCATCAGCTTCCGCCGTCTTGCACAGATCGGTAAGACCAATCTCAGTGACAGTCCATAGTTTGTTGTTCATCGCCATGAGGCGCTTCTTCATCATGGCCTTCCACTTGGGATACTCGTGACCGTCAAAGATGGGGCATGTCACTTTCTTCATACCTGCGGTCGACATAACTAAAACTCCAGGCGGTTAAACCAAAATCACATAGAACAAGGGAGTACCTTGCTCTGATACCAATTGAAAGTGCGTTATATCGACTAGAGGGGGGTGAATAGGCGATTTTTATGAATTCTTCACTTAGGAATTTGCGAGTGAGGAAATTCCTTAGCGAAGAACTACTTGCAGCGGAATAAGTACTCAAGAGTAAGCATAGCAGAACATAGGCATGGTCATCATGATGAAATGAAGACAAACACAGAGTACAGAAAGCGTAAACACAGGATAGCACATGATGAAGACAAACAGACTGAAGAAATTGAACTGAGGAAATTGAGAAAGTCTTCAGTCAAAGTCTTCAAACACAGATATGACAAGCACACAACACAGTAATGAGGACATGAAAGAGTTGAGGAAATAGAACCAGTTGGCTTGGTGAAGACAATGATTTGGTAGACCAGTTCCAACTGCTGTCTCAGTTGTACATCTGGTTAGGGCGGCTAGGTATTTAAACCTGAGGACACATAGTCCCGGACACCCAGTCCTGAACACGCAGTCTAGGACTCTTAGTCCTCAAGATATTCCCCTGGAGCTAAGGTCACACAGACATCGCCCAATCACTCTTGGTAAGTCTTCAGGTGACTTCCGAACCTTCACAAACTCGGTCACTCGGCGATCCACAATTTCCTCTTGGATGCTCTAGACCATGACACCTAACCGTCTGGAAGAAGCACAATCTTCAAAGGTAACAAGCGTCGGATCCACGGAGGATCAATCTCTTCAGTGATGCTAAATCACTTTGGGTTTGTAGGTGTTTGGGTTTGGGTTTTCCTCACTCGATGATTTTCGCTCAAAGTCCTCGGAGGATGGGATGCTCTCAAATGACAAGTGCCAGTTTCTCTCGGAGCAGCCAACCAGCTAGTGGTTGTAGGGGGCGGCTATTTATAGCCAAGGGAGCAGCCCGACATGATAAGACATAAATGCCCTTCAATGATATGACCGTTAGGTGGGTAGATATTTTGGGACAGCTGGCACATAGCACAGCAACGGTCGGAAATTTGAGTATCAAATTCCTCAGGGCTATCATGTTCCTCACTGTGTAGGCAATCCGCACTGGCGAATTCCTAACTCCTCAGTCAGAAAAAATTCCTCAGAGACCAGAAGAACTTCGTCTCTGTCACTGAAGAATATGACTGAACTGTATGAGATTTCCAATGGCTTCACTCGAAGGGATTGGTAGGTGTAGGATTTTGAGTTGAGCATCACATGGAAATTTTTCCTTAGTATTTCCTCGACCCCTTTAACAGTACGGTGTTTCCTATGACCCAAGAAAGAGAAAATGAAACTACGAAAACAAAAGTCTTCACGCTTCATGTTCCTCAAATGAATACCAAGTCTTCAAGGTCACACCAATTTCTTCACTTTCAAAGTCTTCAGAAAGTCTTCAGAAATACAAAGTCTTCAGTCGAAGAACTTCATTTTTAGGGGTCGACTTTCTCTGTAAATATCAAACTCCTCATAGACTTATAGACCTGTGTACACTCATAAACACATTAGTCCCTTAACCTATAAGTCTTCAATACACCAAATCACTAAGGGGCACTAGATGCACTTACACATAAAGAAGCTAAGAGAGGCTAGGTATTTGACCGGCGAAATCTCGCACAGGTGGCCTGCTCGAGGGCAGGTCATCCCACTCCCGAACCTGGCGAGAGTGTCGTATTCGTCTCCCACTTCCTCCGAGGGCTAGGTTTCAGTCTAGATCCCTTTGTCAGAGGGCTCATGTTCTACTACGGGCTTGATTTCCAGGATCTGGCTCCGGATTCCATCTTTCACATCTCGTCGTTCATCCTCGTGTGTGAAGCCCTCCTCCGCATTACGCCACACTTCGGCTTATGGCTCAAGACCTTTAATGTGAAGCCGAAGATGATTGAGGGGCGACATGCAGAGTGCAGAGGTGCCGTAATAAGCAAAGGCGCCGATGTTTCATGGCCAAAGGGTTCCTTCCTGGAGGTGTCTAGTTTATGGCAACGGGAGTGGTTTTATATCACAGCTCCATGGGGTACCAAGTGGGTAGCTGCCCCTGCCTTCCGCTCGGCCCCCCCGCCACAACTGGCGTCATGGGTCAATAAGGGGCTGGACTGGGGGCTAGTAAATGATGTGCCGACATTGCAGAGTCGCATCCGAGACCTCCACGAGAGAGATGTCACCCTTGTTAAGGTAATGCAAGTTATGCTAGTTCGTCGAGCCCTGCCTTGCAAACGTCAACCTCTCCGTATGTGGGAGTTCAACCTGGAAGGACCGCGAACTATTCAGCACTTCTTCGGCGTGACGCTCGAAGAGATGTACAGATCGTTCTTCGGATCACAAATAGAGTGTCCGGACACCTCCGAGGATGCGGGTCTGAACTGCAATCGTCCAGACACTCAAGTAAGTAATTCCATGGCCGAACACGTTGTCTTTTAATTTATCACAACATCATTCTGAAAAGTCGCCTTTTGACCAGGACTGGATAAAAAAGGCGAAGATGATCAGGTGTCCGGTCCCCCTTCCTGAGGGCTCACCGGATCCTGTACTAGCCAGGATGCTTGAGCTTGCGCCATCAGGGGAAGGTAAAGGGAGGAACAAAGAGGCCGAGAGCAAGCCTCACTCACTATTCATCCAAACCGGGGGAATCAGTGCCTCCTCAAAGGAGGATAACCGGGGGGGAGAATCTAAAATTCCCTCTCCCCAGGGAAGGAAGAGGACCGCCTCTGAAGACTTGGAAGTAATGGTCTCCAAGCGAGGGAAGAATCCTTTGTCGGAGGGTCCTACCCCGGAGGGCATCCTTACCGCACAGTACCCGCAAGGGGACCAGCCCTCTACCGAGCTGTAAGTAAACGAAAGTACTTTTTAGTAAACATGTCCTGCTTCATTTCCGAGAATGATAACCGAAGTGTGCATCTTGTAGTTCGGATCGCAGCCCTTCTCGACAGAGTTCGTCTTCGGGGGATCTTCTTCCGGAGATGATGGAGAGCGAAACACCTTGCCGTGCCTCCCCGCCACGTGAAGCGGGCGACCCTGAGGTGTCATCACGGAGGATTTCTCCTGATCCGCCAAGGCCAGGGGGTAACCCTTCGGCCCCCCAAAGTCCGGAGTATTCGGCTCCTAAGGAGAGCCGCAGAAAGAGTCCGGGACCGTCCGGTGTGCGATCGGACGCACTGATGAATCTTCTGGAGCAAGCGGCTATCTCGGAAACGCATCGTGCTCTAATGGGCACGGTGGTTGAGAGGATTTCATCCGCCGAAAGCGGGTTGCATGAAGCTTGAGTCTGCTGAAAGGCTTTGAGGTACGTGAAATAGTATATGTTTTTGACGGTACCACACACGCTAGGTGTGCCCTATGCAGATAGTAGCCCCTGAGACTCTGGTTGCTGTCGTGAACGGCGGCAAACAGAGGATCATAGTCCCAGGTAATAATCAGGACACCTTCATGTGCAGGTGGTTGGAGGTCCGGTAGCTAGCCGGACTGGTGAGTTTGCCGAGCTGAAGCGGCAACTTGATGCGGCAGATGCCGACATCATGCTTGTAAACAAGCGGCTTGACGAGGCACAGGGTATGCGTTTTCTCCGGTGATCAACACATATTAAGAGGAGAATGATGCTAGTATCTTTAATATGTTGTGACTGCAGATGGGGCTGCCGCCGTGGAGACCCTTCGGGCGGAACTTGCCCGAGCCAAGGAACAAACCAGGAAGAGTGATGCGGCCGCTCTAAGGGCGGTCGAAGAGCTGATAGCCGAACAGGCTGCGCATTGCCAAAGCAAGGATGAAATAGCCAAGATGGCTGTTGAGTTGAAAGATGCCGCCGACCGTTGTGAGCTTCTTGAAAAGGAAAATTGAACGAAGATGACGGACCTGGAGAAGGCCATGGTAGTGGCTAAGGACGCCCGCTCTAAAATCAGAGCGGCGAAGGAGGAGCTGCGTCAAGCCGGGGATATCGCGGCTGGGAAGCCCTTTTTGTTGCGGATGAAGTTCGGCGATCCTAAGTAAGCCCCTCTTGATCAACTATGGAGTTCTGCAGACGCATACGTGGATTTGGCAGCAAGTGCTGCTGATGCGGCCGAGTTTTTCAAAGATCAAAAAGATCAAGGAGTGGAAAAGCTGTTCTGGTCACAGTTCAATGTTCCAGTGCGTCTGCTGCTGTTGAATGAGTGAATGGCCGAGTGGGCCGAGCTCCATAGGTTGTCCGGGCTTGCCATGAGGTCTATTGTGGGTCATTTGTGGCCGGAAGGGCCAAGGCCGAATAGTTATTTTAGTTTAGTGCAACATTTCCTTGGTGATGTGCCGCGCATCGACGCTATGAAGAGGTCGGCGTGCATAGAGGGTGCGCGGATGGCTCTTGCCCGTGTCAAGACATACTGGGCAGAGATGGAGGCCACCGCTATTGCGACCCAGAGTTCGGCCGTGGGCCGAGTATCGGCCGAGCACTACTTTGAAGAAGTCCTTGAAGGCGCTCGTTTAATAGAGGCTCAGTGCTCGAAGAATATTATGTTCTAGTGACATGTATTCCCATTGTAAGAACAATGTTTATTAAATTATAAAGGTTGTGTTTATACTTTTGCCTAGAAGTATTATGATGCCTCCTGTGCGGCCGTTTATGTATATATGTATATAACCTGAAAGTTTGCAGTCGTCGGCTTCAGCCCCCACGCATATAATGCGGGGGTGTTCGCAAAAAACGCGTATTCACACTTGATCCAACGTCTTGGTCCATTAAGGAGGTGATAGCGCAGCGAACGAGGCAATCGGACTATATTGCTTTAACACTTTCACTTAGCCATAGGAGTTTGACGGTGGGACTACTATATAGCCCCTGGTACCTCCGCGCTCATCCGAATACAGGGCGCGTACATACATGACCGGGAAACGGCCCTTCGTTAATGCGGAGGAATCCCGAAGATTCTGCTAAGTCATTGAGTGGTTGACCAGTCTCGCGCTTTATCATGACAGTCAGTTTTCAGCTTTCTCTACTGAGGTGCTCATCCGGATGAACCAGGGCACAATCGTAGTAGTTCTCCCGGTGCCACCTTAGCCGATAGAGTGGAACGTAAGGTAGCAAAACACGGGAGCCGGGCAAACCCAACATTTGACCAAAGACATGATTCAGAGCTGATGCATATAAGGCCAAACTCGCGACGCCGAACACGCCCTAAGGTATTCGGTCTTTACAACATATGTCGGGCTGAATAACGCCCTTGATAATGATCCCTGAGTGTCCAGGTACGTGCATCGTTCTGACGTAGCAAAATGCCAATAACGTCAGCATCACTCTCGGTTATACTGAGTATCCGGAGGATGTGAACAACAAGAGACAGTAAAAAAAGGTTTACACAGGGTCTTAATCTGAAAAGAAACCTTTGAGCGGGTCCCTGCTGCACGTCTGCGTCTGTGTCTCCGTTGTGCCGTATCCTGGAAGGGTGTAGCATGATTGTCATCGGTAAAAGAGAAGAACTTAGGTGAAAGTTGTCGTGCGAAAAATTGGTTATTCTCGATAAACCATGAAAATTCAAGATAAGTAAAGTTGAGCCGAACTAGCCATGTTTACACGCGGGAAGCCCCTGGTACCGCCTATGGGGGTATAACCATCAAACCAATCTCGGGTTTATCTAAGCTGTTATAGCTAGTAATGCGCCAGACTCGTCTAGCCGTGTCCACGGTCTTGACGACCGATCATTTATTCTGGTTGGAGGGGCCGTTTAGTGTTCGGCTGTTAAAGCCGTCGCACATTCTTCCACGTGTAAGGAACGTTCAATATTTCCGCTAATTATGATGATGCCACGTGGACCGGGCATCTTGAGCTTGAGAGAAGAGTAATGCGGTACTGCATTAAAACGAGCAAAAGCTGTTCTTCCGAGTAGTGCTTGATAGCCACTTTGGAATGGAGCGATGTCGAAGGTTAACTTTTCGCTTCGGAAGTTGTCGGGAGAACCGAATACAACCTCTAGTATTAGAGAGCCCGTGCTGCGGGCCTCTGGGCCTGGTATTACTCCCTTGAAGGTAGTATTACTGTGGCTGATTTTTGTCGGGTCTATCCCCTTTTTGCGGACTGTGTCCTGATATATCAGATTAAGACCACTGTCGCCATCCATAAGGACTCGTGTGAGATGGTATCCATTTATTATTGGGTCTAACATCAAGGCAGCCAATCCTTCATGCCGGATGCATGTCAGGTGATCCCTGCGATCAAAAGTGATCAGGCAGGCCAACCAGGGGTTGAACTTAGGGGTGACGGCCTCTACGGCGCGTGTGTCTCGGAGTGCATGTTTGCTTCTCCTCTTCGTCACGTGGATCATGTTCACTGTTTTGACCTCTGGTGGGAATCTTTTCTGTCCCCCAGTGCTTTGCTGGCGAGGCTCGTCCTCATCTTCACTTGGTGTCTCCCTCCCCTTGTGTTCGGCATTTAGCTGACTGGCCTGCTTGAAGACCCAGCATTCTCTGTGGGTGTGATTTGCAGGTTTATCGGGGGTGCCATGAATCTGACATAGTTTGTCTAGAATTTTGTTTAGGCTGGACGGTCCATCTCTGCTGCCTATGAAAGGCTTTTTCCGCTGACCCGGTCGAGAGCCCCTGAATCCGGCATATACCGCCGTGTTATCTGGGTTGTCTTCTTTATTTCGACGCTTGCTTTTACTGCGTCGTGGTTTTCCATTGTCATCCCTGACTTCGGATGTGCCTGGGTCGCTGGTGCTACTACGGGCTAGCCAGCTATCTTCGCCCGCGCAAAAGTGGGTCATGAGGCTTGTCAGGGCTGCCAGTGTTCTCGGTTTTTCTTGGCCGAGGTGTCTGGCGAGCCATTCGTCTCGGACGCTGTGTTTGAAAGCTGCTAAGGCTTCGGCGTCCGGGCAGTCGACCATTTGGTTCTTCTTAGTGAGAAATCTGTTCCAAAGCGTTCGGGCTGACTCTCCGGGCTGTTGAATTATATGACTTAAATCGTCTGCATCCGGAGGTCGGACATAGGTCCCTTGAAAATTAGCCCGAAAAGCATCATCAAGCTTCTACCAACTTCCAATTGAGTTTTCGGGGAGGCTTTTCAGCCAGTGCCGAGCTGGACCTTTCAGCTTGAGGGGCAAGTACTTGATGGCGTGGAGATCGTCTCCGCGAGCCATATGGATATGGAGGATAAAGTCCTCGATCCAAACCCCAGGGTTTGTGGTTCCGTCGTACGCCTCTATGTTCACTGGTTTGAATCCTTCTGGAAATTCGTGGTCCAGCACCTCATCGGTGAAACATAGGGGGTGTGCGGCACCCCTGTATTTGGATGTGTCGTGGCGTTTTGACGGTTGTAGTGTTCGGTTTTGGTTGTGCGCTGGAGCGCGTTTCCTTGATCCATAGATGGATCTGGTCGCGCCGGTCTTCTGATGCAAGTCCTCACGTGAATCGTGTGCTGACTTATGTGCGGCCTTGTTAGCCGCTCTATCATGGCCACAAGGTGGTTGATCCGACCGGTCGGCCGTTTTATTTTTCGGTTGTGTGGGCTCTAAGGCCTCATCATCAAATTCAGGCAACAGCTTGCGCTTTGGATAGCTCTTTGTGTGGTAACTACCACCATACTTTTCTTCGTTGTCGAGCACTTTGTTCCATCTACTGTTGAGCGTATTCTGCGCGGCCTTAAGCCTTTGCTTCTGCTTCTTCAGACTCCTCGCGGTGGCGATAAGCCTTCTGCGGAGGTTCTCTTGTTCCAAGTGCCTTTCCTGGATGATGTGTGCATCCTCGTCCGGACAGTTTTCCTCTCCAGAGGGAGGTTGATGAGCTTTATCCTCGGCGTCACCGTGTTCAGACAGCGGATCCGTACTATGTTCGCCGTTTGCCGGTTCATCCTGCTCTGCCGCGGGGTCAATGTGGTCGTCGTTTCCTCTGGAGTCGACTGGGGTGTTCTTTTCTCTTGCGGTGTTATCACTGTTTTTGCCGAGGCGGGATTTGGAGCGGCGCCTACGCCGACGCTTTGGTTGCTTCTCGAGGATGTCGGCAGTATAGTTCGAGTTTCCAAACCTCACCTAATGGCCAGGGGCGTAGCTATCGATCCGCTCCAGATGGCCAAGCGAGTTAGCCCGCAGTACAAAGCCGCCGAACACGAAGATCTGTCCGGGGAGGAAAACCTCACCCTGGATCGCATTGTTGCTGATGATCGAAGGAGCCATCAAGACTTACGATGACGGCATAGTGGAACTCTCAATGAAAGCACCAATGTCGGTGTCAAAACCGGCGGATCTCGGGTAGGGGGTGCCGAACTGTGCGTCTAAGGCGGATGGTAATAGGAGGCGAGGGACACAATGTTTACCCAGGTTCGGGCCCTCTCGATGGAGGTAATACCCTACTTCCTGCTTGATTGATCTTGATGATATGAGTATTACAAGAGTTGATCTACCACGAGATCGTAGAGGGTAAACCCTAGAAGCTAGCCTATGGTATGATTGTTGTCGTCCTACGGACTAAGCCCTCCGGTTTATATAGACACCGGAGGGGGCTAGGGTTACACAGAGTTGGTTACAAGGGAGGAGATCTACATATCCGTATTGTCAAGCTTGCCTTCCACGCCAAGGAGAGTCCCATCCGGACATGGGACGAAGTCTTCAATCTTGTATCTTCATAGTCCAATAGTCTGGCTGTCCGAGGACCCCCTAATCCAGGACTCCCTCACCTATTCTCTCTTATTTTACAAGGTTTACATGAAGAGGGAGAATGCCGGCAGCTGGAATTTTGGCTGGAAAAGGAGGAAATATTAGAGACCTATTCTGCATAACTCCAAAAGTCCTGAAACTCCACGGAAGTCATTTTTGGAATTAATGAAAAATACTGAGCGAAGAAAATACCAGAGGGGGCCCACACCCTGGCCACGAGGGTGGGGGCGCGCCCTACCCCCTGGGCGTGCCCCCTGCCTCGTGGGTCCCCTAGTAGGCCTCCAGTGCCCATCTTTGGCTATATGGTGTCTTCTACCCTGGAAAAAAAATCAGAAGCAAGCTTTCGGGAAGAAACTCGGCCGCCACGAGGCGGAACCTTGGCGGAACCAATCTAGGGCTCCGGCAGAGCTGTTCTGCTAGGGAAACTTCCCTCTGGGAGGGGGAAATCATCACCATCGTCATCTCCAACGATCCTCTCATCGGGAGGGGGTCAATCTCCGTCAACATCTTCACCAGCACCATCTCCTCTCAAACCCTAGTTCATCTCTTGTATCCAATCTTTGTCCCAAAGCCTCAGATTGGTTCCTGTGGGTTGCTAGTAGTGTTGATTACTCCTTGTAGTTGATGCTAGTTGATTTGTTTGGTGGAAGATCATATGTTCAGATCCATTACGCATATTAATACCCCTCTAATTATGAACATGAATATGATTTGTGAGTAGTTACGTTTGTTCCTGAGGACATGGGAGAAGTCTTGCTATTAGTAGTCATGTGAATTTGGTATTCGATCGATATTTTGATGAGATGTATGTTGGCTTTCCTCTAGTGCTGTTATGTGAACGTCGACTACATGACACTTCACCATTGTTTGGGCCTAGAGGAAGGCATTGGGAAGTAATAAGTAGATAATGGGTTGCTAGAGTGACAGAAAATTAAACCCTAGTTTATGAGTTGCTTCGTAAGGGACTGAGTTGGATCCATATGTTTCATGCTATGGTTAGGTTTACCTTAATACTTCTTTTGTAGTTGCAGATGCTTGCAATAGGGGTTAATCATAAGTGGGATGCTTGTCCAAGAAAGGACAACACGCAAGCACCGGTCCACCGACATACCAAATTATCAAAGTAACGAACGCGAATCATATGAGCGTGATGAAAACTAGCTTGACGATAATTCCCCTGTGTCCTCAGGAGCGCTTTTCTCTATATAAGAGTTTGTCCAGGCTTGTCCTTTGCTACAAAAAGTATTGGGCCATCTTGCTGCACTTTATTTACACTTGTTACTTGTTACCCGTTACAAATTACCTTATCACAAAACTATCTGTTACCGATAATTTCAGTGCTTGCAGAGAATACCTTACTGAAAACTGCTTATCATTTCCTTCTGCTCCTCGTTTGGTTCGACACTCTTACTTATCGAAAGGACTATGATAGATCCCCTACACTTGTGGGTCACGTTCCTCTTGAGCTCGGAGGTCTCCTTTTTCGCCTCCTCAGCGGTGGCCTTCAGCGTGTCGTTCTCCTCCTCGAGATTGCCGATTGATGCCAGCTTCTACTCAATAGCCTTGGTCTTCGTCCTGGCCTCCTTCTACTCCAGCGCTGGCTTATTGTCCTTGTCCTCCATAGCCTACTTCATGGTTTCTAAATAAATAGAAGTCCTGAGCCCCTTTACAAGTTGAGCATTCTCACCTTTTAAAGCGAATTGACTCGGATCAAGGGAAAGGAACAGAATTCGACATGCAGTCAAATGAGGAAGCTAACCTCCTAAAGCCTTTTTCTCCTTTTCGAGACGGTCACTCTTGTGCTTCTCGGCCTCCAAGTTCACTTCAAGTTGCAACACCTCCGTCTCCAGGGTGGCGTAGTGGCACCCAAGGTCGCAGGATCTCTGTCACAAGAAAGGAAGACAGTCAGTTGGATTGAGAGAATAAAACACTGCTTAAGGAAGGAACAAGCCTAGCCAGTACTAGATCCTCAAGTACCCTTCCGTAGGGAAGGAACAAGCTTGACTAATACCAGATCCTGATGTGCCCACTTACCACTGAGTCGTCAATGAAGAAGATCGAGGACAACAACACACTGGTCTTCCTCGTCTACCTCAAGGAAGACAAGCTCGATCAATTCGAGACTTCAGAATCTACCTACATACTGACCGAGTGGGAGGTTGCACTCTGAGTGCTACACAACAGACACAGTTCTAAAGACCGCTGCTGATTGCTCGCAATCAACGGCAATCTCGGGACTACAGCCCGTGGGTGCACTCAGCGTGCCCCCACTAAAGGACATCCTCTCGGATGGTCCACAAAAAGAGGACAGGCAAGCGTGCTTAGAGCAAAGACACCAAAAACTCTAAGACTCCCACCGACTGCTTCGAGTCGATGGAAGCCTCGGGGACTACACCCAGTGGGTGCACTCAGCGTGCCCCCACTAAAACCGAAAAGACTCGAAAATGCCCTGGCTAACTCTGAATGAAAACGGCAAAGAAAAGAAAACTAACTTATAAGACTCTCGCCGACTACTTCCAGTCAACGGCAGTCTCGGGGACTACACCCAGTGGGTGCAGTCAGCATGCCCCCACTAACACAACAACACCTAGTGGGTGTGCCCCGTGCAAACCCACTAACAGAAACACAACCACCACTACAAAAAAAATACACTTCCGTGATGATACGTGTTTTTCACAGTAGGTCATGTTTTCTGTCATGCATGTACATCCATGACAATTTTATGACAGAATCAAGATAGTCATACCTGTGCTGTCATGGAAGTGTTCCATGACATTACCAAAATTATCATCATGGAAGTGTCCACTTCCATGACGATAAATGGCGCGTCATGGAAGTGTTTTCGTCAAGGGTAACCGACACATGGCATCCACCATAACAGGTCGCCGTTAAGCTATCGGGTCCGGTTTTGGATCCGATAACCCGTTAACAGCCTGGACCAATGGGGATTTTCCACGTGTAAAATTATCATTGGCCGGAGGAAAGACGTGTTGGCTCACCGTTGGGACAGATGTCATCCACTCATTGGACAGGAGGTGCCTATGATACATCGACACGTGGCACGGCCCAACAGAGGCCCACTTCGGTGAAAAGGCCGGCCCGTTTGACTTGGTCAAAAGGTAACGGGCCGGCTCACGGAAAGCCTGTTAACGGCCTGTTCGTACATAGCCTATTTACGGCCCGCTAACTCCCGGCCCGTTACGGCCTATCAGAGTTAAGCCCGGTAGCTTCATCTGGGCCGTCCAATATGATTCCAGCCCATTGTAACTTCCGGCCCATGTATGGCCCATGATGTCTTTTGGCCCATATGAGGCCATTTGTAACTCTGGGCCCATTAATGGCCCGAGATGAAATTGGCCCATAATGAACAGTGTATCGCTTTATACCCATTAACGGCCCATTATCCT
The DNA here is from genome assembly GCF_002575655.3 of Aegilops tauschii subsp. strangulata. Lineage (NCBI taxonomy): Eukaryota > Viridiplantae > Streptophyta > Magnoliopsida > Poales > Poaceae > Aegilops > Aegilops tauschii. The sequence goes on from NC_053037.3 coordinate 343,914,486, forward strand.
GTCGGCCGTTTCCAGCCCATGTTAACTTTAGGCCTTCTAAGGGCCCATTTATTCTTGGGCTCATTTCTAGAATTCGGTTAGTTACGGTCCGTTTCTGGCCTGTTCCGTTTGTGGGCCAAATTCAGCCCGTGGTTACATTCGGCCCATTTGTGGCCCGTTAACCCGTTGGGCTTTTTTCATAGCGTATCAAATACGGCCTATTAATGGCTCGTTATGGTCCACGAATAGTATGGCCCATGTTTGGCGAAATGATTATACGCCCCGTAGAAGGCCCATGGATCCTACGGCCCGTAGAAGACCAATGGATCCTACAGCCCATAGAAGGCCCATGGATCATACGGCCCGTAGAATGTCCATGGATCCTACGGCATGTAGAAGGCCCATGGATCCTACGGCCCATAGAAGGCCCATGGATCCTACGGCCCGCAGGAGGCACATGGTTACAACAGTCCGTGTGTTGCCATGGTTATTGTGGCCTAGTTACCAAAAACAGGTTATTGTGGCCACTAGAAAAACACGGAAAAAGAACTGCAGTGACTACAAGCAAACAACTAAACAAGACAATAAGGGAATATATAAGCAAGCAACTAATGCTAGCCTATTATGGCTATTACACATATTACATCCACTGGGCATCAAAGTTCACCACCAGTGCACATATAGGGAACAAAGCAGCATATTACATACACTGGCCGTCAAAATTGGCCACCGGTGCTAATAAACGTGGCAGCAAAACAAGTCCACAACTGAAACAACTTCAGAAGAGCTCAAGAAACGTTATCCTGGGTATCCACCATGCTGGCAATAAGCTTAGCAAGCTTATTAGCTTTGTCCTGTTTGGCGCTAAAATCCTCCAACGCTTGTTGTTGCACCAGAAAGTATGCATCTGAATGCTCCAGGGACTTCCGCAATCCTTTCGCTTCTTGTGGCAGCACAACTGATCGATGTCTTTCAGCTCGTAGTTGAGACTCAAGAAACCGAACAGATTCAGACAGTGAGTTTGAATAGCTTGTGCAAGCGGTGGTGGCCAGTAACTCGAACACTAAACCAAGATAGGACTTTGGGGTTGTCCCACTGTCTTCAAGATAGTTTTCCTTAGCTGTTTTATCATCTTTGTTGTAGACCAACAAGGATGTCTCACTATCCTGAACCTTATCCGCATTACTTCCTTTACCATTGCTTAATAAGGCACTCTTGCCCAATATTCTGTCAGCATTCTAGAAGAAGAAACAAGCAGACACATAACATCTATAGCATGTACTAGTATATGAAACTCATTTCGGTGAACCGTTTCATTAGTAAGGTGGACAGGATTAAACTACCGAGTCTTCTATTGCCAAGTAGTACATAATAAAAGCATCAAACAAACATATATCTATGTCCTATGGTCACTGCATTGTCCTGCCAAATCAAAATAGAGACACGGTTCAAATCATATCAGTTCAAGACAAAGAAGCACTCAAAGAATACAAAGCGTGGGAAACTACACGGCACAACAAGATTTCAGATGGGTACCACGGGTTGATGTCGCTTGAAGCTACGTCGGTATTTCCCCAAAGAGGAAGGGATGATGCAGCACAGCGGCGGTAGGTATTTCCCTCAGATATGAAACCAAGGTTATCGAACCAGTAGGAGAACCAAGCAACACAACGTAAACAGCCCCTGCACACAGATAACAAATCCTCGCGACCCGACGTGTTAAAGGGGTTGTCAATCCCTTCTGGGGTACGACGCCTCAAGATAGGCAAACGGACATTAGGTAAATTGTAGTAGATTGATAGATCGAATGCCAAATAAAATAAATAGAAATAAAACGCAGCAAGGTATTTTTGTATTTTTGGTTTAATAGATCTGAAAATGAATGCAAGGAAAAAGTAGATCACAACGGGGAAAATATATTAGAAAGAGACCCGGGGGGCCGTAGATTTCACTAGTGGCTTCTCTCGAGAAAAATAGCAAACAATGGGTGAACAAATTACTGTTGGGAAATTGGTAGAACTTCAAATACTCATGACGATATCCAGACAATGATCATTATATAGGCATCACGTCCAAGATTAGTAGACCGACTCCTACCTACATCTACTACTATTACTCCACACATCGATCGCTATCCAGCATGCATCTAGTGTATTAAGTTCATGGAAAACGGAGTAATGCAATAAGAACGATGACATGATGTAGACAAGATCTATCTATGTAGAGATAGACCCCATCGTTTTATCCTTAGTAGCAACGATACATACGTCTCGGTTCCATTTCTGTCACTGGGATCAAGCACCGTAAGATCGAACCCACTACAAAGCACCTCTTCCCATTGCAAGATAAATAGATCAAGTTGGCCAAACAAAACCCAAATATCGGATAAGAAATACGAGGCTATAAGAGATCATGCATAAAAGAGATCACAAAAACTCAAATACTCTCATGGATATAAAAAGATAGATCTGATCATAAACTCAAAGTTCATCGATCCCAACAAACACACCGCAAAAGATTTACATCATATGGATCTACAAGAGACGATTGTATTGAGAATTCAGAGAGAGAGAGAGAGAGATGAAGCCATCTAGCTACTAACTATGGACCCCAAGGTCTACAAAGAACTACTCACGCATCATCGGAGAGGCACCAATGGAGGTGGTGAACCCCATCCGAGATGGTGTCGAGATTGGATCTGGTGGTTCTGGACTCTGCGGCGGCTGGATGAATATTTCGTCGACTCCCCTAGGGTTTTTGGAATATTGGGGTATTTATAGAGCAAAGAGGCGGTCCGGGGGGCACCCGAGGTGGGCACAACCCACCAGGGCGCGCCTGGGCCTCCTGGCGCGCCCTGGTGGGTTGTGGCCCCCTCGGGGCACCCCCCCAGGCGCAGCCAGGGCCCATTACGTTCCTTCTGGTCCAAAAAAATATCCATGTAGTTTCGTTGCGTTTGGACTCCATCTGATATTGATTTCCTGCGATGTAAAAAACATGCAGAATACAGCAACTGGCACTTGGCACTATGTCAATAGGTTAGTAACAAAAAATGATATAAAATGACTATAAAATGATTATAAAACATCAAAGATTGATAATATAACAACATGGAACAATAAAAAATTATAGATACGTTGGAGATGTATCAGCATCCCCAAGCTTAACTCCTACTCGTCCTCGAGTAGGTAAGTGAAAAAAAAACAGAATTTTTGATGTGGAATGCTGCCCAACATGTCATATCATATTCTTTTCTTTATAGCATGGACAATTTGACTTTTATGTGATTCAAAGCAATAGTCTAGTTTTGACATGATAATTTAAATACTCAAGCATATCAACAAGAAACCATGTCTTTCAAAATACCAACGCTAAAATAAGTTATCCCTAGCCCATCATGCTCAACCATTGATCCATTCATGAAACACACTCGCATATTAGCTACACCCAATCCTTAAGTACGATCATATTGCCTCCTAGTTGGTGCTTTTGTAAGAGAAGATGGAGACTCAAATTCAAAATAAAAATTGCATAAAGTAAAAGAAAGGCCCTTCGCAGAGGGAAGTAGGGATTTGTAGAGGTGCCAGAGCTCAAAGCGAAAAACTTAGAGATAAAAACATTTTGGGAGGTGTATCCATCCCACCAACGAAAATGACTTAGAGTTCCCAACACTTTCCATGCTAGATATATCATAGGTGGTTCCGAAATAGAAAATAAATTGTATTCCTTTTTCCACCATACTTTCACTTTCCATGGCTAGCCGTATCCACGGTTGCCCTCCATACCAACACTTTCCAAGGAATTTATTATTTGACAACATAAAGTAAATTCCTTTTTTCATTTCGGGACTGGGCATCCCTAAAACCTTTGCCTTACTCTCGTGCAATGACAAGTGAATAAACACTCATCGTGAGAATAACACATCTAGCATGGAAAATATTAGCCACCCCTCACCGCTCCGCGAGCGAAACAAACACACAAAAGAGAAGTTTATTTTCAAAATTGGAGATGGCACATGCAAATTTGCTTAGAACGGCAAAATAATACAGCACATAGGTAGATATAGTGGACTCATGTGGCAAAACTGGTTTAAAGGATTTTGGATGCACAAGTAGAGATCATACTTAATGCAAAAATGAAGGCTAGCAAAAGATTGAGAAGTGACCAACCAAGAAACGAATAATCTCATAAGCAAGCATTAAGCATAATTAACACTGAATAATGCACCAAAAGTAGGATATAATTTCATTGCATGACTATTGACTTTCGTATTTGCATAGGGAATCACAAACCTTAACACCAATATTCTCACTAAGGCATGATTACTCATCAACATAACTCACATATCACATCATCATATCTCAAAACTATTACTAAGAATCAAGTTTATTTTGTCCAATGATCTTCATGGAAGTTTTTATTATATCCTTCTTGGATATTTATCACTTTGGGACTAATTTTCATGTGTTGCTTTTGACAAGCTCAAACAAATATAAGTGAAGATCATGAGCATAATTTTTTCTTTCTTTCTCTCAAAATAATTGAAGTGAAGCAAGAGAGAATTTCTTGAAAATTTTACTAACTCTCAAATAAATCTAAGTGAAGCAAGAGAGCATTTCTTCAAAAATAATAAAGCACACCATACTAAAAAAGAAATAAGTGAAGCACTAGAGCAAGTCCATAGCTCATAAAAATTTAAGTGAAGCATAGAGAACAATTCTAACAAGTCAAGACATAATTTTGGCTCTCCCAAATAGGTGTGTCCATCAAGGGATCAAGACTTAAAACACAAAATAAAACAAGCACAGACTCATATCATACAAGACGCTCCAAGCAAAACACATATTATGTGACGAATAAAAATATAGCTTCGAGTAAAATACCGATGGTCGTTAGAAGAAAGAGGGGATGCCACTCGGGGGCATCCCCAAGCTTAGTTGGTTGCTCATTTTTGGATAATAGCTTGGGATGCCGGGGCATCCCCAAGTTTAGGCTCTTGTATCCTTTATTCCTTCATCCATCGTAAGATAACCCAAAACTTGAAAACTTCAATCACACAAAACTCAACAAAACCTTCGTGAGATCCGTTAGTAGAAAACAAATCACTACTATAAGTACTGTAACAAACCAATTCATAATTTGTTTTTTCATTATATCTACTGTATTCCAACTTTTCTATGGCAAAAACTCATCAAAGAAAACCATAGAGCCATCAAAATAAGCACACAACGCAAAGAAAACAGAATCTGTCAAAACAGAACAGTCTGTAGCAATCTGACTATTTCGAAAACTTCTGGACCTCCAAAAATTCTGAAAAACTAGGAAGACCTGGGTAATTTTTATATAAATCTTCCTCAAAAAGAATCAGGGCAAAAGATCTTTCTGATAAAAAATGAGAATTGTTTTTGTGAGTGCAAAGTTTCTGTTTTTTCAGCAAGATCAAACAACTATCACCCAAGAAGATCCTATTGGTTCTACTTGGCACAAACACTAATTAAAACAAAAAAAACACAATCATAACAGTAGAATAATTGTGCTAACACTCAAGAACATAAAGCAAAAAGCAAAAAAAAAAATTATTCATTGGGTTGCCTCCCAACAAGCGCTATAGTTTTACGCCCTTAGCTAGGCATAAAGCAAGGATCTAAGTTTTGTCATCCTTCTTCTTAATTTTCTTAGAGATATTTTCATCATGGGGCTTTGTAAACACAACATAAAACATATTGTCCATGGAAACTTTAGCATTCCTAAGTTGGTGTTCATCATAACCTTTTGATTTCCCGCATTAATCCTAGAGTAATGTTGATTAACATTATTGAAAACTTGTTGGATTATATCTAAAACGGGAACTTCCTTTTTAAGATTCTCATCAAAGATTTGTTTGTCCCCAAGAAAATGTCTCAAAGCATAGTCACTATTGTAAAGAATTTCATCTATCACAGGTTTTTCATGATTCATACCATAAAAATCAAAGATTTCCCTAGCTTCCCATATTATGTAGTCAAACTCATTCATAAGAACGAGAGTGGCCAAGTTTTTAGCCCTAGGATTCTTTATTTCGGGAAGCTCAAAAACAATCTTTGCAAAGTAGGATGAGTACGAATAAATTTACTTTCAAGTTCCGAAACTAGTGCTGAAATAGCATCCGAATAAGATCTAGTGGTTTTAAGTATAGGAGCATCATCAAGACTAAAATTTCCCACACAATTGAAAAATTCTTGGGTACGTTCTTTTCCCATAACATTCCCTTGCCCCAAGATCAAAGTTTTAGCATCCAGATTGCCCGTACGTCCAATCTTAGGAGTTAGGCCATCATCTGTTGGTGCCATACTAAAATCACTCATGATTGCAAGCAAAGAATAGATCTGACGAGAAAACGGCGAACGGAAAAAAGAGGCGAATAAAACGGCAAATTTTTGTGAAGTGGGGGAGAGGAAAACGAGAGGAAAATGGCAAATAATGTAGATTGCGAGGAGATGAGATTTGTGATTAGGAACCTAGTACATGTTGAAGATCCTCCCCGGCAACGGTGCCAGAAATTCCTTTTGATGTCGCTTGAAGCTACGTCGGTATTTCCCCAAAGAGGAAGGGATGATGCAGCACAACGGCAGTAGGTATTTCCCTCAGATATGAAACCAAGGTTATCGAACCAGTAGGAGAACCAATCAACACAACGTAAACAGCCCCTGCACACAGATAACAAATCCTCGCAACCCGACGTGTTAAAGGGTTTATCAATCCCTTCCGGGGTACGGCACCTCAAGATAGGCAAACGGACGTGAGGTAAATTGTAGTAGATTGACAGATCGAACGCCAAATAAAATAAATAGAAATAAAACGCAGCAAGGTATTTTTGGTTTTATAGATCTGAAAATAAATGCAAGGAAAAAGTAGATCGCAAAGGCAAATATATGAGAAAGAGACCCGGGGGCCGTAGATTTCACTAGTGGCTTCTCTCGAGAAAAATAGCAAACGGTGGGTGAACAAATAACTGTTGGGCAATTGATAGAACTTCAAATACTCATGATGATATCCAGGCAATGATCATTATATAGGCATCACGTCCGAGATTAGTAGACCGAATCCTGCCTGCATCTACCACTATTACTCCACACATTGACCGCTATCCAGCATGCATCTAGTGTATTAAGTTCATGGAAAACGGAGTAATGCAATAAGAATGAAGACATGATGTAGATAAGATCTATCTATGTAGAGATAGACCCCATCGTTTTATCCTTAGTAACAATGATACATACGTGTCGGTTCCCTTTCTATCACTGGGATCAAGCACCGTAAGATCGAACCCACTACAAAGCACCTCTTCCCATTGCAAGATAAATAGATCAAGTTGGCCAAACAAAACCTAAATATCGGAGAAGAAATACAAGGCTATAAGAGATCAAAGAAACTCAAATACTTTCATGGAGATAAAAAGATAGATCTGATCATAAACTCAAAGTTCCTCGATCCCAACAAACACACCGCAAAAGAGTTACATCATATGGATCTCCAAGACACCATTGTATTGAGAATTCAGAGAGAGAGATGAAGCCATCTAGCTACAAACTATGGACCCGATGGTCTACAAAGAACTACTCACGCATCATCGGAGAGGCACCAATGGAGGTGGTGAACCACATCCGAGATGGTGTCTAGATTGGATCTGGTGGTTCCGGACTCTGCGGCGGCTGGATGAATATTTTGTCGACTTACCTAGGGTTTCTGGGATATTGGGTTATTTATAGAGCAAAGAGGCGGTCCGGGGGCACCCGAGGTGGGCACAACTCACCAGGGCGCACCTGGGCCTCCTGGCGCGCCCTGGTGGGTTGTGCCCCCCTCGGGGCACCCCCTTGGCATAGCCAGGGCCCATTACGTTCCTTGTGGTCAAAAAAATCTCTGTGGAGTTTCGTTGCGTTTGGACTCCATCTGATATTGATTTCCTGCGATGTAAAAAACATGCAGAAAACAGCAACTGGCACTTGGCACTATATCAATAGGTTAATACAAAAAATGATATAAAATGATTATAAAACATCCAAGATTGATAATATAACAACATGGAACAATCAAAAATTATAGATACGTTGGAGACGTATCACGGGTCTACATGTGCAACAACACTATTGGCTCTGTTGTGATGCTAGTAATGTGCATGATATGAGAAGTCAACTGTATACACAATTGAAATTGAAATCAACAGAGCTATTAATAAGAGCAAACCTGTTAAAGAAACATGCGTGAACATACCTGTTGTGCCATTGGAGTTTCGATTGGATCCTTCAATTTAAAAATAAGTTTGTATGAGTAAATACAGTGATACAAGAGCAAAGCAGTATGCACGATAGCAATGGAATCTTAAATGAAAATAGTTGTTCTTCAAGTTTAAGCACTTGTTCTAAATGAACAGAGTACAGTAAGATGCAAGAATATAGTACTTAAAAATAGAAAATGAACTCATAGACCTTACCACATTCTTGGTTCAGGACCAGTACATAACAAGGCGTTCCCAGTCATCGTCCTGTAAATGTGTCTTAATAGAACGTAAGGGAATTTGATGAGTTTCTTTGCCAGTGAAGTACGTTTTCTTCAGGTAATTCCGATACTGCCACCAAGCATTCTTGAAGATAGCAGAGGTATTAGCACAGGTTACCTCATCCTGAGTTTCCAAATCGGTCCTTCTCTATAGAGAAAAATGGGAAAATTTTCTTTATTATACCCATAATGATGGTAGAATGTATGGGAGAAAGCAAAGTAATTGCCATGAATAACATTACTTACACATAACTCATGGACAAACACCTGCAACTGGCATTTTCCTCCATCTTCAGTATAATATTTCCATGATGGGAAGATACGCACATAGGATTTAACAACATCAAATGCGATAGATGCTAAACTACGACTGGCTGGTTGTGCTTCCTCCACAGGAATAGGTGTACTAACTGGTGGAGTTGGGGTTCGCCGTGGTAGTACCGGCGCTTTGGGCACTGGAGCTGCCTTACTAACTACTCTTGTTTGGGAGCTTTGTGGTGGAGATGGTGTTGTGTCAACAGGAACTGGGTTACTATCTGTTGGGGCTGGGGTTAGATTTGGTGAAGCTAGTTCTCTGTCCATCGCAGTAGGGGTACAACCTGCGAAAGTCTGGGTTATGTGTGGTAGGGCTGGTTCTTGTGCATGTACAACCGGGGTACTATCTCCACCAAGAGGTAGCACTGTTTTATTTGAAGACCGTGTTTTTACTCCGCTAGATACTGGCATCACCCCCGCTCCAATTCAAATGGCTGATAAACAGGAAACATAGTTGAATGTACAGACATTGTATGAGAGACAGATGCAATAGATAGTGTGGAAAAAAGAGGGCATGAAATAGTTTATATGTATATTGTTTAACTAAAACGGATAGCATGACATAATTTCACATATATGATGTCTATCTAAACTGGATAGCATAGCATAACATAATTCAGTGATACGATGAATAACTAAACAGGATCGCATGACATAATTCACATACATGTTATCTAAGTAATCAGGATCGCAGGATTTAATTCACATATGTGATTTATATGCTAAGCAGAGGGCATTCACATATATGATGTCTGAACTAAGAACATGGCGTTGAATATTGTGTATATGATGTCTAAACTATGCAATGCAAGACATCATATGCATGATATAAGCAGTATAACCGTGCCAAGTTAGAGCATACACCTCGGTGGGGCAATAGGATGTCGGATTCAGGGTTCCGGCAAACCCTTAAGGTTCGAACTCTGGGGTGCGCATAAAGAACTCTCTCTCCCTAGCTCGCTCGCACAACGATCTCAAGGCCTAGCTCGCCGAACCCAAGGAACAAGAGACACGAGAGTTTATACTGGTTCGGGCAACCGTTGTGGTGTAATACCCTACTCCAGTGTGGTGTGGTGGATTTCCTTGTAGGCTGAGGATGAACAGGGGTACAAGGTATGAGCAGCCTCAGGAGGAGAGGTGTTCTTGCGCTCTATGAGATGGTGAGATGGCCTTGGGGAATGGATCCGATCCAAGATCAGTTGCCTCCTACAGTTGTGGCTAGTCCTATTTATAGAGGCCCTGGTCCTCTTCCCAAATGTTAGGCGGGAAGGGATCCCACAACGGCAAATTTTGAAGGGAGACAACTAGTATAAGTAATCCTAACAAAAGGTGGTCTTCGCCTGTCAAAGGCTCTGGTGGTGATGCAGTTGTGGGCTCCGCGGTGACCTCTGTCCTGCCATCCTGCTGGTCTTGGTGTCGTTGCACCTATATGGAAACCTTTGCCTGATGCCTCGGGACTCCTCGCCTGCGCCTGCCTCTTTAGCTCCAAAGAGGAAACTGGTACTCTACACCCGCTGGCGCCCGCCTGGCTTCGGTCGTCATGGCTCACGTCACGGGAACCTCGCGAGGTGCCCCCTGCCTTGATATCTCCGCTCCTCGCGAGCCAGCCTAGCAAGGCTGCCCCTGAGGAGGTCTTGTGTCGTCCGCCTCGCGAGGCTTGGCCCCTCGTGAGGGTCTTGAGTGGTTGCTGACGAAGATGGGCCGTACCGGGCCGCTGGGTAGAGCCACGTCGTGGGTTGCAACCAGGCAAGTCTGGGTACCCCCGTTCCCAAAACGCCGACAATAGCCCCCGGGCCCAAGGCGCGCTCGGACTTGGCTTCGAGGCAAAGCCAAAGGGCAAGTGCGGAGCGCCGCGGGCCCCAACCTCCTGCGGCTTTGATTGAGGCGTGGCGATTGACAGGACGTGGGCGTCTCCGCTTCCCCACGCTGCCTCGGCAACTGTCCTTGACTGACAAAAGGCCGACGAGTGCCGCGGAGCCTTCATTGCCTTCCTTCGTCTTGCTCTAGATCCCCTTTCCTGCTGTTTGCTCCCAAAGACTCCAGATCCGCACCAACTCCCCTTCAAGCCTACAGCTGATGGCGTCCGACAAGGCAAAGGCCGCTCTCCCACCCTCCTGGTACGAGCCGGCTTTGAGTGCGCCTAGTGTTTCGGAGAAGAACCTCACCGCCACGCTCCTGATGACAGCGGAGAGCAGCAACGAGTAGGGAAAGACTGCGCTCCGGGCCGGTTCCACCGAGCCAGAGGCACCAGGCAGCACCTTCTACCCCTTCTTTATGAGTAGTGTTGTCGCAGGGCTGGTCCCCCCTTCTCCGATTTCTTCTACGCCGTCCTTAGCCACTACAAGTTGCATGCCCTCATCTTCATCCCAACTCTGTCCTCCTCCAGTCGATCTTTGCCTTCTATTGTGAGGCATTCATGGGGGTGATGTCGTCCGTGGCGCTGCTTCGCCAATTCTTCTACCTCCGGAACAGGGACGACCATTGCTCGGGGTGTGCCAACTTCATCGCGGCCAATGGGACCAACGCGATCTCGAAGGCCGGGAAGAAGGCCGAGGGCTTCAGGAGCAAGTGGGTCCTCATGGACGCCAAGTGCTCCCACCCTCGGTTGGTGTTGCCGATGGAGATTCCCTCGCCTCACGAAGGGTGGCTCCGCGCGAAGCTCTTCGACCCCTGGGTGGAGCAGGTGCTGGAGAAGATGACCGCCGACCTGAAGCCTGACGAACCGAAGGCGGCGAAGCTGATGGGGGCCATGATCGTCAAGGAATTCCTAGCGCAGCGCGTAGATCCACTCCAGGCGCGCTCGCGCCCCTTGTGGAAGCTCGGGGACGAGGGGGACGACCTCCGTCTGCGCCCGGGTGCCTTGTCAGACGAGGAGCTAGGCGTGGCTCTCTGCCTCTTGGTCGGGGATGATCAGGGGTATCCGCCTGACACCCATGTTCCCTTGTACCGCCGCACAGATGGGGCGAAGGTAGCCGCCACCATGCCTATCTTCGACGCGCGCGGGCTTGTGCCGCCAGCGCCTTCCGAGGCCCCGGTGTTGATGGCTCCGGTGATGGTGTCCTCCGGTGACTCCGATGAGGAGGAGGAGCTGGACTCGGAGGCGACCCGGGAGGGGGCAGGGGAGACTTCCCCTCCGCGCATGGCCGATCTCCTCCGCGCCTTGCCCGACGACGACGATGCTGACGACCACCCGGTGAGGGAGGTCCTGCCCCCTCCTGGGGTTACCGCGAGGTCCAGGGTCACCCCCTCGAAGAAGCCACCGGCTAGGGTCCCGATGAAGAGCAGATCGACGCTGATCTCCCGAGGCGATGCTCCTGCTCTGACACCGCCTGGTGCTGCTACCGGCCCAGCTGCCACTCCCTCATCTGTCCCTGGAACCCGCGCGCCTGCGCCTTACACTGCGAAGCCCTCAGGCTCCATGCTCCAGAAGAGGCCGAGGGATTACGCCACAGTGGACCAGTAAGTGTTCCTGTCCTGACTTATTCCTGCTTCTGCTGCCGCTTCTTGACGTTTTTCTGCTGCGCCATCAGGCCGACGCCTGCGACGAAGAAGAGAGAGAGTGGCTATGCCCTCCGGGATCCAATAGCCCGCCACGGCCGCACCTCCCCTGGCGGGGAAGGGCGGCGGCGGCGCTCGTGCTTCCCCAGCCCGGTCGTCCTCATGAGGCCCGGAGGACCGACCTCAGGAGGAGGCGGCCTCCGCATCCAAGTCGGCTCCGGAGCCGCCCACGTCTAGCTCGCAGGCCATGATGACACTGCCTCCTCCTCCTCCCATCATGCCACTGGCCCATGATCCTTCTGCTTCGCCTAGTGTCTTGGGGGAGGCTCTCTCCACGCCGACCCAGCTCCGGGACGACCTCCGAGGCCCTGACCACCGCCTGGCGTCATGGCGCCTGGAGCTAATTTCAGGATGGCTGCGTTCCGACGCGTCCATCAGAGCTGCGTGGAGCCAGGCCGTGGCAGCTTACTAGGAAGGGGAGTGGGCCGCCAGTCTGGCCGCTGCTGCTCATGAGGCGGCGGAGAAGGATGTCGAAGCCGCCAGGGAACGCTGCCGGCTGATGGAGGCCGAGCTGGAGACTATACGCAATGAGCGGGCGGCTGAGGCTCGCGATCGCAAGGCAGAGGAGGAAAAGATGAAGGCCCGAGAAGACACAGTCACCGGTCATGACGCCGAGTTGGAGCAGCCGGCGAGGGTGGAGGCTGCAGAACGCTGCCGCCTGGAGAAGCTGGAGAAGAAGGTGGAGGCAGAGAAGGCCCAGCTGGAGGCGAAGGCGAAGGTTCTTGCCGAGGATCGTGTGGCCTTCAAATCTCTTGAGCAGAGGTCCCGTGCAGCACTGCGGGGGCTCTACGAGAAGGGCTTGGAGAAGCCGTTGGCGACTGATGATGAGGGCCCCGCCCAGGTGCTCCCTCACCTTGTCGCGACGCTCGAGGACGTCGTCAACGGGATCGGCCCCATGGTGGAGGGGGAAGCCCGCACGCTCTCCTCATCAGCCCTAACGCGCGTCTTCAGCCACCTCCATCTTCGCGACCCTGACGCTGACCTTGACAAGCTGCTCGAGCCCATGGAGGAAGAGTGCTGCGCAGCCGCTGCCGAAGTCGTGAAGGGCCAGGTGGAGGCCCTCCTGAAGAAGTTCCTCGCCATCGATCCTGCGCACCTGGCTGGCGGCGCCGCCGCTCCCGCGACCGCGACTAACGACACGGGTGACGGTGATGTTGCCGACGGGGAGGTGCCCGAGGCTGAAGAGGAGGCTTGCTGGTGACGCTCCCTTCTATTTTTACTTCCCTGCGAGCTTTCCTGCAGTATGCAACGTGCCCTGTGGAGGCGTTAAAACTTTGTTTGCTGTTTGGGGAACAATAAGTTTTGTAATATTTGGTTAAGATTCCGTGATTTCCTTTCCGTTGCTTGACGTTCTACGTCGGCAGGGCCCGACCCCGCACATACCTCAGCCGCCGTTGGGCCGTCCGGATGACTAGGACGAGACCAAGGGGTGAGGGTCTACATGGCCAGTTAGGCTCCTGAGTCGCGATGCTCAGGAGTCCCCCTTGACGCGCAAACGGCTTACGGGAAGGAAATGCGAAAGTAGGCTTTAGTGTTCTACGTCGGCAGGGCCCGACCCCGCGCATACCTCAGCCGCAGTTGGGCCGTTCGGATCACTAGGACGGGACCAAGGAGTGAGGGGCTACGTGGCCAGTTAGGCTCCTGAGTCACGATGCTCAGGAGTCCCCCTTGACGTCCAAACGGCCTACATACCATTTCCATCGCCGAGGCTCCGCTCGGGAGGGACGCGTGACGACCAGGTCCGAGGGACCTGGCAGGGTGGCGTACGCTCGGGCATCACCCGAGCGCAGCCCCCATGCCCAGCCCCCTCGTGCGACTCTCCCAAGGGGAGGTGTTGTGACGAGGCTGGACACTGAGCCCGGAGGCTCCCTGAGGTTGGTACGGCCATGGGGCCGCCCTCAGTTGTTTATCACCAGCGCGGAGCGTAGCGCTTCCGCACTTGCACATGCATAGCCGCTCCTCTACCGTGTCGACTGCCAGCGCGGAGCATGGTGCTTCCACTGGTGCGTGGGTGAGGCCTCCCTCTACGTGGAGCCCCCGGGGCGTGTACAGCCCCGCCCTGACACGTGGCTTGCACAGCAGGGCTAGACGAGGTGTGTCCGGGCACTCGTGAGCCAGCGCGGGGGTCACGAAGCCCTACCTCAAGTCGGGCTGGCCTGGTCTTGATTCTTGATGGCTGCGGTGGCCCAGCGAGATGGTTAGGCAACCTGCGCCGGACGAATCTCCTGAGGCGATCACATGAGAAGGCCAAACACCAACGACCCAGGAGGTGACGTGAACGGGGCCGGCCCGCCAGACAGAGCTCAGTCGTTGGGTTTATCGACGCTGCAGGGACAGACTCGAGCACAGACGCCGTGCCTAGTCTTCTCATGCGAAGGATCCTGAAGAAAAACGACCGGCACGCGGCTCCCGTGGTGGTGAGGCACCGGGTCACGCGCCTTGGCTTGTCCGTCCGTGATTAGCTCATGCGAGAACAAGGCACCAAGGGCCATGGGAGGTGACGTGCACGGGAGCGGGCCCACGAGCCAGACTCAACCTCTTGGGTTTGGCGACACTTGAGGGACGGACCCGAGCACAGACGTCGTGCCAGTCCTTAATCATGAGGCGGTCGTGGGCGGGCTTGGAAGAGCGTACGACGTTCATGGTATCGACGTACCAGATAGGCAGGTGGCAATCATAGGTAACTCATGCAAGGAGACAAGCTAGCTCGAATAGATGCAAGAACGATACATGCCGCATGGACGGACCCATGCGGCCTGGGGATGATGCAGCCCGAGGGGCACCCCCAACAGAGTAAGCTAAAGATGCAAAAAGATACACGCCGCAGGGACAGGCCCGTGCGACCTGGGAATGATGCAGCCCGAGGGGCGCTCCCAGCTGAGTAAACCGGAAAGTGTCACCTGGCATTGTCGTCGAAGAGGTGTTGGAGTAGCTGAAGGTGCGTGATGAAGGAGTCGGTCCTCACGAGCCACCAGGGTCCTGAGCCTCACGAGGCTCTGGGGGCCCGGGTGGTTCCTGAAGGACCGCTGCCATCTCCGCTAGGGCCGCGTGGTGCCTGGCCTCCTGAGCCGCCAGAAAGCTTTGCAAGTGGCACTGGAAGGTGACAGCCATGTTCGGCAAGCCGAAGGGCATGCGAACATAGCATTTAGGTGGACCCTCGCACCGACCAACGCGCGAAGGCCAGAAACGCTCTTGAGATGCAGCCCTGCTGAGCCCTGGGATGTCAACACAGACGCGCAGCTCGTCGTCCTCGCCAGGACGCGGGTCTGCACCAGGTGGTGGGCGGTGGTCGCCGCGCATGGCTCTCGCCTCTTGAAGCTCCTGGGTGGTTTTGGTGATGAACTCCTGAGCACCAGGCGCTCCTCGCCTTGTGCCCTCTTGGGAGAAACGTGCGGCGAAGCACGCCTCCACATGGTGCCTGAGCGCCTCCCTGGTAATGTTGGCTAGGTCTAAGGCCCTCTAGAAGAGAGCCCCCAAGCGCAACCTGAGGAGGGCACCGGGTGCGCCTTCCTGTGCGAGGGAGGGAGGCACCCCATCCGCGAGCGCAGGCCCTGAGGTGGTGCCACTGGAGACGCCGCTCTCCTGAGGCCCTTGGTGGAGCAGCCGCTTCTTCTTCTTGGGGATGGCCTCAGGAGGGTAGATGGTGCCTTCATTATCTGGGTCTTCTGCTGCTGCAGCTTGGTAAGCACGCTTGAGAGAGCACACCGCATCCTTCTCTTCACAGACGACCGTGATGACGCCGCTGGTCCCTGGCATCTTGAGGACGTTGCAGCCGTCATGGGTCACCACCATAAACTTGGCCAAGGCTGGATACCCAAGGATGGCATTGTACGGCAGACGAATGTGGGCGACGTCGAAGTCGATGAGCTTGGTGCGGTCGTTATCACGCTTGCCGAAGGTGACAGGGAGGCGGACCTACCCTATCGGGGTGGTGGAGCTGTCGGTCACTCCTGAGAAGGGCTTGGTAGGCTGTAGCTGACCGTATGGAAACTAGAGGCGATCAAACGTCTCAACGGACAGGCCATTGAGCCCTGCGCTGCCATCGATGAGGGTCTTGGTGACTTGGACGTTGCTGATGATGGGCAAGCAGAGCATTGGGAGGTCGCCGGCGGTTGCCGCACACTTGAGCTGGTCAGACGAGCTGAAAGTAATGGCGCACTTGGACCACCTGAGCGGGCGCGTGTCCTCGAGCCTGGCGAGAGCCGCGTTCACCTCACGGGCGAACTGCTTGAAGATGCGCTGGGAGGCTGGGGCCTGAGCACCACCCAAGATGTAGGCGATGGCGCGCGGCTCCTAGAAGCCCCTAGCCCCCTCGTCCTGACGGTGGTCATTGTTCCTCCTTGGTGGTGGCAGCAGCGGAGGGAGTCCAGAATTGCCTTGAGGACGGTCCTCACGAGGCTGGTCCCTGCAGGCACCCTCGCGAGGCTGGCCCTGCCAGCGGTCCTCCTGAGGTCGGTCGCGCCACTCCTGGCGGGGGCCGCGGTCGTCCCAGCGTCCTCCACTTCGTCCTCCTCCTCGGCCAGAGCCCCGGTCGTTGCGCTCGGGGCATCGACCGAAACGCCCGTCACGGATGGCCCTGAGCTCTTGACAATCGTTGGTGCTGTGGCTGTGTACGTTGTGGAAGGCGCGGAATGGACGGCTGCTCTTGGACGACTCGGGGTGGTCCCGGCCGCGCTTCATCTTTGTCGGTGTACAAAGGTAGGGGCTCTTCTGCACCCCTTTACTTGTGCACGGGCAGTCAGAACCGCACCTATAGCCACACTGAGCAGGGCAGAAAAGGGAAGCCGGAGCACAAGCTAACCAGAGCAACACCAAGACCGAGACACAAAGAGCAAGAGGGCGAGGTGGACTCCCCCAGCAAGACCCTTGCCGGGGCGGCCTCCGCAGCCCCGGCAAGATCCTTGCCGGGGCAACTTGCCCGACGCCAGCAGAGTGCACCACCCTTGAGCCCAAGGGTTCCAACACCATCAACCACATTGGAACCAAGGCTCGGGAGGCGCCTCCATGGTGGCATGCAGATCTTTGTGAAGATCATAAACACACAAGATCAGAAGAGGACCAGAAGACGACGATCCTCGGCGGGATCCTTGCCGAGGAAATCCGGGAGACCCCCGGCAAGACCCTTGCCGGGGACGACCGCAATGGGACGACCGCGACGCTACGGCAAGACCCTTGCCGAGGCCCCGGCAAGACCCTTGCCTAGGACATCAACGGGGCCGCAGCCAGGCCCACATGTGCCAAGACTCCACCGCCATTGACATGCAGCTGCCAGCTCAACCAGCTGGGCAGGCACCTGCGTGGCGACGTGCGGCCTCCACACCGACTCAGCTAGCACCTGCGTGGTGGCATGCAAATATTCGTGAAGACTCCACCACAACGCCAGCCCAGCAGCCAGCCAACGTGGTGCCGCAATGCCTCATCAGCTCGGACGCGCGTCGGAGCCAGGCGAGGCGGCGACAGCTGGGACGAGCTTCCTTGCCGTCCCCGATAAAGCAAGAGGGGCACGTCGGCAGTGCATTAAATGCGTTTGTCCAACAATGCCAGAGGATAGGCTCAGCCACTATACACCTTTCCACCTCCTGTGTGCCACTGTGGCAACCCATTTTTTCTATAAAAGGAGGCCCGAGGCGTCCAGGAGAAGGATTCAGATCTTTTGGACTAAACACGCACCGTAGCTAGTTCGAGAGCTCAAGAACAGTCAGATATATACACCAAAGTAGGGCTAGGGTATTACGTATCCTCACGGCCCGAACCTGGGTAAAACGATCTTTGTGCTGCCTGCCAGACCCGCTCTTTGCACAACCTCGCGCCCGCCAACCGTAGAAGGGATCCCAGTGATTCCATAGGTGTCGATTCCCCCGACATCTTTGGCGCGCCAGGTAGGGGGCGCAGTTGTGGAAATCTGGCCTGGTTGGAGTAGCGGCTTCCTCGTGGTCGTCGCTCCAAGGAAGGAGACGACCAGACGGGCGGCGCCATCTGCAGACGCAGTGGACACCCATGCAACGATAGAAAAGCTAAGTCATGCGAAGCTTTGAGCAATTCCTTTTTATATACATGGTTATCGTCCTCAATGATCTTTCCCTGTGTATGGAAAACCTGCACGCAATGGGGCCCTTCCACTATTGGCAACGCCCTCGCTCTGTTTCGAGTCCGCTCAACAGTTCGAGTGGCTGCATCAAGAACGGCAGGGTGACCTTCTTCAATTGGCAACGCTCTCGTTTCTGTCTCGAGTCCGCTCGACAGTTCGAGCGGCCGCGTTAAGAGCGGTAAGGTGGTTTACCTGGCAGCACCCACACCCTGCAGGCTATTGGCGATTCGTCCTCTAGGCGCTGCGGCCTAGGTTTACGCGCCGGCAAGCCTACCCGATTAACGTAGGGTGGACATACAAGGGGGATCGAACAGGAAAATAACATGCATCATTTTAAAACTGCTGCAGAGTTATATTACACCAGTTGTTGTTGCGGTTCTAACTAAAGATAAAAATTGTCTTGGTTTCGAACTCGCAGCGTCGATAAGAAATGGGGTGCCTAATCTCGGCGCTGGCCCTCTAACCTCCCAATTCCGTCGACGCGACTGATGATGGGCTTGATACGCTCCTCGAGCGTCACAAGGTCCACAACCTCCGGCAAGCTCTCCAGCGCGGCGTCGAAATCGAGGCCAGGGTTCCAGTACACCACCTTGGTGAGGACCTTGGTCATGGCGCCCCGGCAAAGCTTCCAGGCCTCATCGGCCAGAGAGGCCGCCCTGTTGGAGCGGAGCAGCTCCAGGGCTCCAAGAACACCCTCAAAGAACAGGGTCAGTTTGGCATTGGGACTCGTATTTGTCTCTGGGGCGTACCTCACGTGCGGCATCCCCATGGTAGCCAGCTGCGTGGTGATCCTGCCGGCGACAGCGGCGAGGGGGGCTGATCCAGAGGTTTTCTCCCTTCACAAAATCCGCGTGGTTGGTGGCATCGTTCTTCCGCAACTGCTTCTCCTCCTCCAGATTCTTGGTCAAGGTCTCCTCCCGGGCCCTGACCTCCGAAAGCTTCCCCTCAAGACCCTCCAGCTTCAGCTTCAGGTCCTTGATGGAGCCGTTGGCCTTGGAGAGCTCCTCAGCCTTGTCGAGGACTGCGCCCTGCGCCTCAACCAGAGCACCGTTGAGCGTGTCCTTCTCCTTCGCCAGCTTCAGGGCCTGTTCCTTCAGCCCGTCCCGCTCCACCTCCAGCTCTTTCACCTTGCCGGCATGGACCAAGGCCTGGGCATCGAACGCCTCCTTGTGCTTCTGCTCCAGCTCCTAGGTCTGCTGCACGACAAGCTTCTCCACTTCCTCGTCCTTGCCACGGAGTGTCGTGGCGAGCTTCTCCTCGCGAGCGGCAAGATCCTCCTCCTGGGAGTTCAGTTCAGCCTGGTGCTGGTGCCGGGCGGCCTCGTCCTTGGCGACCTGTTCCCTCGTCTCCACCCGTGCCTTCTCGATGTCGGCCTGCTTCATGACGAGCTCCAGCTTGCGCTCGGCCAGCAGGTCCTGGGCAACCTTCAGCTCCTCATGGGCCTGGCGAAACCAAGCCTGCGCCTCGGCGACGCGCCCCTCGAGATCCACCTCCACCTTATCCACCACTGCCATCCTTGACTTGCCTTGTCCAGGCAGGCACGGTGAAGCGTCTGGAGCTTCTGGAAGTTGGCACTCATGGCCCGAAGGAGCTCCTCCTCCTGGGAACCGCCGCCATCGACACTTGGCTCGTCAACAACCTCAAGCTCGGCGGCGGCAAGCACCTCGTCATCGAACACCTCCCCCTCGGTGGGCGCCCTGGTGCTCGCCGTCCGGGGAGGTGGACCAATAGGTCTTCGCTCACCATCAGATACCTGCCCGAGCCGGAGGTAGCAGATGAGGAAGGCTGGTCGACGACCATCCCCTCCTCGGCGGCAGCCTTGCCGACCTCCCCGGCAGGCCCCTTGCCGGGCTCTTCGGCAACAGCCTTGCCGGCCTCCCCAGCAGGCCCCTTGGCGGCATCCTCAGCAGCGGCCTTGGCGGCCTCCTCGGCGGCGATCTTATCGGCCTCGGCCTTGGCTTCCTTGGTGTCGGCGTTCTGGAAATAGGGGTCCCCAGACTTGCCTACCAGCGGCCCACGGCGTCGCTCTGCGCATGGGCCCGTACGGCCCGTCTTCATCAACAAGGTGTTCAAGACCCTCGCGAGGGGCCAAGCCTCGTGAGGCGGACGACACAAGACCTCCTCAGGAGCGGCCTCACCAGGTTGGCTCGCGAGGAGCGGAGATATCAAGGCGAGGCAAACCTCACGAGGTTCTTGTGACGTGAGCCATGACGATCAAGATCAGGCGGGCGCTAGCGCGCGCAGTGTCCTTGTTTCCCCTTTGGTGCTAAGGAAGCAAGCGCAGGCCCGGAGTACCAAGGCGTCAAGCAAAGGTTTCTATATCGGTGCAACGAGACCAAGACCAGCAGGACGGCAGGACGGAGGTCACCATGGAGCCCAAGGCGGCGTCACCACCAGAGCCTTTGGCAGGCGAAGACCGCTTTTGTCAGGATAAGATGTACTAGTTGTCCCCTTTCAAATTGGCCATTGTTGGCTCCCTTCCCACTCAATATTTGGGGAGAGGACCAAGGCCTATAAAAGTAGGACTAGCCACCACCATAGGGGGCAGCTCGACCTGATCCAGAGTAAACCTCACCCACACACAGAGCACAAGAACACCTCAACCTCAGGAGGCTGTTCTTCCCCTTGTATTGTTCATCGTCAGCCCAAGAGGCAATCCACCACCAACACACTGGAGTAGGGTATTACACCACAACGGTGGCCCGAACCAGTATAAATCTTGTGTCTCTTGCGTTGTGAGTTCGTTGAGTTCGTGCGCGAGATCTTAGCAAGCTAGGGCGTGGATCGGTAGGGAAAGAACTTCGCGTGCACCCCAGAGTTGGAACCTCAAGGGTTTTGCCGGAACCCGTGATTCAACATTTGCCGCGCCAGGTAGGGGTGCGCCGAAGCTTCCCTTCCGACGTTCCACGTCACGTTGCTTCATCGTCCCCATGGCGGACGCACACCGCGCCCGCGCCAAGCGCCGGGCTGCCCTCGCCACCCGCGTTGCTCAGACGGCCCCTGTCGGCAGGCCACCCCGTCATTCTCCGTCGCCTGCCACCAACGCCGCCACCGGCCCCGTCGGGAACGAGCAGCAAGCGTCCTTGTTGCACTCCTCGGTGCGATAGGACGGCCGCACCGCCACTCCATCGCTGACTCCCGCTGGTTCGTCGTCCCACGCTCGTCGCGCTCCCACGGACGCACGGGCCGCGCTCCTCATGGCACACGAGCTCCTGCGCTACTGTCCGGTCGACGACCTCTACAAGGACTGGCTCGACCGCATCGCCGAGCGCGTCAGCGCCACAGGGGGCTCCGCCGTGTCGTCCCTCTCACTGCCTCGCCCTCCGCCAGCTACGGGCGACGTAGCTCACGGAGCGCCTCCACCACCTGTGCACCAAGACGGCGCCCTGGCGCCAATGCGTGCGGCTCCACGGCGCGACCCACCGCGTCCGGCGCCTGCGCGTGAAGAAAGAAGCTGTCGAGAAGTCCCTCAACCGCAAGAGAACGCTCCGCCAGTCCTCGCACCACCGCGCCAGGATCGTTTGCTGCGGCAAGGTCCCGTGCCGCTTGCTGTAGCGGTGCGTGGGCGCTAAGACCAAGCTCCACCTCCAAGACGGGCCCCGGTGACCACGGCCGGCTGTCGTGCCTTCACCACTGAGCTGTGTAGCGTCGCCTGGCCGAGCAAGTTCAGGCCAGATCTGCTGCCTCGCTACGACGGCACCCCCGACCCCGCGGAGTTCCTGCAGCTCTACGAGCTGAGCATCGAGGCGGCCAACGACGATGAGAAAGTTATGGCGAACTGGTTCCCTATGGCGCTCAAGGACGGCGCCCGTTCGTGGCTCCTGAACTTGCCTCTAGGCTCGATCTCCTCCTGGGACGTGATGCGCAACCGCTTCTTCGCCAACTTCCAGGGCACTCGCGACTGCCCACCGGCCGCGGGTGACCTGCGCCGCGTCAAGCAACAACCAGGAGAGACCCTCCAAAAGTACATCCAGCGCTTCAACAACGTTCGTCTCAAGATCCCCAAGGTGATGGACGAGGCCATCATCTCCGCGTTCTCTGATGGCGTGTGTGAAATCAAGATGAAGGAGGAGCTCGCTATCCACTAGGAGCTGTGCACATCCCTGGAGCTGTTCAACCTGGCGACCAAGTGCGCAAGAGCTGAGGAAGGGCGCCTCTCCCTCCTTGAGCTCCAGGCTGCGGAACCGAAGGAGAAGAAAGCCAAGGCCAAGGACGTGAAGCGCAAGGGAGCAGCCGTGCTCACGGAGGAGCCGGACACCAAGCGCGGCAGAGACCAGCCTGAGTCATCCAAGAGCAGCCGACCGTACTGCGCCTTCCTTAACCTGCATACCCACAACACCAGCGACTGTCAAGAGCCCAGAGCCATTCGAGAAGGACGCTTCGGTCGACGCCCCGAGCGCAACGACCGGGGCTACGGCCGAGGAGGAGGATGTGGTGGCGGACGCTGGGACGACCGTGGCCCGCGCCAGGAGTGGCGCGATTGGCCTCGTGAGGACCACTGGCAGGATCAGCCTCGCGAGGGCGCCTGGAGGGACCAGCCTCGTGAGGATTGTCCTCAGGGCAACGCCGGTCTTCCTCCACTACCGCCGCCACCAAGAAGAAATGACGACCACCATCAAGACGAGGGAGCTGGGGGCTTCCCCAGCCTCGCAGCGTATCTTCAAACAGTTTGCTCGTGAAGTGAATGCAGTCCTCCCCAAGCTTGAGGCCACACGCCCGCTCAGGTGGTCCAAGTGTGCCATCACCTTCAGTTTGGCGGATCAGCTCAAGTGCGCGGCCACCGCAGGCGCCCTCCCGATGCTTTGCTCCCGAGTCATCAGCAACGTGCAAGTTACCAAGACCCTCATCGATGGCGACGCAGGGCTCAACGTCCTGTCCATCGACACGTTCGACAACCTCCAAGTGCTGTATAATCAGCTTCAGCCCACCAAGCCTTTCTCAAGAGTGACCGACGGCTCCACTACCCCGATCGGGCAGGTCCGCCTTCCCGTTACCTTCAGAGAATGCAAGAACTAGCGCACCGAACTCATCGACTTTGATGTCGCGCACATCCGTCTGCCGTACATTGCCATCCTCGGGTATCCAGCCTTGGCCAAGTTCATGGTGGTGACCCATCACGGCTACAATGTCCTCAAGATGCCGGGAAGCGGCGGAATCATCACGGTCCCTTGCGAAGAAAGAGATGTGGTGTGCTCCCTTGAGCAAGCCTTCCAAGTTGCCGCAATCGATGACCCCGACAGCAAGGGCGAGTGCCCTCCTGAGGCCACCCCCAAGAAGAAGAAGCAGCTGCGTCGTGTAGGACCTTAGGAGGGTGGCGTTGCAACTGGAACCTCGTCAGGATTAGCGCCCGCGCCAGGGGCGCCTCCCTCCATCGCATAGGAAGGCGCGCCCGGCGCCCTTCTCAAGCAAGGCTCGGGGGCTCTCTTCTGGAGGGCCTCCGACCTTGCCAACATCATGAGGGAGGCGCTTGGGCACCACTTGGAGGCGTGCTTCACGGCACGTTTCCCTCAGGAGAACACAGGGCGAGGAGCGCCCACCGCTCAGGAGTTCATCACTAGGACCACTTAGGAACTGCAAGACGCAAGGGCCGTGCGTGGCGACCGCCGCTCACGAAGCGCAGCTGCCCATCCAGGCGAGGATGCTGGGCTCCGCGTCTGCATCGACGTCCCAGGGCTCAATAGGGCCGCATCTCAGGAGCCCTTCTGGCCGCGCGTGGGCCGCTGCGAGGGTCCACCGCACAGCTATGTTTGCATGGCTTTTGGCCTGCCGAGCGTGTCGTCCGCCTATCAGCGCAACTTGCGGCGCGTCCTGGCGACTCAGGAGGCCAGGCATCACCCCGTCATGACGGAGATGGAGACGGTCCTCAAGTAACCGCCTGGACCCCCAGAGCCTCCCAAGGCTCAGGGCCCCAGTGGCTCGTGAGGAGCGACCCC
This sequence comes from Aegilops tauschii subsp. strangulata, assembly GCF_002575655.3. Classification (NCBI taxonomy): domain Eukaryota; kingdom Viridiplantae; phylum Streptophyta; class Magnoliopsida; order Poales; family Poaceae; genus Aegilops; species Aegilops tauschii. The sequence continues at coordinate 343,938,891 of NC_053037.3, forward strand.
TCCACCGCGTATCTCCGGCTGCTCCGACATCCCTTCATCAACAGAACCAGGTGACATTTTCCAAGTTTATTTAGCTGGGAGCGCCCCTCGAGCTGCATCATTCCCAGGCCGCGTGGGTCCGTCCCTGCGGCATGTGCCCCTTTTTCTTATGTCTTTAGCTTACCTTGCTGGGGGCGCCCCTCGGGCTGCATCATCCCCAAGCCGCTCGGGCCGGACCCAGTGGCATGTATTGTCCCGGCATTTACCTAAGCCAGTTTGCTTTCCATGCCTAATCTATCTGTGACTATCACCTGTTTGACTCTCGCCTCCCACGGGGGCTACTCACGCTGGCACGACGCGTGTGCACGGGGCCGTCCCTGCAACGTCGACAAATCTGAGCGGCCGAGCTCTGGATCGCGGCACGCCCCGCGCATGTCACCTCCCCAGGCCCTCAGTGCCTTCGTCTCCTCGCGAAGCAATCGGCGGCGGACTGGCGACCATAATGGCAAACTGTGTTTCTCCTTGTGTTGGCTCGCAGGAATCTCAAGTGAATGACAGCAGGCGGCGCCGCGAGCTCCCTCTTCTCCCATACAATCCACTTGCGCGTTAAAAGGGGGGCTCCTGAGCATCGCGACTCAGGAGCTCCTACTGGATCTCCATCCCTCACCCCTGGCCTTGAACACGACATGCGACCTGGCATACCAGCGGCGGCTGAGCTCGCTCGAGGGCCAGGACCTGAGGACGTAGAGCATAAAGGAGAGCGTGGAGAAGAGGGGGAGGCTCTCATGGACCTGGCCTAGCTACACATTAACACCGCGCATCGCAAGGAATCGACCCCAAACTGCCAAGATAAGTCTCGCGCTCAGATTGGCTAATCGTTGGTGCCTAAGGGTCATGCTCGCTGCAGCCCTGTTGCGGCAATGTCGACTCCCTTTCTTACTTTACCACGGCTGCTTGAGCGCTAAAGGGGACCTCCTAAGCATCGCGCCTCAGGGGCTCTTACATGGACCTCGGGCCGCTCACCTCCTGGCCTTGACCACGGCATGCGACCTGGCATACCAGCGACGGCTGCAGCTTGCCTGGGGACCGGGACCTGTCAGCATAGAGCAACGAGCTGTCGCGAAGTTGTAAAGGGGAGACCGAGCCTAAACAGAGCAGACATTCGCAAATTTTCATAACAAGGATAGTATCAACAAAAGACATTACAGGCCCTTTACACACCCTCACGGGGTACTTCTTGATTCCTCGCAGAGAACAAAAAGACGAGAACTTAGGGGAATCCTATCTACACCCTCCCGTGGCCGACGCCATCATCAACAGTGGGCCGCGGGAGGCCGGCGCCAACCCCATCCAGATCAGCGACGGCGGCGGCTAGACGCCGCAGCCCTACTCCGGGCGCGGCGAGAGCTCGGGGGCACGTAGCTGTCGTCGCTCGTCTCTGGAGTCTCGTAGAGCTTAGGAGAACCGCTGGACGCCCAAGAGTCACTGCTGCTAGAGGAGCCGCAGGCCGGGTGTGCATCGTCCTGGCGCACCCCTTCAGGGCAGCACTCCAGGCGGCGGCCCTCCGCATCGAAGACCTTGAAGAACAGCGTGGAGGCACCGTCATAATCGAAGTGGATCGCGAGGGCGCCCTCAGCACGGCAAACCCGCGCAACCTCACCCCAGCCGCGGGTCATGAAGATCTTGCCGGAGGAGACCACTTCGACCTCCGCTGTAATGCCCACGATGCGGCTATATCTCCCACGTGTCGAGGCACGACTTAGAGGCATAACCGCATAGTGGTTTTGTCGCAAGAAGGGTCATCTTCACACAAATCCATGTAATGAACAAGAATGGGATAAGGAGTTGGCTTACAATCGCCACTTCACACAATACATAAATATAATCATACATCATCCAAAATACAAACATATAGACCGACTACGGCCAAAATCCAGATGAAAATAAGACAACCCCAAATGCTAGATCCCCGATCGTCCCAACTGAGCTCCACTACTGATCATCAGGAAAAGACACATAGTAACGACCACGTTCCTCGTCGAACTCCCACTTGAGATCGACCCCATCATCTGCACTGGCATCGTCGGCACCTGCAACTGTTTTGGTAGAATCTGTGAGTCACGAGGACTCAGCAGTCTCACACACGCAAGATCAAGACTATTTAAGCTTATAGGAAAGGAAGGTGTAATGAGGTGGAGCTGCAGCGGCAATAAGCATATATGGTGGCTAACATACGCAAAAGAGAGCGAGGAGAGAAGCAAAGGAACGGGCGTCATCTAGCAATGACCAAGAAGTGATTCTGAACTCCTACTTACGTCAATCATAACTCAGACCGTGTCCACTTCCCGGACTCCGCCGAGAAGAGACCATCACGGCTACACACGCAGTTGATATTTTAATTGGGTCAAGTGACAAGTTCTCTACAACCGGACATTAACAAATTCCCATCTGCCTCATAACCGCGGGCACGGCTTTCGAAAGATAATACCCTGCAGGGGTGTCCCAACTTAGCCCATCATAAGCTCTCACGGTCAACGAAGGATAAACCATCTCCCGAAAAGACCCGATCAGTCTCGGAATCCCGGTTTACAAGACATTTCGACAATGGTAAAACAAGACCAGCAAAGCCGCCCGAATGTGCCGACAAATCCCGATAGGAGCTGCACATATCTCGTTCTCAGGGCACACCGGATAAGTCAAGCTACGAGTAAAACCAGACCTCGAGTTTCCCCGAGGTGGCCCTGCAGGCTGCTCGGTTCGGACCAACACTCGAAGGAGCACTGGCCCGGGGGGGTTAAAATAAAGATGACCCTCGGGCTCGTGAAAACCCGGGGGAAAAGGCTTAGGCGGCAAATGGTAAAACCAAAGTTGGGCCTTGCTGGAGGAGTTTTATTCAAGGCGAACTGTCAAGGGGGTCCCATAAATCACCCGACCGCGTAAGGAACGCAAACTCAAGGAACATAATACCGGTATATCAGTAACTAGGGCGGCAAGAGTGGAACAAAACACCAGGCATAAGGCCGAGCCTTCCACCCCTTACCAAATATAGATAGATGCATTAATTAAATAAGATATATTGTGATATCCCAACATATCCATGTTCCAACATGGAACAACTTCAACTTCACCTGCAACTAGCAACGCTATAAGAAGGGCTGAGCAAAAGCAGTAACTTAGCCAAACAACGGTTTGCTAGGAAAGGATGGTTAGAGGCTGACATGGCAAAATGGGAGACATGATATAGCAAGTGATAGGTAGCGCGGCATGGCAATAGAGCGAACAACTAGCAAAGCAAAGATAGAAGTGATTTCGAGGGGTGGTCATCTTGCCTGCAAGGTTCTCAGAGTTGTCGAAATCTTGATCCTCGTAAGCGTACTCAACAGGTTCCTCGTTCATGAACTCATCTCCCGGCTCTACCCAAGACAAGAACACAAGCAACGGAACCATAATCAATCACGAGAAATGCACAAGCAACATGATGCAAAACATGTATGATATGCAAGATATGATATGCGATGCATATGCGTGCTCCGGAAGGAAAATGATGAACAAGGCAGTAACTTGGAAAACCAAGCATGCCACTGGAAACATGAGATGATTTCGGTCGAAATCGATATAAAGTTCACCGGAAACGGATGCACGGTTTGCAAATGGCAAGCAAAACAAGAATGACATGAATCTGCGATAATCAGCATAATAGCACTTAAAATGCAACAAGCAACAATGCTACAGCACTCCAACATAGCAATAAAGCATATGAAAGTAATCTACAGGAGATGCTTGACAAAAGATGAACACTGAGCTACGGCTAGATCACAACATATCAAGCTCAAACAAGCATGGCAATAGTGCAAAAGATAACAGGTTCATAGACTTAGTGAAATTACTGGACATGTCTGAAACAGCATCAGGTAGCAATGTTCAGAGCACGAAATCAACATGCTACAGGAACTTAACATAGCAAAACAAGGCATGGAGGTGTTCTACTAAATGCATATGACAAAAGTCCCTTACTGACCAAAAGCCAAAAAGGACCAGAAGATATGATGGCAAGCATGTGAACATAGCAAGTTTCGTTATTAGGTTTCAGACTTAGCAGAAAACAGAGCATGGCACAAATAATAATATGAAGGCCTCTTTGTGAGCTTGATGCACTCACTACAGAGCAATGCATGACAAAACAAGCACACCTACAGCAGTCTGGCACGTTTATGAATCTATCCATGGCAAGAACAATTGCATATCATGTATGGATCAACTACAATAAGCTTGGAAAAATTGCATATCATGTTACGAATCTGCCAGAAATATTTTATAGCAAAAGTAGAGTAATATTGAGTCATGCTATAGTACTCCATAATTGCAAAAAAGGGCAGGAATGGATCAACTACAACTATAGCTACAAAACATCCTTACTGAACATCTCCAAAATATGCATGGATCTCTCTGTAGCATCAAGTTTACATGGCAACAAAATAACAGCAGACAAAGACTTAGAGAAAACACCAAGTCCCTGAAATCAGAAACATTACGGAGCCTACTTTGCATGCTTGTGCTAGTCACCACAGAGATCACAAAAATACATGGCATACACCACTGGAAAGATGGCATGGCATACAACAAAACACATGTAGAGCTCATGCCCATAAGATGCACAGATTAAATGATACAAAAATGACAAATCTCCAAGTTCTGATAAGAACCAGTAGATAACAGCAACTAGCCCTCTTGCAATAGAGGTTTGGGCATCAAGATGACCTCTAATGAACATGGTGCAATTGAACAAAATTTAGAGCATCACGATACGAACAATTTGACATATTACATGTGCGAATCGCAGCTACATGCAAGGAGTTATGCAACGAGGAACATGAGCACTTGCTGTAAAATTTAGAGGACTTCGAGAAAAAAACGGGCACGGGAAAAGTCAACCTAGGGTTTCGGGCGATCCAGATCTGGCGATGGGCTTGAGCTCGACGGGGCTGCAGCCGAGGGCGCTCGGGCTCGGGCTCGCCGGCCGGAGAGGAAGGAGGGAGAGGGGCGCCGGCGACCCGTGGCAGAGGAGGAGGCGAGGCCGGAGGACGGCGGGGCACGGCGCGCCGGCGGCGGAGGATGGCCGCGGCGGCGGGCGGCGGGTGCCCGCGGGCGGCGGCGGCGGCGCGGGTGGCCGGGGCCGGCGGACGGGAGGGCGCGGGCGCGAGGCGGTTTGGGCCGGCGGGCCGGGCGGGCCGGCGCGGTGGAGATCCGGCGGCGACAGGTGGCGGCTCGCGAGTGGCTGGAGGCGGCGGCAGCTTTGTCCGGCCGGCGTACGGACACGTCCGGCGCGGCGCGAGGGAAATTGCTAGGGTTCGTCTGCGAATGTAATTTCGGGGGGATGCTCTTTTATAGCTAGAGGGAGCTAGGAGGCTCCAAATGAGGTGCGGTTTTCGCCCACACGATCGTGATCGAACGACCTAGAGCATGGAAGAGAGTTTGGTGGGTTTTGGGCTGGTTTTAGGGGGTTTTTTGCTGGACACTCAAATGGACTTTGCGGATGCCCGGTTAACCGTTGGAGTACCAAACGACCTCCAAATGGAACGAAACTTGACCAGTAGTGTCCGGGTGGTATAATAAGGCCACTAGACAAGCCTCGGTCCATTCCGAGAGTGTTTGACACCCGCTCACGAAAGAAAACAAGAGGGGTGCACTGGAGGAGATAGGAGCGCCGGATTGCAAAACGGACAACGGGGAAATGCTCGGATGCATGAGACGAACACGTATGCAAATGCAATGCACATGAAGACATGATATGAAATGCATGACATGACAAAATTCAAAACGAAAGACAAAACCCGACCACGGAGGGAATTTCATATCACATAGCCGAAAATAGTAAGAGTCGGAGTTACAAATATGGCAAGTTACATGCGGGGTGTTACATCTGCTCCAGTCACCGGCGCGTCGCAGTCAACATGCTCCAACCAGAGTTCGAGGGGTCCCCTCGGCGGCATCACGTCGGAGAAGAACCACGAGAAGCGGATCCAGGTGCTTGGGGGCATCGCCGCCCACAGCACGAGCTCGTGAGAGGAGTCCGCAGCATGGATTCCAGGGGCGGCGGCGCGTGTCGCCATCGCGCAGCGGCCGCGGTCGCAGCGCGAGCGGCGCCGCTCGTTGCTCCTTCCTCCTGAGCCCTCGGATTGGGCGTACAAGGGCAGCGGATACCCTGGAGGTGGCCGTTCGCACCAGGGCCTCATCATTTCCGCCCTCACAACAATGTCGCGGCGGTGGACTGGCCTCTTCTTTGGTGGAAGCGTCCCTGGCTCGTCACGGGGAGCCTTTCCTTTCTCCTCGGCGGAGAACCTTCGGATCGGCGCCATGGGAATTGCTACTAGCAGTGGAGCAAGGAGGAGGAAGCAAGCGAACTGGGAAGAGATGGGTGACAGGAGCTCTGCCCCCTCCCCATTTATAGCGGGAGAAGGCCAACTGGCGCCTCCCACAATCACAGGTAATGATGTTTTTCCGTTGCATGTCGCAGGGACTTGTCAAGTCGGGCAGTTGTCGAGGCAGCGTGGGGAAGCGGAGACGCCCACGTCCTGTCAACCGCCACGCGTCGACCAAGGCCGCAGGCTTTTGGGGCCCGCGGCGCTCCGCACTTGACCTTTGGCTTCGCCTCAAAGCCAAGCCCGAGCGCGCCTTAGGCCCGGGGGCTACTGTCGGCGTTCTGGGAACGGGGGTCCCCAGACTTTCCTGCCTGCGGCACACGGCGTGGCTCTGCGCATGGGCCCGTACGGCCCATCTTCATCAACAAGGCGTTCAAGACCCTCGCGAGGGGCCAAGACTCGTGAGGTGGACGACACAAGACCTCCTTAGGAGCGGCCTCACCATGTTGGCTCATGAGGAGCGAAGAGATCATGGTGACGCAAACCTCGCGAGGTTCTCGTGACGTGAGCCATGACGATCAAGATCAGGCGGGCGCTAGCGCGTGCAGTGTCCTTGTTTCCCCTTCGGTGTAAGGAAGCAAGCGCAGGCGCAGAGTACCAAGGCGTCAAGCAAAGGTTTCCATATCGGTGCAACAAGACCAAGACTAGCAGGACGGCAAGACGGAGGTCACCATGGAGCCCAAGGCGGCGTCACCACCAGAGCCTTTGGCAGGCGAAGACCGCTTTTGTCAGGATAAGCTGTTCTAGTTGTCCCCTTTCAAATTGGCCGTTGTTGGCTCTCTTCCCGCTCAATATTTGGGGAGAGGACCAAGGCCTATATAAGTAGGACTAGCCACCACCGTAGGTGGCAGGTCGACCTGATCCAGAGTAAACCTCACCCACACACAGAGCACAAGAACACCTCAACCTCAGGAGGTTGTTCTTCCCCTTGTATTGTTCATCATCAGCCCAAGAGGCAATCCACTACCACCACACTGGAGTAGGGTATTACACCACAACGGTGGCCGAACCAGTATAAATCTTGTGTCTCTTGCGTTGTGGGTTCATTGAGTTTGTGCGCGAGATCTTAGCAAGCTAGGGCGTGGATCGGTAGGGAAAGAACTTCGCGCGCACCCCAGAGTTCGAACCTCAAGGGTTTTGCCGGAACCCGTGATCCGACACCTGGCGACCTCCTCGATGACGGTATCAATGTCCTCTGGGTCCATCGAGGAAGGACCTGGATACCGAGAGAGGGAGTAAGGCGGAGCCAAGACCAGGTTTTCAAAAAGAAGAAGAAAGAGCAGGGACGGATGGCAAGTGACTTACCTATGCCAGGCTGGGAAGAAGTGGCCCCCTCCCCGCCTACATCAGGCACCAAGGCGAAGCCACCAGCACCCAAGTTCGCCTCCTCCTCCTCCGTGTGCATGGGCTCGGTGCTTGGCGCCCTTGCCAGGAACACCCCTCGGGGCGGCGTGGTCGATGGGGGCGGCATGTTGGGGGTGGCCCTCAGTGGCTCCTCCTGCTGCCGTCCCCCTCCTGCAGTCACGGCAAGGTCAGCGCCAATGGATCATACCCCCAACACACGTTGACAAGGAGCGGGTGGTGAACGTACGCTGGGGGCTGCGCCGGGGGCTGCTATCCGGGCTGCTCACTACCACCAGCGGCGTGCTCGAGGTGCCCGCCGGGGGCTGGCCGCCTGTCGAGGCCCTGGCCCTCTTCACCCTTTGGGCCAGCGTCTCCACATCCCTGCAAAGATGAGAACAAATCAATAAAAATGGCACGACCCGAGGGGACGGAGATGACAAAAAGGCAGGATGCTTACTCATCCTCCACCTCCTCTTCCTCTGCCTTCCTCTTCCTCCTTGGGCTGAGGGACCCAAAATTGAAGACGACCTCCGCGTGGACATCTGCCGGAGGAGGGGAAGGGGGTGGAGTCCGGCCATGCTTGGACGAAGAAGAGGCTGTCGCTTTCTTCTTCGCCACCGCAGCCTTCACCACCTTCCTCGCCACCACGGCCCTCGTCTGGCGCACGGACGCCCCTGGGCTTATTGCGGTTGCGCGGCCCTGCTGGGCCGGACCGGCTCGACAGAGATGGCCCGCCGCAAGACACGCCCTCTCCCCGTGGCCGGAGGGTCGAAAGCATCGACCTCTTCCTCAGACGACTCGTCGACCACATGTTCAATGAGAGGGGCCCCGGTGCCGTCGCTGCTAGCCTCCCCAGCAAAGTCCGCCCACTGGGCGAGCTCCCTCTCCTCCTCGGCCGCCGCGGCCTCATCCTCCATGCCGCCAGCGCTGCCGGCCTCCTTGGCGAGCTCCGCCTCCGGCACCCTAGCAGCGATGTAGTCCAGCTCCACTTGGGAGGTGTCCTGGATGAGTAGCGGATCGACACGGACGTACTTCTCTAACAGTTTGTCGAAGAACTCCTGCACCTGATCCGCCCCCGTCTCGGCCCAATTCGGGTTAAGGCCGTGTGCGTTGAAGTCCGGCATCATGGCGATAATGTCATTTCGGCGGGAGCTGTTGCTCAGCGGGACAACTCCCGTCGGCAACCCAAACAAGGGCCCCTTGGCGACCTTGCCGGCCTTCGCGGCCTTGCCATTCCTCTCGACCCTGCCGTCGTAGTGCACGTCAAGCTGAAAAAGCCTCTGGCACAAGTGGGCGTGCCTGATCACCGTGAGGTTGTGATCCAAGCCAGGGCGAAGCCTCATGATGTCAGCCGCGTTCGTGAAGAGCCAGGCCGCCCTCCCCTTGTTGTGCAGTGGAGCAATTCGGCGGTGGATGAAATCCACCCCAATCATCTCCAGGGTGATCCCGGCAACGGTGAGGCGATGGATCCTGGTGGTGGCGACCTTGAGCTTCTCATCATCGATGTCAACATTGCTCCAATCATCTGTGTGAACCGGCGGCGCCTGGCGAACCCGGCAAAAATCCTGCGGGTCCTCCTCCTCAATCCAGCACCACCGGCTCCGCCACTCCTCCCACCTCTCCTTCTGATCGCCCTCTGGGTATGTCCCTTTCTCCTGGGTCCTTGGGATCCAGTCGACACAACCAGAGATGGCGCCTCCCTTTTCGATACGAGGATAGAAGTAGTGGCGGAAAAGCGCCGTGTTGGGGAGCACTCCGGCGAAGCCCTCGCAGAGATGAGCAAAAAGAGCCATGCATGCCATGGCATTTGGACTGAAATCTAGAAGGTGTAAGCCATAGGTGTGCATGACGTCATTGAAGAAATCGGAGAAGGGGGGCAAAGGCCGCAGGAAAAGTAATCGACAAAGAATGGGTACTGATTCGGGCCGGCCTCGGCGAAATCAGCGGGGATGATGCTCGTGGCCGGATGCCCCATCGTCCCCCCCCCCGTCTTGCACCCCCACAGGGGCTTGAAGTAGTCCCGGAGGTGGATCGCGTCGACCGTCGATGGAAAGTAGGCGAGCTGCGTCTGCCGCGCCGCCAACTCACTCTCCGGCTGCTCCTTTCCCCCGGCATCCTTGGCCACTCCCTTGCCTTTGCTGGATTTGGGTGCCATAGCGGCCAAAGGAGACAAAGGATAGGGGATGACAAAGACGCGGCGGCGGCGAGCGAGAGCAAGAGCTTGAGAAGGAGGAAGGAAGAAACGGCGGTTCCGAGATTGGGGAAAGCGCAGAGGGTAAATGAGCAGCGCGCCTGTGGTTATTCCTTTTTACGGGGAAGGCGCGGGCCGCCTGTTTACCATTCACTGCGATGTGACGCATGAGGGCAGGAACCGCCCCACACATGCCCCACGTCACACACGACCCTCCACGACGCGCATTCAACGCGGGTCGTGGGGAAGCGCAAGCGAGCGAAGGTTACTACAGTAAAAATCTGCCCCGCCTGCCCGCGCACCATTCTAGGTCTAGCCCAACAACGCGTCGCGCTTATGTGTGGCCCAGGCCCGGGGGCTCCTGTCGGTGTACAAAAGTAGGGGCTCTTTTGCACCCCTTTACTTGTGCACGGGCAGTCAGAACCGCACCTACAGCCACACTGAGCAGGGCAGAAGAGGGAAGCCGGAGCACAATCTAACTAGAGCAACACCAAGACGGAGACACAAAGAGCAATAGCGCGAGGTGGACTCCCCCAGCAAGTCCCTTGCCGGGGCGGCCTCCGCAGCCCCGGCAAGATCCTTGCCGGGGCAACTTGCCCGACGCCAGCAGAGTGCGCCACCCTTGAGCCCAAGGGTTCCAACACCATCAACCACATTGGAACCAAGGATCGGGAGGTGCCTCCATGGTGGCATGCAGATCTTTCCGAAGATCATAAACACACAAGATCAGAAGAGGACCAGAAGACGACGATCCTCGACGGGATCCTTGCCGAGGAAATCCACGAGACCCCCGGCAAGACCCTTGCCGGGGACGACCGCAACGCTACGGCAATACCCTTGCCTAGGCCCTGGCAAGACCCTTGCCGAGGACATCAACAGGGCCGCAGCCAGGCCCACATCTGCCAAGACTCCACCGCCGTTCCCATGCAGCTGTCAGCTCAACCAGCTAGGCAGGCACCTACATGGTGACGTGCGGCCTCCACACCGACTCAGCTAGCACCTGCGTGGTGGCATGCAGATCTTCGTGAAGACTCCACCAGCACGCCAGCACAGCAGCCAGCCAACGTGGCGCTGCAATGCCTCATCAGCTCGGACGCTCGTCGGAGCCAGGCGAGGCGGCGACAGCTGGGACGAGCTTCCTTGCTGTCCCCGATAAAGCAAGAGGGGCACGTCGGCAGCGCATTAAATGCGTTTGTCCGACGGTTCTAGAGGATAGGCTCGACCACTATACACCTTTCCACCTCCTATGTGCCACTATGGCAACCCCTTTTGTCTATAAAAGGAGGCCCGAGGCATCCAGGAGAAGGATTCGGATCTTTTGGACTAGACATGCACCGTAGCCAGTTCGAGAGCTCAAGAACACTCAGATATATACACCAAAGCAGGACTAGGGTATTACGCATCCTCGCGGCCCGAACCTGGGTAAAACGATCTTTGTGCTGCCTGCTAGACCGCTCTTTGCACAACCTCGCGCCCGCCAACCATAGAAGGGATCCTAGTGATTACATAGGTGTCGATTCCCCCGACATTCTCCGGCTCAGTCGCAAGCACGGCTACCCCCTTGCGCTTCACATCTTTGGCCTTGGCTTTCTTCTCTTCTGGGTCGGCAGCAGGGGGCTAGAGGAGGGAGAGGCGCCCCTCCTCAGCTCTTGCACACTTGGTCGCCATGTTGAACATCTCCAGGGCTGTGCATAGATCTTCGTGGATGGCGAGCTCCTCCTTCATCTTGACGTCGCGGACGCCATCGGAGAATGCTGAGATGATGGCCTCGTTCTTCACCTTGGGAATCTTGAGGCGAACGATATTATATCGCTAGATGTACTTCTGTAGGGTCTCTCCATGCTGCTGCTTGATGCGTCATAGGTCACCCGCAGCCGGCGGGCGGTCGCGAGTGCCCCGGAAGTTGGCGATGAAGCGCTCGTGCATCTTGCCCTAGGAGGAGATCGACCCCACAGGCAGTTCAGGAGACACGAGAGCACACCATCTTTGAGAGCCATGGGGAACCAGTTCGCCATGACCTTTTCGTCGCCGCTGGGTGCCTCGATGCTCAGCTCGTAGAGCTGCAAGAACTCTGCAGGGTCGGGGGTGCCCGCGAAGCACGGAGGCAGGTCTGGCTTGAACTTGCCGGGTAGACAACACTACGCAGCTCAGGGGTGAAGGCACGACAGCCTGCCGTGGCAACCGGAGCCCGCCGCGGAGGAAGAACCGGATCTTGGTACCCACGCGCCGCCGCCGCAGGGGGCGCGCGGTCTTGACGCGGTGGTGTTGGGAGAACAGGAGCATTTTCTTGCGGCCGAGGGACTTCTTGGCAGCTTCCTTCTTCATGCGCGGGCGCCCGGCGTGGCGGGTCGTGCCGTGGGGCCGTGCGTCTTGGTGCTAGGGTGCCGTCTTGATGCAGAGGTGGTGGAGGCGCTCCCTGAGCTACGTCACCCGCAGCCAGAGGTGGGCGAGGCAGCGAGAGAGACGGTGCGGGGGAGCCCCCAGTGGCGTTGACGACCTCAGCGATGCAGTCCAGCCAGTCCTCATAGAGGTCGTCGACTGGGCGGTAACGCAGGAGCTCGCGTGCCATGAGCAGCGCGGCCTGTGCATCCGTGGGCGCGCGACGAGCGTGGGATGACGAGCCGGCCAGAGTCAGCGACGGGGTGGCGGTGTGGCCGTCCTGCCGCACGGAGGGGTGCGGAGATGAAGCCCGCTGCTCGTTTCCCATCGGGCCGGTGGCAGCATTGGCAGCGGGTGATGGAGAGCGACGGGGAGGCCCATCGACAGGCGCCGTCTGAGCGACGCGGGCGGCAAGGGCGGCCCGGCGCTCAGCACGGGCACGGCGAGCGTCAGCCATGGATGCGGTGGAGCAGTGGGGCATGGATCGATGGAAGAAAGGCTTCAGTGCACCCCTACCTGGCGCGCCAAATGTCGGATTCAAGGTTCCGGCAAACCCTTAAGGTTCGAACTCTGGGGTTTGCACAAAGAACTCTCTCTCCCTAGCTCGCTCGGACAACGATCTCAAGGACTAGCTCGCCGAACCCAAGGAACAAGAGACACGAGAGTTTATACTGGTTCGCGCCACCGTTGTGGTGTAATACCCAACTCTAGTGTGGTGTGGTAGATTGCCTTGTAGGCTGAGGATGAACAGGTACAAGGTATGAACAGCCTTAGGAGGAGAGGTGTTCTTGCGCTCTATGAGCTGGTGAGATGGCCTTGGGGGAATGGATCCGATCCAAGATAAGTTTCCTCCTATAGTGGTGGCTAGTCCTATTTGTCGGCGTTCTGGGAACGGGGGTCCCCAGACTTGCCTGCCTGCGGCCCACGGCGTGGCTATGCTAGCAGGCCTGTACAGCCCATCTTCATCAACAAGGCATTCAAGACCCTCGCGAGGGGCCAAGCCTCCTGAGGCGGACGACGCAAGACCTCCTCAGGAGCGGCCTCACCAGGCCGCCTCGCGAGGAGCGGAGATATCAAGGCGGGGCAAACCTCGCGAGGCTCTCGTGACATGAGCCATGACGATCGACACCAGGCGGGCGCCAAGTGGGCGCCAGCGCGCGCAGCGTCCTTGTTTCCCCTTTGGTGCCAAGGGGGCAAGCGCAGGCGCGGAGTATCGAGGCATCAGGTAAAGGTTTCCATATCAGTGCAACGAGACCAAGACCAGCAGGCCAGCAGGATGGAGGTCACCATGGAGCCCAAGGCGGCGTCATCACCAGAGCCCTTTCGCAGGCGAAGACCGCTTTTGTCAGGATAGCTTGTACTAGTTGTCCCCTTTCAAATTGGTCGCAGTTGTTGGCTCCCTTCCCGCTCAATATTTGGGGAGAGGACCAGGGCCTATATAAGTAGAACTAGCCACCACCAAAGGGGGCAGCTTGATCACATCTGGTCGAGAGCCAATCCTTAGCCAAACACCGAACTCAAGAACACCTCAACCTCAGGAGGTCGTTCTTCCCCTTGTATTGTTCTTCATCAGCCCAAGAGGCAATCCACCACCACACACTGGAGTAAGGTATTACACCACAACGGTGGCCCGAACCAGTATAAATCTTGTGCCTTTGTGTTGCGAGTTCGTCGAGTTCGTCCGCGAGATCTTAGCGAGTTAGGGCGTGGATCGGTAGGAGGGAAAGAACTTCGCGCGCACCCCAGAGTTCGAACCTTAAGGGTTTTGCCGGAACCCGCGATCTGACATTTGACGCGCCAGGTAGTGGTGCGTCGGAGCCTCTTCCCTGCCGATCGATCCACCGACGCTCCACGCCCCAATGTCCGGCAATCCAAGGTCAGACTCCGACCGCTGGGCAGCTTGGCCAGCCCGAGCGGTGTCACCTGCCCATGAAGACCTCGACCCCATGCTCTAGGCGGCGCGAGCGCCATCCAACGCTGCAGGGTGCGGGCGGCGCGGCCAGGCGTCGTCCACCCTCACTCCACGGCAAGTGCGAGCCGTTGCAAGGGCAGCAAGCCACGCCGCAGCAACGACGCCGCACTCATGGCGGGAGCAGGCAAATATGCGGGCAGCGCTCACGGTGGCACGGGAGCTGCTGCGGTGCCGGCTGATGCAGAGCGGCCGGGATGCACTGCTGGAACGCGTTGCCGAGCTGCTGGATGCGGCGGTGTCGGGAGCGCCGCCCTTCTGCTATCAACTTCCTTCTCAGGCCACTACGGTGTCTCACGGCGGGCCTCGCCGCAACCACGCGCCATCGGGTGTGCCTGGGGGCTTCGTCAACACCAGCACGGCCGGCGGCGCCGGGGGCTCCGCCGCCCCCATGCTGCCCGCGACGAGCATGGGCACAAGCGTCGCCTCTCATGGTCCCAGTGAGATGCCGCGCTACCATCCTCAGGACGCCACGCTGGTCCAGGCAACATGGAGTGTGGGGCACTACGGCGAGGTGTTCAGGGTAACGGCCCCGGAAGCCTACGTACCCCGCATGATGGACCAGAGGTACGCACCGGAGGACGACCCTGACTCGTTCCTCGGAGAAGATTGGGAAGAAGGGACGCTAGAAGTTGAGGCCTTCCAGGAACCGACGGAGAACCTCAACGATCGCGCCAGCAACAACAACTACAGGGTACCAACGATCGTAGCAGCCTCGACGGAAGGAGCCCTGAAGGACTGACGTCAGGAGATGGAAACAACACACAAGAAGCCATAGCGGTACGGTACTTACACGTCGACGGCGATGTACTTCCTTCGCTTCAGCGGCCCGAAGATGCTGTTGCTGCTCGAGGATCCTTTCCTCTTGCGGAGCTCCTCGAAGTCCACGCAAAGCCGACCGAAGCGCTGGACATGGCGGCCAGTGCGGGGCAAGGCCGAGGAAGAGCTTGGAGGGACAACTTCAGGGGTGCCCGACTGCGGTGAACAGTCGGGCGCCGTCTCACCACGACCTCCTGAGGCTTGCGGGGCTTCGACCTCGGGAACCGCATGCTATGTCACCTCAGTAACCGATGCCCCAGGGGAGGGATCGCGAGCCCCCGAGGACAACGCCCCAGGATCACCACGCGGCATGTGCTCCTCAGCACTTGGTCCACCGGCCTCCGTCGGAGCTCGCCCTCCAGCACCCTCACTTGGGGCGAGCTCGGCACCGGCGGCGAGGAAGGGAACCATGTCGACGGGGTTCTCGTGGGGCCCCACCAGGCCAATCGGGCGCAGCCCCCACTCGTCAAAGGAGGGCATGCTTTCGGCAAATTCGGCGTTGTTCGCGCAGCGGTACAGCAGACAGCTCTTCCTGGGCATGTCGTCCGACAGAGGGGCACCCGTCAGGACCGTAAGCACCGTTTGCCGCGTCTTAAGAGGAAGCCCCTCCTCCTGAAACCTCATATGGTCCTGACTGCTGAGGAAGGCCCACATCGGGGGGAATGGTGCTGGAGCGGAGCGACTCGGCGCTTAACGAACTCCTTCACCACCATAGGCGCAGTCACGTCGCGGTCCTTCAACCTCCTCAGCCTGAGCCAGACAGGAACGAGATGGGGGCTCGCAAGCCTCTGGTGGCCCCAACTGGAGTTGGGAACGGCAGGCCCTGGTGGAGCATGAAGCAGAGGGCTGAGCACACCGGCGTCGACAAACACCCATCGTGTCCGAAACTCACTCGTGGATGGAGGAAGCTCAAAGTCGATCCCCGCGCCCGCTATCACGGCTACGTCTTGGAAGCTCACGCACCTCGAGCTTTGCCGAGGGTCAGTCAGATGCAATGAGAAGAAATGGCGGAAGAGGGCCACCGAAGGAGCGATGCCCACCATGGCTTCGCACACAAAGGCAAAGACGGCGAGAAGAGTCACAGATTGAGGGTCGAGATGCAGCATGTGGATCTGATAATGCTCAAGCACCGCGTTAAAGAAGACGGAGAAGGGAGGAATTAGGCCAGCCCAGAGGGCATCTATGAAGATAAGGACCTCGGTGGCTGCCCGGGCAATGCGAGTGCAAGACGCGGGCCAAGCCACCGTCTCTCCCCACTCATAGATGCAATGAGAAGAAATGGCGGAAGAGGGCCACCGAAGGAGCGATGCCCACCATGGCTTCGCACACAAAGGCAAAGACGGCGAGAAGAGTCACAGATTGAGGGTCGAGATGCAGCATGTGGATCTGATAATGCTCAAGCACCGCGTTAAAGAAGACGGAGAAGGGAGGAATTAGGCCAGCCCAGAGGGCATCTATGAAGATAAGGACCTCGGTGGCTGCCCGGGCAACTCGAAGCAGCAGAATAACTCTAGCAGCGGAATAACGACAACGATGGTGAACTCCACTCTGCAGGGACTCTGGCTGGAATGCTTATCCTAGCTCGCGAACACAGGAACAACACCAAACAAGCAAGCAATCCAGGCATGACCTGCAAACTTGCATGACACGCCAGGTCAGTACATTGAATGTACTTGCAAGCTCACAATAACCAGAAGCATTCAAGACAAACAACAGCATGGCAATTACAGGTTAAGCAGGAATTATCATGAGATCATCAGGATAACATAACATGAACATAATATCGCTAGAACAATATGATCATGGCATGAACATATAAATCTGATGATACTAGCATGCAACATGATGACACTACATGCACCATTTATTCTGCTCGGACTACCATCACATGCATCACTTACCAACCTCGGACATCACACGATCATCTCAAGATCAAATCAAGCTTGGTATAAACAATACCATAGTAACCATTAAATGACCACAAGGAGCTTGATCTTTACCCATGATTCTCGCACAACATCACGAATATCCAACAACTCAGTATCCTCGATACCACAGGGATCACTCCGGAGGTCACAACCATGACCAACACTTGGTCTCAAATGGTGATCTTTCCGGCGATCACAACCAACTTATCTCATCATCGAACCGGGGTTGTTATTAAGCACATTATTATTATTACTGTTGACCCATAGTGTGACCAACTATGAACTGGGCCCTTATCCGCGGGCGCGGCTATCGATAGATTTAATATACACTCTGCAGAGGTTAGTACACTGTATCCACCCCACGGAACCCATGGCCTCGCACTCCCATTCAGTTGGACCAACGGTCTTCCGACAAAACCGATCTACTGCCATGACACTCTCCCGGCCGCTCCGACTCACTCCCCATTGGGCTAGTCTTGGGTGGCCCCGTGTCTACCAAAGACACAACGACCACCGTCATGGTCCGTCCCAAACAGAGACAAAAGCGCTTATCATCCAACTACGAGCACACAAGGTTATGTCTGCTTACCGGGCCAGGGTATGCACGCCCATAACCTTCCCTAGTTGGAGGCACCGGTGAGAGGCACTACAATAGACCCAATTAGGACCCCCCATATGGCAAGTGTGGTTGCACTGGTCAGCTCGATTTGGTGGCACCATGACTCAGCCAACAGTTGTTCAAGTTCAGTTTAATCCGGTTAAACTTGAATGCAATATGCTGAGCCATGATAAAATAACATGATGCAATTACAACACATGAACATGATATCAACATAATCATGAGGGTACAACATAACTATCCACCATATCAACAATGAATCATATCCATCTGAGCATAGTATAATGACGAGCATGAATATCACAAGTACAACACTACTCATAGAAACCTAGCATGACCACTAGCATCAATAATAAATATCATGCAAGACATATCAACCATGCTACTATGCAATCATTTAACCAACGGGATGCAATGGAACATGCATAACAACGGTACTCGGGACAGACGGCAGTCATGCACCGAAGACCATCACCAACATCAACATGTACTACTAGCAAGCATAAGCATATGAAAGGAATACTAGCAACTATCAGGGCATGATAACCAGGTGCATAACAACATAGAAAACATGTAAATACTAACCCAGAAGCATTACCGAAACGACGATAACCATATTTTAAACAAGCAATCATTTAATAAATATTCAAGTTGAAAACCATGGCTACTGCATGACTATCATGCAAGTGGGTATTGTGGCTTGCTTGGGTATGAAGAAGGCACCGGGGAGAAGTGCGGTGAAGCCGCGGAAAGATTTGCCGGAAACAGTTCTCTCTCGAAGGGGCTGTTTAAGTGCAAGGGCAAAAAGTTCATTTTCAGAATGTCAAAACATGATGAAAATGATACCAACAGAACAGGCTCGACGAGACGAAGAAGTGAGCGCTGGTTTCACCTCAATCGCAGTTACGGTTGCGGAGTTATGAGGTGTAGAATACGAAGGACCCATCTGTGAATATTTCTTTAGCAAACAGGTCCCTGAGTGGATAAGACAGAAACGGATCTCAGAAAATACGCTTTCTGAGTTAGAAAACGTATTCCGGGCTGATGAAGGAAAGAAGTACGCTTTCGAGCAAATGAAAGCGTACAAATGGTAGTACGCCTTCGGTTAAATGAAAACGCACTCACCCGGGGCGCTTCCACTTATCCACGTCATTAGCGGCGGGGCCGGGCTCCTGGGTCACTTATAGGTGGGGCCCGCCATTCACTCTCTCTCCTGCATCATTCCTTCTTCTTCCTCCTGCACTCGAGAGAGGCAGAGACGAGGCCGGCCGCCTCGACGGCGAGTCCCGGCGACTCCGGCCATCTCCCGCGGAGCTCGGCACACCGGTGTGCTCGGGAAGAAGCGGCGCATCTGATGGCGTAGGGCACGGCCACCAAGGAGCACCGAGGCGAGGGCAGTTTCAAGGACGGCGGACGGTGGCTACGGACGATGATGGACTTGGCACCCAGGCCACCCGAGGAGGAGGAGAAGATGTGGGGAGGTTCGGCATGCTCCGGGCTGTCTACTGGAAGTGGAAAGAGGGAGAGGGAGGCTCGGACTCGAGCTAATTTAGGAGGAAGACCGCGGCGGCCATGGTGGTGATGGGGGTCGAGGAGAGCGGCTCGAGCTCGGGCAAGGCACTAGGGAGGACTAGAGGAGCGAGGCGAAGTTGCTGGTGAGGAGAGACGGGGTCGGGGAGGCCTATATATAGCCGGGGCGAGGGAGTGTCGCGCTGGCGTTGCCGCGGACGCGTGGCCGGCGCCACGGACGCG
Organism: Aegilops tauschii subsp. strangulata; assembly: GCF_002575655.3. Taxonomy (NCBI): domain Eukaryota; kingdom Viridiplantae; phylum Streptophyta; class Magnoliopsida; order Poales; family Poaceae; genus Aegilops; species Aegilops tauschii. The sequence continues at coordinate 343,958,290 of NC_053037.3, forward strand.
TGCGCGCGCACTCGAGCTCGGGGGAAAGCGACGGGGAGACACAGGGAGGAGCCCACGGGGCAGAGGGAGCCCACAGAGCACGGGGAGGAAGAAGACAGCGACGAACAGAGCTAAATGGCCACTGTTCGCTCGTGGTCACGCGGCGGTCAGCATCGGTGAGCAAGCGTACGGAGGGGGAGAAGGGTCAAGAGAGTGGGCGATGACGAGGGCTATCTGCTGGACACGCTCATGCTCGCAAAGCCAACGAGAGGGGGAGGGGCCCGAGCAAGAAACCATCCATCTCGCGTCCATGGCATGCCAGAGAAGTGGTCACCGCGCGCACTGGTGCACACAGTGGCACACGGCCGGCCAAACGATGTTTGGGGGTTTGTCCTTCCTGGGGAGGTTGCAACTGAGGTGGTAGTTCGGTTAAAAGTTCTCTGGTTAAACGGTAAGCAACCTCTGAAGTTTACTTGTCACGCCCAATATGCGACCCTATCCGAGAGGAACTCGAAGGTCCCACCAAGGATAGACCCGCATATTGAAACGCTTTTGTAAGGTGGATATCATTACATCATACCATTACATAATAGTTGGGGATACATACAAGAGGCATACAACGCCACATGAATACAACAACATCATACATAAGAGCAGCATCCGACTACGGATGAAACACAAACAGAAGCTCAAATGACATCCACCCTGCTAGCCCAGGCTGCCGACTTGGAATCTATCCCCTGATCGAAGAAGAAGCAGAAGAAGAAGTCCAAAACAAGCAAACATCGCTCTCGCGTCATGAACATCGCAAAACATGTACCTCCAACCGTTGTTGTAGAAATCTGTGAGCCACGAGAACTCAGCAATCCCATTACCATGGATATCAAGACTGGCAAAGCTTAATGGGTAAGGAAAGGATAGGTGGTGAGGTTGCAGCAGCGACTCAGCATGTATGGTGGCTAACATACGCAAATAAGAGCGAGAAGAGAAGCAACGGAACGGTCGTGAAACTAGCAATGATCAAGAAGTGATCCTGAACTCCTACTTACGTCAAACTTAACCCAAAAACCGTGTTCACTTCCCGGACTCCGCCGAAAAGAGACCATCACGGTTACACACACGGCTGATGCGTTTTATTTAAGTCAAGTGTCCGGTTCTCTACAACCGGACATTAACAAATTCCCATCTGCCACATAACCGCGGGCACGGCTCTCGAATGTTTATACCCTGCAGGGGTGTCCCAACTTAGCCCATTATAAGCTCTCACGGTCAACGAAGGATATTCCTTCTCCCGGGAAGACCCGATCAGTCTCGGAATCCCGATTTACAAGACATTTTGACAATGGTAAAGCAAGACCAGCAAGACCGCCCGGATGTGCCGACAAATCCCGATAGGAGCTGCACATATCTCGTTCTCAGGGCACACCGGATGAGCCAGACGTCGGGTTGGCATAGACCCTGGTTGCCCAGGGGGCGCCGGACATCGCTCGGTTTGGACCAGCACTTGGAGAAGCACTGGCCCGGGGGGTTAAAATAAAGATGACCCTCGGGAGCACGACTCCCAAGGGAAAAGAAGTAGGTGATAGGCAAATGGTAAAACCAAGGTTGGGCCTTGCTGGAGGAGTTTTATTCAAAGCGAACTGTCAAGGGGTCCCCATAACACCCAACCGCGTTAGGAACGCAAAATCAAGGAACATAACACCGGTATGATGGAAACTAGGGCGGGAAGAGTGGAACAAAACACCAGGCATAAGGCCGAGCCTTCCACCCTTTACCAAGTATATAGATGCTTTAATTAAATAATAGATATTGTGATATCCAACAAAGTTCATGATATCCATGTTCCAACATGAAACAAACTTCTTCATCTTCACCTGCAACTAGCAACGCTATAAGAGGGGCAGAGCAAAAGCGGTAGCATATCCAAACAACGGTTTGCTAGGAAGGGTAAAAAGGTTAGAGGTTTTCATGGCAATTTGGGAGGCTTGAAGAACAAGTGGTAGGTAGCGCGACATAGCGATAGCATCGAGACAACTAGCATAGCAATGATAGTAATGAGATCCAAGGTGACGGTCATCTAGCCTGAAATCCCGTTAGGAAGAAGAACGAGTCCATGAAGAAGATGAAGCCACGAAGACGAACCAAGTGTAGACGAACGAATCCTCACGATCGCAACGAAACAGGAACTAACGGGAAGGAGCACAACTGGAAAGAAGCAAACAACATGGTAAATCACACAACACATAACAAGACATGATGCTCAACCAAGTATGATGCATGAAAAGGCTACAAGATGCTACTCATGGCAAGAGATGATGCAAACAAGAACAACACATCAAAGCAAGTTTAAATAAGGCCGGGAGCAACATATGACAATTCCGGTAAGTCCTCATATGCAAATTTCGAAATTGGTCCAGATCTGAATAAGCCTTATGTTCAAGTTGTTAAACAGCAAGTTAAGATGCACCAAGATGATCTACACGAAATTCTAGTCAAGTTACATATAAAGTTCATTTAGTTCGGAGCTACGGCCTAGAAGATATGAGCAAACCAAGTTAAACCTGGCATTGATGCAAAATGCATTCAAACATCAAGCAAACACTCTCAAAACAAGGATGCAACAAGGTAATATGAAACTACATGCAATTCTAAGCAAGTTACATATAGAGCATGCTCAAAACGGAGCAACGGTGCAACACATACACTCCAAATGAGATATAGCAACAATCTGTCCAAAACAGCAACTAGGCATCTTACAAGCATCAAAACAATATGCTACAGCACCTCAAGATGAATACAATAGGCATGGTCATGATTTACAAATGAAGATTAACAAAATATGAACACTGAGCTATCTCCATAAACCACTGGAACATGCTCAAAAGGACATGGCAAGATTGCGAATAATAACAGTTTCACAGACACGGCAGAAATTACTGGGCATGGCAGAAATAACATCAGGTTGCTATGTTTAGAGCTATCAAACAACAAGTTACAACAAGCTATCATGGCAAACTTAAGCATGGCATGCTAGTAATAAAAGCACTTAACAAAACTCCCTTAATGAACTAACCAAAGATCAACAGAAAAGATGGTAGGATCCATGCAAACATGGCAAGTGATATGACAGATTCAGACTTGTACAACTCACCCCAAAGCAATACATGGCATGACAAGATGACCAACAATAAGAAGACACATTTATGGAGCTAAACATGGCAAGAGCAAGTTCATAGGGTGCATGGATCACTAGCAAAACACATGGCAATACTGGACTTCATGTTAATAGGCTAACAGCAACATTATTTAGCAAGTTTGGAGCAAGATTACAACAAGCTACAGCAGGCTATAAATGCAAACAAGGGCACGGATGGATAGAGCATAACATGTATAACAAAACATCCTTAGTGAACGTCTCCAGATTATGCATAGAATAACTAGTAGCAACAGGTTTACATGACATCACAACATAACAGACTCAGCAAAAATGACCAAGTCACAGAAATCAGCAACATCATAGAGGCTAGTTTGCATGCTTGTTTCAATCAACACATGGCATATCATGAAGAGTGGATTGCACCAAATCAAACATGGCATCTTGTAACACATAAAACATGTAGACATCATGCTCAAAAGAAAATCACACAAAAAGATATAAAAATGACAAATGAGCAAGATCTGTTAAACTACAGCAGACAACATCACATAGTAGTCTTGCAACGATGATTTGGGCATCAAGATGTACTAAAATGAATATGATACAATGGAACAAAATGAAGAGCATCTCACGATGAACATTTTGACATATCATTCACGCAAAACGGAGTTACGGACATGGAGGTATGGAATGGCAAAGTGGGCACCAGAATATGCAAATTGAGGGACTTAAGAATTTCGGGGCAACCTCGAGGGAAAAGTCAACGCGGGCGAGGGAGGCGGCGGATCTCGCTGGAGTCGGGGATGAAGATGGCCGGAGAGGTTGCCGGCGACCGGATCCGGGGCTCCCATGGCCGGATCTGGCCGGAGGAGGGGCGGCGCCGGCGGAGGAGCTAGGCGGCGACGGTTGGCGGCGGGATCTCCGGCGACAGGCGGCGCGCGGGGTCGGCGGGGCCGGCGGGGGGGGGGGGGGGCAGGCGCGGTCCGGCGAGGGGAGGCGCCGGCGACGGAGATCGGGCGGCGGCCGGCGGGACACAGCAGGGCGGCGAGCCGCGGGCTCGAGCACGAGGCACGGGGCAGCACCCGCGGGGAGCGGCGGCGGCGAGATGGGCCCCGCGGGCCGGCTGCGGGCTGCAGCGGGCCGCGCGGTGGGAGGCGCAGGGAGGGCGACGTGGCAGCGGCGGATTCGTCGGGGACGGCAGCGCGGACACGTCCGGCGGCGAGGTTTTCGTCCGACGGCGGGAGGGGAGCGGGGCTAGGGTTTGGACTGCGAATTTCGGGGGAGGGGACTTATTTATAGATAGAGGGAGCTAGGAGAGTCCAAATGAGGTGCGGTTTTCGCCCACACGATTGTGATCGAACGGCGGACAGCATGGAGGGGGTTTTGTTGGGTTAGTGGGCTGATTTGGAGGGGTGATGGGCTGCAAGACAAAAGGGGCTTTCGGGGTACGCGGTTGACCGTTGGGGCATCAAACGACCTCCAAATGGAACGAAATTTGACGGGCGGTCTACCGGTGATATACCAAGGCCACTCGGAAAATCTCGGCCCATTCCGAGAACGTTTTCCTGCGGCTCACAAAACAAGGTCTGAGAGGGGCGCCGGGGGCGCGTGTGGGAGTGTCGAAACGCGAAACGGACAACGGGGCAAAGGACCGAATGCAAGTTTTGAAAAATATGCAGATGAAAAGCAGATGATGACATGGCAAGATGCAACACACAAGCAAATGACATGGCAATGACGACGAATAACTGGAAGACACCTGGCGCATCGGATTCAGGGCATTACATTACTGCAATAAACTTGGCCGTGAAACAGTACTCAACCGAGGTAAGATTAGAGGCAAACGAGTTATTTGGTAGATTTAGGTTAGGAAGGACTACCATACTGGGGAGTTTGGCAGGAAATGGACCAAGATTTAATGCACTTGCTTTGCAACTACATAATCTGGTCCAGAAACTTGATCAGGAAGGTGCACTCACATGGAGTGTCAAATTGAGCTCAAATTGGTCAAGGCAGAGTAATTTGGTCCTATGAAGATTCTCAAAAAGTCTCATACCAATTGGCGCAGCCAAACTGGTACTTGCTTCATAAACATCTCCTCTAGACAGAAACTTGCAAAAATTCTAGAGGAATAATGGCTTGATGAACCATGCCCAAAATGGGTGGAGGTAGGTGATATGGATAATAGAAGGCATAGAAAAATTGGCATCCATAACGGAGCAAGATAAAATATACCTGCTTCACAAACTGAAATTTTGGACAGAATCAAAGAATGGAAGATGAGCTCACATGGAGGCATGACATGAGCTCTAATTTGGTGGAGGGCTATGATATGATGATATGAGGGATAATGCAAAATGGCAACTTATTTGGATATGCCTAGCTTGCACCTCCTTCACAAAGCTTCTTTCTGGATAGAAACTTTGGAAAATCATAATTAAATAATTACTAGGCAAATGAGGTTGCATTTTGGCATTGGCAATGATATGGACAGGAAAAGGTTTCCAAGGAGTTTGAGGTCAATTGGGAAAAGGAAAATAGCACTTGCTTCACAATGTGCCACTTAGGGCAGAATAGGAAATGAATTATTTGAGCATGATGATAAACATGACAAATGAAATATTTTGCCATATTTGAGAAATATATGACCCAAAAAATTTATGAGAATTATTGGGGAATTTTAGGAGTGATGGAAATAAAGGTTGCTTCACCACCTAGGGCAATTTGAGTTATTCCTTTAATAGAAAAGGAATATTCCCAATGAAAAGAATATTGGGATTTGGGCTAGGATGAAAATGACAGAGTCTAGGGAAGGATTTGGGAATGACAAGCCACTGTGGAAAAAAAGCAGAGGGCATCTTCTTTAGTTTCCAGACCACAAAGCCACGAGAAAAGAAAACTCAAGCAAAAACCTCATAAAAACAAAAGAAAAAGAAAGGGCCAAAAATAAGGCTGTCATAGGAGCAGAGTCTCGAGAAAGCAGAGAGATTGGGGGAGCCAGGCGTGGACGAGGGAAGAATAAATGTGTAGGCTGTAGGGGCCGCATAGCGAGGCGGATTCAAGGGCGGCGTGGGGAAGCGGAGACGCCCACGTCCAATCAACCGCCACGCGTCGACCAAGGCCGCAGGCTTTTGGGGCCCGCGGCGTTCCGTACTTGACCTTAGCCTTCGCCTCGAAGCCAAGAACGAGCGCACCTTGGGCCCGGGGGCTACTGTCGGCGTTCTGGGAATGGGGGTCCCAGACTTGCCTGCCTACGGCCCACGGCGTGGCTATGCTAGCAGGCCTGGACGGCCCATCTTCATCAACAAGGCATTCAAGACCCTCGCGAGTGGCCAAGCCTCGCGAGGCGGACGACGCAAGACCTCCTCAGGAGCGGCCTCACCAGGCCGCCTCGCGAGGAGCGGAGATATCAAGGCGGGGCAAACCTCGCGAGGCTCTCGTGACGTGAGCCATGACGATCGACACCAGGTGGGCGCTAGGCGGGCGCCAGCGCGCGCAGCGTCCTTGTTTCCCCTTTGGTGCCAAGGGGGCAAGCGCAGGCGCGGAGTACCGAGGCATCAGGCAAAGGTTTCCATATCAGTGCAACGAGACCAAGACCAGCAGGCCAGCAGGACGGAGGTCACCGTGGAGCCCAAGACGGCGTCATCACCAGAGCCCTTTCGCAGGCGAAGACCGCTTTTGTCAGGATAGCTTGTACTAGCTGTCCCCTTTCAAATTGGCCGCCGTTGTGGGCTCCCTTCCTGCTCAATATTTGGGGAGAGGACCAGGGCCTATATAAGTAGAACTAGCCACCACCAAAGGGGGCATGTTGATCACATCTAGTCGAGAGCCAATCCTTAGCCACACACCGAACTCAAGAACACCTCAACCTCAGGAGGTCGTTCTTCCCCTTGTACTGTTCTTCATCAGCCCAAGAGGCAATCCACCACCACACACTGGAGTAGGGTATTACACCACAACGGTGGCCCGAACCAGTATAAATCTTGTGCCTTTGTGTTGCGAGTTCGTCGAGTTCGTCCGCGAGATCTTAGCGAGTTAGGGCGTGGATCGGTAGGAGGGAAAGAACTTCACGCGCACCCCAGAGTTCGAACCTTAAGGGTTTTGCCGGAACCCGTGATCCGACACTATTTATAGAGGCCCTGGTCCTCTTCCCAAATGTTAGGTGGGAAGGGATCCCACAACGGCCAATTTTGAAGGGAGACAACTAGTATAAGTAATCCTGACAAAAGGTGGTCTTCGCCTATCAAAGGCTCTGGTGGTGATGCAGCTGTGCGCTCCGCGGTGACCTCCCTCCTACCGTCATGCTGGCATTGGTCTCGTTGCACGGATATGGAAACCTTTGCCTGATGCCTCGGGAATCCTCGCCCGCGCCTACCTCTTTAGCACCAAAGAGGAAACTGCTACTCTGTGCCCGCTGGCGCCCGCCTGGCTTCGGTCGTCATGGCTCACGTCACGGGAACCACGCGAGGTGCCCCTTGCCTTGATATCTCCGCTCCTCGCGAGCCAGCCTAGCGAGGCTGCCCCTGAGGAGGTCTTGTGTCATCCGCCTCGCGAGGCTGGGCCCCTCGCGAGGGTCTTGAGTGGTTGCTGATGAAGATGGGCCGTACCGGGCCGCTGGGTAGAGCCATGCCGTGGGCCGCAGGCAGGCAAGTCTGGGTACCCCCGTTCCCAGAACGCCAACATAGGACTAGTCATCTGTCTCTGAATCCATCTCTGAGGAGCTATCGGAACCCAACAAGAGATCTGCTTCGACAGGTAGCATTTTCTGCTCTGAAGGCCTTGTTTTCACTCCGGATTTTCCATCTCCCACCCAAATGGCTGATTCACATGAAGAGTAGTTTAATGTACAAACATTGTCGACAAATGGAAATGTAATGAAGAAAATTATGGGCAAGATATCATTCAAATATATGATGCCTGGTTAAACAGGATGGCATTGCACATTTCACATATATTATGGCTGGCTAAAAGACATGAGACTACATAATTCGCATATATGATATAGAAACTAAATAGGTGGCATTACAGAACATGTCTAAACTAAGCAGATGACATATATGATGTCGAAAGTAGGCACTGCAAGGCAACATATGCAAGATATGACTAACATCATCATGCCAAGGTAGACCAAACACGTTGGGGGGTAAATAGGAGGGGTCAGCTACATCTGAATCCGCCTTAGAACAGATATCTTCCTCTGGATTACAATCTGGAGAGGGGGGAGGGTTTGCCATTGAACCCACCATGGAGCAATGTCTGCATGACATTGTATTGCCGCGCAAAACTCTTCTCTTTTTCGCTACATGTTCAACATGACTATGTACAATATCTGACATGCATATGAAAAAGTTATGGTGAGATTATGTAAGGAGAGCATGCAGAAATCTAGAGTGATGGTAACAACCAGTGGATGGATCCAAAACTAATGATAGCAGGCTGATGATTGCTTTAATTTAATAAAAAGACAAATGATGATTGCTTTACTATTTGTTTCCCACCCAAGATGAACAACATAGGCATACCCTAGGTGAACCAGATATTAGACAGAGATACTATTCATTATTGCCTCGATATGTGCCCCACAACTAATTTAGAACTCAAATTTGAACATTAATTTGGACCTGACTTGGAGTCTAAGAGGTGAACAGGACGATAAAGTAGCAGGTAATTTTAAGCAATGCATGACATAAGCAGAAACTAATTTAGTACTCCTCAGGTTCATCTGCTGAGTCGATGATGGTGATGCCATTGCGGTGGGTGCCGGCGCCAGGGAAGGAGATCTGAGGCGGCGGAAACGGTCAGGAGTCGTGATGTTTGGTTTGGTGGATGCTTCTGTCGATGGAGAAGCTCATGTGAGGTGGACGACGTCGCGGCAGGAGCAGGACGAACCACACAAAGTTTTATTCGGCACCTACCTATAACTGAAGTAATTTTGTAAGGGCTCATTTGGCTTGCATGATTCTAAAAATGCAGGGGTAGGAAAAACACCAGAATAGGATTGGAATGCACATGGTAAACAGAGCATTTGTAAACACATGATTTCTGTCAACTTTGGTGTTTGGTTCACAGGAATTAGAAGAGCAGAGGAATGCAAAGAAACATGGCCAAAATAAAGTGAAACCATATGAAAGTGTGTACAGTTAGAATGTTATACTGCCACTAATGCACTTGGTCTTGTTTTCATACATAGGATTTCGAAAAGTAGGTCCAGGTGGATGTTTTGCTCCATTCCTTTCAACAAAATGCATGAATAATTGAATAGTAGAGTGCCATAGGAAAATTTCCTATTGCTATGTTTTTCGGTTGAACCAAAATAGCCCTAATGGATCGACATGAATGTAGAGTAATAAGTGATGCGACAAGTGTACAACCTCTTTGTCGTAGCCGTGTCGACCTCAGCATCATTGGGTTGGTCGCTGAAGAAGTTGAGGCAGAGGTGGCTGTCGGAGGTGTGGAGGAAGATCTGAGGAATCTGTAGATGGCGTCCAGGGCATTGCTCTGTTGTGATGGATAGTTCCGTCGTTGGAGCAGCTCCTGCGAGCCGTAAGACATGTGGCTAAAGCAGCACAAGACAAACATTGTTAATCTCAAGTGAGATTCTAATAGCATCTCCAATAGATGATGTAAAATACATTACCAAAAAATGATAGATGTAAAGTTTACATCACCAAAACCATCGGACTACAACAAATGAGGTAAAAACTGTTGACTCTGAACTTAACTGTCGAAACTAAAATTTACTGTGAAATCTGAATGTTACTGTTGAAAATGAACGCAATGGTAGCAGAGAGGCACTTCACATGTAGTTTAGGGAGGGCATGCGGTTCATCTTCAACCTGCACCCCCTTGAGCCGCCAACCACCACCGGCCGAACCGCCGGCCCCCGCCGCCCGCGGCCGACGGCGCTCCCGCGCCGCCTCGCCGCCCTGAAACCACTCCCCACCGCCGGTCCGCCGCCCCCCGGCCAGCCCTCTAGCCCCCCCCCCCCCCCCGCGCTGAGATTTTTCTCCGGCGATTCCCACACCACCGCCCCACCACCGCGCCCCCCATCGCCGGCGACCACCGCCCCCACCCTAAACCCTAAGATAGATAGTGGGGTACCTCTCCGGCGTGGCCCCCTCCCCGCTGCGGGTGGTTCTTCCTTAACTCCGGCGAGCCCCCCTCCCTGCTGCGGGTGGTTCTTCCTTAACTCCGGCGAGCCCCCTCCCCGCTGCGGGTGGTTCTTCCTTAACTCCGGCAAGCCCCCCTCCCCGCTGCGGGTGGTTCTTCCTTAACTTCGGCGAGCCCCCCCTCCCCCTGAAAATCGACTGACAGAAAAGTCGATTCAGTCAACTGAAGTGTAGCTAAATCGGAGCAGAGCAGCAACACGAGTGAGCAAGCGCCGGAGCAGCCGCAGCGTGAGCAAGCGAGCGAGAGCCGGAGCAGCAGCAGCGCGAGCGACAGCCGGGGCAGCAGCAGCAGATCCGGATGGTATGGATGCGCCGTCGAAGGGGCCTCGCACTGGGGGAGATCCGCCATGGAGATGTCGCCCGCGGCGCCGGCTTCGAGGTAGCCACTCCATGGGGGTGCGGGATGGAGCACCGTCGGTGCCGGGAGGTCGAGTTAAGGAGAAGGTGTGATGCGATGGGTGTACAACCTCTTTGGTGGCGTCGAGTAGGCCTCGGCTTCATCCGAGGAGTCGGTGAGGATGTTGTGGTTCCGGTGGAGCAGGTTAAGGCGGCGCTATGGGGATCGAGCAGTCGCGATAGACGAGGCGATCGTCGAAGCAGCTCCTTGGAGGTGGAGGACGGGGCGGCTGAACCGGCGGGACGACGAGATGGACAACGGATCCTCATCCGAGGAGGTGGATCAGGGATGTCGAGCTATTGCGATGGATGACGTCGTCGGGGAAGAGGCTCCGGCTGGGCAGCGGTGAGGTGGCAGATGGAGGAGGGTGGGGTTTCGCGGCTGGAACGGAAAGGTTTTGGCGGCCTGGGATTACGAATGGTGAAAAGGAGACGATGGGAGGGGGAACCATGACTTAGGGACGCGCTTGTCCAAAATGTAGGGTGTGTTACAAAAGTACCCCCACCGATTGAACTAGCGGCCCTTTTGGCTCAGGGTTAGAAGGGGGATTTCGTGTGTCGGGATTTGGCAGCTGGAGGGAGTTTTCGCGTGCGTTGTAATTTCGGAATAGCAAGGTGAGGGTTGTGAAGGCACGGGTTTTGGGAGCACGATACCTGAATTTTCGGGATATAACAACGCGCGGGTTGAATTTTAGGGACAAGCCTAACGTGTAATATTATACTTGTACGTACCAAATCAATTCGCACTTCCCTCAACGGAAAAAACTAAAAAAATAAAACTATTCACACCACACAAAGAGAGAGTCTTGTCCCATTTTACTATACAAATGCTATTCAAAGCTATGAATCCATGTTATGTCCAATTAAAAAAATTCGCTGGCTGTATAATGCATGGAACTGTGACGCCCGGATAATAAGGCTACAGTAATCCCTCCTTAATGATGCCATGTCACCACGATTACTGTTGATAATCTCGCGTTAGTTCGAAAACTGGTTCGAATTCAAATTCAAAATAAAGGCAAACAACAAAAGTTTTCAAATATTAAAACTAAATTGTTCGGATTGTGTCAAATAATGCATAAGTAATTATGATGGAAAAATCACATTTTATAAAAGGTTTAAATGCACTTAAGTAATTAAAATAGTAGGTAAAAAATTAAATAAATGTAAAGACAACAAAATTAGAAAATAAAACAAAAACGAAAGAAAGAAGAAAAGAAACCCCCCTCTCCCCTGGGCCAGGTGGCCCAACTAGCCAACAGCCGGCCAACCCACCAACTGGCCGGCCCAAACCCCCCTCCATATACCCACTAGTGGGAAACCCAAACCCTAACCGACACCCCACTCCCCCCCACTCGTTCGCTCCCCCCCCCCCCGATCCAGTTCTAGATCAGGATCGAGCCCGGCGACGACCGCCCCCGACGCCGCTGGACCGCGCCGCCGCCCGGAGCCCGTGCCACCTCGCCGGCATGCCTCCCCTGCGTGCATCGTCTCTGTCCTCCTCCCCAAGCCCCGTTGCCCCGTCCCTACGAACCCCGGTGAGGCCCTTGGCCTCCTCTTCCCTTCGCCCTGCCGCACTGCTGAACCGCCCGCGTGCGCTCACCACGGCCGGCCGCCCTCTGCTCCCTACCCACGCGCACATGCCCCTCGCTGCTGCTAGCAACTCACGCCCGCGGTCGCCGTTCCCCGCGTCCGGCCTCGGCAACCACCGTGCCCCACCTCGTTGCGCCTCGCCCCTGCTCGCCTGCCATCACCGACACGCGCCGGCCGCGTCCAGCGCCACCGCGCGCGCTCGCGCTGACCACGGCCGCCCGGACACCCCCTCGATGGCCGCCGCCCGCTCGCGCCCGCGGCACCCCCTTTCCCCCGCCGATCTGCCGCTGCGGCTCACCGCCGCCCCGCGACGCTCCCCGCCCTGCTGCTCCTTCCCCGTGCGCCGCACCGCCGCCTCATCCCTGCCCTCCCGCTACTCGCCGCCCCTGCCGCTCATCGCGACCGCTGGTGGCCACTCCGCCACGCGCCGCACCGCCCGCGCCACGCCGCCGCAGCCTGCAGCCCGCCCCCTCGCGCGACCCCTGCCGCCCTCGGTCGGCCTCGCCGGAGCCGTTCTCGGCCGGCCTCGCCGTAGCCCCGGGCGTGCGCCCGAACGAACGGGTGCTGGGCACCCGTTGCGCCCGTGCCCGCTAATGCCGGCGCCCGCTAAAGCCCCTATGGGCCTATGACAGAGGGGCCCCGCCCACAGAACGTTTTATAAAAAAGGATTCAATAAACAAATAAATAAATAATAATTAAGATAATTAATTAATTAAGTTAATTGATCATAATTAGATTAATCTAACCAATAATTAACCTAATTAACTGTTAGTTAATTAATCAATCAATGACAGTGGGACCCACATGTCAGTTTGACTTAGTCAACTGACTGTTTGAATGTTGACGTCATACTGACGTCAGCAAGCACTATTCTGGATAATGTTGAATTAAAATAATTAAATAAATGCTAAAAATGATTTAAATCTTTTAAAATCAATATAAAATAAACCATAATTCAGATGAAAATGTTTTCTACATGAAAGTTGCTCAGAACGACGAGACGAATCCGGATACGCAACCCGTTTGTCCGCCACACATCCCTGGCATAGCGAACATGCAACAATCCCCCTCCATTTCATCTGTCCGAAAATGTCAGACACCGGGAATACTTTCCCGGATGTTTCCCCCCTTTGCCGGTATCACCTACTACCGCGATTGGGCACCCCTAGTAACGCTCATTGTCGTGTCATGCATCGCCATGCATATGTTTGCATTATATTTATTGTTTCTTCCCCCTCTTCTCTCGCTAGACTCCGAGACCGACGCCTCTGCTACCTAGTACGACTACGGTGTTGACGACCCCTCCTTCTTGCCAGAGCTTCCAGATATCGCCTATTCCTTCTCTCTACTGCTTGCATTAGAGTAGTGTAGCATGTTACTGCTTTCGATTAATCCTATTCTGCTGCATAGCCTGTCATTGTTGCTACAATTTTTGATACCTTTACCTGCTATCCTAATACTTAGTATAGGATGCTAGTATTCCATCAGTGGCCCTACATTCTTGTCCGCCTGCCATGCTATACTACTGGGCCGTGATCACTCTGGAGGTGATCACGGGCATATGCTATATACTTTATACTGTTACATTACTTATGATACTGTTCGGAGATGGGGGCTGAAGGGGCAGGTGGCTCCATCCCGGTAGAGGTGGGCCTGGGTTCCCGACGGCCCCCGACTGTTAGTTTCTAACGGAGCGACAGGGCAGGTTGAGACCACCTAGGAGAGAGGTGGGCCTGGCCCTGGTCGGCGTTCGCGGATACTTCAATTAACACGCTTAACGAATCTTGGTATTTGATCTGAGTCTGGCCACTGGCCTATACGCACTAACCAACTACGCGGGAACAGTTATGGGCACTTGACGTCGTGGTATCAGCCAAAGCCTTCTTGACGTCAGCGACTGAGCGGCGCGCGCCGGGTTGGACTGGAACGCCTGCTCTTGTATAAGGGAGGCTAGGTCTCCTCACCGGCCGCGTACGCAACATGCAGGTGTGCAATGGGCGATGGGCCCAGACCCCTGCGCGCATAGGATTTAGACCGGCATGCTGACCTCTCTATTGTGCCTAGGTGGGGCTGCGACGTGTTGATCTTCCGAGGCCGGGCATGACCCAGGAAAGTGTGTCTGGCCAAAGGGGATCGAGCGTGTTGGGTAATGTGGTGCACCCCTGCAGGGAAGTTTATCTATTCGAATAGTCGTGTCCCTCGGTAAAAGGACGACCCGGAGTTGTACCTTGACCTTATGACAACTAGAACCGGATACTTAATAAAACACACCCTTCCAAGTGCCAGATACAACCCGGTGATCGCTCTCTCACAGGTTGACGAGGAGAGGACCGTCGGGTAGGTTTATGCTACGCGATGCTACTTGGTGAACTTACCATCTAGTCTGTTCTACATGCTGCAAGATGGAGGCTGCCAGAAGCGTAGTCTTCGACAGGACTAGCTATCCCCCTCTTATTCTGGCATTCTGCAGTTCAGTCCACCGATATTGCCCCTTTACACAGATACCCATGCATATGTAGTGTAGATCCTTGCTTGCGAGTACTTTGGATGAGTACTCACGGTTGCTTTTCTTCCTCTTTTCCCCCTTTCCATTCTACCTGGTTGTCGCAACCAAATGCTGGAGCCCAGGAGCCAGATGCCACCGTCGACGATGACTCCTACTACACCGGAGGTGCCTACTACTACGTGCAGACCGCTGACGACGACCAGGAGTAGTTTAGGAGGATCCCAGGCAGGAGGCCTGCGCTTCTTTCGGTCTGTATCCCAGTTTGTGCTAGCCATCTTATGGCAACTTGTTTAACTTATGTCTGTACTCAGATATTGTTGCTTCCGCTGACTTGTCTATGATCGAGCACTTGTATTCGAGCCCTCGAGGCCCCTGGCTTGTATTATGATGCTTGTATGACTTACTTTATTTTAGACTTGTGTTGTGATATCTTCCCGTGAGTCCCTGATCTTGATCGTACACGTTTACATGTATGATTAGTGTACGATTGAATCGGGGGCGTCACAGGAACCTACTCATACCAACATTTTAGTGCATTCCAAATGTCTAAACTACCGCTGCAATTCGAACTAAATTTGAATTCATTTCTCTATTTCAATAAGAATCTATGATCATGATTGTTGCCAACTTCAACCATCATTCGTGTATTGCCTTAACAACACACCACATGATTATTGTAGAGATAGATATGAACTATGTGTACTATATGAACTCGAATTCAATTTTTTGAATACACTTGATGTTGATTCCAAATAATAGTACATTTGATGTACTAACTAGATATTCATAATCTAAACCATGTTCCATACGTACACCGTGTTTATCACACATAGTATAGTGCCCCGCCCCCTACATTATGATAATATTTAGCCCTGAGCTGCAAAAGCCACACATTAGCCCAAATTATAATTAATGTTCTACATTAGGATATCTTCTTGAAGTATCCGTATCCACTTTTTATAATGAATTATGATCTTTGTTCGTCTTTTACACCTTCACGATCCTCTTCTCTTTGTAGCTAGCTAGCGCTAACTTTCTATCATGCATGCACACGCCCGTCCCCCTCTCACCCTCCCTCAGCGTCCCCTCCGTCGCGCACGTTCGTTATTTCTCTTTAGGTTGTTCACCCGCGGTGTGTGTAAGCTCCCCGGCTCCTTCTTTCCGGCACACACTGGTCAATATACCTCTCTAGCCAAGTGTGCCTACCACAAACACATACTTCCCCTCTTCTCTTCTCACCGTCCATGCCCCCCTATGTCCAATACGGTTCCACGCAGGTGCACAATCCCGCCCCTCTTTTCATCGATCTCATACTCGCACACTCCTCCCCCTTCGACATAATAGGCCTCTCGCACCACCTCCTAGCCGCACCCCTCTCCCCCTGTCTGTCTCTCCGGACCTTATTTGCTTCTAGCACATGCATGCATGTATACGTACCGATCTCCCTACATATAGCTAGGTCGACTATAATTCTTTTTCCCCACGCATCGATAGACTTACCTCACTAGTTATGTCTCTCCCTTTCTCGGACACACGACGGTTGATCTTCCTATGTAGTTATGTATGCTTACCACAACCATATCGTCTCCCCTCATCATCCTTGAATACCTCCCGACCCGTCTCTCACATGCACGTGCATAGACAGACAGACATCCCCGGCCCTCTCTTATTGATATTGCACTCGTACCCTCTGTTTGTCTAGCAGGCCTCTCCCACCATTTGTGAGATGCCACTCCACCACCAACCCTCTGGCACTCTACCTTTGTCTTTGTCGCGACCTTATTCCTCTACTACACATATGCATGGATGCCAATCGATCTCCCTCAATACATAGCTAGGTCTCTCTCTTTCTCCACACATATACTAGTCGATCTACCTCTCTATAGTTAGGTCTCTGCCCCCTCCCCCATCCCACACACACCGATAGTCGAACATTGTAGGTAGGTATCCATGCCAGAGAGAAAAACCTGCACCTCTTCCCTCTCAAATTCCAGTAGGCCAACCGCCCTGTATCTTTGACGTGGGCAAACACAAATTCGATGGCACTCTTTATCGATCGCGCAGCCACATACTTCATAGCGGTTTTCGATTCTATCGATATCTCACGCCGATGATCCCTCCACTCTCTTCTCGTGGATCGCTCCCTCTATATATGATATATCCATGACTCTATTTCACACACATTGCATATGTTACATTTTTTGTTTGAGATATCATCGACACATTGCCTCTGTTTCGCACAAACCATCTCTCTCACACACACCCACGTACGTACCTGCACCTAAAGAAGAGGTGCACACAGGACGCACGTACTCACGTCTAGTTCCCGGCCACACCCGCGCGGGTACACAGTGGAGTTCGTTTATGTACGAAAAGGCAGCCCACGTTATAATTTGACGCGTGTAGCGGTTCTTTACTCGAAGGAGGGTCATGTACCACGCGTAGGAACAAAGTTCGACTTGACGTGTTAGTATTAAATAAAGTTATATATTCCTCAATGGCACGTACAGAATATAAAACGATTGTCGTGGGGAAAATCGAAAAATCCGCTCCAATATATACAACGAAGCCTTCCTGCCGGGGTTTGTCTCTCGTCACACCATCTCACACAAGGTGGCAGTGGCCTCTCTCTCTCACCATTGGTTAGTGATCCGGCTGCATCCCGTCCGCCGGCGGAAAGGGAGGATGTGCATCGTTTCTCCGTTTGATGGTGTTGAGGCAGCACGTCCCGATCTGCGGTACCCGTTGTTCTCTCTGACCAAGCTCCGGCGCGGTAGGGCCTTCGCCACTTGCTCGCTACCGCAGTATGGGCACATCCCGGCCGCT
Organism: Aegilops tauschii subsp. strangulata; assembly: GCF_002575655.3. Lineage (NCBI taxonomy): Eukaryota > Viridiplantae > Streptophyta > Magnoliopsida > Poales > Poaceae > Aegilops > Aegilops tauschii. The sequence continues at coordinate 343,975,916 of NC_053037.3, forward strand.
GGCACCCTCCTAGTTTCATCCCGACGACCCTCAGCTACAGCTTCCTCCGTCCTTGCTCCGCTGCACATCTTCCCACGTTGCTGCATGTGGAAAATCCTGCATGTGGATCTTCTTTAGTTGTTTGCTTAAAACGTATCTCGGCCGGCGTACTTTCCATCTTGCAATCTCATCCTCAAACCATTTTTGATAAACCACCATGCTGCTATCTTTCCCTTATTACATGGAATATGCTTCTTTTTTGTCGGCGTATGTGTCTTCAACTCGTGTTATTGGGCAGTAATTGTTTCCTTTCTACCTCCTTTTGCAAATAGGGCTATCCATTTCACCTCGTTGCTATTGCGACCTTTTGGTGAACTGCACAAATCACTTTTTTCTTAAGAGTGTTTTGTGCAGTTCCGCCAAAATGTCACACGGGCAATGTTTTTACATTTCTGTGGGACTGCAGAAAGGGAGATTGGTTTTGCTATCCTCCTCATCCAACTCCGAGCCTAATCTTCTCCAACAAGTAGTTAGTCCTAAAGAGAGATCGCAGAGGTGATCGGCTTCTATTTGTGTGTGTTATGTTTCATCATCTAGTTCCACTATTATTGTAATCACACTAACTGGGTATCTTTGCAAACAGGGATGGTCAGCTCGATTTTAGTGGAGCTGCACAAAATGATCGGATTGTGATGTCCTCCATACACCTCTTTTTTGGCTACAGAGCTGGGTGAAACTAGCTACCAACCAATGAACACTGTGCCCAGGAAATGGAGCCATGCCTACGAACAACATCGATCAATTATATATTTTTCTTTGTTTGTACACCTTCTCACAACTTTGTCTTCAGTTGTGATGTGAATATTGGCGCTGATCTACGAACCATTGAGATGCATTAGCAGCCATGGTAGTTTCATTTGTATTTGATCGAATGTTGTAACGAGATAATCTTGAGGCAAGAGGACACACAAATCCTAAGTTGAAACCTTTTTTTTCCTGCGGGAACCAAAGTTGAAACCTTCATAGCATCACAGTACAATTTCATTAAAATTATGCGTACATATAAACAAATCCTGAAGGATTGATAGCAATGCCAGAAATAATTCAACTTCGTTTCGCCGACATGTGGGACATCCTTCATCCGGCTCCACCTGCCATGCAGCAATATTGAGTGCACAACTACAAGGAAAGATTCACCCCGGTCGTTGCGCCGCAGTAGTAATGACTAGTGAGCAGTCAAACCACAGAGCCCCACCATCGCCACAGTAAATTGCTCAGATGAAGCAACCATCATTTCTCTGTTCGTTGAATCCGCTGGTACTCCCATATTCCCAAAGTAATAAGTTGCTCGGGCGAAGCAACCATCACTTCCCTTTTATTTAGATATGTGTGATGCTACTATCTATGTTACTCCCACTGTGGGTAGTCTTCACCTGGACGGAGGGAGTAATATAAAATACTATGAGTGCAGACGCTCTACCGCGAGGTTCCTTGCTCCTTCTCGGTCGTCGGGAATCTATGAGGATGTTTGGTTCATGGCCACACCACGTAGAATCTATGAGGTAAGTGTTTGGTTCAAGCCACACCTTAGTCAGGCTGGTTGTAATGGGAGTATCATAGGTAGTATCATGCATGCCAACTAGGCAATCTTGATGAGGTGGCATATAATTAAATGAAGAAAGAGAGTCTTGAGTATCATATCATGATACCGTATCATATTAAATGATGTGCTACTTTGTGTCATGCATGGCAATAAATGTAGTCCTATATGATACCAACATATGATACCATGCATTACGGACGTAGTATCATACACTAGTATCATATGCATGATACTAGTATATGATACTCCCCATTACAACCAGCCTCAAGCCACACTTGGACCCCACATGGCATTCACACACAAAATAAGGCAAGATTCCCTTAGGCTTGCCAACTTGTGGCTCTCATTTTGATGAAGTAACCTTAGGCAGGCTTGGCAAAAATGTGTGGCAAAGTGTGGCAATGCTAGGCCTAGAACCAAACATCCCCTTTGCCACAACTAACCTTAGGCAAAGTGTGGCTGGCACAAAAAGTGTGGCTATGGCCATGTGGCAAGATTTGGCAAAAAATTGAGCCTATGACATGTGGAACATATAACTAGAGAAGTGTGGCAAGCCACAAGTGTGACAATGAACCAAACACATGTCTAAGATGTTGTGGCATGACTAAGGTTAGACGTGGCAACCTTAGGCTGGCAACCAAACATGCCCTATGTTCTTCCACTTTCTTTTTACGTGAGCTTTGTTCATCCTTTTGTCAACACACGGGACATCTAGCATCAAGGTGCACGTGTCATGAAAGAAAATGGAGGTAAGCAATGCGTAAGTGAGTCGTGCACTTCGATGGCACCTAGTAATACGCAATATTTTTTCTCCTCGATGGCACATGAATAGTGCATGTACTCAATGACGGAGCACGGGATGGTAGCCATGGACATGGTCGGCCCTTTTTGGAGAGAGTATTAAATAACTTTGATGTGCCCCGTCAACTCGCAGAACGACGAGCTCCCCCGCCAATGCGTGCGCGGTGGATCGCAGCACGAGGAGAAACTTTTGTTTACAAGCGGTCGACGTGCAGCAGTTCATTTGGTGTCAGATTGCCAGAAGTACTACTGTAGTACCATCATTATTGTTCGACTTCGGAAGAGGAGAAGAGCCAAGCGCAAGGTCACCTACTAACCTAGTACTACTAGTATAGCCAAAGTTGGTCCACCTTTTTAGAGCATGGTTAATTAATATAGGCGGCTCTTGCAGCACCACATCATTAACACCGTGCTCTTGCAGCAGCAAATACTCTCTTCGTAAAGAAAAATAAAGGATTGGAGTGGCATGTCCACTTGAATCCCATAGCATTAACATAGTGTTCCCCTAAAAAAACCAGAGTGTTTGACACAGGAAAAACAAAGGAAGTGAAAAAAAAAGTTGGGTGGATGCTAGATTGCCAATTAACACATGATTACATGGGAAATTTTTTTATAGCATTCTGTCCTATGAATCAAATGACCAATGTAGGTAGCATGGTGCTGCCTCTCATCGACCTCCTCTGTAGGAGTTTTCTTCTAGTAGTGGCGGAGCTTAGGCCAAGGACACAATTGATTTTAATGTAGGGCTCGATTAACTCAACTATGTCTCCTAGCTAGCAGCGCCCACCTGCAAATGAGAGCCACTATGAGTTGCGCGACAATGATAGAGGCTCTAGGAGGACCAGAGGTAGGCGGGCGACGAGCCGACGAGGTAGCCCGATGACCCCTTGAGCATGAAAGGCACCCGCATGATCTCCTCTCCTTGTAGGGAAGGTCGGGGTCCATTGGGTACATCTCCGACGACATCCGCGGCTTCCGACGGGGCCGTTGTCATTTCATTAGTGTAAATAATTAGTCAATTCCTAGTCAACAATCAAAACCACCTAAACTCTAACATGTGAACACTAAAGCCGCTCAAGGGGGTGATATACCCGGTTTTAGAGATTTGAGGGTAAAAATCGTACCAAAATTGAGTTTGGGGGGTTATTTGTCCATCAACTTACATTTGAGGGTGAAAATATACTTCTTTCAATGGCCCGCTGGTCAGAGTATTCTTTTAGATTTATAACAAGTGGGACCGAGTGTGAGCGAACCGACCTCAATCGACGGCAAAATCACCTGCCGGACGCACTTTGAGAGAGACGAGGAGCAAGAAGCGATACGGGCTAGTCGTGTCATGCAAGAAAATGGCTGGTCTCATGTTTAAAACTTGTTGTACTATACTAGATGTAGATGTAGTGTAGATGTAGATGCAGATGTAGATGTACATGTTGAGAGGTAGAGATAAGTGAGACTCACCAACGGTCACCAACGTAGTCCGAGTACGTGCACGAATCACCCACAAATAAAAGGAGTACGTGCACGAAGAGAAAAATTGCACGCACGGACGCACGTACTCTGTGCCTCATTCCCTAACACACACACGCGGGTACACAGTGGAGCTCATTTCTGGATGAAGAGGCAGCTCACGTGATAATTTGACGCGTTTGGTAGTTGTTCACTTAGTGGAGGGTCGGGAACCATGCGTTGTCACAACCTGATTTTTGGCCCTCTCTTTTTTCATTTGATTTTCTAAGGTTTTTGCTTGAGTTTTCTTTTTCCGTGGCTATGTGGTATGGAAACTGAAGAAGATGACCTCTTCTTTCTTTCCAGAGTGGCTTGTCATCCTCTAATCCATCCCTAGACCTTGCCATTTCCATCTTGGACCAACCCCAACAATCTTTTCCTTGGGAATATTCCTTTTTCTGTTAAGGGAATAACCCAATTTGTCCTAGGTTGTGAAGCAACCTATATTTCCATCACTCCTAAAATTCCCAAATAGTTCTCATAAATTGTTTGGGTCATCTCTTCCTCAAATATGGCAAAATATTTCAATTGCCATGTTCCTCATCATGCTCAATTATTCCTTTCCTATTCTGTCCTAGCTGGCAGTTTGTGTAGCAAGTGCCATTTACCTTTGCCCAATTGACCCCAAACTTTTTGGACATATTTTCATGTCCAAATAATTGCCTCATGCCAAAATTCAACTCAATTTGCCTAGTGAATATTCCTGAGCAATTTTTCAAAGTTCCTGTCTAAGGGAATTGTTTGTGAAGGAAGTACTAGCTAGGATGGTCCAAATGAGTTGAAATTTTGCATGGTCCTTCATATCATCATATCAAAGCTCTCCACAGGATTTGAGCTCATGCAATGCATCCATATGAGCATACCTTCAAATCTTTGTTTCTGTCCAAATTTTCAGTTAGTGAAGCAAGTATATTTTATATTGCCCCATTATTGCTAAAAAATTCCAGGACCTTCTTCTATCCATTTGACTTATCCCCACCAATTTTGGGATCAATTAATCAAGCCAATATTCCTCTAGAATTTTTGCAAGTTTATATCCAGAGGAGATGTTTGTGAAGCAAGTACCATTTTGGTTTATCCATTTGGTATGAATTTTTTACAGAATCCTCATATGGACAGATAACACTGCCATGCCAAATTTCAGCTCAAGTGGCTTCTTCATTTGAGTGCATCATCATAATCTCTATTCTGGACCATTTTGGTCAGTTGCAAAGCAACTATGTTATATATTGGTCCATTTCCTTCCAAACTTCATAGGATTCTTGTCTTTCCTATCCTAAACACCCCAGACAACTCATTTGGCTCCAAGCTCTTCGTTGTTGATCACTGTAACCTGATTCAGTTTGATACAGCAAACTTTAGTGGAGTAATCCCATCGATCCAGAGCCCCTCTACTTGATCAATCACCTCCCTCAGGCTCAGTGATGCAGGGACTAATCACCAGACATCTCACGGCAGCCTCTGGAGTCTTCTTGATGCCAGCCTGCGTAGTGAATACCGTTTTGGCACGCACTGGCTGCGTCCAGAGCGTCTTCTTGCTCGGGCCCCTCCTTTGCTCAGCGTCTCACCGAGCATGGGCATGTCTAGCATGTTTCCCGCGTCGTCGCCGTCCTCCTGGAGCCATCTCCCCCTCCTTTTGTTTCCCCGATGAGCCGTCACCGTCGCCGCACAGTTCCTACCTGTGACCACATCGTCCTCCTCGGCCGTGTACTCTTCCTCCTCATGTCCCCGAGCGCCGCTCGTCTCCGTGAGCCTCTGCCACTCGTCCTCTTCTCCCTCATTGCATTCCCGCGCCTCCCCGTGATCGCTAAACGTCGCCAGGGCCTCGGCCGGACGCGAGCGGCGGCACCCGAGCCAACCGCCTCACCCCACCTATATAAGAGCCATCCCCGAGCCCCTCCGAGCTCATCTCCCGCCTCCACCATCCCCCAAAGCCCTGCCTAGCCACTGTCTCGAGCTCGAGGAGCTCTCGGTCCCTCTAATGGCCGACGCGGCTGCCCTGGTCCACCTAAATTCACTCAAAGCCGGCCCCCTCCCTCCCTCATTCCTTCACCAGAGGAGTCCCCTCGACCCTCTGATCCTCCGCACCTCCTCATTCCCTCTCCGGAGCTACCGCCCGCCTCCACCTGAGCCACCGCCCGCCGGCATCGAAGTCCCCCTCGTATCAGCCCTCCCCGAGCTCCGTGACCTAGCGGAATGGATGCGCCTCGTCTCCCCGAGCTCGGCGGCGGTTGAAGTGCTGCAAATGATGGCCTGTAGCACCGTCAGTCATCGCTGGAGCGCTCGGCCTTGTCACAGCCTTTGTTCACCGTCGGGAAGAAGAAGAGGAGGAGAGGGAGGAGAGAGAAGGCAAGGCGGGACCCACCTGTCATTGACCGCGACCCCCTGTCCAGCTGGATAAGTGGAAGCGCAGTTCCAGGAATACGTCTTCACCTCCGGAAAGCGTATTTCGGCTCTGTTTTGGGTAAGATTACATTTTCTTCTCTGGAAAATATATTCTCCCAAAAGCGCTTTATGTTTTTCAGCCCATGGACCTGGTTGTGTGGATATTTTTATAGATTGGCCCCTGAACTTCGCTGGGCTATAACTTTTTGCTCGAGAATCCGGTTGAGCTGAATCCAACGCCCATGTCTTCGTCTCGTCAATCCTGTTCTGTTCCCATCATTTTCCCTATGGTTTGATGTGACACCCACAAAAAAAATTTGGTTTTATCAAAATCTTTTATTTCATTTGAGGAGGGTATTTAAATTTTTCTTCTAAAAGGATTTCTCCCTCTCAAAATATTTTCTTTTGTGACAAGTGTTTTGTTTTGGATTCACCCAAGACTTGATATTGGTCTTGGAGGTTTTTCCATCTTATGTGGACTCAAAACCAAATGCTTTTCATTTGGGAAATTTCTTTTGAAAATCTTTTAAATAGCCCTAGGGCATTTTGAAGTGATCTTCCCCCTCTTTTCAAAAAAAAATTCCTCTTGCCGTGACCTAAGTGGAAATCCACTTCCATAAACCTTTCCCCATCTTTGGATCATGATATACCTCAGATCCAGCAAGTTGAACCTCTCCATATATTTGTTTCCATTTATTTCCCATCAAAAACAATTTCTGCCTTCTATCTTGATCCTTGGAGGTTTACAAAGGAGCTACCCTTTCTGCTTTAAGTTTTGCCTCCAAACCTTTTTTCCTAGCTAGTCCCTTGGGCCCTCAACCAGGATCCATGAAGATCCACTGGTCTCCAGTTCAAATATTTCAAATTATTCTTGCTGCAAGTTTGGACCAGATTTGCCAAATTTGATGAAATTCATTTGAATTCTTCTCCTAAAAATCTGAAAAAATTCAGGCAGCCTCTGGGTGCATTGAGAGGTCACCTCACCAAGTCCCAGCTCCAGAAAAAAATTTCTTCTTGCCAAATCATTTCATCGAACACCTGCTGGACACTGTTGCTATCATGTTCAGTAAATTCAGATAAACAGTTCAGTGATCTACTGTCGTTTTCTTCAGAGCCCGACGTCGATCTCGCCAGTGCCGCGGTGGCGCCTTGCTCCCCGTCCCCTCCCCCTTGTCCCTGCGCCGCACGAACGCCTGGAAGGTTGCGGGCGTCGGCGACGAGCAGGAGGAGGTGCGCCACCCCGTGAGCGACGGTAGCGGCGGCTTTGCGGCCGCCAGAGAGGGGCGCAGCGTAGACGGCGCCGTCCAGCGGCGCCCAAGCCACCAGAGGCCGCCGCGTGGCCACCCACTCCCCCGTGCGCGCTGCCACCCTTCGTCGTGGACTGCTAGGCGCGGAGCGCGCTCTCTGCCGCCGCCGTGCCCGTACGGCCGCCCCGTCGAGGACCGGCGCAATTACGCCAAGCCCGACCAAGGTTAGCAGTGGAACGGCACCAGTGAACCTCCCTGATGCTGCCTGGCCACATAAACCCCCTGCTCAACCACTGCCTCGCCGTAATCGCTCGCCGGAGATTTCCCGTTCACGGCCACCCCCTCGAATCGCCTATAAATAGAGGCCCCGAGCTCGAACTCGAACCCACACCACCTCTGCACTCCACCAACACTACGCCAAGCCACTGGAAGAGCCCCGAGGGAGCCTTCTTCCCCAACTCCGGCCGCCTCGATCCGCCACGGGACCCAGCTCGATTCACTCCCGTGCGTGCACCTCCACCCCTCAACTCTTGCCAGTAGCTTCCTTATGCATCCACTCTCCTGACCCGCGCTTCAATTCGGAGCTTGCAGCACCCACCGGAGTTCTCCACCATCGCCCGAGCCGCCGTCCGCCGGAGAAAGTGTCGCCGTCGACGTGGTGCTCTCCGTCGGTCAAGTCCACCACCCACCGATGCAGAAGGACGCACTGAACCTCTTGGTACACTCCGATCTCCCTACCTCGCCGTGGTTCAACGCCGGCGACCACCTCAGTCTTCGGGCGCCGGCGAGGTTTTCAAACCTAACGTGTGGACCCCCCCCCCCCCGTTAGCCTCTCTTCTGTTTCCCCCTCGAACCGTTTTCTGTTGGCGCCTTCGGGCAAATACGCTTCCTCTTTGGGCTGGCGCATTTCTCTCCGAACCGTTTTTCTGTTTTCTCAGTTAAGTCCCTGGATCTTTTTTGTTTCATCACAGATTAGTCCCTGGACTAAAACCCTTATAACTTTTTAACAAAAGATGATTTTTGAGTGATTCTTTTTCTGTCAGTCTTGTATTTTTGTCTAGTTTTTTTGTATTTATTTGGAAAAAATTTGGAACAATTTTTATACACGCGTCGATGTTCACGTTAGTGTACGTTTTCGCTATACCGTAGGTTCCGGAAGAGGTGACGGAGCCGCGAACTTCGCCGAGCTAGACTCCGACTTCTCCGAACCAGGCAAGCATGTTTGAACCTTTGATATGATGGGTGTTTTGCATGTTTGCTTGAATGGTTGTGCATGGCATATGAGCACCGGTGAGTATCTCGTTGCATGTAAGGCAACTATCCGAGTGTTCCGAAGTTACTGTGATCTCTGATGAGAGATGGCCTGGCCATGTGGTGACATGAACGGCAGTAAGGTGGTATTGTTGTAGCATGCCAGCCTTACGATATCCGACAAACTCCGACGTTAACGTGGACTGAGTCACGTTATCGTTCTTCCCCTTTCCGTGCCGCCACATGTTTTCTGCCAAGAATACGGTTTAGTAAGTTGGTAACCTCATTCCGTGTACACACCAAATAGAGGGGCCGGGATGAGGGTTCCATGGCCCTGGATTAAAGCCAGTCATCCGGTCAGGGGGCATGGGTGTTTCCGGTTGGGACCGAGAGGGGGGAACCCCTTAGAGCGCGCGTATATAAATTTGATCCCATGCTACGCGAGGTTGTAGCCTCCCCGTCTCAAGGTTTTTCTTGAACGTTGCCGAGGGTGATTCCTGGCTTCGGAATGTTGAAGGGGTGTGTACTGGTTAGATGTGTTTCTTCTAAAACACCGTAAACGGAACTAGTCCCCGTGAGTACTGAAATCCGTTGGCTGTGGTTAAAGTAGAAACTCTGCAGAGTCAAATTCCTTCCGAGTCATCGTATCTATGGTCAAGGACCATGGCTAGTATATCCATATCTATGTCAATCCTCGCGGTAAATCCCCGGTGAACAAGCTTGAGGGGTAAACCCAGTTTAATTGTTATTCCTGTGGATGGACTAACCTTTTATTTACCTCGTACTTGAAATGATTCACATTCTTGAACTATTGAATTATTAAGTTATGATATAAGCCCTTTATGTGATGTCGCTCAGACGTCCGACTGTGGCACTCTTGTTATTTACTTTTGATATAAGCCCTTTATGTGATGTCGCTCAGACGTCCGACTGTGGCACTCTTGTTATTTACTTTTGATATAAGCCCTTTATGTGATGTCGCTCAGACGTCCGACTGTGGCACTCTTGTTATTTACTTTTGATATAAGCCCTTTATGTGATGTCGCTCAGACGTCCGACTGTGGCACTCTTGTTATTTCCTTTTGATATAAGCCCTTTATGTGATGTCGCTCAGACGTCCGATTGTGGCATGCTTGTTAATTACTTTTGATATAAGCCCTTTATGTGATGTCGCTCAGGCGTCCGACTGTGGCATGCACTGTCATTTATATTTTATTATAAGCCCTTTATGTGGTGTCGCCTTGACGCCCGACTGCGGCATTGTTATTTTATCTTTACCCTTCCGAGGAGTCTTTCAGACACTCGATTGGCCCTCAGTATTACTTTGGGATTTCGGGAGGACTACCGCCCGACTTCTCTTTTATTTCCCATGCGTTATTATCTCATTATCTGAGTGCGCTTGTTGATCTGTTCATATGCATCATGTTTACAGTTGTTATATCTTATGTCCGTACTATCTTGCGAGTACTTTCATAGTACTCACCTGGCTTGTTGATTTGGCCAGATGTTGACGAAGGCGATCTCATGGATGAAGAGTTTGATAGTGAGTCCGACGCCTAGAGGAATCCCAGTCAGTCCCGTGCGATCCTGGATATTGGTCACTTGTATCTTATACGCTTCCGCCACCCACACTAAGTATCCTCGAGCCTCACTCCGACGCTCGAAGAGCTGTTAGTTTTCAGGAGTCATATCACCCACTTCGTTGTGATATATCCACCACCGCTTTTATCGTGAGTTAGTAGTTATGCCACCCTATCCGCCTTTATGTATTATTGGCGTGCTTGTAATAAATTGTTGAGCAGTCTCCGCTCAACCTTGTATTATATCTAGTACTCCTGGTTTTTCTTCTGTGATCAAGATATTGTCTACCAGTGAGAAGGAATTCTTCGTTACTGGTCCGTAAAAGGGATCGGTCTCTCAATAAATATTTTTATTGGAAAACCGGTCGTGACAAGCTTGGTATCAGAGCCAGGCTGACTGTAGGAAGCCACTAGGTGCGATCGCTAATCGGTTATTAGCGTCTTTGGTGCTTTTTCAGCATTTTGCAAATGTAGCTATTTTCTGTTGGTCATCATAAATTTATGAGATGACTACTCAGAATTTTTGCCTACTTTTGTAGATGGCTGGCAACGACTGCGAGACTCGGGTTTTCACTAATGTGCCCGAGGGGTTTGTCAAACTCCTTGTCTCCATCACCAAGCTCGCGATCGGGCCAGCGACTCGTCCGGAGTTCACGCTTTACCAGCACAAGCTCAGCGACGACGTGTCTATGCACCAGGCCGTGGTGCAATTCAAGGGAGGACGTTCTGCGTCTCGCCACTTCCGTTTTGTGGGAAGGGCCATGCCTACGGAGAGGCATGCCATGCAGATGGCTGCCCGTGAGGTGATAGCTCGCCTTCGGGACATTCTTCCTATGATGAAGACTCGTCGCTACCGCTACCTCCCATGCCATGTGCCATATACTTGTCACTATGCATTCGCCTGCCATAGGGGAGAGCGGGATGAAGCTATCGAGATGCTTGTCGAGTACCTCAAAGCTCTGGAGGAATCTTTCGACAACCTCGTGGACGATCTTGTGGCTGCCCGGATGGACTTAGTTCGGGGCGGTCCTGCCAGCAGGAAGGAGCTTCTCCACATAGCACCGCCTCTGACATTCGTCTCATCCTCGGCATCTTATTCACCCGCCATTTTGGCCACTGCTCGCCGTCTGCCTACCACTGAGGAGTTCGACCGAGTCATCGCTCCTACTCCAGTCAGAGCTGCACCGCCTGCCGCACCCGCACTACCGCCTGTCGCTCCTGCGCCATCACCTTAGCGCAGTACTACGCGCCTGGAGCCTACTAGGGAGGAGGTGGAGGTTGAGTTTCCTGCACCGCTGGGTCTTACCCTCGGCAGGGGGAAGGAAATCTTCACCATCTCCGACTGAGTGCGCTTAGTAGCCGCGCGTTGTGCCTGCATGTTTGTTATGTTTTATGTACTTGAGTTTGTAGTAGTTGTGTGCGCTGCTTTCCGGAGGAGTGTGCTAGTCTAAATAACATGTCAGGAATGTGTACGCACATCCTGAGTGCTGTATCGTATGTTTGCGTTTCGCGTGTAAGATATGGACTAAGCAGTTCTTCTCCGTGCAAAACCGTTTATGTTTTCTTGAAAAATCTTAAGGTCTTTTAAATTTTTGCCTTTGCAAGATTTTCTGTGTGCCACACAGTTCTTCTCATGAGTTTTGCTAAATAATACCCCAGAGTGGAAAATGTCTCGTCCGTGGACTCGTTCCATGCCCAATCAACCAGAAGAAGTTTATGGAACACAGACCAGCAACAACTTCACTCAGGGACAGTATAGTCAACAGGACAGCGAAGCAGCCTTATCTCAAGTGTGCCGCCTTTTCGAACAAAGCCAACAGCAACACCAAGAGATGATGAATCACGTCATCAATATGGGAAACCACCGTGAGCCATATCAACCACACTCCAAGTTGTCTGAATTACAGAAGACTCGCCCTCCAACGTTTGCTCACACTGATAGGCCACTTGAAGCCGATGATTGGCTTCGTGACATCGAAAGAAAGCTGATTATTGCTCAGTGTTCAGATCATGAGAAGGTGCTTTATGCACCTCACTACCTCACTGGAGCAGTTGCAGCATGGTGGGAAAACTTCTTACACATGCACCCCAGTGAACACAACATCACCTGGGAGGAGTTTAAGGAAGGCTTTCGTGGGGGCACACATCCCCAGGAGCATCATAAAGATCAAGAAAAGAGAATTTGATGACCTCAAACAAAGAGGCATGTCAGTGACAGAATACAACGGTCAGTTTACCCAGCTATCTCGTTATGCCTACGAAGAGCACATGACAGAGAACAAGAGGATGGAAAAATTCTTGGACGGCCAGGCACCGGCACTAAGATGCCAACTGGTTGTACACACTTTCCCAGATTTCAAAACTCTGGTTGACAAGGCCATTACCTTGGAGAATGAGCGTCGCGGTCTGGAAGATATCCGTAAGCGGAAAAGGGACAAGACGACTCCTGCTCGCAACAACCGAAGCAAAACTGATGTTCAGAGGATTGAAGCAAGAAAACCCACGACTACTGATCTAAGGCCAACAAGACAGTTTCATTCCAGGGACAAGGACTTCACGTACCGTCTAGGGGTCACTTGCTATGCTTGTGGTGAAGAGGGCCACTATGCCAAACAGTGCCCAAAGCCAAGGAACTTGGCCCCCAAGCCAAACAATGGTGGGAACAATCCAGCCCCCAAGCACAACAATTTCAATCCCAGCAACAACCACAGGAAGGGTCACCTGAACCATGTGACCAGGGAAGAAGCGCAGAATGCCCCAGACATCGTGCTCGGTACGTTCCCTGTCAACATAGTACCTGCCACGGTTTTGTTTGATTCTGGAGCTTCTCATTCGTTCATTTCGAAGAGTTTTGTTTCACAACATGGTTTTCTGATACTTCCCTTGGAAAAATCTATGATCATCAAGTCCCCAGGGAATAAGCAGATCGCTCAGAGTTACTGCCAAGGAGTGACCATTCAGTTCGAAGGACTAAAGTTTCAGGCTAATCTCATCGTGTTGGAAAATAAAGGACTGGATGTCATCCTAGGGATGGACCGGTTGACCACCAACAAGGGATTTATTGATTGTTTCAATCGGACTGTGATCCTCACTCATCATCACGGCAAGACAATAAAGGTTACAGCTCAAGAGAGACCACGGTCACGGCAACCAAAGCTGAACAAAGTAGACATTTCAGAATTGAGAAAAGTTCCAGTGGTGTGCGAATTTCCCGACGTATTCCCTGAAGAACTACGAGGCATGCCACCAGACCGAGAGATAGAGTTCAGCATTGAACTAGCACCTGGCACCACTCCCATTTATAAGAAACCTTATAGAATGGCACCCTCGGAGTTGGTAGAATTGAAGAAGCAAATAAAGGAGCTACTGGACAAAGGATTTATTCGAGCCAGCTCCTCACCCTGGGGTTCGCCAGTTTTATTCGCCAAGAAAAAGGATGGGACACTGAGACTGTGTATAGACTATCGAGCTCTCAATATGGTCACCATCAAAAACAAATATCCGATGCCACGGATAAATGATTTGTTTGATCAGCTCGCGCAAGACAAGGTGTTCTCAAAGATTGATTTAAGATCGGGATATCATCAACTGAAAGTACGGACTGAAGATATCCCTAAGACGGCATTCACCTCCAGATACGGATGATATGAGTTCACCGTGATGCCTTTTGGACTGACGAATGCCCCCGCATATTTTGTCCACCTCATGAACAAAGTGTTTATGAAATTCATGGACAAATTTGTTGTGGTATTCATTGACGGCATTCTGGTATATTCAAGAACACCAGAAGAGCATACTGAGCATCTCAGAATTGTTTTGGGAGAATTAAGGAAACATCAGTTGTACGCCAAATTTAGCAAGTGTGAATTTTGGCTAAGGCAAGTTGGTTTCCTAGGCCATATATTAACCCAAGAAGGCGTGGCCGTAGACCCAGAAAAAGTCAAAGCCATACTCGACTAGAAACCACCAGCCAACGTGACAGATGTACGGAGTTTCCTTGGAATGGCTGGATATTACCGGAGATTTATTGAAGGATTCTCCATAGTGGCAAAACCGATGACACAGTTGCTCAAGAAAGACAAGAAATTTGTATGGACGGAAGCATGCGAGAAAAGCTTCCAAGAACTCAAGAAGAAACTAACAACAGCACCAGTTTTGACCGTGCCAGACATACACAAGAGTTTTGAAGTATATTGTGACGCGTCCCGGAAGGGCCTCGGATGCGTGCTGATGCAGGATGGCAAAGTTGTCACGTATGCTTCCAGGCAACTACGGAAGCATAAGGAAAATTATCCAACTCATGACTTGGAGCTAGCAGCGGTCATCCATGCACTCAAGGAGTGGAGGCACTTTCTGTTGGGAAATCGTTGTGAAATATATACGGACCATAAGAGCCTTAAATATATTTTCACACAACCAGAGCTAAATTTACGCCAACGACGCTGGTTGGAATTGGTCAAGGACTATGATGTCGGTATTCACTATCATCCAGGGAAGGCCAATGTAGTGGCAGATGCACTTAGTCGGAACCCCAGCCCGGGCAACGACAGTCCGCAGAACTTGAGACCTGAGTTCCAGCAGGAGTTCGCAAGACTCAACATGGTGTTAGTCTCTGAGGGCACCGTATCAAATCTGGAGATACATCCCACCCTAATGGAACAAATTAAGAAGGCTCTGCAGGGACATCCCAGCATCAAAGGTATAAAGAGAAAAGTGAGCCTTGGCAAGGCTTCAGAGTTCATCACAGACAATGAAGGAATATTATGGTACGGGGACAGACTTTGCGTACCAAACATTGAGGAACTCAAGCAACAAATCCTAACCGAAAGCCACACCGCTCCATACTCGATCCACCCTGGAGGAACCAAAATGTACAAAGACATTCAGGAAAGATTTTGGTGGCATGGTATGAAAAGGGATATAGCCACATTCATTGCTTGTTGCGATTCTTGTCAGCACATTAAAGCCGAGCATCAAAAGCCAGCAGGGTTGCTACAACCAAACAGGATACCTGAGTGGAAATGGGATGAAATCGGAATGGACTTCATCGTCGGACTACCTCGATCGCAACGCGGAAATGATGCCATATGGGTCATCACAGATCGACTAACCAAGGTAGCCCATTTCATTCCCGTGAAGACGACCTACTCCACACAAAGGCTAGCCAAGCTTTACCTCTCCCGTATAGTTTGTCTGCATGGAGTCCCAAAGACTATAATATCCGACCGAGGCACTCAATTTGTCTCAAAATTTTGGGATCACCTGCAACAAGCTCTGGGCACGCAACTAACTTTCAGTACAGCGTACCACCCTCAGACTGATGGACAACCGGAATGCGTGAACCAAATCCTAGAGGACATGCTGAGAGCCTGTGTGCTCACCTATGGATCCAGTTGGGAAGAAAGTTTGCCATATGCCGAGTTTGCTTACAACAACAGTTACCAAGCCAGCTTACAAATGGCACCCTTTGAAGCATTGTACGGACGGAGGTGTCGTACCCCACTTAATTGGTCAGAAATGGGTGACAGTCGTATCTTCGGCCCAGACATACTCAAGGAGGCCGAGGAGAAGGTTAAACAGATCAGGGACAGACTCAAGACAGCCCAAAGCTGGCAGAAGAGCTATTATGATCAGAAACATCGTGAGGTCAGCTTTGAACCCGGTGATTACGTATACCTACGAGTATCTCCTATGAGGGGCCTACAACGGTTCAAAATTAAGGGGAAGCTAGCCCCGAGATTTATTGGACCATTCTGTGTGATTGCACGAAGAGGCACGGTAGCCTACCAACTAGACCTACCCAAGGAGCTGTCAGACGTCCACGACGTGTTCCACGTCTCACAGTTGAGGAAATGTATGAGTAACCCGGAAAAGCATGTGTCTCATGAGAGCATTGATGTGCAACCAGATCTCACCTACAAAGAACGGCCAGTAAAGATATTGGAAGAATCTGAAAGGAGAACCCGTCAGAAAACAACAAAAAATTTCAAGGTTCAGTGGAGCAACCACACCGAGGATGAAGCTACATGGGAAAGGGAAGATTTTCTCCAGGCAGAATACCCCTATCTATTCGAGGATCAGCTGAAATCTCGAGGACGAGATTTTTCCTAAGGGGGTAGGTGTTGTGACACCCAATTTTTTTTTTTTTGCTTTTATCAAAATCTTTTATTTGATTTGAGGAGGGTATTTAAATTTTTCTTCTAAAAGGATTTCTCCCTCTCAAAATATTTTCTTTTGTGACAAGTGTTTTGTTTTGGATTCACCTAAGACTTGATATTGGTCTTGGAGGTTTTTCCATCTTATGTGGACTCAAAACCAAATGCTTTTCATTTGGGAAATTTCTTTTGAAAAATCTTTTAAATAGCCCTAGGGCATTTTGAAGTGATCTTCCCCCCTTTTCAAAAAAAAATTCCTCTTGCCATGACCTAAGTGGAAATCCACTTCCATAAACCTTTCCCCATCTTTGGATCATGATATACCTCAAATCCAGCAAGTTGAACCTCTCCATATATTTGTTTCCATTTATTTCCCATCAAAAACAATTTCTGCCTTCTATCTTGATCCTTGGAGGTTTACAAAGGAGCTACCCTTTCTGCTTTAAGTTTTGCCTCCAAACCTTTTTTTCTAGCTAGTCCCTTGGGCCCTCAACCAGGATCCATGAAGATCCACTGGTCTCCAGTTCAAATATTACAAATTATTCTTGCTGCAAGTTTGGACCAGATTTGCCAAATTTGATGAAATTCATTTGAATTCTTCTCCTAAAAATCTGAGAAAATTCAGGCAGCCTCTGGGTGCATTGAGAGGTCACCTCACCAAGTCCCAGCTCCAGAAAAAAATTTCTTCTTGCCAAATCATTTCATCGAACACCTGCTGGACACTGTTGCTATCATGTTCAGTAAATTCAGATAAACAGTTCAGTGATCTACTGTCGTTTTCTTCAGAGCCCGACGTCGATCTCGCCAGTGCCGCGGTGGCGCCTTGCTCCCCGTCCCCTCCCTCTTGTCCCTGCGCCGCACGAACGCCTAGAAGGTTGCGGGCGTCGGCGACGAGCAGGAGGAGGTGCGCCACCCCGTGAGCGACGGCAGCGGCGGCTTTGCGGCCGCCAGAGAGGGGCGCAGCGTAGACGGCGCCGTCCAACGCCGCCCAAGCCACCGGAGGCCGCCGCGTGGCCACCCACTCCCCCGTGCGCACTACCACCCTTCGTCGTGGACTGCTAGGCGCGGAGCACGCTCTCTGCCGCCGCCGTGCCCGTACGGTCGCCCCGTCGAGGAACGGCGCAATTACGCCAAGCCCGACCAAGGTTAGCAGTGGAACGGCACCAGTGAACCTCCCTGATGCTGCCTGGCCACTTAAACCCCCTGCTCAACCACTGCCTCGCCGTAATCGCTCGCCGGAGATTTCCCGTTCACGGCCACCCCTTCGAATCGCCTATAAATAGAGGCCCCGAGCTCAAACTCGAACCCACACCACCTCTGCACTCCACCAACACTACGCCAAGCCACTGGAAGAGCCTCGAGGGAGCCTTCTTCCCCAACTCCGGCCGCCTCGATCCGCCACGGGACCCAGCTCGATTCGCTCCCGTGCGTGCACCTCCACCCCTCAACTCTTGCCAGTAGCTTCCTTATGCATCCACTCTCCTGACCCGCGCTTCAATTCGGAGCTTGCAGCACCCACCGGAGTTCTCCACCATCGCCCGAGCCGCCGTCCGCCGGAGAAAGTGTCGCTGTCGACGTGGTGCTCTCCGTCGGTCAAGTCCACCACCCACCTACGCGGAAGGACGCACTGAACCTCTTGGTACACTCCGATCTCCCTACCTCGCCGTGGTTCAACGCCGGCGACCACCTCAGTCTTCGGGCGCCGGCGAGGATTTCAAACCTGACGTGTGGACCCCCCCCCCCCCGTCAGCCTCTCTTCTGTTTCCCCCTCGAACCGTTTTCTGTTGGCGCCTTCGGGCAAATACGCTTCCTCTTTGGGCTGGCGCGTTTCTCTCCGAACCGTTTTTCTGTTTTCTCAGTTAAGTCCCTGGATCTTTTCTGTTTCATCACAGATTAGTCCCTGGACTAAAACCCTTATAACTTTTAACAAAAGATGATTTTTGAGTGATTCTTTTTCTGTCAGTCTTGTATTTTTGTCTAGTTTTTTATAGTATTTATTTGGAAAAAAAATTGGAACAATTTTTATACACGCATCGATGTTCACGTTAGTATACGTTTTCGCTATACCGTAGGTTCCGGAAGAGGTGACGGAGCCGCGAACTTCGCCGAGCTAGACTCCGACTTCTCCGAACCAGGCAAGCATGTTTGAACCTTTGATATGACGGGTGTTTTGCATGTTTGCTTGAATGGTTGTGCATGGCATATGAGCACCGGTGAGTATCTCGTTGCATGTAAGGCAACTATCCGAGTGTTCCGAAGTTACTGTGATCTCTGATGAGAGATGGCCTGGCCATGTGGTGACATGAACGGCAGTAAGGTGTTATTGTTGTAGCATGCCAGCCTTACGATATCCGACAAACTCCGACGTTAACGTGGACTGAGTCACGTTATCGTTCTTCCCCTTTCCGTGCCGCCACATGTTTTCTGCCAAGAATACGGTTTAGTAAGTTGGTAACCTCTTTCTGTGTACACACCAAATAGAGGGGCCGGGATGAGGGTTCCATGGCCCTGGATTAAAGCCAGTCATCCGGTCAGGGGGCATGGGTGTTTCCGGTTGGGACCGAGAGGGGGGCACCCCTTAGAGCGCGCGTATATAAATTTGATCCCATGCTACGCGAGGTTGTAGCCTCCCCGTCTCAAGGTTTTTCTTGAACGTTGCCGAGGGTGATTCCTGGCTTCGGAATGTTGAATGGGTGTGTACTAGTTAGATGTGTTTCTTCTAAAACACCGTAAACAGAACTAGTCCCCGTGACTACTGAAATCCGTTGGCTGTGGTTAAAGTACAAACTCTGCAGAGTCAAATTCCTTCCGAGTCATCGTATCTATGGTCAAGGACCATGGCCAGTATATCCATATCTATGTCAATCCTCGCGGTAAATCCCCGGTGAACAAGCTTGAGGGGTAAACCCAGTTTAATTGTTATTCCTGTGGATGGACTAACCTTTTATTTACCTCGTACTTGAAATGATTCACATTCTTGAACTACTGAATTATTAAGTTATGATATAAGCCCTTTATGTGATGTCGCTCAGACGTCCGACTGTGGCACTCTTGTTATTTACTTTTGATATAAGCCCTTTATGTGATGTCGCTCAGACGTCCGACTGTGGCACTCTTGTTATTTACTTTTGATATAAGCCCTTTATGTGATGTCCCTCAGACGTCCGACTGTGGCACTCTTGTTATTTACTTTTGATATAAGCCCTTTATGTGATGTCGCTCAGACGTCCGACTGTGGCACTCTTGTTATTTACTTTTGATATAAGCCCTTTATGTGATGTCGCTCAGACGTCCCACTGTGGCACTCTTGTTATTTACTTTTGATATAAGCCCTTTATGTGATGTCGCTCAGACGTCCGACTGTGGCACTCTTGTTATTTCCTTTTGATATAAGCCCTTTATGTGATGTCGCTCAGACGTCTGACTGTGGCACGCTTGTTAATTACTTTTGATATAAGCCCTTTATGTGATGTCGCTCAGACGTCCGACTGTGGCATGCACTGTCATTTATATTTTATTATAAGCCCTTTATGTGGTGTCGCCTTGACGCCCGACTGCAGCATTGTTATTTTATCTTTACCCTTCCGAGGAGTCTTTCAGACACTCGATTGGCCCTCAGTATTACTTTGGGATTTCGGGAGGACTACCGCCCGACTTCTCTTTTATTTCCCATGCGTTATTATCTCATTATCTGAGTGCGCTTGTTGATCTGTTCATATGCATCATGTTTACATTTGTTATATCTAATGTCCGTACTATCTTGCGAGTACTTTCATAGTACTCACCTGGCTTGTTGATTTGGCCAGATGTTGACGAAGGCGATCTCATGGATGAAGAGTTTGATAGTGAGTCCGACGCCTAGAGGAATCCCAGTCAGTCCTGTGCGATCCTGGATATTGGTCACTTGTATCTTATACGCTTCCGCCACCCACACTAAGTATCCTCGAGCCTCACTCTGACGCTCGAAGAGCTGTTAGTTTTCAGGAGTCATATCACCCACTTCGCTGTGATATATCCACCACCGCTTTTATCGTGAGTTAGTAGTTATGCCACCCTATCCGCCTTTATGTATTATTGGCGTGCTTGTAATAAATTGTTGAGCAGTCTCCGCTCAACCTTGTATTATATCTAGTACTCCTGGTTTTTCTTCTGTGATCAAGATATTGTCTACCAGTGAGAAGGAATTCTTCGTTACTGGTCCGTAAAAGGGATCGGTCTCTCAATAAATATTTTTATTGGAAAACCGGTCGTGACATTTGACATACTAGAAATGACCATTTTGCCCTTGCCCCTAATCAGCCCCTCTGAGAGAGAATCTTTTCCGACAAATCTTTCCGCGGCTTCACCGCACCTCTTCCCGGAGCCTTCTTCACCCCCAGGCAAGCCACAAACACCCACTTGCATGATGGCCATGTAGTAGCCATGGTTTTCAACTTGAATGTTTAATAAATGTCTGCTTGTTTTGATATGGTTGTCGTTGTTTCGGTGATGCTTATGGATTTGTGTTCACTTTCATGATATGTTTTTATGCACCTGGTTATCATGTACTAGTTGCTAGTATTTCTGTCGTATGTCATGCTTGGCAGTATTACATGTTGGTGTTGGTCATGTACTTCGGAGCATGACTATCGTCTGCTACCGAGTACTATGATTATGCATGTTCATTTGCATCTAGCTGGTTATATGCTTACTTGGTAGTATTTTTTATATGTTCTTGCATGGTATTTATGTATGATGCTAAGTCATGCTGTGCTCGTAGGTAACGTTATGCTCGTCAGTATGACATGCTCATTCGGATATATGATTCATCATGGTTATGCTCAATGATTATGTTGCACCTCTATGCTTAGGTTGATATCATGCTCATGCATTGTAGTCGCATCATGTTATTTTAATATGACTCAGCTTATTGCATTCAAGTTTAACCAGACTTAAATGAACTGGAACAACTGTTGGCTGAGTTATGGTGCCACCATATCGAGCTGACCAGTGCAGCCACATTTGCCTTTTATGGGAAGGGCCTAACTAGGTCTACTGTCATGCCTCTCGCCGGTGCCTCCAATGAGGGAAGGTTATGCGCGAGCGCTACCCTGATCAAGTAGGACGGCATAAACCTTGTGTGCCCATTGTTGTTGTAAGGATCCTTGTCCCTGTTTGGGACAGTTCTTTGTTGGCCACGACGGTGGACGTTGATGCCTTTGGTAGGCACGGGGCCACCGATGACATAGCCCAGCGGGGAGTTTGTCGGAGTGGCCGGGAGAGTGTCATGGCAGTAGATCAGTTTTATTGGAACGCTGTTGGTCCACCCGAATGGGAGTGCGAGGCCATGGGTTCCGTGGTGTGGGTACAGTGTGCTAACCTTTGCAGAGTGTGTATTAAATCTATCGATAGCCGTGCCCGCGGATAAGGGTCCAGTTCGTAGTTGGTCACACTATGGGTCAACAGTAATAATAATAATAATAATGTGCTTAATAACAACCCTGGTTCGATGATGAGAAAGAGGTTGATTGTGTTCGTGAGATGATCACCGTGGTATCGAGGATACCGAGTTGTTGGATATTTGTGGTGTTATGCGAGAGTCAAGGGTAAAGGTCAAACTCCTTGTGGTCATGTAATGATTACTACGGTATAGTAATACCAAGCTTGATTGGATCCTGAGATGATCATGTGATGTCCGTGATCGTAAGCTTATGCATGTGATGGTTACGAGGTAACCCGAGCAGAGTAAGTTAGTGCATGATAGCTTCATCATGTTGCATGCTAGTATCATCATGTTCATATGTTCATGCCATGCTCATATTGTTCTAGCTGTATCATGTTGTATATGCTATGATTGATCTGATAGTATCATGTTAATCCTTGTTAACCTGTAATTGCCATGTTGTTGTCTGTCTTGATTGCTCTTGGTTGCTATGAGCTTGCAAGTACATTCAATGTACTACCTGGCGTGTCATGCCAGCTTGCAGGTCATGTCGTATTTGATTGCTTGCTTGCCGTGGATTCCTTGTTTGCGAGCTAGGATAAGCATTCGAGTCAGAGTCCCTATGGAGTGGAGTTCATCACCGTCGTCGTTGTTCCGCTGCTAGAGTTATTCCGCTGCATCTTGTTGTTCTGCTGCTTGCATGGAACAACCGTGGCAGGCGTAGTGCCGCTGTGCTGATGTAATCCCCCTTGTACCCACATAGCTTGTAATAAAGAGCTGATTTGTTCTATGCTAAGCAGTGCCTCATTCTAGAAGACTTCTCCTCAATCTCTGGGCTGGAATACGGGGCATTTTGGTTTCTCTGAGCAGGGGTGCCACACACGTGGACGAATCAAAGTTTGACCATGATGCGGTGGCATGTTTGTTTTTAATTTTTTTTCTTCAATGGAACGTACACAGTTTTTTTTCTTGAATGCCACGTGAACCGTGCACATACTCAATGACGAAGCACGGGACGGGATGGTAGCCATGGACATGGTCGACCCTTTTTGGAGACTACTACACTGGTACTTTGATGTACATTTTGAAAAAAAAACTACTACTTTGATGTGTCATGTCAACTCGCAAAACGATGAGAAGCTTGCTTACTACACCCTCTACATAGCCCACACTTTGTACGGCTAGTTATAGTGGGAGTAACTTAGCGCACTCCAAGAAAATTTTACTTATGTGGCAAGTAGTTAATGACAAGTGGTAACATAATATGTTACTGTAATATAGCGTTTCCCAAGACAAGATGAGTCTACAAGCTAATAAATGAAGCCATCTACTACCTCCTTTCCAGTTTATAGGGCTCAATTCAAAAATCTCACCAACCAAGGTAGATGATGAGTGGTGGAATAATTTTTGTGGTTTGTAAAATCACTCAATTAATGCACTCATTTTCCTCAAAGAAGTACATGCATTGGTCAAGTTTCTCATAATCCTTGCATGCAATGAATTAATGCACCTTCAAATCTGAGCATGTGACGGGGAACAATCAAATTGAGACTTATAAAACGGGAAACCGAAAATTTTGAGATAAGCCCTATAAACCGGGAAGGAGGGAGTATAACATTACTACTATGTTACTTTGCACTATGAAGGTAGTAACATAGACTAGTGTCATATGCATGAAACTAGTGAGTATGGGAGCACATGATATTTCCCCGTCCGAACCGATCCCAAGTTGGCTTCTCACCTTCTTGGCCCACCAAAAACCCCTCCCCCCTCCCGCGCGCGCTTCCTGCCCGCCGCTCCACATTGATGGCAAGTCAGGGCGACGCGACCTCTCACTGCTTCCGCCATTGAAGCGGCGCGCCGACCGAGGGCACCGCCCGCTGCACACCCGGAATTTCATAATACAATTAGGTGACATAAGCAGGCTATAAGGATTTAAATATAGTAGTGTGCTTAGTTGAAGGAGAGAGAAGAGGAGAGAGAATGGAAGCAGGTTGTAAACTTGTAGCCAGTTGTAGCGCGAGCTCCAACATACTTTGTGAGACAAAAGGTGGGGCCATTATTAATGTTATAGTATTATACTAAAGGGACTAACTATTGTACTAGCAGGCTATTAGGTTGGTTCTAGATGATGTGTCAACTTCATATAGCCGGATGTTGGCTATACTCTTAACCATGCTCTAAGTGGGGTGTGAGTGGGACTAAAGTTTAGTCCCATACTGCTAGGTGAGTGTGAGTTGCACCACTTTATAATGTGATCTATTCTAGCATTTGCATGAGCATGATAATAGGAAACCTACACGCGCGCTCTTCGGGATTGAGCCTGTCCAAGGACAAAAGCTATGCACGTGGTCTATAATTTTGTTGGTCAGAAAATTTATTAAGTCATTAATTAATAATTAACGGATGCCTTAATTACTCAGTCGTTTCTGATTCTTTTGGATAGTGGGACTATTATTGACTTGGACGTGGGGTTTGGGCCAAAGGCCTACTATTATACTTGGTCTTACTCGCACGACCGACCTGACAGGCTCTACCCTAGCCGCCGCTATATCATATGGTTTCACACTGTTCCAGATCTTAGTGTCGCCATGCAATTCTTCTCTGTCCCTCCTTCCGGCGTGCACCGCGAGAAGGGACAGCAGTCCTCCGAACCCCGCCTTTCGTGATCCTGTACGGGAAAGGGGCGATCAGGTTTTTGGGGAGCACACTCCTGTGACTGCTGCCAACAACGACTTCCTCAACGACAGCCTTCTTCCCCGACCTCGGTAACCTCTTCATCAACGACATGAGTGACAACATCAACCACAGTGGTTCTGCTCCCGCTGTACAGTATGTGATTCTATCCTCCTGGTTTAGTCCGCATCATTACTTTGATCTTTGCAATTGTCATCATGATCTATTTACTGTTGATTCAGATTAAATCTCATAGTAAATTGCTCATATATTCAACAATCCAATCCAAAAACCTGATTATAGGCAATTTACTCCGAGTGGTTTTGCTGCGCTTTTGAAGCCACCTACTTTTAAGGGGGTGCAATATAAAAGGTGGCGCACAAGAGTAGTATATTAGTTTCAGATCATGTACTGCTATGACGCCACTAAGGGTAAGCCTAAGGGCAATCTTAATCCTACACGGCAGGAAGCTTTTGAGAACATGGATGCCCTCTTCAAAGCTGCCCTGCTGAGTGTTCTTGACAATTCCATTGTGGATTCATATATGTCGTTTGACAGCGACAAAGACATGTGGGCTGCGCTCGAGACCACGTTTGGGGCCTCGGGCGCCGGCAACAAGTTGTACGTCATGGAGCAATTATGTGACTACAAGATGACTGATGAGCGCTCTGTTGTTCAACAGACTCATGAGATACAGTCACTCGCTAAGGAACTTGAGTACTTTAAGTGTGTGTTGTCGGACAAATTTGTTGCTGGGACCATCATTGCCAAGCTTCCACCTTCGTGAAACAATTTTGCTACTTCTCTGAAAAACAAGAGACATGAGTTTTCCGTTTCGGATCTCATTAGCACTCTTGATTTTGAAGAGAACGCGGCAAAAGACACACGTGCTCGGGTCGCTGAGGGAGCTTCTAGTGCCCACATGGTACACGAGAAGAACTTCCAGCCCAACCAGCCCCAAAACAACAAGAACAGATCTCAGGGGAAAGGCAAGTTTCATGCAAAGAACAAGCCGTCACATTCTACCAACTTCAAGAAGAATTCTCATAACAGGAAGGGACACAAACCTCAATTTTGGTAGCACCGCGCAAAATTATATGGCTATATCTACCTGTTGTCAGCTAACCTCATGGTGCTCCAGGTATTCCTACATTCGTAACTAGGTACAATGACCACCACAAGATGAAATAAGCTTATTCGTACGTTGACTTGCTGATTACAGTGCGGAACGATCCTGTCATGTGTGGAGGAGCAAACAAGTAGTGCAGCCGAAGGTGGAAATCAACTAAGGACTTATGAAATTATATATATAATCTTCCTCAGGTAGGTCAGTATCCCTTCGTCCAGATGATCGTGTTTTATCATGCCGAGCTATTGATATGTGTTACTGTTTTGCAACACCGTTTAAGTATAGCTATTGTTTTCCTATCTTTTCAGATTCGGGAAAATGAAGATGATTTCAGGGGAACTGCACAATATGGACTGATGTTGAGTCATCTCTATTGCCTCATGTGTTTGCTGCAAATGTGTCAGCATCAATTGCAAGATGAGGCAGCTAGCTAGCTATGGAGTTGCCAACATGCTCAAAGTGCTTGGAACATTGAGAAGAAACAAGCATGCCCAGGAAATTAATGTGTCCGCAAGGAGGCCCTTTACTTAGAGAAGCATTGACCGATTTTCTTTATTTCCACACCTTCTCACAGCTTTGTATTGGTTATAGTATATGGTGAATCATTGAGATGCATAAACATGCTGAACTTTTGTTCTTCTGAATGTTAGTATGCATACCGTATCTTCTAAAGCTTACTTTAATGTGAATGTTGACTAGCCCGTGAACCTTCACAATCTAGTAAGTGTATTGTAGGCCTATTATTTGACACCTCACTTTGCCGCGCTATGCGACCAGTGTGAGAGTCTGCATCCAGTACCGCATCCTCTAATTTGGTGGATGCCAAGTTGAAAAAGGTTACCGATGAGTAGCCATAAGCTGGAGGCGTCTCTTTTTTTCTTTCAAATGGGCAATAAGCTGGAGAGTGTCTCGGGCTGCCTCTAGCACAAGGCCCTCCAGTACGAAACACGGCCAGTCGACTGGGCCGATACAAAAGCCTATCCATCTTAAAGCCCATTTGTTTTTGTTGTTTGCGAGGAGAAGCCCATATTTCTTGAAGCGGGGGCGATCCCAGAAAAACCCTCCTTCCTCCTCGCTTCCACTTATACTGCAGCTCGCTCTCCCGCTTCCGTCTCCCCCCAATTCCCCCCGCTCCCCATCTTCCTCACTCGTCCAGAAAACCCCCACTCACCTTCTTCCTCACTCATACAGAAAACGCATGCTCCTGTTCTTCCACTCGTACAGAAAACCCCAGCCCTCCTTCTTCCCCACTCGCACTGCCACTAGGCTCATGTCTGGCTACTCTACTCAAACCCGTGAGCTCGGCGCGACGTCCGCAAGGAAAATGGAGTCGGCTGGCCCCTGCGCCAAGAAGATGAGGCTCCCGCACCCGGCAGCGCGGGGAGAAGCGGCGAGCCCCCCCCCCCCCCCCCCACCCGGATCTGACGAACCGGTAGAATCTCCGGTGGACTGCATCAGCGATCTCCCGGACGTCATCCTCGAGGAGATCATCTTGCTTCTCCCCACCAAGGATTGCTTCCGCACACAAGTCCTCTCAACTCGGTGGCGCCCGAGATGGCGCACCGCGCCCCTCAATCTCGGCTGTCGTCAGATTTCTGTCCCTCCTGAATTTGATCTCCTCAGAGCCATTGTCTCCTCTCACCAACAGGGCCCTATTCAACGCCTCTGCATCCTGACATGCTACTTGTTGTCCATACCCTGCATGGTGGATGCTTGGCTAACATCCCCTGAATTCGGAAAACTCCAGCAGTTTGAGTTCTACCATTACCACGAAGTTTCGTACCACGAACACACCAAGAATTTGTGCCCACAACACCATTGTCCATCTCATGGTTTCCTCCTCTCTCCACACCTCCACCTTCGCCCGGTGCCATCTACCACACGATCTGGTACAAATGCTTTGACTCCCACTACTAAAAAGAACTTTCGCTTGTGGTGGTTTATCTGTCTGAGGCCTCACTGCACAACATCATCCACTCCAGTTGCCCTGCCCTGGAGCGCTTGCTGATTGTTTTGGGAATAGAAATCCCTATCAGTTGTCTCCAAATAAAGTCGCCTTGCCTTAAAAGCATTGGAATGTTTTGAAGGACAGCAGCTCATCATCGAAGATGCCCCTTCACTTCAAAGGTTGCTCCTTGATGATTGTTATAAACCTTTGCAAATAACTATCGTCTCTGCGCCCAAACTGGAGACCTTGGGTGTAATTCGTGATCCGTTTAATGATAACAGGAAGTTGGTGTTTGGCTCCTCACTTTTTCAGGTACTGTATTATCATCTACACATTTGTAATCATAAGCTGCATTTTTCATTTGTGCGCATAAGTTTTATATCATCTTGGAGTACACTTTGGGTACTAATATTTTGTTATATGCTCAATGAAGAGTTCGTCCATGGATAGCCTATCAATGCTGCTGGATTCTATCAAGATCTTATATATCGGAATGTTTAGTTTTGATCTGAACATAATTATTGGCTTGTTGTGATGCTTTCGATCTCTGGAGAATTTATATATAAAGGTGATGATTTCATGCACATTGAAAGCCCGTATATATTGTACTAGAATTAACCGTTCAGCTGTCGCTCTTTTGACATACTCTTTTTCAGACCTTAACTGTTTTCAATCTTCATGTCTACTTAGGCACTAATACCACATGGAGAAAAACGTATAACCAATCGGTGGCGTAATAAGCACCAGGATTTTCTCAGTTCTCATGACATTCATTTGAGGACAATAACGATGGATGGATATGCATCCAACCAGGCAAACAGAAGCTTTGACACATTCTTCCTATTGAATGCGAGGTTACTATTGTCCATGAGGCTTAAGTTTTTCATAAAGAGATTTCTCACGGACGGACGTGTTGAACAACAAAAAAGAAGTTTCAGGTGGACAAATGGGCTTCTGAACGTGCTCGCCTTCTATTTACAACAACTTGTAGTCATCCTCCAATATTTTTTTGCACAGGATGTTGATTTTATGGATCAGACCGATCCATTTGTTTGTTACTGCGAAAAAGAGTGGTTGAGTTAGATGTTGTTGCCATGTTTAATCTGGGTCTTGTCTAAATTTGATGAACAATTAATCCTTGGGCTTTTTGCACTGTTTGTAAGCTTCAGTTACATGTTGTTGCCCTCGTACTCCCCTCCGCCTACCACTACACTGCCGCACCTTCCACCGCTCCGGTTCGTTCCCGTCCGAGGCCTCACCGTCATTCTCCGCCTTGGTTCGTCGATGTGCCCGCCGCCGTCTGGCGTTGTCAACATGGTCAACAACCGAGAGGAATCAGGAGATGATTGTACGTGGAGAGGCTGATAGTAGGGACCCACCAAGGTCATTGCATTACGCAAGCAGGTGCCTCGTTATTACTCCTACAAGCCAAAAAATACTTCCTCCTAATTGTTTGACAACTAGGTCCCACGCCATTGTCAATGTAGTCAATAAACGAGAAAATTACACAACGAGCGGATAACACCAGGGACGCAGCAGCTCGCCCAGTTGTTTTTTAGTTTTAGAGACGGAGCTCACTGCGTGCTGTGCGGGGGCTGTGGCCCGTCTAGCCCACGCTTACGCTTTTATTTAAGCACAGGACGAGCCTAGTTGATATCTTTTTCTTTCTAAAATGGCTAGCCCGGTTCTTTTTTTTTGGAGAATACCCAACCGAGGCCTACTTGCTTTTCTCAGCCCTGCTGGGCCACAAATCTTTCAAGACGAGGAGGGATGTAAGTAGTAAGAAATGGGCTTCGCCAGAAAATGGTTATAAGTTGTAACAAATGGGCCGTAATTTTTTAAACCAAAGCCAACCGGTAATTACATTAAAATATTGTTTTTTCTGGATTTCTCTACTCTTATAAAAAGCAGAGTTGGTGATGATGGTGTGCCTGCCATCCTGCAATATAGGCCGTCCGATCTATATCTAACGGATAGGAAGGAAAATATGACAATTTACCTGCACTCCTCTCCACATTTGCAGATACGGCCTTCCCTCGTTCATCTTTTTCTCCCACAAGATAAACTACTCATACAAATGCATCTTCATGTTCCGTGCAACGCACGGGCATCTTGCTAGTAAATATTTTAAATTTCATTCATTTTTTGGCAGAGAATTTTTTTTGAATTTTATTTTGATATAATTTTTTTAAAATTATTTTTCACGTGACTCGAAATTTCGTGATTAAAAGAGTTCGGACCGCACCGAAATATGAAAAGTTTCGTTGAATTTTTTAGCAGTGCCCAGAATATATGGTCTGTAATGCTAATAAAAAGAATATGGGCTTCAAAATATCCTTAAGAATTAGCAAACGGGCTGTAAATTATTGAAAATAATGGCTAATGGGATGTATGCTGTTTTTCACAGATTTGGAGGCTGACTTTTCGGTCTACTAGGTTGATGATGACGCTGTCCTAAAAAACTTTTTGACGCGTACGCAAGGCTTTGTCAACTTAGTCAACACAGAGCAGTGACTGTTGGATGTCCATCCAATGGCCGCCGTGCTTCTTCAAACTCTGATCTTCCTGCTCTAGCCACCCAAACCAGTGCCGGCGGGACTGCCTGCTCCCTCCTCCCGTGGCCGGCTGTGCTGCCGCCAGGCCATCCCTCTACTCACCCGCACATCATGTTATTTTTCGGTGACGTTAGCCTCACCCTGCAGCCGACCAGTCAGCGCTCGTACTCCCCTCAACGTGGGCATCCACTGTCGTGTCTTCCCCGGCTCCGTGTCGTTCCCTTCCTAGGCCTCGCCGTCGTCCACCGCCCTGGTGCTCTCGGCGCGGCGTGGTCAACGTGGTCAACGAACGACATCCATCGGAAGTGGACGGTACGTGGAGAGGCTGACAGCTGGGTCCACGGCCGCACACAAGGAAATGCCTCCTTATTACGCGCAAAATAATGATTCCTCCACCTGACAGCTGGGACCCACCGGAAGGGCCTCTGTATTTCGTGAAAAAAACATTCCCCCCGCTGACAGCTCGGACGCACCAGCTATATCTTCGCACGCAAGGAAGTGCCACCTTATTACGCACAAAAAATGAATACTCCCCCTGCTACCTGGGACCCACCATAGTGTGAGGCTGACTTGTGGGCCTACTAAGTTGATGGGGACGGAGGGCTTTGTCAACTTAGTCAATATGAACGATTCTAGCTCCAGTGACCGTACGATGTCCATCCAACGGCCATACTGCTTCTTCAACCTCTGGTCTTCTTGCTCCAGCCACCCAAACCAGCGCCGGTCATGCCGCATGCTCCTGCCTCCCGTGGCAGGCTGTGCTGCCGCGGAAGCCTCACCGCCCCCTACTATTCCCACCGCTGGCCAGGCCCTGCGGCGACGGCAGCCTCACACCGCAGCCGACCCAGTGAACCCTCGTACTCCTCTCTGCGTGGGCATCCACTGCCGCGCCTTCCCCGGCTCCGTGCCGTCCCCTTCCTAGGCCTCGCCGTCGTCCACCGCCCTGGTGCTCTCAGCGCGGCGTGGTCAACATGGTCAAGGAATGACTTCCATCGGAAGAGTACTGTACGTGTAGAGGCTGATAGCTGGGTCCACGGCCGCAGCAAGGACATGCCTCCTTATTACACGGAAAATAATGATTCCTCTACCTGACAACAGCGACCACCGGACGGGCCACCGTATTTCATGGAAAAAAATGTTTCCCCCTGACTGCTCGGACCCACCAGCTACATCTTCGCACGCAAGGAAGTGCCTGACAGTCGGGACCCACCTGATCGAAGCGTACG
Organism: Aegilops tauschii subsp. strangulata; assembly: GCF_002575655.3. Lineage (NCBI taxonomy): Eukaryota > Viridiplantae > Streptophyta > Magnoliopsida > Poales > Poaceae > Aegilops > Aegilops tauschii. Next base: position 344,007,379 of record NC_053037.3, read on the forward strand.
TATCGTTGTCATTCTAGTCGCCAACGTGTACGTACATACGATCGGTCGGTCTGCAGGCTGCAGCGATGAACCATGGCCATGTAAGGAAGGGAACGTGTCTTAGTATAGGCGCACACGTGTCATAGTAGAGGCGCGCACATAGCATGTCACGCAGTCCCGTTAATATCGTGTACACGTACGTACAACCAGGGTGCAAGAAAGTAAATATGGCCACGTACGTACATACGGGCGGGGTCTCGAACGCCTACTCGCGCATACGTACGGCCAGGGCTCGTGTACATGGCTGGGTCAGAACGGAGAAACTGCATCGTCGTCGTGTTCATCGGGAGCCAACCGGCTTGGACGGAACAGCCGATCGAAACGAGGCCTGGCGTACCGCAGACCGGAGGAAATGGCCTTGTGTTCGACCGGCCACGGTCGAAACGGGATCCTGTTCATCGGGAGGGGTCTGGCGTACCGCAAAACGGAGGAAACAGACTTCTCTTGGACCTCCTACGGTCAAAACAGGTCCTGTTGATCGGGAGGGGTGTGGCGTACCGCAAAACAAAGGAAACGGACTTGTTTTGGAGCGCTACGGTCGAAACAGGGGTCCTGTTCATCAGGAGGGGTGTGGCGTACCGCAAAACGGGACTCCACGAGATACTGTTCATCTCCACCGTCGACTGCCTCCACGGGCTACTGTTCATCCACCGTCGACCTCCTCCAGCCTCAACCTGCGACTGTTCATCCACGGGCTCCTGTTCATCCAGCCTCCACCGCTCCGCCACCGGCTACTGTTCAACCAGCCCTCTCCACGGGGTCCTGTTCAACCACCCCTCCACGGGCTACTGTTCATCCAGCCCTCCACCGGCTACTATTTAACCAGCCCTCCACGGGGTCCTATTCATCCAGCCCTCCACGGGGTCCTGTTCATCCACCCCCAACCGACTCGATCGATCGGGGTCCTGTTCATCCAGCGGCAACGGCCTCTACTACCACGGGGTCCTGTTCATCCAACCCCCCACCGGGAACTGTTCATACAACCCCCCCCCCCCCCCCCAACAACGCTCATTGTTCATCAAGGGAAGGAGGCAGCAGGGTTCTATCAGCTTTAGTTAGCAGCAGTAGCGAAGGAATCACTCAGGTTCAGTTAACAGCAAGGGATCGATCGGGGTACGGTAACGTAGCTAGTGCAATCGCTCGGGTTCAGTTAGAGCCCAATGCAATGCTCAAGTTCAGTTAGAGCGCAACGCCTCGCACACATGTGCGTACGTGTACGAGAGAAACGCGCAAACCTCCGTGCATCGCTCGGCCCCGACCACCCACCGTAACCGGAACTCCCCGATATTTTCCTCGCCCTCGCTTCTCCCGCGGTTTTTTCCGTCATGGACGGCCCAAAGAATGTCATGCAGCTGCGTCTCCGGCCCGCCCAGGACGAAAAGCCCATTTTCTGTCATGATTTTTTGTCACAGAAGTAGGAGCCCACCACATCTATGATGATATCGGGTTTTGTCACAATTATCGTCATAGAAGTGCCATAAGCATGGCAGAAAAAAATTTCGTTCGGCCCAAAATGTCACGGATGTGTCTTTTTTGTAGTGCACCCATTCGAAGGACGAAGAGTAAAAAATCCAAGACTCTGATTGGAAATCGTACTTACGATGGCACTTGGACATTGGTGTGTAGCGCTTCGCTCGTGTCGTACGCTTCCTCCAGTCGCTCGTTCATCAACTTCACTTGGATCAAAGCCTCCTTGCTCGCCCCCACCTGGTCCTCCGGGACCCTATGCAGCGTGAAGGTGGCGATTGGAGCCGAGTGCAGCACGGGCACACACTGGGACGTGGGTGCCACGTTCATAAGCACAGAGCCGGACTGGGCCAGAAGACTTGGGCCTGTGGGCTTCGCGACGGACTTGGCATGAGAAGCGTGGTCCTTCCGGCTAGGATAAGCCTCTCGCATAATCACATCAGTGTCTGTCGGCATCCTCTTGTCAGACTCTGAGTTCGGCGGGTCGGCTTTGTCATCGTCATGCAGCTGGATGATTTCAGTCGGCACTACATGAGCACACGAGATGAAGTGTTAGTTCAACAACCAATAGAACAATACTCGAAAGATAAACCACTCGGTGGATCAGTACCTTTGGAGGTAGCGGCATCCACGGCGTCACCCTCCGTCTGGCCCTGCTTGGGAGCATTCGGATCCAACGAGGTCGTCGATGTCTCATTGCTGCAAATCGAAAAGTCACTTGGCCGTTAGCCGAGTCAAAATCGCACCAAAAGGAAGCTCAGTGAAGGCACTTACGTCGAAGCCACTGGCACCACCAGCTTAATCTTTGGCTCGGCAACTTTTCGAGGCTTGGCCAAAATCTGATTGGGTTGTTTCTCCATTGAGTCGGCAGCCTCCGCCCGCCCACGCATCGTGTTACGCGCGGCGGGGGGCAAAGCTGCCGGCTTCGGATCAGTCGGCACTCGAGCACCGCCCGCACGAGCACTTGGACCATTTTGCGCCTTGGTGCGGCGCTCCTTTGGGATGGTCTCGGATGGAGAGGACACGGCCTCCTTGCCCTCCTCAGTGTCGCTCTCCCCCCCTCCTCGTCACTCCCCTCCTTCTCTTGCTCATAGCTCTCCTTGGAGCGTTGACGCTCCGTGTCGCTCGACGCGTCCTCTGGCGACCGGTCAACCGCCGACACTAGGGAGACCAACTGCTGAAAGCTTTGAGGAAAGAAAGAAATATATCACAGGGTCATGATGTCTACTATGCAACTTTATTCTTGTAGACTCGTGTTGGGCTTCCAAGCGCAGAGTTTTGTAGACAATAGCAATTTTCCCTCAAGTGGATGACTTAAGGTTTATCAATCCGTGGGAGGCATAGGATGAAGATGGTCTCTCTCAAGCAACCCTGCAACCAAATAACAAAGAGTCTCTTGTGTCCCCAACACACCAAATACAATGGTAAATTGTATAGGTGCACTAGTTCGGCGAAGAGATGGTGATACAAGTGTAGTAATGATAGTAGATATTGCTTTTTGTAATAGGAACAATAAAAAACAACAATGTAGCAAGTAAAAAAATTAAGCACAAATGGTATTGCAATGCTTGAAAATGAGGCCTAGGGTTCATACTTTCACTAGTGCAATCTCTCGGCAATGCTAATATAGTTTGATCATATAACCATCCCTCAACGTGCGATGAACAATCGCTCCAAAGTTCTTATCTAGCGGAGAACATAAGAAGAAATTGTTTGTAGGGTATGAAACCACCTCAAAGTTATTCTTCCCGATCAATCTTTTGAGCTATCCCTATAATTGTCACAAACATCCCTAGAGTTCGTACTAAAATAACACGATACGATACACATCAACCAACTCTAGTGTCACCTAGACACTCCAATGTCACCACGAGTATCCGTGAGTTGATTATATGATATGCTTCAAAACAATTCAGATTCATAATACTCAATCCAACACAAAGAACGTCAAAGAGTGCCCCAAGATTTCTACCAAAGAAACAAGGATGAGAACGTGCATCAACCCCTATGCATAGATTACCCCAATGTCACTTCGGGAATCCGCGAGTTGAGTGCCAAGACATATATCAAGTGCTTTCAAATCCATAAAAATATTCAATCCTATAATTATGAAATCTCAAAGGTAAAACTCAATTCATCACAACAAGATAAAGAGGGGAAAGCACCATATGATCCAATTATATTAAAAAAGCTCGTGGTACATCAAGATCGTGCCAAATCAAGAACACGAGAGAGAGAGAGAGAGAGAGAAAGAGAGAGAGAGATTAAACACATAGCTCCTGGTACAAACCCTAAGCCCCGAGGGTGGACTACTCCCTCCTCATCATGGTGGCCGCCGAGATGATGAAGATGGCCTCCGGTGACGATTTTCCCCTCCGGCAGAGTGCCGGAATAGGGTCCGGATTGGTTTTTCGTGGCTACAGAGGCTTGCGGAGGCAGAACTTCTGCTTATTTCTGGGGGTTTATATACTTATAGGATTTTTTGGCATTGGTCTCACGCTGAGATGGGCTTCGAGGGGCCCACTACCCACCAGGGCGCGCCAGAGGGCGGTGGCGCGCCCTGGTGCCTAGTTGCAACCTCCTTCCCCTTCTGATCCTCCCATGAAGCTTCTAGTGCCTGTTTTGTTTGGAAAAATCATCAAAAAGTTTCGCTGAATTTGGACAACTTCGATTTTTGCACAAAAACACAACACCACGGTAGTTTTGCTGAAAACAATGTCAGTCCGGGATAGTTCCATTCAAATCATACCAAAACCATATAGAATTGTTGTAAACATGGCATGAATACTTCATAAATTATAGATACGTTGGAGACGTATCATCATCCCTAACCTTAATTCCTGCTCGTCCTCGAGTAGGTAAATGGTAAAAGAAATAATTTATGAAGTGTGAATGCTAGTATAGTGCATAAGTTTGATCAATGATAATTTCCATCACTTTCCTAGCATCATAACAGCAACTCTTTCTCATAAAACTCATCATGATAAAGTAGCAATCAATTCACATGTTATGGTTCAAACAATGCATTCTCTTGAAACTTAACAACCTATGTTCTCAGTCACCAAGCAATTGCAATTCAACTTATTCAACAAAGTCTAAGTAAGAGCTCCACTTACTCAATTGTCATATAGTCTTCTATGATTGCTAGTACTCAAAGCATATTTTTAGAACAATGGCATCCATCAAACACAGAGAAAGGTAGGGGCTTAATGTTTGGCCTCCCAACTCATTTATCATCGAGATAATTGTCAACAATAATAAATCATGATAAAACATAGTTGACTGGCCATATGTGCCTGGATCTTTCCCCACCACATGATGCTTGCCAACTAGAGATTAATTGTGGTTGAAATGAGAATGGATACTATTGACTCTTGTATAAAAGTAAATACTTAAAATTAAAAGATAGGCCCTTCGCAGAGGGAAGCAGAGGTTGTCATGCGCTTTTTATTTTTGGATGCACAAGCTCTTAGTGCAAAGGAACGTCACGTTATATTGCCCATTATGATAGCAACCTTTATTATGAAGTATGTCGCTTTTATTACTTTGCCATCACAAGTTTGTATAATGCTTATTTTCCCTTACAATAAAAGATCAAACATATTTAGGAGCAATTTTTATTGCTTTATGCACCGATGAGAACTTACTTGAAGGATCTTTTTCAATCCATAGGCAGCTATGGTGGACATTCATGGCAATAAATTGAGTTTAATGGTTTTTGGATGCACAGGTAGTATCTCTACTTTGTACGAATTTTTGGCTAGCAAAAGATCCTAAGCAAACACCACATGTTAGAGGATCCATAACCATATAACTTCTTTGCAAATATACACAACCATAACTCATTACGTTGTCTTCCTTGTCCAACTTCAACTAATTTGCTCAAGTTTGAAAATAATTAATGGGTATTCACAATTATAGAAGATGTCCAAGATAATATATTTGTATGTGAAAGTTCTCTTCCTTATACTAATCATTCATGAATTGCTTGTAGGACCAATATTGTGATTGTCAAGCTACAATAGATTTCACTTTCTAAACCCAATGTGAAGCTACTAGTAGGCATGATACGAACATATAATTTCAACTTCATGACATTCAATTCACTCACCAATTTACTCATAGGATACAAGTGAAGCACAAGAGTAAATGACAAACTACTCCAAAAAGATATAAGTGAAGATCAAGCGAGTAGTTAAGTAAATGGGTAGCTATTTGAGGACTCTCTCTCATTTAAAAGCTTTCAGATCTAAGTATTTTATTAAAACAGCAAGCAAAATAAAAATAAAATGACATTCCAAGAATAGATCATCTCATGTGAAGAAGCAAAAGCTTAGGCTCAACCGAGACTAACTGATAATTGTTGATGAAGAAAGGTGGGATCCCTACCGGGGCATCCCTAATCTTAGATGCATGAAAATTATTGAAATATTACTTTGGGATGCCTTGGGAATACCCAAGCTTGAGCTCTTGTGTCTTCTTCATTCCTCTCATATCACGGTTTCCCTAAATCTTAAAAACATCATCCACACAAAACTCAACAAGAACTCGTGAGATAAGTTAGTATAAATCAATGCAATAACCTTATCATTCTCTACTGTAGCAAATTACTAAAATTATAATTTAAAATTTGATACTAAATGCCTCTGCATATTTAATACTCTGATCCTCAAATAGAATCATTAAACAAGCAAAATATGCAAATAATGCAAACATAACAGCAATCTTTCAAAACAGGACAGCCTGTACAGGATGCAAGGAGATTCGTACTTATTTAACTGCAAAAGTTCTGAAAATTTAACACACTGTAGAAAGAAATTCATAGCTTATTTTGCAAAAAAATTAAAATTTTATCATATTCTTACTTTTCTCAAGAATTCACGCACTAGCGTGCAACTTTCTGTTTTCAAACAGCCACATATAGACTTGCAAAATAAGCATGGTAAAGGCCTATACTTAACATTTTTATTGAAGTAAAAGATACAAAACATTATTCTAAATAACAGTAGGAAAATACAAACAAAATAAAATGACGCTCCAAGAAAAACACATATCATGTGACGAATAAAAATATAGCCCCAAGTAAGGTTACCGATAATGTTGAAGACGAATGAGGGGATGTCTTCCGGGGCATCCCCAAGCTTAGTTGGTTGGATCTTCCTTTAAAATTACCTTGGGAGTGCCTTGGGAATCCCCAATCTTAGGGTCTTGTCACTCCTTATTCTCCTCATATCGACATCTCACCCAAAACTTGAAAACTTCAATTCACACAAAATTTAACGGAACTTCATGAGATAGGTTAGTATGATAAAACAAATCATTCACTTTGCTACTGTCAAAGACAAGATTCATAATTGTTCTCACACAATGCCTACTGTAACTTATCATTTCCACAATTTATATTGAGCAATATAAGCCATAGAAACTAGAAAACAAGCAAACTATGCATTGAAAATAGAATCTGTCAAAAACTGAACAGTCTGTAATGACCTGGACAATGAGCATACTTATGTTACTCCAAAAATTATGAAAAATAGGACAACGTAAGAAATTTGTACTTCAATCATCTATAAAAAAATCTAAATTTTATCACGTTCCAGTGAATTAAACAATTCTGTTACTAGGTGCAGAAGTTTCTATTTTTGCACAGAATCAAGTCAACTATCATCCACATTATCCCAAAGGTTTTACTTGGCACTTTATTGAAAAAAAGCTAAAACACGATTAATCAGTAGCTTAATCATGTGAACACACAAAAACAGTAGGGGTAAATATTGGGTTGTCTCCCAACAAGCGCTTTTTAATGGCTTTTTAGCTAGGCATGATGATTTCAATGATGCTCAGATAGAAGTAAAGAATTGAAACACAAATAGAGCATCATGAATCACATGGCAAGCACATTTAAGCCTAACCCACTTCCTATTCATAATGATTTTGTGAGCAAACAATTTATGGGAACAAGAATTAACTAGCATAGGAATGCAAAACAAGCATGACTTCAAAACTTTCAACACATAGATGCAAAACTTGATATTATTGAGATATGTAAAAGCATATGCTCCCACCTCATAATAATTTTCAGTAGCATCATGAATGAATTTAACAATATAACTATCACATAAAAGCATTCTTTTCATGATCCACAAGCATTGAAATTTTATTACTCTCCACATAAGCAAATTTATTCTCATGAATGGTGGTGGGAGCAAATTCAGTGAAATAACTATCATGTGATACTTGATTGGGATAATCAATTTGAGCATTAAAATCATGATGAAAAGTTTCATGGATATCATTACTTTCTATAGCATACATATCATCACAATAATCATCATAGATAGCAACTTTTTTATGATAGTCAATTGAAACCTCTTCCAAAGTAGTGGATTCATCATTAAATAAAGTCATGACCTCTCCAAATCCACTTTCATAATTATTACAATAAGATTCAACACCCTCCAAAATAGTGGGATCATCATTACCTAGAGTTTACACTCTTCCAAACCCACTTTCATCATTATAATCATCATAAATAGGAGGCATGCAATCATTATAACAAATTTGCACATAAAATCTCAAGGGACTAAAAATATCATCTTCATGAATCATAGCATCCCCAAGGTTATGGATTTGCATATCATTAGCATCGTGGATATTCAAAGAATTCATGCTAGCAACATTGCAATCATGCTCAACAATAAAGGACTTTATGCCAAACATTTTATTGAATTCTTAAGCACAATTTTCCGCTCCATCATTTTCAAGAAAGACATGATAAAGATGAATAATATGAGGCAACCTCAATTCCATTTTTTTTGTAGTTTTCCTTTATAAACTAAACTTGTGACAAAACAAGAAACTAAAAGATTCAATTGCAAGATCTAAAGATATACCTTCAAGCACTCACCTCCCTGGCAACGGCGCCAGAAAAGAGCTTGATGTCTAGTACACAACTTTATTCTTGTAGACTCGTGTTGGGCCTCCAAGCGTACAGTTCTGTAGGACAGTAGCAATTTTCCCTCTAGTGGATGACTTAAGGTTTATTAATCCATGGGAGGCATAGGATGCAGATTGTCTCTCTCAACAACTCTGCAACCAAATAACAAAGAGTCTCTTGTGTCCCCGACGCACCAAATACAATGGCAAGTTGTATAGGTGCACTAGTTCGGCGAAGAGATGGTGATACAAGTGTAGTAATGATAGTAGATATTGATTTTTGTAATAGGAACAATAAAAAACAGCAAGGTAGCAAGTAACAAAAGTGAGCACAAACAGTATTGCAATGCTTGAAAATGAGGCATATGGTTCATACTTTCACTAGTGCAATCTCTTGACAATGCTAATATAATTGGATCATATAACCATCCCTCAACATGCGATGAAGAATCACTCCAATGTTCTTATCTAGCAGAGAACATAAGAAGAAATTGGTTGTAGGGTACGAAACCAGCTCAAAGTTATTCTTTCCGATCAATCTTTTGAGCTATCCCTATAAGTGTCACAAACAGCCCTAGAGTTTGTACTAAAGTAACACCATATGATACACATCAACCAACTCTAATGTCACCTAGGTACTCCAATGTCACCGCGAGTATCCGTGAGTTGATTATACGATATGCATCAAACTATTTCAGATTCATAATACTCAATCGAACACAAAGAACCTCAAAGAGTGCACCAAGATTTCTACCGAAGAAACAAGGACGAGAACGTGCATCAACCCCTATGCATAGATTACCCCAATGTCACTTCGGAAACCTGCGAGTTGAGTGCCAAGACATACATCAAGTGCTCTCAAATCCATAAAAATATTCAATCCAATAATAATGAAATCTCAAAGGTAAAACTCAATTCATCACAACAAGATAGAGATGGGAAAACACCATATGATCCAATTATATTAACAAAGCTCGTGGTACATCAAGATCGTGCCAAATAAAGAACATGAGAGGGAGAGATTAAACACATAGCTACTGGTACAAACCCTTAGCCCCGAGGGTGGACTACTACCTCCTCATCACGGTGGCCGCCGGGATGATGAAGATGGCCTTTGGTGATGATTTCCCCCTCCGGCAGAGTGCTGGAATAGGGTCCACATTGGTTTTTCGTGGCTACAGAGGCTTGCGACGGCGGAACTTCTGATCTAGGGTTATTTCTGGTGGTTTCTGTATTTATAGGATTTTTTGGCGTTGGTCTCACGCTAAGATGGTCTTCGAGGAGCTCACTACCCACCAGGGCGCGCCAGAGGTGGGTGGCGTGCCCTAGTGCCTAGTGGCCACCACCTTCCCCTTCTGTTCCTCCCATGAAGCTTCTAGTGCCTCTTTTGTTCCAAAAAATATTGTTCAAAAGTTCACTGCATTTGGAGAACTTTGATTTCTGCACAAAAACAACACCACGGTAGTTCTGGAAAACAGCGTCAGTCCGGGTTAGTTCCATTCAAATCATACCAAAACTATATAGAATTGTTGCAAACATGGCATGAATACTTCATAAATTATAGATGCGTTGGAGACAAATCTGGTCAACACCCAGATGCACAAAAAAAAAACCTGCTGACAGTCTGACTGATCAAAGACGGGGTTACCTCAATCAGCGGGGTGTCCTTGTCATACGGGGCACCCTCCTGGCCCTGCATGGGTTGGCTCGGGCCAAAGTAATGGCCCTGATCTTACCGCCCACGTCCTCCTTGGCCAGCTCCTCCGGGTGCACCCGAGTGGGATCACTCGAGCCCTCGTAAACCCACATGGGGTGCGCCTTGGCCAGAAGCGGTTGGATCCGCCGGCTGAGGAATGTCTCTAGTAGATCCATTCCATTGACGTCGGCGTTCACGACCCCGACCATGTCGTTGGCCAGGATGCCCACGTCCACCTTCTCCTCCTTTGTCACCATGAGCGACACGGGGGCCCTCACCCTCTCCGCCGAGTACGGAGGAAGGCCCGACTGGCTATTGGCTCTAGGGACGTCCCGACAGTAGAACCAGGCGCCTTGCCACCTGTTGATGGAGTCAGGGAAGCTCATCTTTGGGAAGGCGCTGCCACCCCTGAGCTAGATCCCTAATCCTCCACACAGCTAGGTCATGTGGGTCTTCTCGCCGCCCGGCGAGTCCTTCACGGTCATTGACAGACATGTGAAGATGTGTTTAAACAATCCCCAATGCGGGTGACAGCCGATGAAGTTCTAACAGAGAGAGACGAAGGCAGATAGATAGATGATGGCGTTCATAGGAAGGGGGTCCGGAATTTACAACGGGTGAAAATCGCACCGCGGGATCCCAGCCGTAGATCCCTGGATCAAGTGGCATCCAAGGCAGTCACGCGTGCACGTAAAGTGCGGCACATGGCAGATTTTTGTTCCGAAGATCGAGGCATCGTGCCCCATTAGCCACTACGTTACCGCTTCCGCGCGCACACACACGATTTCAAACCCCAAGATTTCAGCAGCAGGTCAATCCGATTGATCGCCCGCTATTTCTTTCCCAAAGAGACATCTGTCGGCCCGACCGACCTCCCCTCGAGGGTCACCATGCACTCGGACGCAAAACACCCGACTGAAGTCATCTTCAAGATCACAATGGGATGAGCTTGACGCCCCTCCGTGGGTTAACTTAGCCCTTTCACTAGGCTCCAAGGCGCAAGCCTCATAAATCTGGACTCGGAGATGGCCTGTGCTGGCGTTCCCCTGGGATAAAGAGTAGCGTCTCTATGGAGAGTCATCGCACGCGTCGGCTTCATCACTCGAGTTTCATGGCATGTCCTCACTCGGACCCCAAGTCTATCTCTCCCGACAGACACATGAATGCCACCAAATTTTGCCCAGTGATCAACATTATCCGATCACTCAGAAAACCTTTAGTCTAGAATCTGCTGCGGTTCCACTCAAGGATAACCATTTGGGAACGGATGCCGAGTGCCCCTAAAGCACTTGGACCGATCCGAATGCTCATCTCACTCATCCCGTGAAGCCCCAACCAATTGCGGGGGCTAATGATGGGGCACCTACTACTGGTAGGGTCAAGGACCAGACATCTAAGGCCCATCTAGGGCCCCACACCATCATTATAGGTCCCTGGACCAAGGGCGCATTCGGATGCGCATCACAAGGGATCCACTCGGATACACCGGCGGCACTCAAACGCCCTCCCTCCAGTCGGCCAGCCATAACCACTCGGACATAGGAGGCATACATACGATGTGGAAGCTGCAACCGTCGAGTAGTCTTAAGTCAGACTTCAAGTACAGTCATGGCTACCCTTACCTCTAACTGTCATAGTTGTGGCAATTAACCCCTGTAACTGTCGTAGTTATGGTCATTAATCCCCCTTGTAACTTGGCAGTAAAGAGGCCGAGGTGCACTCTGTATAAGCCGCCCTCTTCCTCCATGGCGAGGGTTCAACACCACCTGTAATCATACATCACAAGAGAAAACAAGCCTTAGGTCATGAGACGTAGGGTTGTTACCTCCTTTGAGATGGGCCCGAACTCGTAAAAACCGAGTGCTACACTTGCGCCGTTCATTGTCAGGATCGTAACCCCGACAAAACCCTCGTGCGATCTCTGATCTAAGACTTCCAGCTACACTTGGACCCCTACCAAGGGATCTGACGGTATTTCGTAAGGTCAGTTGGTGCGCCAGGCATGGGCGGCGCCGGCTGGAAACCGATCTCAGATTGGATATTCTTCGTCTCCCACTGGCCTCTCGGTGGGAGAAAGCCTAATCTTCGGCTCCCTCACCAGTTGGTGTCGACACCATATGACCCATCTGCTGCAGTTGCAACTTTCTTTTTCTGGAAATTGTCATCAGCATAACGCCAATCACAATCCTTAGCAATATGATTTGTTTTATTACATATTTGACAGTTCCCTTCGTAGCCATCATAGCCTTGGAAGTTGCGGCCTCTGTTGTTGTTGATGTTGTTGTTGTTGTTGTTGTTGTTGTTGTTGTTGTTGTCGTCGTTGTAGGGAGGCCGCCGGTTGTAGTTGCCGCCAAAATTGTTGGGGTGATAGCCGCTGCCACCACCCTGATAACCGTTGCCTTGATAGCCACATGAGTTGTTGGGATGATAGACACCACCGTTGTTCTGGTAGCTGCCGCTATTATTGTGGTAGCCACCGCCACCAGTGCCTCCTTGGTAGCCGCCGCCATCACCAGATTGGCCACCGCCACTATTACTTCCACCACGGGAGCTACCATCGCTGCCGCCATTTTTTGATTGCGATAACCCCCTCTATCGCCCTGTCGACCTCGAGAGGCGGCGTTTGCGGAGGACTTGAAGCCACAGTTGCCGTTGTCGTGGTATAGCTCGACCCGCTAATCGAAGTTGGCGACAAGGGAGAAGAGCTGGTAGACCGTGATTGGCTCCGTGCAGACATCCAGCACGAAGATGAGCGGCTGATACTCTATATCAAGGCCAACTACAATGAAGGAGATGAGCTCCGGCTCCCCGAGTGGTTTGCCCGCTGCTGCAAGCTCGTCGGAGAGATACCGCATGTAGCCAAAGTAGGTTGATGTATATTGTGTACCCTTCTGTGCGTTGGTGAGAGCGTCACGTAGGTTCCGAAGGAGGTAGGCGACGATATGCTGATCCTGGATCAACCATGGGGCATATGCGGGGTTCAGCACCACCTGATCCTTGCCCTCTTTATCCTTGACGACGATGTTCTTGGGAGGCTCCTCTACGGTATTGTCGATGTAGCCGTACAAGTCGGCGCCCATTATTTGGGATCGGGCTTGAGCTCGCTGGATGACATAATTCGTCCTGGTGTGGGGCTCAGGGATGTTGTAGTTGAGGCCGGTGGAGGGAATAGCGGTGGAGGAAGACATGGTTGTGGTGGAGGTAATCCACGGAGGTTGATGACGATGATATGTCGAGGTGGATGAGCTAGATGTGATGGGAAGGGCCCGCTCTGTATACCATGTAAAGATTTTATGAAGCCCCAACAAGGGGGGCGCATAGAGTATATATTGATTGTAGGAATTACAAGCGGTTCGGTAGAGACCGAACGTGAGAGAGCGGGAGATATCGAACGTGAGAGAGAGGGAGAGATACATACGGGAGTTGAGATAAGAGTTTGAGCAGAAAAAGAATCTATCTCTAATCTATCTCTAACTCTCTGTACGTGATCATCAAGTCAGCCAGCTGGTGGCGTATACAATATGTTTAACAACGGGTTCTATTCAGATCACCTTTCCCGCCTAAAACTGAAAACCGACGATTATTTTATAGTTCCGTGTGTTTTAATGGGTTTGCTAAAGATGCTCTAAGCTTCCTGTTCACTGAAGTTGGCCCTTTTTCGTTTTCTCAGTTCCTTCGGTCAATTCAGGCAACGGAAGGTTAAAATCGAATGTCTCGATCTTAGTTCGGTTCTGCAAAACTGATGACCAAATTTGGCACTAGTTTAATCGGTTTTGGTCAGATCGGGTTCGGTCCTGATATTTGGCTCAATTTTTCGGTTGTCGTTTGTATGCCCATCCCTGGACAACATTGCAGCCGTTTAAAGAGCACAGTTGCTATAATGAGGGGGCGGCTTTGTCGAGAGTTCTAGTGTGGTTAGCGTTGCTGATGCTCCCAGCGTTTATAGAGCTCCTAACAACGGTGCGGCTTTCTCAACTTTGAGCGTTTACAAAGCATAGAGGGCTGGCCTAGGAACCTACTCAAAAAGCAAACGCAAAGAAAAAAGGTTACATTTTGTTCAGCGCATTATTCTGCTAGAAGTAGGATTCGAGCTCCAAACACCACTGGATCGAGTTCACTTTGTTGTCTACTACTGTATTAGGAACAGTGCTATTTGACCCCTTCTTTTAGTACAACATTAATATATACCCAGTATAAATTATTTGAAAAAATAATTCACAAAAAAATTGGAAAAAAATCACGAAACCAAAAAAGGCTCGTACAAAATGATTTTTTTTTGCGAAAATGAAAAAAGTTCATCAATTTGAGAAAAATTCAAGAATTGGAAAAGGTTCGTACAAACTTTAAAAGTTTGCGAAAAAAAATCACGAATTTGAGGAAAGTATGAGAATTTAGAAAAAGTTCCCAATTTGAAAAAACTTCAAGAATTTAAAAAAAAAGTTCATAAAATTTGGAAAAAAATACGAATTTCAAACAAATCACGAGCTAAAAGTTCGTGAATTCGAAAAAGTTCATGAGTTGGGAAAATTCATGAAATTTCGAAATAGTCCACAAAATTGTTTTAAAAAATAAAAAATAAAAAATATTCATGAGATAAATTTCATCATTTGAAAAGTGCTCATGGGCTAAAACATTCTCGAATTTGCAAAATGTTCGTAGATTAGAAAAGGTTGACAATATTGGAAAAAAATGTCCTTGATTTTTTTTCCTAAAAATCGAAAAGAATCAAAAGGAGGAAGAAAAAAAAACCCAAATAGAAAACCCAGCATGAAAAAGGTCAAAAAATCAGGAGAGCTACTAGTTGGGGAGCGCTCCTTCGAGAGCCTCCCCAGCGATCACATGGGACGGGCTGAGAGCGTGCTGGCGCGCTCTTAGCCGCCGCCACGTGTCGCGCTCTGGTCGCTCCCTCCGGATTTTGCTTTTTTATTTTTCCGCACACATTTTTGGTTTTTTAAATGGTTTTTTCGAGGGTTTTTGACTTTTCATTTTTCATCGGTCTTTCTTAGCTTTTCGTCAAAAAAAGATTCGAACAAAAAATTGCATGAAAAACGCGTTTTTTTCCCGTGAGAGGCATGGTTTTACTTCCGCGAGAGGCACGCTGAAATGGAAAAAATGTGTTTAGTTTTTATCTTCCGTGAGAAGCACGGTCTCAGAAATGGAAAAATGCATTTTTCTCTTCTTTTTTCTTCTGTGAGAGGCACGGTTTTGCTTCCGCGAGAGACAAAGTCGTGCTTCTCGGAAACAAAAAAACGTGTTTTTTTTGTGAGAGGCACGGTTTTGCTTCCCCGAGAGGCATTGATTTGCTTCTGCGAGAGGCACGGCCGTGCCTCTCGAAAACGGCTTTCGGAAAGGAAAAAAAAGTGCTCCAGGTTTGGTTTTTTCATGAATTTTTTTTGTCAAAATCTATCAACATGGGATTTTGTTTTCAAGATCTCGACATGAGGAATCCAACGGTGAAAACGGTTTGAAATTTGAACGCATTGTTTAAGAGATAAAACGAATCTACGGAAAAAGAAGAACTCCCAGGTTGTGACAAGTGGCGCACATGCAGCGTCACTTATCACAATCTAGGGAGATGGGATTTATCTTTGAAAGGAGTACTACTCAATTAGTGATTTCAAAAAATCGAACGAAAAGTATGTTGGCCGCCCTGCTGATAACTAGCGTACATGGGGCGGCGGAGCCCCGTATGAAAATGCGGTGGATCCTATTTAACGCTCGTGAGCGTCCAAACGTCCGGGCTTCGATGCAGGCCCTCGGAGTTGGGCTGGCACACATAGACGTCGCTTTTTTTGTTTCTTTTTTATTTCTCTTTTCTTTATTGTCTCTTTATCTTTTCTGTTTTCATATACTTGTTCTGAAATTAAAATTTAGATCTGAATTCCAAAAAACTTTATTATTCAGCATATATCACCAAATTTTTCAATGTAAATTTAAATACGGTTCAATGCATATCACAAAAATGTTCAATGTGTATTTAAACATTATTCAGCATATATTCTTTTTTTAATATATATTAAAAATTGTCACCGTGTATTTACATATTGTTCAGTGTATATCAAAACATGTTCAATTTTTATTTTTAAATTGTTCAACTTGTATGAAGAAAAGTTCAATGTATATTCATAAACTTTCATCATATATATAAAAAATCAATAAATGTTTCAAATTTCAAATAAATCACATTTTCAATAATTATTCAGGTTTAAAATTTTGTTAGAATTTCAGAATTTATTCATAATTTTCAAACATTTTATGGAAAATCGTTCACACTTTTTTCTAAGAATTGTTCAAAATTTTGGAGGAAAAAAACAGATCTATCGATGTACATTGTACTTTAACATTAGTGCTGCAATTAGGCCGTACTCAGGTGCTAGCTCCTGTGGTTGTTGTCGCTGCTACTGCATAAGGTCGGGGTGGTTGACTGCATCGAGTACGCTTTGGTTCGAAATCATTAGAGAAGTACTTCTTGCAGAGATCACTTTCACCTTTCCAGGTTGCGACAAGTGATACATGTACGTCAGTTGTCGTAACTTGAGAGTTTTTCTTTTTTTCGTAGATCCGTTTATTTAAAAAAAAATATTTTAAACCGTGCGTCTAAATCTCGAACCATTTTAACCGTTGGATTCCTCATGTCGAAATCTTCAAATCTAGATACCATGTTGATAGATTTTGAGAAACTTCTTTTCTCACGATCGGGCAAAAAATGGACGAAAATACTGAACTAGTAGCATGTTTTTTTTCCTTTCCAAGAGGCACGACCGTGTCAAGGAAGCTAATTTGTGCCTCTCGTGAAAGCAAAACCGAGCCTCTCACGGAAGAAAAAATACGCGGTTTTTTTCCATTTCTGAGAGGCACGGCCGTGCCTCTTGCAGAAGTGTCGGAGTAAATGACCACGGGTAGCCTCATCAGCCCCCATGGTATTTCAAGACATCGGGGCTAGCTGCGCCCCTCACACCTCCCGGACGAACGGCCGGCTTCTTGGGCCGGCTGGTCTAAGAGGCCGGCTACTGGAAGATGGCAAGACATCAGAAGGCGGCCACGAGGGAGCCGACTCCTTGCAGGCGGCCCCTCGGCCCCTCAAAGTTTGCGCCCATTAACCGCGACGAGACGGGGCGTGACTACAGTGCGACCTGCCACCCCCAATCCAGGGCAGAACGTGGCCACAGTGAGGGTGAACCAAGCGGACACCCCTCGCCCGGCGCAGCACTGTTGCCACGCGACCCATGACGTCATCTACGTCGGAGGGAGCCATGCTCCCACGATGGGCGGTCAGTACGGCCCACAGGCGGCGGGCCCTACCTGTCCGCGAGCCACTAGAAGGTGGCGAACCCTAAGCAGGCGGCAGCGAGGGTGGGCCGATTCCAAGTAGGCGGCCCTCCTCCCCCTCGGAGTCTGCGCGCCATTAACCAGATGAGACGGGGTGTGGCTATAGTGAGCGCCCGCCAGGCGGCGAGACTGTAGCCACGCTGCCCCGACAAAGCCTCCATCACCAGGAGTAAGGCTACAGTATAAAGCAGTCAACGTGGCCCGCGGGTGGCGGGCCCTACCTATCGGCCGAGATCATGGCAGCCGATAGGACCCACCAAGCAGCGGGCCCCAGCAGCCGGTGGAGAAGCCGACGCCCAGAGACACTGACGGCTGGGTCCTACACCCGGCCCGATTACCATCGTACCCCTGGGGGGTAGGCCTATATAAACCCCCAGGCTTCGCCATGCAAGGGGTTCAGAACCTTTGCCATTAGACACACACCCATAGAAGGAGAAGTTAGGGCTAGCCTTGCTCTTCTTCCTCCTCTAGCCGAAACAGCTCAAGGAGCAATCTTGTAGCTACTCTATTGACGATAGTCATCATGCGGAGACCTCGGAGAGCAGGACTAGGGGTGTTATCTCCACAGAGAGCCCCGAACC
Source organism: Aegilops tauschii subsp. strangulata (assembly GCF_002575655.3). Lineage (NCBI taxonomy): Eukaryota > Viridiplantae > Streptophyta > Magnoliopsida > Poales > Poaceae > Aegilops > Aegilops tauschii. The sequence goes on from NC_053037.3 coordinate 344,025,427, forward strand.
TGGGTAAGATTCGCAGGCGTATGCCGTCTCGCTCACTCCCGCTTCTAGAGCCCGGAGACGTACTCTTGTCCCCATCCATGATAAGCCACCCCCTGGCATAGGTCCCTAGATATCCCCGACATTTGGCGCCCACCATGGGGCTAGGTGCACCATCATCCGGAAACATGTTCTGGACGGGAACCCTCTTCCTTCCTGGCGAGCGCAGCCAGCCCGGCACGCCCGATGGCGTTTGCGTCGACGCGCTACGCGGCGCGAAAGCCGTTTGCGCCGCAGACTGCCTCGCTGATCTCATCGGCGGGATCCGCCTCTCCGACGAGCCTATGCCCGATGTGGGAGCAGCCAGCTCCGAGAGCTGCCTCGTCGACCTCCGTGGCAAGCTCCACATCGCCAATGAGTCCGCCTCCGACCTGGAGTTCGTCGGCTCCATCGACCCGCGTGTCAACATGATCATCAACGCCGACGCTGCGCCTTCTGATGCCTTCCCTGGCAATGTGGTGATCATCGACGACCCGCTCCCCTCTGCAGATAGCAGCGCCAGTACCAGCACCATCACGGAGGTGCTGGTCATTAGCCACGACGGAGCCTCTGACGGGGCCGGCCAGGACCCGCTGTAGGCGGCAATGCGGGGCCTGTCTGTGCCCGTAGCGGCACATGCCGACGGAGCGACGCTGGAATCGCTCCGCGTCTCGCTCCTTGACATCGCCAACAAGGGCGACCATGAGGCGCCTCACTGAAGCCTACCAGCGCGAGATCGACCGCGCTGTGTGTGGCACGCCGGCTGCCGCCGAGCCCAGCCGGGTGGGTATGGTCTGGCAGCACGGTGCAGCCATCGCCAGCATGCTGGGAGCCGAACGCCCAGTCTACGCCACCCCGTTGGAGAACTTGCACGCCTCCCAGGCGGTGGCAGACGAGCTGGACCACCAGGAAGGCGACGAGCAGCGCTGCATGACGGCGCGCGTCCAACAGCTCCTCGACGCGGCAACCGTGCAGCAGGAAGCTCGCCGTCGCGTGCTGGAACCTGGCGTGCAAGCCGAACCCCCCCCCCCCCCCCCCCCCCCCCCGCCGCCGTGAGCACGGGGCGACCTCCCGGTCGCCGACAAGCGGCGCCCGCGATCGACGAGACCAAGAGTCGGCTGCTAGCCGCAGCCGCACATGCATCACGATTGAGCGCGACCAAGACGGCCGCCCTCGAGCAGTCGAACAGCGGATCGATCGTCCGCCTCCCCCACGCAGGGAGAGGTGCCCGCCGCCTGTTGAGCATCCGACTCTCGGAGGCCGGTTAGGCCCCCGTGAGGGAGTCGGAGAGAGCAACGCCCGCCACCGGCTCGAGCAGGTTGCCCGGTCCTTGGCAGTAGAAGAAGAAGGTGCTATCGGGCCGGCCTGTTTTGGCCCCCGCATTCGCGACGAGCCCTTCCCCAAAGGGTTCTCGCTCCCTCAAGACACTCCCAAGTACAACAGCTCCGTGAAGCCGGAGGACTGGCTGGTCGACTACTCCACAGCCGTCAGCATAGCAAACGGCAACAAGCGTGTTGCTGTGAAGTACGTCCCGCTCATGCTCCAGGGCACAGCCCAGACAAGGCTGAACAGCCTCAAGCCTTACAGCGTTAACAGCTGGCTGGACTTCGTCGATGTCTTCATCCGCAACTTCACCAGCACCTACAAGCGGCCGCCCAAGACCCGCCAGCTCTCTCTGTGCATCCAAGGCCCGACCGAGTTCACCCGCGACTACTTGACGCGGTGGGCTGAACTGCGCAACTCCTGCGAAGGGGTGCACGAGGTGCAGGCCATAGAGTACTTCACCGCCGGGTGCAGAGAAGGCACCTTGCTCAAGCACCGGCTCCTCTACGACAAGCCGGCCACGCTCGACGAGCTGCTGATCATAGTAGACAAGTACGCCGATGCCGGCTCCTCCATGAAGTCGGAGCTCCGGGTGGACATGTCCGGGAAGGTGCTCCCTCTAGCTCCTCAGACGCCGGCTGGTGACTTAAGTTGGCGCCAACAGTCAAACGACAACAAGCGCAAGGCCCCGCAACCGGCTTCCACCAGCCGGCAGGTGGCAACAGTCGAAGACCAGCAGCCGGAGGGGTAACCCGGCCCCAAACGCCAGAAGGGCAGCAAGCCTGCTTGGTTGCCCGCCTTCTCCTTCGAGCAAACCCTTGATGCTCCCTGCAAGTTCCACAGTGGTGCGAAGCCGTCCAACCACACCACCCAGAAGTGCCATTGGCTCACCTGCATTGCCAAGGGCGAAGGACTACCGCCTCCGCCTGCTGGCCCGCCAGCTCCGCCTCCTCAGCAGCCGGCAGCCCGTCCAGTCTGCGCAATCCAAGATGAGTTCCCCGAAGAGCACGGAGCCTACGTCGTCTTCACCAGCGTGGCCGACGACTGGCACAGCCGGCGGCGGCAGCACCGTGAGGTGAATGCTGGCGCCTCTGAGGTCCCAGAGTTTATGCACTGGTCCGAGAGGCCCATCAGCTGGAGCCGCGCCGACCACCCGGAGGTGATGCCTTCTCCGGGTTCCTACGCCATGGTGCTGGATGCCACCTTTTCAACAGAGAGGCAAGCTTGTCGCTTCTCACGAGTACTGATAGACGGCGGTAGCAGCATCAACATCCTCTACCGCGACACCCTGGAGAAGCTATGCATCAAGGAGAAGCAGCTCTAGCCCAGTCGGACTGTCTTCCATGGCATTGTACCTGGCCTTTCCTGCTCTCCAATCGGCAAGATCAAGATAGACGTCCTCTTCGGAGACAAAGATCACTTCCGCCGCGAGCCAATCTGGTTCGAGGTGGTTGACATGGAAAACCCCTACCATGCGCTCCTAGGCCGGCCTGCTCTAGCCAAGTTGGAAGACGGCAAGGCATAGCCGGTCCAGAAGCCCATCTACTACTTGAGCGAGGTGCTGTCAGCCTCCAAGCAGAATTACCCCCACTACTAGAAGATGTGCTACGGCGTGTACTTTGCCGCCAAGAAGCTCAAGCAGTATTTCCAAGAGCACTCCATCACGGTCGTCTGCACTGCCCCACTTGCTGAGATCATAGGCAACAAAGATGCATCAGGCCGGGTGGTGAAGTGGGTCATCGAGCTAGCTCCCCACACCATCCTCTACCAGCCCCGCACTACCATCAAGTCTCAAGCGCTTGCCGACTTCCTCGTCGACTGGGCCGAGACCCAGTACCTGCCACCAGCACCGGATTCCATCCATTGGCGGATGCACTTTGACGGCTCGAAGATGCACACCGGTTTGGGAGCCGGCATCGTCCTCACCTCTCCCAAAGGCGACAAGCTCAGATTCACACTGCAGATTCACTTTATCGCCTCCAACAACGTGGCCGAGTAAGAGGCACTCGTCCACGGGCTCCGACTGGCCAATGAAAATGGCATCCGCCGAGTGCTGTGCAACGGCGACTCGGACTTGGTGGTCCAGCAGGCGTCGGGCGACTGGGACGCTACCGCTTCCTCGTCCAGCAGATGAGTGGATACTTTGACGGGTGCGAGTTCCTTCACGTGCCGCGGGCCAACAACGAGCAAGCAGATGTCCTGGCATGAATTAGCTCCACCCGGTAGGCCATACCAGTCGGCGTCTCCCTCCAGTGCCTCCGCAAGCTGTCTATCAAGCCTTCGCCAGAATCAGAGTCCATCTTCGTGCCGGCTATTCCCGGAACAGTCAGATCCGGCTCGGGGACTCCAACAGTCGGCGCGGGGACTTCGGCAGGCGGCTCGGGGACTGCAGCAGTCGCACACGGCCCGGGGGCTTCACAACCCGGGTCGGGGACTGCAGCAGCCGGCCTGGGGACTTCAGCAGGCGGCTCGGGGACTACAGCAGGTGGCTCGGGGACTGCAGCAGTCGCATCCGGCCCGGGGACTTCAACGACACAGCAAGCAGTGGCCGACTCCAACCCGCCGCTTCCCAACCCAACCACACAGTGGTAGAAGCACCATCATGGGCGGAGCCCATCCTCAACTTTCTGGTGAGCAGAGAGCTACCAGCCGACGAGATCTTGCCCCGGCAAGTGCAACACCCAGCAGCAGCATACACAATAGTAAATAGAGAGCTTGTCAGACGTAGTGTGACTGACATCTTCCAGCGCTGCGTAGAACCGGAGAAGCGCAAGGCAATCCTCAGAGACATCCACCAAGGCGAATGTGGCCTCCACGCGGCCTCTAGATCCCTTGTCACCAAAGCTTTCTGCCATGGATTCTTCTGGCTGACTGCTTTGGACGACGCTAAGGATATGGTCAAGAAGTGCAACGGTTGCCAACACTTCAGCTCCAAGCAACACCTGCCGGCTTCTGAACTCAAGATCATCCCCCTCACTTGGCCGTTTGCCGTCTGGGGGCTGGTCATGGTGGGCCCATTCAAGACAGCACGCGGCGGTATCTGCTGGTCCCCGTGGACAAATTCACCAAGTGGATTGAAGCAAAGCCAATCAAGAAGCTGAATGGTCCGACTGATGTGACCTTCATCGCAGATATCACCATCCGGTACGGAGTACCACACAGGATCATCACCGACAATAGCACAAACTTTGCCAAAGGCGCCTTGGCCCATTTCTGCGTGACGCATGGCATCCGACTGGACTTAGTGTCCGTTGCCCATCCGCAGTCAAACGGCCAGGTCGGGCGAGCAAACGGCCTCATCCTGTCCGTCATCAAGCCCCGACTGGTCGAGCCGCTGGAGTGCTCGGCCGGCTGCTAGATCAAAGAGCTGTTGGCCATCCTCTGGAGTCTCCAGACCACGCTGAACAAAGCAACTGTCTTCACTCCCTTTTTCCTCGTGTACGGGGCCGAGGCCGTCATCCCAACTGACATCGAGTTTGACTCGCCTCGCGTCACCATGTACACGGAGGCGGAGGCGAAGGAGGCGCGAGAAGACGGCGTCGACTTGCTGGAAGAGGGCCGGCTGTTGGCACTTAGGTGGTCCGCCATCTACCAGCAGGGCCTGCTCCGCTACCACAGTCGGAAGGTCAGGCCATGATCTTTCCGAAAGGGAGACCTTGTGCTCCTGCTGATCCAGCGAACAGCTGGCCAGCACAAGCTCTCGGCCCCTTGGGAAGGGCCTTTCATCATCAGCAAAGCCCTGGGCAACGACTCCTACTGCCTCATTGACGCGCAGAAGCCCAGGGCACGCAAGAGGGACGATTCCGGCAAGGAAACAGAGCGCCCATGGAATGCAAATCTCCTCCGAAGATTTTACAATTAATGCAGTATGTACCATGCTACCTTTTGTATTAAGAGCAAAGACAACGGGTCCCTCGAGGAGCACTCGGGGGATACCCTTTTTGCCTATATGATAAGTTTATGCCTATGAATGTGTTATTTCATTCCTCCGCCCAGCACCGGGTCCGACCAGTCGGCCCGGGGGCTTGCCGCCTTGTCCTATGCTGATACTACCTGCAGTCGGACAAGTAGTGTGCCGGCATCTAAAGCCCTCTCTCGCTTTAAGCCATAGCTCGCAGAGCGACTGTCCGGCTGGCAAGAGCTAAAGGCGGGAAATGATGTCCACACGAAAAATGACTAAGGAAAAACATCAGCATAGGCCAAGCCGGCCCCTCGCCTCACCGTCCGGCTGTTGAGCAGCCGGCCGGCCGGCTTCTCGCTTGACTAGCTACGTTCTAAGCGGCCGAAGTACTTGTCTATCCTAAACGGCCAAGTCTCTGACCCAGCCACAGACCACAGAGCGGCTGTCCGGATGGCAGGGCGACAGCCAAAGGAAGGCGGCAAAGGAAAAAGCCAAAAAGAACAGAAAAGCAAAATCAAGCTAGAACCCGCCAAGAGCACAACCTTGTGCGAGGATAACTTATATACATAGCAAAAGGCTCTTGGCCAACATTCAACAGAGTTTGACCTACACCCCCAGCGGGTGGAATTGTGCGAATTTAACTTGTTCATTCAAAGAGTACAAGACAGAAAAACAAGAAAGATAAAGTGGCCGCCTAGGCCAGAGGAGCAGCATGCGGATCAGGCGGGTTGGCAGAGGCAGAGGCGCCGGGTGGTGGAGCGGCCGACTGGTGGGTCTCGGCCTGGTCAGCACCAGCAGCAGTCGGTGCGGCATCCCGCGGCTCATTGGTCGAGGCCTGATCAGGCTGAGGCGGGCTGTCCGCTCCGTCATCCGGTGTGATGTCTTCGTCGTCCTCGTCCTCTACGTCCTCGCCCTCATCGCTGGAGGCGATCTCCTCCGCCGAATCCTCCCCCACCTCCGAGTTCACGCCGAACCAGTTGGGCGGCACCTCAGCGCCGTCGTCATCCAGCTCTGGGATAAAGACGGATGTGTCGGCGTACTCGGCGATCGCTGCGGCGCGCTTGACGATATCACCTTCCACCGCCGCCAGTTCTGGCCCGGCCTCCTGCCGGAAGGTGGCTAGATGGGCCAGATCCAGCCTCGGATACCAAGCCTTGACGAACTCCAAGGCCGTCCGAGTGCCAGCCCGAGCCGCGGCGCCTTTCCAAGCTTCGAACCGCCCGATGGCCGCCTCCAGCCAGTCGACCGTCCAGCTGGGGGTACGGGGGACTTGAGCGCCTGGCCAGAGGGCGGTCAACACCTGTGCCCCGACACGCTGTAGGCGGCGGGGTGTGCGATGGGCCGGCTGCAGACGCGTCTTGACGGCCAGAAGCTGCTCGCCAAGATTGCGCAGCGCGTTCGGCGGAATATCGATGCCCGCTCTCCTCCGCTGGTCGCGCCACGCCTCGATGGCCTGGCTGACGGCGACATAATGAACGGGAAAGAACTCTACGCAAGAAGGAAACCAAAAAATTAGAAGCCAGAAGCTGGCTCCCGCAACAGTCGGCGGCTATTCAAAAGAAGAAGCAACTTACCGTCGATCATGTCCTCGATCTCACCGTAGCCGTCAGACAGGAACTTCTCCTTCTCGGCCTTGAGGAGGCCTTCGCTCTCCTTCAGCTTCTGGAGCTCCGCCTTGTGCCACTCCGCCTAGTCCGCCAGCTCCTTTGCCAGCCGGTCGCACTCCTGAGCCGCCTGGCTATGTTCCTGCTCCTTGGTGTGGAGCGCGGACTCAACCTCGCCCAGGCGCTTCCACAGATCTGCGACGATTTCTGCAGAGACAAGAAAGAAAATGTCAACACCAATCGAAGACAAGTAGTTGCCGGGAGATCCAGCCCGACTGCTCAGCAGTCGGCCTGAATCTCGGGGGCTACACCCAGCGGGTGCGCTGACGCGCCCACGCGGAAAGAAGACAGAGTACTTACTTCGGCTCTCCGCCAGATCAGCGGTCCGCTTGGTCAGCTCCTGGAACTGGAAGTTGTAGGCAGCCGCGCGGATGTTATGGTAGTCCTGCAACGAAGACAACAGAAGGAAAAACAAGTCAGCACTCAGTGTTCACCTTGAAGTACCGAGCCGCCTGCTCCGCAGCCGGCCCGGAACTCGGGGGCTACACCCAGTGGGTGCGCTGGCACGCCCCCACGGAAGATCGCAAGAATTTAAAAACACGAAACAAATAGCATACCCGGACGGTCGTCCGCATCGCCAAAAACTCCTGCACGGATTGCTGGAGAGTGGTGCCGTGGGTGTTGAAGCGGGTTAGGACGTCCTGAACAACCACGTTCAGGACGACCGAGCCAGCCCCAGGCGTCCAGTCCGGTGGGGCGGCGCTGGTGGCCTCGCTGTCGCGCGCCGACGAGCTCGCGGCCCCGATCTCCATCGGCCTTGACGCTGAGGCCGCCCTCTCCGGGCGCTGACATGCAGGAGCGCGGATCGTGTGAATCGGACCCACCACCAACTCGCCGCTAGATGGCAGCACCAGCGGCACTTCAGGTCGACTGCCCTGCGCGTCGGCAGTCGGCGCGCGCGGAGGCACCTCTGCCTCTGGGACGACAGGGTCCCCTCCCCTCTCTAGGGTAGGCTGGTCGACACCAGCCCCTCCAGTCGGCGCTTGGTCCTCCGGCACCGTCGGCTCCGCGTGCCGCGGGCTGGCGGACTCTGGAGCCCTGCTTCAGGACGCCTCCTCCTCCTGCACCTTGGCGGCCGACTCCGCCTGCTCCTTGGCCGCCGCGTCGGCCTCCGCCTTTGCCCTGGCCGTAGCCTCCCGCTCCTCTCCCACCTCCCATGCATTCCTCTCCGTCGCCTCTTGAAGGGAGGCGAGCGGGTCCACACTGCGGGGGTCTGCGGAGCCGTCTGCCCCCCCCCATTCACCGAGCCGGATGAGGCTCGCGACAGAGAGAGCGGAGCCCTACGCACTGAAGAAAAAAGGAAGCTAAGAAGAAGTTTGCGAAAAAAGGAAGACCAAATGCAAGAAAGATCAAGACGCTCACGCGGACACCATCGGGCGCTGCTTTGGGCCCTTCTGGAAGAGGGCCGCTTTCGCGGCGAACTCTTGTCGTTTGGTCACGGCGGCTGAGGTCTTGGTCTTCTTGGGCCGACTGCCAAACAACCCGGCGTCGGCCCGACGCTTCGGCGCGCTGCCTGCTGCAGTCGGCGCGCCACCTGCTGCAGTCGGCGCGGCCGAGGAGCTGGCACCTGCCCTGTCAGCGCCAAGGGTGCGGCGCGGCTCGTCATCCTCCTCGTCGTCGTCCGGCCACTCCCCGAGGCCGCCTCCTGAGGAGCCGCCTGCTCCCTCGCCGCCGCCTCCAGCGGCGTCATCCTCCATGGTGGCTGCCCCCAGCTCAGGGTTGTCCACGTCGCTCTCCGCCCGGTCCGCCAGGTACTGATGACCTGGGGCCGGTGCGTTAGTCGCCGTCTAGCCCGGGAAGCGCTGCTTCATGGCCGGTTGGTCAGGCGGCAAGAAGAAACCCGGAGAAACAAAGAAAAAGAGAACCAGAAGACTTACCGCAGGCGGCGGGTTAGCATGGCTGTACGGCTCCTTGCCGAACCGCCACTCCGTCTCCGAGAGCATGCAGTCGGAGAAGAAGTTCACCATCCAGACCACCTTCGTGTCTGACAGCACCTTGGTGGACATCCGACATGGGTCCCGGCGCCCACTCATGTTGCCGATCATGTGGGGCCAGGCTTGAAGAGGCAGCACCCGGCGGTCCATGAAGGCGGCCAGCAGATCCGAGGCCCTGAGGCCCTCCAACTCCATCATCTCCTGGAGTCGGGTGAGAGCGGTGGAGGAGGCGACCGACAGATTCTTTGGCCGAAACTTCCAGTTGGTGCGGGGCTCAGCAGGCAGGCCGGCTGCATAAGCCAGCAGGTTGACGAAGTCCCGCGTCGAGTGGATGTTCTAGACGTAGAAGTACAACTTTTGCCACAGCTTGGCCGACTACACCAGGGCGAGAGCCGGGAAGCGGACCCCGGAGGCCGAGCGCTGCATCGCGATGCAGGCCCTGCGCTGGGCTGCCTCGTCCTTGGCGGCGGTGCCGAGCTTGAGGTAGAAAAGCTCCCCCCACAGCTCGAGCGAGGGGAGCACGCCAATATAACCCTCGCAGAGGGTGACGTAGGCGGAGAGCAGCACCACCGTGTTCGGTGTGAGAGGGTGGGGCTGCACTCCGTAGAAGTGGAGGAACGAGCGGAGGAACCCGCTCGCCGGCAGGCCGAAGCCATGGAGGAAGTGCGACTGGAAGATGACGCGCTCGCCATCCGCCGGCGCCGGCGAGATCTCTGCCTCGGGAGGAACACACACCTTCACGCGCGACGCGCGGGGCAGCCGTCGCTTGTGGCGGAGGAACTCCAGATGGTTGTCGTGGACGTTGGAGCCGTCCCAGTTGCCTGAGTGGCCGCCGCGCGCCATGGGCTTGGTTGCTCGGTGGCGATGCGAGGTGGCTGCGCGAGGACGAAGTCGCGGCGATGCGGAGGAGTCCGGCGACGGTGGGCTGCAGCTGTTCTCTTACGGCGAGAGAGGGCATGACGGCGGCAAGAGAAGAAGAAGAAGAAGAGGATGAAGGGCGAGGAGGGCGCGCGTGCGTTCTGCCACCCCCTCCTCCCCCTACTTATAGGCCCGCGGCGGCGGAGCCGAGGGGGCAAGCGTGGGGGGACGTGGGAGTAACTGCACCCACGCCCCGAATATCCCGCGCCTTTATGGCGGGCGGTTAATGAGCCCCGGAAGGGCAACCGTTTGCCTCGGCCACAGCGCATCCGCCCGTGCGCCGAGGCTCTGTAGTGGCGGGCCCGGGCCTGCGGCGACGTCCCGTTGCGCGCGTTGGCTGGCAGGCCGGCCTGGTTTGCTGGCGCCGCGTGGCAAATGAGCAACGGGCGGCAAGCCTATCACCCGGCTAGCGCACCACCCGGCTTCTACCCGGACGTTTCGAATTCACCAGTCGGCTGGCCGACCCTTGGCCGGCTCCTAGCAGTCGGCATCTCCAAAAGACGGACGAAGCAAGATTACGAGACCACTCGAAGTAGGAAGCTGCTGAGGCTCCTCAATTTTCAGCCATGGCGCCCCACCAGCTTCGGGGTCTACTGTCGGAGTAAATGACCACGGGTAGCCTCATCAGCCCCCGATGGTATTTCAAGACATTGGGGCTAGCTGCGCCCCTCACACCTCCCGGACAAAACGGCTGGCTTCTTGGGCCTGCTGATCTAAGAGGCCAGCTACTAGAAAACCGCAAGACGTCAGAAGGCGGCCACGAGGGAGCCGACTCCTTGCAGGCGGCCCCTCGGCCCTTCAAAGTTTGCGCCCATTACCGTGACGAGACGGGGCGTGGCTACAGTGCGACCTGCCACCCCCGAATCCAGGGCAGAACGTGGCCACAGTGCGGGTGTACCAAGAGGACACCCCTCGCCCGGCGCGACACTGTTGCCACGCGACCCATGACGTCATCTACGTCAGAGGGAGCCATGCTCCCACGATGGGCGGTTGGTACGGCCCACAGGCGGCAGGCCCTACCTGTCCGCGAGCCACCAGAAGGCGGCGAACCCTAAGCAGGCGGCAGCGAGGGTGGGCCGACTCCTAGCAGGCAACCCTCCTCCCCTTCGGAGTCTGCGCGCCATTACCAGATGAGATGGGGTGTGGCTACAGTGAGCGCCTGCCAGGCGGCGGGACTGTAGCCACGCTCCCCCGACAAAGCCTCCGTCACCAGGAGTAAGGCTACAGTATAAGGCAGTCAACGTGGCCCGCAGGCGGCGGGCCCTACCTATCGGCCGAGATAACAGCAGCCAGCGGGACCCACCAAGCAGCGGGCCCCAGCAGCCGGCGAAGAAGCCGGCGCCCAGAGACACTGACGGCCGGGTCCTACTCCTGGCCGGATTACCATTGTACTCCTGGGGGTAGGCCTATATAAACCCCCCTGGCTTCCCCATGCAAGGGGTTCAGAACCTTTGCCATTAGACACACACCCATAGAAGATAAGTTAGGGCTAGCCTTGCTCTTCTTCCTCCTCTAGCCGAAACAGCTCAAGGAGCAATATTGTAGCTACTCTATTGACGATAGTCATCATGCGGAGACCCCGCAGAGCAAGACTAGGGGTGATATCTCCACGGAGAGCCCCGAACCTGGGTAAGATTCACAGGCGTATGCGGTCTCGCTCACTCCCGCTTCTAGAGACCGGTGACGTACTCTTGTCCCCATCCATGATAAGCCACCCCCTGGCATATGTCGCTAGATATCCCTCACAAGAAGCAAAACCATGCCTCTTGCGGAAGCAAAACCGTGCCTCGCATGGAAGGAAAAAAAAAGATAAAAATACCTTTTTTTTCATTTTTGAGAGGCAAAACTATGCCTCTCGCGGAAGCAAAACCATGGCTCTAACGGAAGGGGACAAAAGATAAAATACTTTTTTTTCGTTTCCGAGAGGTCCGGTTGTGCCTCTTGCAGAAGCAAAAGAAAACGCGTTTTTTCATTTTTGAGAGGCACGACCATGCCTCTTGCGGAAGCAAATCCGTGCCTCTCGCGAAAGGGAAAAAACACGTTTTTCACGCAATTTTTTTTTGAATTTTTTTTTCAATAAGCTAAGAAAGACCGGTGGAAAACCAAAAAGCCGAAAAAATCATTTAAAAAGCCAAATACGCATGCGGAAAAATAAAAATAATAAACAAAATTTGAAGAAAGCGCCAGAGTGCAACACGTGGCGGCGGATAAGAGAGTGGCGCGCTCTCAGCCCACCCCAAGTGATCATTGAGAGAATCGAGAAGAAGTGCTCCTCAATTAGTTGCTTTAGTTTTTGTTATACTTCTTATTGTTTCTTTCGTTTGGTTACGTGCCCGCCCGTTTGCGCGAGCTTTCATCGAACGCTCGACTGTTGGACGCCCGCGAGCGTCCAATAAGAGCTCTCCGAAAATGCCCTTAACCGGTGCTTAAGGTGCTGGTTAAGGGATTAATAGCTTTGTCCCTCTTATAACGAGACTGTTGACATGGTGCGTTCCGTTTTATAATGTTTAAAAGCATTCATCCTACATTTGAAAAATGTATGCACTATAAAAAATGTTTGTGCCATTTTTATAAGAGGCTCGTATCATTCAATATGTGTTATTAACAATAAAAAATGTTCACGCGTTTCACAAAATTGTTTCTAGTATTTTCATAAAATGTATGTACAATGTAAAAATGTTAGCGTAACTTTAGAAAATAATTTTTACCATTCATGAAAATGTCCGTTGCGTTCAAAAAGGGTCACACATTTAAAAATATGTTCAGGGCATTTATTTAATATGATTATACAATGCAAAATTTTGTCTGCATAAATTTGAAAATGATGCAGACCATTAAAAAATGTGAATATGTTCGGGGCATATTTTATAATGTAAAAAAATGTGCGTCATATCTGAGAAATGTTCAATGTGTATCAAATTTCTTACGCATTTATGCAAAAAAAAGTTGGACATATATTGAATAATTTAACTTCTATTTGAAAATAGAAGGAAACAAAAGGAAATGTCAAAAGAAAAAGACATGAAATAACCGAAGAAAATCGATAATAACACATATAAATAAATAAAGAAGGAAAACCAAACAGGGTGTTGTTAAAACCGGTCCGAACCGGTTCCTGGAACCTTCCCAAAATCGCTCCAAGGGCTACGGTGTTGTGCCGGCCTATTGAAACCACAAGTGCTCCCTATGTGATTTTGGTAATTAATGTCAACATATCTCTTGTTGGACTAATATTTTTATCTAGTATATTTAAGAAAGTTTAACAAATGCGTGGCATGGACAAGAGGATGTGGAACCCCTTCAAGATGCTAAGGACAGAAGATTGGCAAAAGCTCAAGACTCTTCATTTTCACTTTAGTGATCCAAGATCACATTGAGTCCATAGGAAAAGCCAATACTATTAAAAGGGGATGAGGTGTTGCTTAATGGCTTGCTTACTCAAAATGCTTAGTGATATTGCTCCAAAAGCCCTAAACCACTTTCTCATTTCCACATATGACCTGAAGTCAAACTCGGCCCCACCAATTTGATCTATCCGGCGCCACCGAGTTCACTTGACATAGCCACTGCCAGAAACCCTAATCAGTTTGGTCTCACCGATGGGATCTCGGTCTCACCGAGATGGGCTTGCAAACTCTCTATTGCCTGTTGCAGTTATTTCGGTCCCATCGAGATATGCAGTCGGTCCCACCGAGTTTGCTTGACCAACTCTCTGTTTGCTTTTTACCAAAATCGGTCTCACCGAGTTTGTGTAATCGATCAAACCGAGTTTAGGTTCTACCATAACCCTAGCACATCAGTCCCACCGAGTTGGTCATATCGGTCCCACCGAAAAGCCTAACATTCACATTTTGAACCAGGTCGGTCTCACCGAGTTTCACTATTCGGTCCCACCGAGTTTGGTAAATTGTGTGTAACGGTTAGATTTTGTGTGGAGGCTATATATACCCCTCCACCCTCCTCTCCATTTGTGAGAGAGCCATCAGAACGTGCCTACACTTGCACCATTCATTTTTTGAGAGAGAACCACCTACTCATGTGTTGAGACCAAGACATTCCAATCCAACCACAAGAATCTTGATCTCTAGCCTTCCCGATGTTGCTTTCCACTCAAATCATCCTTCCACCATATCCAAATTTGTGTGAGAGAGTTGAGTGTTGGGGAGACTATCATTTGAAGCACAAGAGCAAGGAGTTCATCATCAATAGACCATCTATTACCTTTTGGAGAGTGGTGTCTCCTAGATTGCTGAGCCTCCGTTAAATTGTGGAGTTGAACCAAGGAGTTTGGGGCAAGGAGATCGCCTACTTCGTGAAGATCTACCCAAGTGAGGCAACTCCTTTGTGGGCGACGGCCATGGTGCAATAGAGAAGGTTGCTTCTTTGTGGACCCTTTGTGGGTGGAGCCCTCCGTGGACTCGCGCAACCGTTACCTTTCGTGGGTTGAAGTCTCCATCAACGTGGATGTACGATAGCACCACCTATCGGAACCACACCAAAAATCTCCATGTCTCCAATTGCCTTTGCACACTCCAATCCCATCCCTTTACTTTCTTGCAACTTGCATGCTTTATTTTCCGCTGCTCATATACTCTTGCTATGCTTGCTTGAAATGTATTGTGAATATTTAAACTTGTGCTAAAACTCCACCTTAACTTGAAGAACCTAAAAACTGCTACTTTTCTTTGTTGAGGGTCTAATCACCCCCCTCTAGATACCTCTTCTCGATCCTTTTAATTGGTGTCAGAGCATTGGTCTCCATTGCCTTGGTTTAATCACCATTGGAGGAAGATGGATGAGTCTACGATGGGGAGTTATTTAATGCTTGGAAAAATGAGATGCTTGAGATTTTCAATGAATATCATTTCAACAAGTACATTACTATCCCTTGTGCGCCCCTTGTTGACTCCTTGAATCCTACCCCCAATGAGTCACTTGACATGATCCGCAATCTTAGGACTATCAATCTTATCATTAGAGGATTGCCTAGAAATTTGATTACTCGCTTTCCTACTCTTGAATGTGCTTACACCATATGGAGATTTCTGGAGGACCGCTTTCCAGACTATTCCTTGAAAAATATAGATATGATTATTCAAAAGTCCATTGCTTTAAATAAGATGAATCCTAAAGATCCTATGTTTGGTGATTGTTTATTTGAGCTTCGTGACCTTATGCGTGCCAAAGGAGATGTTGGAATCATTAGTAATATCATCTCGGAAGTCATAAGAATTCACAAAGATGAACATGTCATGATCATAAATCTAATGAATCACTCTCTCTAGGTGATGATCAATCACAAGACGATGTTGAACATGGATACTATGATGAGGATGATGATAGTGATTTTGATCTCGATGAGTCTATGAGACACTTTGGTCTTATGGAAAATCTTCGCGGCTACATGGCTGGTGGAAAGGAATGGGTTCTTGATAGTGGATGTACTGATCACATGACCGGAGACAAGGATATGTTTCGTGAGCTTGCTGAAAACAACGGCCCTCGAAAATATGTCACTTTTGGTGATAACTCAAAGGGTAAGGTGGTTGGCCTTGGTAAGGTGGCCATCTCACATGATAGCTCCATCCAAAATGTTATGCTCGTTGAATCTCTTGGCTATAATTTACTTTCCGTATCTAGACTAGCTGACTTTGGATTCAGTGTCCTATTTACTGAAGTAGATTGCCAAGTGTTTCAGAGAGATAATCATAAAATGTCTTTACCGGTATATGTAGAGGTGACCTATACATTGTTGATTTCACTAAAAAGGCTCAACCTAGAACTTGCTTAATTGCTAAATCTTCTAAAGGTTGGTTGTGGCATACAAGGTTAGGTCATGTGGGCATGCGAAATCTTGATGAGCTTATTAAAGGTGATCATATCCTTGGAGTGAAAGACGTTATATTTGACAAGGATAGATTGTGCAGTGCATGTCAAGCAGGAAAACAGGTTGGAGGAAGCCACCCCGTGAAGAACATCATGCCCACGAGAAGACCGCTCGAGCTGCTTCATATGTATCTTTTTGGTCCAAATGCCTATAAAAGTCTCGGTGGAAATTCATTCGGTCTAGTCATAGTCGATGATTTTTCAAGATTTACATGGGCGTTCTTTCTTGATGACAAATCGCAGGTCCAAAAGATCTTCAAGAACTTTGCTAGCAAGGCCCAAAATCAATTTGAAGTGAAGATCAAGAAGGTTCACAGCGACAACGGAACGAAGTTCAAGAACACAAATGTGGACACCTTTCTTGACGAAGAAGGGACCTCACATGAGTCCTCGGCTACATACACGCCTCAACAAAATGGAGTTGTTGAGAGGAAGAACCAGACTCTTATTGAGATGGCGAGAACGATGCTTGATGAGTACAAGACGCCAAAACACTTTTGGGCGGAAGCGGTTGAGACAGCTTGTCATGCAACAAATCGTCTATATCTTCACAAGCTACTCGGCAAGATGGCATACGAGCTTCTCACCGGTAACAAACCCCAAGTTGGATACTTTCGAGTATTCGGCTCAAAGTGCTATATTCTTGATAAGCATCATCGTTCTAAATTTGCTCCTAAATCTCATGAGGGTTTCCTACTCGGTTATGACTCAAACTCTCACACTTACCATGTTTACAACAATTTCACCCGAAAGGTTGAAGAGACGGTAGATGTGAAGTTTGATGAATCTAACGGCTCGCAAGTATAGCAATTGTCAATTGATGTAGGAGACAAATACCCTTTGGAAGAAATCCAAGACTTGTCTATTGGCAAGATTCGTCCAACGGAGGTGAAGGAGAGTACCTTGTCTGTCCAAGTGGAAGCTTCAACCTCACAACAAGGTGAACCATGAATTGACTCGGAGGCATGCACAAGTGGGACAAGCCAAGATGAAGAAAACGAGGAAGTACACCAAGATGAATCTCATCAACCTCCTTCCCCACCTCCACAAGAGAACAACAACACCAACAACGAAGAAGGCCAAGAGGATGAACAAGTTGATGAAGAAGATGTTCCACCCCGACCCAAACAAAAGCTCTCACGAGTTAGAGCAAGAGTTTCAAGAGACCATCCCGTCGAACAAATCTTTGACGATATCCAAACCGGGAGAATTACTCGCTCTAAAACTCGTTTGGCTAATTTTTGTGAACATTATTCATTCATCTCTAGTATTGAACCTATGAAGGTTGAAGAAGCGTTTGATGATCCCGATTGGGTGAACGCCATGCATGAAGAGCTACACAACTTCGAGAGAAACCAAGTGTGGGCATTGGTAGAGAAGCCGGACAACAACCAAAATGTCATTGGTACCAAATGGGTGTTTCGGAATAAGCAAGATGAAGATGGACAAGTTGTACGCAACAAGGCCCGTCTCATCGCTCAAGGATACATTCAAGTCGAAGGTATGGACTATGGTGAGACATATGCCCCCGTTGCTAGACTTGGGTCCATACGCATCTTACTTCATTATGCCAATCACCATGACATTAGTTTGTATCAAATGGACATTAAAAGTGCTTTTCTAAATGGTGAAACTGAGGACGAAGTTTATGTTAAACAACCTCCCGGCTTTGTTAATCTTAAGAAACCCCCGACCATGTTTACAAACTTCACAATGCTCTTTATGGTCTTAAACAAGCTCCTAGAGCGTGGTATAAATGCTTGACCAAGTTCCTTATTGAAAAAGGCTTTGAGATTGGAAAGATTGATTCTACTCTTTTTACTAAAAGGGTTAATGGAGAATTATTTGTGTGCCAAATTTATGTGGATGATATCATATTTGGTTCGACTAACCCTCATTATAGTGAAAAGTCTGGAAGGCTAATGTCGGAGAAGTTTGAGATGTCTATGATGAGTGAGCTCAAGTTCTTTCTTGGTTTGCCAATCAAGCAAACTAAGGAGGGCACCTTTGTTTCTCAAACAAAGTTTACCAAGGAATTACTCAAGAAGTTCAATATGCAAGAAAGCAAAGGTGTGAAAACACCCATGCCTACTAGTGGACATCTTGACTTGACTAAGGATGGCAAATCAGTTGACTAAAAGGTTTACCCCTCTATGATTGGTTCATTGTTATATCTATGTGCCTCCCGTCTCCATATTATGCTAAGTGTGTGCATGTGTGCACGATATCAAGCGGCCCCTAAAACTTTCATCTTAAGGCTGTGAAAAGGATAGTGAGATACTTAATTCACACACCAAATTTAGGCATTTGGTATCCTAAGAGGTCCTCTTTTGATCTTGTTGGCTACTCCAATTCGGACTATGCCGGTGACAAGGTTGATAGAAAATCCACTTCGGGTACTTGTTAATTTCTTGGTAGATCTCTTGTGTCTTGGTCCTCCAAGAAACAAAACTCGGTATCCTTATCCACCGCCGAAGTGGAAAACATTATCGCCGGTTCATGTTGTGCTCAGTTACTTTGGATGACCCAAACTCTTAAAGATTATGGGATATATGTGAAACATGTTCCATTGCTTTGTGATAATGAAAGTGCTATTAAGATTGCTCTCAATCCCGGGCAACATTCTCGAACTAAGCACATTGAAGTTCGTCATCGTTTCATTCGAGATCATGTTGCTAAAGGAGACATCGATCTTAAGCATGTTCGTACCGATAAGCAATTAGCGGATATATTCACCAAACCACTTGACGAGAAAGTATTTTGCCATTTGAGAGGTGAATTGAACATTATTGATGCCTCAAACCTGGAGTAGACACTCCATTTGGATGCATGCAAGGCATGAGACTTTGACTAATCCTTGATATTTCTCCTATGATGATGATCATATGTCTTGGATCTATATTTATACCCCTGCATGTCATCTAACCCTTGTAGGTACTTGGATGAATCCAAATCTATGAGATTGCAACTCACTCACATCTTGGACAATCTCTACATCACCAAGTCTCTACGATATGGTGGTTGAAGACAAGGAAGCATAAAACCTTTCAACATATCCTTTGACAATTACTTTATATCAAATTCATTTGGTATCAAATTTCATGATTGTCACTTTGGATACACAAGTGATCTTCCTTGCAAGACTAACCCATGTAGGTAGATGAACTCAAATTACAAGTGATGCTCCCAATCATTGATGAGCTACGTCAACCTTGAGCATCCCACACAAGTTCAACTACATAATCAAGATCAACACCACCACCCAAGGTATGTTATTCCATCTTAGAGAAGCTTTACCCCAAGATATGGGTCAAGGAACCTCAACAAGATGTGAATACATAAAAATGCTTAAACGAAAAATGGCAACCCCATTTTGAGCTTAAAAGATGAGAATGACCTACGGTCAAGTGTTCTCACTTGACTCCTTAGTTAATATACTCTAACATAGGTGACTTTGTCGCCGACACTCTCTAGATGAAGTTCTCTAGTGTTTTTCTGTGTTCTTGCATTTATCTCTTGCATGCTTATTCCCCTTTTTCTTAGAAAAACTTCTTCATCTAGATTCTTCTTCTTTTTCTGTTATGTTCTACATTCATTGCAAATCCTTCAGTTAATTCCCTGCAAATCTTTATGATATCTTATTTGCCTAGTGAGCTGAGATGACAAAATCTTTTCTTCAGTATTGAACCCGGTCTCACCGATTTATACATCCCGGCTAGACCGAACTACAATGCTACATTGCAGATTGTTCATCTGTTCAACCGACAAGGACAAACCCGGTTTGACCGATATGTATCATCTATGACACTCCCACCTCGGTGTCACCGATGAAAATAACTCGGCGCTACCGATTTCACTACTGAGAAAGCATTTTGCCATTGTCATTGTCATTTCCTTTCCAGCTCCACTCCATGATTCTTGTCCTCTACTAGCATCTTAAATTACATGTTGCTTTGTAATGTGACTCAAGGACCGAACCTACTTGACTCATACTCCAGAAGATCCCTTCTTGGAAATTGATGTCAAAGGGGGAGAGAGAGAGCACATCAAAGCTTATCACATAAGGGAGAAAGCATGCCTTAAGCTTCTCCGGATGCTTATTATCCATAGAGGAGAGAAGTCACATGTCTTCAAGAGGGGAAAGACATGTTAGTATGTGTTATGATGGTTTTGCTTTGATTTTCTATTCCCTATCTTCTCCCATTATCAAATATCAGATTCAGGGGGAGAAAGACACTTAAAGGAAGAAAATCTTTAGAATCGATTGCATATATTTATCCCTTGGGTACATGTCAATATCCAAATAGAGTACTAAGTACTCACTCACTACATGTCATCCCAATCTTGGTACTTTTGTGGTTTTGTAAATTTGCTTTGTTTAGTAGGTGTTCTTGTGTTATCTAACCCTGTTTTCTCAAGTTCACCTCCTCCAAAGCCAGCTCAAGACCACAAGGTAAGTATATTCATCACATCCATGTGCATGATGATTTCTTGCTATTGTACATGTTGTTTGCAAGAAGGACTCATGAACATGGAGGTACATTCCCTATATTTAACATCATTTGCTCTGATGCATATAGCCAAGATACATGTAACTCATTGCTTGCTCTGACATGCTTATGCCTTCACATACTCTTATAATCTATCTTCACATGATTGCATACATGTAGGGGAGCATATGCATCTTACATGTCTTCCCAAAGCTTTACTTGTTATTCTTCATATCTTTATCTAAAGCTTTGATGTATGTTGTTATCAATTACCAAAAAGGGGGAGATTGAAAGCACAAGTGCTCCCTGGGTGATTTTGGTAATTAATGTCAACATATCTCTTGTTGGACTAATATTTTTATCTAGTATATTTCAGAAAGTTCAACAAAGGCGTGGCATGGACAAGAGGATGTGGAACCCCTTCAAGATGCTAAGGACAGAAGATTGGCAAAAGCTCAAGACTCTTCATTTTCATTTTAGTGATCCAAGATCACATTGAGTCCATAGGAAGAAACAATACTATTAAAAGGGGATGAGGTGTTGCTTAATGGCTTGCTTGCTCAAAATGATTAGTGATATGCTCCAAAAGCCCTCAACCACTTTCTCATTTCCACATATGTACTAAACCTAAAGTCAAACTCGGCCCCACCGATTTTTGATCTATCCGGCGCTACCGAGTTCACTTCACATAGCCACTGCCAGAAACCCTAATCAATTCGGTCTCACCGATGGGATCTCGGTCTCACCGAGATGGGCTTGCAAACTCTCTGTTGCCTATTGCAGTTATTTTGGTCCCACCAAGATATGCAGTCGGTCCCACCGAGTTTGCTTGACCAACTCTCTGTTTGCTTTTTACCAAAATCGGTCTCACTGAGTTTGTGTAATCGGTCAAACCGAGTTTAGGTTTTACCCTAACCATAGCACATCGGTCCCACCGAGTTGGTCATATCGGTCCCACCGAAATGCCTAACGTTCATATTTTGAACCAGTTCGGTCTCACCGAGTTTCACTATTTGGTCCCACCAAGTTTGGTAAATTGTGTGTAACGGTTAGATTTTATGTGGAGGCTATATATACCCCTCCACCCTCCTCTCCATTTGTGAGAGAGCCATCAGAACGGAGTGAGAGCTTTTGGTGGACGACCTCCATGGAGGTGGATATTAAAAAAATTCAATAATTACATTTTGGAGTTCTAAAAAATTCTGAAAAAAATTCTACACATTCATATGGATGTATTCTACATGGTGAGCGCTACACAAAAAAGAGAAAATCGTGCATTTCTAATAGTGAACAGTGTTTGCACTGTTCATCAGTTTGAAAACCGTGATTTATCTTTTTTGTGTGGCTCTCATCACAGTGTATTTCATCTTCAAAATTTACTCACATGTAGAATATATCCATGTTAACATGTATGATTTTTTCAGAATTTTTTGAAACTTTAAAATATGTTTTTTGATTTTTTTCAAAATACCCACCTCCATGGAGGTCGACCGCCGTTGGCATTTTGCGCATCTGAACGTGCCTACACTTCCATCATTCATTTTCTGAGAGAGAACCACCTACTCATGTGTTGAGACCAAGACATTCCAATCCAACCACAAGAATCTTGATCTCTAGCCTTCCCCAAGTTGCTTTCCACTCAAATCATCTTTCCACCATATCCAAATCTATGAGAGAGAGTCGAGTGTTGGGGAGACTATCATTTGAAGCACAAGAGCAAGGAGTTCATCATCAACACATCATCTATTACCTTTTGGAGAGTGGTGTCTCCTAGATTGGTTAGCTGTCACTTAGGAGCCTCCGTCAAATTGTGGAGTTGAACCAAGGAGTTTGTAAGGGCGAGGAGATCGCCTACTTCATGAAGATCTACCCAAGTGAGGCAAGTCCTTCGTGGGCGATGGCCATGGTGGGATAGACAAGGTTTCTTCTTCGTGGACCCTTCGTGGGTGGAGCCCTCCGTGGACTCGTGCAACCATTACCCTTCATGGGTTGAAGTCTCCATCAACGTGGATGTACGATAGCACCACCTATCAGAACCTCGCCAAAAATCTCCGTGTCCCCAATTGTGTTTGCACACTCCAATCCCATCCTTTACTTTCTTGCAACTTGCATGCTTTATTTTCCGCTGCTCATATACTCTTGCCATGCTTGCTTGAAATGTATTGTGAATGTTTAAACTTATGCTAAAACTCCACCTTAACTTGAAGAACCTAAAAACTGCTACGTTTCTTTGTTGAGGGTCTAATCACCCCCCACCTCTAGACACCTCTTCTTGATCCTTTCACCTATTTAGAGGAGTGCTAGAGGCAATGTAGGGCTACATCTGACAATAAGCGAAATATAGCCCCTGCTTCTTCTTAGCTCGACGCATCATTTCCCCTAATTGTTATGTCTCACTTATTGCTAGATAGACAGATCGTGCGGCCATCCCAACATGTGGTTTTAGGAAGTGCAACAGTGGTTTTACAAACCTTTTGGCTGTTTAATTAATCTTACGCTTTTAATGTGTTTTTGGCCCACGTTTTGGTTTTTCTATTTCTTGTTTTTTCCTGTTCGTCTTTTGTTTTTATTGTCTTTTATGGGTTTTCTTCACCTTTCTGTATCTACTATCTTTCCTTTTTTTCCTTCTCTGGTTTGTTATTTATTTTTCATTTCTTACTTTTCTTTTCATAAATATATGTTGACATTTTTTCAACTATGAAATGACGGATGAATTTTTATACTTCATGAACATTTAATTAAAATTTGTGCGAATAATTTTTCCATTATCATGACAAGTGAATACTATTAAATTATCAAGCTTTTTTATTGCTAACATATGCTTTTTTAGAATTACACTATTTGTAATGATGTGAATATGTTTTTTTACATGTCATGAACATAAATTTAAATCAGTGAATATGTTTTAAATATCATGAATATTATTTTTAATGGTAGGAAGATGATTAAATTTCTTGAATATTTTACATGTCATGAGCCACCGGGCCGGCCTATCAGCGCAATCGCTTGCTGTCATCATGCGTCACTGTAGGTTCGCTCGATCGCTCCTATTTTTTCCTTAGGTTTTTCTTTGTTCTTAATGGTTTTCTTTGGTTTTTTATTTTTTTCCTTTGTTATACTTGTTTTTCTTGGGTTTTCACTGTTTTTGTATGGTTTTCTCATTCTTCATTATACTTTTGTTTATTTATTTCTTTGTTTTACATTTTACTTTTTGTTCTTTGTCGGTGTTATTCGCTTTCTTTTTAACACATGATTACTTTTTTTAGTACATCAAGTACAATTTTAGCGCACACGTGAATTGTTTTTTGATACACTTTGTACATTATCAAATACATGATGTGCATTTTTAATTCATGTTTTGAACACTTTTTTAAATACATGGTAACATTTTTTAAATGCACATTGTAATTTTTTAATGGTACTAAAAAATCCATAAACTAAAAAACATTTCTACATTGTTTAGAAATGTAAAAAAGTTCATGGACATTTTTCTGGAAACACGTGAATATTTCTTTAAAACGTCCCATGAATTTCTTCAATGGCAATAAACATGTTTGTTTTGAGAAATAAACATGTTTTAACCTACGGGAACATTATTTTACATTGTACAAACATTTGTTTAAAACCCACAAACAAATTTTAATCGCTGGGAATTTTGATTTAAAAGGCCGCATATTTTTTAATGGTACAAAACATTCCTTACATTATGTAAACATTTTTCACATTGTATACACTTTTTTGCAAATGTCACAAACACATTTTTTTAAACATGTGAACATATTTTTAAATGTAACGTACTTTTTTTAATTACACAAATATTTTTTACATTATATAAACATTGTTTTAAATATCACGTACATTTTTAAACGTGTGAAATTTTTTAAATGTCACAATTTTTGTTTGGTATGCATGATTTATGTTTTTATACATGTTTAACATTTTCAAATGCATGTATGTATTAGATTTTCTTTTTGAAATATAAGCAATGATAAAAAAAGTAAAGCAAACAATGAAAAAAATATGTGAAAAAAATACATAGGTGACATCAACATAACACAGCCTCATGGTTAGTGGGCCGGCCCAGCAACCACTCATAGGTGATATCATACTCACATGAACATAATGCATGTATACTTTGTATTTGTTCGCGCATTTGACCGCACATGTATAAATACCACATCAATTGATTCAGCTAGTTTTCCAGATCATGTTTGAAAAAACATCAAAAGCTCAAGTGTGACATTTAAATAAGAATTATGTTTTAATTAATTTCTTCCCTTTGCGGGTCATTCGTAAAATATCGTCAGGGCAAATACAAACGCAGTACGAACATATTCGAAAAAAATATCTCAAATAGTTCACTCACCTTCCACACTGCAGTTAGTCTTTGCGCCAATGGTGAAACGGGTCACCTAGTACATATCAAGATGGAAGCTAACATGAAGAACATAGCTATGTCAACGAAACTGGTAAGAGCTCAGTCACTCCGATGCCAAAACGACATCGGTGCCCAAAGCCTGAATATAGGGCCCAACTTCACCATCATGCTTGATCAAAGAATCTTCGACTATAATCGCCAGCTCGCAGTCCAACTTCAAGAGCAAACAGAGTGTCGTGATCACCATGCCTAGCAGCCTTTTCTGGGACATGTCCACGAACTTGCCAGTTGCCCCCTCTGTGATCTATTGGCCCTCGTCAACTATACCCATGAGCTGACAGGGTAACCTTTCAGCCATCTACGCAACCGGTATCGCCCTTATCTTGGCTCGAAGTCATGGGTTGGAAGGGTTGAGGTTGAAGCTAGACTTCATCAAGAGTCTTTCTTCTCGATGCCGGAAGTTGTGGAGGCATGGAACTTGGCACGGCCAGGAGGAGCGGCTGACGAGGAACAAAGAGTGGTGTGAGAGGAGTTGTTTCTGTCGAGGCGGTGTGTGTCGAGCTGAAAGGCAGGCTCAACATCGACGGAGTTGATTGGTGAAGTGGGTGGAAGTCACCATTGGATGGCCCTTTCCAAGAAGATCAAAATAGGTATAAAGATGGTCCAAAATGGAGCTCGGATGCAAAAGTTATAGTCAAAATAGTGCAGAAAAATTTGGATGACCGGACTGTCTGGAATTTGGACTAGACTGTCCAGTCCGGGCCGAGAAACACGTCAAAACCTTCTGTTGTGACCGGACAGTCTGGTCCGGTCCAAGGTTGGAAAAAGCGGTAGGCGTAAGCGAGGCAGTTCGCCTTCGCCTAGTGCCTAGGCGGTGCTTAAGCACCCAGGCACAACCTAGGCGATTATATAATTTTTAGTATTAGGGTGTATATGTGGTTATTATATGTGTATTTTATTAATTTAGGCTATATAAGTATGTTAACGACCAGCTACTACAATTGAAATATAGCCTTTTTGGCATATGAATGCAATATAGCATGATTTCTCGCTTGGGTAGACAATTTCTTACTTGATCTGCCTAGACTTCCGCTTAAGCCCTAGGCGAGGCGTTTGACCATTGCCTAGCGCCTCCTAGGCACTGCCTTCTCCAACAGAGGTCCGGTCGAGCGTACAGTCCGGTCGAAACGGAAATCATGCATCTCCACGGATATAATGGTTGCGGGGACGATTAGACCCTGAAGATGGCCTCGAATCGAAAAAATATTCAACATGAAAGTTGTTCGTCTTGTCGAAGAGGTTAAATTTTCTTTTGGGCTCGTCTCCATCCGAGGTAGTTTATGGCCTGGGAGTCCCAAAAATCGAACTGTTGTCTTAGACTTACTTAAATCTGAGTTTGGTAAATTTTGGAAGGATTTGGAAGGGATTTGGAGTCCTTCCTTGTACGGAAAGTCTATCTTCCTTATAAATAGATGAGAGGTGACGGCCAATTGAATAACACACAATCGAACAATCAATCTACCCCCTTTACCTTTATTTTTTCTTCTCCCTTATTGTTCTTCTTCTTCCTCGTTCTTTGTTCATTCTTCGTGTTGAAGCGTAGGGATCCATGAGACCCTAGGGGCGATCATGTCATCCTAGGGTCACATAGCCACCGCATGCCCTGATTGGGTCCCCCCCGGGCATGTGGGGTTTCAGGTTAACAAAGCGCCCGCTGGAAATGCTTGCATACCGCACTTCAGGTCGGGTCTCCTTAGACGTGAGCTGTGGTGCATCACCCCCGGCGTCGAGGGTACATGGTGATGTGTTCGTGTGCAGACACACTTTTTGGTGACTCCGTTGGGGAAAAAGCTTTGAAAGGTCTCCAACCTACTCTTGCTACAAAGAGATTGTCATCAATGGTTTGCAACCTATAAAAATAATATGAATACCCAATCCCCTTGTGTAGATGCAAATAATTCATATGTACTAAATTCGATAAATATACTATATCGGCCAGCCTTAGTTTTTCAGTCATGCATCTAATTACGTGCAAGGGCCGATTCAAAGTAATTTACATGCTTCAACTTCTTATGATACTAGTAACATGACCATATGTATTCCAACTCTCATGCATCGGCAACCCTACAAATCATTAGGTCGATGAACAACATGATGAGTTCGGTTAATAAATTTGAAACAACACATGTTAGAATTTCCAATGCCATGCAAGGAAGTGTTTCGCCCTTTTATTCATTGGTAAGTAATTTGCAATATACTAGTCCAACTATCACATTTTGTTTCCAAATGTTTTTGCATGAATGCTTATTTCGTGTCACCATGATATTATTGTAAAATCTAAAATGTAACACATACATGATTTTTCCAAACCATGATGATATGATGTTGCATGTACATGTAGTTCAAATTTGAATTATGGCCATTAAGTGGTTAGAAAATCACTTAATGTCTTTAAAATGTCAAATGACCCCTGAAAATTTTCAAATTTTGACATGAAAGTTGTATTCGTGCATGTTAACGGTAAAAAATGCCAGACCATAAGAGGAAGAAACTATCAGTTCGTCATCAAACATGCATATTGTTTCCTCTCGGAACCACGAGTCTTCTCGCGAGAGATGCTCCGATTTGTGAGAGGTGTGTGCCAAAACTTTCAACAAACATGACATTTTTTTACCACGACATCTTGGTACCATTTCATGACATCAAGCAAGGTTTTATCTATTTCTGATCATTTTAAAATTTCTTGGAATTTAAAATCCATGGTTCTCAATGTTTGTCTCCAAGCCGTGAAACCAATATGTTTGAAAATTCCTTCCAATTTACTGCACAGGGCATTAACACAAGGATACAAATATGATTTTCCAACCCATGATGGTTTGCTTTTGCATGTACTTGTAGTTCAAATTTGAATTACGACCCTTATATGGCTAGAAACGATTACTATTCCTTAAAAAGGTCAAACGAACCCTGGAAATCTCCAAAATTTAACATGACAGTTGTATTAGTGCATGTTAAGTGTACACAAAATTTCAAGGCCATACGAGGAAGCGAGCGTCGGTTCGTCATCGGACATGCATTGTTCCCTCTCGGAACCACGAGACTTCTCGTGAGATGCTCCGATCTGTGTGAGGTGTGTGTCAAAATTTTGTCAAGCAGGCCATTTTTTACCATGGAATCTTGGTGCCATGCCATGACATCGAGCAAGGTTTATGTATTTCTGATGAATTTTGATTGTTTTGGAATTTAAAAGCCATGGTACTCAATGTTTGTGTCCAAGCTGTGACACCAATATGTTGAAAATTCCTTCAAATTTACTACACAGAGCATTAACTTGCGCACAAGGACACACATATGACTTTCCAACCTATGATGGTCCTCTTTTGCATGTACATGTAGTTCAAATTTGAATTACGATTACTATATGGCTAGAAACTCACTTAATATCTTAAAAGGGTCAAATGAACCCAAAAAAATTCTAGAATTTAACATGACCGTTGTATTAGGGCATGTTAATGGTACAACTAATTTCATGGTTGTACGAGGAAGCGAGCGCCGGTTCGTCATGAATCATGCATTGTTCCCTCTCGAAACCACGAGTCTTCTCTTGAGACGAAGCTTCGATTTGTCAGAGGTGTGTGTCAAAAATTTTGTCAAGCAGGCCAATTTTTTTACCATGGCATCTTGGTGCCATGCCATGACATCAAGCAAGGTTTATGTATTTCCGATGATTTTTAATTTTTTTGGAATTTAAAAGCCGTGGTACTCAATGTTTGTGTCCAAGCCGTGACACCAATATGTTGAAAATTCCTTCCAAATTACTGCATAGGGCATTAACTTGCGCACAAGGACACAAATATGACTTCCCAACCGATGATGGTCTTCTTTTGCATGTACAAGTAAGTTCAAATTTGAACTACGACCACTATATGGCTAGAAACTCACTCAATGTCTTAAAAAGGTCAATTTAACCCTGAAAATTTCCAGAATTTAACATGACCGTTGTATTAGTACATGGTAATTGTACAAAAAATTCCAGGGCCATACGAGGAAGCGAGCGCCAGTTCGTCATCAAACATGCATTATTCCCTCTCAGAACCACGAGTCTTCTCGTGAGATGCTCCGATTTTGTGCGAGGTGTGTGTTAAAACTTTTGTCAAAAAGGTCGATTCTTTTACCACAACATCTTGGTGTCATGCCATGACATCAAGAAAGGTTTCATTTATTTCTGATCATTTTTGAATTTTTTGGAATTTAAAAGCCATGGTTCGCAATGTTTGTGTCGAAGCCGTGACACCAATATGTTTGAAAATCCCTTCCAATTTACTGCATAGGGCATTAATTTGCACACAAGGACACAAATATGATTTTCCAACCCACGATGGTTTGCTGTTGCTTGTACATGAAGTTCAAATTTGAATTACGGCCATTATATGTTTAGAAACTCACTTAATGTCTTAAAAGGTCAAATGAACCCTTAAAATTTCCAAATTTTAATGTGAAAGTTTTATTAGTGCATGTTAGCCGTAGAAAAAATTTCAAGGCCATACGAGGAAGCGATGGAGTGTCATGACATTTAAATTCCAAAAAAATAAAAAATGATCAGAAATACATTAAACCTTGCTTGACGTAATGGCATGCCACCAGGATGCTGTGGTAAAAAAATTGGCATGTTCGACGAAACTTTGGACACACACACCTCACAAACCGGAGCTACTCAATAGAAGGCTCGCGGTTCCGAGAGGACACAATGATGCATCTTTGATGACGAACCGGCGATAACTTCCTCTTATGGATTTCAAACAATTTCTAGAGTTAATGTGCACTAATACAACTGTGATGTCAAAATTCGGAAACTTTCAGGGGTCATTTGACCTTTTTAAGATAATTAAGTGATTTTCTAGCCATTTAATGATTGTAAATCAAATTTGGACTACATGTACATGCAACAACTAACCATAATGGTTTGAAAAATCATATTTGTGAACTTGTGTGCGAGTTAATTCCATGTGCAGTAAATTGGAAGGAATTTTCAAACATATTGGTGTCACGGCTTGGACACAAGCATTGAGTGCCATGGCATTTGAATTCCAAAAAATTAAAAAATGATCAGAAATACATAAAACTTTGCTTGATGTAATGGCATGCCACCAGGATGTTGTGGTAAAAAATTGGCATGTTCGACGAAACTTTGGACACACACCCTGTCGTGGTTTTGTCACGGTAGATGTCCTAAGGAAAGGACTTAGTCGTGGAGCCATTGCTACGGGTTAGCTTAAAGGGGTTATAGCGGACGAGGGACACAAAGAGTTTATACTGGTTCGGCCCCTTGCGGTGAAGGTAAAAGCTTAATCCAGTTGTTGTGGAATTGCTAGGGTTTCGATGACCAGGCAGCGAATACGCTTTGCCTTAGTCTCGAGTTGTTGTCTGTTGTCCTTAAACCGCCGCCGGGTCGTCCCTTATATACATGGGTTGACGCCCGTCGGTTTACAGAATCCCGAGGCCATCTCATAAACGTGTCCGGCTCGGTCTCTGCTCTTTCAATCTTACAACACAAGTTTACATATTAATATCGGTTTATGTCTACAGGCCTTAAATCGGCTTTGGGCCCTAGGCCTTCATCAAGCGTCATCGTCTTTGTCTTCATGGGCTTCAGATACAGTGAACCACTATGGGGTTAACCCGGCTTCTCCTGGCCGGTTTATGCCCAGTGGTAATATCCCCAACATTAGGCCCCAGATTGATTTGAACTGGTTCATGTCAATCCTCAACGCATCATCATCTTCACAGAAATCTTGTAAACCGCCATGACGTCACTTTCCAGGACCATGATAAATCGCCATGACGTCATCTATTATTAAGAACTGCGCATAGCCCACTTTTACTAACGGGCCTCCGACAATCGAGGCAACTGAGTTGTCACATATCCCATTTATCGGGCTCCTCGATTCTCGCGCCTGCCATTTATCCATTCACCTTAAGGCCGAGAGGTCCCTTTCACTTTTCCCCCTCGTGCCTCTTCGCGTCATCTTCTTCCTCGCGCCGACCGAACCCTCGAGCTCTACCGCCGTCGTCGATCTTCGCGTCCGCCTCAACAACGGCCGCTACATCAACCTGACCGCACCAGAGCAACGCAGCGATCCTCCGCTGCTTCCTCAGCACCAGTAAGTTCTTCTTCTCCTCACTCTAGATCCACCATTAGGGTTCAGTGTTCTTCATAGTTCTTCAAAGTTCTTGAAGATGTTCTTCCTTGTTCCTCTTCAGTAATACCAATGGCTAGTTAGATCTGATTTTTCCAGTGGCCTTGTAGTTTAAACTCCTTTTTCTTTTGTTAAGGGATCTGCTTTATATCAAACTCATCTGATCTTACTGAACTCTTTGAGCACTTGAAATTAGGTCAAAATATATTTTGGTTTTCCAACGTACGGCAGATCTGAAATTATCATGCCAAGCTGTGAAACTTGTTTTTTCCTTTACTTACGCATCCTTAGACTTGTATCTTCAATACCAGACTAGGTGGTTTAATCCCATAGAAAAATGATGACCCAGTAGATACCATTAGTCCCCTGTTGAACCGCCAATGCATTCGTCATCGTACTGTCCCCATTGTCAAACTCCGGTTTACCAATAACAAACACCGGTTTAACAATATGCATACATCCCCGCATCACTTTATAGTTGTCAATTGTGAATCTTAAACCGGCGGTAATTATGTTTCAGCTTGTCATTGAAATGGCCAAACAAGTCTATGAGTGCAACTGGGCTCCTTCCCGAGTCACTGAAGAACAGTTGAGCAGATGTGTCGCAACTGGTGCCTTAGCCAAGAAAGAGGCCATCCACTGGAGGGCCCCTGGTCCAGAAAATCCTCCTAAACCCAAGGATGGAGAAGTAGTGGTTTTTTTGATCATCTGGGTCGAGGTTTCAGCCCTCCTGGTTGAAAATTCTTCCGAGATGTACTTGCCAGTTTCCAGCTTCACCCTCAGGACATCGGTCCAAACTCTGTGTCCAACATCTGCCATTTCCAAGTGTTTTGTGAGGCTTATCTTCAAGAAGAGCCCACAGTTGAGTTGTTTAGAGATTTCTTCCACTTAAACCGTCGCACAGAGTTCACAGATGGACCCAATACGGAACTTGGCGGAATGACGGTTCAAAAAAGAAAGGAAGTTAGCTTCCCTCATGCCAAACTTCACAGTCACCCCAAGGAGTAGAACCAGACGTGGTTTTACTGTAAAGACACATCTCCAACTGATGAAAATCCTTTGCCGGGTTACCGCCCTCACCGTCTCAGCAACACACATCCTTTTCCTCAAAGGTTGACCGCAAAAGAAAGGTCCAACTATGCCCCACAACCGTCAAAGCTTAGAGCCTTTATGGCGAACGGTTTAACAGGTGTTGACTTTGCTCGTTGTTGGATAAGCTGGAGTATTCTGCCCTTAAGCCGGCGCCCCGGTTTGATATGTGAATACACAGGGAGTTTGAAGGATCCTCAACGACACCTTGATATTCAGCTTACAGATGCTGAAGTTACTGAAGCTGTGAAGAAGATGCTGAATGAACCGGAGGCTTTCTGTAGCCAGACCGGATTAAGCCCTTTCTGTGTTTCCAATAAACCGCCAAAGGTAAGGATCATATACCCTTTTTTACCTTAACTTGCTTCTTTCAAAATATCTTATGAACAATCGTGTCCATCTTTGACAGGGCGATGATCCATTCTGGAAGAAAAAGCCACAAGATAAACCGGCAAAACCACAACACCCGAAGCCCAAGGTTGTTAAAAAACCTGCCAAGAAAAGGACCGCTGCATCCTCCGAGCCAAATGCTGATGACGATGTGGGTAACCCGGAATTAGAGGTAGAACTTGACTCTCTTGGTTTATTTTTCGTACACCTCATGGACAATGACTATTATCAGGACGACGCTGAAGGCAGTCAAGCTGATGACATAGAGGTAATCATTCTTTCCTCCGATTCAGATCCTCTGCCAACATCGAAAATCCGTCGAGCAAACCGAAAAGTAAAATTTTCTCACCCCCTTGCTTACTTGGACCCAAACTTTCTTTTGAAGACGCAACAACACGAAGCTCACCGCACGACCCGGCACAGCGGCCAGGTAGTTACCTCCGCCGGTTTACCGAACACTCTGGTTCGGAAACGCCGATCAGAGGTCTCTTATACTCTTGACACTTCTTGCCCCAAGGCGAGTTGTTTCCGACAGCCTCTTAATCCGTCTGATTCAAATTATCAGGGCACTTCCCACTCATCTTCTGGCGAGTCATCGGCCACAAAGCTTCCACCCCTCAAAACAGTTCCTGGGTGAGCTATTCACTTGTTTTTATCCTTGATGTGTTATTTTTACATACTGTACTGATCTTCATGTTTATTTTTCTCGGCGCCAAGCCTAGACCCAGCAAGAAGGCTCGGTTAAATAAACTGACTGATGATAATGTGGCTGTTGAACCGGAAAAGACCCCAGATCCAGAAGAAACCGATGCTGATGCCATGCTTGATGATCCACCGCCTCAAGATCATGACTTGTTTACTGAACAAGTGGGAATTGACACCACCAGCCATGCTGACAAACCGACCAGCCCGGTCCGACCTGATGACAAATCGGCCAGTCCGGCCGAGACTACCAATAAACCGCCAACTCCCACGAAGGCTGCTGATGACAAAGAGGATGATGTTATGATTACCGGTGTCAGCCACACTGCTCCTGGCAACCCGGTCGCTTTATCCAAACATAGCGCCAAGGATGAACTTTCTGCTATGGGCAAAGGCAAATGGAGCACCGATTTGTCCAGCTACGCTCATCTCAACGCCCAAGACATTCACTCTTGTTTCTTGAACCGTCTGCACACCAGTCGTGACTATGAAGCCGGTATAGTAAATCTGATGAAGGAGCGATATGAGGTAACCACACAACTATTTCTCTTATGTCCATTTTCAAATATCAACTCCAGTAGCCCCCAAGTGACGGTTTATGATACCAATCTAAACCGGGACTTAGTAATAACTTTATATTTGCAACACTGCATCTTTTTTCACTGGTGTAGCCCCCAAGGGCCAGTTTAACTTTATAAAGATGAACCGGGACTTTTAAAAGACTTCCCAGATGAGTACTTTGAGCAAACATACATTAGCCCCCAAGTGCCAGCGGTAATACTTGTATTATGCTTGGGACTTGTAGAAATTTCTGAGAACAAGCAAATATGCATTAGCCCCCAAGTATCAGGTGCATAACTTGTTATGTGCTTGATACTTCAAACATGCATTATCAACTCCTTATACTTCTGTCTGTTACAGGCTGAACTGAGCAAAAAAGAAACTCAAACCGCTGATCTGCAAGAGAACATCAAATCTCAGCAAGCCGAAACCTCCAAGGCCAAGGAAGAGTTGACCAGTGCTTTAAACGCTATGGAGAAGCTGAAAGAGAGCTTCAACAAGGAGGAGGCGGATTGGGAGACAGAAAAATCCGCTTTGCGAAAAAGAGCCGAGGACGCAGAAGCAGCTCTTAAACCGGTGGTAGATGAGCTGACTGGCGTAAAGTGGCAGATACATTCCATGACTGCTGCTGTGTTCGGTAAGCATCCTAGCTTTATAGTTTCAACATATATTCCCATGCGTTGCTGGTTTACTAACGTTTTTAATGATGCAGGAACTCGCATTAGTCATCTGGGCTCTGATGTACAGAAGAAGCTGAAGCCTGCCTACACGCTGATAGAGCAGCTGTACATCGGCGCGCAACGAATTATCTGCACCGCTTCTCACAACAAGCCGCCCCCGATGTTAATCAAGGATACTTTAGACAGGCTATCTATGATGCCTGCCCGGGTAGAAGAGCTAAAGAGATCTGCTGCAAGGGTTGGCGCTCTGACCGCACTAACCCGGGCAAAAGCATGGGTGCCTGATCTTGATCCGGCGGACATAGCTAAAGGCTACCCAAGCTTAAAAGAAGATGGATCAGAATTGGCAACGAAGATCTCTGCTCCATAAACCGGGAAGTACATCCACTGGCTTGTCAACTTGCTGAAGAGGCTGATCTTTCATTTTACTAGGTGGGTTATGACACCAAGAACAAACGGGTTGCTGCACCGACTCCTGAGGCTCAAAACCTGATCCCTCCAATCCGTAAGCACACTTATGCCCCTGACATTGAACCGTCCACCCTTATAAGCGACAAAGCTATGTTCCAAGCGTTAACTGGGATCGACTGGACAACTATTGACTTCCAGCCGCTGGGTAGAGACGAAGAAGATGAACCGGTGCAAGATGATCCGCAACCATCAGGTCAAGCTGGTGACCAATCATGATCCGGAGGCTGGTTTAGTCTTCCATGTGCTGCAATGCTTATTGAGAAACAATTATCCTTTTGGGCACTGAAACGCCTTGTAATAGGCCAGTTAAAACACTTGGTCTGCTATGCCATCGTGCATATTTATGTTAGCCTGACATTTGTTAATCCGCCATGCTTAAGACATACGATGCGCATAATCCATAGCGATTTACTCAAGCTATTCCTTCACACAAGTAGTAGATAGTGTCCTGGTGGTTTACCGCCGGACGGGTCATGATGCCCGGATATATAGCCAGGGTTTATAACCGAGGCTGTAAAAAGATGATCAAATATGAAAATAATTGATACATGTGACCTTGAGTCGTAATGTTGGCTGCCCAACTTGTTGTAGTGAGGGTAACAACCCTAATCCGGAGTATCAATAACTCTTGTTATATTATGCCGGTTTACGATAAAACCGTTCCGGGTTGCAATAAACATCGATTTATTCAATGCTGGTGACTTTGAGTCGAAACCAGACCGGGTTAAGAAACTCCGGGTTAGAAGTGATTACGTACTGACAACTTGTAGTTGACAGCCTAGCCGGGTTGATGAACACCGGTTTATCAAAAAACATCATAAGTCTTGTCAAAAGAGAGAAACTTGGCAAAAAAGCAAATGAAAACTTGTAGTCGAGGCTTTTCACGGGCTGCCAGGCCCCAAATTCGAGGCTTTTCATGGGCTGCCAGGCCACTGAGTTAAACCATTTTACAAAGCCTTTTAAGATGGTCCTCAATCCTTAACCAATCGTCGTTTTAACTTGACAAGTTCCGGGTCTTATCAGAGTAACTTGTCAAAGTTCGACGGGTCATACCAGGTTTACCTGGGCAGAGTGACTTACTTAAGAAGGCAGGTTAACCCGGGGTTTTAGGTGTATACACCAGGCTTCCAAGCCATGGCTTGATAGCCTATTACAAGCGTAGATTCTTTGTTCATTGCGACAGCAAAGAATCCCCAAGTAACATTTTGAGCTGTGCTCAGTGGTTGCCTATGTTTGAGTTGTTCTGTTGCAACACTCTCTTTGGCCCCAAAGTAATTTGGCGTTTGAGCCGATCAAGAGGTGTGACTATGGTTCGAATACGACCAAGCCCCCAAGTGATTTTGTGGCATTGCGCCGATCAAGAGGTGTAGCTATGGTTCAAATGCAACCAAGCCCCCAAGTGATTTTTATATAAAGCTTTAATAAGTTGAATCAAGGGGTAAACCGGACGCCGCTTTATGAACAGAAGCCTCCATGTAACCACACATGATATAAGAAAAACAACAGATACCCCGCTTTAGCTGACGTTCCGGTTTATTATATTTATCATAATATATACATTGTCATAATATGTACATAAGGAGAGCCTATGGCTCAAGTGTAGTAGGGCCGAAGATGAGCGATATTCCACGGCCGGTGGCTCTCCTCCTCCGATTTACGTGAGTCTTTCCGCTCTCGAACATCTCTAAGGTAGTATGACCCATTGTGCAGATTCTTGCTGACCACAAAAGGTCCTTCCCAAGGTGGGGATAACTTGTGCATATCCATCTGATCCTGGATGAGTCGGAGCACCAAATCGCCTTCTTGAAAGGTTCTGGTTCTAACCCGGCGGCTGTGATAACGACGCAGATCTTGCTGGTAAATCGCCGAGCGGGCTGCTGCCATGTCACACTCCTCATCTAACAGGTCAAGCGCTTCCTGTCGTGCCTTCTCATTGTCAGCTTCAACATAAGCCGCCACACGAGGCGAATCATGACGGATATCACTTGGGAGCACCGCCTCCGCCCCGTAAACCATGAAGAACGGTGTGTACCCCGTCGATCTGTTGGGTGTGGTGTTGATGCTCCATAACACAGAAGGTAACTCCTCAACCCAACAACCCGGCATCCGTTGCAAAGGAACCATAAGCCGGGGTTTGATGCCTCTCAAGATCTCTTGGTTGGCCCTCTCCGCTTGACCATTGGACTGGGGGTGAGCCACTGATGATACGTTAAGCCGGATGTGCTCACATTGACAGAACTCCTTCATGGCACCTTTTGACAGATTGGTACCATTATCTGTTATAATGCTGTGTGGAAAGCCAAACCGGAAGATCACCTTTTTGATGAACTGAATCGCCGTAGCTGCATCACACTTACTGACTGGCTCTGCCTCCACCCACTTAGTGAACTTATCAACCGCCACCAGAAGGCGGGTCTTCTTATCCTTGGATCTCTTAAAGGGTCCAACCATATCGAGCTCCCAAGTCGCAAACGGCCAAGTAATTGGAATCATCCTCAACTCTTGAGCCGGTACATGAGCCCGTCATGAGAACTTTTGACATCCATCACACCTTTTGACGAAGTCCTCGGCATCAGCATGAGCCGTCAACCGATAGAAACCGTGACGAAACGCCTTGGCCACCAGCGATTTTGAACCAGCTTGGTGACCACAATCTCCTTCGTGGATCTCATGCAAAATTTCACGGCCTTCTTCAGGGGATACACAACGTTGAAACGCCCCTGTCACACTGCAAAGATGCAACTCTCCATTGATAATAGTCATGGACTTGGACCGTCGGATTATCTGCCTGGCCGAAGTTTCGTCTTCTGGTAACTCACCCCGGTTCATATACGCCAAATATGGAACCGTCCAATCCGGGATAACATGAAGAGCCGCAACCAAGTGAGCCTCCGGATCAGGAATAGCCAAATCCTCTTCGCTAGGGAGCTTAACGGACGGATTATGCAGCACATCCAGGAAGACATTGGGTGGAACCAGTTTACGCTAGGAACCCAAGCGGATTAAAGCGTCTGCCGCTTCATTCTTCCGCCGGTCCACATGATCCACCTGATAACCTTTAAAGTGACCTGCAACAATATCCACCTCACGACGATATGCCGCCATGAGTGGGTCCTTGGAGTCCCAAGTGCCGGACACTTGTTGAGCCACCAGGTCCAAGTCACCAAAGCACTTAACTCGGCTGAGATTCATCTCCTTAGCCATCCGAAGACCATGGAGTAAAGCCTCATATTCAGCTGCATTGTTAGTGCAAAGGAACATTAAACGGAGAACATAACAAAACTTATCACCTCGTGGGGAAGTTAATACGACTCCAGCCCCCGAGCCCTCCAATTGCCTGGACCCATCAAAATGAATAGTCCAATAAGTATGATCCGGCTTCTCTTCTGGCGCCTGTAGTTCTGTCCAATCATCGATAAAATCCACAAATGCCTGAGATTTGATCGTCGTTCGGGGTATGTATTTTAACCCGTGAGGCCCAAGCTCAATAGCCCACTTAGCAATCTGGCCAGTTGCTTCCCTGTTCTGGATTATATCTCCCAAAGGAGCAGAGCTGACCACCGTGATGGGATGACCTTGGAAATATTGCTTAAGCTTCCGGCTTGCCATGAAAACTCCATACACCAGCTTCTGCCAATGTGGGTATCTTTGCTTGGACTCAATAAGTACCTCACTGATATAATAAACCGGATGTTGAACCGGATACTCCTTTCCGGCCTCCATGCGCTCCACCACAATAGCCACGCTAACAGCCCGGGCGTTAGCTGCCACATACAGCAACAACGGCTCTTTATCAACAGGAGCAGCAAGCACCGGCGGATTAGCAAGGTGCCGCTTTAAGTCCTCAAACGCTTCATTGGCGGCGTTACTCCAGACGAAGTTATCTGTTTTCTTCAGCATCTGATATAAAGGGATGGCCTTCTCTCCAAGGCGACTGATAAACCGGCTCAACGCGGCAATCCAGCCTGCCAGGCGTTGAACATCATTAATACACTTCGGTTTAGCCAAAGAAGTTATAGCCTTGATTTTCTCCGGATTAGCTTCGATGCCTCTGTTAGATACCAGAAAACCCAAGAGCTTGCCTGCCGGTACACCAAAGACACACTTGGCCGGATTAAGCATCATTTTATAAACCCGCAGGTTATCAAAGGTCTCCTTCAAGTCATTTATCAATGTCTCCTTCTTTCTGGATTTCACCACAATATCATCCACATAGGCATGAACATTGCGGCCGATCTGATCATGAAGACAATTCTGCACACACCGTTGATAAGTTGCCTGGGCACTCTTGAGCCCAAAGGGCATAGACACATAGCAGAAGGCTCCAAAGGGAGTTATGAAGGTTGTCTTCTCCTGCTCCTTAACTGCCATTTTGATATGATGATAACCAGAATATGCATCCAGAAAGCTCAAACGCTCGCAACCCGCCATAGCATCAATAATTTGATCAATACGAGGGAGGGCAAAAGGATTTGCTGGACAAGCCTTGTTGAGATCTGTGTAATCCACACACATACGCCAGGTGCCATTCTTCTTAAGGACCAGCACCGGATTAGCCAACCACTCAGGATGGAATACTTCGATGATAAATCCAGCCGCCAAGAGCCTAGCTATTTCCTCCCCAATAGCCTTACGACGTTCTTCATTGAACCGACGAAGAAACTGCTTGACCGGTTTATACTTGGGATCGACATTGAGAGTGTGCTCAGCGAATTCTCTCGGTACACCTGGCATGTCATAAGGCTTCCATGCAAAGATGTCCCGGTTCTCACGGATGAACTCGATGAGCGCACTTTCCTATTTTGGATCCAAATTAGCGCTGATGCTAAACTGCTTGGATGAATCGCTGGGAACGAAGTCAACAAGCTTAGTCTCATCAGCCGATTTAAACTTTAAGGCCGGATCATGCTCAGTAGTTGGCTTTTTCAGGGAAGTCATATCTGCCGGATCAACATTGTCCTTGTAGAACTTCAGATCCTCTGTCGCACAAATCGACTCACCATAGGCCGCATCACCTTCTTCACATTCCAAAGCGATCTTGCGGCTCCCATGCACTATGATAGTTCCCTTGTGACCCGGCATCTTGAGCTGTAGATAGACATAACAGGGCCTTGCCATTAACTTAGCATAAGTCGGCCGTCCAAATAGGGCATGATATGGGCTCTTGATCTTCACTACTTCAAAGGTCAACGTCTCTGATCTTGAATCATGCTCATCTCCAAAAGCGACTTCCAGAGCTATTTTACCAACCGGATACACCGATTTACTGGGGACCACACCATGGAAGACTGTGTTGGACGGTTTAAGATTTTTATCTGTTGAACCCCATGCGACGGAAGGTTTCATAATAAAGGATATTGATAGTACTCCCCCCATCCATGAGTACCTTGGTGAACTTATAACCTCCCACCTGAGGTGCCACCACCAACGCCAGATGACCCGGATTATCAACCCGGGGTGGATGATCCTCTCGACTCCACACAATAGGTTGTTCAGACGAGCGTAAATACCGGGGAACCGTCGGTTCAATGGAATTCACAGCCCTTTTATGAAGCTTCTGATCGCCCTTGTCCAGGCTAGTGGTGAAGACATGATACTTCCCGCTATTCAACTGCTTCGGGTTGCTCTGGTAACCCGACTGCTGCTGCTGCTGTTGCTGATTCCCTTGATTATTATAACCACCTTGGTTGCCCTGATTGCCTTGATTGCCATGTCCACTCTGATTACCGTGAAAACCTGAACCGGAGCTGCCTCCACCGTAACCCGGCCCATGAGACCCAGGGCCTGAACCGCCGCCCGGTCCGTGATCATACCGAAAGAAGTCGGAATTTTTGAACTCCTGCATGATATAACAATCTTTCCAGAGGTGCGTGGACGGTTTGTCCTGCGTCCCGTGTTTCGGGCAGGGTTGGTTTAGCAAATAAGACAGGCGCTCCGGATTAGGACTTGGTCCCCCACCACGCTGGGGCGGTTTACCCTTGCGCCGCTGGCCCTTGTCCACGGCAAACCGGAGCTACTCAATAGAAGGCCCGTAGTTCCGAGAGGACACAATAATGCATCTTTGATGACGAACCGGCGATAGCTTCCTCTTATGGCCTTCAAATTTTTTCTACAGTTAACGTGCACTAATACAGCTATCATGTGAAAATTTAGAAACTTTCAAGGGTCATTTGACCTTTTAAAGACATTTAAGTGATTTTCTAACCATTTAATGACCGTAATTCAAATTTGAACTACATGTACATGCAATAGCTAACCATAACGGTTTGAAAAATCATATTTGTGTACTTGTGTGCGAGTTAATTCCATGTGCAGTAAATTGGAAGGAATTTATAAACATATTGGTGTCATGGCTTGGACAAAAGCATGGAGTGCCATGACATTTAAATTCCAAGAAAAATAAAAAATGACCAGAAGTACATTAAACCTTGCTTGACGTAATGGCATGCTACCAGGATGCTGTGGTAAAAAAATTAGCCTGTTTGA
Source organism: Aegilops tauschii subsp. strangulata (assembly GCF_002575655.3). Lineage (NCBI taxonomy): Eukaryota > Viridiplantae > Streptophyta > Magnoliopsida > Poales > Poaceae > Aegilops > Aegilops tauschii. The sequence continues at coordinate 344,066,512 of NC_053037.3, forward strand.
CGAAACTTTGGACACACACCCTTGACAAACCGGAGCTACTCAATAGAAGGCTCGTGGTTCCAAGAGGACACAATAATGCATCTTTGATGACGAACCCGCGATATCTTCCTCTTATGGCCTTCAAAAAATTTCTATAGTAAACATGCACTAATACAACTGCCATGTCAAAATTTGGAAAATTTCAGGGGTCAATTGACCTTTTTAAGACATTTAAGTGATTTTCTAACCATTTAATGATCGTAATTCAAATTTGAACTATATGTACATGCAACAGCTAACCATAACGGTTTTGAAAAATCATATTTTTGTACTTGTGTGCAATTTAATTCCATCTGTAGTAAATTGGAAGGAATTCTCAAACATATTGATGTCACGGCTTGGACACAAAACATCGAGTGCATGCCATGACATTTAAATTCTAAAAACAATAAAAAATGATCAGAAACACAAGAAACATTGCTTGACATAATGGAATGGCACCATGATGGTGTGGTAAAAAAATTGGCCTGTTTGACATAAGTTTGGACACACACCCCTCATAAACCGGAACAACTCACTAGAAGGGGTGTGGTTCCGAGGTAGCACAATGCATGTTTGATGACGAACCGGCGATAGCTTCCTCTTATGGCTTTAAAAAATTTCTACAGTTAACGTGCACTAATACAACTGTCATGTCAAAATTTGGAAAATTCCAGGGGTAATTTGACCTTTTTAAGACATTTAAGTGATTTTCTAGCCATTTAATGATCATAAATGAAATTTGAACTACATGTACATGCAATAGCTAACCATAATGGTTTGAAAAATCATATTTGTGTACTTGTTGTGTATGAGTTAATTCCATGTGCAGTAAATTGGAAGGAATTATCAAACATATTGGTGTCACGGCTTGGACACATGCATGGAGTGCCATGGGAACACAAAATAAGCATTCGTCCCTTATATGAGGAAAGAAAATGTAAATATCTGGCAAGACAACCGGGCCCCACATGATTGGCACTCTATTTCGCGCCGCGAGGTTTTGAAGGTGAGTAGCGCAGGTTATTAATCAGACGCGGTTTTGTATTGGAAACCGTCGGCTTTTGCTGCGGGAATCATATGCAATTCAAACTACAGTTCTCATAAATTCCGGTGACCAGCGTGTGTACTGTTCCTGTTGATCTAGATTCCGGCCGCCAATAAATACTACCTTGCTCACGTCGTCCCGCCTGCATTCTCATTTACATCCTCCCCTCGCTCGCCTTGTATCTCTTACACAAATCTCTGCCATGGCGCCGCCGATCCGCCCACACGCCGACGAGGAGGCGCCGCCCCCGAGGACGTTCAGTCGAAGAGCATCGACGAGGAGGACCCCTACGGGCCGCCGGACGTGGTTGCGCCGGACCCCCCAACTTTGGAGTGGTTTTGGGGCCATTATAATCTTTGTCCATGGAAATCGTTGCCGCCGGCTGAGAAGACAAGGCAAGCGTCATTCAAGAAGGAGATGGCGGAGGAGGAAGCCAAGTACCAGGCAGCTTGTGAAGCCTGTGAGGCCGCCTGAAAAATGAGGCGGTGGAGCTTTGGGGGCGGGCGGGTCATCGTGCGGAGGAGGTGTACGAGGACGAGTACTTAGCAAGGAAGGTTAAAGGCACTAGGTGCCTCATCGTTGCGTGGAGTGGGCCGATAAGCTCCAGCATGCCACTGATGAGGAGCTCCGGTGGGTGCCCAATTAAATGGCAAGATCGTTAGTGCTCATCCGCCAGCAAGAGACAGATCGGTACGTCAAGCGCTGCGAGGCGGCGGAGGTGGAGTACTGCTAGCGAGGGGCTGCCGGAATACTGCCCCTAGGAGGGATTATTATTTTTAGGATTGTTCGTTTTCAATTTTATGCATTGTACATGGTAGTTAAGTATCATCACGTATAAGTGATGATATTATATATATTCTGTGATGAACTAATGAACAATAAATATATATTATGAATTCCATTTTTCTATTTGTTCTCGTATAGTAATTTGTACGTAGCTATTATCATCCACATATACAAAATGGAAAGCATATATACACACATTGAAATAGAACACGTAAGAACGAAAAACAAAGTACACACATTGAGACAGAGCAGAGCAATATTATGATTGTTGTGAATACATAGCGCTCCACGTCGAAATGAGTCAACAAAATAAATGCGTCCATGACCAGCAGCCCTTGCCTATGGTAGCTCTTGGCTTTGCCTGAACTCGTGTAGGCATTCGTCCAAGTGGTCGACACGCTCGCGGTACATCTGGAGCGCGATCTCGAGATCCAAGTTGGCTATTTCATCGGAGATCACCAGCTCGAGGATGCGACTGCCATGTTCCTCTACTGCGCCCAGGTTGACACTTGGGCCAAGGAGGCGGTCAAGCCTAGCGACCAGCGCGTTGGCATCGAGCGGGCCGCGGACAAGGCGAATGGTGCGACCCATGCGAACGGCGCGGCGGGCGTCTGGTGCAAGTACGACACAGCCAACCTCTGGTGCAAGTACGGTGCAGATGGCCTTTGTCCACTCCTGGCGAGGAATGGGGGTATTTGACGGGACGTGTACCCAGCTGCGACGCCCTGTCGACAGCAGGAAAGCGCCGATGGGTCCGCTCTTGCTGTGCGGCGTGCCGTGCCTCAAGCTCTGCGGTGCTCCAATGGTCTCACTGTGTGGCGAGCCGCAGCCTATCGGCACGGACACGCCTAGCTTGCTCTGTGGCACACCATTGATCATGTTGTGCGACGATCTGCAGCCTCTCGGCACTGACATGCCTATCTTGATCCACGACGCTGAAGCGCCATGCGCCAAGGGTCTGCTCAATCCTGGCGATGACGCACATCATGGCGTCGTCCACAGCGTTGCCGGGGAGCGCCTCGGCCTCGACGGGTCATGGCACCTTCTTTTTTTCCTCGTCGAGGAGGTCGATGGCAGGGGCGATGCTTTGGTGGGTTGGCATGCTTGGAAAAGGTGGATGTGCTACAGGCTGCGCTTTTTGCCTTGGTGCGTCACGCGCCGCCTAGGTTTATGCGCAATATCGCTGGGTGGCGGCGGGAAACTGGTGAGGAAATGGTGGGAAATGGTGGCGTGTTCATAAAACGCCATCAATTAATGGAAACGTATCATAGAAGGAACATCGAGCTAGTGCGACGCGTGCCGGCACATTGCTTGCCCAAGGCTATGTGCTCAAGAGAGCACACTATTCATAGTAAAGAATATTGTTCCGTTTATCCTAGTAGAGAAGTGGCGGCAAGCATCACAAGAAGTAAATGATTGTTTATCCTAGTTAATTATGCATGTAATAATCATGCATAAAAGAGTTCAGAGAAGACTCAAATAATATTCATAGATAATCTGATCATAAACCCACAATTCATCGGATCCCAACAAACACACCTCAAAAAAGGATTACATCGAATAGATCTCCAAGAACATCGAGGAGAACATTGTATTGAAGATCAAAGAGAGAGACCAAGCCATCTAGCTACTAGCTATGGAACCGTAGGTCTATGGTAAACTACACACACATCATCAGAAGGGCACCAAGGTTGATGTAGAGGCCCTCCGTGATCGATCACCCCTCCGGCAGAGTCCCGGAAAAGGCCTCCAAATGGGATCTCGCAAGAACAGAAACTTGCGGCGGCGAAAAAAGTATTTTGGGTGTCTCTCTGTTGGTCTCCCGATTTTAGAGAATTTATAGAGTCAGAATTAGGTCAAATGGAGGAACAAGGGGCCCACAAGGCACTTGGGCACACCTACCCCCCTGGGCGTGCCCAAGTGGCTCGTGGCCCACTCCTTCATCTTCTGGCCTCCTTGTGAATCTTCTAGTTTCTCTTATGTCCTGAAAAAATCGTCAAAAAGTTTGGTGGCCTTTGGACTTCGTTTGGTCCTGGAAAACCAAAAACAAGAAAAAAAACAACAACTAGCACTTGGCACTATGTTAATAGGTTTGTCTCCAAAAATGATATATAATTGCATATAAAACATCCGAGCTTGATACTATAATAGCATGAACAATAAAAAATTATAGATATGTTGGAGACATATCGAGCATCCCCAAGCGTAATTCTTGCTCGTCCTCGAGTAGGTAAATGATAAAAACAGAATTTTTGATGTGGAGTGCTACCTAACATGTTCATCATGTAATCTTTCTTTTGTGGCATGAATATTTAAGATCCGAATGATTCAAAGCAATAGTCTATAACTTGACATAAAAACAATAGTAATAAGGCATACCAACAAACAATCATGCCTTTCAAAATATCAATGCTAAAGAATGTTATCCCTACAAAATCATATAGCCTTGCCATGCTCCATCTTCTTAACACAAAGTATTTATCATGCACAACCCCGATGAAGAGCCGAGCAATTGGTTCATACTTTTTAACGTGTTTCAGCTTTTTCAACCCCCACGTAGTACATGAGCGCAACCCATGCATATAGCACCATGGGTGGAATAGAGTATGGTGATAGTGATAATATGGAGAAGACAAAAAGGAGAAAGTCTCACATTTACGAGGCTAATCAATGGGATATGGAGATGCCCATCAATTGATTTCAATGCAAGCAGTAGGGATTGCCATGCAACAGATGCACTAAGAGCTATAAGTATATGAAAGCTCAGAAAGAAAACTAAGTGGGTGTGCATCCACTTGCTTGCTCATGAATACCTCAGGCATTTGATGAAGCCCATCATTGGAATATACAAAACAAGTTCTATAATGAAAAAGTCCCACTAGTTATATGAAAATGAAAGCATAGGAGACTCTATATGAAAAACATGGTGCTACTTTGAAGCGTAACTGTGGAAAGGATAGTAACATTGCACCTTCTCTCTTTTTCTCTCATTTTTTTCTTTTTTTGTTGGGCTCTTTTTGGCGTTTTTTTATTTCCTCACTTGGGATAATGCTCTAATAACGAATAATGATGATAATCACACTTCTATTTACTTACAACTCAAAATTATGACTCGATACTAGAACAAAATATGACTATACGAATGCCTCTGGCGGTGTACGAGGATGTGCAATGATCTAGCGTAACATGTATAAAAAATGATGAGCGGTGGCTGAGCCACAAATACTATGTCAGCTATATGATCATGCAAAGCAATATGAAAATGATGATGTGTGTCATAAAAATGGAACGGTGGAAGTTGCATGCCAATATATCTCGGAATGGCTTTGGAAATCCCATAATAGGTAGGTATGGTGGTTGTTTTGAGGAAGATATAAGGAGGCTTATGTGTAATTGAGTGTATCATATTGATACGTCTCCAACGTATCTATAATTTTTGATTGTTCCATGCTATTATATTATCTATTTTGGATGTTTTATATGCATTAATATGCTATTTTATATTATTTTTGGGACTAACTTATTAACCTAGAGCCCAATGCCAGTTTTTCCTTGTTTTTGAGTTTTACAAAAAAGAAATATCAAACGGAGTCTAAACGGAATAAAAATTTCGTGATGATTTTTCTTGGACCAGAAGACACCCAGAAGACTTGGGGAGGGGGTCAGAAGACTCACGAGAAGTCCACAAGCCCTCAGGGCACGCCCTAGGGGGGCGCCCCTGGCTTGTGGACCCCTCGGGAGTCCCCCAACCCTAATCTTTGCACTATAAATTCCCAAATATCCCCCCCAACAGCAGAAGGATCCACCAAAATACTTTTCCGCGGACGCAAGCCTCTGTTCCCGTGAGATCCCATCTTGGGGCCTTTTTAGGCACCCTGCCGGAGGGGGATTCGATCATGGAGGGCCTCTACATCAACCTTGCTTCCCTTCCGATGAAGCATGAGTAGTTTACCACAGATCTACGGGTCCATAGCTAGTAGCTAGATGGCTTCTTCTCTCTCTTTGATCTTCAATACAATGTTCTCCTCGATGTTCTTGGAATTCTATCTGATGTAATATTCTTTTGTGGTGCGTTTGTCGAAATCCGATGTATTGTGGTATTATGATCAATTTATCTATGGATATTATTTGAGTCTTCTCTGAACTCTTTTATGCATGATTAAGATATCTTTGTATTTCTTTTCAAACTATCGGTTTGGTTTGGCCAACTAGATTGGTTTTTCTTGAAATGGGAGAGGTGCTTAGTTTTGGGTTCAATCTTGCGGTGTCCTCACCCAGTGACAGAAGGGGTAGTGAGGCACGTATTGTATTGTTGCCATCAAGGATAAAAAGATGGGGTTTATATCATATTGCTTGAGTTTATCCCTCAACATCATGTCATCTTACTTAAAGTGTTACTCCGTTCTTATGAACTTAATACTCTAGATGCATGCTGGATAGCGGTTGATGTGTGGAGTAATAGTAGTAGATGCAGAATCGTTTCAGTCTACTTGTCACGGACATGATGCCTATATTCATGATCATTGCCTTAGATATCGTCATAACTATGTGCTTTTCTATCAATTGCTCGACAGTAATTTGTTTCCCATCGTATGTTTTCTTTCAAGAGAGAAGCCTCTAGTGAAACCTATGGCCCCCAGGTCTATTTTCCATCATATAGTTTCAGATCTATAAACCAAAAATACCTTGCTGCAATTTATTTATATTTACTTTAGTTTGCTCTTTTATTTATCTTTTATACCTATCTCTATTAGATCTCACTCTTGTTTGTGACCGTGAAGGGATTGACAACCCATTTTGCGCATTGTGTGCAAGTGTTTTTTAGTTCGTGCAGGTGCATAGATTAGAGACTTGCTTGTGCCTCCTACTGGATTGATACCTTGGTTCTTAACTGAGGGAAATACTTATCTCTACTTTGCTGCATCACCCTTTCCTCTTCAAGGGAAAAATCAACGCAAGCGCAAGAAGTAGCACATCTCACGGGGTTTGGATGCACCGACGAAGTTTGCAGCACATCTCAAGGTGGGAAAGGGCAATGCATGGTACCGAAGAGGTTAGCAAATTGCAGAAAGGTGAGAGTGCGTATCATCCATGGACTCACATTAGTCATAAAGAACTCACATACTTATTGCGCAAGTTTATTAGCCCTCGAAGCAAAGTACTACTATGCATGCCCCTAGGGGGATAGATTGGTAGGAAAATACCATCGCTCGTCCCTAACTGCCACTCATAAGGAGGACAATCAATATTAAATCATGCTCCAACTTCATAGCATAACGGGAGAGCATACTCAATGAAATATGCCCTAGAGGCAATAATAAAGTTGTTATTTTATATTTCCTTATTCATGATAAATTTTTATTATTCATGCTAGAATTGTATTGATTAGAAACCTAAATACATGTTTGAATACATAGACAAACACTGTGTCCCTAGTGAGCCTCTACTTGACTAGCTCGTTCATCAAAGATGGTTAAGGTTTCCTAACCGTGGACATGGGTTGTCATTTGATAATGGGATCACATCATTAGGAGAATGATGTGATGGACAAGACCCATCTGTTAGCTTAGCATAATGATCGTTCAGTTTTATTGCTATTGCTTTCTTCATGTCAAATACATATTCCTTCAACTATGAGATTATGCAACTCTCGGATACCGGAGGAATACCTTGTGTTCTATCAAACGTCACAACGTAATTGGGTGATTATAAATATGCTCTATAGGTATCTCCGACGGTGTTTATTGGGTTGGCATAGATCGAGATTAGGATTTGTCACTCCGAGTATCGAAGAGGTATCTCTGGGCCCTCTCGGTAATGCACATCATAAGAAGCCTTGCAAGCAAAGTGACTAATGAGTTAGTTGCGGGATGATGTATTACATAACGAGTAAAGAGACTTGCCGGTAACGAGATTGAACTAGGTATGTGGATACCGACGATCGAATCTCGGGCAAGTAACATACCGATGAAAAAGGGAATAACGTATGTTGTAATAACGGTTCGGCCGATAAAGATCTTCGTAGAATACGTAGGAGACAATATGAGCATCCAGGTTCCGCTATTGGTTATTGACCGGAGAGGTGTGTCGGTCATGTCTACATAGTGCTTGAACCCGTAGGGTCCGCACGCTTAACGTTCGATGACGATTTAGTATGATATGAGTTATTTGATTTGGTGACCGAATATTGTTTGGAGTCCCGGATGAGATCAAGGACATGAGAGGAGTCTCGAAATGGTCGAGAGGTAAAGATTGATATATAGGATGATAGTATTCAAACACCGGAAGTGTTCCGAATTGTATCGGGTATTTATCGAAGTACCGGGGGGGTTACCGAAATCCCCGGGGGGGAATAATGGGCCTTATGGGCAATAAGAGGGGAGCACACCAGCCCACAAGGGGTGGCGCCCCCCCTTTAGGAAGGAGGCCGAATTGGAGAAGGGAGAGGGGCCCCCCCTTTCCTTCCTCCCTTCCCTTTTCCTTTCCGGTGAAATAAGGAAGGTGGGCGAATTGGGATAGGACCCCAAGTAGGATTCCTCCTACTTTGGGCGCCCCATGGCTGCAAACCTCCCCCTCCCACCTATATATATGTGGGGAGGGGGCGCCTAGAACAGACAACAACAGTCGTCAGCCGTGTATGGTGCCCACTCCACCGTTTATGCCTCTGGTCATATCTTCGTAGTGCTTAGGCGAAGCCCTGCGCGGATCACTACACCGTCACCACGCTGTCGTGCTGACGGAACTCATCTTCTTCCTCGATACCTTTCCTGGATCAAGAGGACGAGGGACGTCATCGAGCCGAACGTGTGCAGAACTCGGAGGTGCCGTATGTTCGGTGCTTTATTGGTCGGATCTAGAAGAAGTTCGACTACATCAACCGCATTCTCAAACGCTTCCGCTTTCGGTCTACGAGGGTACATGGACACACTCTCCCCCTCTCATTGATATGCATCTCTTAGATAGATCTTGCGTGAGTGTAGAATTTTTTTGAAATTGCATGCTACGTTTCCCAATAGTGGTATCCGAGCCAGGTCTATGCGTAGATGATATGCACGAGTAGAACACAAAGAGTTGTGGGCAGTGATCGTCATACTGCTTACCACCAATGTCTTATTTTGATTCGGCAATATTATTGGATGAAGCTGCCTGGACCAACCTTACATGACCACGTTCATGAGACCAGTTCCACCGACAGACATGCAACTAGTTTTGCATAAAGGTGGCTGGCGGGTGTCTATTTCTCCAACTTTAGTTGAATTGAATTTGACTATGGCCGGTCCTTGTTGAAGGTTAAAACAACAAACTTGATAAATCACTGTTGTGCCTTTGATGCATAGGTAAGAACGGTTCTTTCTAGAAGCCCGTAGCAGCCACGTAAAACTTGCAACAACAAATTAGAGGACGTCTAACTTGTCTTTGCAGGGCATGTTGTGATGTGATATGGTCAAGACATGATGTGATATACGTTATTGTATGAGATGATCATGTTTTGTAAAAGTTACTAGCACCCGGCAGGAGCCTTATGGTTGTCTCTTTATTGTATGAAATGCAAACGCCATGTAATTGCTTTACTTTATCACTATGCGTTAGCAATAGTTGTAGAAGCAATAGTTGGCGAGACGACCACGACGCTACGATGGAGATCAAGGTGTCAAGCCAGTAACGATGGAGTTCATGATGATGCCTTGGAGATGGAGATCAAAAGCACAAGATGATGATGGGCATATCATGTCACATATTTTGATTGCATGTGATGTTTATCTTTTATGCATCTTATTTTGCTTAGTACGGCGGTAGCATTATAAGATGATCCCTTAACTAAAATTTCAAGGTATAAGTGTTCTCCCCGAGTATGTACCATTGCGACAGTTCATCGTGTTGAGACACCACATGATGATCAGGTGTGATAGACTCTACGTTCACATACAATGGGTGCAAGACAGTTTTGCACATGCGGAATACTCGGGTTAAACTTGACGAGACTGGAATGTACAGACATGGCCTCGGAACACTAGAGACCGAGAGGTCGGACACGAATCATATAGTAGATATGATCAACATAGAGATGTTCACCATTGATGACTACTCCATCTCACGTGATGATCGGATATGGTTTAGTTGATTTGGATCACGTATCATTTAGATGACTTGAGGGATGTCTATCTAAGTGGGAGTTCTTAAGTAATATGATTAATTGAACTTAATTTATCATGAAATTAGTCCTGATAGTTTTTGCATATCTATGTTGTAGATCAATGGCCCGTGCTACCATTCCTTTGAATTTTAATGCGTTCCTAGAGAAAGCTAAGTTGAAAGATGATGGTAGCAACTACACGGACTGGGTCGGTAACTTGAGGATTATCCTCATTGTTGCACAAAAGAATTATGTCCTTGGTGCATCGGTAGGTGAAAGGCCTGCTACAGGAGCAGATGCTGATGTTAGGAACGTCTGGCAAGCTCGATCTGATGACTACTCGATAGTTCAGTGTGCCATGCTTTACGGCTTAGAATCGGGACTTCAAAGACGTTTTGAACGTCATGGACCATATGAGATGTTCCAAGAGTTGAAGTTAATATTTTAAGCAAATGCCTGAGGTTAGGGATATGAACTCTCCAACAAGTTCTATAGCTGCAAGATGGAGGTCAATAGTTCTGTCAGTGTACACATACTCAAAATGTCTGGGTACCATAATCACTTGACTCAGCTGGGAGTTAATCTTTCAAATGATAGTGTTATTGACAGAGTTCTTCAATCACTGCCACCAAGCTACAAAGGCTTCATGATGAACTATAATATGCAAGGGATGGATGAGAGAATTCCCGAGCTCTTCACAATGCTCAGAGCTGCGGAGGTAGAAATCAAGAAGGAACGTCAAGTGTTGATGGTTAACAAGACCACTAGTTTCAATAAAAAGGGCAAGGGAAAGAAGGGGAACTTCAAGAAGAATGGCAAGAAAGTTTCCACTCCCGGGAACAAGCCCAAATCTGGACCCAAGCCTGAAACTAAGTGCTTCTACTGCAAAGGGACTGCTCACTGGAAGCGGAACTGCCCCAAGTATTTTGCGGATAAGAAGGACGGCAAAGTGAACAAGGGTATATTTGATATACATGTTATTGATGTGTACCTTACTAATGCTCATAGTAGTGCCTGGGTATTTGATACTGGTTCGGTTTCTCATATTTGTAACTCGAAACAGGGGCTACAGATTAAACGAAGATTGGCTAAGGATGAGGTGACAATGCGTGTCGGAATTGTTCCAAGGTCGATGTGATCGCCGTCGGCATGCTACCTCTACATCTACCTTCGGGATTAGTTTTAGACCTGAATAATTGTTATTTGGTTCCAGCGTTGAGCATGAACATTATATCTGGATCTTGTTTAGTGCGAGACAGTTATTCATTTAAATCAAAAAATAATGGTTGTTCTATTTATATGAGCAATATATTTTATGGTCATGCACCCTTGAAGAGTGGTCTATTTTTGTTGAATCTTGATTGTGGTGATACACATATTCATAATATTGAGGCCAAAAGATGTAAAGTTGATAATGATAGTGCAACATATTTGTGGCATTGCCGTTTAGGTCATATTGGTGTAAAGCGCATGAAGATACTCCATGCAGGTGGGCTTTTGGAATCACTTGATTATGAATCATTTGATACTTGTGAACCATGCCTCATGGGCAAGCTGACTAAACCTCCCTTCTCCGGAACAATGGCGCAAGCTAATGACTTATTGGAAATAAACAATACCGACGTATGCGTTCCGGTGAGTGTTGAAGATCGCGGCGGGTATCATTATTTTCTAACCTTCACAGATGATTTGATCAGATATGGGTATATCTACTTGCTGAAACACAAGTCTGAAACATTTGAAAAGTTCAAAGAATTTCTGAGTGAAGTGGAGAATCATCGTAACAAGAAAATAAAGTTTATACGGTCTAATCGTGGAGGCGAATATTTGAGTTACGAGTTTGGCCTTCATTTAAAACAATGTGGAATAGTTTCACAACTCACGCCACCTGGAACACCATAGCGTAATGGTGTGTCCGAATGTCGTAACTGTACTTTATTAGATATGGTGCGATCTATGATATCCCTTACCGATTTACCACTATTGTTTTGGGGTTATGCATTAGAGAAAGCTTCATTCACGTTAAATAGGGCACCGTCTAAATCCGTTGAGACGTCACCGTATGAACCGTGGTTTGGCAAGAAACCTAAGCTATCGTTTCTCAAAGTTTGGGGTTGTGACACTTATGTCAAAAGGCTTCTGCCTGATAAGCTCGAACCCAAATCGGAGAAGTGCGTCTTCATAGGATACCCCAAGGAAACAATTGGTACACCTTCTACCACAAATCCAAAGGAAAGATATTTGTTGCCAAGAATGGAAACTTTCTAGATAAGGAGTTTCTCTCGAAAGAAGTGAGTGGGAGGAAAGTAGAACTTGATGAGATAACTATACCTTCTCTCGAATTGGAAGGTAGCTCACCACAGAAAACCGTTCCCGTGATGCCTACACCAACTAGAGAGGAAGCTAATGCTAATGATCATGAAACTTCGGATCAAGTTACTACGGAACCTCGTAGGTCAACCAGAGCATGTTACGCACCAAAGTGGTATGGTAATCCTATTCTGGAAGTCATTTACTAGACCATGACGAACCTACAAACTATGAAGAAGCTATGATGAGCCCGGATTCCGATAAATGGCTTGAGGCCATGAAATCTAAGATAGGATCCATGTATGAGAACAAAGTGTGGACTTTGGTCGACTTGCTCGATGATCGGCGAGCCATAGAGAATAAATGGATCTTCAAGAAGAAGACTGACGCTGATGGTAATGTTACTGTCTACAAAGCTCGACTTGTCGCAAAAAGATTTTGAGAAGTTCAAGGAGTTGACTACGATGAGACTTTCTCACCCATAGCGATGCTTAAGTCTGTCCAAATCATGTTAGCAATTGCAGCATTTTATGACTATAAAATCTGGCAAATGGACGTCAAAACTACATTCCTTAATGGATTTCTTAAAGAAGAGTTGTATATGATGCAACCAGAAGGTTTTGTCGATCCTAAAAGTGCTAACAAAGTGTGCAAGCTCAAGCGCTCTATCTATGGACTGGTGCAAGCATCTCGGAGTTGGAATATACACTTTGATGAGGTGATCAAAGCATATGGTTTTATACAGACTTTCGGAGAAGCCTGTATTTACAAGAAAGTGAGTGGGAGCTCTGTAGCATTTCTAATATTATATGTGGATGACATATTGTTGATTGGAAATGATATAGAATTTCTGGATAGCATAAAAGGATACTTGAATAAGATTTTTTCAATGAAAGACCTCGGTGAAGCTACTTATATATTAGGCATCAAGATCTATAGAGATAGATCAAGACGCTTAATTGGACTTTCACAAAGCACATACCTTGATAAAGTTTTGAAGAAGTTCAAAATGGATCAGTCAAAGAAAGGGTTCTTGCCTGTATTACAAGGTGTGAAATTGATTCAGACTCAATGCCCGACCAATGCAAAAGATAGAGAGAAAATGGAAGTCATTCCCTATGCCTCAGCCATAGGTTCTATCATGTATGCTACGCTGTGTACCAGACCTGATGTGTGCCTTGCTATAAGTTTAGCAGGGAGGTACCAAAGTAATCCAGGAGTGGATCACTGGATAGAGGTCAAGAACATCCTGAAGTACCTGAAAAGGACTAAGGATGTGTTTCTCGTTTATGGAGGTGACAAAGATCTTTTCGTAAATGGTTACGTCGATGCTAGCTTTGACACTGATCCGGATGACTCTAAGTCACAAACCGGATATGTATTTATTTTGGATGATGGAGCTGTCAGTTGGTGTAGTTCCAAGCTGAGAGTCGTGGCGGGATCTACGTGTGAAGCGGAGTACATAGCTGCTCCGGAAGCAGCAAATGAAGGAGTCTGGATGAAGGAGTTCATATCTGATCTAGGTGTAATGCCTAGTGCATCGGGTCCAATTAAAATCTTTTGTGACAATACTGGAGCAATTGCCTTGGTGAAGGAATCCAGATTTCACAAAAGAACCAAACACATCAAGAGACGCTTCAACTCCATCCGTGATCAAGGAGGGAGACATAGAGATTTGAAAAATACACACGGATCTGAATGTAGCAGACTCGTTGACTAAACCTCTTCCACGAGCAAAACATGATCAGCACCAAGACTCCATGGGTGTTAGAATCATTACAATGTAATCTAGATTATTGACTCTAGTGCAAGTGGGAGACTGAAGGAAATATGCCCTAGAGGCAATAATAAATTTGTTATTTGATATTTCCTTATTCATGATAAATGTTTCTATTCATGCTAGAATCATATTGATCGGACACCTAAATACATGTGTGAATACATAGACAAACACTGTGTCCCTACTGAGCCTCTACTTGACTAGCTCGTTGATCAAAGATGGTTAAGGTTTCCTAACCATGGATACGGGTTGTCATTTGATAACGGGATCACATCATTAGGAGAATGATGTGATGGACAAGACCCATCCGTTAGCTTAGCATAATGATCGTTTAGTTTTATTGCTATTGGTTTCTTCATGTCCAATACATATTCCTTCGACTATGAGATTATGCAACTCCCGGATACCGGAGGAATACCTTGTGTGCTATAAAACGTCACAACATAATTGGGTGATTATAAAGATGCTATACAGTTATCTCTGAAGGTGTTTATTGGGTTGGCATTGATCGAGATTATGATTTGTCACTCCGAGTATCGGAGAGGTATCTCTGGGCCCTCTTGGAATGCACATCATAAGAAGCCTTGCAAGCAAAGTGACTAACGAGTTAGTTGCGGGATGATGTATTACGGAACGAGAAAAGAGACTTGCCGGTAATGAGATTGAACTAGGTATATGGATACCGACGATCGAATCTCCGGCAAGTAACATACCAATGACAAAGGGAATAACGTATGTTGTCAGAACAGTTCGACCGATAAAGATCTTCGTAGAATATGTAGGAGCCAATATGAGCATCCAGGTTCCGCTATTGGTTATTGACCGGAGAGGTGTCTCGGTCATGTCTACATAGTTCTCGAACCCGTAGGGTCCGCACGCTTAATGTTTGATGATGATTTAGTATTATATGAGTAATTTGATTTGGTGACCTAATATTATTTGGAGTCCCGGATGAGATCACGGACAATACGAGGAGTCTCGAAACGGTCGAGAGGTAAAGATTGATATATAGGATGATAGTATTCGGACACCGGAAGTGTTCGAGATTGTATCTGATATTTATCGGAGTACCGGGGGGGTTACCGGAACCCCCGGGGAGAATAATGGGCCTTATGGGCCATAAGAGGGGAGCACCCTAGCCCACAAGGGGTGGCGCGCCCCAGCTCTACGCAGGAGGCAGAATTGGAGAGGGAAGAGGGGGTTCGGCCCACCTTCCCTTCCTCCCTTCCCTCTTCCATTTTCCTCTCCGGTGAAATAAGGAAGGGGGGCGAATTGGGATAGGACCCCAAGTAGGATTCCTCCTACTTAGGGCGCCCCATGGCTGCTCCCCTCCCTGTCCCACCTATATATACGTGGGGAGGGGCGCCTAGAACAGACAACAACAATCGTTAGCCGTGTGCGGCGCCCCCCTCCATTGCTTACGTCTCCGGTCATATCTTCGTAGTGCTTAGGTGAGGCCCTGCGCGGATCACTTCACCATCTCCGTCACCACGGCGTCGTGCTGATGGAACTCATCTTCTTCCTTGACACCTTTGCTGAATCAAGAGGAAGAGGGACGTCATCGAGCCGAACGTGTGCAGAACTCGGTGGTGCCATACGTTCGGTGCTTGATCGGTCGGATCTAGAAGAAGTTCAACTACATACAACCGTGTTGTCAAACGCTTCCGCTTTCTGTCTACGAGGGTACGTGGACACACTCTCCCCCTCTTGTTGCTATGCATCTCCTAGATAGATCTTGCGTGAGCGTAGGATTTTTTTGAAATTGCATGCTACGTTTCCCAACATATACATGCATGCTTCGGGAATCACAAACCTTAACACCAATATTCTTACTAAACCACAATTACTCACTAGCACAACCCACATATTACCATCTTTATATCGCAAGGAATCAAACTTATCATATTCAGTGATCTATATGAAAGTCTTTATCAAGCCGATTCCCAAGTGGCTCATGGCCCACTCCATCTTCTCGCCTCCTCCCGAAGCTTCTAGTGTCTCTTATGTCCAGAAAAAAAATCGTCAAGAATTTTCATGGCATTTGGACTTTATTTGGTAGTGATTTCCTAGAAAACTGAAAACAAGCAAAAAAACAGCAACTGGCACTTGGAACTAATTTAATAGGTTAGTCCCAAAAAATGATATATAATTGCACGTAGCATGGATCAATAAAAAATTATAGATACGTTGGAGACATATCAAACCATTAAAATTTCCAAAGTTTAACATGATAGTTGTATTAGTGCATCTTAACGAAACAAATTTTTTTCGTACAATTTCCATCATCATACATTACCACTTTACTCCAAATTAGTCTTTCACAGCTAATAAAAAAATCAACTACATCACACACAGTTGGTTATAGGAACCGTTTTCGATGAAAATTCGTGGGTCTATTTATGTTTTCCTGCATAAGCTTCACCCGCTTCGTCTTCTCAAGCGTCGTTTATCCCCGAACCCTCAAATCCCTGATCCTCGTTCCCCAACCCCTTCTTGCAAGGAATGACACCATGGAGACGCTTCATGAGGGCCCGTACGGTTGTCGGGTCAGCCCCGAGCGGCTCCGCCTTCGCCGAGAGCGCGGCTGCATCCGCCGAGAGGGCGTCTGCGGCCGCCAACAGGGTAGCTGCAGCAGTCGAGATGGCTGCCACAGCTGCTGCGGCGGTGGCGGCTACAAACACTCGGAGCACTAGAGTAGCCATCCGTGCCGCAGAGGCCGCCCTGGCCCGGGTCGAGGCCATCCACACCCAGATCGAGGACGCCCACGCCAAGATATTCTAGGCCTCCTTGGAATCTAGCATGCACCCCACATCTGAAAAAGGCGGCGGAGATGATTGCCGATGATGCGGTAGCGGAGGCCATGGAGCCCCTAGTTCCTTGGGAGATCACCGAATGGGAGATGGAGATGCAGGATGCGGCGGAGATCGAGGAGCGCTGGGAATAGGAGTTGCGGGTGGCTATGGAGGAGTTAGAGAAGCACGTGTCCGTCGAGGAATCGGTGGGGAGTACCAACGCGAGCTCTCGCGCCGCATATAGCCTGCAAGTGCACAGGGTTTAGTTGTAGCCTTTTTGAAGTACGAGTCTCGATCCCACATGGAGCCCATGAATCAGTCTTTGGCCCTTTGCAATGTACAAATGATGTGCCTATAAATTGTAAGTGATCCAGAACTTTAATAATAATAAGGTTGCAAGTGTAAAATTGAATAAATGAGCTGAAATAAATGACAAGTAAAATGACTAGACTTGAGACAATGATTAAAAGAGTTCCAGAAGTCCGGAATCCCCAGTAGTGTGCATCTACGGCGGTGCCTAAACACAAAGCTATTTCGGATTCCTAAGCCACTTTACATGTTTCTCTTTGTGGGCGGAGATGGTACAAATACATTTATACTCATGGTATCTTCGTATCCCATACGCCACCACCTAACTTCCCGACTCCGGTAATCAAATAGTGATTAAGGAGAAAAAGGTCCCCATGGATGCAGCCAAAGTGGTCTCCGTTATGTCCCCCGTTGCAACTATCTGCTACGAAGGGAGAAGGGGCCTGTCACGTCACCCAACTCCAGAACCACACAGTTAGCCAACAGTAATAACCTTCCATCCAGATTCGACATACGTTGGATGGTCGACTTCACTCAACGTCAAGAAGATTATCAACATAAACATGCAAAGAGGATATTAAATCCTAATATCAAACACTCTATTACACACTAGGGTTCATTCATACCCTGGGAACAAAGGGTCTACTCAGACATGGGAACGACAATCGTCACAGTAATGGTGAATGAATACATGGATGAATAGATCAACCGATACACCGAAGGATCCACTAGGGTTCTTGGTGTTGCACATGATAAGGATGTCGATGATGATGATGACTTCGTTCCCGTCGGACGTGAGCAATCACCTCCTTCTCCTTGTTGATCCTCCCACCGGATGGGCTCTGGTGGCTAGGGTTCTACCTTCTTGACAAGTTTCTGGATTCTCTGTACGTCCGATCCCTTATCCGTTTCGACGTGGTGAAAATAGTTGATCTCCCAGAGGCGGCGGCGCGCCAAACGACCGCTCATGCGAGCACGCGCGGTCGCGTGGAACGCCGTCGTTCGCTCTGGAAGCGCGGCGACGATGATTTCTGCAGGCTTCTTCCTTGATTCTTTTATGGAAAGTGTTTATCACCCTTAATACGTGATTCCACTGCCATTTTTAGGGATTTTCTCCAAAAATGAATATTGCTCCAAAAATCTTTAGCCGAGAGATTATGAACAAAAAGAAGTACGTGAATGCGGTAAAATTCCACAAATTCTATTTACTAGGCACAAAAATAGCGATAAAAAGGCATCATAATTTGGACTCATCAACTCCCCCAAGCTTAGAGTTTTGCTCGTCCCCGAGAAAATACCGCAACTAGTAATGAAGAGGTCATCTTGGTTATGAGCCGCGGATGAATGAACTGAATGGGTCAAAAGTAAAATTTCAGAATTTACATCATATAATTAATTACACCGTGCACCATCACATCCTAATTACCATCAAATGAGTACGAAGGCTTCCACACCTTATTATCAATCGTTAATGATACTCCTTCTAAATTTAAGTGATACTTTTTTCTCCTCTTTCAGTTGGACAAGCTTTAGTACAACACATTTTACATTTTCTTGTTTTTCATTCCCCACTTTTATTTCATGAATTTCTAAGCCTGCACCATATCACTTGAGGTTTTCTCTCTTTTTTGAGAGGTGGTATGAAGGGTATGCTTAATCATCCAAGTCCAATCATTGGTAATCTCTTAAGTTTTCTTTAATCATTAATGTTTTGCTCTTATGTACAAGGACTTATCCACATTTCATACTTGGTTCACCGGTATGAAGAACCGTCTCCAAGTAATCATCAAATAAACTGAAGTCAGTTCCAATGCATCACATCAAGTTGTTAACTTCTCATTCTTGATTGATACTAGAGATGTGGAAGACATATAATCATCATCTAAAAACAAAGATGTGTAGCACACAAAGATGTATAACCATACTAGCAAATACATCTAGATCATTGTGGACTATTCATCCAACCATCCATGACACAATGGATAAGACTCTTCCCTCTTCACCTATAAGGTATGATAGTACTTTTATTACTCGAACTAAATGAACTCCTTCAAACAAAGTTCAACTGAAAAGTAATAGCGAAAAAGGAAACGAGAAAGGGCTTCAAAATCCCCCCAAGCTTAACATGCTAAGCCGGTTGGATTCATTTAATCTCCTTTTTATTGGTACCAGTGTTCTCTTCTAGAGGCGAAGTGGTGACACCAGTTGGGCATCAATCAGGAGCTTGTTCGTAACCTCCAAATCCGTGATGCGAGAATAGTACATGCGAAGAGTTGCATCCTGGTTGGCGATGACCCTCAAGCTTGTGTCAAGAGCCTCATGCATCTTGACGCCCAAGGAAACCTCCATCTCCCCAGTCTTAGTAGTCATAGCTTTACTACCAACTATTGAATTATTGACTTGTACCTGTGGCGGAGTTGGCTACACCGGGGCAATATAACACCTTTTCCTAGGAGGCCCAACTTGCATGCGGGCGCCAATGGTCTGCATCCCATGCGCTCTTAGCTCAATCTTGCCAGACTCATCCAAAGAAACATGGATAACGTAGTTACTGAAACCGCACTTCCCCATGATAGCAGGAGTCTCCTTGACAAAATCAAGCTTGTCCTCACGGATGATGACCTTAATAGCGTTGATGGGATGGTCGTCGGCTTCTTCCCCTTCTCTGCATGTTCCTCTTCATCCAACTCAAAAGGAGTTTCCTCCGGATCTTCTTCAAAAGAGGTCCAATCGCGGCAGTGACAGAGCCTCTCCCTTATGCTTGCTGGAGAATAGCCTTCCTGATCCAAGTCCTCTTCTTCCTGTGAAGAGGTTTGCCTCTCATCCCACGAACGAGCCATGGCTATCTTCACTTCAAAACTCAAATAGACTTTGCCTAGATTAGTTTGTGAGCTTTGATAGAGGAGGGAGCAATGGTTCTGTATATAAGAGGCTAATGACGCATGTTTTGGCGATATAAGGAAGTTAAGAAGGATTGGAAACAAACCAGACAAGATCATGCGAAATTCTGTTGAAACTCAGAAAGAAACCATGATTGACGGCCTTCCAAATGGGCACGACCGATCGTTTAAGCGGTTATTTGATCCTTTTTCCCCAAGCTCTTTACGGACAGAGCTATTGACGGCCTTAAGGACGGGCGCTTCTGAGCGTTTAGGCGTCTGTTTCCCCCTTTTTCCTGTGAGATAAACACACACATAAATATACATTCTTTTGAAGAGGCTCAGTTTTGCTCCGGAGAACAGAGTGAATGACGACCTTCCATACGATCACATCTGACCATTTGGGCGGTCATTTCTTCTTTTTGCCTGCGCACTTAAACAAAAATAATCAAAGACAGTGCTTCAAACGACCACAGGCGGTCGTTTTTGCACCCGGTTCGGTACCTAAAACATAAAATTCTATATAGAAAATATGACGAAGAAAGATTTGAAGAAAACTTAAGGGATTGGGGAGATCTTACTTGTGTTCCTTAGTACTTTCCACTCCTTGTGTTTCATGAATATCTTTGTCCTAGGCTTCTTTGTCCTTAGGGGTTGAGGAAGAGGCGCTATTTTCTGGAGTTTACTGGGGTGCAAAGAGTTGTTATAGTAAAATAAACCATTCTCCTCTCTTACCCTTAGTTTTGCAAAAGGCTCTTCCGGACTGATGAATGGCGGTTCTGTATCTCCAAAAGTATGGGTTGTAGCTCTGTCCAAAGCCACAACCATTCTGTAGGGGATACATATGCTTGCTGGATTGTATTGATGCTCCTCCCTTACCACGAAAATGTTTGTAAACACTCCTATCTTTTAGCGCTCTAAAATTGCACTATCAAATTCCTGCAAAAGAAGAGACCACCTCATCCAGCAAGGCTTAGTTTCTTTAACATCCAACACCTCTTTAATTGCCTAGCAGTTTGTATAAAATATAACTTTTATATCAGTGATATAAGGTATAAAATTTTCACAAGCAAGGATCACTGCATAGAGTTCTCTATCATTATTAACATAATTTCTCTAGGCATCTGTGAGGGTGTGTCTTGCAAAGTAAATAACATTAAACTTCTCATCTATCTGTTGGCCCAAAACCGCACTTACCGCATTATCAACCGTTTCGCCTATGACCCCAAAAGGCTTGTCCCAGTCCGCATGTGTAATAATAGGAGCGTTGAGTAGAGCATGCTTCAATTTCTCAAATGCACTCTTGCACTCGTCAGTGAAAGAAAAGGGAATGTCTTTCTGCAAAAGGTTAGTCAAGGGTTTCGAAATACTGAAAAAATTCTTAATAAAGCATCTATAGAAACCCGCGCGTGACCGAGGAAACTCCTTATCCCTTTAATATCACGAGGATAAGAGAGTTTTTCTATGGCCTCTATCTTTTCTTTATCAACCTCTATGCCTTTACCAGATACTTCGTGCCCCAAGACAATTCCTTCATTGACCATAAAATGCATTTCTCCCAGTTCAATACGAGGTTAGTGTCCTCACATCTCTGCAAGACTGTCAGGATTGTTAAGACAATCATCAAAAGAAGTTCCATAGACTGAGAAATCATCCATGAATACTTCAAACAATTAGCAAAAATAGCTTTCATGCATCTCTGAAACATGGCCAGTGCATTGCATAAACCAAAAGGTATACAACGGTAAGAGTACATACCAAAAGGGCAGGTGATTGTCTTCTCTTGATCTACTAGGTGTACAGCAATTTGTGAAAACCCAGAATATCCGTCCAAATAACAGAAATGGGTATGCTTCGGCAACCTTTCAAGCATTTGATCAATAAATGGTAACGGGTAATGATCCTTACGGGTCACCTTATTTAACTTCCTGAAATCAATGCACATTCTATACCCAACTATTGTTCTAGTGGGGATTAGTTCATTATGTCTATTAAGTACTACTGTAAATCCCACCTTTAGGTACACAATGGACCAGACTTACCCATTTGCTTTCAAAAACTGGATACATAATACCTGCGTCAAGTAGACGAACAATTTCTTTTCTTACCACTTCCTTCATTCAGGGTTCAACTTCCTTTGGTACTCGAGAACTGGTTCAGCTCCTCCCTCCATGAATATGCGATGAGTACATATGGAGGGGATGATGCCTTTTAAGTCATCCATTGAATACCAAATGCTTTTCTATGTTTCCTCGAGGCATTCATTAATCTATCTTTTTCTTCATCTGAAAGATTAGCACTGATAATAACAGGGTCTCTATTTCTTGAATCTAAAAACTCATACCTTAATTCCTTTGGTAAAGGTTTTAGTTCAGGTGGCGGTGGTTCCTCGTCTCCCTTCTTCTCAGGCACTTCATATTGCTCGCTAGATACCGGATCTTGAATCAGTGTTTCATTCAATGATGATCTATTTCTTCCTTAGCTAGGTCTTCCGGCTCTTTTTCGTATTCGGTTAAGCTCCTTTCCAGATCATCTTCTGGGGTTTCAAGGTATATTGCTGCTAGTTGAGCTATGGTCTTCTCTTCATTGTTGTCACGCTCTCTTGGTTGTGGGTGATTTTTAAACCTGGAAAAATGAAATGCCCTTACCTGTTCCCCACACTTGAGAGAGACAACTTCCCTCTTACAATCAATGCTTGCACCTGCAGTGTTAAGAAATGGTCCTCCACATATTATAGGATGAAAATCATCTTCAGGGATTTCCATTACAAAAAAGTCTACCCGGTAAGTAAAGGTTCCCAAAATGACATAAATATCAGATACCATCCCATAACGTCTCCTTAGAGTACCATCTGCCAATTTAATTTCCATATCAGTTGGCTGCATGTCACAAGCATAAATTTCCTCATGAAGTTTAGTGTAAAGAGTGTAAGGTATAACATTAATAGAGGACCCTATATCACAAAGGCCAAAATAAATACTTCCAACAGAACAAGGCACCACCAGTTTACCAATATCTGCTGCCTTAATGCAACCTTTCACAAAGCAACTTACCTCCTCCATTGTTTCAATGGGTTTCTCCTATTTCCTCCTTTTTGGAGGCTTCACCTTAGCTTTGCTTTTGTTCTCACTTTCATCCTTATAATGTTCCCTACTGAAATACTCAAGTTGCGCCTCACCGGATATGGCAATTCCAGTTCAGGTTCGTAATCTTCTTACGTGGGGAGTACCGATGTTTCAACCTCCAAGGTCTCAACTATGACCTCTTCCTCGGGGTCCTCATCGGTATAATTCTCCCATTTCCTCTTTGGTAAATCCATGTGCTCTGCATAGCTTTCAACAAATCTTAAAACAACATCAGGGTCAAGGTATAATTCATTACTTATTTGCTCAACTCTCCCCGAGTTTAGATAAGCTTTTATGCAATCAAAATCCTTTTCTACTTTATCCTCTCTTCTTCATCGCTCCCCAAGTTTCCCTGATAAGAAAGTTTCCCTTCTAGCAATTCCAAAGCTTTCCTGACTTCTCTAGTTATAAAAGAACCTGCAGATGTTAAATCTAGTTCTTCCTTTGAGTCATATTGCAGTCCTCCATAAAAAAGATTTAATACTAGCCATTCAGGGAGCTTATGATGAGGGCAGTTATTCAATAAAATTTTGTACCTTTGATATGCTTTTACCAGACTTTCTCCATGCCTCCATCGGAAGTTTAAAATCCTCCTTCTTGCTCCATATGATTTCTTCTCTGGATAAAAATTTGATAGAAAAGTTCATGCTAGTTTACTCCATGTATCAAAGGTTCCTGCAAGGTGAGACACTAACCAATTCCTTGTATTTTTTGCCAGAGTGTGAGGAAATAATTTCAGTTTCATATCATCTGGACTAAAAGCATTCAATTTAAATGTCGCACATACATCTTCAAAAAATTGCAAATGTTCATAAGGATCCTCACCTTTAAACTGTTTACCATGCAACAATTTGAGGACATTTGGGTTCACCTCATAAGCTACACCGGTGGGATCCCCAACGATGTGAACATTTCTCGAATAGGTGGACTTGTAAGACGCATGGCTGCAAGTTGATAATTGTGTCCATACTCAGCCATGATTTGTTCTAGGGTTGCAAACAACTTAGTACACATGATTCAAACCAAACTCGAAACTAAGACCTAAAGCGCTCAGCTCCCCGGCAACGGTACCAGAAAAAAGCTTGGTAGCCTGCACGTGCACATGGTTTAGTTGTAGGCTTTTCGAAGTAACAGTATCGATCCCACAAGGTGCACAGGAATCATTCTTTGGCCCTTTGCAAGGTACAAATGATGTGCCTATAAATTGTAAGTAATCTAGAACGGTAATAATAATAAGGTTGCAAGTGTAGAAGTGAATAAATGAGCCAAAATAAATGTCAAGTAAAATGACTAGACCTGAGACAAATGATTAAAAGAGTTCCCAGAGGTCTGGAAACCCCACTAGCGTGCATCTACGACGGTGCCTAAACACAAAGCTATTTCGGATTCCTAAGCCACTTTACATGTTTCTCTTTGTGGGCGGAGTCGGTACAGATACGTTTATACTCGTGGTATCTCCGTACCCCATACGCCACGACTGTTCTTCCCCACTCCGGTTATCAAAAAGTCATTAAGGGGAAAAAGGTCCCCGTGGACGCAGCCAAAGTGGTCTCTGTTATACCCCTATTGCAACTATCCGTTACAAAGGGAGAAGGGGCATGTCACGTCACCCAACTCCACAACCACACAGTTAGCCAACAGTAATAACCTTCCATCCAGATTCGGCATACGTTGGATGGTCGACTTCACCCAACGTCAAGAAGATTATCAACATAAACATGCAAAGTGGATATTAAATCCTAATATCAAACATCCTATTACACACCAGGGTTCATCCATACCCCGGGAACAAAGGGTCTACTCACACATGGGAACGACAATCATCACAATAATGGTGAATTAATACATGGATGAATAGATCAAGTGATACAACGAAGGATCCACTAAGGTTCATGGTGTTGCAGATTATAAGGATGTGTATGATGATGATAAAGACAATGATGATGAAGACGATGATGATGACTTCGTTCCCCTCGTGATGAGAGGAATCCCCTCCTTCTCCTTGTTGATCCTCCCATCGGATGGGCTCCGGTGGCTAGGGTTCTATCTTTTGGGCGAGTTTCTGGAGTCTCTCTATGTCTGATCCTCGATCCGCTTCGACGGGGTGAAAATAGTTGATCTCGCAGAGGCGGCTGCGCGCCAAACGACTGCTCATGCGAGCGTGCGCGTTCGCATGGAACGCCGTCGTTCGCTTTGGAAGTGCGGCGACGATGATTTCTTGAGCCTTCTTGCTTGATTCTTTTGTAGAAAGTGTTTATCACCCTTAATACGTGATTCCACTGCCATTTTTAGGGATTTTCTCCAAAAAATTAATATTTCTCCAAAAATCTTTACCTGAGAGATTATCAGCAAAAAGAAGTACGCAAACGCGGTAAAATTCCACAAAGCCTATTTTGTAGGCACAAAAATAATGATAAAAAGGCCTCATAATTTGGACTCATCAACTGCCACTACTACGAGTACTACAATGTTGAGGGCGGCTCTGAGGACGAGGACGATGCCACGATCGACTTAAGCCTGGGGGATGCGGATTCCACCAACGGCGGCATGTCGCCAGGACAAGTCATCGACATCTCATCTTACACCGGCGAGGCATAGGGTGGCGCGTTAGTGGCTTTGTTAAATTAATGTCTACATATCCTTTGTTTATAACACTGGTATTTTATTAGAGAAATGCTTCGATCAACTTGCTCTGTTTAATTAATAAAATTGCTCGATTTAGTAAGTGTGGTATGTGTGTTGTGGGCTCTTTTGTGTACCAAATTAACAAGGGATGTTAGATTATACAATGACGTGGATGAGCACTGTACTCAAGGAAATTTCGACCAAAATTTGAATGCTCAAACTCATAGCATGCGTCTAAAGAAGAAGAATTGTTTGCGATGCACACATTTGTTCAAAGTGAATGGTGTCCGATGACACTGCCCGCCAAGTTTCACTCCATCTTTTGAAATTTTCTGTCTACCGCCAAATTATCTAACTCTTCCCCCTCCCCACCCCCTTTTCTCCCTGACCATGAGCTACAATTCCCCTATTTCCTCCTTCCTTCATTCCTAAGCTATACCCGCATCCTCGCTCTCGTCGTCTCGCATCCGACCGCCGTGGATGCCATGGTCTTCTTCAATGACCTTTCCACCGGTTCCTCCTCCTCCGATGACTCTGTCACCAGCCGGGTGTTCCGGTTTTGGCCTACGTAGTGGAGGTCTTTAGTGCTATTAGTTCTATGTTATTAAATTTATGCATGTACATACCTATTTGTGACTCCCCCGATTTGACCGTACACTAATCATGCACGCAAATGTGTACGATCAAGATCAGGGACTCACGGGAAGATATCACAAGACAACTCTACAACATAAATAAGTCATACAAGCATCATAATACAAGCCAGGGGCCTCGAGGGCTCGAATACAAGTGCTCGATCATAGACGAGTCAGCGGAAGCAACAATATTTGAGTACAGACATAAGTTAAACAAGTTTGCCTTAAGAAGGCTAGCACAAAAGTAGCAACGATCGAAAAGGCAAGGCCTCCTTCCTGGGACCTCCTAACTACTCCTCGAAGCCGAACTCCATGTAGAATCATCCTCGGGATCTCTAGCTCCTGGACTCCAGCATCTGGTTTCGACAACCAGGTATAGAAAGGGGAAAAGAGGGAGAAAAGCAACCGTGAGTACTCATCCAAAGTACTCGCAAGCAAGGAGCTACACTACATATGCATGGGTATATGTGTAAAGGGCCATATCAGTGGACTGAACTGCAGAATGCCAGAATAAGAGGGGGATAGCTAATCCTGTCGAAGACTACGCTTCTGGCCACCTCCATCTTGCAGCATGTAGAAGAGAGTAGATGGTAAGTTCACCAAGTAAGCATCGCATAGCATAATCCTACCCGGCGATCCCCTCCTCGACGCCCTGTTAGAGAGCGATCACCGGGTTATATCTGGCACTTGGAAGGGTGTGTTTTATTAAGTATCCAGTTCTAGTTGTCATAAGGTCAAGGTACAACTCCGGGTCGTCCTTTTACCGAGGGACACGACTATTCGAATAGATAAACTTCCCTGCAGGGGTGCACCACATAACCCAACACGCTCGATCCCATTTGGCCGGACACACTTTCCTAGGTCATGCCCGGCCTTGGAAGATCAACACGTCGCAGCCCCACCTAGGCTCAACAGAGAGGTCAGCACGCCGGTCTAAATCCTATGCGCGCAGGGGTCTGGGCCCATCGCCCATTGCACACCTGCACGTTGCGAGGGCGGCCAGAAGCAGACCTAGCCTAGCAGGTGTTCCAGTCCAATCCGGCGCGCGTCGCTCCGTCGCTGACGTCAAAAAGAGCTTCGGCTGATACCACGACGTCGAGTGCCCATAACTGTTCCCGCGTAGTTGGTTAGTGCGTATAGACCAAATGGCCAGACTCAGATCAAATACCAAGATCTCGTTAAGCATGTTAAGTATCCATGAACGCTGACCAGGGCCAGGCCCACCTCTCTCCTAGGTGGTCTCAACCTGCCATGTCGCTCCGCCACAAAGTAACAGTCGGGGGCCGTCAGGAACCCAGGCCCACCTCTACCGGGATGGAGCCACCTGTCCTTTCATCCCCCTCATCAGAATCACTTGCGGGTACTCAACGAGCCGACCCGACTTTAGTCACCACATGTGTCATGTATATAAAGTATATAGTATATACCCATGATCACCTCCCTAGTGATCACGGCCCAGTAGTATAGCATGGCAGACGGACAAGAGTGTAGGGCCACTGATGGAACACTAGCATCCTATACTAAGCAGTAGGATAGCAGGCAAGGTTAACAATTGTAGTAACAATGACAGGCTATGCATCAGTATAGGATTAACCAAAAGCAGTAGCAGGCTACACTACTCTAATGCAAGCAGTATAGAGAAGGAATAGGCGATATCTGGTGTTCAAGGGGGGGGGCTTGCCTGGTTGCTCTGGCAAGAAGGAGGGGGTCGTCAATTCTGTAGTCGAACTGGGCAGCAGCAGCGTCGGTCTCGTAGTCTACCAGAGAGAAGAGGGGGAAGAAACAGTAAATGCAATGCAAAATAAGCATGACGATGCATGACATGACAATGAGCGGTGGTAGGTGTGCCCTAACGCGGTAGTAGGTGATACCGGCGAAAGGGGGAAACATCCGGGAAATTATCCCCGTGTTTCACGTTTTCGGACAAATGAGCCAAAGGTGAAATGTTGTAGGTTCGCTATGCTAGGGGCATGTGACAGATGAACGGACCGCGTATTCGGATTCGTTGGATTTTTCTGAGCAATTTTCATATAGAAAACATTTTCATCCGAGCTACGTTTTATTTTATATGATTTTTCTAAGTTTTAAACATTTTCTAAAATTATTTGATTTAATAGAATTATACAGAAAAAGAGAAATGACGTCAGGATGATGCGAAGACGACATCAGCAGCTAGCTGGTCGGCTGACCAGGTCAAACCTGACATGTGGGTCCAGTGGGACCCGCATGTCAGCCTCCGCTAGTATAACAGTGGATTAAACTAATCTAGCAGGGTTAATTAGGGGTGTGGGCCCCGGGTGTCAGTGAGTGATTAGTTAATCTAATTACTTTTATTTATAAAACATTTGTTAGACTAATTAACAGAGGGGGGCCCGCATGTCAGTGACTGGGGGCCGCCCAGTCAGCACGTTGACCGCGGTCAACAAGTCAAGGGGGGCCCTGGGTCCACCAGTCAGTGGCCCAGGCGGTGCCACGCGGGTGCCACGTCGGTGATGTTGCCGGAATCACGCCGGCGACCATTCCAGCGGCGGAAGTTCGCTGGAGTTGCTAGGATTTCCAGCACAGTGCACCATTCCGCGCGTTTTCGGTGGCGTTCGATCAAGTAGATCGTCCCGCGTCGATCTAGAGTGATCCCAGGAGCGGGGGTGGCCGGAGTGGATCTCACCGACGACCGCGGGCGGCGCCGGAATACGGGCATCTCCGAAAACCACGCTACGGGCTGCGTTCTAACTAACAAACGACGCTAGGGGGCTCTACGGACCTTCGGCAACTCGACGGAGGCCACGGCTTGGCTCGGAGATGGACGGGGTGAGCGCAACGAGCTCGCGGACGAGGCCGCATGTGGCAATGGCAACGGCGGCAATGCGAGCCATCTACGGTGCATGAGGAGGAACCAGAGGAAGGAGGAGGGGGCGGAGGCTTACGGCGCGGCACACGGAGGCCCTCGAGTGAACTGGAGCGCAGAGGGGAGGCGGGATCAATCGCGGCGGGCGGCGGCGACCGAGGTTGGGGAAAAGCTTGACCCGGCCGCTGCAGGGCACTCCAGCTCGTCCTGAAGCGCGGGGTCGACGAGGACGACGTAGAGGGAGCTCGGGGACTCGGCGGCTCGACGAACGGTGGTCGGGGCCACGCCTACGGCGAGGCTTCGGCGGCGATCTCGCTCGGGCGAGGGGGGAGCAGAGAGAGAGAGCGGCCGTGATGGAGAGGGGAGTGGGTGGAGGTAGGTGGGGAGGAGGCCGAGGCGTCGAGGGGAGGGGTCGGCCTTATCCTCTCCGGGTAGTCGCCGTCGAGGCGGTCCGGCGGGGCTCGCCCCTGTTGCGACCCCGGTCGGGGGAACAGGGGGGAAGGCGACCCGGGGAGGGGCTGGGCCGGACCAGCTGGAGTGGGCCCAGGCTCGGGCCAGGCACTGTGCACTTGGCCAAGTGCACAGTGGCATGTGCTTTTACACTTTTGTTTTGTTTTCTATTTTTATTTTTTTATTTTATTTTCTGTTTTATTTATTTTAGTTAGCAAAACAGTTTTACAAAAATACAACCCCTACTCCTAAATTAGCATAATAACATAGGCCACCTACTCCAAAAAGTTTGGTGATTATATAAACTAGATTAACATTTGTTTAGTATTTAAGAGAATTTAAATAATTGTTTTGCTGCTGTTTTTACTTACTATAGTGCAGTTAAATACTTTACAAAAGTGTGGTTTCTTCACCAATATTTAATATGGACTATTTGGCTCACTCCGAACATTTTAGTTTTAATATTTGTAAACTTTTATTATTTGCTTTTATTGAAATTTTGAATTTGTTTCGGTTCTGAACTATCGAGAGTTTATCAACAGTAAACGGGGTGACGTGGCATCGTTAACGTGGGATTACTTAGCTTAATTATCCGGGCGTCACAATTCTCCTCCACTACAAGGAATGTCGTCCCGAGATTTAAGAGGGGAGTAAGGGGGGAAGTTCTGGTTACGATATTCTAACGGATCTTCTCGAAGAAGTTAATCCTTTGGTTGATGTCTTCAATTCTTTATTCCAGTGCATCATGATGAAGTTGTCGTCCTTTCTTCGGGAACTCCATCGTACTTACGAAAGGATAAGGGGGCATTACGGAAAAACGGGCCGCTACAATGTTTGCTTATCTGGTAGATAACATCAGGGAGGGTCGCGGGAGGTAACCCTCGAATTGAAATTTAAGACATTACCGAGAGCAAGTAAGAAGGTGCAAAATAGACGTTTCAAGCGCATAGACAATCATTCGTTGCCTGATACGAAACGTGATAGGGGTTCAGAGCAAATGGGAAAGTATTGTGTCTGGTACCAGAATAGATCACTAGGCAGGTGGCCCGTGAATCACATACGAAGTTAAGCTCGAGGAATAACTTCGACAACAGGGTGTATAGGAGAGTCAGGTTTCGATCCTGTGGAACTGTGGGTTATGGGCCCACCATGTGGGTTAAAATTAGGAAGGGCGGTGACATCTTGCACGATCATGATAGCAAGGCATGTCAGAGGGTAGCCTGTCAGTTATATGTCAGCAACATCGTCGGTACCAAGAGCGAGGGACAAAGAGAACCATTTTCCTGCTCGTTGAAACGAGGTGGACCAATAGGCAAAGTTCTCGTCCATCGGTGGTTACCGGAATGTCACCAACAATAGTAACAGGGTCTTACTGACAGATTTGTACACCGAGGTGTTTGCACAAGCAGGGAATTAATACTGCTTAGATCGTAATGATCACCAGAAACGTTAAGCCAACCAATGGAAAGGAAAATATGATTATCAGAGTAAACAGAACAATGGAAAGGAAAATGTGTTTAAACACATATTTCAGGGGGTATATCCTTCCCAAGGACAATGGTTAGAAGAGAACCATTTAGGTTAGGGAAGAGGAAGTTCATGACATTACCCAAAGAACGGTGTTTGAATAATTGATAACGAAAATCTAGGATTGTGCTTCAAATATTTTATTGAAGATCGGAGTACCACCGACATGCTTCGAGATAGCATTGACATGGTCATTAGGTAAGATCAGGCTATGGATACACAAAGGATCCATCAGGAACAACTTATAGAGTAAGTCTTACAATTTCCTCATGGAAGAATAGCTGACCTTGCTAAAAAGGGAAAACTTATAACAATAGGTCCTCCGGCCAGGTGGGTTAGGCATGACATCACCTTACTGGGTCATAAATAGACCAATGTTATAACTCTTGGAAATATGTTCCAACCATCATATTTGACCGAGATTCAGATCTGATTGGTGTCAGGATAACTCAGACTCAGGATGCCTGAGAAGAAAGGTGCAACACAAATTGTCGAAACGACATCGAAGATTCTCCGGAGATGAACTATGGAAGCGAGTTTCGAACAAGGGTTCATCATTAATCAAGGAGAGGTGAGGAGGTGACTGATTGACTCAGCGACAATCCATTGAAATTTCCAAAAGATGGATTTCCACAACTATGTGAACAAGGAGATAACATTAGCTAGATCGAATGACTTAATGATGTATGCTCGAGAAAAACATACACAATTAAACATTGGTTGAAAGGTGCACCCGAATATGGGCTTAGGTAGCATGATCAATGTTAGAATGGTGATTCGATAACCAATACACAAGGAATGAACTATCATTCATTAACTTACAAGCAATAGGGTTGCTGGAAGTTTTGAATTTTACACATCACAGTTCATTTGTGGGTACTTCGGTTAAAATCAACATGGGGACCAAGAACTGAATGTAGACGGCAAGATGTATTACTATATCAAGAATTCTAAAGAGGTGGTGAAATTCTCACGACATTCTTGATATAAAAGATGGTAATACTCCAAAGTAAAGAGGAACAAATGCTGGATAGCAAGGATCTCAAGGTATAACACAAAACAGGAACAAGTTTGTGTTGGAGGGAAGGCAGCAAAGTGGCCGATGATAACACAAATCATCGAGGGAAAGGATGGTCTTTCTCATCATGAATTCAATTGATATTCTGGAAGGACTCAGAATGCTCATGATGATCACGACACATTTGTCGAGAGATTCCATGAAGATGCAATCGATCGGCGATGACATCAAGTCAAAGGAATGATGAAGCGAAAGGATATTGGAACCCTGGGTACGACACAAACTCGAAATAAAGTTTGCTGTTCAAGGAGGAATGATATGACGAGGAAGATCGACGTAAGATTAGCTCACTGTCGAAGGTTGTGCTCCATCATTAAGGACTAGGTAGCACAGTTAAAAAGTTGCACGATAAGGATATAGCCGATCAGGCTAGGAATGGCTTGAAGGATTATTAAATTCATAAGCAACGAAAATTACTTAGAGTTATTGAATCGAAGTGTGGAATCGATTCACTTATCGGTGTTCTCGAGTGAAATAACTCAGAACCCAGGGGAATTCTGAAATCGGTGAGAAGCAATACTAGATGAAGACTCATAGGAAGCAACACAATTTTTTGATATTCTCGAGGTACTGGAGGGTATTACTCGAAGGAAGATCGATGTAGAGGTTGCGAAGATGTATTGATCTGGAGAAGACAAGTGTTTTCACTTGCTTGAGAAATGGAATTCAAGGAGAAAATATGGTCGGAACCACGATTGCAAAGGATCAATTCATAGATACCAGATGATATTATATCAACGAAACAGTTAATATTACAAGAAGCTTCTACAGTAGGATCTACATCGTGTCCATGGGCATGAACACAAAGTTCAAGGTCGACTCCCACTTCTTCAATGTATAACCTTCCATTCACTTCTCATTTTCGAAGAAGTTGTAGTGTTGAAATTTTATCTGGCAAAATAGCAGAAGAGTATGACTCGTGCAAACTTTCAAGTTCACACATATTAAGGAAGGCATAGGTTCAACCCATCGGGGTATTGTAGGGACATATAACACAACCTTCAGGAGTAATAAACACAGGCTCGAAAGTAGAGCATGGTTGAAAAAGTAGAGGATACAATTTACCAAAGGCATTATATATCCGTGGAAAGGCTCACAAGGTTATTGAATATGAAGGACATTGTCGGATAAAATCCAACAAAGGATCTGGTGGTCCATGAAGGATCTGATGTGAGTATCGGCACAAAACCAGAGCAAGAAACAATGCAAAGACATTGAATTATAGAAACAACTGACTAACTCAGAGCTCAATTGCAAAGGAATTATGATTTCCAAATCAAGGGATCACAAGCAAACGCTCTGATTAAGGATGGATAAGTTGAATAGCCTTAGGGGTACAATCGACGGCAATTTGATTGGTCGAGAACCAACTCATGTTTAATATGACATCTGAGCCGGAAGGATGAATTCTAGGATCTGATTGAGGATTGCGAGCATTCACAACAAATTGAATCAACGGACTCAAAATGATAATGACAAGAGATGCCAATAAGATTGTAGACTTATGGGATTAACCATAATGCAAGCAAGTAAGAATTTCAAGAGCAATAGGCTACTCAGGATTTTCGGAAGTTCAAATAGTATTTTGATGACTTTTGTGAAATACAGGAATCAACTGTGGATGAACGGATACTCGATAAGTGTGAGAAATTATCCGTAGGGGTATTCATGTGGTAAAGAACTACAAGGCAGTAAGCTCAAATGATTCTCGGGACAACAGAGAGTATTTCAGGGCAGCTTGTAATAACAAGATCAACGGGGAATGATTGTACGAATGGCAAGTGTATGCAGTTTTCATAGGGGTTGACAGTGGAAGGAAACCGCAAATGCGATGTCACAAAGACTCGAGAGAACATCGTAGAGTAACTTCGGAATCTTCTAGTGCATCAGGCGATCATCTGAAGTGAGCGGCTCTCGGGGAGAAAGTATTTTCGAGAACCTAAAGTTAGTTTTGTTTTTAGCAAAATCATTTAACCCGAATAGAAGAGAGCTCAGGGTCCCGGAGTAAAGATCGAGGGGTAAAAGATCCTACTACCACCCAATGGCGACATGGGCCCGTAAGCCACACAGCCATGTTAGTAAAACAGTTTTCACTGACTAGACTCAACTTCGGCCAAGGAGTGTGGAAGGGGGATTCCTACAGGCAGTCGGCTTTGATACCAACTTGTGACTCCCCCGATTTGACCGTACACTAATCAAGCACGCAAATGTGTACGATCAAGATCAGGGACTCACGGGAAGATATCACAACACAACTCTACAACATAAATAAGTCATACAAGCATCATAATACAAGCCAGGGGCCTCGAGGGCTCGAATACAAGTGCTCGATCATAGACGAGTCAGCGGAAGCAACAATATCTGAGTACAGACATAAGTTAAACAAGTTTGCCTTAAGAAGGCTAGCACAAAAGTAGCAACGATCGAAAAGGCAAGGCCTCCTTCCTGGGACCTCCTAACTACTCCTCGAAGCCGAACTCCATGTAGAATCATCCTCGGGATCTCTAGCTCCTGGACTCCAGCATCTGGTTTCGACAACCAGGTATAGAAAGGGGAAAAGAGGGAGAAAAGCAACCGTGAGTACTCATCCAAAGTACTCGCAAGCAAGGAGCTACACTACATATGCATGGGTATATGTGTAAAGGGCCATATCAGTGGACTGAACTGCAGAATGCCAGAATAAGAGGGGGATAGCTAATCCTGTCGAAGACTACGCTTCTGGCCACCTCCATCTTGCATCATGTAGAAGAGAGTAGATGGTAAGTTCACCAAGTAAGCATCGCATAGCATAATCCTACCCGGCGATCCCCTCCTCGACGCCCTGTTAGAGAGCGATCACCGGGTTATATCTGGCACTTGGAAGGGTGTGTTTTATTAAGTATCCAGTTCTAGTTGTCATAAGGTCAAGGTACAACTCCGGGTCGTCCTTTTACCGAGGGACACGACTATTCGAATAGATAAACTTCCCTGCAGGGGTGCACCACATAACCCAACACGCTCGATCCCATTTGGCCGGACACACTTTCCTGGGTCATGCCCGTCCTTGGAAGATCAACACGTCGCAGCCCCACCTAGGCTCAACAGAGAGGTCAGCACGCCGGTCTAAATCCTATGCGCGCAGGGGTCTAGGCCCATCGCCCATTGCACACCTGCACGTTGCGAGGGCGGCCAGAAGCAGACCTAGCCTAGCACGTGTTCCAGTCCAATCCGGCGCGCGCCGCTCCGTCGCTGACGTCAAAAAGAGCTTCAGCTGATACCACGACGACGAGTGCCCATAACTGTTCCCGCGTAGTTGGTTAGTGCGTATAGACCAAATGGCCAGACTCAGATCAAATACCAAGATCTCGTTAAGCGTGTTAAGTATCCATGAACGCTGACCAGGGCCAGGCCCACCTCTCTCCTAGGTGTTCTCAACCTGCCATGTCGCTCCGCCACAAAGTAACAATCGGGGGCCGTCAGGAACCCAGGCCCACCTCTACCGGGATGGAGCCACCTGTCCTTTCATCCCCCTCATCAGAATCACTTGCGGGTACTCAACGAGCCGACCCGACTTTAGTCACCACATGTGTCATGTATATAAAGTATATAGTATATACCCATGATCACCTCCCTAGTGATCACGGCCCAGTAGTATAGCATGGCAGACGGACAAGAGTGTAGGGCCACTGATGGAACACTAGCATCCTATACTAAGCAGTAGGATAGCAGGCAAGGTTAACAATTGTAGTAACAATGACAGGCTATGCATCAGTATAGGATTAACCAAAAGCAGTAGCAGGCTACACTACTCTAATGCAAGCAGTATAGAGAAGGAATAGGCGATATCTGGTGTTCAAGGGGGGGGCTTGCCTGGTTGCTCTGGCAAGAAGGAGGGGGTCGTCAATTCTGTAGTCGAACTGGGCAGCAGCAGCGTCGGTCTCGTAGTCTACCGGAGAGAAGAGGGGGAAGAAACAGTAAATGCAATGCAAAATAAGCATGACGATGCATGACATGACAATGAGCGGTGGTAGGTGTGCCCTAACGCAGTAGTAGGTGATACCGGCGAAAGGGGGAAACATCCGGGAAAGTATCCCCGTGTTTCACGTTTTCGGACAAATGAGCCGAAGGTGAAATGTTGTAGGTTCGCTATGCTAGGGGCATGTGATAGATGAACGGACCGCGTATTCGGATTCGTTGGATTTTTCTGAGCAATTTTCATATAGAAAACATTTTCACCCGAGCTACGTTTTATTTTATATGATTTTTTAAGTTTTAAACATTTTCTAAAATTATTTGATTTAATAGAATTATACAGAAAAAGAGAAATGACGTCAGGATGATGCGAAGACGACATCAGCAGCTAGCTGGTCGGCTGACCAGGTCAAACTTGACATGTGGGTCCAGTGGGACCCGCATGTCAGCCTCCGCTAGTATAACAGTGGATTAAACTAATCTAGCAGGGTTAATTAGGGGTGTGGGCCCCGGGTGTCAGTGAGTGATTAGTTAATCTAATTACTTTTATTTATAAAACATTTGTTAGACTAATTAACAGAGGGGGCCCGCATGACAGTGACTGGGGGCCGCCCAGTCAGCACGTTGACCGCGGTCAACAAGTCAAGGGGGGCCCTGGGTCCACCAGTCAGTGGCCCAGGCGGTGCCACGCGGGTGCCACGTCGGTGATGTTGCCGGAATCACGCCGGCGACCATTCCAGCGGCGGAAGTTCGCCGGAGTTGCTAGGATTTCCAGCACAGTGCACCATTCCGCGCGTTTTCGGTGGCGTTCGATCAAGTAGATCGTCCCGCGTCGATCTAGAGTGATCCCAGGAGCGGGGGTGGCCGGAGTGGAGCTCAACGATGACCGCGGGCGGCGCCGGAATACGGGCATCTCCGAAAACCACGCTACGGGCTGCGTTCTAGCTAACAAACGACGCTAGGGGGCTCTACGGACCTTCGGCAACTCGACGGAGGCCACGGCTTGGCTCGGAGATGGACGGGGTGAGCGCAACGAGCTCGCGGACGAGGCCTCATGCGGCAATGGCGACGGCGGCAACGCGAGCCATCTACGGTGCATGAGGAGGAACCAGAGGAAGGAGGAGGGGCGGAGGCTTACGGCGCGGGACACGGAGGCCCTCAAGTGAACTGGAGCGCAGAGGGGAGGCGGGATCAATCGCGGCGGGCGGCAGCGACCGAGGTTGGGGAAAAGCTTGACCCGGCCGCTGCATGGCACTCCAGCTCGTCCTGAAGCGTAGGGTCGACGAGGACGACGTAGAGGGAGCTCGGGGACTCGGCGGCTCGACGAACGGTGGTCGGGGCCACGCCTCGGCGAGGCTTCGGCGGCGATCTCGCTCGGGCGAGGGGGGAGCAGAGAGAGAGAGAGCGGCCGAGATGGAGAGGGGAGTGGGTGGAGGTAGGTGGGGAGGAGGCCGAGGCGTCGAGGGGAGGGGTCGGCCTTATCCTCTCCGGGTAGTCGCCGTCGAGGCGGTCCGGCGGGGCTCGCCCCTGTTGCGACCCCGGTCGGGGGAACAGGGGGGAAGGCGACCCGGGGAGGGGCTGGGCCGGACCAGCTGGAGTGGGCCCAGGCTCGGGCCAGGCACTGTGCACTTGGCCCAGTGCACAGTGGCCTGTGCTTTTACACTTTTGTTTTGTTTTCTATTTTTATCTTTTTATTTTATTTTCTGTTTTATTTATTATAGTTAGCAAAACAGTTTTACAAAAATACAACCCCTACTCCTAAATTAGCATAATAACATAGGCCACCTACTCCAAAAAGTTTGGTGATTATATAAACTAGATTAACATTTGTTTAGTATTTAAAAGCATTTAAATAATTGTTTTGCTGCTGTTTTTATTTACTATAGTGCAGTTAAATACTTTACAAAAGTGTGGTTTCTTCACCAATATTTAATATGGACTATTTGGCTCACTCCGAACATTTTAGTTTTAATATTTGTAAACTTTTATTATTTGCTTTTATTTAAATTTTGAATTTGTTTCGGTTCTGAACTATTGAGAGTTTATCAATAGTAAACGGGGTGACGTGGCATCGTTAACGTGGGATTATTGTAGCTTAATTATCCGGGCGTCACACTATTAGTATTAACTAGATGATCCCCCGCGCGTTGCTGCGGGAATTGGTTGGAATATTATTGTGATGAGATTTGGATGTCTAACATTTCAATATGAGAATGAAGAAAAAAAGTGACGTGCTATATCTTATTATATATAGTTGTAAAATTTATAGAATAGGACATAAGAATAAAATATGACCATATGATAGGAGAGGTGAAGCGCACCTATAAGCTAGCCGTTATGTAATCTATCAAGACGTTCACAGCCAGAGATGTATGTTCTAAACATTCAAACACTTAGTGAACAACATACAACTATATAGCTCTCAAAATTGGTATGTAAGCAATAATGTACCAGTGAGTTGTTATTTTTTTGGAAATGACAACTTGCATAGAAAACTTGCAGACTCAATGCTTTTCTCTTTTATATCCCAAATAAAATAACAGTTAGAATTAAAGCCAGTAGATGAGGAGATCACATCATCCATTCTTCTAGTTAGTATTCATGACAACATGCCGTTAGCACTTCAGGCTTACAGGAACTGTTCCTGAAACACAACTACATTTTACTTACCTATGTTGTCCTTGGCGGTCTTAAAAGCGACCGAAATTAAGAATATTTTTTTGGGGGAGATAACCATAACACTTGGAGCGAGGACTCTTCATATCTTGGTTCATAACCGCTCCATCGAGATCGTTGATAGATGGGCAGAGACTGCAAGATCTCCTGCTCAAACCGAGGCTATATGGTGAAGCGACATGTGTTTGGACAATAATCTACAATACTCAAGAATGGCCTAAGCAATTTATTGTAACATTTTTTCTTGTTTTGATGTTGTGCAGACCTGCTAATGGCTAATTTCTTTTATGAAGATTTTTTCCCCTGTGTTTCCAATCAAAATAAATTATGGGACTACAACCTATTGGAACCAAGTCAGTCCAACTTGTTGTGCTAACTCAACCGACCCATGTACTACAACCATCTATGCTCATATATAGGAAGTCAGATAGCAGATAATATGGACGGGCATTAACCTAAGACATAGTCATGAGAAGAAATAATAAGAAAATGACATGCGATAACCTCATGCTAAATTAGCAAGAAGGGAAGTGGAATATTGGGAGTGGGGGCATGGAAGAATCAGGGACAACCTGATACGTGATATGGGTGTGATGTCTACTACGCAACTTTATTCTTGTAGACACGTGTTGGGCCTCCAAGCGCAGAGTTTTGTAGGGCAGTAGCAATTTTCCCTCAAGTGGATGAACTAAGGTTTATCAATCTGTGGGAGGTGTAGGATGAAGATGGTCTCTCTCAAACAACCCTGCAACCAAATAATAAAAAGTCTCTTATGTCCCCAACACACCAAATACAATGGCAAATTGTATAGGTGCACTAGTTCGGCGAAGAGATGGTGATAAAAGTGTAGTAACAATAGTAGATATTGATTTTTGTAATAGGAACAATAAAAAACAGCAAGGTAGCAATTGATAAAATGGAGCACAAACGGTATTGCAATGCTTGAAAATGAGGCCTAGGGTTCGTAGTTTCGCTAGTGCAATCTCTCAACAATGCTAATATAACTGGATCATATAACCATCCCTCAACATGCAACGAAGAATCACTCCAAAGTTCCTATCTAGCGGAGAACATAAGAAGAAATTGTTTGTAGAGTACGAAACCACCTCAAAGCTATTCTTTCCGTTCCATCTATTCAAGAGTTCGTACTAAAATAGCACAAAGCTATTCTTTCCGTTCGATCTATCCTAGAGTTCGTACTAAAATAACACCAAAGAAAATTTAGATTCATAATACTCAATCCAACTCAAAGAACCTCAAAGAGTGCCCCAAGATTTCTACCGGAGAAACAAAGACAAGAACGTGCATCAAGCTCTATGCATAGATTACCCCAATGTCACCTCGGGAATCCGCGAGTTGAGTGCCAAAACATATATCAAGTGAATCAATACGATACCCCATTATCACCACGAGTATTCGTATGCAAGACATATATCAAGTGTTCTCAAATCCATAAAAGTATTCAATCTGATAAAACGAAATCTCAAAGGGAAAACTCAATTCATCACAACAAGATAGAGAGGGGAAAACACCATATGATCCAACTATATTAACAAAGCCCCCGATACATCAAGATCATGCCATCAAGAACAAGAGAGAGAGCGAGATTAAACACATAGCTACTGGTACAAACCCTCAGCCCCGAGGGTGGACTACTCCCTCCTCATCATGGTGGCCGCTGGGATGATGAAGATGGCCACTGGTGATGATTTCCCCCTCCGGCGGAGTGCCGGACCGGGTCTAGATTGGTTTTCGGTGGCTATAGAGGTCTACGGCAGCAGAACTTCTGGTCTAGTTTAACCCCCGAGGGTTTTGGAATATTTGGCAATTTATTGGGCGAAGAAGGGGTGCGGGAGGCCACCGAGGTGGGCACAACCCACCTAGGCACGCCTCGGCCCCCAGGCGTGCCCTGGTGGGTTGTGCCCCCCTTGGGGCACCCCCCAGGTGCTGCTCTAGCCCATTGGATGTCTTCTGGTCCATAAAAAATCCACAAAAAGTTTCTCGGTGTTTGGACTCCATTTGATATTTATTTCCTGTAATGTAAAAAAAGCGAAAAACAGCAGCTGGCACTGGGCACTGGGTCAATAGGATAGTCCCAAAAAATGATATAAAGTTTCTATAAAATGATTGTAAAACATTCAAGAATGATAATATATTGGCATGAATACTCCATAAATTATACATACGTTGGAGACATATCAACATCCCAAGCTTAATTCCTACTCGTCCTCAAGTAGGTAAATGATAAAAGAAATAATTTATGAAGTGTGAATGCTAGCAAAGTGCACAAGTTTGATCAATGACAATTTCAATCACTTTTCCTAGCATCATAACAGCAATTATTTCTTATAAAACTTCTCATGTTAAAGTAGCAACCAATTCACATGTTCAGGTTCAAACAATGAATTCTCTCGAAACTCAACAACCTATGTTCTCAGTCACCAAGCAATTGTAATTCAACTTATTCAACAGAGTTTAAGTAAGAGCTCCACATACTCAACCATCATATAGTCTTCTATGATTGCTAACACTCAGCGCATACACATGAGCAAAACGTTTCAACCGGACACATAGAACGATAGGGGCTTATAATTTCGCCTCCAAACGTATTCACCCCAAGGGTGATGTCAACAATAATAACTCATGATACCCATATCCAACTGTATATATGTTCCTAGATCTTTCCTCACCACATGATGCTTGCCAAAAGATAAAAATAAAAAGGAATAGAGAGAAAAACTTTTGACTCTTGCGTGAAAGTAAATACATAAAAGTAAAAGGTAGGCACTTCGCAGAGGGAAGCAGAGGTTGCCATGCGCTTATTTGTTTCTATGCTCAACCCCTTAGTGCAAAAGAACGTCAGGTTATATTTCCCCTTATGATAGCAACCTTTATTATGCAGTCTGTCGCTTTTATTCTTTGCCATCACAAGTTCGTACAACGCTCAATTTTCTCATACACTAAATGATCTAACACTTTTAGAAGCAATTTCTATTGCCTTATTGCACCGATGACAACTTACTTGAAGGATCTTGCTCAATCCTTAGGTAGGTTTGGTGGACTCTTTAAAATAAGATTTGGGTTTAAGGGTTTTTTGGATGCACAACTAGTATATCTGCTTGGTGCGGATTTTTTGGCTAGCAAGGATGGGGGGCAAGCACCACATGTTGAAGGATCTATGACAATATAACTTCTATGTGAATATGAACAAACATAAATCATTATGTTGTCTTCCTTGTCCAACGTCAACAATTTTGGCATATATTATTTTTTAATTAGGGCTCACAATCACAAAATATTTCCAAGATAGTGTATTTGCATGTGAAAGTTCTCTTCCTTACACTAATTATTCATGAATTGCTTGTATGACCAATATTGTGATTGTCAAGCTTCAAAAGATTTCACTTCCTAAACACAATGTGAAGCTACCACTAGGCATGATATAATTTCAACTTCATGATATTCAATCAATTCAACAATTTACTCATAGGATGTAAGTGAAGCACAAGAGTAAATGACAAGCTACTCCAAAAAGATATAAGTGAAGATCAAGCGAGTAGTTATGTAAATGGGTAGCAAGTTGAGGACTCTCTCTTATTTAA
Source organism: Aegilops tauschii subsp. strangulata (assembly GCF_002575655.3). Lineage (NCBI taxonomy): Eukaryota > Viridiplantae > Streptophyta > Magnoliopsida > Poales > Poaceae > Aegilops > Aegilops tauschii. Next base: position 344,109,082 of record NC_053037.3, read on the forward strand.
AAAAACTTTCAAATCTAAGTATTTTATTAAAACAACAAGCAAACCAAAACAAAATGACATTCCAAGAATAGCACAACTCATGTGAAGAAGCAAAAACTTAGGCTCAACTGATACTAACCGATAATTGTTGATGAAGAAAGGTGGGATGCCTACCGGGGCATCCCCAAGCTTAGATGCTTGAGACTTCTTGAAATATTATCTTCGGATGCCTTGGGCATCCCCAAGCTTGAGCTTTTGTGTCTCCTTAATTCCTTTTATATCACGGTTTCCCTAAATCTTAAAAACTTCGTCCACACAAAACTCAACAAGAACTCGTGAGATAAGTTAGTATAAACCAATGCAAAAACCTTATCATTCTCTACTGTAGCAAATCACTAAAATTATTATTCAACATTGCATACTAAATGCCTCTACATATTTAATACTCCTATCCTCAAATAGAATCATTAAACAAGCAAACATAACCGCAATCTGCCAAAACAGTACAATCTGTAAAGAATGCAAGAGTATCAATACTTATTTAACTCCAAAATTATGGAAATTTACGACACTGTATAAAATTTATCAGAGCTTATTGTGCAAAATGTTTCAACATTTTATGACATTCTGACTTTTCTAGAGAATTTTTGCAACAACGGTAAACTTTCTGTTTTGAAACAGCAACTCATAAACTTGCAAGATAAGCATGGTAAAGGCTATCCTTGACATTTTTATTGAAAAGAAATATGCAAATAACAGCAATCAAATCCTAACAAAATAAAATGAAGCTCCAAGTAAAAATCATATCATGTGACGAATAAAAATATAGCCTCAAGTAAGGTTACCGATAATGTTGGAGACGAAAGAGGGGATGCATTCCGGGGCATCCCCAAGCTTAGTTGCTTGGATCTTCCTTGGATATTAACTTGGGGTGCCTTGGGCATCACCAAGCTTAGGGTCTTCTCACTCCTTATTGTCCTCATATCGACATCTCACCCAAAACTTGAAAACTTCAATCACACAAAACTTAACGGAACTTCGTCAGATAGGTTAGTATGATAAAGAGCAAACCATTTCACTTTGGTACTATCAAAGACAAGATTCATAATTGTTTCCACACAATTCCTACTATAGCATATCATTTCCACAATTTATATTGAGCAATATAAGCCATAGAAACTAGGAAACAAGAAAACTATGCATTGAAAACAGAATCTGTCAAAAACAGAACAGTGTGAAGTAATCTGTACTCCAATCATACTTCTGCTACTCCAAAAATTCTGAAAAATTAAGACAGTGTAGAGAATTTGTATATCTATCACGTCTAAAGAATTCAGATCAAAATCATGTTCCAGTGAATTTTAAAAATTCCTGGAGTGAGTGCAAAAGTTTCTGTTTTTGGACAGATTCAAGTCAACTATCATCCACACTATCCCAAAGGCTTTACTTGGCACTTTATTGAAACAAAAGCAATAAAAAAGATCACTGCAGTAGCATAATCTTGTGAACACACAAATACAGTAGGTAAAAGTGTTGGGTTGTCTCCCAACAAGAGCTTTTCTTTAATGCCTTTTAGCTAGGCATGATGATTTCAATGATGCTCGCATAAGGATAAGACTTGAAACATAAGAGAGCATCATAAATCATAATTTCATCTCTCATAATAATTTTCAGTGGCATCATGAATGAATTCAACAATATAACTATCACATAAAGCATTCTTTTCATGATCCACAAGCATAGAAATTTTATTACTTTCCACATAAGCAAATTTATTCTCATGAATAGTAGTGGGAGCAAACTCAACAAAATAACTATCATGGGATTGAAAATTAAAATCATGATGATAAGTTTCATGGTTATCATTATTCCTCATAGCATACATGTCATCACCATAATCATCATAAATAGCAACTTTGTTGTCATAGTCAATTGAAACCTCTTCCAAAGTAGTGGATTCATCATTAAATAAAGTCATGACCTATCCAAATCCGCTTTCATCATTATAATATCATAAATAGGAGGCATGTAATCATTATAAAAAAATTGCACATCAAATCTTGGGGGACTAAAAATATCATCTTCATCAAATATAGCATCCCCAAGCTTATGGCTTTGCATATCATTAGTATCATGGATATTCAAAAAATTCATAGTAGCAAGATTGCAATCATGCTCATCATTCATGGATTCTATGCCAAACATTTTATTGAATTCTTCTTCTATCAATTGAGCACAATTTTCCGTTCCATCATTTTCACGAAATACATTATAAAGACGAATAATATGAGGCAACCTCTGTAGCGACCCGACCTCAAACGGTCAAGTCTCTGTGCTTCAGTGTCATCCCTGGATCGGTAATGCTAACACACACAGTACTCGAAGGATTTATAACAGAGTAGCAATCACACACTTATTACATCGAATGTCTCAAGAGAGAACTTATTACAACAAATATGGCTAAAGGCCATCTAATACGATAACAGCGGAAGGCTTGGAAGATAAAGTGAGTCCATCAACTCCAACGGCATAGCTGAGCCGCACGGCAATGACCTAACGAACCTTACCCCTCGTCTGAAAAGTCTGCAACATAATACGTTGCAGCCCGGAAACGGGTCAGCACATGGAATATGCTGGCAATATAACACGGTAGAGAAAGAACAGAATAATGCTATCACTACATCCATATTTGGCTGGTGGAAAGATCTATGGTCATAGTTTTGCGAAAAGCCAATTTTTCCCTACAACAAAGGAATAAGTTTTATTTTAACTATCATGGTAGTTGAAACATCATTGAGAAGGTTCCTCCAACTCAATCCCAATTAAAAGTAATTATCAACCCAACAATATTAATTTAGAGTGATGAGATACTTAGGATAATCCAAGTACTAGATACTCAAGATGTCCATAACCGGGAACACGGCTAACCATGATTAGATTGTACACTCTGCAGAGGTTTGCGCACTTTTCCCCACAAGACGCGATCGCCTCCGTTGGATTTCTCGCACTACATGGTGTTTGAGAAACGGATGACCGAGACACAGTCTTTCAGAAACATTAACTCTTTACTCCGGGCAGACCATACCAACCTACATCCCTCTACCTGCTGATCCACCTTTTCAAGAGCTCATGCAACTTACTCAACTATGCTAGAGCCCATAATAGCTTGTGGCTGCACACAGAAGTTTCTAGCATGAAAATATCTCAGTTCCCTTTGAGCCTGGGTAGCGGACCTTAGGATTATTACACGGGTACTCCGGGATATCCTAGGACAACACTGGATTCTCCATGTGCCCGACAAGCAATCCACCCAGATGTGTATTAAAGTTGCCACCTTAAGTTGAACCATTAATTAATCATCTCACATCTTTCATGGATTCACTCACCCAAACCACATCTACGAGCATAGCATACCAATATAAGCAATACGTAGAAGTAACTCCCAAGGGTTTGAATATAACAGGGCAATAGGTTCTACCTCATCAACTACTTCCCAATACCCACAAGTTAATCACATCTAATCATGCAGTGTTTGAGGATTGGAACTAATGCATAAAAGCTGGGTATGAAAAGAGTATGATCAATGTGTTACTTGCCTTGCTGACGATCCGCAAAACCTAAGGGACTCGTAGTAGCACGCTTCGCACTCCGGGAATTCTATCGCAAACAAACAATAGCATACATAAGCATTCAAGCAAAGATGCACGGGCAAAACTCAAATAAGAAGAATTGACCAGAAAGTTCAACTTAAGAACTCCGGTTTGCGAAAAGAATCAAATCAAACGGAGCAACGAAACTCAAACTGCGAAAGAAACAAGATCCGTTTACTAATCTGAACTAAAGTCAAATTTTATAGTACCAAAATCTTGTTCAAGTTGATTAAACAGAATGATGGTTTCGATACAAAGATCTAGGCGCTTGAATCGCCTGATTCCGATAAACGAGTGAAAAGATAAACTGAAACGAAAATTGGATCAGAAATCGTGATCGAAAATAATCGCGAAAAATCCGAGAAAAAGAAAAACTGACGAACAGGCTAACGAACGAACGCTCGCTGTCTGCGGCTAACGAGTGAACACCGTTCGTTAAAACGAACATACGGACGAACGTCCTCTAAATAAACTAAACCGGAAAAAACCGATCTATTCTAAAAAAACGAAAACTAGGGTTTTCTAAAAAAACGGGTCGGTTTAAAAATAAAACCGAACGACGGCGGCGGCGGCGTATACCTCCGGCGAGGCTCCGGCGATGCGGGGCGCCTCCGGCGGGGTCCGGCTACGGCGGCGGGTGGCGCGGGGCGGCGACGGCAGGCGGCAGCGGCGGCAAACGGCGACGGCGGGCGGTGCTAGGCGGCGGCGGCTGCAAGCGGCGGCGGCGGTGGCTTCGGCAGGCGGCGGGGTGGGTCGGGTGGTGGTGGGGGGGGTCGGGGCGGCGTATATAAGGAGGGGGCGGCTGGCTTGGGGAGGGGGCAAGGCGGCGCGGGGACAGAGTCCCGGTCGGACTCGGCGACGGCGGCGGCAGTCGCGGTCTCCTGGAGGGAGACGGCGGCGCGGGGCGGTTGGGCCGGCCTAGCTCGGTTGGGCTTCGGCCCAGCCAGGCGCTGAAGAGTTTTTTTTATAAATAATTTCGCCGAAACTTAAATAAATTCTAGAAAATAAAATAAAATCTAAAAATGCCAAAACAAATTTTCACCGTCTAAATAACATATTTAGAACGAGATGAACATTTTCTTGGCCCTAGAATGGAATTTTGAAAAACGTGCAATTTTTCTAATTCAAATAAAATAGCAATAAACTCTGAATAAAATCAAATATTTGATTTTAATATGTTTCCTCCAATATTTCAATTATTTTGGAGAAGTCATATTATCTCCTCTCATATATTTTAGTATGAAATATTTTCGGAGAGAAAAATAATTAAAACCAATAATCCTCGTTTCAATATTTGATAAAACTCAAATATGAAAACAGGGAAATCTCCAACTCTCTCCGAGGGTCCTTGAGTTGCTTAGGATTTCGAGGATCGCGAAACGAAATGCAATAAAATATGATATGCATGAATGATCTATGTATAACATTCCAAATTGAAAATTTGGGATGTTACAAACCTACCCCCCTTAAGATGAATCTCGCCCTCGAGATTCGGGTTGGCTAGAAAATAGGTGTGGGTGGTCTTTGCGAAGATCATCCTCTCGTTCCCAGGTGGCTTCATCCTCGGTATGGTGGCTCCACTGAACTTTGCAAAACTTGATAACCTTGCTGCGGGTGACTCGGCTGGCAAATTCAAGAATCCTGACTGGCTTCTCCTCATAGGTCAGATCACTGTCCAACTGAATCGCCTCCAAGGGTACTGTATCTCTTAACGGTATATCATCCATCTCAGCATGACACTGCTTTAGCTGTGAAACATGAAACACATCATGAACTCCTGACAGTCCTTCAGGTAACTCCAACTTGTAGGCAACTTCTCCCATACGTTCCAAAACACGATACGGTCCTACAAATCTCGGGGCTAACTTTCCCTTGACTCCAAAACGTTTCACTCCTCGCAAGGGTGACACTCGCAGATATGCTCTGTCTCCAATTTCATAGGTTACCTCCTTGCGTTTCGAATATGCATAACTCTTCTACCTGGACTGAGCTACCTTCAGTCTATCTCGGATCAACTTAACTTTCTCTTCAGACTCCTTGATCAAGTCTGGTCCAAACAACTGTCGGTCTCCAACTTCATCCCACATCAACGGTGTTCTGCACCTTCATCCATACAGGGCTTCGAACGGTGCCATCTTCAAACTGGCCTGGTAGCTGTTGTTGTATGAGAACTCTGCGTAGGGCAAATTTTCATCCCAACTAGATCCATAATCTAGTGCACAAGCTCTCAACATATCCTCCAGAATCTGGTTGACTCTCTTGGTCTGTCCATCTGTTTGCGGGTGAAAAGCTGTACTGAACTCCAGCCTTGTTCCCAAAGTCTGGTGCAGCTGATGCCAAAACTTTGAGGTAAACTGTGTTCCTCTATCTGATACGATGGTCCTCGGAACTCCATGCAGACATACGATCCTAGTCATGTATATCTTGGCCAACTTCGCACTTGTATATGTTGTTTTCACTGGGATAAAAGTGAGCCACTTTGGTCAAGTGATCAACTACTACCCATATAGAATCATATCCTGATTTGGTCCTGGGCAATCCGGTGATGAAATCCATGCCAAGTTTATCCCACTTCCATTCGGGTATCGGCATAGGCTGTAACAATCCTGCTGGCTTTTGATGCTCTGCCTTCACTCTCTGACATACATCACATACGGCTACATACTCGGCAATATCCTTCTTCATACCAGTCTACCAGAAATGTTCCTTCAAATCCAAATACATCTTGGTGTTTCCGGGGTGTATCGAGTATGGTGACTCATGAGCCTCCTGAAGTATTAACTTCCTGATCTCTGTGTTATTGGGCACATAAATACGGTCCTCAAACCATAAGGTGTCGTGCTCATCCTCACAAAAACCTTTGGCCTTTCCTTTGCTCATTCTTTCTTTTATCTCGGCAATCTCTTTGTCATCCTTCTGAGCTTCCCGAATCTTTCCTAACAATGTAGACTGAACTTCCATTGTTGCAACAAAACCTCTAGGAACAATCTCCAATCGAAGTTCCCTGAGATCCTCTGCTAACTCCTTTGGCAATCCCGTGCTCACTAGGGTGTCAGCATAACTCTTCCGACTCAAGGCGTCTGCTATGACATTGGCCTTGCCTGGATGATAGTGCAGCTTCATGTCATAATCCTTTATAAGCTCCAACCATCTCCTCTGCCTAAGGTTCAGCTCCTTTTGTGTGAAAATGTACACTACAAAAAAAAGACACATCCGTGACATTTTGGGCCGAACGAATTTTTTTTCTGTCATACATATGACACTTCTATGATGATTATTGTGACAAAACCCGGTATCATCATAGATGTGGTGGGCTCCTACTTCTATGACAAAAAATCATGACAGAAAATGGGCTTTTCGTCCTGGGCGGGCCGGAGACGCAGCTGCATGACATTCTTTGGGCTGTCCATGACGGAAAAAACCGTGGTAGATGCGAGGGGGAGGAAAATTTCGGGGAGTTCCCGGTTACGGTGGGAGGTCGGGGGCCGAGCGATGCGCGTTTCTCTCGTACACGTACGCGCGTGTGTGCGAGGCGTTGGCTCTAACTGAACCCGAGCGAGGCGTTGGGCTCTAACTGAACCCGAGCGATTGCACTGCAGGCTACGCGTTACTGAACCCGAGCGATCGATCGATGGCTGTTAACTGAACCCGATCGAGCGATTCCTTCGCTACTGCTGCTAACTGAAGCCGGTCGATTGGATGAACAGTGAGTGTTGCGGGGGTGGGGGGGTTGGATGAACAGTGAGCGGTGGCGTTGCCTCTGGATGAACATGACCCCGTGGTGTGGAGGGCTAGATGAACAGTACATGGTGGAGGGGTGCCCGTGGAGGGGTGGTTGAACAGGACCCCATGGTGCGGAGGGCTAGATGAATAGTAGACGGTGGAGGGGTGCCCGTGGAGGGGTGGTTGAACAGTACCCGGTGGAGTAGCGCGCGGTGGAGGCTGGATGAACAGGAGCCCGTGGAGGCTGGAGGAGGTCGACGGTAGCCCGTGGAGGCTGGAGGAGGTCGACGGTGGAGATGAACAGTATCCCGTGGAGTCCCGTTTTGCGGTACGCCACACACCTCCCGATGAACAGGACCCCCGTTTCGACCGTAGGAGGTCCATTTCGTCCGTTTTGCGGTATGCCACACCCCTCCCGATCAACAGGACCCCCGTTTCGACCGTAGGAGGTCCGTTTCGTCCGTTTTGCGGTACGCCACACCCCTCCCGATCAACAGGACACCCGTTTCGACCGTAGGAGGTCCGTTTCCTCCGTTTTGCGGTACGCCACACCCCTCCCGAACAACAGGACCCCCGTTTTGACCGTAGGAGCTCCGTTTCCTCCGTTTTGCGGTACGCCACACTCCTCCCGATCAACAGGACCCCCGTTTCGACCGTAGGAGGTCCGTTTCCTCTGTTTTGTGGTACGCCACACCCCTCCCCATGAACACGACGCATTCTGTTGCCTCCCCATGAACACGACTCATTCCGTTGCCTCCCCATGAACACGACGATGACGCTGTTTCTCCGCTCCGACCCAGCCATGTACACGAGCCCTCGCCGTACGTATGCGTGAGTAGGCATTCAAGACCCTGCCCGTATGTACGTACGTGGCTGTATTTTCTTTCTTGCACCCTGGCTGCTGTACGTACGTGTACATGCTACGTGTGCGCCTCTACATCGACCAGTATATATGTACGTACACGTTCGCGACCAGAATGACAACGCTACGTATGCTTCGACCAGGTGGGTCCCGACTATCAGGCACTTCCTTGCCTGCGAAGATGTAGCTGGTGGGTCCCAGCAGTCAGGAGGGCGAATCGTTTTGGTTTTTTTGCCCGGACGCACTTCCTTGCGTGCGAAGATGTAGCTGGTGGGTCCCAGCAGTCAGGGGGGCGAATCAATTTTTTTGCCCGGACGCACTTCCTTGCGTGCGAAGGTGTAGCTGGTGGGTCCCAGCAGTCAGGGAGGAAATGTTTTTCTCACAAAATACGGTGGCCCATCCGGTGGGTCCCTGCTATCAGTGGAGGAATCATCATTTTTCGCGTAATAAGGAGGCACTATTTTGCTGCTGCCGTGGACCCAGCTGTCAGCCTCTCCATGTACAGTCCACGTCCGATGGAAGTCGTTCCTTGACCACGTTAACCACGCCGCGCCGAGAGCACCAGGGCGGTGGACGACAGCGAGGCCTAGGAAGGGGACAACGCGGAGCCGGTGAAGACGCGACAGTGGATGCCCAAGCGGAGAGGAGTATGAGGGTTCACTCGTTCGACTGCGGTGTGCGGCTGCCGTCGCCGCAGGGACTGGCCAGCAGTGGGAATAGTAGGGGCGGTGAGGCCTCCGCGGCAGCACAGCCGGTCACGGGAGGCAGGAGCAGGCGGCACAACCGGCGCTGCTTTGGGCGGCTGGAGCAAGAAGACCAGAGGTTGAAGAAGCACTACGGCCGTTGGATGAACATCGTACGGTCACTGGAGCTAGAATCGTTCATATTGACTAAGTTGACAAAGCCCTCCGTCCCCATCAACTTAGTAGGCCCACAAGTCAGCCTCCCACCAAGGTGGGTCCCAGCTAGCAGGGGGAGTATTCATTTTTTTTGTGCGTAATAAGGAGGCACTTCCGGTGGGTCCGAGCTCACAGCGGGGGGAACGTTTTTTTGCGAAATACGGTGGCCCATCCAGTGGGTCCCAGCAGTCAGGGGGGAAACGTTTTCTTCGCGAAATAAGGTGGCCCGTCCGGTGGGTCCCCGTTGTCAGGTGGAGGAATAATTATTTTGCGCGTAATAAGGAGGCACTTCCTTGCGGCCGCCATGGACCCAGCTGTCAGCCTCTCCACGTATAGTACTCTTCTAATGGAAGTCGGTCGTTGACCACGTTGACCACGCCGCGCCGAGAGCACCAGGGCGGTGGACGGCGGCGAGGCCTAGGAAGGGGACGACGCGGAGCCGGGGAAGACGCAGCAGTGGAAGCCCGCGCGAAGAGGAGTACGAGGGTTCAGTGGTTCTGCTGTGGTGTGAGGCTGTCGTCGCCACAGAATAATAGGGGGTGTGGGTGAGTGGAGGGATGGCCTGGCCAGCGGTGGGAGTAGTATGGGGGCGGTGAGGCCTTCGCGGCAGCACAGCCGGCCACGTGAGGCAGGAGCAGGCGGCACGACCGGCGCTGCTTTGGGCGGCTGGACCAAGAAGACCAGAGGTTGAAGAAGCACTACGGCCGTTGGAAGGACATCGTACGGTCACTGAAGCTAGAATCGTTTATATTGACTAAGTTGACAAAGCCCTTGGTACGCTCCAACCTAGTAGGCCCACACGTCAGCCTCCGAAATGGTGCGCCCCAGATGTCAGGGGGAGGAATCTTTTTTGGGCGACCGAAGCTAAGAATATCCGAGATTGAAGATGAAGCACGACATCCATTGGATAGACATCCAACGGCCAGTGCTGCTAGAACCGTGTGTTGACTATAATAAGTTGACAAAGCCTTGCATACGCGTCAACTTATTTTTTTAGGGGACGCGTCACTTAGTAGGCCCACAAGTGTGTGGCAGAGAACTTATAGCCTATTTGCGTTTTTGTAAGAATGTACAGCCCATTTTTGAATTCTAATGGAATTTGCAACAGCCCATTTAGAGTTTGTTAAAAGTACAGCCCATTTTCTAGCTAGGACAACGATTAATAATTTCAACCAACCGTTGAAGACATAATTCAATAAAATTTCCCACATTTTGATGGGATCCGAAATATTTTTATCCCGAAATTTCTAGCCAGGTTAAATATAAATTTGTATTACGTAAAAATCCAATGAAACATTGCGCGCGCAACAATGAAAATTTAAGATTTTCAAAGTCCATAAATAATATTTTATAAACTAATTTCGTGTTTGGTGCATTTTTTTATAGTTACTGCCCAGTTTTTATAATTACATCCCATTTATTATTTTTTAAAGTTCATTTTCCTGTTAAGCCTAATGCATCCCTCCTAGGAAAGATTTGCAGCCCAGCGAGGCGGAGAATAACAAGTTGACCTTGCCTGGGTATTCCTCAAAAAGACGTATAGCTGGGCTAGCCATTTTCATCTTGAAAAAATTAGTATCTGGGTTGGATATCTGGCCCGGGCTAGACGGGCCACAGCCCGCCCAGTTAATACCCTGCTCTCCTCTGAACAACAACGAAATCATCGCCAAGAAAAACTCTGCAGTGCTCACGCCTCAAAAACACAAATACTGCTCGAGCTTCTTGGTCCCAGCTGTCGGCCGCACCTTGTGCAATTCTCTCGTTTATATTGACTACATAGGTTGAGAATGGTGTGGGACCGTGATGTCAGGAAACCAGGAGAAAGCAAAAAAAATATAGTTGTACATAATAAGGAGGCACTTGCGTACGTACGGCTATGGCCCTAGTGGGTCCCTAGTGTCATCCAGTCAAAATAAAGTCATCTCCTGAATCCTCATGTTCGTTGACGATGTTAACAATGCTCGGCACCACGGGGAGCGCAACAACTCGAAGGACAACGGAGAGGGCCTCGCGGGCCCTACGGATGGTCTGATACAGCGCCCGCTGCTCATTCAGGAAGCCAGGATCATTGGACACCTATGAGTACCTTCGAGAAACTGAGAAGGCATGAAACGGTAAGGCCGCGCTTGGGAGCTCTGGTTTATTTCAAACCTGTATTAACATACAAGAGTAATTTACTCGGGATCGGAAACAACGCGTAAAATACAGGCGTAAGGAAACCGAGGGCCCGAGGTCTGTAAGTAAAACCGGCGGGTTACGCGTGTAATTTGAGAGACCAGTGTATATTTTACGAGCACTCCTATATGGACGACATTACCAGACGATACATGCACGACGTGCGTATCATGCCATCCATGGCAAGGATGAAACAGCAGCTAACGGCTGGATTAGCAATCGTCCGAGTGTCGTTCAGCGTTTTTATCGTGTGTGAAGTACTTCCGATATTTTACTAGTCGAAATCGACCAACCAAGCGCCTTCGCCCGAGACCATCTGCTTTAATTTACAAGCGTCAGTTTTACAAGCGGTTTTGGTTGGAAAACGACGATCCAATCACGGCCTAATATCATGAGTTGGTCGGAAGATCATATGGTTTCACGTCTAACCTACCCAACTTGTCGTATAGGCTATGAATGAAACATCAAACGATGAACTTCTTAAGCACGGAAACAACAGAAGAGGATGATCTTCTTAACAAGCAAATCACTGCCATTAGATCGACATGCAAAACAATACGAAGCATTATTCTCAGGAGGCACGGTGAATAGCTCGTGATGCCGCATGCCACAACATTCCAAGCTCAACTTTGCAATCAAACACAAGGCCTGGCATTACATAGACAATATTCAGAACAAACTCTTAACACAGGACTATCTCAGCAGAGTAACTATTTACTTCTAAACTGAACACAGGAATAGGAAAAAACACTCGACGCTGCTCATAGCAAGGGCGTCCCACTCAAAAATCAAATGCATGTCTTCTGGCTAACATCAATGAGCAAATTTTGACAAGGTTTTCCAATTCCAATATATTAAACTAACGTCTTCTTGCTAACATCAATGATTAAACTTTGACAAGCTTTTCCCATTCAAAATATGTAATGCCTATGATCGTGCAGTCCTGTCATAGCTTCCTGTACTTGTTTGGGCACTTTTTGCCCAGGGCACTCCACGTGTTCTTAAATTGCCAATGGTCTCTGCAGACTAGTCATGTCACCGGTGTCTAATAATACTCTGTAAAGCTTCTCAATCATTCCTTCTGTAATGTAGCGCAAACTGTGACTGCTTCTTTCTGTAAACTGGAACGACCAATTGGACCCAGTAATGCAGCAGTTTGCCTTGGACACATTGGCTCCTTTTGTGCAGTTCAACTAAAATCGAAGTCGGAATAAAACTGAGCTTTAATTTTCATATCCCTGTAAGCAACAATAGGTATAAGGGAAACAATTACTGAGAAATAATGGTTGATGACTTGTACTCCCAGAAGAAAAGCATCTACTGATCTACTTTATCTTAATGGGAAACAAAGCAGGAGAGTAGCAATTCTCCATCCGTGTGATTCATTCATATTGACTGAGACATTATCTTAACAATGCCTTGTTTCAACATGTATAAAGAACGACAAAGCAAAAAAGTACCATTCCTAAAACAATGCAACTGATTCATTTTAACAGAGACATTATCTTAACAATACCTTGGTTAAACATGTAGAAAGAACTACAAAGAAGGATAGTACCATTCCTAACAAGTGTTGCAGTTTTGAACTAAGATTCAGTAGTTAATTAATTCTGAGAGTGGCATTGCTTAATTTTACCAGTGGCATTAGATTAACGAAAAGCATAAACAGTTCCAGGGGAGAGTGGGCGCAACAACAGTATGTGCTTCCATCTACTTATAAAAGGGGTGATGCAGAGTTTGTTGTAACAAAGCAACAAGCATCATGTCTGGGTTGGTCCCATTTTTGTTCACTACTTAATGGGAAAAGACAGCAATACAATAGCTTCAATCCAACATTTATTTAAAACAGTACCAATACAAGTAGCACAACATCTCAAAGCACACTACACAATCATGTGGATGAAGGCCTGTACTGACCTTTCATGAGACGGACAAGATAAAATACGAATCTGCCAACACGAATAGGAAATCCAATCTCGTTTTGTGCAGTTGCACTGAAATCGAGCAAAGTGTTTCGCGTAGCGAAGCAAAATGTCGCAATAGCAACAAGTTGAATAGATATCCCTGTTTAAACAGAGGCAAAAAAGGAATCAATTACTGGCTAATAAAGGAGGATGAAACATGCAGCCACAAAAATGGTAATCCCGCCAATCCCTAACAAGTGTTGCAGTTTTGAAATAAGATTCAGTAGTTAATTCTAAGAGTGGCATCAATTACTGGCTTATAAAGGGGTGATGCTGAATTTGTTGTAACAAAGCAACAAGCATCATGTCTGGGTTGGTCCCATTTTTGTTCACTACTTAATGGGAAACAACAGCAATACAATAGCTTCAATTCAACATTTATTTAAAACAGTACCAAAACAAGTAGCACAACATCTCAAAACACACTGCACATCATGTGGTTGAGACCAAGATTTGAAACAACTCGCCACGAAGACTGGAAACAAATCTCGATCTCCTTTTGTGCAGTTCCACCAAACTTAAGCAAAGTCACCGGTGTGACATTCAAGTTGAACTGCACAAAACACTCTTAAAACATAAGTGTTTCGAGTAGCGAAGCAAAATGTCGCAATAGCAACAAGTTGAATCGATAGCCCTATTTTAACAGAGGCAAAAAAGGAAACAATTACTTGCCGATAAAGGAGGATGAAGCAAACGGTGACATAAAGAAGCATCTTACTTATCTTGGATGGAAAACAAAGTAGGACAGTAGCATTTCTAAAATGGTTGCATTGATTCATATTAACAGAGACATTCTCTTGAAACAAACTTGTTAAAAAATGTAATTTACTTTTAACAGTGGCATTGCTTCAATTTTCCGGCGGCATTCTTAGATTAACAACAGCAAAATAGCCGTATGGGACATGCGAGCACCATGTGCGTCCACACGTATAAATGGGTGATGCAGAGTATGTAGCCAAGCAACATATATGCGCTGGTCTCATATTTGTTCTCTTTGAACCTTCTTCCTATGTGAGGGTAGCAAATCTAGTCCTGCACAAACTACTCGACCCCCCAGTTTCTTTCCCTTTTCAACAAAGAGATCGGTTCCTTACAGATGTGTGTACTGGGTTACCCCCTTTTTCCCTTTTCGACCTACAAAGCGGCTGGATAGCCAGTCTATACTACTTTCCGCCCCTCCTTTCCTCATTGAACCACGTCCTAGATTCTTGCTTCAGCCCACCGCACCCTTCTTTCCTCTTTGAACCAAGACCTAGATTCGACTACAGATCAAAAAAGATCCACATGCAGCTAGAGCAACGACGGTTTCAAAGAAACTTATACCTTAGGATCGTCGGGATGTGGCAAGGCGTGTGGCGGGAGGCCAGATCGGTGGCCCTCCCGCACAGGCGCTGGGTGAAAGAGAACAACGCAGCCGGCAGTGGATTGCCTCCCTCGCCGAAGGCGATAGAGTGAACGCTGCACCTCCTCCCCTTCCCGGTGCGACGGGATACGGACGCCTCCTTCACCAGCTGCGAGGGGGGAGAGAGAGACAAGAGGCCAACGCAGTCTTGTTTAGATCTGGTGAAGAGAGGGTGAGAGACTGTGAATATAGCAAACCCTAGCAAATGAACGCTGAGCCTCCAGCGTGTAACATATATGTAGTGCGGCGAGCGTGTGGAGAGTGCAAACCCTAGCGAACAAGCGATGAGGCTCCCGCTTATATATATACTACTGTAGTACGGACTAAGCTCTGGTGCCTTCACTGCACCTACTTTTGGCTGTATGACAGGTGAGCCAGCCACATTTTGGGCCCACCTGTCATAAATCCAAAGGCAGGTGCACTAAGTCAATGAAGCTGCGTCCATATAGTACTCTCGTGTATACGACTAACATATAGTGGAGTGGTTTTCTTATTTTCTCCATAACAATCGTTTTAAATTGTGTAAGTACGAAACAAAACTCTTTATTTAATGTACAGTGAAGAAAACTAGTACTACTTCCGATGAACTAACGATCCACGCCCACGCGTCCTGGTCGCACTTCCTGTCCTTCACGTGTGGTACACTACCCTCCCTTAAGTGAACAACCACACATGCGCCAAATTATCGAAAACGTGTGAGAGTGTGTACAAATAAAGAATTTTAATTTCAATTATCGGAAAGGTTTGAGAGTATTACAAAGTTTGACTTCAGTCAAATCTGATATGCAGAGTAAATACAAATGGAGGGCTACTACGTCCATCCGGGTTTTTAGTCCACACCATTTTTTAAATCAAAGTTAATAGCTGGACAAACAAAATTACAGGGGAGCTGTAGACAAAGTTGTGAGAAGGCTTAGAAATCAATACAAAACTTATGCTCTTAGTACCAACGTCGATCCTTCTTCGAGGAAACATTTGGTTCATAGCCAATTGTGTGATAAAATTGCACCAACGTGAAATACGACTGCGTCTCCAACGCAACCAAGGTGAACTGACGAAGGATATCATCTTTGTGCGTAACAAGCAAAGAGCACTGATGGAAGACAGTTTGTTTTTCATTGAAAATCGATCAGCTTCACCAGCCGACACAACCATGAGGTGCAACCATGAGCATCGATAGGTCATTGTGGTGATGCATCATCCATTTGGAATCAAGTTTGGGTGAGGCACCTATGAAGTTCGACAAATCCTCACTGTGGTATGTTTCTTCTCAATAATCAAGCTCGAGGAAGGAAGAACCACATGGCAGAGGATAGTGAGGCGGAACAACAATGGCCATCCAATTTTGTGCAGTTCCACTAAAATTGAGGAAGACATGCTCGGGTATGGAGACACGCATCGCTGTTTCCAAAAATATAAAAAGGGTTAGCAACGACATCTCAATTGTCAATAAGAATTAATGAAAAGTACACCAACAAACATAAGCATCATAATTATCTTGATGGGAACTAAACCAGGATACCCGAGAAAAAAAGCATTTCTTCATTTAACCAGTGATAGTACTACCACCATATGGACAATGACCGCACAACCACCATGTACTTTTTGTCGAAACAACATGTATACCTCCACCGAGGCATAAATCAGGACAAATTTTCGAGTGGCATTTCCTCTATAATAGTACTAGTAGGTGATGTTGGACCAGCCGACGAACCCTAGCTACTATGCATGCGGAGCTGGGGAGTAGTCGCATAGAAGAAAACCCACACGCAGCGACCTGGGGAGCTGGACCAGTACAAGAAGTTATACCTCAGGTGGGCGAGATGTCGTTTAGGCGGGATGGCGGGATCTGCCCACACGACGGCAGCAAACAAGGGCGCGGAGGATCTTCGTCCGCGCCAGCGCCGGCTCCGAGAGGATGGTGCGCATCGGCTTCCTCCGTCGCCGACGGCGACAATGTCAACGCTGCACCTCCTCACCTCCCGCAGTGGACGGGATTCGGCCGGATCTGTGACCACCGGTGAGGAGAGAGATAGAGTGGACATTGTCATCTTGTTTTGATATGGAGAGGGTGAGAGAGCGAGACGCGAGAAACTCTATCAAACAAGAGGCTATAATGGAGTAAAAAAATCTCTCCATAGCAGTGGTTTTAAATAGAATACGCGCGTTCCCGGAAAAAAGAAACGAAAACTGGCGGACAATTTTTTATGGGTCTGTCTAGGATGTGAATTAGACAAACTGATTTTCTAACGTACCAAGAAAGAAAACTCGGTCAAAAACACGCCCCTGCTTCCAGGTCGCGAGAGTCGTCGCGCACACACACATAGACATAGACATGCATATCCATGTTTATGTAAAATTCCATTTCCATCTCCATCTCCAATCATATTTGTCCAACTGGCACATTATTTACGTTGTTAATTATATACGCAGCAATATTAACGTACAACATCTCTTGTTTGCGCACGTCCGGACCGCTGCCACGGCCGGTCCTGACCAACCCGAACCCTCTTCATCACCCGCGCGTGCTTCCTGCCCGAAACGGTCAGTGCCGCATTCATGCCCGGCCAGAGCGGACGCGACCTCTCACTGGCGCCGGCATTGAAACGGTGCGCCGGCCGAGAGAGTGTCGCCCGCGCCGCTTCCGGGTGCACGCGGCTGCTCCGCGTTCAAAGGTCGCAATAGCCGGCTACAACATGCATGTAAAAAGTTCTTGGGAGTCCGTGCTACAGCTAGCTGTCCTCCCCCAACTCGTCAATCTCTTCCAGTAGTGCTAGTACTCCATGGCGAGATCCATCGACAAGCAGGCGGGAAAGTTAACGTATACTCGGTTTGCAGTGAGTGGCATGCCGAGCGACCATGTGGGGTCGAGCCATGGAGGAGGGTGAGACAGGAACACGACAGACGTGATTTAAACGTTGGTTTTGCTCGATGGTGCGATCCAACGAAACGAAATGTTGGTTTCTCTCCGTTTCCATTTTTTCTCCGGAAAAACGGAAACTTTCCACTCCATTTTCATTCCTATTCCAAGGTTGCCCCGTTACAACATTCCATCAAATACAAAGGAAAACTAACACGCATGCTGATGCATCTCAATGATTCACAGATCATAGCCAATATTTACTTCACAACTAAAGAAAATAGTTGTGAGAGCGTGTACGAAATAAAAACTACTGACGGGGTCACTATGACTTAAACCCTAAACCCTAAACATGATTTAATTTCCTGGCCAGGTAGAACCTGTCGAAGGAAAGACGGCTGGCACCCTCGGATCATACGATGCTTTTGTGCAGTTCCACTAAAATCGACCTGAGCATCCCTGATGGCAAAGATATTGAAGAAGTGTGATTACAATAATAGTACTAGCACTAGTTCATGAGACATAAACTCATCACAAGTAGAAGCCGGTAGAAGTAGAGAAAGATCGACATGGAGATGGAGCTACAGCAGTGGAGCAAGCCGGCTCCAAAAGGACGATGGACTACCTGGGACGTCGGGCTGTAGCTAGAAGGGCGGTTGGGACGCGGCATCGGCCCATACCGCGGTGACCCCCGATTGGGACGCACTGACTGTGGGTTTTCTCCCTCGCCGATGTCGACCGCGTCTACGCAGAACATTGTTCCCTTCCCCCAGCTGCGGGATCAGGCCCGTCGTTCTATGCTTGTGAAGAGAGCAACCTAAGCAAGCAGGCTTGTAGCTTAGGCTCCTGCAAGTGTATATATAGTGGTTTTCTTTTTCTCTCCATATCAATCATTTTATATTGCGTACGTGTCATTCAAGAGTAAAATGATGGTTGCTTCTTCCGACTAACTTACTGTGTGATTTGACTGCTCCTTAGTGGCCCCTACACGTACTCCCCCTACGTGTATGCAACAGTCACACGTACACATGGACGCAAAAACGCGCGCGACGCCCTAATGCATGCATGTCCGAGCACACGACGGAACACACACGGTCATGCTCAAGTGCTCAACCTACACGTGCATGCACACACATACTCAGTCAGGTTGAGCTAGTGACCGTATAAACACCGGAAAATATATATATTGAGCGCAATGAGCGTATTATGAAGTCCACTGACCGTATTTTTACAAATATACAGTGACAGGCAGTGTATTTATCTCTTTTGAAATTAAGCCATATTAACCGGAGAGGAGGCAGTATGGACTAGCGTTACTTTGTTGTGTCCCGTCAACTTGCCGAACGAGGAGAAGGTTGTAGGACGGGAGAAGCTTGCGTGCGGTGGCTCGCAGGACAAGGAGAAACTTTTGACTAATGCAATCTCTCCCTCGCTCAGGCAGTGGACGTGCAATAGTTAATTCGGTGTCAGATTGCCAGAAGCATACACTATACTACTAGTGCTATTATTGTTCGACTTCCCGAATAGGCGAACAGCCAAGCGCAAAGTTTACTAGTACTACTACTATAGTCTATAAAGGTACATACTATACTAGTACTAGGAACCGGATGGAGGAGCGTCTGCACTCTTATTATAATTTTAAAATGTGATAAAGCAATCTTCAACACATTTGGTTCTCTTCGAGGGTTCTCGCATGTGATAATGGAAGTTGATTCCATGGAACACTCGCCACAATTCTCGCTTAATTCTGGCTCATATCCTGTTACAAATAGTAGCGCTCGGTAATATTTCCTCTTTTTTTGTTATTCAACATGTAAACAGGTCAGCAAACCTTGCGGCGCATCTTCGTGCGAACCATGCTTATTGCACTTTGAATGTGGCCGAGAGCTGGCTTGATGAAACACCTCGCTTCCTACTTCTTTTTTTTGCGGGGTACCTCGCTTCCTAGTGACCAGTGTCTTGACTGATCGTCCTAAGAATGCTTATATATGAATAAAGCTCTCTCATTTACCCGCAAAGAAGATTAAGCCATATTAACCGGAAAGGAGGGAGTATGGACTAGCACTACTTTTTTGTGTGTCCCGTCAACTCGCAGAACGAGGAGAAGCTTGCAGGACAAGGTGAAGCTCGCTTACGCCTTTTGACTAATGCAACCTACCCTCGGTGGACATGCAACAGTCCATTCAGAGGCATACACTGTAGTACCCAACATGCGGAGTACCATCATTGTTCGACTTCACGAAGAGGCGAAGAGCCAAGCGCAGTAGTACGAGTAGTACTACTACTAGAACCGCATGGTGGAGCGTCTGTACTCTTATTTTTTATCTCTGATAAAGTACACGTTTATTCCGGAGAAGGGCGGAAAACGGCAGCCCAACATGTAATGAATGATATCGATCAACCAACCATGCTCGAATATATCTTGGCCTCCGTGCGAGCCCGTCTGTGTTTTCTCGCTCCTCGTCTCTCTCAAGGAACGACGGGTTGGCTCTTTGCCGTCAATTGAGATCGGTTTGCTCACACTCCTGTCCCACATGTCAGTGATATGCCAAGAGGAGGTGCGTTGACTGACTGGCCATACGCGTACTTGGTTTTGCACCTTCATACTACTCCTCCCTCCGTCACAGTTTACAGGGCGCGCTTCATTATGATGCATTTCTCTCAATGCATTTCCACCACCAGAGAGACTTTAGACGCGTTTGGTTTAATGCTCAATTAATTAGGGCGTGGTAACCGCAATCAAGTCCACAATTTTCTCTCCATGTACTGTACTACTACGGAGTGGAGTAAGTGCATGCATGTGTGTACCCGGGTGGAAGCACTGCATGCATGTGTGTACGCATTATTCCCTCTAGTAATAGACGCCGTGCTATAACTACCAATGCTATTTTTCAGGCCGATCGCTAGTCGCCTTGGTCCCACATATTTTTTTCTTTTTTCTGAAGCGCGCTGTATAAACAGTGACGGATGGAGTAGTATGAGCGGATTCAAAGAAGAGCGTATTAATGGTTGCTTCTTCAGAGCAACTTACAGTGGGAAAGGTGGGGCTTATGATTTGACTGCTCATTACTCACTATTAATGCGGTGCAACGACCGGGCTGAGTCTCCCATGCGGTTGTGCACTACCCCGTCGGTTCTTAAATATACTCTGGAGTATTTGTCTTTCTAGAGATTTCAACGAGTGACTACTCAAATATTTGTCTTTTTAGAGATTTCAAATGGACTGGCACATACGGATGTATATAGACATATTTTAGAGTGTAGATTCACTCATTTTGCTCCGTATGTAGTCACTTGTTGAAATCTCTAGAAAGACGAATAGAATATTTAGGAACGGAGGGAGTACACATACAAAGCAAAATGAGTGAATCTACACTCTAAAATATGCCCGTTTGAAATTTGTAAAAAGACAAATATTTAGGAACGAAGGAGTATAATTTTGTGCATGGCACATGGACCCGGATGATGAAGAGGCTTCTGGCAATGCTATCAAGCTTCCATCATTTGTTTACATAATTGACGTACTATACAAATAATTTTCCAGCGACATGAAATTGTACAATGGTGTGAGCTTTCAGCTTTTGTTTCGCGTGTCCTGCAATCGATGCTCTTTCGGAAACAATAAAAAACTAACTTCCTTGCTAATGCATGTCAATTATTAGCAGATCAGAGCTAATAATTACATCACAACTGAAGACAGAGTTGTGAGAAGGTATTAAATTAAAATTGATCCATGCTTTCATAGGCAGCAACGTCCCCCCAGCTCTGTCTAAATCAACAAGGCATGTTGGGAAAAAATGTAGCTGTTTGGAGCATGCAACATTCCGATCATTTTGTGCAGTTCCACTAAAATAGAGCTGAGCATCCCTGTTCCAAAGATATTAAGCGTGATTACGATAATAGAGGACTGCTGATGAAACAATAAACACAAAAATAGAAGCCGGTCACCTTTGCAGTCTCTCTTAAGACTAACTAGTTGGAGAAGATTAGGCTCGGAGTTGGATGAGGAGGATAGAGCAAAACCAATCTCCCTTTGTGCAGTCGCACTGAAATGTAGAGACGTTGCCCGTGTGACATTTTAGTACAACTGCACAAAACACTCTTAAGAAAAAAGTGATTTGTGCAGTTCACCAAAAGGTCGCAATAGCAACGAGTAGAAAGGAAACAATTACTGGCCAATAACAGTTGATGACACATGCGACGACAAAAAAGAAGCATATTCCTTGTCCTAAGGGAAGATAACAACACGGTTGTGTTTGTCTAAAACGGTGTGAGGACGAGAATGCAATATGGAAAGTACGCCGGACGAGCTATGTTTTGGGCAAAGAACTATGGAAGATCCACATGCAGCGACGTGGGAAGACGGGCAGTGGAGCAAGGCCGGAGGGGATACCTGGAGGTCGTCGGGATGTAACAAGGTGAGCGGCGGCGGGCGGAATCTGCGAGTAGGTGGCGTAGGCCCTGCCGCGCCGGAGCTTGGTCAGAGAGAACGGCGTGTACCGCAGATCGGGACGTGCTGCCTCGGCGCCGTCAAACGGAGAAACGATGCACTTCCTCCCTTTCCCCCGGCGGACGGGATGCGGCCGGATCAGTGACCAACGGTGAGAGAGAGAGGCCACCGCACTCCCTTTCCCCCGGCGGACGAGATGCGCCCGGATCAGTTACCAACGGTGAGAGAGAGAGAGAGAGGCCACCGCAGCCTTGTGTGAGATACTCTGAAGAGCGACAAACCAGGCAGGCAGGCTCCATTGTATATAGTGAGCGGACTACCTTTTTCTCCATAAAAATCGTTTTATATTCTGTGTACGTGCCATTGAGCGCTATAACTTTATTTAAAAATAACGTGGCAACATGTCAAGTCGAACTTTGTTTCTTGCATGCGTGGTACACGACTTCCCTAGGTAAACAACCACTACAGGCGTTCAAATTAGCACGTGGGCTGCCATTTCGTAAAGAAATGAGCTCCACCGTGTACCCGCGCGGGTGTGGCTGGGCACGAAGTGTGAGTACGTGCACGGTGCACCTATTCTCTTCTTGTATACGTACACCACCTACATGGGGTTGTGTGAGAGAGATACAAACCTAGAGAGATATAGTGTGTGGGTTCTTGAGAGTTTTTTTTGGGGGGGGGGTCAATCAGAAAATGTAACATATGCAATGTGTGTGAAATAGAGTCCTGGATATAACATATATATAGAGGGGGCGATCCACGAGAAGAGAGTGGAGGTATCATCGGCTTGAGGTGTCCATAGAATCGATGAGAGTGATGATGTGTGTGTGTGCGCGCGCGATCGATAAAGAGTGCCATCGAATTTGTGTGTGCCCACGTCAAAGATATAGAGTGGCTGGCCTACTGGAACGTGAGATGGGACATGTGCAGTTTGTCTCTGTGGCATGGATACCTACCTGCAGCGCTTGACTATCGGTGTGTGGTGGGGTATGAGGGAGGCCCAATTAACTAT
This sequence comes from Aegilops tauschii subsp. strangulata, assembly GCF_002575655.3. Lineage (NCBI taxonomy): Eukaryota > Viridiplantae > Streptophyta > Magnoliopsida > Poales > Poaceae > Aegilops > Aegilops tauschii. Next base: position 344,132,058 of record NC_053037.3, read on the forward strand.
AGAGGTACAATGGCTGGTATATGTGTGGAGGAGGAGAGAGTCCTACCTCATGTATTAAGGAGATCGATCTGCCTCATGTATTAAGGGAGATCGATCGACATCCATGCATATGTGCAGGAGAGGAATATGGTTGGGAGAGAGACAGTGCTAGAGTGTTGGAGGGGGTGGTAGTGGAGTTGCTTCTAACAAATGGTGGGATAGGCTTGCTAGACAAACGGAGGGCACTCCCGCAATATCAATAAGAGAAGAGATGGCTGCTTGTTGTCTGTGCACGTGCGTGTGAGAGACGGGTCAGGAGGCATGCACGAATGATGAGGGGGGACGATGTGGCTGTGGTAAGCAGACGTAACTACATAGGAAGATCAATCGCCCTTTGTTAGAGAAAGGAGAGACATAACTTGTGAGGTACGTCGATCGATGGGGGGGTAGTTAAAGTCGATCTAGGTATATGTTGGGAGATCGATCAGTATACATGCATGTGTGTGTTAGAAGCAAATGAGGCACGAGGAGAAGGATAGAGAGAGAGGGATGCATGTAGGAGGTGGTACGAGAGGCATACTATATCAAGGGGGGAGGAGTGTGCGAGTACGAGAACGATGAAAAGAGTGGTGGGAGTGAGGCATGGACGATGACAAGAGAAGAGGGGAAGCTTGTGTTTGTGCTAGGCACACCTGGCTAGAGAGGCATATCGATCGATGTGTGCCGTAAAGAAGGAGCTGGGGGCCTACACACACCGTGGGTGAATGACCTAAAGCGAAAAGACGAATTTGCGCGATGGAGCTAGAGAATGCTGAGGGAGGGTGAGAGGGATGCGGGCGTGTGCATGCACAAGAGAAAGTTAGCGCTAGCTACAAAGATAAGAGGGTTGTGTGGGTGTAAAAGACGAATAGAGATCATATATACTTCATTATAAAAAGCGAATTCGGATATTTGAAGAATTTATCATAGTGTTTCAAACCGACGCATGTGTGAATATATATAACGGTGATACACATGGTGTGGTTATGAACATGTTATACTACATTTAATATATTTTATCTCTACTCTTATAAAAACGGAGTTGTTGATGATGGTGTGCCTGCCATCCTGCATTATAGGCCGTCCGATTTATATCTGGCGGATAGCAAGGAAACTATGATGGTTGAAGTTGGCAACAATCATGATTGTAGATTCTTATTGAAATAGAGAAACGAATTCAAATTTAGTTCGAATTGCAGCGGTAGTATAGACATTTGGAATGCACTAAAATGTTGGTATGAGTAGGTTACATGCATTATACAGCAAGCGAAAAAATTTAATCGGACATACCATGGATTCATAGTCCCTCCTTCCATCTATATAGGGCGTAATGAGATTTTTAAGACCGCCTTTGACTATTGACAAGATTAATAGTACATGACATGCACAATGTGAAAATTATATCATTGAAATAACCTTTCACAGACGAATTTAATGGTGTGCTTCGTGTAAGTTGCATGTCATATATCATTGCTCTAATATTTGGTCAAAGATAGCATCGAAAAACGCATTAGGCCCTATATAGATGGAAGGAAGGAGTAGCTTTGAATAGCATTTGTATAGTAAAACGGGGCAAGACTCTCTCTTTGTGTGGTGTGAATAGTTTTATTTTTTTCATTTTCTTTTTGGTTGAGGGAAGTGCGAATTGATTTGGTACGTACAAGTACAATATTACTACATGTTAGGCTTGTCCCTAAAATTCAACCTGCGTCTTGTTATATCCCGAAAATTCAGATATCGTGCTCCCAAAACTGGCGCCTTCACAACCCGTGCCTTGCTATCCCGAAATTACAACGCGCGCGAAAACTCCCTCCAGCTGCCAAATCCCGACACGCGAAATCCCCCTTCTAACCCTGAGCCGAAAGGACCGCTAGTTCAAATCGGTGGGGGGTACTTTTGTAACACACCCTACATTTTGGACATGCGTGTGCCTAAGTCATGCTTCACCCCCTCCCATCGCCCCCTTTTCGCCATTCGAAATCCCGGGCCGCCATAACCTCTCCGCTCCATCCGCGAAACCCCACCCTCCTCCGTCCGCCACGTCACCGCTGCCCAGCCGGAGCCTCTTCCCCGATGACGTCGTCCACCGCAACAGCTCGACATCCCTCGTCCACCTCCCCGGATGAGGATCCGTCGTCCATCTCGCCGTCCCGCCGATTCAGCCGCCCCGTCCTCCACCTCCAAGGAGCTGCTCCAACGATCGCCTCGTCTATCGCGGCTGCTCCATCCCCACAGCGCTGCCTTAACCTGCTCCACCGGAACCGCAACATCCTCACCGACTCCTCGGACGAAGTCGAGGCCTACTCGGCGCCACCAAAGAGGTTGTACACTCATCGCATCGCACCTTCTCCTTAACTCGACCTCCCGGCGCCGACGGTGCTCCATCCCGCACCCCCATGGAGCGGCTACCTTGAAGCCGGCGCCGCGGGCGACATCTCCACGGCGGCTCTCCCCCAGTGCGAGGCCCCTTCGGCGGCGGCGTCCATACCAGCTGGATCTGCTGCTGCTGCTCCGGCTCTCGCTCGCTCGCTCGCGTTGCTGCTGCTGCTCCGGCTCTCGCTCGCTCGCCCAGCTGCTGCTGCTGCTCTCCCCCTCGCTCGTGCTGCTGCTCTGCTCCGATTAAGCCACACTTCAATCGACTGAATCGGCTTTTGGGTCAGTCGATTTTCAGGGGTTGGGGGGCTCGCCGGAGTTAAGGAAGAACCACCTGCAGCGGGGACGGGGGCTCGCCGGAGAGGTACCCCACTATCTATCTTAGGGTTCAGGGTGGGGGCGGGGGGCCTAGAGGGCTGGCCGGGGCGGTGATGGCGAGTTGTTTCGGGGCGGCGAGGCGGCGCTGGGGCCGGCGGTTCAGCCGGTGGTGGCTGGCGGCTCACGGGGGTGCAGATTGAAGATGAACTGCAGGCCCTCCCTAAACTACATGTCAAGTGCCTCTCTGCTACCATTGCGTTCAGTTTCGACAGTAGCATTCAGATTCCACAGTAAATTTCAGTTTCGACAGTTAAGTTCAGAGTCAACAGTTTTTACCTCATTTGTTGTAGTCAGGTGGTTTTTGGTGATGTTAATTTTACATCCATTTTACATCATCTATTGGAGATGCTATTAGAATCCCACTTGAGATTGACGATGTCTGTCTTGTGCTGCTTCAGCCTTGACGTCTTACGGCTCACCGGAGCTGCTCCAACGACAGAACGATCCATCACAACAGAGCAGTGCCCTAGACGCCGTCTACAGATTCCTCAGATCTTCCTCCACACCTCCGACAGCCACCTCTGCCTCAACTGCTTCAGCAACCAACCCAATGATGCTGAGGTCGACACGGCTACGACAAAGAGGTTGTACACTTGCTGCATCACTTATTACTATACGTTCACGTCGATCCATTAGGGCTATTTTGGTTCAATGGAAAAACGTCGATCCACTGGTTGTTACCATCACTCTAAATTTCTGCATGCTCTCCTTATATTGCATGTCAGATATTGTACACAGTCATGCTGAACATGTAGAGAAAAAGAGAAGAGTTTTGCGCGGCAATACAATGTCATGCAGACATCGCTCCATGGTGGGTTCAATGGCAAACCCTCCCCACCCCTCTCCAGATTGTAATCCAGAGGAAGATATCTGTTCTGAGGCGGATTCAGACGTCGCTGGCCACTCCTATTTACCCCCCAAGGTGTTTGCTCTACCTTGGCATGATGATGTTAGTCATATCATGCATATGTTGCCTTGCAGTGCCTACTTTTGACATCATATATATCATCTGCTTAGTTTAGACATGTTCTGTAATGCCACCTGTTTAGTTTCTATATCATATATGGGAATTATGCAGTCTCATGTCTTTCAGCCAGCCATAATATATGTGAAATGTGCAATGCCATCCTGTTTAACCAGGCATCATATATTTGAATGATATCTTGCCCATCCTTTTCTTCATTACATTTCCATTTGTCGACAATGTTTGTACATTAAACTACTCTTCCTGTGAATCAGCCATTTGGGTGGGAGATGGAAAAATCTGGAGTGAAAACAAGGCCTTCAGAGCAGACAGTGCTACCTGTCGAAGCAGATCTCTTGTTGGGTCCCGATAGCTCCTCAGAGATGGATTCAGAGACAGATGACCAGTCCTATTCCCCCACTGAGGCGTATGCTCTAACTTGGCAAGGTTATACTGCTCATATCATGCATACGGTGTCTTGCATTGCATAGTTTAGACATCATATACACAATATTCAACACCATGTTCTTAGTTCAGACATCATATCGAATGCCCTCTGTTTAGCATATAAATCACATATGTGAACTAAATGATGCGATCCTGATTACTTAGATAACATGTAGGTGAATTATGTCATGCGATCCTGTTTAGTTATTCATCATATCTTTGAATTATGTTATGCTATGCTATCCAATTTAGATAGACATCATATATGTGAAATTATGTCATGCTATCCGTTTTAGTTAAACAATAAACATGTCAACTATTTCATGCCGTCTTTTTTCCACACTATCTATTGCATCTGTCTCTCATACAATGTCTGTACATTCAACTATGTTTCCTGTTTATCAGCCATTTGAATTGGAGCGGGTGATGCCAGTATCTAGCGGACTAAAAACACGGTATTCAAATAAAATAGTGCTACCTCTTGGTGGAGATAGCACCCCGGTTGTAAATGCACAAGAACCAGCCCTACCACACATAACCCAAACTCTCGCAGATTGTACCCCTATTGCGATGGACAGAGAACCAGCTTCACCCAATCTAACCCCAACCCCAGCCGATAGTAACCCAGTTCCTGTTGACACAGCACCATCTCCACCACAGAGCGCCCAAACAAGAGTAGTTAGTAAGGCAGCTCCAGTGCCCAAAGGGCCAGTACTATCACGGCGAACCCCAACTCCACCAGTTAGTACGCCTATTCCTGTGGAGGAAGCACAACCAGCTAGTCGTAGTTTAGCATCTATCGCACTTGATGTTGTTAAATCGTATGAGCGTATCTTCCCATCTTGGAAATATTATACTGAAGATGAAGGAAAATGCGTGCAGGTGTTTGTCCAGGAGTTATGTGTAAGTAATGTTATTCATGGCAATTACTTTGCTTCGTCCCATACATCCTACCTCCATGATGGTCATAATACAGCAAATTTTCCCATTTTTCTCTATAGAGAAGGACCGATTTGGAAACTCAGGATGAGGTAACCTGTGCTAATACCTCTGCTATCTTCAAGAATGCTTGGTGGCAGTATCGGAATTACCTGAAGAAAACATACTTCACCGGCAAAGAAACTCATCAAATTCCCTTAGGTTCTCCTGAGACACATTTATTGGACGATGACTGGGAACGCCTTGTTCTGTACTGGTCCCGAACCAAGAATGTGGTAAGGTCTATGAGCTCATTTTCTATTTTTAAGTATTATATTCTTGCGTCTTACTGTACTCTGTTCATGTAGAACAAGTGCCTAAACCTGAAGAACAATTGTTCTAATTTAAGATTCCATTGCTATCATAGTTCAAAAAAGCGCTAGGCGTTAATTGTGCGTTTTGCCACCGCCTTGCGCTTTACTGACCAAAGCGCATGCTTATACGCAGTTATGCACAGATTATGCGTAGTTATGCGCAATGCGTTTTGCCAACGCCTAGAGCCTAGGCGCGCTTAAGCGCTCGCTTAGGCGCGCCTTTTTTAACTGTGATTGCTTTGCTCTTGTATCACTGTATTTACTCATACAAACTTATTTTTAAATTGAAGGATCCAATCGAAACTCCAATGGCACAGCAGGTATGTTCACGCATGTTTCTTTAACAGGTTTGCTCTTATCAATAGCTCTGTTGATTTCAATTTCAATTGTGTATACAGTTGACTTTCATATCATGCACATTACTAGCATCACAACAGAGCCAATAGTGTTGTTGTACATGTAGACCCGTGGTACCCATCTGAAATCTTGTTGTGCCGTGTAGTTTCCCACGCTTTGTATTCTTTTACTGCTGCTTTGTCTTGAACTGATATGATTTGAACCGTGTCTCAATTTTGATTTGGCAAGACAATGCAGTGACCATAGGACATAGATATATGTTTGTTTGATGCTTTTATTATGTACTAGTACTTGGCAATAGAAGACTTGGTAGTTTAATCCTGTCCACCTTACTAATGAACTGGTTCACCGAAATGAGTTTCACATACTAGTACATGCTAAACTTGTTATGTGTCTGCTTGTTTCTTCTTTTAGAATGCTGACAGAATATTGGGGAAGAGTGCCTTATTAAGCAATGGTAAAGGAAGTAATGCAGATAAGGTTCAGGATAGTGACACATCCTTGTTGGTCTCCAGCAAAGCTGATAAAACAGCTAAGGAAGACTATCTTGAAGACAGCGAGACAACCCCAAAGTCCTGTCTTGGTTTAGTGTTCGAGTTACTAGCCACTACCGCTTGCACAAGCTATTCAAACTCACTGTTTGAATCAGTTCAGTTTCTTGAGTCTCAACTACAAGCTGAAAGACATCGATCAGCTGTGCTGCAACAAGAAGCGGAAGGACTGCGGAAGTCCCTGGAGCATTCAGATGCATACTTTCTGGTGCAACAGCAAGCGTTGGAGGATTTTAGCGCCAAACAGGACAAAGCTAGTCAGCTTGCTAAGCTTGTTGCCAGCATGGTGGATACCCAGGATAACGTTTCTTGAGCTCTTCTGAAGTTGTTTCAGTTATGCTCTTGTTTTGCTGCCGCGTTTATTTGCACTGGTGGCCAATTTTGACGGCCAGTGTATGTAATGTGCTGCTTTGTTCCCTATATTTGCACTGGTGGCGAACTTTGATGCCCAGTGGATGTAACATGTGTAATAGCGGTAATAGGCTAGCGTTAATTGCTTGCTTATTTATTTCCTTATTGTCTTGTTTAGTTGTTTGCTTGTAGTCACTGCAGTTCTTTTTCTGTTGTTTTCTAGTGGCCACAATAGCCTATTTTTGGTAACTAGGCCAAAATAATCATGGCAACACACGGACTATTGTAACCATGGGCCTCCTGCAGGCCATATGATCCATGGGCCTTCGTCCGGCCGTAGGATCCATCGGCCTTCTATACGGGCCTTAGGGTCCATGGGCCTTCTACGGGCCGTAGGGTCCATGGGCCTTCTACGGGCCGTACGATCCATGGGCCTTCTATGGGTCGTACTATCCATGGGCCTCATACGGGCCGTAGGATCCATGGGCCTTCTACGGGGCGTATCATCATTTCGCCAATCATGGGCCGTACTATTCATGGACCATAACGGGTCGTTAATAGGCCGTATTTGATAACTCTATGAAAACAGCCCAACGGGTTTTTTTACATGAAAACGGCCCAACGTATTAATGGTCCGCAAACGGGCCGACTGTAACGACGGGCTGAATTTGGCCCACAAGCAGAAAATGACAGTAACGGGCCGTATGTAACCGAATGCTGCAAATGAGCCCAAGAATCAATGGGCCCTGAGAAGGCCGAAAGATAACTTGGGCTGGAAACGGCCCAATGGAATAACGGGCCGTTAATGGGTATAAAGTGATACACTGTTCATTACGGGGCAGTTTCACCACGGGTCGTTAATGGGCCAAGAGTTACAAAGGTCCTCATATGGGCCGAAAGAAGTCATGGGCCACACATGGGCCGGAAGTTAAAACGGGCTGAATCATATTGGACGGCCCAGATGACGCTACTGGGCCTAATTCGGATAGGGCGTAACGCGCCCTGGGTTAGCGGGCTGTAAATGGGCTATATGCGAATAGGCCGTTAACAGGCTTTCCGTGGGCCGGCCCGCCACCTTTTGACCAAGTCAAACGGGCTGGCCTTTTCACAGGAATGGGCCTCTGTTGGGCCGTGCCACGTGTCGCCGTATCATAGGCGCCTTCGGTCCAATGAGCGGATGACATCTGTCCCAACGGTGAGCCGACACGTGTTTCCTCCAGCCAATGATGATTTTACACGTGGAAAATCCCCATTGGTCGGGGCTGTTAACGGGTTATCGGATCCAAAACCCGACCCGATAGCTTAACGGTGTTCCGTTACGGTGGATGCCACGTGTCGGTCACCCTTGACGAAAGCACTTCTGTGACGCGCGATTTATCATCATGGAAGTGGACACTTCCGTGATGATAATTTTGGTAATGTCATGGAACACTTCTACGACAGCACAGGTATGACTATCTTGATTCTGTCATAAAATCGTCATGGATGTACATGCATGACAAAAAACGCGACCTACTGTGACAAACACGTATCATCACGGAAGTGTATTTTTTTGTAGTGGTACTTTAAACTCTTATGATCCGTGTACACATCACAACGATTTCCAATAAGGTAATGTCTCCAAGTCTTGGGCGCATGCACTACTGCTGCTAACTCCAAATCATGCGTGGCATAATTCAATTCGTGCGGTTTTAGTTGTCATGAGGCATACGAAACAACTCTTCTGTCCTGCATAAGCACACTTCCAAGTCCTAGGCGAGAGGTGTCGCAATACACTTGGAAATCCTTGTGTATATCCGGCAGAATCAGCACTGTGGCTGTAGTCAAATGTTTCTTTAACTCCTGAAAACTTGCCTCACATTCTTCCGTCCATTTAAATTTGGTATCCTTCTTCAATAACTCCGTCATTGGCTTTGCAATCTTGGAAAAATTCTCAATGAATCTTCGATAGTATCCTGCGAGTCCAAGAAAACTGCGGATCTCGCTAACTGAAGTAGGTGGCAACCATTCAGTGACTGACTGAACCATGGTGGGATCTACTGCTACACCTTCTCCTGATATAACATGTCCAAGGAATCCAACTTCCTTCAACCAAAACTCACATTTGCTGAACTTGGCATACAATTGGTGTTCCCAGAGTTTCTCGAGAACTAAACGCAAATGCTCTTCGTGCTCCTCCTCATTCTTCGAGTATACCATTATTTCATCAATGAACACCACGACAAACTTATCCAAATATTCCATGAACACTTTGTTCATCATGCTCATGAAATAGGCAGCGGCGTTAGTCAGTCCAAATGACATGACCATATATTCATACAACCCGTACCGTGTGGTGAATGTTGTCTTTGGTATATCCTTCTCTCGAATCTTCAGCTGGTGATATCCTGATCGCAGATCGATCTTTGAAAACACCTTAGCTCCTTGCAGTTGGTCAAACAAATCATTGATCATCGGCAGTGGGTATTTTTTCTTGATCGTCACCTCATTTAACGCACGATAATCAACAACCATTCTTAGAGACTTATCCTTCTTCTCAACCAAAAGCACTGGGGCTCCCCATGGTGATGAACTCCGTCGAATGTAACCTTTCTCCAATAACTCTTGATCTGCTTCTTAATCTCCTCCAGATCATTTGCGGGCATCCGATAGGGTCTCTTTGATATTGGCCCTGTACCTGGCAATAGCTCTATCAAAAACTCGATGTCACGATCCGGTGGCATGCCTGGTAACTCCTCTGGAAAAACATCCAGGTAATCCTTCACTACAGGCACTTCCTCCTGAACATCTCCCGTGAGGGTATTTACTTGGATCCTCCTAGGCGCATGCCTAGATACATACTTAATCCTTTTTCCCTCCAGGGTGGTGAGATAAATCGACTTACTAGCACAGTCAATGCTTTCTCCATACTTTGACATCCAGTCCATGCCTAATATCACATCCAATCCTTGTGACTCCAAAATTATTAGGTCTGACGGGAAAACATGGCTACCAATGATTAGGGGTATCTGGTCGCACCATCGACTAGCCATATACTCTGCTCCAAGTGAACTCACTAACAGAGGGGTCCTAAGGGTTTGGGTTGGTAGTTTAAACTTATCCACGAATCCCCTTGATATGTATGAATGCGATGCACTAGTATCAAAAAGAACAAGGGCAGTAAAAGACTTAACCAAAAACTTACCGATAACCGCGTCTGGCTGCTCTTCAACCTCCTCCACATTAACGAGGTTCACTTGTCCTTTGTTGAATGGATTGGGCTTCTTCCCAGCACTCCCATTACCGTTTCCATTCTTCGCTTCAGGGCACTCCGTGGCATAGTGTCCAGTCTTCCCGCACTTAAAGCAAGTAATGTGACTTAGATCTCTCTTGGCGGGTGTGGCTGGATTGGAGCGGTTCTGATTGTTGCTTGTTTCGTTCCTTGTCCCATTCTTAGAACCATTGTGGTTATGCGAACTTCCTCCGGTGTGGTTATGACCTCCATGGTTATGAACAAGTCCTCCCGAGTTCGGGGTTAGACGAGGCTTCTGCTGAGCTCCTGGGTAGTATCATCCTTGCCCATACTTCGTCTTACGGCTCTCAATCTGCTGCTGCTTCCCTTTAATCATAAGATCCTTATCTACCAACTCCTGGTAGTTGTTGAATGTTGCCCCCATCAACTGCATGCTCATCTCATCATTCAGCCCTTCCATAAACTTCTCCTGCTTTGCGGCATCTGTGGCCACATCATCAGGGGAATAGCGAGATAACTTGCTAAACTCATCCACGTACTGAGCTACAGTGCGGTTCCCCTGGCGGAAGTTGCGAAACTCACGTTTCTTCATATTCATAGCTCCAGCTGAGACATGGGCTGTGCGGAAAGCTTGCTGAAACTGATCCCAAGTGACGTTGGCTATGGGGAAAGTGGTCGTATAATTTTCCCACCATGAGGCTGCTGGTCCATCCAATTGATGTGCGGCAAAGCGCACCTTCTCAGCATCTGTGCAACCTGTGGTGGTCAACTCCCGTCCAATATGGCGTAGCCAATCATCAGCAACTAAGGCTCGGTGCTACTGGAAAATACCGGCGGCTGCAACCTCAGAAAGCGAGCTAAGTTGTCAACTAGAGGCGGGTTATTGTTGTTGTTGTTATTGCCTTGGTTCTGGACTAACAATTGCATCAAGGCATTCTGCTACTGGATCAACTGAGTGAGCTCCGGCGGGAAGGCAAATCCGGTGTCACGTCTCGGAGGCATCTGGTGGGTTTAGAGGGGAGAGATTAGAATAGAAAAGGGGTCTAGTGAGAAAGCACTACCCATATGCACATGAGACAAACACAATCATTTCACTCAATCAATCAAGCAAGGGCATACAAACGGTCTAGAACTATCATTAAAAGTGCTCAACTACTACTATATACATGGGGGAATACTACTAATTATTTGGTGGTCATCTAAAATATTTGATCGGTAGAAGACTCCATAATGTCTGCTCCAGCTTCGTCTTCAAAGTCATCTTCACTCGGGTCGGAGTCGGTGTCTTCGATGATGATGTAGTTCTCCGGGCAAGTGGAATCATCGTCCTCTCCTCCTGGCGCGGGGTCTCCCATGAATACTCCGATCTTCTTTATCAGGTCGCCATTCTTCTCCAATAGTGTTGCAATTTCCTCCTCATATCCATCGCGTGTAGACTTGAGTTCTTCTTCCAGCTCGATGATTCTTGTCTTCGCCTTCTTCAAATCTATCATGTCTGCGCACATCTAATTCTCCTGGCGTCGAATGTGCTGGTTTAACTCCTGGATGAAAGCTGCAATGGATTTGTCCTTCTTGGTGCTGACCATCTCCCATTGCTCGTCTCAGCGCCCACATATCTGATAAATAGTGTCCTTGAGATCCTTATGGTAGACTTCTCCAATGCGTCCCATGGTAATCTGGGCTGCCATGCTCTTGCCTAGACTCCAGGTGGGTGCTTCAAAAGAAAACTCTATGGGCTTAGTGGTTGGCGAGAACGCCCTTCCTGGAACTTGAACTTGAATCATCCAGCGCTCCTCTTCTGGTAAAGTGGCGTTGTAAGTCCCGGTGAAGCTTGGTATTCCGATGTTCAGATACCTAGTGACTTCCTTCAAGTGGCGTCCAAAGGGTGTGTCTTCATCCGGTTGTGCAAACTTGTTCTTCAAATCCGCCATCCTAACTAGTAGAAAATGGAGAGGAGTCAGAAATGAGTAGAGAAGAGTGACCAATGGCTTATCTTAGTGGTCGTGTCCTACACTCAGTGTGTGCTCTGATACCATCTTGTAGCGACCCGACCTCAAACGGTCAAGTCTATGTGCTTCAGTGTCATCCCTGGATCGGTAATGCTGACACACACAGTACTCGAAGGATTTATAACAGAGTAGCAATCACACACTTATTACATCGAATGTCTCAAGAGAGAACTTATTACAATAAATATGGCTTAAGGCCATCTAATACGATAACAGCGGAAGGCTTGGAAGATAAAGTGAGTCCATCAACTCCAACGGCATAGCTGAGCTGCACGGCAACGACCTAACGAACCTTACTCCTCGTCTGAAAAGTCTGCAACATAATACGTTGCAGCCCGGAAACGGGTCAGCACATGGAATATGCTGGCAACATAACACAGTAGAGCAAGAACAGAATAATGCTATCACTACATGCATATTTGACTGGTGGAAAGCTCTATGGTCATAGTTTTGCGAAAAGCCAATTTTTCCCTACAACAAAGGAATAAGTTTTATTTTAACTATCATGGTAGTTGAAACATCATTGAGAATGTTCCTCCAACTCAATCCCAATTAAAAGTAATTATCAACCCAACAATATTAATTTAGAGTGATGAGATACTTAGGATAATCCAAGTACTAGATACTCAAGATGTCCATAACCGGGGACACGGCTAACCATGATTAGATTGTACACTTTGCAGAGGTTTGTGCACTTTTCCCCACAAGACTCGATCGCCTCCGTTGGATTTCTCGCACTACATGGTGTTTGAGAAACGGATGACCGAGACACAGTCTTTCAGAAACATTAACTCTTTACTCCGGGCAGACCATACCAATCTACATCCCTCTACCTGCCGATCCACCTCTTCAAGAGCTCATGCAACTTACTCAACTATGCTAGAGCACATAATAGCTTGTGGCTGCACACGGAAGTTTCTAGCATGAAAATATCTTAGTTCCCTTTGAGCCTGGGTGGCGGACCTTAGGATTATCACACGGGTACTCCGGGATATCCTAAGACAACACTGGATTCTCCATGTGCCCGACAAGCAATCCACCCAGATGTGTATTAAAGTTGCCACCTTAAGTTGAACCATTAATTAATCATCTCACATCTATCATGGATTCACTCACCCAAACCACGTCTACGAGCATAGCGTATCAATATAAGCAATACGTAGAAGTAACTCCCAAGGGTTTGAATATAACAGGGCAATAGGTTCTACCTCATCAACTACTTCCCAATACCCACAAGTTAATCACATCCTAATCATGTAGTGTTTGAGGATTGGAACTAATGCATAAAAACTGGGTATGAAAAGAGTATGATCAATGTGTTACTTGCCTTGTTGACGATCCGCAAAACCTAGGGACTCGTAGTAGCACGCTTCGCACTCTGGGAATTCTATCGCAAACAAACAATAGCATACATAAGCATTCAAGCAAAGATGCATGGGCAAAACTCAAATAACAAGAATTGACCAGAAAGTTCAACTTAAGAACTCCGGTTTGCGAAAGAATCAAATCAAACGGAGCAACGAAACTCAAACTGCGAAAGAAACAAGATCCGTTTACTAATCTGAACTAAGGTCAAATTTTACAGTACCAAAATCGTGTTCAAGTTGATTAAACAGAAAGAGGGTTTCGAGACGAAGATCTAGGCGCTTGAATCGCCTGATTCCGATAAACGAGCGAAAAGGTAAACTGAAACGAAAATCGGATCAGAAATCGCGATCGAAAATAATCGCGAAAAATCCGAGAAAAAGAAGAACTGACGAACAGGCTAACGAACGAACGTTCGCTGTCTGCGGCTAATGAGTGAACACCGTCCGTTAAAACGAACGTCCGCTAAATAAACCAAACCGGGAAAAAAATAAAACCGATCAATTCTAAAAAACGAAAACTAGGTTTTCTAAAAAAAGGATCAGTTTAAAAATAAAACCGAACGACGACGGCGGCGGCGTATACCTCCGGCGAGGCTCCGGCGGGGTCCGGCTGCGGGCGGGTGGCGCGGGGCGGCGACGGCAGGCGGCAGCGGCGGCAAACGGCGACGGCGGGCGGTGCTAGGCGGCGGCGGCTGCAAGCGGCGGCGGTGGCGGCTTTGGCAAGCGGCGGGGTGGGTCGGGTCATGGTGGTGGGGGTTCGGGGCGGTGTATATAAGGAGGGGGCGGCTGGCTTGGGGAGGGAGCAAGGTGGCACGGGGACAGAGTCCCGGTCGGACTCGGCGACGGCGGCAGCAGTCGCGGTCTCCTGGAGGGAGACGGCGGCGCGGGGCGGTTGGGCTTCGGCCCAGCCGGGCGCTGAAGAGATTTTTTTAATATAAATAATTTTGCCGAAACTTAAATAAATCCTAGAAAATAAAATAAAATCTAAAAATGCCAAAACAAATTTTCACCGTCTAAATAAAATATTTAGAACGAGATGAACATTTTCTTGGCCCTAAAATGCAATTTGGATAAACGTGCAATTTTTCTAATTCAAATAAAATAGCAATAAACTCCGAATAAAATCAAATATTTGATTTTAATATTTTCCTCCAATATTTCAATTATTTTGGAGAAGTCATATTATCTCCTCTCATATATTTTAATATGAAATATTTTCGGAGAGAAAAATAATTAAAACCAATAATCCTCGTTTCAATATTTGATAAAACTCAAATATGAAAACAGGGAAATCTCCAACTCTCTCCGAGGGTCCTTGAGTTGCTTAGGATTTCGAGGATCGCGAAATGAAATGCAATAAAATATGATATGCATGAATGATCTATGTATAACATTCCAAGTTGAAAATTTGGGATGTTACAACCTCAATTCCATTTTTTTATAGTTTCCTTTTATAAAACAAACTAGTGATAAACAAGAAACTAAAAGATTTGACTGCAAGATCTAAAGATATACCTTCAAGCACTCACCTCCCCGGCAACGGCGCCAAAAAAGAGCTTCGTTGACGGGATGTGAGTGCCGCTTACCTAACCTCCCCTCGGGGCACCCCCCCCCAGGTGCTGCTCTGGCCCATTGGATGTCTTGTGTTCCATAAAAATCCACAAAAAGTTTCACGTTGTTTGGACTCCGTTTGATATTGATTTCCTGCAATGTAAAAAACAAGCAAAAAACAGCAACTGGCACTGGGCACTAGGTCAATAGGTTAGTCCCAAAAAAAGATATAAAGTTGTTATAAAATGATTGTAAAACATCCAAGAATAATAATATATTGGCATGAATACTTCATAAATTATAGATACGTTGGAGACGTATCAGGGTGCTATGAGGGAAGCACCAGCAGGGTAGCGGGCGATGGGGACTCCAAATTTTCCTGAGCACAGTAATTTGTATGAGTGAAACAAAGATACGGAAAGAAAATTAATGACACAGTGAGATTAATTTAAGAGATATGATCATGGAATAACATAGGGGATTACTTACTTGCTCATACATGAGACTTCAGTGCCGTTGATGGCAAGATAGGAGCAGGGGGCTTGTCTACGACAAAGTGTGGCAAGAGATATGTGATTCTTTAAGGTGGATACGCTGGAGATGATGGTACCATATCGGCCGTGGCACATCCGCTACCGCCTAGAGGCAGGGAGCTTCAGTTCAATGGATCCTTCTGCTTAATTTAGTATGTCCAACATGTTGATGGTAAATCTACGGGGCAGCAGTAGGCGACGTATGGTCGACGGCTGGAGGCTTCAAATTCGTCACCTTTAGCACCTTGATTTGTCGACGACAAAACCGAAATAATCTTCTAGAGCAAGGACACTAGATGTGGTGGAGGGTACGGGAAAAAGACAGACATGTTACTTATGGAAAAACAGCTCAACCCATTATTTTGGAATTTCTTTGGTTGATAAGATGAAGAAGAAGACGATCTGGCACAAAAGAAAGAGGAAGACGGTCTGGCATAAAAGAAAGAGGAAGATGACATGCCCCGAAATATTAATAGTGAAAGAGTCGATTGGTGGTGGAGCAACTGAAGAGACATAGCCACATATGGCCAAATGCTGAAGCCGAAGCTCTACATTTCCTTCTTTAAACACTAATAACATCTGTGTATAACATGACTTCACCACTTGTAGGAAAATTCAATAGTGGGACAACTATTTTGGAATAAAAGTTTTTTTTCTGAGATGAGGTGGCATGTGTGGGGCACATGTGGTGAGGTGGATAGCTTGCATGTGAAGAGAAATAAGATAGTGGGGATGAACTATTTAGGTATTATAGATTTTATGTCATTCAAACACTGCCACTGTGTTGTTGCAGTTATATTTAGCTTCCTCATAAAATGGTCAATTTACTATTATAGTACATGACTAGGAACTTGTAGTGTTGTTGCAGTTAATTATAGCTTGTGATTTTCTTGAATTTGGTTGTTATCTTAGTAGCAATTAATTCATTTGCACATTGATCTTTTTTAGAAGATATGTCATAATCAACATGTTTCTTCAGTTTTTCAAAATATGTATGTGATGATTTTCTATGTTGCTAGAAACCCATTTTCCTTACAATTGTAACTGATTTAGTTTTAAATATTATAGGATGAACGAAAATGTTCTTACCTGGAGTGGGTTGATCAAGAGTGGCCACAACCTTTGAAGATGTGCTTAGCAAAGCTCTGGAGCATGTATGAGGAAGAGAATAGAGATAAGCTTAGATAAAATGTTGTCAATGCTAAAGAATATTTCAAGATACGGGAAAAAAGAGGAAGATGGTGTTTGCGAAGGAGGAGGCACTTTCCCAGTTGGTCAGTGTAGAACAGGCTCTTACTGAACTGAAAGCAGAGGTGGAGAAGACGAATTTGGCTGATCATGCATCAGTCAATTAGGGAAATGAATATATTGTTCTAATATTGTGCTCAACACACTTTGTGCTTATGAAGGTGAACTAGCTATATGTTGTACTATGTTGTTGTCACGTAGCTATCGTACTGTGATGTTAAAACATATTTGTGTGCCCGATATGAAAGTGGTAAACAACCGTTCGATATGAAATTTGAATTTGCTTGATACTGGAAGTATTAATAGTAAACTAGTAAACCTGCTAACTGATACGTCCATTTTGCATCATGCTTTTATATCGATATGTATTGCATTATGGGTTGTTATTACACATTATGTCACAATACTTATGACTATTCTCTCTTATTTTACAAGGTTTACATGAAGAGGGAGAATGCCGGCAGCTGGAATTCTGGGCTGAAAAAGGAGCAAATATTAGAGACCTATTCTGCACAACTCCAAATGTCCTGAAACTCCACGGAAGTTATTTTTGGAAATAATAGAAAATACTGAGCGAAGAAAATACCAAAGGGGGCCCACACCCTGGCCACGAGGGTGGGGGCGCGCCCCCTGCCTCATGGGCCCCCTGGTGGCCCTCCCGTGCCCATCTTCTGCTATATGAAGTCTTTCGTCGGAGAAAAAAATCAGAAGAAAGCTTTCGGGACGAGACTCCGCCGCCACGAGGCGGAACCTTGGCAGAACCAATCTAGGGCTCTGGTGGAGCTGTTCTGCCGGGGACACTTCCCTCCGGGAGGGGGAAATCATCGCCATCGTCATCACCAACGATCCTCTCATTGGGAGGGGGTCAATCTCCATCAACATCTTCACCAGCACCATCTCCTCTCAAACCCTAGTTCATCTCTTGTATCCAATTCTTGTCTCTAAGTCTGAGATTGGTACCTGTAGGTTGCTAATAGTGTTGATTACTCCTTGTAGTTGATGCTAGTTGGTTTATTTGGTGGAAGATCATATGTTCAGATCTATTATGCATATTAATACCCCTATGATAATGAACATGAATATGCTTTGTGAGTAGTTACGCTTGTTCCTGAGGACATGGGAGAAGTCTTGCTATTAGTAGTCATGTGAATTTGGTATTCGTTCGATATTTTGATGAGATGTATGTTGTCTTTCCTCTAGTGGTGTTATGTGAACATCGACTACATGACACTTCACCATTGTTTGGGCCTATAGGAAGGCATTGGGAAGTAATAAGTAGATGATGGGTTGCTAGAGTGACAGAATCTTAAACCCTAGTTTATGCGTTGCTTCGTAAGGGGCTGATTTGGATCCATATGTTTCATGCTATGGTTAGGTTTACCTTAATACTTCTTTTGTAGTTGCGGATGCTTGCAATAGGGGTTAATCATAAGTGGGATGCTTGTCCAAGTAAGGACAGCACCCAAGCACCGGTCCACCCACATATCAAATTATCAAAGTACCAAACGAGAATCATATGAACGTGATGAAAACTAGCTTGACGATAATTCCCATGTGTCCTCGGGAGCGTTTTCCTTCATATAAGAAATTGTCCAGGCTTGTCCTTTGCTACTAAAAGGATTGGGCCATCTTGCTGCACTTTATTTACACTTGTTACTTGTTACCCGTTACAAATTATCTTATCACAAAACTATCTGTTACCTATAATTTCAGTGCTTGCAGAGAATACCTTACTGAAAACCGCTTGTCATTTCCTTCTGCTCCTCGTTGGGTTCAACACTCTTACTTATCGAAAGGACTACGATAGATCCCCTATACTTGTGGGTCATCAAGACTCTTTTCTGGCGCCGTTGCCGGGGAGTGAAGCGCCTTTGGTAGGTGGAATTTGGTAAGGAAAAATTTATATAGTGTGATGAAATTTACTGTCACTTGTTACTATGGAAACTAATCCTTTGAGGGGCTTGTTCGGGGTATCTTCACCCCGACCAGTAGAGCAAATAGTTGCTCCTCGACCCACTGAACCTACTGAAAATGAAAATGTCTACTTTGAAATTCCTTCGGGTATGATAGAGAAACTGCTAGCCAATCCTTTTGCAGGAGATGGAACATTGCATCCCGATTTACACTTAATCTATGTGGATGAAGTTTGTGGATTATTTAAGCTTGCAGGTATGCCCGATGATGTTATCAAGAAGAAGGTCTTCCCTTTATCTTTGAAGGGAGATGCATTGACATGGTATAGGCTATGTGATGATATGGGATCATGGGACTACAAACGGTTGAAATTGGAATTCCATCAGAAGTTTTATCCTATGCATCTTGTTCATCGTGATCGCAATTATGTATATAATTTTTGGCCTCGCGAAGGAGAAAGCATCGCTCAAGCTTGGGGGAGGCTTAAATCAATGTTATATTCATGCCCCAATCATGAGCTCTCAAGAGAAATGATTATTCAAAAATTTTATGCTCGGCTTTCTGACAACAATCGCTCCATGCTCGATACTTCTTGTACTGGTTCTTTTATGATGAAGACTATTGAATTCAAATGGAATTTATTGGAAAGAATTAAATGCAACTCTGAAGATTGGGATCTCGACGAAGGTAAGGAGTCAGGTATAACACCTAAGTTTGATTGTGTTAAATCTTTTATGGATACCGATGTTTTCCGTAAATTTAGCACTAAATATGGACTTGACTCTGAGATAGTAGCTTCTTTTTGTGAATCCTTTGCTACTCATGTTGACCTCCCTAAGGAGAAGTGGTTTAAATATCATCCTCCCATAGAAGTAAAAGTAGTTGAACATATTAAAGTTGAAGAAAAGACTATCACTTATAATGATCCTATCATTCCTACTGCTTATGTTGAGAAACCACCTTTTCCTGTTAGGATAAAGGATCATGCTAAAGCTTCAACTGTGGTTCATAAAAGTAATATTAGAACTTATACACCTCCTGAGCAAGTTAAAGTTGAACCTAGTATTGCTATTGTTAAAGATCTCTTGGCTGATAATATTGATGGGCATGTTATATACTTCTGTGATGAGACTGCTAGAATTGCTAAGCCTGGTGCTAAAGATAAACATAGACCTATTGTAGGCATGCCTGTTATTTCTGTTAAAATAGGAGATCATTGTTATCATGGCTTGTGTGATATGGGTGCTAGTGCTAGTCCAATACCTATTTCTTTATATCATGAAATTATGCATGATATTGCACCCGCTGAGTTAGAAGAAATCGATGTTACCATTAAGCTTGCCAATAGAGATACTATTTCACCAATTCGGATTGTTAGAGATGTTGAAGTCTTGTGTGGAAAAACTAAATATCCTGCTGATTTTCTTGTTCTTGGTTCCCCACAAGATAGCTTTTGTCCCATTATATTTGGTAGACCCTTCTTGAATACTGTTAATGCTAAGATAGACTGCGAAAAGGATGTTGTTACTATTGGTTTGGATGATATGTCTCATGAGTTTAATTTCTCTAAATTTCGTAGACAACCCCGTGATGAGGAATTTCCTAGTAAAGATCAAGCAATTGGTCTTGCTTCTATTGCCGTGCCTCCAAGTGATCCTTTAGAATAATATTTGCTAGACCATGAAAATGATATGTTTATGAATGAAAGAAGGGAAATAGATGAAGTATTCTTTAAACAAGGACCTATTCTGAAACACAACTTGCCTGTTGAAATCCTAGGGAATCCTCCTCCACCCAAGGGTGATCTCGTGTTTGAGCTTAAACCATTACCCAATACTCTTAAATATGCGTATCTTAATGAAAAGAAGATATATCCTATTATTATTAGTGTTAACCTTTCAGAGCATGAAGAAGAGAAATTATTGAAAACTCTAAAGAAGCACCGTGCTGCTATTGGATATACTCTTGATGATCTTAAGGGCATTAGTCCCACTCTATGCCAACACAAAATAAATTTGGAAAAAGACGCCAAACCAGTTATTGATCACCAACGACGGCTAAATCCTAAGATGAAAGAAGTGGTAAGAAAGGAAATATTAAAGCTCCTTGAGGCAGGTATTATTTATCCCGTTGCTGATAGTCAGTGGGTAAGTCCTGTCCATTGTGTCCCTAAGAAGGGAGGTATTACTGTTGTTCCTAATGATAAAGATGAATTGATTCCGCAAAGAATTATTACAGGTTATAGGATGGTAATTGATTTTCGCAAATTAAATAAAGCTACTAAAAAAGATCATTACCCTTTTCCTTTCATTGATCAAATGCTAGAAAGATTATCCAAACATACACATTTTTGCTTTCTAGATGGTTACTCTGGATTCTCTCAAATACCTGTGTCAGCTGATGATCAAGCAAAGACCACTTTTACTTGCCCTTTCGGCACTTTTTCTTATAGACGTATGCCTTTTGGTTTATGTATGCACCTGCTACCTTTCAAAGATGCATGATGGCTATATTCTCTGACTTTTGTGAAAAGATATGCGAGGTTTTCATGGACGATTTCTCCGTTTATGGATCCTCTTTTGATGATTGCTTGAGAAACCTTGATCGAGTTTTGCAGAGATGTGAAGAAACTAATCTTGTCTTCAATTGGGAGAAGTGCCACTTTATGGTTAAAGAAGGTATTGTCTTGGGGCATAAAATTTCTGAAAGAGGTATTGAAGTTGATAAAGCTAAGGTTGATGCTATTGAAAAGATGCCATGTCCTAAGGACATCAAAGGTATAAGAAGTTTCATTGGTCATGCCGGTTTTTATAGGAGGCTCATTAAGGACTTCTCAAAAATTTCTCGGCCTCTGACTAATCTCTTACAAAAAGATATACCTTTTGTCTTTGATGATGATTGTGTAGAAGCATTTGAAATACTTAAGAAAGCATTAATTTCTGCACCTATTCTTCAGCCACCTGATTGGAATTTACCCTTTGAAATTATGTGTGATGCTAGTGATTATGCTGTAGGTGTTGTTCTAGGGCAAAGAGTTGATAAGAAATTAAATGTTATTCAATATGCTAGTAAAACTCTAGACAATGCCCAGAGAAATTATGCTACTACTGAAAAAGAATTCTTAGTAGTTGTATTTGCTTGTGATAAGTTCAGACCTTATATTGTTGATTCTAAAGTAACTATTCACACTGATCATGCTACTATTAAATATCTTATGGAAAAGAAATATGCTAAACCTAGAATTATTAGATGGGTTCTCTTGCTACAAGAATTTGATTTGCATATTATTGATAGAAAGGGAGCTGAGAACCCCGTTGCAGACAACTTGTCTAGGTTAGAAAATGTTCTTGATGACCCACTACCTATTGATGATAGCTTTCCTGATGAACAACTAAATGTCATAAATGCTTCTCGTACTGCTCCATGGTATGCTGATTATGCTAATTACATTGTTGCTAAATTTATACCACCTAGTTTCACATACCAGCAAAAGAAAAAGATTTTCTATGATTTAAGACATTACTTCTGGGATGAACCACATCTTTATAAAGAAGGGGTAGATGGTGTTATTAGACGTTGTGTACCTGAGCATGAACAGGAACAGATCCTACGCAAGTGTCACTCCGAAGCTTATGGAGGGCACCACGCTGGAGATAGAACTGCACATAAGGTATTGCAATCTGGTTTTTATTGGCCTACTCTCTTCAAAGATGCTCGTAAGTTTGTTCTATCTTGTGATGAATGTCAAAGAATTGGTAATATTAGTAGACGTCAAGAAATGCCTATGAATTATTCACTTGTTATTGAACCATTTGATGTTTGGGGCTTTGATTATATGGGACCGTTTCCTGCCTCTAATGGATACACATATTTTAGTTGCTGTTGATTACGTTACTAAGTGGGTAGAAGCTATTCCAACTAGTAGTGCTGATCATAACACCTCTATTAAGATGCTTAAAGAAGTTATTTTTCCGAGGTTTGGAGTCCCTAGATATTTAATGACTGATGGTGGTTCACATTTTATTCATGGTGCTTTCCGTAAAATGCTTGCTAAGTATGATGTTAATCATAGAATTGCATCTCCTTATCACCCACAGTCTAGTGGTCAAGTAGAATTGAGTAATAGAGAACTCAAATTAGTTTTGCAAAAGACTGTTAATAGATCTAGAAAGAATTGTTCCAAGAAACTTGATGATGCATTATGGGCCTATAGAACTGCATATAAAAATCCTATGGGTATGTCTCCGTATAAAATGGTTTATGGAAAAGCATGTCACTTACCTCTCGAACTAGAACATAAGGCATATTGGGCTATTAAAGAGCTCAATTACGATTTTAAACTTGCCGGTGAGAAGAGGTTATTTGACATTAGCTCACTTGATGAATGGAGAACCCAAGCCTATGAGAATGCCAAGTTGTTTAAAGAAAAAGTTAAAAGATGGCATGACAAAAGGATACAAAAATGTGAGTTTAATGTAGGTGATTATGTGTTGCTATACAACTCTCGTTTAAGATTTTTTGCAGGGAAACTTCTCTCTAAATGGGAAGGTCCTTACGTTATCGAAGAGGTCTATCGTTCCGGTGCCATAAAAATCAACAACTTCAAAGGCACAAATCCGAAGGTGGTGAACGGTCAAAGAATTAAACATTATATCGCGGGTAATCCTATAAATGTTGAAACTAATGTTATTGAAACCGTAACCTCGGAGGAATACATAAGGGACACTTTCCAGAACGTTTCAGACTCCGAAAAGGAATATGTACGTGGTACGGTAAGTAAACCGACTCCAAAACTGTTCTAATGGCAATTTTTCTCCGTTTTGGAATATTTAGAAGAATAGAAAAATAAGAAGCAGTCCAGGAAGGACACGAGGCTTCCACGAGGGTGGGAGGCACGCCCCCCTGCCTCGTGGGCACCTCTTGTGCTCTCCGGACTCCGTTTTCTTGCACGATACGTATTTTGGTCAGTAAAAATTCATTATATAATCTCCTGAAGGTTTTGACTCTCTTATCACGCAAATATCCTCTGTTTTCATTTTGAGCTGTTTTCTGTAGCAGATTTGCAGCAAGATGTCATCTCAGGACTCCAACGGAGAGAGCTACGTCTCACACCTCATTCTGACCCAAAGATCTATGGGAATCTATCTCCTTGTGGTCGAACTACGGATGAGGAGGAGGATGCTCATCTAATGAGGATCAATGATTCAAGCTCAGAGGAGGAGGATGTCCCTCTACCTCAACCTGGGGATATGCGCGTGAAGTTCAAGAAGTCTAGTCTCCCTAAGAGGGCTAAATTATCTCACAGATCTATTCCTTCTCGTTTTTGGCAGAAAAGCAAAGGAGATTTATGTGACAAGATCTTCAAGCTGGAGTCGGAGGTCGATGATTTAAAGGAGGAAATTGCTATTCTCAATTATAATATGAAGAAGCTGAAGGCACAATTATCCCCATCACCACCTCTGAAGAAGGAAACATAATCACATGGGTATGGGCACTCCCCTTGGCAACCGCCAAGCTTGGGGGAGGTGCCCCGGTATCGTATCACCATCACACTCTATCTTCACCATTTTTCTTAGTTCGATCCTTTTAGTAATATCTTGATCTAGTAGAATAAAGTTTTTGGTATGATCTAGTTTTGCTTTATGATCCCTCTATGTAATCGAGTCCGTGAGCTATATATAATACAGATTAGTGTTGAGTCAAGGGCTTGATTATCTTGCCATGATCTTGAATGAGTAAAAGAAAAAAAGAGATAAAGAGATCATATTGATCTTATGAAGAGTAATAACTTCACATAGAAAGAGTATGATGATTAAAAGTTGTTGAGAGTTGACATACATAGTTTTGGTCATCGTTGCAATTAATAGGAAGTAATAAAGAAAGAGAGGTTTCACATATAAATATACTATCTTGGACATCTTTTATGATTGTGTGCACTCATTAAAATATGACATGCTAAAGAGTTGATGTTGGACAAGGAAGATAACGTAATGGGTTATGTTTTCTTATATCTGAGATAAAGTATATTGTCATGGATAATCCAACATGTTGAGCTTGCCTTTCTCCCTCATGCTAGCCAAATTCTTTGCACCAAGTAGAGATACTACTTGTGCTTCCAAATTCCCTTAAACCCGGTTTTGTCATGAGAGTCCACCATATCTACCTATGGATTGAGTAAGATCCTTCAAGTAAGTTGTCATCAGTGCAAGCAATAAAAATTGCTCTTTAAATATGTATGACTTATTAGTGTGGGAGAAAATAAGCTTTATACGATCTTGTGATGTGGAAGAAATAAAAGCGACGGACTGCATAATAAAGGTCCATATCACAAGTGGCAATATAAAGTGACGTACTTTCGCATTAAGATTTTGTGCATCCAACCCCGAAAGCGCATGACAACCTCTCCTTCCCTCTGCGAAGGGCCTATCTTTTACTTTTATCTTCTACCTTATGCAAGAGTCATGGTGATCTTCACCTTTCCTTTTTACATTTTATCCTTTTGCAAGCACATTGTGTTGGAAAGATCCTGACATATATATCCAATTGGATCTAAGTTGGCATGAACTATTATTCTTGACATTACCCTTGAGGTAAAAGGTTGGGAGGCGATTAAAACCTCATAACCACAAGTATTGCGTGAGTGTTAGCAATTGTGAAAGACTAAATGATAGTTGAGTATGTGGACTTGCTGAAAAGCTCTTATGTTGACTCTTTCTGATGTTATGATAAATTGCAATTGCTTCAATGACTGAGATTATAGTTTGTTGGTTCTCAATGAAGTTTCTGATTCACACTTGACATTGTGGATAGATTGTTACTTTATCATAAGAAATAATATGACAATATCCATATATGTTGCTGTTATAAGAATGATCATGATGCCCTCATGTCCGTATTTTATTTTATCGACACCTCTATCTCTAAACATGTGGACATATTTATCGCTATCGGCTTCCGCTTGAGGACAAGCGAGGTCTAAGCTTGGGGGAGTTGATACATCCATCTTGCATCATGCTTTTATATCGATATTTATTGCATTATGGGCTGTTATTACACATTATGTCACAATACTTATGCCTATTCTCTCTGATTTTACAAGGTTTACATGAAGAGGGAGAATGCCGGCAGCTAGAATTCTGGGCTGGAAAAGGAGCAAATATTAGAGACCTATTCTGCACAACTCCAAAAGTCATGAAACTCCACGGAAGTTATTTTTGGAAATAATAGAAAATACTGAGCGAAGAAAATACCAGAGGGGGCCCACACCCTGGCCACGAGGGTGGGGGCGCGCCCTACCCCCTGGGTGCGCCCCCTGCCTCATGGGCCCCCTGGTGCCCCTCCGATGCCCATCTTCTGCTATATGAAGTCTTTCGTCCGAGAAAAAAATCAGAAGAAAGCTTTCGGGACGAGACTCCGCCGCCACGAGGCGGAACCAATCTAGGGCTCCGGCGGAGCTGTTCTGCTGGGGACACTTCCCTCTGGGAGGGGGAAATCATTGCCATCGTCATCACCAACGATCCTCTCATCGGGAGGGGGTCAATCTCCATCAACATCTTCACCAGCACCATCTCCTCTCAAACCCTAGTTCATCTCTTGTATCCAATTCTTGTCTCTAAGTCTGAGATTGGTACCTGTAGGTTGCTAGTTGTGTTGATTACTCCTTGTAGTTGATGCTAGTTGGTTTATTTGGTGGAAGATCATATGTTCAGATCTATTATGCATATTAATACCCCTCTGATAATGAACATGAATATGCTTTGTGAGTAGTTACGCTTGTTCCTGAGGACATGGGAGAAGTCTTGCTATTAGTAGTCATGTGAATTTGGTATTCGTTTGATATTTTGATGAGATGTATGTTGTCTTGCCTCTAGTGGTGTTATGTGAATGTCGACTACATGACACTTCACCATTGTTTGGGCCTAGAGGAAGGCATTGGGAAGTAATAAGTAGATGATGGGTTGCTAGAGTGACAGAAGCTTAAACCCTAGTTTATGCGTTGCTTCGTAAGGGGCTGATTTGGATCCATATGTTTCATGCTATGGTTAGGTTTACCTTAATACTTCTTTTGTAGTTTTGGATGCTTGCAATAGGGGTTAATCATAAGTGGGATGCTTGTCCAAGTAAGGACAGCACCCAAGCACCGTTCCACCCACATATCAAATTATCAAAGTACCGAACGTGAATCATATGAACGTGATGAAAACTAGCTTGACAATAATTCCCATGTGTCCTCGGGAGCGTTTTCCTTCATATAAGAAATTGTCCAGGCTTGTCCTTTGCTACAAAAAGGATTGGGCCATCTTTCTGCACTTTATTTACACTTGTTACTTGTTACTCGTTACAAATTATCTTATCACAAAACTATCTGTTACCTATAATTTCAGTGCTTGCAGAGAATACCTTACTGAAAACCGCTTGTCATTTCCTTCTGCTCCTTGTTGGGTTCAACACTCTTACTTATCGGAAGGACTACGATAGATCCCCTATACTTGTGGGTCATCACTAACTCGGTCAATGGCACCTTACAAATGTTTCTAGCAGTAAACGCCTGTGTGATGGATAGCCCAATGTCATACATTTTCTTCATCGAATCGTGTGTGATATACTTGAATAACGCAGACGGTTAACTGAGGCAGAGCGTCTATGATCGCTACACCTATCACAGACGAGGCTATACAGAAAACTATGTGTGTTGTGGTATGCCACACAAACATTTGTTCCATAATTATTGTGTGGGATGGCAAGACGATCTCCCACGGCTTGTCCTACGAAGGTGTCTGCATTATCTCCCTCGATCGCACACTAACGGAAAATTGTGTGTGATGTGCATACGACAGAAACGTTTGTCTGGGACTCACTGTGTGGGATGTACATACGAACGGAAATGATTGGGCCTGTATAATTTTCTACAATGGCTCGCCCGATCGCACGAGAACTCTTTTTTCCCCACGTATGTGGCCGAACGACCTATCACCGACGATTTCTGGGTCATGTGGGATGGACCCCCTATCGCACACACAGGCAAGGCGACGGTTTAAAACTCTATCGTGGAAAGGGGTTAAAACCCATTTGTATAGGATGTCATTGCACCAGTGTACTACTATCAGATTTAATCTTGGCAACTGGCGAGAACAAGGGGATTAAAAACACTTTTTCTGTTGTTGGGTGCAAGCATTTGTTTGGTGTGTGTGCATGTACCGTTTATCTTGTCCGTGTGGTGTCTCCTATTGGTTTGATAAATCTTGGTTCTTAACTGAGGGAAATACTTTTTGCTACTACACTATTTCACCCTTCCTCTCCGGGAATCCCAACGCCTATCACAAGTAGCAGTCATCCAACCCTATACTATAAATATTTCGCTCTATTGACTTAAAAATAGATTATTAGCTTTTAGTTTGGCGGAAGGCTACTAATCAGTGCATACATAGCCTCTGCCAAATCTAGCCCGGCTAAGGGCCTGTTCTGAAACCATCTAGCTTCTACAAAACTTCCCATATCAAGCTTCTTACATTGATTCTTGCTTGAGATGGCGAACAGAAAAACGTTCTAGAGCTGCGGCAGCTCCTCCCAATGCTTGGATGAACTGGCAGCCAAGCTGGGGCGTTGAAGCCTGCTGGTTGCCATGTTGGCCGACTGAAGGAAATATGCCCTAGAGGCAATAATAAAGTTTTTATTTTATATTTCCTTATTCATGATAAAGGTTTATTATTCATGCTAGAATTGTATTGATCGGAAACTTAAATACACGTGTGAATACATAAACAATACCGTGTCCCTAGTGAGCCTCTACTATACTAGCTCGTTGATCAAAGATGGTTAAGGTTTCCGAACCATAGACATGTGTTGTCATTTGATAACGGATCACATCATTAGGAGAATGATGTGATGGACAAGACCCATCCGTTTAGCTTAGCATATGATCGTTCAATTTATTGCTACGACTTTCTTAATGTCAAATACATGTTCCTTCGACCATGAGATCATGCAACTCCCGGATACCGGAGGAATACCTTGTGTGCTATCAAACATCACAACGTAACTGGGTGATCATAAAGATGCTCTACAGGTATCTCCAAAGGTGTTTGTTGAGTTGGCGTGAATCAAGATTGGGATTTGTCACTCCGTGTATCGGAGAGGTATCTCTGGGCCCTCTCGGTCATACAGCATCACAAGAAGCTTGCAAGCAAAGTAACTAAGGAGTTAGTTACGAGATGATGTATTACGGAACGAGTAAAGAGACTTGCCGGTAACGAGATTGAACTAGGTATGAAGATATCGATGATCAAATCTCGGGCAAGTAACATACCGATGGACAAAGGGAATTACATATGTTGTCATAAGGTTCGACCGATAAATATATTCGTAGAATATGTAGGAGCCAATATGGGCATCCAGGTTCCGCTATTGGTTATTGACTGGAGAGGTTTCTCGGTCATGTCTACATAGTTCTCGAACCCGTAGGGTCCGCATGCTTAACATTTGTTGACGATATAATATTATATGAGTTATGTATGTTGGTGACCGAATATTGTTCGGAGTCCCGGATGAGATCACGGACATGACGAGGAGCTCCAGAATTGTCCGGAGGTAATGATTGATATATAGGATGGTATGGTTAGGCCAAGGGGTAAGGCCTGTGGGGCCTTAGGTCAGTGCAAAAGGATGTTTTGCAGAGGTCAGGACCCAAACGCCGGAGACCCTGGCATCTGGCGTCTAGGCCAGACGCCAAGGACTGTGGCGTCTGGTCCTGGAAGTCCGAGAAGGACTCTTCCTTGCAGGAAAACCGACTTTGAGGAGGCTCTTTCTCCAAGTTTCAGCCCCAGGGCTCAACATATAAATAGAGGGGCAGGGCTAGCACCCGGAATACATCAAGAATCACCACGCCGTGTGCTGGCAACCCCGTCCCCTCTAGTTTATCCTCCGTCATAGTTTCCGTTGTGCTTGGTGAAGCACTGCGGAGATTGTTCTTCACCAACACTGTCACCACACCGTCGTGCTATCGGAACTCATCTACTACTTCGCCCGTCTTGCTGGATCAAGAAGGCGAGGACGTCATCGAGCTGAACGTGTGCTGAACGCGGAGGTGCCTTACATTCGGTACTTGATCGGGATGGATCGTGAAAGTGTATGACTACATCAACCGCGTTGATAAACACTTCCGCTTTGCGATCTTCAAGGGTATGAAGATGCTTTTCCCCTCTCGTAGCTATGCATCTCCATGGATAGATCTTGCGTGTGCATAGAATGTTTTTGTTTTCCATGCAACGTTTCCCAACAATGGCATCAGAGCCAGGTCTATGCGTAGATGATATGCACGAGTAGAACACAAAGAGTTGTGGGCGGTGATGGTCATACTGCTTGCCACCAACGTCTTATTTTGATTCGGCGGTATTGTAAGATGAAGCGGCCCAGACCAACCTTACATGTCCACATACATGAGACCGGTTCCACCGACAGACATGCAACTACTTTTGCATAAAAGGTGGCTGGTGGGTGTTTGTTTCTCCTACTTTAGTTGAATCGAATTTGACTACTGCCGGTCCTTGAAGAAGGTTGAAACAACAAACTTGATGAATCGCCGTTGTGGTTTTTGCCGTAGGTAAGAACGGTTCCTGCTAGAAGCCCATAGCAACCACGTAAAACTTGCAACAACAAAGTAGAGGACGTCTAACTTGTTTTTGCAGGGCATGTTGTGATGTGATATGGTAAAGACATGATGTGATAAACATTATTGTATGAGATGATCATGTTTTGTAAGTTATCGGCAACCGACAGGAGCCTTATGGTTGTCCCTTTATTGTATGAAATGCAAACGCCATGTAATTGCTTTACTTTATCACTATGTGTTAGCGATAGTTGTAGAAGCCATAGTTGGCGAGACGACCATGACGCAACGATGAAGATCAAGGTGTCGAGCCGGTGATGATGGAGATCATGACGATGCTTTGGAGATGGAGATCAAAAGCACGAGATGATGATGGCCATATCATGTCACATATTTTGATTGCATGTGATGTTTATCTTTTATGCATCTTATTTTTCTTAGAACGGTGGTAGCATTATAACATGATCCCTTCACTAATTTCAAGATATAAGTGTTCTCCCCGAGTATGCACCGTTGCGAAAGTTCGTCGTTTCGAGACACCACGTGATGATCGGGTGTGATAGACTCTACTTCACATACAACGGGTGTAAGACAGTTTTGCACATGCAGAATAATGGGGTTAAACTTGACGAGCCTAGCATGTACAGACATGGTCTCGGAACACTGGAGACCGAAAGGTCGAACATGAGTCATATAGTAGATATGTTCAACATAGAGATGTTTACCATTGATGACTACTCCATCTCACGTGATGACCGGACATGGTTTAGTTTATTTGGATCATGTATCACTTAGATAACTTGAGGTATGTTAATTTAAGTGGGAGTTCATTAGTAATTTGATTAATTGAACTTAATTTATCATGAACTTAGTCCTGGTAGTATTTGCAAATCTATATTATAGATCAATAGCTCGCGATGTAGTTCCCCTATTTTTTGATATGTTCCTAGAGAAAATAAGTTGAAGATGATAGTAGCAATGATGCGGACTGGGTCCGTGATCTGAGGATTATCCTCATTGCTGAGACCTCTAACAAGTACTTTGCCTACAAGATGGAGGAAAATAGCTCAGCCAGTGAGCATGTGCTCAGAATGTCTAGGTACTACAATCACTTGAATCAAGTGGGAGTTAATCTTCCAGATAAGATAGTGATGGACAGAGTTCTCTAGTCACTATCACTAGAACTTCGTGATGAACTATAATATGCAAGGGATGACGAAAATGATTCCCGAGCTCTTCGCAATGCTGAAATCGGCGAAGGTACAAATCAAGAAAGAACATCAATTGTTGATGGTTAACAAGACCACTAGTTTCAAGAAAAGGGCAAAGGGAAAGAAAGGGAACTTAAAGAAGAATAGCAAGCAAGTTACCGCTCCCATGAAAAAGCCCAAAGCTAGACCCAAGCCTGAAACTGAGTGCTTCTACTGCAAAGGAAATGGTCACTGGAAGTGGAACTGCCCCCAAATACTTGGCGGATAAGAAGGATGGCAAAGTGAACAAAGGTATATTTGATATACATGTTATTGATGTGTACCTTACTAGTGTTCGTAGTAGCCCCTGGGTATTTGATACTAGTTCATTTGCTAATATTAGTAACTCGAAACAGGAGTTGCAGAATAAACAGAGACTAGTTAAGGGCGAGGTGACGATGTGTGATGGAAGTGATTCCAAGGTTGATACGATCACCATGACACACTCCCTCTACCTTCGGGATTAGTGTTGAACCTAAATAAATGTTATTTACTGTTTGTGTTGAGCATGAATATGATCATATCATGTTTATTGCAATACGGTTATTCATTTAAGTCAGAGAATAATTGTTGTTCTGTTTACATGAATAAAACCTTCTATGGTCATACACCCAATGTGAAAGGTTTATTAAATCTCGATCGTAGTGATACACATATTCATAATATTGATGCCAAAAGATACAAAGCTGATAATGATAGTGCAACATACTTGTGGCACTACCATTTAGGTCATATTGGTGTAAAGCGCATGAAGAAACTCCATGCAGATAGACTTTTGGAATCACTTGATTATGAATCATTTGATACTTGCGAACCATGCCTCATGGGCAAGATGACTAAAATTCTGTTCTCTGGAACAATGGATCGAGCTAATTACTTATTGGAAATAATACATACCGATGTATGCGGTCCAATGAGTATTGAAGCACGCGGCAGGTATCGTTATTTTTTGACCTTCACAGATGATTTGAGTAGATATAATTATATCTACTTAATGAAACACAAGTTTGAAACATTTGAAAAGTTCAAAGAATTTCAGAGTGAAGTGGAGAATCATCATAACAAGAAAATAAAGTTTCTACGATCTGCTCGCGGAGGCGAATATTTGAGTTACGAGTTTGGCCTTCATTTAAAACAATGTGGAATAGTTTCACAACTGACGCCACCTGGAACACCACAGCGTAATGGTGTGTCCAAACGTCATAACCGCACTTTATTAGATATGGTGCATTCTATGATGTCTCTTACCAATTTACCACTGTCATTTTGGGGTTATGCATTAGAGATAGTTGCATTCACATTAAATAGGGCACCGTATGAATCCATTGAGACGACACCGTATGAACTGTGGTTTGGCAAGAAACATAAGCTGTCGTTTCTTAAAGTTTGGGGTTGCGACACTTATGTCAAAAGGCTTCAGCCTGATAAGCTCGAACCCAAATCGGAGAAGTGTGTCTTCATAGGATACCCTAAGGAAACAATTGGGTACACCTTCTACCATAGATCCGAAGGCAAGATCTTTGTTGCCAAGAATGGAACCTTTCTAGAGAAGGAGTTTCTCTCGAAAGAAGTGAGTGGGAGGAAATTAGAACTTGATGAGGTAGTTGTACCTTCTCTCAATTTTGGAGAGTAGCACATCAGAGAAATATGTTCCCGTGATGCCTACACCAACTATAGAGGAAGCTAATGATGATGATCATGCAACTTCATATCAAGTTACTACTGGACCTCGTAGGTCAAACAGAGCATGTTCTGCACCAGAGTGGTACGGTAATCCTGTCCTATAAGTCATGTTACTAGACCATGGCGAACCTACGAACTATGAAGAAGCTATGACGAGCCCAGATTCCGATAAATGGATTGAGGCCATGAAATCTGAGATAGGATCCATATATGATAACAAAGTGTGGACTTTGGTGGACTTGCCCGATTATCGGCAAGCCATTGAGAATAAATGGATCTTCAAGAAGAAGACAGACGCTGATGGTAATTTCACCACCTACAAAGCTTGACTTATTGCAAAAGGTTTTCGACAAGTTCAAGGAGTTGACTACGATGAGACCTTCTCACCCATAGCGATGCTTAAGTCAGTCCGAATCATGTTAGCAATTTCCGCATTTATTACGAAATCTGGCAAATGGACGTCAAAAGCTGCATTCCTTAATGGATTTCTTAAAGAAGAGTGGCATATGATGCAACTAGAAGGTTTTGTCGATCCTAAAGGTGCTAACAAAGTGTGCAAACTCCAGCAATCCATCTATAGACTGGTGCAAGCATCTCGGAGTTGGAATATATGCTTTGATGAGGTGATCAAAGCATATGGTTTTATACAGACTTATGGCGAAGCCTGTATTTGGTGAGTGGGAGCTCTGTAGCATTTCTAATATTATATGTGGATGACATATTGTTGATCGGAAATGATATAGAATTTCTGGATAGCATAAAAGGATACTTGAATAAGAATTTTTCAATGAAAGACCTCGGTGAAGCTGATTATATATTTGAAATCAAGATCTATAGGGATAGATCAAGACGCTTAATAGGACTTTCACAAAGCACATACCTTGATAAAGTTTTGAAGAAGTTCAAAATGGATCAGTCAAAGAAAGGGTTCTTCCCTGTGTTACAAGGTGTGAAGTTGAGTCAGACTCAAAGCTCGACCACGGCAGAAGATAGAGATAGACTGAAAGTCATTCCCGAGGCCTCAGCCATAGGTTCTATAAAGTATGCCATGCTGTGTACCAGACCTATTGTGTACCTTGCCATGAGTTTGGCAAGGGGTACAATAGTGATCCAGGAGTAGATCACTGGACAACGGTCAAAATTATCCTTAGAGAACTAAGGAAATATTTTCTCGGTTATGGAGGTGATAAAGAGTTCATCGTAAAGAGTTCTGTCAATGCAAGCTTTGACACCGATTCGGATGACTATGAGTATCAATCTAGATACATATTGATAGTGGGAGCAATTAGCTAGAGTAGCTCCATGCAGAGCATTGTAAACACAGAAATTTGCAAAATACATACGGATCTGAATGTGACAGACCCGTTGACTAAACTTCTCTCACAAGCAAAACATGATCACACCTTAGTACTCTTTGGGTGTTAATCACATGGCGATGTGAACTAGATTATTGACTCTAGTAAACTCTTTGGGTGTTGTCACATGGCGATGTGAACTATGGGTGTTAATCAGATGGCGATGTGAACTAGATTAGTGACACTAGTGCAAGTGGGACACTGAAGGAAATATGCCCTAGAGGCAATAATAAAGTTTATATTTCCTTATTATTCATGCTAGAATTGTATTGATCGGAAACTTAAATACATGTGTGAATACATAAACAATACAATGTCCCTAGTGAGCCTCTACTAGACTAGCTCGTTGATCAAAGATCGTTAAGGTTTCCTAACCATAGACATGTGTTGTCATTTGATAACGGGATCACATCATTAGGAGAATGATGTGATGGACAAGACCCATCCGTTAGCTTAGCATATGATCGTTCAGTTTATTGCTACTGCTTTCTTAATGTCAAATACATGTTCCTTCGACCATGAGATCATGCAACTCCCGTATACCTGAGGAATACCTTGTGTGCTATCAAACGTCACAACATAACTGGGTGATCATAAAGATGCTCTACAGGTATCTCCGAAGGTGTTTGTTGAGTTGGTGTGAATCGAGATTGGGATTTGTCACTCCGTGTATCGGTGAGGTATCTCTGGGCCCTCTCGATAATACAACATCACAAGAAGCTTGCAAGCAAACTAACTAAGGAGTTAGTTACGAGATGATGTATTACGGAACGAGTAAATAGACTTGCCAGCGAGAGTGCACTAGGTATGAAGATACCGACGATCGAATCTGCAAGCAACATATCAATGGACAAAGGGAATTACGTATGTTGTCATAAGGTTCGATCGATAAAGATCTCCGTACAATATGTAGGAGCCAATATGGGCATCCAGGTTCCGCTATTGGTTATTGACCGGAGAGGTGTCTCGGTCATGTCTATATAGTTCTCGAACCCGTAGGGTCCGCACGCTTAACGTTCATTGACGATATAGTATTATATGAGTCATGTATGTTGGTGACCGAATGTTGTTCGGAGTCCTGGATGAGATCACAGACATGACGATGAGCTCCAGAATTTTCTGGAGGTAAAGATTGATATATATGATGATATGGTTAGGCCAAGGGGTAAGGCCCGTAGGGCCTTATGTCGGTGCAAAAGGATGTTGAAAGCACAAGTGCTCCCCGGGTGATTTTGGTAATTAATGTCAACATATCTCTTGTTGGACTAATGTTTTCATATAGTATGGTTCTGATAAGTTCAACAAGGGAGTGGCATGGACTAGAGGATGTGGAACCCCTTCAAGATGATAAGGACAAAGGATTGGCTCAAGCTCAAAGCTCAGGACTCTACATTTTCTATTTTAGTGATCCAAGATCACATTGAGTCCATAGGAAAGCCAATACTATTAAAAGGAGATGAAGTGTTGCTTAATGGCTTGCTTGCTCAAAGTGCTTAGTGATATGCTCCAAAGCCCTCAACCACTTTCTCACATCCACATATGTCCCAAACCAAAAGTCAAACTCGGCCCTACCAAAACTTTCTATCCGGCGCCACCGAGTTCTGTTGACATAGCCACTGCCAAACCCTAGCCAATTCGGTCTCACCGATGGGATCTCGGTCTCACCGAGATGGGCTTGCAAACCCTCTGTTGCCTATTGCAATAATTTCGGTCCCACCGAAATATGCAATCGGTCTCACCGAGTTTGCTTGGCCAACTCTCTGTTTCGCTTATTACCCAAATCGGTCCCACCGAGTTTGTGTAATCGGTCAAACCGAGATGAGGCTTTACCCTAACCCTAGCACATCAGTCCTACCGAGTTGATCATATCGGTCCCATCGAAATGCCTCACGGTCACATTTTTAACTGAATCGGTCTGACCGAGTTTGGTAAATTGTGTGTAACGGTTAGATTTTGTGTGGAGGCTATATATACCCCTCCACCCCCTCTTCATTCGTGGAGAGAGCCATCAGAACATGCCTACACTTCCATCATACATTTTCGGAGAGAGAACTACCTACACTTGTGTTGAGGTCAAGATATTCCATTCCAACCACATAAATCTTGATCTCTAGCCTTCCCCAAGTTGCTTTCCACTCAAATCATCTTTCCACCAAATCCAATCCTTTGAGAGTGAGTTGAGTGTTGGGGAGACTATCATTTGAAGCACAAGAGCAAGGAGTTCATCATCAATACACCGTCTATTACCTTTTGGAGAGTGGTGTCTCCTAGATTGGTTAGGTGTCACTTGGGAGCCTCCGTCAAGATTGTGGAGTTGAACCAAGGAGTTTGTACGGGCAAGGAGATCACCTACTTCGTGAAGATCTACCCTAGTGAGGCAAGTCCTTCGTGGGCGATGGCCATGGTGGGATAGACAAGGTTGCTTCTTCGTGGACCCTTCATGGGTGGAGCCCTCCGTGGACTCGCGCAACCGTTACCCTTCGTGGGTTGAAGTCTCCATCAACGTGGATGTACGATAGCACCACCTATCTGAACCACGCCAAAAATTTCCGTGTCTCCAATTGCGTTTGCACACTACAATCCCATCCCCTTACATTCTTGCAAAGTTGCATGCTTTACTTTCCGCTGCCCATATACTCTTGTCATGCTTGCTTGATATGTATTGTGAATGTTTAAACATGTGCTAATACTCCACCTCAACTTGAAGAAATTAAAAAGTGCCACTTTTCTTTGCTAAGAGTCTATTCACCCCCCTCTAGACACCTCTTCTCGATCCTTTCAATTGGTATCAGAGCCTTGGTCTCCATTGCTTTGGTTTAAACACCTTTTGAGGAAGATGGATGAGTCTACGTTGGGGAGTCTTAGACATAGAGTGCCTATACTTGATGGAGAGTACTTTCATGAGTGAAAAAATGAGATGCTTGAAATTTTCAATGAATATCATTTGACCAAGTACATTACTACTCCTTGTGCTCGCCTTGTTGATCCTTTGCATCCCACACCCGATGAGGATCTTGACATGATTCGCGATCTTAGAACTATCAATCTTATTGTAAAAGGATTGCCTAAAAATTTGATTGCTAGCTTACCTGCTCTAGATTGTGCTTACACCATATGGAGATTTCTAGAGGAACGATTCCCAAATTATTCCTTGAAAAATCTAGATGAGATTCTCCATAAGTCTATTGCCTTGAATAGAATGAGTACAAGTGATCCTAAGTTTGATGATTGCCTATTTGAGCTTCGTGATCTCATGCGTGCCAAAGGAGATGTTGGAATTATTAGCAATATCATTTCCGAAGTCATTAGCATTCATAGAGATGAACATTGTTACAGTCACACTTCTAATGAATCACTCTCTTTAGGAATTGATCCATCACATGACGATGTTGAACATGGATACTATGATGAGGATGATGATAGTGACTATGATCTTCTTGATGCAATGAGACACTTTGGTCTTATGGCTAATCTTCACGGCTACATGGCTGGAGGAAAGGAATGGGTCCTTGATAGTGGATGTACTGATCATATGACCGGAGACAAGGATATGTTTCGTGAGCTTGCTGAAAACGACGGCCCTCGAAAGTATGTCACTTTTGGTGATAACTCAAAGGGTAAGGTGGTTGGCCTTGGTAAGGTGGCCATCTCACATGATAGCTCCATACAAAATGTTATGCTCGTTGAATCTCTTGGCTATAATTTACTTTCCGTATCTAAGCTTGCTGACGTTGGTTTCAATGTCCTATTTACTAAAGTAGATTGCCAAGTGTTTCGTAGAGATAATCATAAAATGGTCTTTACCGGTATTTGTAGAGGTGATCTTTACATTATTGATTTCACTAAAAAGGCTCCACCTAGAACTTGCTTTATTACTAAATCTTCGAAAGGTTGGTTGTGGCATAGAAGGTTAGGTCATGTGGGCATGCAAAATCTTGATAAGCTTATTAAAGGTGATCATATCCTTGGAGTAAAAGATGTTATATTTGACAAGGATAGACTTTGTAGTGCTTGTCAAGCAGGAAAAAAAGTTAGAGGAAGTCACCCCGTGAAGAACATTATGACCACGAGAAGACCGCTCGAGCTACTTAATATGGATCTCTTTGGTCCCAATGCCTACAAGAGTCTCGGTGGTAACTCATTTGGTCTAGTTATAGTTGATGATTTTTCAAGATTTACGTGGGTGTTCTTTCTTGATGATAAATCGCAGGTCCAAAAGATCTTCAAGAGCTTCGCTAGGAAGGCCCAAAATTAATTTGAAGTGAAGATCAACAAGGTCCGCAGTGACAACGGAGCGGAGTTCAAGAACGCAAATGTGGATACCTTTCTTGACGAAGAAGGGATTTCACACGAGTTCTCAGCTACGTACACACCTCAACAAAATGGAGTTGTTGAGAGGAAGAACCGAACTCTTATCAAGATGGCGAGAACGATGCTTGATGAGTACAAAACTCCAAAACACTTTTGGGTGGAAGCGGTTGAGACAGCTTGTCATGCAACAAATCGCTTGTATCTTCACAAGCTGCTCGGCAAGACGGCATACGAGCTTCTCACCGGTAACAAACCCCAAGTTGGATACTTTCGAGTATTCGGCTCAAAGTGCTACATTCTTGATAAGCATCGTCGTTCTAAATTTTCTCCTAAATCTCATGAAGGTTTCCTACTTGGTTATGGCTCAAACTCTCACACTTATCGTGTCTACAACAATTTCACCCAAAAGGTTGAAGAGATGGTAGATGTGAAGTTTGATGAATCTAACGGCTCGCAAGTAGAGCAATTGCCAATTGATGTAGGAGATAAAGATCCTTCAGAAGCAATCCAAGACTTGTATATTGGCAAGATTCGTCCAACGGAGGTGAAGGAGAGTACCTCGTCCGTCCAAGTGGAAGCTTCTACCTCAAGACAAGGTGAACCAAGAGTTGATACGGAAGCATCCACAAGTGGGACGCACCAAGATGAAGAAAACGAGGAAGTACACCAAGATGAACCTCATCAACCTCCTTCTCCACCAAGACAAGAGAACGACAACGCCAATAATGAAGAAGGCCAAGAAGAAGGACAAGATGATGAAGAAGATGTTCCACCCCGATCCAAGCAAAAGCTCTCACGAGTTTGAGCAAGAGTCTCAAGAGACCATCCCGTCGAACAAATCTTTAATGATATTCAAACCGGGAGAATCACTCGCTCTAAAACTCGTTTGGCTAACTTTTGTGAACATTATTCATTCATCTCTAGCATTGAACCTATGAAGGTTGAAGAAGCATTGGAAGATCTGGATTGGATAAACGCCATGCATGAAGAGCTACACAACTTCAAGAGAAATCAAGTGTGGACATTGGTCGAGAAGCCCGACAACAACCACAACATCATTGGTACCAAATGGGTGTTTCGCAACAAGCAGGACGAAGATGGTCAAGTCGTTCGCAACAAAGCATGTCTCGTCGCCCAAGGCTACACTCAAGTCGAAGGTATGGACTACGGTGAGACATATGCCCCCGTTGCTAGACTTGAGTCCATCCGCATCTTACTTGCCTATGCTAATCACCATGATATCACCTTGTACCAAATGGACATTACAAGTGGTTTTTTAAATGGTGAAATTGAGGAGGAAGTTTATGTTAAACAACCTCCCGGCTTTGTCAATCCTAAGAAACCCGATCATGTTTACAAACTTCACAAAGCTCTTTATGGTCTTAAACAAGCTCCTAGAGCGTGGTATAAATGCTTGACCAAGTTCCTTATTAAAAAAGGCTTTGAGATTGGAAAAATAGATTCTACTCTTTTTACTAAAAGGGTTAATGGTGAATTATTTGTGTGCCAAATTTATGTTGATGATATCATATTTGGTTCGACTAACCCTCATTTTAGTGAAAAGTTTGGGAAGCTAATGTCGAAGAAGTTTGAGATGTCTATGATGAGTGAACTCAAGTTCTTTCTTGGTTTGCAAATCAAGCAAACTAAGGAAGGCACCTTTGTCTCTCAAACAAAGTACACCAAGGACTTATTCAAGAAGTTCAATATGCAAGAATGCAAAGGTATGAAAACACCTATGCCTACTAGTGGACATCTTGATTTGACTAAGGATGGTGAACCGGTTGATCAAAAGGTTTATCGCTCTATGATTGGTTCGTTATTATATCTACGTACCTCCCGTCCCCATATTATGCTAAGTGGGTGCATGCGTGCACGATATCAAGCGGCCCCCAAAGAATGTCATCTTAAG
Organism: Aegilops tauschii subsp. strangulata; assembly: GCF_002575655.3. Lineage (NCBI taxonomy): Eukaryota > Viridiplantae > Streptophyta > Magnoliopsida > Poales > Poaceae > Aegilops > Aegilops tauschii. Next base: position 344,172,759 of record NC_053037.3, read on the forward strand.
GCTATGAAAAGGATAGTGAGATACTTAATACATACACCAAATTTTGGCATTTGGTATCCTAAGAGGTCCTCTTTTGATCTTGTTGGCTATTCTGATTCGGACTATGCCGGAGACAAGGTTGATAGAAAGTCCACTTCGGGTACTTGTCAATTTCTTGGTATATCTCTTGTATCTTGATCCTCCAAGAAACAGAACTCGGTATCCTTATCCACCGCCGAAGCAGAATACATCGCCGCCGGTTCATGTTGTGCTCAATTACTTTGGATGACCCAAACTCTTAAAGATTATGGGATCAATGTGAAACATGTTCCATTGCTTTGTGACAATGAGAGTTCTATTAAGATTGCTCACAATCCCGTGCAACATTCTCGAACTAAGCGTATTGAAGTTCGACATCATTTCATTCGAGATCATGTTGCTAAAGGGGACATTGGTCTTAAGCATGTTCATACCGATAAACAATTGGCGGATATATTCACCAAACCGCTTGATGAGAAAGTCTTTTGCCGTTTGAGAGGTGAATTGAACATCATTGATGCTTCAAACTTGGAGTAGGAACTCCATTTGGATACGTGCAAGGCATGAGCCTATGACTAATCCTTGACTCTTCTCTTATGATGGTGATCATATGTCTTGGATATATTTGTACCCTTGCATGCTATCTAACCCTTGTAGGTACTTGGATGAATCTAAATCTATGAGATTGCAACTCACTCACATATTGAGCAATCTCTACATCACCAAGTCTCTATACAATGGTGGTTGAAGACAAGGAAGCATGAAACCCTTCAACATATCCTTTGACAAATTCTATATATCAAATTTCATTTGGTATCAAATTTCATGATTGTCATTTTGGATACACAAGAGCTCTTCCTTGCAAAACTAACCCATGTAGGTAGATGAACTCACTTTCAAGTGGTGCTCCCAACTCTTGATGAGCTACATCAACCTTGAGCAACCCACACAAGTTCAACTACATGACTAAGATCAACACCACCACGCAAGGTATGCCATTCCATCTTAGAGAAGCTTTACCCCAAGATATGGGTCAAAGCAGCTCAACAAGATGTGAATACATCAAATGCTTAAACGAAAAATGGTAACCCCATTTTGAGCTTAAACGATGAGTATGACTTATGATCAAGTGTTCTCACTTGACTCCTTAGTCAATATACTCTAACATAGGCGACTTAGTCACCACCCATTTCTAGATGAAGTTCTCTAGTGTTTCTCTGAGTTTTTGCATTTGTCCATTGCATATTTATTCCCCTTCTTCTATCAAAAAAACTTCATCTAGATTTTCCTTTATCTGTTTTGTTCTGCAATTTCTGCATCCAATTCATTGCAAATCCTTCAGCTAATTCCTTGCAAATCCTTGAGAGACTTATTTGCCTAGTGAGCTGAGGTGACAAGTGTTCTCTCTGTGTTGAACTTGGTCATACCGATATGTTGCTTTCGGTCAAACCGAACCAATTCGGTACCATCGAAGACTACAACTCGGTATCACCGATTTCACTGCAGAGAAGACAATTTGCCATTTGTTCCTATAGTTTTATTCCAGCTCCACTCAATGATTCTTGTCGTCTACCAGCATCACATTCTACATGCTGGTTTGCTTTGTGACTCAAGGACCAAACCTAGTTTGACTCACACTCCAGAAGATCCCTTCTTGGAAATTAATGTCAAAGGGGGAGAGAGAGATCACATCAAAGCTAATCACTTCAACAGGGGAGAGAATTCTTCTCCAGGGGGAAGGAGAAATCATATCAAAGGTCCGAGATGCTTGGTATCCAAAGAGGAGAGAAGTCACATGTCTTCAGAGGGGAAAAGACATGTTCATGTTTGCTTGTTTGAGTGCATTTGCTCTGATTTTCTTTGCTCTGACTTTCTATTCCCTATCTTCTCCCAATATCCCATACAAGATTCAGGGGGAGCAAGACATCTAAGGGAAGGAAATCTTTGAATTCATTGTATATCTTTACCTTTTGGGGACATGTCTATATCCAATAGAGTATCCAGTACTCACATTCTACATGTCATCCCAATCTTGGTACTCTTGTGGTTTGCTGTTCTTGCTCTGCTTAGTAGATGTTTCTGTGTTATCTAACCTTGTTTACTCAGGTTCATCTCTTTCAAAGCCAGCTCAAGACCACAAGGTAAGTATATGCATCACACTCATGTGCATGAGGATTTCTTGCAGATGTACATACTGTTTGCAAGAAGGACTCATGAGCATGAAGGTACATTTCCCATATTCACACCATTTGCTGTGATGCATATAGCCAAGATACATGTAACTCATGGCTTACTCTGTCATGCTTATGCATTCATATGCTCCTATATTCCATATTTACATGATTGCATACATGTACGGGGAGCCTATGCATGTTACATGTCCTTCCAAAGCTTTACTTGTTATTCTTCATATCTTTATCTAAAGCTTTGATGTATGTTGTCATCAATTACCAAAAAGGGGGAGATTGAAAGCACAAGTGCTCCCTGGGTGATTTTGGTAATTAATGTCAACATATCTCTTGTTGGACTAATGTTTTCATCTAGTATGGTTCAGATAAGTTCAACAATGGAGTGGCATGGACTAGAGGACGTGGAACCCCTTCAAGATGATAAGGACAAAGGATTGGCTCAAGCTCAAAGCTCAGAACTCTACATTTTCTATTTTAGTGATCCAAGATCACATTGAGTCCATAGGAAAGCCAATACTATTAAAAGGGGATGAGGTGTTGCTTAATGGCTTGCTTGCTCAAAGTGCTTAGGGATATGCTCCAAAGCCCTCAACCACTTTCTCACATCCACATATGTCCCAAACCAAAAGTCAAACTCGGCCCTACCAAAACTTTCTATCCGGCGCCACCGAGTTCTGTTGACATAGCCACTGCCAAACCCTAGCCAATTCGGTCTCACCGATGGGATCTCGGTCTCACCGAGATGGGCTTGCAAACTCTCTTTTTCCTATTGCAATATTCGGTCCCACCGAAATATGCAATCGGTCTCACCGAGTTTGCTTGGCCAACTCTCTGTTTTGCTTATTACCCAAGTCGGTCCCACCGAGTTTGTGTAATCAGTCAAACCGAGATGAGGCTTTACGCTAACCCTAGCACATCGGTCCTACCGAGTTGATCATATCGGTCCCACCGAAATGCCTAACGGTCACATTTTGAACTGAATCGGTCTGACCGAGTTTTCTGATTCGGTCCCACCGAGTTTGGTAAATTGTGTGTAATGGTTAGATTTTGTGTGGAGGCTATATATACCCCTCCACCCCCTCTTCATTCGTGGAGAGAGCCATCAGAACATGCCTACACTTCCATCATACATTTTCTGAGAGAGAACCACCTACACTTGTGTTGAGGTCAAGATATTCCATTCCAACCACATAAATCTTGATCTCTAGCCTTCCCCAAGTTGCTTTCCACTCAAATCATCTTTCCACCAAATCCAATCCTATGAGAGAGAATTGAGTGTTGGGGAGACTATCATTTGAAGCACAAGAGCAAGGAGTTCATCATCAACACACCGGCTATTACCTTTTGGAGAGTGGTGTCTCCTAGATTGGTTAGGTATCACTTGGGAGCCTCCGTCAAGATTGTGGAGTTGAACCAAGGAGTTTGTACGGGCATGGAGATCGCCTACTTCGTGAAGATCTACCCTAGTGAGGCAAGTCCTTCGTGGGCGATGGCCATGGGGGATAGACAAGGTTGCTTCTTCGTGAACCCTTCGTGGGTGGAGCCCTCCGTGGACTCGCGCAACCGTTACCCTTCGTGGGTTGAAGTCTCCATCAACGTGGATGTACGATAGCACCACCTATCGGAACCACGCCAAAAATCTCCGTGTCTCTAATTGCATTTGCACACTCCAGTCCCATCCCTTACATTCTTGCAAAGTTGCATGCTTTACTTTCCGCTTCCCATATACTCTTGTCATGCTTGCTTGATATGTATTATGAATGTTTAAACATGTGCTAATACTCCACCTCAACTTGAAGAAATTAAAAACTGCCACTTTTCTTTGTAAGAGTCCATTCACCCCCCTCTAGACACCTCTTCTCGATCCTTTCAGATGTTTTGCAGAGGTCAACGCCCAAACGCTGGAGACACTGGCGTCTTGCCCTGGGCCAAACACCGAGGCCCGTGGCCGCTGGGCCAGACGCCAAGGACTATGACGTCTGGTCCTGCAAGTCCGAGAAGGACTCTTCCTTGCGGGCAAAACCGACTTTGAGGAGGCTCTTTCTCCAAGTTTTGACCCCATGGCTCAACATATAAATAGAGGGGTAGGGCTAGCACTTGGAACACATCAAGAATCACCAAGCCGTGTGCCGGCAACCCCGTCCCCTATAGTTTATCCTCCGTCATAATTTCTGTTGTGCTTGGCGAAGCCCTGCGGAGATTGTTTCTTCACCAACAGCGTCACTACACCATCGTGCTGCCGGAACTCATCTACTACTTCGCCCGTCTTGCTGGATCAAGAAGGCGAGGACGTCATCGAGCTGAACGTGTGCTGAACGCGGAGGTGTCGTACGTTCGGGACGGATCGTGAAGGTGTACGACTACATCAACCGCGTTGATAAACGCTTCCGCTTTGCGATCTTCAAGGGTATGAAGATGCTCTTCCCCTCTCGTAGCTATGTATCTCCATGGATAGATCTTGCGTGTGCGTATAATTTTTTTTGTTTTCCATGCAACGTTTCCCAACACCGACTAGAAGGAGCCCATCTCGGGTGAAACTACACATAGGCGGCGGTTGCGCAGGCTTCACGGTGGAGTGCGGCATGTACAATACAAACAACATGAGCCTGGTGTTGCTCCTGGCTCGGGAAGAAGAGAAGGGGAGGAGCTCACCTTGCGGTTTGGGCTTGGGGGTGCGGTCGTCCTGGTGCTGCTCCTGGCTCGGAGGGTCTCTCGGGCATCAATGGTGTCAGGGCTAGCTCCGAGCCATGGGGTTGCAACTCCTTGCAGCAGGCGCGACGGGCGGCGGGGGCGATGGGATCCGGTGGGAAACAACCTTGGACGACCATACCTATAGTCGAAGGCGAGGATCTGGCTGACGACGGGGGCAGCCAAACGTGGCGACGGTGCTTCAAGAGGTGGCGACGGTGCTTCAAGAGGAGAAACGAGGGAGAGGGGAGATGTGAGCAAGCGGATACATGCGGGGTCGAGGGAGGAGGAGCTGGTCGAGACATTTTTGGGGTGGTGGCACTACAGCTGTAAATAACCCAAACTCCAGATTCACCAAAACGTGGAGCTGGGAATGTCTCACTTTAGAAAAATGAACTACAACCCATGATAGCTTCCTGGATTTTAGCTTTCTGGAGCTAGCGCGTTCGGGCTCACTTCCGGATGAGAATTAAAGAAGTTTGGAGTTGAAGGACTTCCGAATAGGCCCTAAATCATGCCTACTAAGCACATGGTGAAAAGCTAAGTATTTGGCTTCCACCAAATGAAGGTGGTAAACGTTTGGCTTCCGCCAAATGAAGGTGCTGCAACTAGTGCATACAAAAGGCACCTTCCGCCAGCCTAATTTGCATGATGGAAATATATTAACTAGCATCTTTTGTCAAATGAAAATATACTAGGCAATACTACCTTCCGCTAAAATGCTAGCTATCCTTTGTTTAAAAAAAATGCTAGCCATCCGCTGTAATTAGCACAATGCAAAGTCCTTCGTTGTTTGGTTCCGATTTATGGGAAAACAGACGTTTGGACATGTCAATGGACTAATGCAGGATTATGTTGGGTGACAAAGCACGTTCTGACAACATGATCGGGACGCTTGCGGAATATTTAAGGGTCCGCTTCAGAGATGCCTTAAGAATTGTAATCCTCAAAAAATCCTATGAAATCCTTTTGAATCCGGTGGCCTCAGAGAAACGCGACAGTGTTTGAATCAAATCAACCTACCCTAAAGCTATCTGATCACAACGTGGTCGAGCATATTATTATGGTTATTTAGCAGAAGAATTAAAATGGTTCAAACCTCGAGAAACGAGAACAACTAGGGGGCACCAGCTATCGCTTTCCAAGAGATGCCGTCCCCATCCCCCTGTAATCAAAGGGCAAAGAGAAGGGACGAGGGCTTGAGATATCCCAACCAAAGGACACCAATCTCTAGGCTTAACTCTGGCAGTGTCGGGACAACTTTTTGAACGACGATCTCCTCGGGCGGATTGCCTACACAAGACACAGCACCATTGCTCGCAACGCTGCAGTAGCGCTAGTACAATACTCGCATACCCTGCTTCGCGCTCGTGCTCCTCCCCTTGTTTGTTCTGCCGTCTTATTTTAGGTCCTCCTCGACGGCAGTCCACATATGCAGCGAGCAAACAGATCGCCACACGAAGCACAAGGCGTACAATCCCTGCCAAAAACTGGGCATTAGGCTGCTAAACAACAGCTACTACTACAACTACCCTAGGCACACAGCAACTCACGGAGCTCGCTCCTGGAGCTGGAGTACATTGTGCTTGCGTTGCTGGTGTTTTGAACGGGATCACCCTGGTTTCAGTTTCGAAGACCGGCCCCGCTTGTTTAGAATGTGAAATACTATACTCCACACAAGCAAGACCAAACATGTTTTAGGCCCCAGGTATAGTATATGCTTTGGGTAAGGTCGTGTCGGCTCGCACTTGGGCCGTTGGGCAGATGACGGGCTCCACGGGCTTTCCCTTTCTCTGGCATGGCTGCCTGCTTCCTTTTGACTTGGCAGGGGAATTAGGCAGCTCGCTTACAGCACCAATAAAGGAAAAGAAAAACAAACCACAGCAAAAGAAAAGCCTCACTGTCACTGGTTAAGTAAGTACTCTTTTTTTTTTTGCGGGGAAGTAAGTACTCTTTCTGTATGTAGGAGGAGGAGGAGATCGAGGAGGGAATGATCAGGAGGCTAGAGGCTTATCGGATCCCCGTAGCGTAGCGTGGAGTAGAGAGAGGCAGGGCAGGAGCGAGGCGAGGCGAGTGATGTATCCTGGGTTTGCGTGCGTGGAGGTTGGTGCCAAAAGGCGGGATCTTCTATGCCTGACCGCGACTGTTCCTTGGACCGATGATCGGATTCGATTCGACGGGGGACTTTATGGAACTTGGGGGAGCCATCATGGATTGTTTCGGCCAATTATATCTCTTGTTCTCTCTCTATCTCTATCTGCTCCAACTCGGCCCGCGCCCGCCCGCCCGTCTTTTCCTGTGTTCCCTCCTCATCCTCGCGTCGCTCCTCTTTTGCTCTTTTGCTTCTTTTGATTCATTTCCTTGCTCTTTTATTTTCCCATTCCCATCCGCCCTTCTTTCGCTACGCCTCCTTTGCTCTTTAGTTTCCTTCTTTCTCTGGGTTTGGAAGCCCCTAGCGGCTCCTTCTTGACCTAATCATGTGCCCAAACGTGATCTTCATGGAGCACAACCCTGCTGCTGCTTTATTACTAGCTCCACCACCAAGTTCATCTTCAGTTTTGTCTAGCTGTACGTATTGTGGATGTAGATGTAACGTAACATGATGGATGCATGCATGCATCGGTCCAGATACACTGCGCACAGCCAAAGGTGGTGGTGTGCTGCATCTGCATGCAGGGCCAGAAATTTCGATCCGTCGTGTCATTGCAAAATGACACCCCACCTCCGTGGATGGAAATTAAAGACTGACCCGACCCGACCCGACCGGCCGGCCGGCCTGATACAGCGCACCGCAGGCTTTCAGCCATCGCTGCGACGCTGCCTGCCCGCCTAACGGACGCATGCATGCATGCCATGCCATGCATCGTCTCCTTGTTGCTCGCTCACTTACTCCGTGGTGGATAGCCTGGCCTGGCCTGGGATCCCACAACCGGCTCAGAGGAGGACGGAGGAGGGAGGGACAGATCGAACTGTGCCCCTCGTGATCGCCAAACTCCAATGGACTCGTCGTAGTTGTACGAGCGCATGTCAGTAGCACTACCACTACGTACGACATCCCTCCTCGAGAGCCTCCACGTCCCCATATGTCTGTGTGTGTGTGCATGGGAGACTGTTCCCGGTTTCACGTGGCCTTCCTTTTGACCGAGCGCCACATCCTTCTTTGACCAGGCCCCGGCCCCACGCCACAGGCGCATGAGAGAGACATCCGGACGGACATCCCCTCGCTGCGCCGGCATCGCGTCTCGCGCCCCGGCCGGAATCCAAAATCGGGTCGGCCCAGGTTACCACGTAAAAAGCGAGCCAACCCAGCCCCAGCCGGCCACCACCACCGTACTCCCACGTCGTCGCTATAAGAAGCCCAGGATCCCGTACCCTACCTCTCGCATCCATCCACATGTGCCAAACACCTCAACGATCCACAGCCCTAGCTAGTGTGTGTTAACTGTTAACTGGCCGGCCACCTCCAGATTCCAGCAACAGACACCCCCTAGCTACGTCGTCTTTGGTTTGGTCTCGAAGCTCTCCCTCTTCATATTAATCTCCCCCCGATACCAGCAGCTAGTAGCACTAGAGTAGATACTACCATTGCCTTCTCTGCTCGATCTATATTCCTGCAAGTAGCTCCTACTGCTAGTCAAGATGCTGCACGAGGCGGCGCCATGCACGTGCGGGCTGCTCTACGGCAGCTGCGGCGGCGGCTGCTCCATGCTGTTCGCCGCGGCGCCGGGGGACCACCACTACTACAGCAAGCAATGCGGCGACGACGGCTCCTACGGCGGCTCCGTCGACTGCACGCTCTCGCTCGGCACGCCCTCCACCAGGCGCGCCGAGGCCGGGGTCCGCGCGCCGGCGGCCGGGCTGCCGTGGGAGGCGATGCCCAGCTGCAACGGCAGGCAGGATATCGGCCCGGCGCGCGCGGATCAGAGCAATGCCGGCGCCGCGTCCGCTCGCCGGTGCGCCAACTGCGACACCACCTCCACCCCGCTCTGGAGGAACGGGCCACGTGGACCAAAGGTGCGTGCGTGCGTAAACTGATGATCATATACTACGTACATGGCCACGTACCAAGCGATGGCATGCGGCCATACACGCATACACACTATCTTACGAACGGACATGCATATCCATACTAACTGACCATTGGTGCATCTGTGCAGTCATTGTGCAATGCGTGCGGAATCCGGTACAAGAAGGAGGAGAGGCGCGCGGCGGCCGCCGCGGTGGCGCCGACGGCGCTGGCATCGGACAGCGGGATCGAGTACGCGTACGGGTACGCGCGGCACCACCAGCAGCAGCAGCAGCAGCAGCAGTGGGGGTGCTACGGCCCGGCCGTGGCGAAGGCGGCGTCCTACGGGATGTTCGGCGACGCGGCGGCGGAGGACGGGCCGTGCCTGCCATGGGGGCTCGGCGTCATGCCCTCGTCGCCGGCGTTCGGGTCCGTCCGGGAGATGACAAGCCTGTTCCAGTACTACTAGCCATAGCCATAGCTCGCTCGCTCTCTAGGGACTTTCTTTCCTTCCTTCTCCCCTTTTAAGTAACAAAGAAGATGCTGTGGTACATCTTTTTGAGGGCACGCAAGATGCTGTGCTTGACCAACGACCCGGCTGCGGCTGCATGACAGTTGAAGCTGAAACGAAATGGATCACTCCCCCCGATTTCTTTCCTTTTCCTCCCGTCTTGTTTCCTCTTGTTGCGTGATGATTCTTTCTCTTTCTTTTCTTTTTTGAGCCGACGTTTGCATATACAGTACTCCAAGATACTATCTACTAGTAGACCATCTTTCCTTGATGGGTGGATGCATGTCGCATGATGATTACAGCGAATGGTACACTAGTGTAAAAAACGCTCTTATGTTTTGGACGGAGGGAGTATCTACTAGTAGACCTTCTTTCCATGATGGGTGGATGCATGTCGCATGACGATTACAGCGAATGGTACATGTCCTGCTTTGCTAATCATCACTGAGATGTGTTCATTGGAGACCCCGTGCACAGCTAGATAGATTTGCACCTTTTGCTGGCTCGGTGCCCCAACGGTCGATCATCGGTAGCTGCATATATCAGGGGCCCATAAACGTACGTACAGGCCCTGCTTTTTATAGGGCTTCTGAGAGTGAGGCACCGTACCATCTTCCAATCTCGCTACGCTGCTACTGCCAGCATAAATTAGCATTGGTTTAGAGCAACTCTGATGCAATATACTCGCAGCCTAAAATCGTTTGGACCGTGCTTCATAAATTTTTAACTTTGACAAAGGAGGTTGTACGCAAGCTCAGATTCAGCATAATGCAAACTCTATATTTTGCGGACCCATCGGTCAGCGTCTATGCCCGTTCTTCACGTAAAGACATTACATTTTCATTCACTCACATAGATATTGCAATTTTATTCACATTCCGTTCAACATCACATAGACATTGCAATTTTCATATCTGGAAATTGCTTTCACGATAAGATAACTGAAATCGAAAATGACCTAGAACAAGAAATTAAAGCATGATATTATTCGCCGGCTTATGCGATTTGGCAATGACATCACAAGGGAAGGGGAGGCTTTGCCTGCTTCGATTTGTGCTTTGATACGGTCTATATACCAATGGGATTCATGTATGCGGAAGAAGGCTACAACTTTGTAGCCCTCCATAATCATTGATTCCTTTTCAACCATGGTGGCGTCCTCCATGTGAGGCTGAGAAGTGTTTCACATACTGCCTTAATACCGATGTATTTTGGGAAACCAATATAAATGTTCTAGCCCTGAAACGACGGCTAACACATGTTTGAAGCCCACTCGCTTTGTTTTACCATGTCTTTCGTTACGCGAGTATTCTGCTGGAAAACAATGATCTGGTGGGGACCTTTTTTTGAGGGTGGGGACCTTACCATAACTCTTAAGGGTTAGTTTTTTAGTGATCCTTTAAGACGCCAGAGCTATGTATCACCTACTGCCCAATAGGAGGAGGAGGGGGGGGGGGGGGGGTCCTAGCAGTGGGTTCTACATGTTTTTTTCTGGGAATTTTTCTGTGCCGGTTTTTTTTCTTCCAAATTTTCTTCTTCTTTTTTTGTAGATTTCATTTTTCCAACACATGTCTACATTTTTTAATTCACCTTGTGCATTTTTCTCATACACGTTGAACATTTTCAAAGTATGATGTATATTTGTCAATTACATGTTTTTGAAATTTTTCAATACATGTTAAACATTTTTAAAGGCACGTTGAACATTTTTTTAATTGACACGAACAATTTTTAAAAACAAAAGGATCATTTTTTTTACATTGTATGAACTTTTTTCTAAAATTTCACGATTTTTTTTCGAATGCATGATTTACAAAAAACAATTGAGATATTCAAATTTTTTAATGCCATCAATATTTTTTAATTACATGAACATTTTTTACATTGTAAAAACAATTTTTAATGTCATGATTTTTTTTTTGAAATGCATGAATATTTTTAGAAAAATGTCACATACATTGTTTTTAATGCCATGAACTTTTTTTCAATTATGTGAACATTTTTTATAAAATTGTATGGTCTTTTTTTTAAATCAAAAACATTTGTTAAGCGCCACAAACATTTTCTAAAAGTTGTGCCAATATTTTTTAACACTGCATTATCACTTTTCTGAACGTGCGGTGAACATTATTTAATTTTAATATAGCTAGTTGTTTTTGTAGCATTACTCTGCATATTAGCTTTCTTATCATCGATTCATATTATCATATTTGTATTTTTGTTATCAAAATGCATTATATAGTTAGTGCTTACGAAGAAGTTTCTGTGGTGAACTTCTTGAATTGTCCCCCATGAACATAAACATGGTTAAGGGCTTTAAAGAGCGGGTGAAAACTGCTAATCTAAGTTCATCCTTCTTATGCCTTCAAACTTTGTTGTGGTATAGATTTTGATAGGCATCATTGTCTGAACTGTTGTTTAGTTTGACGTTTCCATCAAATTGCATGTTTTGCAACAAGTCAGTCTTAATATTTAGTTGTACAAATATTTTCATATTTATACCATGCACATTAATAAAAAAAGAGCCAATGTTGTTCTTTAGTCATACATTGTATGCCTTTGATCTTTATCTTATTCTAGTGGTGCGGTGAAGCCGCCCACACATACACGTCGTCATTTCCTGCCTTGTCCTATCTTATTTGACCGACTATATGAACAATACCATAGTCTATTATTCCTATTTTAAATTGTGTCTCTTGATTTGTCTATATGAAATGGGATGAAATCGACATTACACTAACCATGGTTATTTATATAAATACAAAACCGGTTATTTATATAAATACAAAACCGGTTATTTGTCTGCTTGTTTCTCATTCAAAATACTAACCATGATATGAGGGCAAAGTCTCTTGAGATAGTGAGACATACCCATTTTGTCTCATTGTTACAACAACTATAACTAAGAAGGCAAACATCTTGAAGATAGCAGGACAACCCCAAAGTCATGTCTAGAAGTAGTGTTCAAGATAGTTGCCAATTTCAGTTAAACAAGCTCATTGAAGTCGTCGCCTAAATAAGTTTGACCTTTTCAATCTCAACTCCAAGAAGAAATACATGGTACAAACTCTACCCTAATGGGAAGTTGAATCTCTAAGGAAAATCACAATGAAATCTAACACACACATTATTGCTAACCAGCTAGAGCTGGAGGATATAAGCATCAAACAAGGGCAATCTCATCAGCTTGCTTAGTTGCACGTGCATCAGCTTCGGGGCAAGGTTACCATTTCTTAAGTTGTGTTGATGTGGACTAAATCTCTAGAATTATTTTGATTGTTGCATTAATTTGTATTGTGGGCAACTTGGATGCATAATGGATGTAATAAGTGTACTTTCCTATTTTACAGTACATGTATATTCTTAATTATTGTATTCTGCAATCCGTTAATGGGCCAAATGTATTTTTAGCCGTTAACGGCCAAAATAACCATGGGTCACAAACTAGCCAAAATAGTCATGGGCCACAAATGGCCCAAGAGCCTCATGGGCTACAAATGGGTCAAAAGCAACAGAGGCCACAAATGGGCCAAAAGCACCATGGGTAGTGGACGAGTCGAAAGACACCATGCGTTGCTAATGGGTGGAAAGACACCATGGCAATAATGGACCCAAATGAACCATGAGCTTTAAATGGGCCAAAAGCCACCGGAGGCTGAAAATGGTCGAAAGACACCATGGGTTGTAAACTGGGCTGAAAGTCACCATGCGCCAGAGACGAGCAAAAGACACCACCGGCTGTTAATGAGCCAAAATACACCGTGGACCACATATGAGCAAAAGACATTAGGTGGCGTATGGGCTGAAAGTATCAATGGACCATAATCATGGTGAATGACCCACAAGTCGGTAATGGGATGAATTCTCGTAGATTCTAATGGGTCATACACATCCGGGCTGTAAAAGGGTTGTTTGCAAACAGGCCGTTTATGGCGTTTAATGGGCAAGATCCGCCAGGTTTGGACAAAGGCCCGTAGGACTTAAACATGCCTTTGGACTAGCTAGGATGACCTTTTGTCTAAATGTCCCTCTATTTGGTTGCGCCAAGCGTCATTAGTTCATTGGCTCACGTGGCCCATTGTGCATGCGACATTTCTTCCAATTAGTTGCCGGTGTGCCTCCATCTGACCGACATAACACTAACGCGTGGCTCCAACCGACCAATAGAACGCCAAAACATGGCGGATAACCAGGAGGCCACGTCGTTAATGGGTATCAGATCTGGAACCCGCCCCTGATAGCTTAATGAAGATCCATTATGGTGGCTGTCACGTGCTAGTTACCCTTGACGAAACACTTATTTATGATGCTTCATTTTCTATCATTGAAGTGCACACTTCTGTGATGAAAAATTGACCATTGTCATGGAACACATCTACCACGACAGATGTATGATTATCTCAATTCTATCATAAAACCGTCACAGATGTACATCGTTAATTAAAAATGGAACCTAGTGTGACAATCAAGTATCATCACAGTTGTGTCATTTTTTTCTAGCACAATGGACAGGTGCTTGGTGAGCGACACATTCAACGTCACCGACCTAACGATGAGGATCTTGATCTAACGATGGATCTTCCTAGGGGGAGGCAGGGAGAGATGGTGCTGAGCAGGCCATGGACCCACCATTAATCCCACAAGATTCAAGAGGACCCTTGACAAGAGCTCGTGAACGTGCCATAAAAACCAAGGTGAATTATCTCCTAGTTAAGCTCCCTATACATTTGGATGATACTTGGCAACTACCTCAAAATTGAACCCTATCCATGATTATGTACAACGATGATCCACCACAATGAAGTGAGGGAGGAACGTCGAGTCCATCAAGAGGAGCGAGAAGTATGGAAGAAGGTGTCCAGAGAATGAAAACATGAAGATGCTCTCTGGACACTCTTTGCCCATGGGATACAGTACACTAGTAGTATGCATGGGGTACCCCATAAACAATCAGGACACCCCGTGCACACCGGACCCGTCGCATAGCCTCTGGATACCACGTTCCACATGACCCGTGCCCACGACCCCCTTTACTCCGTGCACACGGCCCTGCCTATGAGCCGTGAGGGGAAATGTCTCTTGTATCATTATCCTCATCTCATACCTCCAAAAACTATATAATACACACCCTTGCACTTTTTAGGGTTAGCAAAGCATTAAATTTAGAAACTATATAGTACAAACCCTTTGCACTTTTTAGGGTTAGCAAAGCATTAAATTAGATCTTGAGAGAGGTTTGCTCATCTTATCTCCTCCTTTTTCCCTGATAATGGGCGCTTTTATTAAACTCGAAATGTAGCATCAAGCAGATACAAAGCATAATGAGCAACACCCGGCCTCTGCATAGTTAAAATGCACACAGCCAATACCAACAGTCTGGCAAAAAGGAACAAAAAAAATGACATATCGGCAGCGAAGAGTCATATGACCAACACTATGCCTATTTCGAATGGGGTGGTGGGTTGATCCGGAGATTATGCTTTGCTCATCTTATCTCCTCTAGAGGATCAAGAACTCCATCTAAGAGAAGAATCCCTTGTGGATTACCAAGACCTTGATATCCTTTGGATTGAGGAAGAATTACCTCTCAAGACTCCACCTCTCCTAGAGATTTGGAAAGAACCCTACCTATTTACCTCTACCTTTGTTGTTTGTTGGATTTGAGGTGTATCTCTCCTTGCTTGTGATTTGAGTAAACTTGTGGTGCAAATATTGTTCTCTTGAGTGTCCTCTTGTGTTCCTTGTGTTATTTGAGATTGTCCTCAACTCCACATCCAAATTGTGAAAATTGGGCAACAATTAGGACTTGGTTCTACATCAGTAAGGAAAGCATGTGTGCAAATGTAAACATTCGAGTGTTGAGCCAGCTGATAGACAAAGCATGTATATTGTAACAAGCACAGGTTCATAAACACTGCAAACAAGTACTGGGGATTTACAACACTGATGTTTACTCCAAAACATATTGGGGAGGACCGGAGGAGTAAAAACTAAGTATAGGCAATGAAAATTACATGCTACCGTCTGCAAGACTAGGCGCACTTGATTTGCTTACAAACCTAAAATTACACACACAAACACAAACACAAACACACACATGTTTTCTTCTTTTTATTGCTTAAGTAACATGGTCCCAACTAAGGACTAGATTATCAACAGGTTCTCCTGATTGCCAGATCTTCGGAATTCAGATGCTTCGCTCCTGAAAAAACAAAAAGAAAGATGTATCTTGTAAGTTAACTCGTCTCAAGCTCTGAAATTGAGAACCGGGCAAACAGATCTTTGCATCTCAAAAGAAGAAACATGCACCATTTATTTGGGTAGTTTCGTGTGCATTGGTTTCTTATCTATGCTCTATAATTGGGAGTTTGGGACATGCAGAGCTGCCTCCTCAAGGGTTACCTATAGTTTTGCCCCTAAAGAATACATTTTTTGATTGAACACTCTAAAGAGTACAAACTGATAGAAAGCAGATTGGCGGATCCATGTAGGCAAAGATGCTGTGTTCTGGGCTCCTTGTTCAGGCTCAAATTATGTACGGGATCCGCTTTGCTTGTGTAATAGACTAATTGTGCAAGCAGAGTAATTCTTGCAGTGCATCTGGAGCAGAAACAACAAAGGAATTGACATCACTGACATTCCTTTGCTGTTTCGTTGTCAATTGGCAACGTCAACCTAGCTATGGCACAAATCACCTTATTATGACAAGTGACTGAGATCAGTACTCCCTCCGTCCGGGTTTATTAGGCCTCTCAGCATCACAAGCATGTCCCATTTTATAAGGCCCCGCTTTGAAAAGGTGCATGCATGCAACCATTTCATTAGTTGCATTGAAAGCCATTCTTGTTGGTGCCATGGCTGAAAAATAAATACACTTCATGCGTTCTTTTTCATTTGTTGCATCCATGTGAGAGAGTGCATTGGGAGTGGAATGGAAGAATTAATGTGAGCAAATTACTATGTGTCTTGGTCTAAGACAAGTTGTCTTTAGGCCTAATAAACCCGGACGGAGGGAGTATATAGCTTTGATCTAGGATCTGACACCTCACACTTGTATATTTGTAGTAAACATGAGACGAGAATCAGGCTGAGTTTTAGTTACCATGAGGAATCAGTTCCAAGGCCCCTGGGTGTTGTCCTTGTACTTGGGGAACGAGACCCTGCCGGACTCGATGAGCTTGATGTCGTCCACGAGGATCTCATAGTGGCGGCGCACCTCGGCGGCCGTCTTGGTCCCACCCATGGCGCGAGACACCTTGAGCCAGCGGTCGGGAGTGCCCTCGCCGTGGTAGGCGAGTGCCTCCTCGAACAACTTGTTCTCCTTGGCGCTCCACGTCGCGTCGTCGCCGCCGCGGGATGAGCTCCCTGACACAGAAGACATCTCGACTGGATCGGAATTGGTAGTATGTTTCTCGGAAACCGAGCTCAATTAGCGCTGAAGTTTTTGCACGTCAAGCCCCGATGGCTATGGTTTGGTGATGGCTATGCTGCTTCGGTGCCCAGTATTTATAGGCGCTTGGGGCCTCACGCCGCTTGTATGGTGGTATCAGGACTGCCACTGACTTGGTGATTGAAAGATCAGTGAGGCTAATTAGATTGTGTCATTTTGAACATTTTGGACGAAAGGTGCCTCATTTAGACGTAGATTTCAGTGCTGCGATATGACATGTGGAGCTAGATCCTCTAACTTAGAGAAGCAAAGTCACGGCGCTACAGTGTAATCCTAGTGTAAAATGAAGAAGGAATGTTAGAGATGTTTAGCAGATTACTTACTATTGATATTTACTGTAGATATAAATAATTCATAATTAATTTTAGTTGACCATCAAATTGTTTGTATGTAATGATTGTGAATGCACACATTAAATCTGTTATTTGCATATTAATTTAGAGAAGCTACAATCCCCTAACTTTCCTTCTTCCAATCCATATGATTAAGGCTAAAATGATTTAAATTAATATGCAAATAACAGATTTAATGTGTACATTCACAATCATTACATACAAACAATTTGATGGTCAAATAAAATTAATTATGAATTATTTATATCTACAGTAAATATCAATAGTAAGTAATCTGCTAAATGTCTCTAACATTCCTTCTTCATTTTACACTAGGATTACACTGTAGCACCGTGACTTTGCTTCTCTAAGTTAGAGGATCTGGCTCCTTCCATGACATGTCAGGCTTCTCAGCGCGGACAAAGGAGCACGATCGGTCTGTGTCAACGCCTCCGGTGCTTGGCACTGCAGCCTGCAGTGGGATATTATCTCCAGCCGGGTATTTTAGTCGGGCGAACCAACTCGCTGCGACCAAAATGCACATTAACTATCGCGAGCATAATTTTTGGTAACGTTCGGCATGCAACAAATAATTAGCGAATAATAAATGGCTACCGCTACAGGCTATACATTGCTGCATGCAAGCGTCCATCGCTAGGCATGCCCCAAAAAGGGGCTATCAATATGTGCATGCACTGGTTATGCGGATAGCCATAAATATAGGATCGCAAATGCTACTCCATGATTGTTACTCTCGTATTTTGGGTCATATTTTCATCATAATTTTAACTAATAAACCATATTTTGACTGTGGTTTACTAGTCTCCATTCTATTTTGGTCATATTTTTACCATAATTTAACAAATAAAATCTATGCTATAGGTAGCAAAATTAAAATAATTGGGACTTACATCCAAATACGAACCCAACAATTTTTTTATGAGAGCGTTTTGGGAAGTTAGAGATGAGCTCTCCTTTCAGGACCTAGGATGGACTGGTATCCCATACACTTGGGGTAACCGTCAACCGGTGTTGCAAATGTTAAAGCAAGGATGGATGAAGCCTTTGCTAATGAGAAATTCCAGCAACGTTTTCAGTACACCCGTGTTCGACACATCAGTTCGGTTGAATCGAATCACTATTTTGTTGTAGCGGAGATGAAGAAGGGTGTGCCAAATCAGTCTCGACCTAAGAAGCAATTCCGTTATGAGAACGTTTGGCAAACACATGTCGATTATGACAAGCTAGTCTGGCAAACTTGGCTAGATCGGTAAGAAGTTCCCGGGCTCCAAGGTGTGGCGCAATCTTTGCAACATCTTCAGCGAACACTAGAACCGTGGGGTGCAAAAGAGTTAGGTTGCTTCACACGAGCTGTCCGGGAACTTCAGAAAAAGTTGGACAAGCTTTGTTCTCTTTTGGTTGGGCGTGGTCCGACTGATGAGGAGAAGTGCACAATTAAAAAGTTGAAGGAAGCTTTGTTCCAGGAGGAGGTGTGGATCCGTCAGCGCTCACGTGTGTTGTGGCTGTGTGAAGGTGACCGAAACACCGGGTATTTCCATGCACAAGCAGCACAAAGGAGACGGATCAATAAATTTCGGGCCTTGTACGGCAAGATGGAACTGCATGTATTAATGAAGTGGAGGATACGGAGGAAGTGCAAGCGTTTTATCAGGACCTGTATGAATAGCGGGTGTTCTCTGATCCAAATGAGCTGCTCAATAATGTGTCAGTCAAAGTTACACCGGGCATGAACGCTTTACTGGACATTGTTGTAGCGGAGGTCAAGGAGGCGTTGTTCCAAATGGCGACTTCCAAGGCGCTGGACGTTGACGGGTTTATGGCTGGTTTCTACCAGTGCCACTGGGATATCTTGCAAGACGATGTTACTGATGCGCTGCTGGAATTCTTGAATGTTGGGGACCTACCGATGGGCTTGAATGATACACCTATTATTTTGATTCCTAAGGTACGACACCCCCAATTCATCTCTCACTATCGGCCTATTCCTCTCTGTTCGGTGATGTATAAAATTAGTGCCAAAGCAATTACAAAATCGACGTGAGAGAATATAGAGGAGATCATTAGCGAAGAACAAAGTGCTTTTATACTTGGGCACCTAGTCACTGACAATGTCTTTATGGCATATGAAAGCGTGCATTCAATGAAAGAAGGAAGAAAGGAAAAATTATTCGTCTGTGGTAAAACTTGATATGATGAAGGCCTACGACAGAGTGGAATGGCACTGTCTGGAATCTATTATGATCAAGTTGGGCTTAGCACCAGTTTTGTGAGACTTATTATGAAGTGTGTCTCCTCAGTGAGATTCCGAGTTAGGGTCAATGGGGAGCTATTACCCTACTTCATACCTTCGAGAGGATTAAGGCAGGGGTATCACTATATCTATTATTGATGTGTGTTGAAGGGTTCTCCTCCTTGCTGGTAACTACATTGATAGAGGAATAAGAGTGAGCTACGAATCTCCTTGGGTTAGCCACCTTCTATTTGCAAAAGATCAAAGTGCAGTTAGTTTGAATGAGATTCTTCAAGTATATGGCGATGCTTCGGGGCGGTGTGTTAACAGAGATAAGAACACTATTTTTCTTCAGTTCTAACATGCCATCACATGTGAAGCAGGCCATGAAGATTTCCTTGGATATCAATGCAGAGGCATTCATCGAAAGATACCTCGGGCCCCATATGGCAGTCGGGCGCATTACCAGTAGAACATTTGATTACATTGCAGAGCGATCACAAGGTAAGATTCAAGGATGGTCGGAGAAGTTGTTAGCTTCTGCTGGTTAGGAAGTACTTAAATCACTTGTTCAGGCGATGCCGACCTATAGCATGAGCACATTCCTTTTGACTAGAAAAGTATGTAAGAGTATTACCTCCCCAATGGTTAAATATTTCTGAAGTAGTTCTCTTGACAAGAAAGGCATTCACTGGATTTCCTGGAAAAATATGTCCGCCCTACATGCAATCGGGGGATGGGGTTTTGGGACATGCATCAATTCAACCTAGCTTTATGTGGGAACCATGGATGAAGTTTCATGATGAAGCCAAATTCCTTGCGCGCTCAGGTTTTGAAAGGCCGCTACTTCCCAGACCGTGATTTCATTCTAGCATCTGTACCATAGTCACCCTCGGCTATCTGGTGCACGATCATAGCAAGCAGGGAGGCTTTGCGGCTGGGTCTTATTAAAATAGTTGGGGATTTGAGCTCCATTCTAGTTTGGACTAAGAAGTGGATCTTAGGAACAATTTCAATGACACCCCTATTCACACCGGCTAACACTCATGTTGAACTAGTTTCAGATCCTCATTGATTATGATAATTGTACATGGAGGCATCATGTGATTTGTGACACATTCATTGCCCCTGATGCGGAGGCGGTCTTTAATATCCTTCTCTTTGGAGGTGGTGACGACTTTTATGCCTAGGATTTTGACAAAATAGGTAACTACATTGTAAAGATAGCATACCGTGCTCTTGTGACTCAGACTGAGCATCTTGCTCTAGAGGAAGGGATGGCTACTGGGACCTCAAGGAATATCAACAGTTGTGGAAGACCTTATTGACATTAAATGTCGTACCAAAAGTTCATGTGTTTTCATGGCAAGTCTTTCGAGGGACTCTTCCTGAAGAGGCTACACTAAAGAGAAGACACATTGCTGAACTTGGCCAATGCAAGGTTTGCTTAGCCATGGACGAAGATCTACAACATGCACTCATGTATTGTCATCATGCAAAGTATTTTTGGGAGGAAGCCATGCGATGTTTGTTATATGATTACCAAGGTTGCATTCGGACTGTTGGGCACGGGACATCTATGTGATGATTGGTTCAAGGACAAAGATCATGTTCTAATCATTACCATCATGTGGTCGATTTGGCATTCACGAAACCGAATCAAGCACAATGAAGGAGGATCATGTCCTGCTACATGTATGAAGCTGACAAAAAAGCCTTGGCGATTCTAGAACTGCCTAGGACTATGGCTTTAGTCTTACCAGGACATGGGTGGAGGCCCCCTGAATTCGCTTTAGTAAGAATAACACCGACAAAGCAATTAACTTTGATGAAAACTGCAGCGGTGCTGGTGGTGTAGCTCGATCATGCACTAGCCTACTTGGTGCTTGGTGCAAGCCCAATATGAGTATCTCAGACCCGATGATAGACTAGGTGTTGGCAATGCGGGAAGGTGCGCGGTTTGCTAAATTGTGTGGTTTAACGCGTGTGATCATGGAAGTGGGATGCCTGGAGATGGTCGATCTCTGGAACACTCGCCACAACTCTTGCTCGATTGTGGCTCCTATTCTGTTAGAAATTGGAGAACTCGCTAGTGATTTTCAGTTTTCTAATAATCTGCATGTAATCGGGCAGAAAATGTCCTTGCACATATTTGTGCTAAGCATGCTTGCACATTGAACATGACATATAGCTGGCTCGACGAGACACCAAGCTTCTTAGTAACCAACTTGTTTGCTGATTGTCCTAGTAATGCACCTATATGAATAATGCTCTCTGGATTGCCTGCAAAAAACAATTAAATGAAGGAAGGTGAGCTACAATAACTAAACACATATTCATTTGGGAGATTAGTTCCTAGCACTTTTAATGCACATAGCACCTCACCTAAGAACTAATGGATTGGAAGAGGCACGAGACGACTAAAATTCCAACCCAAAGGGAGTAGGAAATTTTGCTTACGTGGCATATGATTAAGGAAGAAAGAGAATGTTATATATCATATGATACCGTGTCATAATAAACGATGTGTTATTATACCCATGCATGAAAATAATGGAGAGCATTTTAAATACTAACCTATGATGTTATACACTACGGAGATTGTATCGGATTCATGATACTAGTGTATGGTACTCCCTCACTACAAGTAGTGTAAGATATCCAATATCCGACTGCCTCATAGTCTTTTGTTTTCTTGAACTGTCCTCAACCCATTGCCATCATTCTCATAATGGAGATAAAATAGTTCAAGAGATCCAGACAAAAGGAAACGGGAAAGGGAGAAAGAGCGAGTTATGCACCAATAGAAAATCCCACCGTGCGTTCCTGCAATTGGAACATGCACAATGGAGCAAAAACCTGTTAGACCTAAGATAGAACCTACACAATGCGGGCAGTTCAACAATATCTAGCACAAAAGATTACAGATCCACATATAATAAGCCGATCACAGATGAATGAGACAGAGACTGAATGACTCCAAAACTACATGAAAGAAAGACTTTAGTAGCACTTGCAGATCAACGTCGAGATGACTCATGAGCATCATGTGTCACTGCACAAATCTTCTTCATCGCCACCATGATCTTGAGAAATACGCGCCTTGCTCTGGGGTGTCCATATACTTGACTTTTTGAATACACATCCAAGACAACAAAGAAGAACAAGTATCAAATACAACCTGAGGGCTTCTCAGAATCTTATTCTCAAAGGTAGTTTTGTTGTGTCGGTTCGTTCCAAATGACCCAGATAACTGCAGCCAAATAGTAGTAAATAGACATTCACCATTAGGCAAGAAAGCGTAACACCATGAGTAATGTTGTCACGTATTATTAAGGTTAGATCAGTACCAAGAATCATGCCTACATTACGCCAAATAACCCTGGCCACCTGAGAAAAGTTGTTGAGCCGACTCATATTGATTAGAGAATAAACGTTCAAGGTTACCACCTTATTTTCTCCTTTCATAACATCTCTAGTCAACACAACATTTTTGGAATAATTATTGTAAGAAGATACAGGTTTTCATATTCAACTATAATGCCCTCCTTCCTGGCTAAGTCCTTTTCCAACATATCATCTATTGATCTAGTTGTAAAACATGGTTCTTACCTAGCCCCCAATAAACCTCATCACCATCACGAGGTGTGAGTAGGTTCATAGCCTCATTATTAACACCTTCCCATCGTTCACTAGTATAGAATCGGCCTTTATTTGGAGGCACTTTTGGTATATAGAACAACGGTGGTTTCCCATTCCGCCTCAAATTCTGTGTTGCTAATACTCGGTCTAGTGGTGGCGGTTATAGAAACTACCTCCAATATTGTGGATAGCATAGTCGGTTTCGTACATATAACCATGTCCAATGATCTACGTGTCGCAAGCAGTTTCATACAAATAACTGCCTCCATTATGTGTACACCAGAGATCTATTTTTTTTCTTATTATGTACCCACCCCTGCTAATGGCACTAGCTAAATGCTTGTGCGTTGCAACAGAGCAATAAAATATATAAACACATTAGCCAAATGATTGTTTCCATTGAAAAAATATCAAGCTTTGCCCCTTCAGCTTGGAGTTGGATTCTTAGCACCATGGGTGAATAACTCCAATAAAACCAGAAAATATTTCATCGAATTAGTACTTCCTCTGTCTCGGTGTATAGGGTGTGTGCGTAGTTATAGGTCATCGATTTGACTAACCAAATATGCGTTCTATTTCACCAAAAGTATAGCATTGGATTCTCAAGAGGATGTAGTTTCTAAAAATATATTTTTCATCACATATAATAAATATTTAGCTAGTTAAATTGTCAACCTAGAACTACGTGCATGCGTTATAAACTGAGACGGAGGGAGTAATAATCATTGTTCACATGTAGTGAGTATATGAAACCATATTGCATTTGAGGTGACCCACATGAATTGTTTTTTTGGTAACATGTGCCCCTCCTACTCATGACTCCCTATGACACGCGTCCTCTCTAGTGACCCTTCCTAACCAGTGCATTTTAGTCCTAATCCCTTTTATATAAATATCTTATATATAATGAATCTGCTTCCATTTAATTTCTCACTGCTAGCTTCTCACATCCACTGTTGTTGTCACTGCTCCACCTCATCCTCATGTTACAATATTCTCACATCTTTCCAAAAAATAGAAATAGTTGTAAGCACATTATGTGAGTCACTCAAAATGGTTAATATGAAGTAGAAGGAAAATATATCAATGGTTATGTCCCCTCTTACGAGTCCAATGCCCATGTCCACCACATCAATGCAAGGGATCATGTGAACAATGGAAACGTAAGACCTACAACTATTGCATGTTAATTAGCAGTCAAGCATGGAAAGAGGGCACGTTGGATTGAAAGGGAAGTGACGAAAATACGGTTTTTGTTCTATTTCTTGCCATACAAGGAGATATGCATAGCAAATTGTTTACCATAACATTGAAGCTATGTGTTCTTCTCGTACCAGTCATTTTCTTACAGAAAGGAAAACTGACAACAAGGAGATTCTTCAACGAGATAATTTATTATGGGAAAATATTAATAGTAAAGATTGCATGGAGTGCATTTTTTGGTAAATGTGCTTAATTGTTTTGGTAAGTGCAAAGAGGATACCATTAAACATTTATGTTCTTGTGATAAGTAATTAATAGTGTGAAAGTTTGAGGGTTCGACGACATATCAAATCTTGGACAAGGTACCATCATAGGGGGAGGTGGGTGATGGTCCATCACTCACTAACTCCCCTTTAATAGTAAAGATTCTGATAAGTGCGCTTAATTGGTTTTGGAAGTTTGAGGAGGCGACAACATACCACATCATGGATGACGTACCATCGTATCGGGGGGGGGGGGGGTAATAGACCATCATTATGAACTCCCCTTTAATAGTAGAGATTCAGATGAAACATTGGAATACAAAGGTACAAAGATAACATATCATTCATTGCAGTACCCATAGTCCATAAGCTTTACAAGTTCACCTGATACAAAGACATTGGAATGGTACATAAGTCTTAAAGTCCATAGTCATTGTATGCTCTATCACTTATGCCTTGCCTTCTAATGTCATTACTTGGTGCCATTTATAATTCTAAAGCACACACCTCACCATCAATATTTTTGTGCAATGCAACTAAAATAAAGCTACATGTAGGAAAAAATAGTAGGTTATTGAAAATGTAATGCGAGCTAAATTCAAGTAGTAGGTATACAGTTGTACTCTGCACAGAAGATAAATCTAAGAAGTTCTACCTGTTTCCATTATAATAGAGAAGTCAAAGCAATTTGAATTTTATAGAGAATAAAAGGATATCAATTGTATCAGTTTCTATTCTAGTTGATAAGTGGTACCAGTTTGCATTTATAGAGATGACAAAACAGAGAAGTTGTTGTAGTTTCCATTATAACTGAGAATTAGAACCAGTTTGCATTTACCAGAAAAGATAAAGTAGACAAACTGTAGTAGTTTATGTTTTAACTGAGAAGTTAAAGCAGTTCGTATTTTATAGAAAGGATGAATTGAAGTGTCGACAAAACTTGAAGAAGTCAGAGCACCATCGGCAGTAATGGCCACATAGGCTCGCCACCAAATCATCACATTGTCGGCCGACTATAAATGGAAGCCACCTCCCTAACCCTAAACCTAGCCACCGGATCACCTAAAAAGCACTTAATCTAGATCCTCCATTGCCAGCTTGAAATCGCCGATCCGTCGTCCCTACCGCCGGAGCCATGGTCCATAGGCACCCCACGTACTACATAGAGCTCACTCCTGCCTACTGAGCCCAAATCACAATGGAGGTAGCTATGGTGGTCGCCGCTTGCAAGGTGACCCCGACCCAAGCTCCTCTTCAGAGTCGAAGGAAGAGGTTGAGGTGGAGGGAAGTAGGAGGAGGAGGAGGTAGAGGCTGAGGTGAAGGGTAACAATAGCTTCCGTATGGCGGCGCGCTGGAGGAGCAC
The DNA here is from genome assembly GCF_002575655.3 of Aegilops tauschii subsp. strangulata. Taxonomy (NCBI): domain Eukaryota; kingdom Viridiplantae; phylum Streptophyta; class Magnoliopsida; order Poales; family Poaceae; genus Aegilops; species Aegilops tauschii. Next base: position 344,198,675 of record NC_053037.3, read on the forward strand.
ATCAGTGCCAAGTGCCGAATAGCATCAAGATCGAGGATGTTGTTGTCATCATCACAATCCTCACAAACCCCGAGATGGTGGGGGAAGACCACACCATCACCGAATTGATTGCTGATGAATGCGAGGTCGCCACCAACCGTATCCTGATGGCCAACGCGTGGTGCGAGTCGGAGGAAATGTTTCCCAACCAAGACAACGACAAACCAATGGGACATGTCTGTCGGCACCCATGACAACGAGGCCTCCGGCATCGGCATCATCTACATATCCTTTTCTAACGAGTAGAAGTAGCTTCTTGTTTATCTAAATAATATAGTACTAACTATGTAGTAGATGTAGTACCAAGGATTATCATCTACCTATTGTATAATTAAGCATTGCAAGTGTGTAACCTAGCTAAGTTGAAATTCCTATGTTGGGGTTTTAGCAGATATGGGGGGTCCTAAGACCTAACCTAACTCCTTTACATCTCGGTGGTGGCAAGGCCACACAACATGGGAAGACGCAACACGGTGATGAGCAGCACCACACTACACGGGAATAGGCACCATGATGAGCATTCGAGGGTTGGCGGCTACAAATATGTGATATGTGGGTGACGAATAGTATGATTAACGGGGAAGAGGAATATATAATGGATATGTGCTCAATCCACGCAAGCGTCTCTAGCTAAAAATCCACAATGAATACATACTAACTGGAGGCGGTTATGTTTCTCTAAATGCATCCGTATGTTAGTACATACAATTTCAAATTCGTACAACCTCCACCGCACAAAAATCACCTGCCACTGGATTATTACAGACGCGTGTGTAATGTGGGGATATAACCGCATCTCCGAGGCCCGCTACTAATGCTCCATTTTATACTAGTGGTAGGTGTAAATCCGACGACAATCTCATCCTAAGTCAGGTAGACTTATCAACTTCAATACAATCTCTTACTATGCTATCAGGATGGTCACCTATGTTGAATAACATAGGAAACTTGTCACATAAAAGGGCTTAGGAATCCTTCTACATTCTACCGATATCGCTAGAGCCAATTTTGACTTTATTGCTAACATATGTAGATATTTTACTTTAAGTAGGTCTTTCCAGCTAGGTGAGTCAAAAAACTTGGTTATCAAAGAAGCAACATTCCAATGTTTTAGGTATTTGTATTTCACCACATATTTCTAGAGGCCATCACATTTCTCTAGATCCCACCAATATTTAACAAAGGATAAATGTCCAGTTTCCAAAGATCTGTGACCGCCAATCCCCCTTTCTTCTTAGATCTACAAACTCTAGACCATTTGACAAGATGAGACATCTTTTTATTACCTCAACACTACTAGTTAAAATCTCCTTCTATGTTTATCCAACTTCTCAACAAAGGTTTTAGGTATAAGGATCATGGACATATGGTAGTAAGAGGTACTGAATAAGGAAGCATAAAAAAATGTTTCTTCCTCCCATGCAGGGAGTATTTCCCAGCTAGGCATCAAACCTTCTAAAGTATATTTCTCAATAAAAACTGAGTCCCCAACTCTCAGAGAGGAATAACTAACATGCATCCTCAAATACATCATGGTAAAGTGTGTATTTTGACAATTAAACAAGTCAGCATATGAGACAACTATACCATCAGCCCCATTTATGCAAAATATCTCAATATTTTGAAAATTAATTTTCAAGCTAGCGAGAAGATTAAATAGATACAGGATGGATTTAAGGTTCAGAACTTTTTGCTTGATCATGCTCAATGAAAATAGAGTATCATTTACATATTGAAGAATAACAAACCTATTATCTATGATACCAGGTGCTAAGCCCACAATCATATCATTTTTGAGCACTTGCACTCACTTTAGTTATACAATCCGCAACAAGATTTAAAAAAAAGGTGGCAGGGGATCCCCATGTCTAACCCCCCTTTATCACTTTGGAAGTAAGGTCCAGTTGTCCGTTATTAAGCTTAAACCTATTGGTTCCATTATGTAGCATGATACGTGTCCAACGTATCTATAATTGATGAAGTATTCATGCTATATTTACATCAATTATATATGGTTTTGGTGCACTTTTATATTAGTTTTATGGACTAACTTATTAATCTAGTCATTTCCTAATTTTTTTATGTTTTTTGTTTCGCAGAAAATCCACAAGGAAGGTCCAAACACGATGAAAATTTATGATTATTTTTCTGGACCGAGAAGGACCCTAGATGCTTTGGGAGGCAACCAGAAGACCCAAGAGGTGACCACAAACCACCCCGACATGCCTAGGGGGGTAGGGTGTGCCCCCTGCTTGCGGCCCCCTCGTGGCTACGTTTGGCGTGATTCTAACGCTGAAAGATTGTATAAATAGAGAAACCCCTAGAAAGAAACCTAGAATATTTACTCCACCGCCACAAGCCTTTGTTTCGAAGCAATATCATCTGGAGGCCTTCTCCGGCATCCTGCCGGAGGGGAAAGCCATCATGAAGGCTATCTTCATTATCCTTGCTTCCTCCATGACGATGCATGGGTAGCTCATCCTCGGGGCTGAGGGTTTGTACCAGTAGTTATGTGTTTGATCTCTCTCTCTCATATTCTTGATTTTCCATGATCTTGATTTATCATGAGCTTTATTAATATAATTGGATCACATGATGTTCACCTCCCTCTCTTATTTTCTTGGTGAATTGAGTCTTGCTCTTTGAGGTTTCTTTATGTTGGATTGAATATTTTGGATTTGAGATCACTTGATGCATGTCTAACTCACGGATTTCCGTCATGGTATCAGGGTAATCTAGGTGACATAAGAGTTGATTGATGTGTATCATATGGTGTTGTCTTAGTATGATCTCTAGAACTATTCTTCACACTTTGGGGTAGTTCATAAGATTGATTGGAAACACACTTTGAGGTGGTTTACTACCTATGCGATTTCGTCCTACTTTCTCTTATAGGAATATAGACTTGGGAGTGATTCTTTGCGGCACATTAAGGGATTATCATGTCATTCAATTATGTTAATGATGTTAAGAGATTACACTAGTGAAAGTATGAACCGTAGGCATTATTTCTAAGCATTGAGACAATGTTTTGCTCACTTTTTCCTACTTGCTACCTTGTTGTTTTTAATTGTTCAGATTATAAAAAGCTATTTCTACCATCCATATTACACATCTATCATCATCTCTTCGCCGAACTAGTGCACCTATACAACTGAAAATTGTATTGGGTATGTTGGGACACAAGAGAGTACTTGTATTTCATTGTAGGGTTGCATGAGAGGGAACCATCTTCATCCTACACCTCCTACGGATTCATAAACCTTAGGTCATCTACTTAAGGGAAATTTGCTGCTGTCCTACAAAACTCTGCACTTGGAGGGCCAACCATGTCTGCAAGAATAAAGTTGCGTAGTGGACATTATAACACACTCTTGACCTAATATCACCAAATAGGATAAATCCTCTTAGTGTGTGGCACTCCAAAAGAAAAGCCTAATTGACCTCATGGTAGGCCTTTATAGAGTCTAATTTAGAACAATACCCTTTTTTTCTTACCATGAGTATGATGCACAATCACATGCATAGTAACAATGTTTCCATGATATTCTTGTTCCTGAAGATGGCATTTTAATGTCTGCTAATTAAGCGTTTAGCAACGCCATCCTCCATAATATCTAGGGTTCTTGCAATGCATTATAAATACATCTACAAAGATAAATTGGTCTAAACTTTCGAATCTTACTAGCATAAAAAAACTCGGGCAAAAAGGTTGTGATTCCATAGTTAAATCTTTGGACATCTAGAGTACCAACATGCATGGGAAGAGTGGAGAAGGACCATCACATCATGTTGCGCCGCATCCCAACAACTTTAGAAAAACTCAATGGGTATATTGTCAGGATAAGGTGATTTATTAGCCTCCATAGAGAATAGGACATCTTTTACTTCTTCCAAGCAAAAAGGTCTAATTGGGTTAGTATTCTCTTCTTGAGTGGCTTTCCCCTTAGCACTCCAACAACTGGGGCAAATGCTAAAGGTTACAAGGTGTTGGCCTAAATAATTCTCTATAATATTGGTTGGCATGGTTTAGTAAATTTGTGCTGCCTTATATATAAACATGCCCACCAGTTAAAGAATGAATTGTACATTTCATCTTTCTACCATAGAAATTTTATGGAAGTGTCATGTATTTTGATAATCTTTCGAACCACCTTTCATGGGATTACTGAAACCAATAGATATATTCGTCACTAGAATATTATTAAGCTCCATCATAATGTGAGCTCTTCTACCATATAATTCAGGAGGGAAAGGGCTTAATTTCTCAAGATCTTCTCTGTCAGCAAGTTCATCTCTAAAATCATTCTTCATTTTCTTTGTAGACTCAAAATGATTGGATACCTAAGATTTAAAGTATGTTTTCAACTTTTCATTTTGATGCTATTACATCAATAGGATCATGAGCACATACTTTTGTACTCCAGATTTTATGCACTAAAGGAAAGAAATCATATTAACAAGGGGAAATAAAACCCCTCCAATCTATAAAGAAATCATATACATCAATAGGTAGTATGTTTATGTTTACCGGTCCAAGTATATTTGCCCCATTTATATGAATCTCTCTTAGCGCAATAGTGTGGATAATCATATTACATACATACATACATACATACATACATGCATGCATGCATGCATACATACATACATAGCATAGGAATTTTAAAAAAATCCTCAAAATGTTTGAGGATGTGAAAGTCTTCCCTGCTAAAACAAGCAAACTCCACATTACAGTAATAAGCAGCTAGCTCCACGAACAATTCATCATGTGCGACCCCATAATTAATTAGTAGGCCCCATTTGTCTTTTAAGAAACAAAATATAACCACAGGTAATCCAACCCCAAAGAATCCCACAGAATTAATTGTTTCATATATTTGCCACACTCACAAAAGAACATTTCAAGTTATCTTTTTTTAGGAACACATAGGATCCCTCCAACTTTATCCAAAAAAGGGATCAACTTCCAATAGAACAACTCATAAGGATTAAATTTTCCAAAGAGACCAGAATAATTATTATTTTCCAGTAGTTTAATTTGCACATTTGTCACTTCAAATCTTCACCCGGTTAAATGGTTTTCTATTTAGAAATTTAATTATGTAATGGATCAATACGATCGATGATTCGCAAATGATCTGAGTTATTAGCTAGCCTGAGCTCTTTGGGTCATGATTAAATCACATTAGGGGCACGACCATATTACTGAACGCATACCTAAATGCTAGCTAGTAGTGAAATTTCTGCCCTCGTTTATGTATATAAAGACTTTGATGCAGAGCATCCTTCGATCATCCCCATGGACTCTACACCAACACATGAAGCACCACGTGGACCTATGACAAGAGCTTGCGCACGTGCCATCGAAACCGAGGTGAACTCACTCCTCTTCGAGAACTGACATGGACACGAATGGAACTTGGATGCTACCTCACCAAAATGTGTTACGTGTTGTTAGGTACGAGGACAACCCCCACCAAGCTGCTAGAGAATCCTGGAGGCAAAGGAGAAGGACCCCACGGCCACAAGAAAGAAAGAGAAGCTCATCAAGTCAAAAACAGCAAGTCCCAGGCAACCCCGTGCACACGGCCTCCCCTGACCCCGTGCCCATGGGCCTCCTAGAAAGCTACTGGAAGTGAAGACGTGCACCCCCGTGCGCACGGTCTCCGAACCCTGTGCGCATGAGCCTGTACCGCGCCCACGGGACCCCCATGTGCACGGGTCTCACTTACCCTGTGTTCACGGCCCTCCCAGGTTGCGGCTGAGGGTTTACTGTCTTGCCTCCCAAGTCATCCCCTACCTCCCTCTAGCTATATATCCCGTGCCTAGGACATTATTTAGGGTTAGCAAAGTATATGTGAGACCTTGATAGAGCTTTGCTCCTTCTACCACTCCTCTTGGAGATCAAGACCTCTTAGGAGAAGATCCCAAGTGGATATCAAGACCGCCTCTTGGAGAAGACTACCATCAAGACCTCACCTCCTTAGGAGTGGGAAGAACCTTACCTTTGTGCTTATTTCCCGGGATCGTTCTTGTATTCTTGTGGATCTCAATTATGTTATTCTAGTGGATGTGTGATTGGCTTTTGTTTGAGTGCATTTCCTCTTTGTGTTCTTGTGTTCACCCTTTTTACCCCCTCCAAGTGTGAAAAGATCTCCACTTAGGGTTCCACCCTACAACATCTTGGTATCATGAGCAAGGTTGATTCACATCTTGGAGTCCCTACCCCCCATATTCTAGCCTAATTTTGCTGCTTTTTGTCCCAATTCGAAAATCCCCACAAAAATAGCCCCAAAAATTTTCTTGCATTTTGTTGATTCTTGTGAGATTTTATTGATTTGATCCACGAATTTTGTGATTGGAACCGGATCTAACCATCACCACCATCCCCACCATCGAATTTGGCCGAATTTTGAGTTTTGTCACGGATTTGGGTGTGTTCTTGCACAGGCAGAGCACCCCGTGCGCACGGGCCATCGGGACCTCGTGTCCACGGGACCCCGTGCACATGGACACAACTTACCTCGTGCGCACGGACCACCCAGAGAGGTTCGGCTACCGCCCATTTTGCAGCTTTTTCCATCCAACCACCGCCATTTGCTTTCTGCACTACCTCACATTTGGTGTTTGAGATTTTGGGTCGTGGTTCACCGTGCCCTAAGGTGTTTCGGCTACTTAGGGAAGGTTGTACATCAACCACACTGCTACTCATCATCGTCCCGAACGCGACATCGACAATGACCATTTCATCATCGTTCATCGTTGCTTACACTCGACAAACCACAGACGATAACCTCGACGACATCTTGTACTCATTCCTTGCCATGACATTGACAGCCTCGAGCCTTTTTGCGTCACTTACCCATCGATACTAGCAAGTTGAGAATTACCGGGCGACGCTCTTTGTGCACATTTAGTGTACACTTACCCCACATTGCTACATTTACTCTGCAATCTTCTTGCTATCATCATCGTGCCATAAGTCTCTCCCGTGCATACCATACTTTGTTATTTCATATACCGGCTCGCATATCAAGCATTGTGGCATAGTTCAAAAATCTTTTAAGCAAAAGAAAAGAGAAACAAAGAGCTTTTAAGCAATAGCTTCGAGCCATTTTGCATAGTTCGCTCATCTTGGTCCATACATACATAAGCATACTGTTGTGAAACGTTGCATGGAAAACAAAAAAAATTCTACGCACACGCAAAATCTATCCATGGAGATGCATAGCTACAACATGGGGTGACCATCTACATACCCTTGTAGATCGCTAAGAGGAAGCTTTTATTAACGCAGTTGATGTATTCGTACACCTTCATGATCCATTCTAATCAAGCACCGAACCTACGGTACCTCCGCGTTCAGCACACATTCAGCTCGATGACGTCCTCACCTTCTTGATCCAGCAAGAGGGGTGAAGTAGTAGATGAGTTCCGGCAGCACGACGGCGTGGTGACGGTGGTGGTGAATCTATTTCCGCAGAGCTTCACCAAGCACAATGGTTTAGAGTGGAGGATGAACTAGAGGGAGAGGGAGCGCCGGCACACGGCTTGGTGAGTCGTGGTTTGTGGCGCCCCTCCCCTCCTCTCATATATATAGGTGGAGGGGGAGGGGAGGAAGCCTAGGGCGTGCCCCAAGGGGTCCGGCGGCTGCCCTAGGGCGCCTACTAAGGCGCCCCCTTCCATACTTGGCACGTGGGGGAAGGAAAAGGGGGCCGGGGGCCCCTAGGGCGCCTCCCATTCCTTCTTCCTTGCATGGAGAAAGGCAGGAGGGGGCCAGCCCCTCCTCCTTCCTTCGTAGGGCCGGCGGCAAGGAGGTGGGGTGCGCCAGCCCCCTTGTGGGCTGGTGACCTACCCTCCTTTTGGCCTGTTAGGCCCAACAACTCCCCGTGGTCTTTCGGAACCCCTTCCAATGACCCGATAATTATCCGGTGTATTCTGAAACCCTTACGAAGACTATATACTATCATCCTATATATCAATCTTTACCTCCAGACCATTATGGAGCTCCTCACCATGTCTGTGATCTCATCCGGGACTCCGAACAATATCCGGTCACCAACATACATAACTCATATATAGTACTATATCGTCAACGAACGTTAAGCGTGCGGACCCTATGGGTACGAGAATGATGTAGACATGATCGAGATGCTTCTCCGGTCAATAACCAATAGTGGGACCTGGATGCCCATATTGGTTCCTGCATAGTACGAAGATCTTTATCGGTCGAACCTTTATGACAACATACGTAGTTCCCTTTGTCTGTCGGTATGTTACTTGCCCGAGATTGATCGTCGGTATCTCCATACCTAGTTCAATCTCGTTACCGGAAAGTCTCTTTACTCATTCCGTAATACATCATCTTGTAACTAACTCCTTAGTCACTTTGCTTGCAAGCTCCTTGTGATGATGTATTACCGAGAGGGCCCAGAGATAGCTTTCCGTCATGCGGAATGACAAATCCCAATCCCGATCCATGCCAACTCAACAGACACCTTCGGAGATACTTGTAGAGCACCTTTGTGATCACCCTGTTACGAAGTGATGTTTGATACACAAGGCATTCCTCTGGAGTCTAGGAGTTGCATGATCTCATGGTTGAAGGAACATGTATTTGACATTAAGAAAGCAATAGCAATAAATTGAACGATCATATGCTATGCTAACGGATGGGTCTTGTCCAACACATCATTCTCCTAATGACGTGATCCCATTATCAAACGACAACTCGTGTCTATGGTCAGGAAACTTTAACCATCTTTTGATCAACGAGATAGTCCAGTAGAGGCTTACTAGGGACTTGGTATTTGTCTATGTATTCTCACATGTATTTAAGTTTCCGATCAATACAATTATAGCATGAATAATAAACCTTTATCATGGTAAAGGAAATATAATAATAACCACTTTATTATTTCCTCTAGGGCATATTTCCAATAGTATCCCACTTGCACTAGAGTCAATAATCTAGATTACATAGTAATGAATCTAACACCCATGGAGTCTTGGTGCTGATCATCTTTTGCCCGTGGAAGAGGTTTAGTCAACGGGTCTGCCACATTCAGATACGTATGTACTTTGCAAATTTCTATGTCTCCATCCTTGACTTCTTCACGAATGGAGTTGAAGCGTCGCTTGATGTGTTTGGTTCTGTTATGAAACTTGGGCTCCTTGGCTATGGCAATTGCTCCAGTGTTGTCACAAAAGATTGTCATTGGACCCGATGCACTAGGTATTACACCTAGATCGGATATGAACTCCTTCGTCCGGACTCCTTCATGCGCTGCTTCCGAAGTAGCTATGTACTCCGCTTCACATGTAGATCCCTCCACGACGCTCTGATTAGAACTGCACCAACTAAAAGTTCCACCATTCAATATAAATATGTATCCGGTTTGCGACTTAGAGTCATCCGGATCTGTGTCGAAGCTAGCATCAACGTAACCCTTTATGACGAGCTCTTCGTCACCTCCATAAATGAGGAACATATCCTTGGTCCTTTTTAGGTACTTCAGGATATTCTTGACCGCTGTCCAGTGATCCACTCCTAGATTACTTTGGTACCTCCCTGCCAAACTTATGGCAAGGCACACATCAGGTCTGGTACACAGCATGACATACATTATAGAACCTATTGCTGAGGCATAGGGAAAGACTTTCATTCTCTCTCTATCTTCTCTTGTGGTCGGACTTTGAGTCTGACTCAATTTCACACCTTGCAACACAGGCAAGAACCCTTTCTTTGACTGGTCTATTTTGAACTTCTTCAGAACTTTGTCAAGGTATGTGCTTTGTGAAAGTCCTATTAAGCGTCTTGATCTATCCCTATAGATCTTGATGCCCAATATGTAAGCAGCTTCACCGAGGTCTTTCATTGAAAAGTTCTTATTCAAATATCCTGTTATGCTATCCAGAAATTATATATCATTTCCAATCAGCAATATGTCATCCACATATAATATCAGAAATGCTACAGAGCTCCCACTCACTTTCTTATAAATACAGGCTTCATCTTAAGTTTGTATAAAACCAAATGCTTTGATCACCTCATCAAAGCGTATATTCCAACTCCGATATGCTTGCACCGGTCCATAGATGGATCGTTGGAGCTTGCACACTTTGTTAGCACCCTTAGGATCGACAAAACCTTCTGGTTGCATCATACACAACTCTTCTTTAAGAAACCCATTAAGGAATGCAATTTTGACATCCATTTGCCAGATTTCACAATCATAAAATGCGGCAATTGCTAACATGATTCTGACATACTTAAGCGTCGCTACGGGTGAGGAAGTCTCATCGTAGTCAACCCCTTGAACTTGTCGAAAACCTTTTGCGACAAGTCGAGCATTGTAGACAGTGATATTACCATTAGCGTCCATCGTCTTCTTGAAGATCCATTTATTCTCAATGGCTTGCCGATCATCGGGCAAGTCCACCAAAGTCCACACTTTGTTCTCATACATGGATCCTATCTTAGATTTCATGGCCTCATGCCATTTGTTGGAATCTAGGCTCATCATAGCTTCTTCATAGTTCGTAGGTTCGCCGTTGTCTAACAACATGACTTCCAGGACAGGATTACCGTACCGCTCTCGTGCTCTACGTGTTCTGGTCGACCTACGAGGTTCAGTAGTAACTTGATCCGAAGTTTCATGATCATCATTTGCTTCCTCTTTGGTTGGTGTAGGCATCACAGGAATGGTTTTCTCTGATGTGCTACTTTCCAATTCGAGAGAAGGTACAACTACCTCATCAAGTTCTACTTCCCTCCCACTCACTTCTTTCGAGAGAAACTCCTTCTGTATAAATGACCCATTCTTGGCAACAAAGATCTTGCCATCAGATCTGTGGTAGAAGGTATACCCAATAGTTTCTTTAGGGTATCCTATGAAGACGCACTTCTCCGCTTTGGGTTCGAGCTTATCAGGCTGAGGCCTTTTGACATAGGCGTCGGACCCCCAAACTTTAAGAAACAACAACTTAGGTTTCTTGCCAAACCATAGTTCATATGGTGTCATCTCAACGGATTTAGACGACACCCTATTTAATGTGAATGTGGCTATCTCTAATGCATAACCCCAAAACAATGGCGGCAAATCGGTAAGAGACATCATAGAACGCACCATATCTAATAAAGTACAGTCACGACGTTCGGACACACCATTACGCTATGGTGTTCCAGTTGGCGTGAGTTGTGAAACAATTCCACGTTGTCTTAAATGAAGGCCAAACTCGTAACTCAAATATTCACCTTCGTGCTCAGATCGAACAAACTTTATTTTCTTGTTACGATGATTCTCCACTTCACTCTGAAATTCTTTGAACTTTTCAAATGTTTTAGACTTGTGTTTCATCAAGTAGATATACCCATACCCACTCAAATAATCTGTGAAGGTTAGAAAATAACGGTACCCGACGCGTGCTTCAACACTCATCGGACCGCATACATCGGTATGTATGATTTTCAATAAGTCATTAGCTCGCTCCATTGTTCCAGAGAACGGAGTTTTAGTCATCTTATCCATGAGGCATGGTTCGCAAGTATCAAATGATTCATAATCAAGTGATTCTATAAGTCCATCCGCATGGAGTTTCTTCATGCGCTTTACACCAATATGACCTAAACAGCAGTGCCACAAGTATGTTGCACTATCATTATCAACTCTGCATCTTTTGGCATCAATATTATGAATATGTGTATCACTACGATCAAGATTCAACAATAATTGACCATTCACTAAGGGTGCATGACCATAAAATATGTTACTCATATAAATAGAACAACCACTATTCTCTGACTTCAATGAATAACCATCTCATAGTAAACAAGATCCAAATATAATGTTCATGCTCAATGCTGGTACCAAATAACAATTATTGAGGTCTAAAACTAATCCCGAAGGTATATGTAGAGGTAGCGTGCCGACGACAATCACATCAACCTTGGAACCATTCCCGACGCGTATCATCACCTCATCTGTAGCCAATCTTCGTTTATTCTACAGCTCCTGTTTCGAGCTACAAATATGAGCAACTGAACCAGTATCAAATACCCAGGCGCTACTACGAGCACTATAAGGAACACATCAATAACATGTATATCAAATATACCTTTGTTCACTTTGCCATCCTTCTTATCTGCCAAGTACTTGGGGCAGTCCCGCTTCCATTGACCATTTCCCTTGCAATAGAAGCACTCAGTTTCTGGATTGGGTCCAGCTTTGGGCTTCTTCATGGGAGCGGCAACTTGCTTGCCGGTCTTCTTGAAGTTCTCTTTCTTTCCCTTGCCCTTTTTTGTTGAAACTGGTGGTCTTGTTAACCATCAACACTTGATGCTCTTTCTTGATTTCTACCTCCACCGATTTCAGCATCGTGAAGAGTGATACGTCTCCAACGTATCTATAATTTTTGATTGTTCCATGCTATTATATATTCTATTTTGGATGTTTAATGGGCTTATGTATACACTTCTATATTATTTTTGGGACTAAATTATTAACCGGAGGCCTAGCCCAAATTGCTGTTTTTGGCCTATTTCAGTGTTTCGCAGAAAAAGAATATCAAACGGAGTCCAAATGGAATGAAACCTTCGGGAACGTGATTTTTGGAACAAACGTGATCCAGAGGACTTGGTGTGGACGTCAAGCAACCGACGAGGAGGCCATGAGGCAGCGGGGCACGCCTACCCCCTGGGCGCGCCCTCCACCCTCGTGGGCCCCTCGTGGCTCCACTGACCTACTTCTTCCTCCTATATATACCTACGTACCCCCAAACCATCGAGGAGCACCACGAAAACCTAATTCCACCGCCGCAACCTTCTGTACCCATGAGATCCCATCTTGGGGCCTTTTTCGGCATCCTGCCGGAGGTGGCATCGATCATGGAGGGCTTCTACGTCAACACCATAGCCTCTCCGATGATGTGTAAGTAGTTTACCTCAGACCTTCGGGTCCATAGTTATTAGCTAGATGGCTTCTTCTCTCTCTTTGGATCTCAATACAAAGTTCTCCTCGATTCTCTTGGAGATCTATTCGATGTAATCTTTTGCGGTATGTTTGTCGAGATTCGATGAATTGTGGGTTTATGATCAAGATTATCTATGAACAATATTTGAATCTTCTCTAAATTCTTTTATGTATGATTGGTTATCTTTGCAAGTCTCTTCGAATTGTCAGTTTGGTTTGGCCTACTAGATTGATCTTTCTTGCAATGGGAGAAGTGCTTAGCTTTGGGTTCAATCTTGCGGTGCTCGATCCCAGTGACAGTAGGGGAAACCACACGTATTGTATTGTTGCCATCGAGGATAAAAAGATGGGGTTTATATCATATTGCATGAATTTATCCCTCTACATCATGTCATCTTGCTTAAAGTGTTACTCCGTTCTTATGAACTTAATACTCTAGATGCATGATGGATAGCGGTCGATGTGTGGAGTAATAGTAGTAGATGCAGGCAGGAGTCGGTCTACTTGTCAAGGACGTGATGCCTATATACATGATCATACCTAGATATTCTCATAACTATGCTCAATTCTATCAATTGCTCGACAGTAATTTGTTCACCCACCGTAATACTTATGCTATCTTGAGAGAAGCCACTAGTGAAACCTATGGCCCCCAGGTCTATCTTCCATCATATTAATCTCCCGTCAACAAGCTATTTCTGGCGCCGTTTATTTTGCTTTCTTTACTTTTAGTCTTTATCATAGAAATACCAAAAAAAATATCTTATTATGTCTATCAGATCTCACTTTTGCAAGTGGCTGTGAAGGGATTGACAACCCCTTTATCGCATTGGTTGCAAGGTTCTTATTTGTTTGTGTAGGTGCGTGGGACTTGAGCGTGGCCTCCTACTGGATTGATACCTTGGTTCTCAAAAACTAAGGGAAATACTTACGCTACTTTATTGTATCACCCTTTCCTCTTCAAGGGAAAACCAACACAGTGCTCAAGAGGTAGCAAGAAGGATTTCTGGCGCCGTTGCCGGGGAGTCTACGCACAAGTCAAGACATACCAAGTACCCATCACAAACTCTTATCCCTCGCATTACATTATTTTCCATTTGCCTCTCGTTTTCCTCTCCCCCACTTCACCCTTGCCGTTTTATTCGCCCCTTCTTTCCGTTTGCCTCTTTCCCTGTCTTTCTTGTGCCATGGCCAAATCAAAAGGGCCAAGGGCTCTCTTCATGGTTTTAATACTTTGGATAGTCCCTCTGTCCTCTCTAAGCTCATAAACAATGATGCTATGGAAAGACCTACCGGGATTGTCAATGAGGGTTTGAATAATTTCGATGAAGATGATCCCGGAATTGTTCTCTATTTACTTGATGAGTCTTTGAAAGATGCGTGGGATAGGCTTTTAAGGATCCGAGCTAGCTATGTGCCCCAATATAAAATTGAGGTATACCTAAAAAGCTTTTATGTTGGGTTGCCCGCTTCTTTCAAGCAAGTTTTAGATTCTATTTTTGAAGAGGGTTTTCTTGAGGGGGATCCCATAGATACCTATGAAAAGATGAAAACTATATTTGGGCACCCTATGAGTGTGAAAGTTGAATCCACCTCTCTTTTGTGC